>NC_140138.1:0-1200000 GCF_964035555.1 Netta rufina
TGGTGGTTGGGAGTGGATTGTACATTTAGGAGAACATCACGTAGGTTTAAGATTTTTTGGGGGTTAAATGACGTGTTTTCTTCTGATCCGGTTTGCTTTTGGGGTGTTTTTGAGGTGTTTTGGGGTTTCCGTTGCGTTTCGTTGAGTTCGTAATGGGTTTTATGGTGGTTGGGAGTGGACTTTGGGATTTGGAGACTATCAGGTAGGTTTATGGTGGTTTTGGGGTGGATCTATGGTTTTGGTGAATTTTCTTCCAATTTTGGGGGTGATGCCGTTCTTGTTTGGGGTGTTTTTGACGTGTTTTGGGGTCTGCGTTGGGTTTCGTTGTGTTTTCCGTGGTCATTATGGTGGAAAAGTTTAAATTGTTGGTTTTGGAGAACATCAGGTAGGTTTAGGGTGCTTTTGGGGTGGATCTATGGGTTTTGGTGTTTTCTTTCGTTTTTAGGGGTGATCCCTTTCTTTTTTGGGGTGTTTTTGACGTGTTTTGGGGTCTCCTTTGGGTTTTCGTTTGGTTCATGTTGGTCATCATGGTGGAAAAGGTTAAATTGTGGCTTTGGAGAACATCAGGTAGGTTTAGGGGGACTTTTGGTGTGGATCTATGGCTTTTGGGGTTTTCTTTCGTTTTTAGGGGTTATCCTGTTCTTTTTTGGGGTGTTTTTGACGTGTTTTGTGGTCTCCCTTGGGCTTCGTTGGGTTTTTCGTGGTCATCATGGTGGAAAATATTAAATTGTGGGTTTTGTAGAACATCAGGTGAGTTTAAGGTTTTTTGGGGGGTGAATCTATGGTTTTGGGGGATTTCTTTTTTTTTTAGGGTTTTCTTCTGGTTTTGGGGTGGTCCCGATCTTTTCTGGGGTGTTTTTGACGTGTTTTGGGTTCTCCGTTGTGTTTTGTTTTGTTCTTGTTGGTCATTATGTTAAATAGGAGTGGATTGTGGGTTTTGGAGAAGATCAGGTAGGTTTAAGGTTTTTTTGGTGTGAAATCATGGCATTTTGTTTTTTTTTTTAGGATCTGGGTTGATTTTGGGGTGGTTTTGAGGTGTTTTGGGGTCTTCGTTGGGTTTCGTTGGGTTCTGGTTGGTCATGATGGTGAATGGGAGTGAAATGTGGGATTTGGAGAAGATCAGGTGAGTTTAGGGTGGTTTTGGGGGGAAATTCATGGGTTTTGTTTTATTTTTTTCTTCTGATCCAGTTGTTTTTTGGGGTGTTTTTGACGTGTTTTGGGGTCTCCGTTGGGTTTTGTTGGGTTTCAATTGCGTTTTCTGGTGTTTGGGAGTGGATTGTACCTTTAGGAGAACATCAGGTAGGTTTAAGGGTTTTTTGGGGTTAAATCACGTTTTTTCTTCTGATCCGGTACGCTTTTGGGGTGTTTTTGAGGTGTTTTGGGGTTTCCGTTGCGTTTCGTTGAGTTCCTAATGGGTTTTATGGTGGTTGGGAGTGGACTTTGGGATTTGGAGAACATCAGGTAGGTTTAGGGTGGTTTGGGGATTGGATCCGTGCTTTTTGGGGTTTTCTTTCGTTTTGGGGGGTGATCCTGTTCTTGTTTGGGGTGTTTTTGACGTGTTTTTGGGTCTCCGTTGGGTTCTCGTCTGTCTTAAAGGTAAATGGAAGTGCATTTTTGGTTTTGGAGAAGATCAGGTGAGTTTAGGGTGGTTTGGGGGGGAAATTCATAGTTTTGGGGTTTTTTCTTCTTATCCTGTTCTTTTATGGTGTGTTTTTGACGTGTTTTGGGGTCTCCCTTGGGTTTCGTTGTGTTTTCCGTGGTCATCGTGGTGGAAAAGGTTAAATTGTGGGTTTTGGAGTACATCAGGTAGGCTTAATTTTTTTTTTTTGTGGTGAAATCATGGCATTTTTTTATTTTTTTTTTTTTTTTTTAGGATCTGGGTTGATTTTGGGGTGGTTTTGAGGTGTTTTGGGGTCTTCGTTGGGTTTCGTTGGGTTCTGGTTGGTCATGATGGTGAATGGGAGTGAAATGTGGGATTGGAGAAGATCAGGTGAGTTTAGGGTGGTTTTGGGGGGAAATTCATGGTTTTTGTTTTGTATTTTTCTTCTGATCCAGTTCTTTTTTGGGGTGTTTTTGACGTGTTTTGGGGTCTCCATTGGATTTTGGTAGGTTTCCATTGGGTTTTCTGGTGGTTGGGAGTGGATTGTACATTTAGGAGAACATCACGTAGGTTTAAGATTTTTTGGGGGTTAAATGACGTGTTTTCTTCTGATCCGGTTTGCTTTTGGGGTGTTTTTGAGGTGTTTTGGGGTTTCCGTTGCGTTTCGTTGAGTTCCTAATGGGTTTTATGGTGGTTGGGAGTGGACTTTGGGATTTGGAGACTATCAGGTAGGTTTATGGTGGTTTTGGGGTGGATCTATGGTTTTGGTGAATTTTCTTCCAATTTTGGGGGTGATGCCGTTCTTGTTTGGGGTGTTTTTGACGTGTTTTGGGGTCTGCGTTGGGTTTCGTTGTGTTTTCCGTGGTCATTATGGTGGAAAAGTTTAAATTGTTGGTTTTGGAGAACATCAGGTAGGTTTAGGGTGCTTTTGGGGTGGATCTATGGGTTTTGGTGTTTTCTTTCGTTTTTAGGGGTGATGCCGTTCTTGTTTGGGGTGTTTTTGACTTGTTTTGGGGTCTCCGTTGGGTTTCGTTGTGTTTTCCATGGTCATCCTGGTGGAAAAGGGTAAATTGTGGGTTTTGAAGAACATCAGGTAGGTTTAGGGTTGTTTTGGGGTGGATCTATGGTTTTGAGGGATTTTCTTCCAATTTTGGGGGTGATCCCTTTCTTTTTTGGGGTGTTTTTGACGTGTTTTGGGGTCTCCTTTGGGTTTTCGTTTGGTTCATGTTGGTCATCATGGTGAAAAAGCGTAAATTGTGGCTTTTGGAGAACATCAGGTAGGTTTAGGGGGACTTTTGGTGTGGATCTATGGCTTTTGGGGTTTTCTTTCGTTTTTAGGGGTTATCCTGTTCTTTTTTGGGGTGTTTTTGACGTGTTTTGTGGTCTCCCTTGGGCTTCGTTGGGTTTTTCGTGGTCATCATGGTGGAAAATATTAAATTGTGGGTTTTGTAGAACATCAGGTGAGTTTAAGGTTTTTTGGGGGGTGAATCTATGGTTTTGGGGGATTTCTTTTTTTTTTAGGGTTTTCTTCTGGTTTTGGGGTGGTCCCGATCTTTTCTGGGGTGTTTTTGACGTGTTTTGGGTTCTCCGTTGCGTTTTGTTCTTGTTGGTCATTATGTTAAATAGGAGTGGATTGTGGGTTTTGGAGAAGATCAGGTAGGTTTAAGGTTTTTTTGGGGTGAAATCATGGCATTTTGGTTTTTTTTTTTTAGGATCTGGGTTGATTTTGGGGTGGTTTTGAGGTGTTTTGGGGTCTTCGTTGGGTTTCGTTGGGTTCTGGTTGGTCATGATGGTGAATGGGAGTGAAATGTGGGATTTGGAGAAGATCAGGTGAGTTTAGGGTGGTTTTGGGGGGAAATTCATGGTTTTTGTTTTATTTTTTTCTTCTGATCCAGTTGTTTTTTGGGGTGTTTTTGACGTGTTTTGGGGTCTCCGTTGGGTTTTGTTGGGTTTCAATTGCGTTTTCTGGTGTTTGGGAGTGGATTGTACCTTTAGGAGAACATCAGGTAGGTTTAAGGGTTTTTTGGGGGTTAAATCACGTTTTTTCTTCTGATCCGGTACGCTTTTGGGGTGTTTTTGAGGTGTTTTGGGGTTTCCGTTGCGTTTCGTTGAGTTCCTAATGGGTTTTATGGTGGTTGGGAGTGGACTTTGGGATTTGGAGAACATCAGGTAGGTTTAGGGTGGTTTGGGGATTGGATCCGTGCTTTTGGGGGTTTTCTTTCGTTTTGGGGGGTGATCCTGTTCTTGTTTGGGGTGTTTTTGACGTGTTTTTGGGTCTCCGTTGGGTTCTCGTCTGTCTTAAAGGTAAATGGAAGTGCATTTTTGGTTTTGGAGAAGATCAGGTGAGTTTAGGGTGGTTTGGGGGGGAAATTCATAGTTTTGGGGTTTTTTCTTCTTATCCTGTTCTTTTATGGTGTGTTTTTGACGTGTTTTGGGGTCTCCCTTGGGTTTCGTTGTGTTTTCCGTGGTCATCGTGGTGGAAAAGGTTAAATTGTGGGTTTTGGAGTACATCAGGTAGGCTTAATTTTTTTTTTTTGTGGTGAAATCATGGCATTTTTTTATTTTTATTTTTTTTTTTTAGGATCTGGGTTGATTTTGGGGTGGTTTTGAGGTGTTTTGGGGTCTTCGTTGGGTTTCGTTGGGTTCTGGTTGGTCATGATGGTGAATGGGAGTGAAATGTGGGATTTGGAGAAGATCAGGTGAGTTTAGGGTGGTTTTGGGGGGAAATTCATGGTTTTTGTTTTGTATTTTTCTTCTGATCCAGTTCTTTTTTGGGGTGTTTTTGACGTGTTTTGGGGTCTCCATTGGATTTTGGTAGGTTTCCATTGGGTTTTCTGGTGGTTGGGAGTGGATTGTACATTTAGGAGAACATCACGTAGGTTTAAGATTTTTTGGGGGTTAAATGACGTGTTTTCTTCTGATCCGGTTTGCTTTTGGGGTGTTTTTGAGGTGTTTTGGGGTTTCCGTTGCGTTTCGTTGAGTTCGTAATGGGTTTTATGGTGGTTGGGAGTGGACTTTGGGATTTGGAGACTATCAGGTAGGTTTATGGTGGTTTTGGGGTGGATCTATGGTTTTGGTGAATTTTCTTCCAATTTTGGGGGTGATGCCGTTCTTGTTTGGGGTGTTTTTGACGTGTTTTGGGGTCTGCGTTGGGTTTCGTTGTGTTTTCCGTGGTCATTATGGTGGAAAAGTTTAAATTGTTGGTTTTGGAGAACATCAGGTAGGTTTAGGGTGCTTTTGGGGTGGATCTATGGGTTTTGGTGTTTTCTTTCGTTTTTAGGGGTGATGCCGTTCTTGTTTGGGGTGTTTTTGACTTGTTTTGGGGTCTCCGTTGGGTTTCGTTGTGTTTTCCATGGTCATCCTGGTGGAAAAGGGTAAATTGTGGGTTTTGAAGAACATCAGGTAGGTTTAGGGGGGACTTTTGGTGTGGAATCTATGGCTTTTGGGGTTTTCCTTTCGTTTTTAGGGGTTATCCTGTTTTCTTTTTTGGGGTGTTTTTGACGTGTTTTGTGGTCTCCCTTGGGCTTCGTTGGGTTTTTCGTGGTCATCATGGTGGAAAATATTAAATTGCGGGTTTTGTAGAACATCAGGTGAGTTTAAGGTTTTTTGGGGGGTGAATCTATGGTTTTGGGGGATTTCTTTTTTTTTTAGGGTTTTCTTCTGGTTTTGGGGTGGTCCCGATCTTTTCTGGGGTGTTTTTGACGTGTTTTGGGTTTCTCCGTTGCGTTTTGTTTTGTTCTTGTTGGTCATTATGTTAAATAGGAGTGGATTGTGGGTTTTGGAGAAGATCAGGTAGGTTTAAGGTTTTTTTGGTGTGAAATCATGGCATTTTGTTTTTTTTTTTTAGGATCTGGGTTGATTTTGGGGTGGTTTTGAGGTGTTTTGGGGTCTTCATTGGGTTTCGTTGGGTTCTGGTTGGTCATGATGGTGAATGGGAGTGAAATGTGGGATTTGGAGAGATCAGGTGAGTTTAGGGTGGTTTGGGGGGGAAATTCATAGTTTTTGGGGTTTTTTCTTCTTATCCTGTTCTTTTATGGTGTGTTTTTGACGTGTTTTGGGGTCTCCCTTGGGTTTCGTTGTGTTTTCCGTGGTCATCGTTGTGGAAATGGTTAAATTGTGGGTTTTGGAGTACATCAGGTAGGCTTAATTTTTTTTTTTTGTGGTGAAATCATGGCTTTTTTTATTTTTATTTTTTTTTTTTAGGATCTGGGTTGATTTTGGGGTGGTTTTTGAGGTGTTTTGGGGTCTTCATTGGGTTTCGTTGGGTTCTGGTTGGTCATGATGGTGAATGGGAGTGAAATGTGGGATTTGGAGAAGATCAGGTGAGTTTAGGGGTGGTTTTTGGGGGGAAATTCATGGTTTTTGTTTTGTATTTTTCTTCTGATCCAGTTCTTTTTTGGGGTGTTTTTGACGTGTTTTGGGGTCTCCATTGGATTTTGGTAGGTTTCCATTGGGTTTTCTGGTGGTTGGGAGTGGATTGTACATTTAGGAGAACATCACGTAGGTTTAAGACTTTTTTGGGGTTAAATGACATGTTTTCTTCTGATCCGGTTTGCTTTTGGGGTGTTTTTGAGGTGTTTTGGGGTTTCCGTTGCGTTTCGTTGAGTTCCTAATGGGTTTTATGGTGGTTGGGAGTGGACTTTGGGATTTGGAGGAACATCAGCTAGGTTTAGGGTGGTTTTGGGGTGGATCTATGGGTTTTGGTGTTTTCTTTCGTTTTTAGGGGTGATGCCGTTCTTGTTTGGGGTGTTTTTGACGTGTTTTGGGGTCTCCATTGTGTTTCGTTGGGTTCTCGTCTGTCTTAATGGTAAATGGAAGTACATTTTTGGTTTTGGAGAAGATCAGGTGAGTTTAGGGTGGTTTGGGGGGGAAATTCATAGTTTTGGGGTTTTTTCTTCTTATCCTGTTCTTTTATGGTGTGTTTTTTGACGTGTTTTGGGGTCTCCCTTGGGTTTCGTTGTGTTTTCCGTGGTCATCGTGGTGGAAAAGGTTAAATTGTGGGTTTTGGAGTACATCAGGTAGGCTTAATTTTTTTTTTTTGTGGTGAAATCATGGCATTTTTTTATTTTTATTTTTTTTTTTTAGGATCTGGGTTGATTTTGGGGTGGTTTTGAGGTGTTTTTGGGGTCTTCATTGGGTTTCGTTGGGTTCTGGTTGGTCATGATGGTGAATGGGAGTGAAATGTGGGATTTGGAGAAGATCAGGTGAGTTTAGGGTGGTTTTGGGGGGAAAATTCATGGTTTTTTGTTTTGTATTTTTCTTCTGATCCAGTTCTTTTTTGGGGTGTTTTTGACGTGTTTTGGGGTCTCCATTGGATTTTGGTAGGTTTCCATTGGGTTTTCTGGTGGTTGGGAGTGGATTGTACATTTAGGAGAACATCACGTAGGTTTAAGACTTTTTTGGGTGAAATGACGTGTTTTCTTCTGATCCGGTTTGCTTTTGGGGTGTTTTTGAGGTGTTTTGGGGTTTCCGTTGCGTTTCGTTGAGTTCCTAATGGGTTTTATGGTGGTTGGGAGTGGACTTTGGGATTTGGAGAACATCAGCTAGGTTAGGGTGGTTTTGGGGTGGATCTATGGGTTTGTGGTGTTTTCTTTCGTTTTTAGGGGTGATGCCGTTCTTGTTTGGGGTGTTTTTTGACGTGTTTTGGGGTCTCCATTGTGTTTCGTTGGGTTCTCGTCTGTCTTAATGGTAAATGGAAGTGCATTTTTTGGTTTTGGAGAAGATCAGGTGAGTTTAGGGTGGTTTTGGGGGAAACTCATGGTTTTTGTTTTATTTTTTTCTTCTGATCCAGTTGTTTTTTTTGGGGTGTTTTTTGACGTGTTTTGGGGTCTCCGTTGGGTTTTGTTGGGTTTCAATTGCGTTTTCTGGTGGTTTGGGAGTGGATTGTACCTTTAGGAGAACATCAGGTAGGTTTAAGGGTTTTTTGGGGGTTAAATCACGTTTTTTTCTTCTGATCCGGTACGCTTTTGGGGTGTTTTTGAGGTGTTTTGGGGTTTCCGTTGCGTTTCGTTGAGTTCCTAATGGGTTTTATGGTGGTTGGGAGTGGACTTTGGGATTTGGAGAACATCAGTAGGTTTAGGGTGGTTGGGGATTGGATCCGTGCTTTTTGGGGTTTTCTTTCGTTTTGGGGGGTGATCCTGTTCTTGTTTGGGGTGTTTTTGACGTGTTTTTGGGTCTCCGTTGGGTTCTCGTCTGTCTTAAAGGTAAATGGAAGTGCATTTTTGGTTTTGGAGAAGATCAGGTGAGTTTAGGGTGGTTTGGGGGGGAAATTCATAGTTTTGGGGTTTTTTCTTCTTATCCTGTTCTTTTATGGTGTGTTTTTGACGTGTTTTGGGGTCTCCCTTGGGTTTCGTTGTGTTTTCCGTGGTCATCGTGGTGGAAAAGGTTAAATTGTGGGTTTTGGAGTACATCAGGTAGGCTTAATTTTTTTTTTTTGTGGTGAAATCATGGCATTTTTTTTATTTTTATTTTTTTTTTTAGGATCTGGGTTGATTTTGGGGTGGTTTTGAGGTGTTTTGGGGTCTTCGTTGGGTTTCGTTGGGTTCTGGTTGGTCATGATGGTGAATGGGAGTGAAATGTGGGATTTGGAGAAGATCAGGTGAGTTTAGGGTGGTTTTTGGGGGGAAATTCATGGTTTTTGTTTTGTATTTTTCTTCTGATCCAGTTCTTTTTTGGGGTGTTTTTGACGTGTTTTGGGTCTCCATTGGATTTTGGTAGGTTTCCATTGGGTTTTCTGGTGGTTGGGAGTGGATTGTACATTTAGGAGAACATCACGTAGGTTTAAGATTTTTTGGGGGTTAAATGACGTGTTTTCTTCTGATCCGGTTTGCTTTTGGGGTGTTTTTGAGGTGGTTTTGGGGTTTCCGTTGCGTTTCGTTGAGTTCGTAATGGGTTTTATGGTGGTTGGGAGTGGACTTTGGGATTTGGAGACTATCAGGTAGGTTTATGGTGGTTTTGGGGTGGATCTATGGTTTTGGTGAATTTTCTTCCAATTTTGGGGGTGATGCCGTTCTTGTTTGGGGTGTTTTTGACGTGTGTTTTGGGGTCTGCGTTGGGTTTCGTTGTGTTTTCCGTGGTCATTATGGTGGAAAAGTTTTAAATTGTTGGTTTTTGGAGAACATCAGGTAGGTTTAGGGTGCTTTTGGGGTGGATCTATGGGTTTTGGTGTTTTCTTTCGTTTTTAGGGGTGATGCCGTTCTTGTTTGGGGTGTTTTTGACTTGTTTTGGGGTCTCCGTTGGGTTTCGTTGTGTTTTTCCATGGTCATCCTGGTGGAAAAGGGTAAATTGTGGGTTTTGAAGAACATCAGGTAGGTTTAGGGGGACTTTTGTGTGGATCTATGGCTTTTGGGGTTTTCTTTCGTTTTTAGGGGTTATCCTGTTCTTTTTTGGGGTGTTTTTGACGTGTTTTGTGGTCTCCCTTGGGCTTCGTTGGGTTTTTCGTGGTCATCATGGTGGAAAATATTAAATTGCGGGTTTTGTAGAACATCAGGTGAGTTTAAGGTTTTTTGGGGGGTGAATCTATGGTTTTGGGGGATTTCTTTTTTTTTTAGGGTTTTCTTCTGGTTTTGGGGTGGTCCCGATCTTTTCTGGGGTGTTTTTGACGTGTTTTTGGGTTCTCCGTTGCGTTTTGTTTTGTTCTTGTTGGTCATTATGTTAAATAGGAGTGGATTGTGGGTTTTGGAGAAGATCAGGTAGGTTTAAGTGTTTTTTTGGTGTGAAATCATGGCATTTTGTTTTTTTTTTTAGGATCTGGGTTGATTTTGGGGTGGTTTTGAGGTGTTTTGGGGTCTTCATTGGGTTTCGTTGGGTTCTGGTTGGTCATGATGGTGAATGGGAGTGAAATGTTGGGATTTGGAGAAGATCAGGTGAGTTTAGGGTGGTTTGGGGGGGGAAATTCATAGTTTTGGGGTTTTTTCTTCTTATCCTGTTCTTTTATGGTGTGTTTTTTGACGTGTTTTGGGGTCTCCTTGGGTTTCGTTGTGTTTTTCCGTGGTCATCGTTGTGGAAATGGTTAAATTGTGGGTTTTGGAGTACATCAGGTAGGCTTAATTTTTTTTTTTTTGTGGTGAAATCATGGCATTTTTTTATTTTTATTTTTTTTTTTTAGGATCTGGGTTGATTTTGGGGTGGTTTTGAGGTGTTTTGGGGTCTTCATTGGGTTTCGTTGGGTTCTGGTTGGTCATGATGGTGAATGGGAGTGAAAATGTGGGATTTGGAGAAGATCAGGTGAGTTTAGGGTGGTTTTGGGGGGAAATTCATGGTTTTTGTTTTGTATTTTTCTTCTGATCCAGTTCTTTTTTGGGGTGTTTTTGACGTGTTTTGGGGGTCTCCATTGGATTTTTGGTAGGTTTCCATTGGGTTTTCTGGTGGTTGGGAGTGGATTGTACATTTAGGAGAACATCACGTAGGTTTAAGACTTTTTTGGGGTTAAATGACGTGTTTTCTTCTGATCCGGTTTGCTTTTGGGGTGTTTTTGAGGTGTTTTGGGGTTTCCGTTGCGTTTCGTTTGAGTTCCTAATGGGTTTTATGGTGGTTGGGAGTGGACTTTGGGATTTGGAGAACATCAGCTAGGTTTAGGGTGGTTTTGGGGTGGATCTATGGGTTTTGGTGTTTTCTTTCGTTTTTAGGGGTGATGCCGTTCTTGTTTGGGGTGTTTTTGACGTGTTTTGGGGTCTCCATTGTGTTTCGTTGGGTTCTCGTCTGTCTTAATGGTAAATGGAAGTACATTTTTGGTTTTGGAGAAGATCAGGTGAGTTTAGGGTGGTTTGTTGGGGGGGAAAATTCATAGTTTTGGGGTTTTTTCTTCTTATCCTGTTCTTTATGGTGTGTTTTTTGACGTGTTTTGGGGTCTCCCTTGGGTTTCGTTGTGTTTTCCGTGGTCATCGTGGTGGAAAAAGGTTAAATTGTGGGTTTTGGAGTACATCAGGTAGGCTTAATTTTTTTTTTTTGTGGTGAAATCATGGCATTTTTTTATTTTTATTTTTTTTTTTTAGGATCTGGGTTGATTTTGGGGTGGTTTTGAGGTGTTTTGGGTCTTCATTGGGTTTCGTTGGGTTCTGGTTGGTCATGATGGTGAATGGGAGTGAAATGTGGGATTTGGAGAAGATCAGGTGAGTTTAGGGTGGTTTTGGGGGGAAATTCATGGTTTTTGTTTTGTATTTTTCTTCTGATCCAGTTCTTTTTGGGGTGTTTTTGACGTGTTTTGGGGGTCTCCATTGGATTTTGGTAGGTTTCCATTGGGTTTTCTGGTGGTTGGGAGTGGATTGTACATTTAGGAGAACATCACGTAGGTTTAAGACTTTTTTGGGGTTAAATGACGTGTTTTCTTCTGATCCGGTTTGCTTTTGGGGTGTTTTTGAGGTGTTTTGGGGTTTCCGTTGCGTTTCGTTGAGTTCCTAATGGGTTTTATGGTGGTTGGGGAGTGGACTTTGGGATTTGGAGAACATCAGCTAGGTTTAGGGTGGTTTTGGGGTGGATCTATGGGTTTTTGGTGTTTTCTTTCGTTTTTAGGGGGTGATGCCGTTCTTGTTTGGGGTGTTTTTGACGTGTTTTGGGGTCTCCATTGTGTTTCGTTGGGTTCTCGTCTGTCCTTAATGGTAAATGGAAGTGCATTTTTGGTTTTGGAGAAGATCAGGTGAGTTTTAGGGTGGTTTTGGGGGGAAACTCATGGTTTTTGTTTTATTTTTTTTCTTCTGATCCAGTTTGTTTTTTGGGGTGTTTTTGACGTGTTTTGGGGTCTCCGTTGGGTTTTGTTGGGTTTCAATTGCGTTTTCTGGTGTTTGGGAGTGGATTGTACCTTTAGGAGAACATCAGGTAGGTTTAAGGGTTTTTTGGGGGTTAAATCACGTTTTTTCTTCTGATCCGGTACGCTTTTGGGGTGTTTTTGAGGTGTTTTGTGGTTTCCGTTGCGTTTCGTTGAGTTCCTAATGGGTTTTATGGTGGTTGGGAGTGGACTTTGGGATTTGGAGAACATCAGGTAGGTTTAGGGTGGTTTGGGGATTGGATCCGTGCTTTTTGGGGTTTTCTTTCGTTTTGGGGGGTGATCCTGTTCTTGTTTGGGGTGTTTTTGACGTGTTTTTGGGTCTCCGTTGGGTTCTCGTCTGTCTTAAAGGTAAATGGAAGTGCATTTTTGGTTTTGGAGAAGATCAGGTGAGTTTAGGGTGGTTTGGGGGGGAAATTCATAGTTTTGGGGTTTTTTCTTCTTATCCTGTTCTTTTATGGTGTGTTTTTGACGTGTTTTGGGGTCTCCCTTGGGTTTCGTTGTGTTTTCCGTGGTCATCGTGGTGGAAAAGGTTAAATTGTGGGTTTTGGAGTACATCAGGTAGGCTTAATTTTTTTTTTTTGTGGTGAAATCATGGCATTTTTTTATTTTTATTTTTTTTTTTAGGATCTGGGTTGATTTTGGGGTGGTTTTGAGGTGTTTTTGGGGTCTTCGTTGGGTTTCGTTGGGTTCTGGTTGGTCATGATGGTGAATGGGAGTGAAAATGTGGGATTTGGAGAAGATCAGGTGAGTTTAGGGGTGGTTTTGGGGGGAAATTCATGGTTTTTGTTTTGTATTTTTCTTCTGATCCAGTTCTTTTTTGGGGTGTTTTTGGACGTGTTTTGGGGTCTCCATTGGATTTTGGTAGGTTTCCATTGGGTTTTCTGGTGGTTGGGAGTGGATTGTACATTTAGGAGAACATCACGTAGGTTTAAGATTTTTTGGGGGTTAAATGACGTGTTTTTCTTCTGATCCGGTTTGCTTTTGGGGTGTTTTTGAGGTGTTTTGGGGTTTCCGTTGCGTTTCGTTGAGTTCGTAATGGGTTTTATGGTGGTTGGGGAGTGGACTTATGGTGGTTGGGAGTGGACTTTGGGATTTGGAGACTATCAGGTAGGTTTATGGTGGTTTTGGGGTGGATCTATGGTTTTGGTGAATTTTCTTCCAATTTTGGGGGTGATGCCGTTCTTGTTTGGGGTGTTTTTGACGTGTTTTGGGGTCTGCGTTGGGTTTCGTTGTGTTTTCCGTGGTCATTATGGTGGAAAAGTTTAAATTGTTGTTTTGGAGAACATCAGGTAGGTTTAGGGTGCTTTTGGGGTGGATCTATGGGTTTTGGTGTTTTCTTTCGTTTTTAGGGGTGATCCCTTTCTTTTTTGGGGTGTTTTTGACGTGTTTTGGGGTCTCCTTTGGGTTTTCGTTTGGTTCATGTTGGTCATCATGGTGGAAAAGGTTAAATTGTGGCTTTTGGAGAACATCAGGTAGGTTTAGGGGGACTTTTGGTGTGGATCTATGGCTTTTGGGGTTTTCTTTCGTTTTTAGGGGTTATCCTGTTCTTTTTTGGGGTGTTTTTGACGTGTTTTGTGGTCTCCCTTGGCTTCGTTGGGTTTTTCGTGGTCATCATGGTGGAAAATATTAAATTGTGGGTTTTGTAGAACATCAGGTGAGTTTAAGGTTTTTTGGGGGGTGAATCTATGGTTTTGGGGGATTTCTTTTTTTTTTAGGGTTTTCTTCTGGTTTTGGGGTGGTCCCGATCTTTTCTGGGGTGTTTTTGACGTGTTTTGGGTTCTCCGTTGCGTTTTGTTTTGTTCTTGTTGGTCATTATGTTAAATAGGAGTGGATTGTGGGTTTTGGAGAAGATCAGTAGGTTTAAGGTTTTTTTGGTGTGAAATCATGGCATTTTGGTTTTTTTTTTAGGATCTGGGTTGATTTTGGGGTGGTTTTGAGGTGTTTTGGGGTCTTCGTTGGGTTTCGTTGGGTTCTGGTTGGTCATGATGGTGAATGGGAGTGAAATGTGGGATTTGGAGAAGATCAGGTGAGTTTAGGGTGGTTTGGGGGGGAAATTCATAGTTTTGGGGTTTTTTCTTCTTATCCTGTTCTTTTATGGTGTGTTTTTGACGTGTTTTGGGGTCTCCCTTGGGTTTCGTTGTGTTTTCCGTGGTCATCGTGGTGGAAAAGGTTAAATTGTGGGTTTTGGAGTACATCAGGTAGGCTTAATTTTTTTTTTTTGTGGTGAAATCATGGCATTTTTTTATTTTTATTTTTTTTTTTTAGGATCTGGGTTGATTTTGGGTGGTTTTGAGGTGTTTTGGGGTCTTCATTGGGTTTCGTTGGGTTCTGGTTGGTCATGATGGTGAATGGGAGTGAAATGTGGGATTTGGAGAAGATCAGGTGAGTTTAGGGTGGTTTTGGGGGGAAATTCATGGTTTTTGTTTTGTATTTTTCTTCTGATCCAGTTCTTTTTTGGGGTGTTTTTGACGTGTTTTGGGGTCTCCATTGGATTTTGGTAGGTTTCCATTGGGTTTTCTGGTGGTTGGGAGTGGATTGTACATTTAGGAGAACATCACGTAGGTTTAAGACTTTTTTGGGTTAAATGACGTGTTTTCTTCTGATCCGGTTTGCTTTTGGGGTGTTTTTGAGGTGTTTTGTGGTTTCCGTTGCGTTTCGTTGAGTTCCTAATGGGTTTTATGGTGGTTGGGAGTGGACTTTGGGATTTGGAGAACATCAGCTAGGTTTAGGGTGGTTTTGGGGGTGGATCTATGGGTTTTGGTGTTTTCTTTCGTTTTTAGGGGTGATGCCGTTCTTGTTTGGGGTGTTTTTGACGTGTTTTGGGGTCTCCATTGTGTTTCGTTGGGTTCTCGTCTGTCTTAATGGTAAATGGAAGTACATTTTTGGTTTTGGAGAAGATCAGGTGAGTTTAGGGTGGTTTGGGGGGGGAAATTCATAGTTTTGGGGTTTTTTCTTCTTATCCTGTTCTTTTATGGTGTGTTTTTGACGTGTTTTGGGGTCTCCCTTGGGTTTCGTTGTGTTTTCCGTGGTCATCGTGGTGGAAAAGGTTAAATTGTGGGTTTTGGAGTACATCAGGTAGGCTTAATTTTTTTTTTTTGTGGTGAAATCATGGCATTTTTTTATTTTTATTTTTTTTTTTTAGGATCTGGGTGATTTTGGGGTGGTTTTGAGGTGTTTTGGGGTCTTCATTGGGTTTCGTTGGGTTCTGGTTGGTCATGATGGTGAATGGGAGTGAAATGTGGGATTTGGAGAAGATCAGGTGAGTTTAGGGTGGTTTTGGGGGAAATTCATGGTTTTTGTTTTGTATTTTTCTTCTGATCCAGTTCTTTTTTGGGGTGGTTTTTGACGTGTTTTGGGGTCTCCATTGGATTTTGGTAGGTTTCCATTGGGTTTTCTGGTGGTTGGGAGTGGATTGTACATTTAGGAGAACATCACGTAGGTTTAAGACTTTTTTGGGGTTAAATGACGTGTTTTCTTCTGATCCGGTTTGCTTTTGGGTGTTTTTGAGGTGTTTTTGGGTTTCCGTTGCGTTTCGTTGAGTTCCTAATGGGTTTTATGGTGGTTGGGAGTGGACTTTGGGATTTGGAGAACATCAGCTAGGTTTAGGGTGGTTTTGGGGTGGATCTATGGGTTTTGGTGTTTTTCTTTCCGTTTTTAGGGGTGATGCCGTTCTTGTTTGGGGTGTTTTTGACGTGTTTTGGGGTCTCCATTGTGTTTCGTTGGGTTCTCGTCTGTCTTAATGGTAAATGGAAGTGCATTTTTGGTTTTGGAGAAGATCAGGTGAGTTTTAGGGTGGTTTGGGGGGGGAAATTCATAGTTTTGGGGTTTTTTCTTCTTATCCTGTTCTTTTATGGTGTGTTTTTGACGTGTTTTGGGGTCTCCCTTGGGTTTCGTTGTGTTTTCCGTGGTCATCGTGGTGGAAAAGGTTAAATTGTGGGTTTTGGAGTACATCAGGTAGGCTTAATTTTTTTTTTTTGTGGTGAAATCATGGCATTTTTTTATTTTTATTTTTTTTTTTTAGGATCTGGGTTGATTTTGGGGTGGTTTTGAGGTGTTTTGGGGTCTTCATTGGGTTCGTTGGGTTCTGGTTGGTCATGATGGTGAATGGGAGTGAAATGTGGGATTTGGAGAAGATCAGGTGAGTTTAGGGTGGTTTTGGGGGAAATTCATGGTTTTTGTTTTGTATTTTTCTTCTGATCCAGTTCTTTTTTGGGGTGTTTTTGACGTGTTTTGGGGTCTCCATTGGATTTTGGTAGGTTTCCATTGGGTTTTCTGGTGGTTGGGAGTGGATTGTACATTTAGGAGAACATCACGTAGGTTTAAGACTTTTTTGGGGTTAAATGACGTGTTTTCTTCTGATCCGGTTTGCTTTTGGGGTGTTTTTGAGGTGTTTTGGGGTTTCCGTTGCGTTTCGTTGAGTTCCTAATGGGTTTTATGGTGGTTGGGAGTGGACTTTGGGATTTGGAGACTATCAGGTAGGTTTATGGTGGTTTTGGGGTGGATCTATGGGTTTTGGTGTTTTCTTTCGTTTTTAGGGGTGATGCCGTTCTTGTTTGGGGTGGTTTTTGACGTGTTTTGGGGTCTCCATTGTGTTTCGTTGGGTTCTCGTCTGTCTTAATGGTAAATGGAAGTGCATTTTTGGTTTTGGAGAAGATCAGGTGAGTTTAGGGTGGTTTGGGGGGGGAAATTCATAGTTTTGGGGTTTTTTCTTCTTATCCTGTTCTTTTATGGTGTGTTTTTGACGTGTTTTGGGGTCTCCTTGGGTTTCGTTGTGTTTTCCGTGGTCATCGTGGTGGAAAAGGTTAAATTGTGGGTTTTGGAGTACATCAGGTAGGCTTAATTTTTTTTTTTTTTTGTGGTGAAATCATGGCATTTTTTTTTTTTTTTTTTTTTTTAAGGATCTGGGTTGATTTTGGGGTGGTTTTGAGGTGTTTTGGGGTCTTCATTGGGTTTCGTTGGGTTCTGGTTGGTCATGATGGTGAATGGGAGTGAAATGTGGGATTTGGAGAAGATCAGGTGAGTTTAGGGTGGTTTTGCGGGGAAATTCATGGTTTTTGTTTTGTATTTTTCTTCTGATCCAGTTTTTTTTTTGGGGTGTTTTTGACGTGTTTTGGGGTCTCCATTGGATTTTGGTAGGTTTCCATTGGGTTTTCTGGTGGTTGGGAGTGGATTGTACATTTAGGAGAACATCACGTAGGTTTAAGATTTTTTGGGGGTTAAATGACGTGTTTTTCTTCTGATCCGGTTTGCTTTTGGGGTGTTTTTGAGGTGTTTTGGGGTTTCCGTTGCGTTTCGTTGAGTTCGTAATGGGTTTTATGGTGGTTGGGAGTGGACTTTGGGATTTGGAGACTATCAGGTAGGTTTATGGTGGTTTTGGGGTGGATCTATGGGTTTTGGTGTTTTCTTTCGTTTTTAGGGGTTATCCCGTTCTTGTTTGGGGTGTTTTTGACGTGTTTTGGGGTCTCCGTTGGGTTTCGTTGTGTTTTCCATGGTCATTATGGTGGAAAAGGGTAAATTGTTGGTTTTGGAGAACATCAGGTAGGTTTAGGGTTGTTTTGGGGTGGATCTATGGTTTTGGTGAATTTTCTTCCAATTTTGGGGGGTGATGCCGTTCTTGTTTGGGGTGTTTTGACGTGTTTTGGGGTCTCTTTGGTTTTCGTTTGGTTCATGTTGGTCATCATGGTGAAAAAGCGTAAATTGTGGCTTTTGGAGAACATCAGGTAGGTTTAGGGGGACTTTTGGTGTGGATCTATGGCTTTTGGGGTTTTCTTTCGTTTTTAGGGGTTATCCTGTTCTTTTTTGGGATGTTTTTGACGTGTTTTGTGGTCTCCCTTGGGCTTCGTTGGGGTTTTTCGTGGTCATCATGGTGGAAAATATTAAATTGTGGGTTTTGTAGAACATCAGGTGAGTTTAAGGTTTTTTGGGGGGTGAATCTATGGTTTTGGGGGATTTCTTGTTTTTTTTTAGGGTTTTCTTCTGGTTTTGGGGTGGTCCCGATCTTTTCTGGGGTGTTTTTGACGTGTTTTGGGTTCTCCGTTGCGTTTTGTTTTGTTCTTGTTGTCATTATGTTAAATAGGAGTGGATTGTGGGTTTTGGAGAAGATCAGGTAGGTTTAAGGTTTTTTTGGGGTGAAATCATGGGCATTTTGTTTTTTTTATAGGATCTGGGTTGATTTTGGGGTGGTTTTGAGGTGTTTTGGGGTCTTCGTTGGGTTTCGTTGGGTTCTGGTTGGTCATGATGGTGAATGGGAGTGAAATGTGGGATTTGGAGAAGATCAGGTGAGTTTAGGGTGGTTTGGGGGGGAAATTCATAGTTTTGGGGTTTTTTCTTCTTATCCTGTTCTTTTATGGTGTGTTTTTGACGTGTTTTGGGGTCTCCCTTGGGTTTCGTTGTGTTTTCCGTGGTCATCGTGGTGGAAAAGGTTAAATTGTGGGTTTTGAGTACATCAGGTAGGCTTAATTTTTTTTTTTTGTGGTGAAATCATGGCATTTTTTTATTTTTATTTTTTTTTTTTAGGATCTGGGTTGATTTTGGGGTGGTTTTGAGGTGTTTTGGGGTCTTCATTGGGTTTCGTTGGGTTCTGGTTGGTCATGATGGTGAATGGAGTGAAATGTGATTTGGAGAAGATCAGGTGAGTTTAGGGTGGTTTTGGGGGGAAATTCATGGGTTTTGTTTTGTATTTTTCTTCTGATCCAGTTCTTTTTTGGGGTGTTTTTGACGTGTTTTGGGGTCTCCATTGGATTTTGGTAGGTTTCCATTGGGTTTTCTGGTGGTTGGGAGTGGATTGTACATTTAGGAGAACATCACGTAGGTTTAAGACTTTTTTGGGGTTAAATGACGTGTTTTCTTCTGATCCGGTTTGCTTTTGGGGTGTTTTTGAGGTGTTTTTGGGGTTTCCGTTGCGTTTCGTTGAGTTCGTAATGGGTTTTATGGTGGTTGGGAGTGGACTTTGGGATTTGGAGACTATCAGGTAGGTTTATGGTGGTTTTGGGGTGGATCTATGGGTTTTGGTGTTTTCTTTCGTTTTTAGGGGTGATGCCGTTCTTGTTGGGGTGTTTTTGACGTGTTTTGGGGTCTGCGTTGGGTTTCGTTGTGTTTTCCGTGGTCATTATGGTGGAAAGTTTAAATTGTTGGTTTTGGAGAACATCAGGTAGGTTTAGGGTGCTTTTGGGGTGGATCTATGGGTTTTGGTGTTTTCTTTCGTTTTTAGGGGTTATCCCGTTCTTGTTTGGGGTGTTTTTGACTTGTTTTGGGGTCTCCGTTGGGTTTCGTTGTGTTTTCCATGGTCATCCTGGTGGAAAAGGGTAAATTGTGGGTTTTGAAGAACATCAGGTAGGTTTAGGGTTGTTTTGGGGTGGATCTATGGTTTTGAGGGATTTTCTTCCAATTTTGGGGGTGATCCCTTTCTTTTTTGGGGTGTTTTTGACGTGTTTTGGGGTCTCCCTTTGGGTTTTCGTTTGGTTCATGTTGGTCATCATGGTGAAAAAGCGTAAATTGTGGCTTTTGGAGAACATCAGGTAGGTTTAGGGGGACTTTTGGTGTGGATCTATGGCTTTTGGGGTTTTCTTTCGTTTTTAGGGGTTATCCTGTTCTTTTTTGGGGTGTTTTTGACGTGTTTTGTGGTCTCCCTTGGCTTCGTTGGGTTTTTCGTGGTCATCATGGTGGAAAATATTAAATTGTGGGTTTTGTAGAACATCAGGTGAGTTTAAGTTTTTTGGGGGGTGAATCTATGGTTTTGGGGGATTTCTTTTTTTTTTTTAGGGTTTTCTTCTGGTTTTGGGGTGGTCCCGATCTTTTCTGGGGTGTTTTTGACGTGTTTGGGTTCTCCGTTGCGTTTTGTTTTGTTCTTGTTGGTCATTATGTTAAATAGGAGTGGATTGTGGGTTTTGGAGAAGATCAGGTAGGTTTAAGGTTTTTTTGGGGTGAAATCATGGCATTTTTTTATTTTTATTTTTTTTTTTTTAGGATCTGGGTTGATTTTGGGGTGGTTTTGAGGTGTTTTGGGGTCTTCGTTGGGTTTCGTTGGGTTCTGGTTGGTCATGATGGTGAATGGGAGTGAAATGTGGGATTTGGAGAAGATCAGGTGAGTTTAGGGTGGTTTGGGGGAAATTCATGGGTTTTGTTTTATTTTTTTCTTCTGATCCAGTTGTTTTTTGGGTGTTTTTGACGTGTTTTGGGGTCTCCGTTGGGTTTGTTGGGTTTCAATTGCGTTTTCTGGTGTTTGGAGTGGATTGTACCTTTAGGAGAACATCAGGTAGGTTTAAGGGGTTTTTGGGGGTTAAATCACGTTTTTTCTTCTGATCCGGTACGCTTTTGGGGTGTTTTTGAGGTGTTTTGGGGTTTCCGTGCGTTTCGTTGAGTTCCTAATGGGTTTTATGGTGGTTGGGAGTGGACTTTGGGATTTGGAGAACATCAGGTAGGTTTAGTGTGGTTTGGGGAGTGGATCCGTGCTTTTTGGGGTTTTCTTTCGTTTTGGGGGGTGATCCTGTTCTTGTTTGGGGTGTTTTTGACGTGTTTTTGGTCTCCGTTGGGTTTCGTTGGGTTCTCGTCTGTCTTAAAGGTAAATGGAAGTGCATTTTTGGTTTTGGAGAAGATCAGGTGAGTTTAGGGTGGTTTGGGGGGAAATTCATAGTTTTGGGGTTTTTTCTTCTTATCCTGTTCTTTTATGCTGTGTTTTTGACGTGTTTTGGGGTCTCCCTTGGGTTTCGTTGTGTTTTCCGTGGTCATCGTGGTGGAATAGGTTAAATTGTGGGTTTTGGAGTACATCAGGTAGGCTTAATTTTTTTTTTTTTGTGGTGAAATCATGGCATTTTTTTATTTTTATTTTTTTTTTTAGGATCTGAGTGATTTTGGGGTGGTTTTGAGGTGTTTTGGGGTCTTCATTGGGTTTTGTTGGGTTCTGGTTGGTCATGATGGTGAATGGGAGTGAAATGTGGGATTTGGAGAAGATCAGGTGAGTTTAGGGTGGTTTTGGGGGAAATCATGGTTTTTGTTTTGTATTTTTCTTCTGATCCAGTTCTTTTTTGGGGTGTTTTTGACGTGTTTTGGGGTCTCCATTGGATTTTGGTAGGTTTCCATTGGGTTTTCTGGTGGTTGGGAGTGGATTGTACATTTAGGAGAACATCACGTAGGTTTAAGATTTTTTTGGGCTTAAGTGACGTGTTTTCTTCTGATCCGGTTTGCTTTTGGGGTGTTTTTGAGGTGTTTTGGGGTTTCCGTTGCGTTTCGTTGAGTTCCTAATGGGTTTTATGGTGGTTGGGAGTGGACTTTGGGATTTGGAGACTATCAGGTAGGTTTATGGTGGTTTTGGGGTGGATCTATGGGTTTTGGTGTTTTCTTTCGTTTTTAGGGGTGATGCCGTTCTTGTTTGGGGTGGTTTTGACGTGTTTTGGGGTCTGCGTTGGGTTTCATTGTGTTTTCCGTGGTCATTATGGTGGAAAAGTTTAAATTGTTGGTTTTGGAGAACATCAGTAGGTTTAGGGTGCTTTTGGGGTGGATCTATGGGTTTTGGTGTTTTCTTTCGTTTTTAGGGTTATCCCGTTCTTGTTTGGGGTGTTTTTGACTTGTTTTGGGGTCTCCATTGGGTTTCGTTGTGTTTTCCATGGTCATCCTGGTGGAAAAGGGTAAATTGTTGGTTTTGGAGAACATCAGGTAGGTTTAGGGTTGTTTTGGGGTGGATCTATGGTTTTGGTGAATTTTCTTCCAATTTTGGGGGTGATGCCGTTCTTGTTTGGGGTGTTTTTGACGTGTTTTGGGGTCTCCTTTGGGTTTTCGTTTGGTTCATGTTGGTCATCATGGTGAAAAAGCGTAAATTGTGGCTTTTGGAGAACATCAGGTAGGTTTAGGGGGACTTTTGGTGTGGATCTATGGCTTTTGGGGTTTTCTTTCGTTTTTAGGGGTTATCCTGTTCTTTTTTGGGGTGTTTTTGACGTGTTTTGTGGTCTCCCTTGGGCTTCGTTGGGTTTTTCGTGGTCATCATGGTGGAAAATATTAAATTGTGGGTTTTGTAGAACATCAGGTGAGTTTAAGGTTTTTTGGGGGGTGAATCTATGGTTTTGGGGGATTTCTTTTTTTTTTAGGGTTTTCTTCTGGTTTTGGGGTGGTCCCGATCTTTTCTGGGGTGTTTTTGACGTGTTTTGGGTTCTCCGTTGCGTTTTGTTTTGTTCTTGTTGGTCATTATGTTAAATAGGAGTGGATTGTGGGTTTTGGAGAAGATCAGGTAGGTTTAAGGTTTTTTTGGGGTGAAATCATGGCATTTTGTTTTTTTTTTTTTAGGATCTGGGTTGATTTTGGGGTGGTTTTGAGGTGTTTTGGGGTCTTCGTTGGGTTTCGTTGGGTTCTGGTTGGTCATGATGGTGAATGGGAGTGAAATGTGGGATTTGGAGAAGATCAGGTGAGTTTAGGGTGGTTTTGGGGGGAAACTCATGGGTTTTGTTTTATTTTTTTCTTCTGATCCAGTTGTTTTTTGGGGTGTTTTTGACGTGTTTTGGGGTCTCCGTTGGGTTTTGTTGGGTTTCAATTGCGTTTTCTGGTGTTTGGGAGTGGATTGTACCTTTAGGAGAACATCAGGTAGGTTTAAGGGTTTTTTGGGGGTTAAATCACGTGTTTTCTTCTGATCCGGTTTGCTTTTGGGGTGTTTTTGAGGTGTTTTGGGGTTTCCGTTGCGTTTCGTTGAGTTCCTAATGGGTTTTATGGTGGTTGGGAGTGGACTTTGGGATTTGGAGAACATCAGGTAGGTTTAGGGTGGTTTGGGGAGTGGATCCGTGCTTTTTGGGGTTTTCTTTCGTTTTGGGGGGTGATCCTGTTCTTGTTTGGGGTGTTTTTGACGTGTTTTTGGGTCTCCGTTGGGTTTCGTTGGGTTCTCGTCTGTCTTAAAGGTAAATGGAAGTGCATTTTTGGTTTTGGAGACGATCAGGTGAGTTTAGGGTGGTTTGGGGGGGAAATTCATAGTTTTGGGGTTTTTTCTTCTTATCCTGTTCTTTTATGGTGTTTTTTTGACGTGTTTTGGGGTCTCCCTTGGGTTTCGTTGTGTTTTCCGTGGTCATCGTGGTGGAAAAGGTTAAATTGTGGGTTTTGGAGTACATCAGGTAGGCTTAATTTTTTTTTTTTTGTGGTGAAATCATGGCATTTTTTTATTTTTATTTTTTTTTTTTAGGATCTGAGTTGATTTTGGGGTGGTTTTGAGGTGTTTTGGGGTCTTCATTGGGTTTCGTTGGGTTCTGGTTGGTCATGATGGTGAATGGGAGTGAAATGTGGGATTTGGAGAAGATCAGGTGAGTTTAGGGTGGTTTTGGGGGGAAATTCATGGTTTTTGTTTTGTATTTTTCTTCTGATCCAGTTCTTTTTTGGGGTGTTTTTGACGTGTTTTGGGGTCTCCATTGGATTTTGGTAGGTTTCCATTGGGTTTTCTGGTGGTTGGGAGTGGATTGTACATTTAGGAGAACATCACGTAGGTTTAAGATTTTTTTGGGCTTAAGTGACGTGTTTTCTTCTGATCCGGTTTGCTTTTGGGGTGTTTTTGAGGTGTTTTGGGGTTTCCGTTGCGTTTCGTTGTGTTCCTAACGGGTTTTATGGTGGTTGGGAGTGGACTTTGGGATTTGGAGACTATCAGGTAGGTTTATGGTGGTTTTGGGGTGGATCTATGGGTTTTGGTGTTTTCTTTCGTTTTTAGGGGTGATGCCGTTCTTGTTTGGGGTGTTTTTGACGTGTTTTGGGGTCTGCGTTGGGTTTCGTTGTGTTTTCCGTGGTCATTATGGTGGAAAAGTTTAAATTGTTGGTTTTGGAGAACATCAGGTAGGTTTAGGGTGCTTTTGGGGTGGATCTATGGGTTTTGGTGTTTTCTTTCGTTTTTAGGGGTTATCCCGTTCTTGTTTGGGGTGTTTTTGACTTGTTTTGGGGTCTCCATTGGGTTTCGTTGTGTTTTCCATGGTCATCCTGGTGGAAAAGGGTAAATTGTTGGTTTTGGAGAACATCAGGTAGGTTTAGGGTTGTTTTGGGGTGGATCTATGGTTTTGGTGAATTTTCTTCCAATTTTGGGGGTGATGCCGTTCTTGTTTGGGGTGTTTTTGACGTGTTTTGGGGTCTCCTTTGGGTTTTCGTTTGGTTCATGTTGGTCATCATGGTGAAAAAGCGTAAATTGTGGCTTTTGGAGAACATCAGGTAGGTTTAGGGGGACTTTTGGTGTGGATCTATGGCTTTTGGGGTTTTCTTTCGTTTTTAGGGGTTATCCTGTTCTTTTTTGGGGTGTTTTTGACGTGTTTTGTGGTCTCCCTTGGGCTTCGTTGGGTTTTTCGTGGTCATCATGGTGGAAAATATTAAATTGTGGGTTTTGTAGAACATCAGGTGAGTTTAAGGTTTTTTGGGGGGTGAATCTATGGTTTTGGGGGATTTCTTTTTTTTTTAGGGTTTTCTTCTGGTTTTGGGGTGGTCCCGATCTTTTCTGGGGTGTTTTTGACGTGTTTTGGGTTCTCCGTTGCGTTTTGTTTTGTTCTTGTTGGTCATTATGTTAAATAGGAGTGGATTGTGGGTTTTGGAGAAGATCAGGTAGGTTTAAGGTTTTTTTGGGGTGAAATCATGGCATTTTGTTTTTTTTTTTAGGATCTGGGTTGATTTTGGGCTGGTTTTGAGGTGTTTTGGGGTCTTCGTTGGGTTTCGTTGGGTTCTGGTTGGTCATGATGGTGAATGGGAGTGAAATGTGGGATTTGGAGAAGATCGGGTGAGTTTAGGGTGGTTTTGGGGGGAAACTCATGGTTTTTGTTTTATTTTTTTCTTCTGATCCAGTTGTTTTTTGGGGTGTTTTTGACGTGTTTTGGGGTCTCCATTGGATTTTGGTAGGTTTCCATTGGGTTTTCTGGTGGTTGGGAGTGGATTGTACATTTAGGAGAACATCACGTAGGTTTAAGATTTTTTTGGGCTTAAGTGACGTGTTTTCTTCTGATCCGGTTTGCTTTTGGGGTGTTTTTGAGGTGTTTTGGGGTTTCCGTTGCGTTTCGTTGAGTTCCTAATGGGTTTTATGGTGGTTGGGAGTGGACTTTGGGATTTGGAGAACATCAGGTAGGTTTAGGGTGGTTTGGGGAGTGGATCCGTGCTTTTTGGGGTTTTCTTTCGTTTTGGGGGGTGATCCTGTTCTTGTTTGGGGTGTTTTTGACGTGTTTTTGGGTCTCCGTTGGGTTTCGTTGGGTTCTCGTCTGTCTTAAAGGTAAATGGAAGTGCATTTTTGGTTTTGGAGACGATCAGGTGAGTTTAGGGTGGTTTGGGGGGGAAATTCATAGTTTTGGGGTTTTTTCTTCTTATCCTGTTCTTTTATGGTGTTTTTTTGACGTGTTTTGGGGTCTCCCTTGGGTTTCGTTGTGTTTTCCGTGGTCATCGTGGTGGAAAAGGTTAAATTGTGGGTTTTGGAGTACATCAGGTAGGCTTAATTTTTTTTTTTTTGTGGTGAAATCATGGCATTTTTTTATTTTTATTTTTTTTTTTAGGATCTGAGTTGATTTTGGGGTGGTTTTGAGGTGTTTTGGGGTCTTCATTGGGTTTCGTTGGGTTCTGGTTGGTCATGATGGTGAATGGGAGTGAAATGTGGGATTTGGAGAAGATCAGGTGAGTTTAGGGTGGTTTTGGGGGGAAATTCATGGTTTTTGTTTTGTATTTTTCTTCTGATCCAGTTCTTTTTTGGGGTGTTTTTGACGTGTTTTGGGGTCTCCATTGGATTTTGGTAGGTTTCCATTGGGTTTTCTGGTGGTTGGGAGTGGATTGTACATTTAGGAGAACATCACGTAGGTTTAAGATTTTTTTGGGCTTAAGTGACGTGTTTTCTTCTGATCCGGTTTGCTTTTGGGGTGTTTTTGAGGTGTTTTGGGGTTTCCGTTGCGTTTCGTTGTGTTCCTAACGGGTTTTATGGTGGTTGGGAGTGGACTTTGGGATTTGGAGACTATCAGGTAGGTTTATGGTGGTTTTGGGGTGGATCTATGGGTTTTGGTGTTTTCTTTCGTTTTTAGGGGTGATGCCGTTCTTGTTTGGGGTGTTTTTGACGTGTTTTGGGGTCTGCGTTGGGTTTCGTTGTGTTTTCCGTGGTCATTATGGTGGAAAAGTTTAAATTGTTGGTTTTGGAGAACATCAGGTAGGTTTAGGGTGCTTTTGGGGTGGATCTATGGGTTTTGGTGTTTTCTTTCGTTTTTAGGGGTTATCCCGTTCTTGTTTGGGGTGTTTTTGACTTGTTTTGGGGTCTCCATTGGGTTTCGTTGTGTTTTCCATGGTCATCCTGGTGGAAAAGGGTAAATTGTTGGTTTTGGAGAACATCAGGTAGGTTTAGGGTTGTTTTGGGGTGGATCTATGGTTTTGGTGAATTTTCTTCCAATTTTGGGGGTGATGCCGTTCTTGTTTGGGGTGTTTTTGACGTGTTTTGGGGTCTCCTTTGGGTTTTCGTTTGGTTCATGTTGGTCATCATGGTGAAAAAGCGTAAATTGTGGCTTTTGGAGAACATCAGGTAGGTTTAGGGGGACTTTTGGTGTGGATCTATGGCTTTTGGGGTTTTCTTTCGTTTTTAGGGGTTATCCTGTTCTTTTTTGGGGTGTTTTTGACGTGTTTTGTGGTCTCCCTTGGGCTTCGTTGGGTTTTTCGTGGTCATCATGGTGGAAAATATTAAATTGTGGGTTTTGTAGAACATCAGGTGAGTTTAAGGTTTTTTGGGGGGTGAATCTATGGTTTTGGGGGATTTCTTTTTTTTTTAGGGTTTTCTTCTGGTTTTGGGGTGGTCCCGATCTTTTCTGGGGTGTTTTTGACGTGTTTTGGGTTCTCCGTTGCGTTTTGTTTTGTTCTTGTTGGTCATTATGTTAAATAGGAGTGGATTGTGGGTTTTGGAGAAGATCAGGTAGGTTTAAGTTTTTTTTGGGGTGAAATCATGGCATTTTGTTTTTTTTTTTAGGATCTGGGTTGATTTTGGGGTGGTTTTGAGGTGTTTTGGGGTCTTCGTTGGGTTTCGTTGGGTTCTGGTTGGTCATGATGGTGAATGGGAGTGAAATGTGGGATTTGGAGAAGATCAGGTGAGTTTAGGGTGGTTTTGGGGGGAAACTCATGGTTTTTGTTTTATTTTTTTCTTCTGATCCAGTTGTTTTTTGGGGTGTTTTTGACGTGTTTTGGGGTCTCCATTGGATTTTGGTAGGTTTCCATTGGGTTT
This sequence comes from Netta rufina, assembly GCF_964035555.1. Lineage (NCBI taxonomy): Eukaryota > Metazoa > Chordata > Aves > Anseriformes > Anatidae > Netta > Netta rufina. The sequence goes on from NC_140138.1 coordinate 26,533, forward strand.
TCTGGTGGTTGGGAGTGGATTGTACATTTAGGAGAACATCACGTAGGTTTAAGATTTTTTTGGGCTTAAGTGACGTGTTTTCTTCTGATCCGGTTTGCTTTTGGGGTGTTTTTGAGGTGTTTTGGGGTTTCCGTTGCGTTTCGTTGTGTTCCTAATGGGTTTTATGGTGGTTGGGAGTGGACTTTGGGATTTGGAGACTATCAGGTAGGTTTATGGTGGTTTTGGGGTGGATCTATGGGTTTTGGTGTTTTCTTTCGTTTTTAGGGGTGATGCCGTTCTTGTTTGGGGTGTTTTTGACGTGTTTTGGGGTCTGCGTTGGGTTTCGTTGTGTTTTCCGTGGTCATTATGGTGGAAAAGTTTAAATTGTTGGTTTTGGAGAACATCAGGTAGGTTTAGGGTGCTTTTGGGGTGGATCTATGGGTTTTGGTGTTTTCTTTCGTTTTTAGGGGTTATCCCGTTCTTGTTTGGGGTGTTTTTGACTTGTTTTGGGGTCTCCATTGGGTTTCGTTGTGTTTTCCATGGTCATCCTGGTGGAAAAGGGTAAATTGTTGGTTTTGGAGAACATCAGGTAGGTTTAGGGTTGTTTTGGGGTGGATCTATGGTTTTGGTGAATTTTCTTCCAATTTTGGGGGTGATGCCGTTCTTGTTTGGGGTGTTTTTGACGTGTTTTGGGGTCTCCTTTGGGTTTTCGTTTGGTTCATGTTGGTCATCATGGTGAAAAAGCGTAAATTGTGGCTTTTGGAGAACATCAGGTAGGTTTAGGGGGACTTTTGGTGTGGATCTATGGCTTTTGGGGTTTTCTTTCGTTTTTAGGGGTTATCCTGTTCTTTTTTGGGGTGTTTTTGACGTGTTTTGTGGTCTCCCTTGGGCTTCGTTGGGTTTTTCGTGGTCATCATGGTGGAAAATATTAAATTGTGGGTTTTGTAGAACATCAGGTGAGTTTAAGGTTTTTTGGGGGGTGAATCTATGGTTTTGGGGGATTTCTTTTTTTTTTAGGGTTTTCTTCTGGTTTTGGGGTGGTCCCGATCTTTTCTGGGGTGTTTTTGACGTGTTTTGGGTTCTCCGTTGCGTTTTGTTTTGTTCTTGTTGGTCATTATGTTAAATAGGAGTGGATTGTGGGTTTTGGAGAAGATCAGGTAGGTTTAAGGTTTTTTTGGGGTGAAATCATGGCATTTTGGTTTTTTTTTTAGGATCTGGGTTGATTTTGGGGTGGTTTTGAGGTGTTTTGGGGTCTTCGTTGGGTTTCGTTGGGTTCTGGTTGGTCATGATGGTGAATGGGAGTGAAATGTGGGATTTGGAGAAGATCAGGTGAGTTTAGGGTGGTTTTGGGGGGAAACTCATGGTTTTTGTTTTATTTTTTTCTTCTGATCCAGTTGTTTTTTGGGGTGTTTTTGACGTGTTTTGGGGTCTCCGTTGGGTTTTGTTGGGTTTCAATTGCATTTTCTGGTGTTTGGGAGTGGATTGTACCTTTAGAAGAACATCAGGTAGGTTTAAGGGTTTTTTGGGGGTTAAATCACGTGTTTTCTTCTGATCCGGTTTGCTTTTGGGGTGTTTTTGAGGTGTTTTGGGGTTTCCGTTGCGTTTCGTTGAGTTCCTAATGGGTTTTATGGTGGTTGGGAGTGGACTTTGGGATTTAGAGAACATCAGGTAGGTTTAGGGTGGTTTGGGGAGTGGATCCGTGCTTTTTGGGGTTTTCTTTCGTTTTGGGGGGTGATCCTGTTCTTGTTTGGGGTGTTTTTGACGTGTTTTTGGGTCTCCGTTGGGTTTCGTTGGGTTCTCGTCTGTCTTAAAGGTAAATGGAAGTGCATTTTTGGTTTTGGAGAAGATCAGGTGAGTTTAGGGTGGTTTGGGGGGGAAATTCATAGTTTTGGGGTTTTTTCTTCTTATCCTGTTCTTTTATGCTGTGTTTTTGACTTGTTTTGGGGTCTCCGTTGGGTTTCGTTGTGTTTTCCGTGGTCATCGTGGTGGAAAAGGTTAAATTGTGGGTTTTGGAGTACATCAGGTAGGCTTAATTTTTTTTTTTTGTGGTGAAATCATGGCATTTTTTTATTTTTATTTTTATTTTTAGGATCTGAGTTGATTTTGGGGTGGTTTTGAGGTGTTTTGGGGTCTTCATTGGGTTTCGTTGGGTTCTGGTTGGTCATGATGGTGAATGGGAGTGAAATGTGGGATTTGGAGAAGATCAGGTGAGTTTAGGGTGGTTTTGGGGGGAAATTCATGGTTTTTGTTTTGTATTTTTCTTCTGATCCAGTTCTTTTTTGGGGTGTTTTTGACGTGTTTTGGGGTCTCCATTGGATTTTGGTAGGTTTCCATTGGGTTTTCTGGTGGTTGGGAGTGGATTGTACATTTAGGAGAACATCACGTAGGTTTAAGATTTTTTTGGGCTTAAGTGACGTGTTTTCTTCTGATCCGGTTTGCTTTTGGGGTGTTTTTGAGGTGTTTTGGGGTTTCCGTTGCGTTTCGTTGTGTTCCTAACGGGTTTTATGGTGGTTGGGAGTGGACTTTGGGATTTGGAGACTATCAGGTAGGTTTATGGTGGTTTTGGGGTGGATCTATGGGTTTTGGTGTTTTCTTTCGTTTTTAGGGGTGATGCCGTTCTTGTTTGGGGTGTTTTGACGTGTTTTGGGGTCTGCGTTGGGTTTCGTTGTGTTTTCCGTGGTCATTATGGTGGAAAAGTTTAAATTGTTGGTTTTGGAGAACATCAGGTAGGTTTAGGGTGCTTTTGGGGTGGATCTATGGGTTTTGGTGTTTTCTTTCGTTTTTAGGGGTTATCCCGTTCTTGTTTGGGGTGTTTTTGACTTGTTTTGGGGTCTCCGTTGGGTTTCGTTGTGTTTTCCATGGTCATCCTGGTGGAAAAGGGTAAATTGTTGGTTTTGGAGAACATCAGGTAGGTTTAGGGTTGTTTTGGGGTGGATCTATGGTTTTGGTGAATTTTCTTCCAATTTTGGGGGTGATGCCGTTCTTGTTTGGGGTGTTTTTGACGTGTTTTGGGGTCTCCTTTGGGTTTTCGTTTGGTTCATGTTGGTCATCATGGTGAAAAAGCGTAAATTGTGGCTTTTGGAGAACATCAGGTAGGTTTAGGGGGACTTTTGGTGTGGATCTATGGCTTTTGGGGTTTTCTTTCGTTTTTAGGGGTTATCCTGTTCTTTTTTGGGGTGTTTTTGACGTGTTTTGTGGTCTCCCTTGGGCTTCGTTGGGTTTTTCGTGGTCATCATGGTGGAAAATATTAAATTGTGGGTTTTGTAGAACATCAGGTGAGTTTAAGGTTTTTTGGGGGGTGAATCTATGGTTTTGGGGGATTTCTTTTTTTTTTAGGGTTTTCTTCTGGTTTTGGGGTGGTCCCGATCTTTTCTGGGGTGTTTTTGACGTGTTTTGGGTTCTCCGTTGCGTTTTGTTTTGTTCTTGTTGGTCATTATGTTAAATAGGAGTGGATTGTGGGTTTTGGAGAAGATCAGGTAGGTTTAAGGTTTTTTTGGGGTGAAATCATGGCATTTTGGTTTTTTTTTTAGGATCTGGGTTGATTTTGGGGTGGTTTTGAGGTGTTTTGGGGTCTTCGTTGGGTTTCGTTGGGTTCTGGTTGGTCATGATGGTGAATGGGAGTGAAATGTGGGATTTGGAGAAGATCAGGTGAGTTTAGGGTGGTTTTGGGGGGAAACTCATGGTTTTTGTTTTATTTTTTTCTTCTGATCCAGTTGTTTTTTGGGGTGTTTTTGACGTGTTTTGGGGTCTCCGTTGGGTTTTGTTGGGTTTCAATTGCATTTTCTGGTGTTTGGGAGTGGATTGTACCTTTAGAAGAACATCAGGTAGGTTTAAGGGTTTTTTGGGGGTTAAATCACGTGTTTTCTTCTGATCCGGTTTGCTTTTGGGGTGTTTTTGAGGTGTTTTGGGGTTTCCGTTGCGTTTCGTTGAGTTCCTAATGGGTTTTATGGTGGTTGGGAGTGGACTTTGGGATTTGGAGAACATCAGGTAGGTTTAGGGTGGTTTGGGGAGTGGATCCGTGCTTTTTGGGGTTTTCTTTCGTTTTGGGGGGTGATCCTGTTCTTGTTTGGGGTGTTTTTGACGTGTTTTTGGGTCTCCGTTGGGTTTCGTTGGGTTCTCGTCTGTCTTAAAGGTAAATGGAAGTGCATTTTTGGTTTTGGAGAAGATCAGGTGAGTTTAGGGTGGTTTGGGGGGGAAATTCATAGTTTTGGGGTTTTTTCTTCTTATCCTGTTCTTTTATGGTGTGTTTTTGACGTGTTTTGGGGTCTCCGTTGGGTTTCGTTGTGTTTTCCGTGGTCATCGTGGTGGAAAAGGTTAAATTGTGGGTTTTGGAGTACATCAGGTAGGCTTAATTTTTTTTTTTTGTGGTGAAATCATGGCATTTTTTTATTTTTATTTTTTTTTTTAGGATCTGAGTTGATTTTGGGGTGGTTTTGAGGTGTTTTGGGGTCTTCATTGGGTTTCGTTGGGTTCTGGTTGGTCATGATGGTGAATGGGAGTGAAATGTGGGATTTGGAGAAGATCAGGTGAGTTTAGGGTGGTTTTGGGGGGAAATTCATGGTTTTTGTTTTGTATTTTTCTTCTGATCCAGTTCTTTTTTGGGGTGTTTTTGACGTGTTTTGGGGTCTCCATTGGATTTTGGTAGGTTTCCATTGGGTTTTCTGGTGGTTGGGAGTGGATTGTACATTTAGGAGAACATCACGTAGGTTTAAGATTTTTTTGGGCTTAAGTGACGTGTTTTCTTCTGATCCGGTTTGCTTTTGGGGTGTTTTTGAGGTGTTTTGGGGTTTCCGTTGCGTTTCGTTGTGTTCCTAATGGGTTTTATGGTGGTTGGGAGTGGACTTTGGGATTTGGAGACTATCAGGTAGGTTTAGGGTTGTTTTGGGGTGGATCTATGGTTTTGAGGGATTTTCTTCCAATTTTGGGGGTGATCCCTTTCTTTTTTGGGGTGTTTTTGACGTGTTTTGGGGTCTCCTTTGGGTTTTCGTTTGGTTCATGTTGGTCATCATGGTGAAAAAGCGTAAATTGTGGCTTTTGGAGAACATCAGGTAGGTTTAGGGGGACTTTTGGTGTGGATCTATGGCTTTTGGGGTTTTCTTTCGTTTTTAGGGGTTATCCTGTTCTTTTTTGGGGTGTTTTTGACGTGTTTTGTGGTCTCCCTTGGGCTTCGTTGGGTTTTTCGTGGTCATCATGGTGGAAAATATTAAATTGTGGGTTTTGTAGAACATCAGGTGAGTTTAAGGTTTTTTGGGGGGTGAATCTATGGTTTTGGGGGATTTCTTTTTTTTTTAGGGTTTTCTTCTGGTTTTGGGGTGGTCCCGATCTTTTCTGGGGTGTTTTTGACGTGTTTTGGGTTCTCCGTTGCGTTTTGTTTTGTTCTTGTTGGTCATTATGTTAAATAGGAGTGGATTGTGGGTTTTGGAGAAGATCAGGTAGGTTTAAGGTTTTTTTGGGGTGAAATCATGGCATTTTGTTTTTTTTTTTAGGACCTGGGTTGATTTTGGGGTGGTTTTGAGGTGTTTTGGGGTCTTTGTTGGGTTTCGTTGGGTTCTGGTTGGTCATGATGGTGAATGGGAGTGAAATGTGGGATTTGGAGAAGATCAGGTGAGTTTAGGGTGGTTTTGGGGGGAAATTCATGGTTTTTGTTTTGTATTTTTCTTCTGATCCAGTTCTTTTTTGGGGTGTTTTTGACGTGTTTTGGGGTCTCCATTGGATTTTGGTAGGTTTCCATTGGGTTTTCTGGTGGTTGGGAGTGGATTGTACATTTAGGAGAACATCACGTAGGTTTAAGATTTTTTTGGGCTTAAGTGACGTGTTTTCTTCTGATCCGGTTTGCTTTTGGGGTGTTTTTGAGGTGTTTTGGGGTTTCCGTTGCGTTTCGTTGTGTTCCTAATGGGTTTTATGGTGGTTGGGAGTGGACTTTGGGATTTGGAGACTATCAGGTAGGTTTATGGTGGTTTTGGGGTGGATCTATGGGTTTTGGTGTTTTCTTTCGTTTTTAGGGGTGATGCCGTTCTTGTTTGGGGTGTTTTTGACGTGTTTTGGGGTCTGCGTTGGGTTTCGTTGTGTTTTCCGTGGTCATTATGGTGGAAAAGTTTAAATTGTTGGTTTTGGAGAACATCAGGTAGGTTTAGGGTGCTTTTGGGGTGGATCTATGGGTTTTGGTGTTTTCTTTCGTTTTTAGGGGTGATGCCGTTCTTGTTTGGGGTGTTTTTGACTTGTTTTGGGGTCTCCATTGGGTTTCGTTGTGTTTTCCATGGTCATCCTGGTGGAAAAGGGTAAATTGTTGGTTTTGGAGAACATCAGGTAGGTTTAGGGTTGTTTTGGGGTGGATCTATGGTTTTGGTGAATTTTCTTCCAATTTTGGGGGTGATGCCGTTCTTGTTTGGGGTGTTTTTGACGTGTTTTGGGGTCTCCTTTGGGTTTTCGTTTGGTTCATGTTGGTCATCATGGTGAAAAAGCGTAAATTGTGGCTTTTGGAGAACATCAGGTAGGTTTAGGGGGACTTTTGGTGTGGATCTATGGCTTTTGGGGTTTTCTTTCGTTTTTAGGGGTTATCCTGTTCTTTTTTGGGGTGTTTTTGACGTGTTTTGTGGTCTCCCTTGGGCTTCGTTGGGTTTTTCGTGGTCATCATGGTGGAAAATATTAAATTGTGGGTTTTGTAGAACATCAGGTGAGTTTAAGGTTTTTTGGGGGGTGAATCTATGGTTTTGGGGGATTTCTTTTTTTTTTTAGGGTTTTCTTCTGGTTTTGGGGTGGTCCCGATCTTTTCTGGGGTGTTTTTGACGTGTTTTGGGTTCTCCGTTGCGTTTTGTTTTGTTCTTGTTGGTCATTATGTTAAATAGGAGTGGATTGTGGGTTTTGGAGAAGATCAGGTAGGTTTAAGGTTTTTTTGGGGTGAAATCATGGCATTTTGGTTTTTTTTTTTTAGGATCTGGGTTGATTTTGGGGTGGTTTTGAGGTGTTTTGGGGTCTTCGTTGGGTTTCGTTGGGTTCTGGTTGGTCATGATGGTGAATGGGAGTGAAATGTGGGATTTGGAGAAGATCAGGTGAGTTTAGGGTGGTTTTGGGGGGAAACTCATGGTTTTTGTTTTATTTTTTTCTTCTGATCCAGTTGTTTTTTGGGGTGTTTTTGACGTGTTTTGGGGTCTCCGTTGGGTTTTGTTGGGTTTCAATTGCATTTTCTGGTGTTTGGGAGTGGATTGTACCTTTAGAAGAACATCAGGTAGGTTTAAGGGTTTTTTGGGGGTTAAATCACGTGTTTTCTTCTGATCCGGTTTGCTTTTGGGGTGTTTTTTGAGGTGTTTTGGGGTTTCCGTTGCGTTTCGTTGAGTTCCTAATGGGTTTTATGGTGGTTGGGAGTGGACTTTGGGATTTGGAGAACATCAGGTAGGTTTAGGGTGGTTTGGGGAGTGGATCCGTGCTTTTTGGGGTTTTCTTTCGTTTTGGGGGGTGATCCTGTTCTTGTTTGGGGTGTTTTTGACGTGTTTTTGGGTCTCCGTTGGGTTTCGTTGGGTTCTCGTCTGTCTTAAAGGTAAATGGAAGTGCATTTTTGGTTTTGGAGAAGATCAGGTGAGTTTAGGGTGGTTTGGGGGGGAAATTCATAGTTTTGGGGTTTTTTCTTCTTATCCTGTTCTTTTATGCTGTGTTTTTGACGTGTTTTGGGGTCTCCGTTGGGTTTCGTTGTGTTTTCCGTGGTCATCGTGGTGGAAAAGGTTAAATTGTGGGTTTTGGAGTACATCAGGTAGGCTTAATTTTTTTTTTTTGTGGTGAAATCATGGCATTTTTTTATTTTTTTTTTTTTTTTTAGGATCTGAGTTGATTTTGGGGTGGTTTTGAGGTGTTTTGGGGTCTTCATTGGGTTTCGTTGGGTTCTGGTTGGTCATGATGGTGAATGGGAGTGAAATGTGGGATTTGGAGAAGATCAGGTGAGTTTAGGGTGGTTTTGGGGGGAAATTCATGGTTTTTGTTTTGTATTTTTCTTCTGATCCAGTTCTTTTTTGGGGTGTTTTTGACGTGTTTTGGGGTCTCCATTGGATTTTGGTAGGTTTCCATTGGGTTTTCTGGTGGTTGGGAGTGGATTGTACATTTAGGAGAACATCACGTAGGTTTAAGATTTTTTTGGGCTTAAGTGACGTGTTTTCTTCTGATCCGGTTTGCTTTTGGGGTGTTTTTGAGGTGTTTTGGGGTTTCCGTTGCGTTTCGTTGTGTTCCTAATGGGTTTTATGGTGGTTGGGAGTGGACTTTGGGATTTGGAGACTATCAGGTAGGTTTATGGTGGTTTTGGGGTGGATCTATGGGTTTTGGTGTTTTCTTTCGTTTTTAGGGGTGATGCCGTTCTTGTTTGGGGTGTTTTTGACTTGTTTTGGGGTCTCCGTTGGGTTTCGTTGTGTTTTCCATGGTCATCCTGTGGAAAAGGGTAAATTGTTGGTTTTGGAGAACATCAGGTAGGTTTAGGGTTGTTTTGGGGTGGATCTATGGTTTTGGTGAATTTTCTTCCAATTTTGGGGGTGATGCCGTTCTTGTTTGGGGTGTTTTTGACGTGTTTTGGGGTCTCCTTTGGGTTTTCGTTTGGTTCATGTTGGTCATCATGGTGAAAAAGCGTAAATTGTGGCTTTTGGAGAACATCAGGTAGGTTTAGGGGGACTTTTGGTGTGGATCTATGGCTTTTGGGGTTTTCTTTCGTTTTTAGGGGTTATCCTGTTCTTTTTTGGGGTGTTTTTGACGTGTTTTGGGGTTTTTGTTTCATTTCGTTGAATTCCTAATGGGTTTTATGGTGGTTGGGAGTGGACTTTGGGATTTGGAGAACATCAGGTAGGTTTAGGGTGGTTTTGGGATTGGATCCGTGCTTTTTGGGGATTTTCATCCAGTTTTGGGGGTGATCCCATTTTCTTTTGGGGTGTTTTTGACGTGTTTTGGTGTCTCGGTTGGGTTTCATTGTGTTTTCCGTGGTCATGGTTGTAGAAAATTGTAAATTGCAGGTTTTGGAGAACTTCAGGTAGGTTTAGGGGGAATTTTGGTGTGGATTCATGGTTTTGGGGGTTTTCTTCTGTTTTTTTTGGGTGTGATCCTGTTCTTTTTTGGGGTGTTTTTGACGTGTTTTGTGATCTCCGTTGGGTTTCGTTGGGTTTTCCGTGGTCATCATGGTGGAAAAGGGTAAATTGTAGGTTTTAGAGAACATCGGGTAGGTTTATGGTGGTTTTGGGGTGGATCTATGGTTTTGGGGGATTTTCTTCATGTTTTGGGGTGATGCAGATCTTTTTTGGGGTGTTTTTGATGTGTTTTGGTGTCTCCGTTGGGTTTTGTTGGGTCTTCCGTGGTCATCATGGTGGAAAATGGTAAATTGTAGCTTTTAGAGAACACAGGTGAGTTTGTTTTTTTGAGCGGTGAATCTATGGTTTTGGGGGATTTCCTCAGTTTTTTAGGGTTTTCTTCTGTTTTTGGATTGGTCCTGTTCTGTTTTCGGGTGTTTTTGACGAGTTTTGGGGTCTCCGTTGGGTTTTGTTGAGTTTCCATTGGGTTTTCTGGTGTTTGGGAGTGGATTGTACATTTAGAAGAACATCAGGTAGGTTTAAGGGTTTTTTTGGGGGGTTAAATCACGTTTTTTCTTATGATCCGGTTTGCTTTTGGGGTGTTTTTGAGGTGTTTTGGTGTTTCCGTTGCGTTTCGTTGAGTTCCTAATGTGTTTTATGGTGGTTGGGAGTGGACTTTGGGATTTGGAGAATATCAGGTAGGTTTAGGGTGGTTTTGGGTTGGATCCGTGGTTTTTGGGGATTTTCTTCCAGGTTTGGGGGTGATGCCTTTCTTGTTTGGGGTGTTTTTGACGTGTTTTGGGGTCTCCGTTGGGTTTTGTTGTGTTTTCCATGGTCATGGTGTTGGAAAAGTGTAAATTGCGGGTTTTGGAGAACATCGAGTAGGTTTAGGGTGGTTTTGGACTGGATCTATGGTGTTTGGGGTTTTCTGTTTTTTTGGGGGTGATCCTGTTCTTTTTTGGGGTGTTTTTGATGTGTTTTGGTGTCTCCGGTTGGTTTTAGTTGGTTTCTTTTTGGTCATCATTGTGGAAAATGGTAAATTGTGGGTTTTGGAAAACATAGGTGTGTTTAAGTTTTTTTGGGGGGGTGAATCTATGGTTTTGTGGGATTTCTTCTGTTTTTTAGGGTTTTCTTCTGGTTTTGGGGTGGTCCCGTTTTTTTGGGGGGTGTTCTTGTTGTGTTTTGAGGTCTCCGTTGGGTTTTGTTGGGTTCTTGTTGGTTATTATGTTAAATAGGAGTGGATTGTGGGTTTTGGAGAACATCAGGTAGGTTTAAGGTTTTTGGGGGGTTAAATCACATTTTTTCTTCTGATTCGGTTTGCTTTTGGGGTGTTTTTCACGTGTTTTGGTGTTTCCGTTGCGTTTCGTTGAGTTCCTAATGGGTTTTATGGTGGTTGGGAGTTGACTTTGGGATTTGGAGAACATCAGGTAGGTTTAGGGTGGTTTTGGGATTGGATCCGTGCTTTTTTGGAATTTTCTTCCAGTTTTGGGGGTGATCCCGTTTTTGTTTGTGGTGATTTTGACGTGTTTTGGGGTCTCCGTTGGGTTTCGTTGGGTTTTCCGAGTTCATCATGGTGGAAAAGTTTAAATTGCGGGTTTTGGAGAATATCATGTAGGTTTAGTGTGTTTTGGGGGTGGATCTATGGTATTTTGGGTTTTCTTCTGTTTTTGGGCGTTATCCTGGACTTGTTTGGGGTGTTTTTGACGTGTTTTGTGGTCTCCGTTGGGTTTTGTTGGGTTTCCATTGGTTTTTCTGGTTGTTGGGGGTGGATTGTACATTTAGGAGAATATCAGGTAGGTTTAAGGGTTTTTTGGGGGTTAAATCACGTTTTTTCTTCTGATTCGGTTCGCTTTTGGGGTGTTTTTGAGGTGTTTTGGGGTTTCCGTTGCGTTTCGTTGAGTTTTGAGAAATTGACAAATCCTTGAAGTCCCTTTTGATTGCTTGCAGGCTATGCGTTGCCACTCCTTCTCCTCCCAGATATAGGACGAGCAATCGGTAATAGTCTGACGTTTGAACCAAGCTGAGAAGCCTCCTTTTGATGTCCTAACCCAGGCCCCAGGAAGGCAGCAGATGTCCCTTAGAGGATGGTCCCTTGTACATATTGGACCCTCTGTTCCGCTGATTGATAAATCACCCACAACTAAAACTCACCTTTTCTTCCTGCTGCCTGTGGTCACTATACGAGGGGGGTTGGCTTTTCCAACCCTGCCAATATCTCTGGTGGAGAGGGATTGTAGCCTTTTCCATCCATCGATTGCCTTTCGGTCTCCAGGGCCTTATACCTGTTGCACAGGTCTACCTGATAGTGTGATATGGTTGAGATTTTGGTAAAATTGCAAACACAAACATTAGAGTGATTACTGGTATCTACCACAGCATTATCTACGACTATAGAATCACAATGACTTCTCTTGCAAACACAACCTTTCCCAATATATACAAGTACAGTTTCAAGGGTTTCATTAGGATGTATCTCAACGTGGCAAATATTTTGCTCAGTGTAAAGACAAATGTATTGAGATTCCAGCGTGTTACTTTCACAGATGAAACCTTTTTGTTCATGCACAATGCATGCATTTACATCAATTGTTTGTCACTTTCCTCCCTTTTGATGGGCCCATACTTTATTCCCTTTAGGATAAAGTATAGTTCCATTATGATTGAGTCCTAATGCAATGATTGGCTATACATTGTATATGGTGGCATTACTTATAGTAAGTATAAAGGCAACAATTTGATCATTTTCTGCATAAAGGGTAAAGTTGACTAATTGCCACCATGCTTGAAAAACTTTTCCAAATTCTGAAGCATTATCCCAAATAAATTTTTGAATTTCAGTGGGCAAAGTTCCTCCTTCACCCTCTCTAATAATAGCTGCTGCTACAGATTGTATACATAACTGCATTTGGATACAGCTCCAAGTAAGTGAGGTATTGCCTTGGCTTTTTCCAAGTGCATGTACAATTAATTGATAATATAGAAGCCATTGCTTTGCTAAAGACAATAAGGATGATTTTTATTAGATGGTCTAGTTACTGTAGTCAGAAACTAAACCTAACCCTAACCTAAACCTAACACTAACCCAACCCTAATCCTAACCCTAACCCTAACCCTAACTCTAACCCTAACCTAACCCTATCCCTAACCATAACCTAACCCTAACCCTAATCCTAACCCTAACCCTAAAGCTAACCCTAACCCTAACCTAACCCTAACCCTAACCCTAACCCTGCCAGAACCCTAACCCTAACATAACACTAACCCTAACACTAAACCTAATCCTATCCCTAACACTAAACCTAACTCTAACTTTAACCTTAAGCTAACCCTAAAATATAACCCTAACCCTAAACCTATCCCTACCCCTAACCAGAATACGAACCCTAACCCTAACCCCGCCCCTAACCCTAACCCTAACCCTAACCCTAACCCTAACCCTAACCCTAACCTAACCCTAACCCTGAACATAACCCAACCCTAACCCTAACCCTAACCGTAACCCTAACTTTAACCCTAACCTAACCCTAACCCTAACCCTAACCCTAACCCTAACCCTAACCCTAACCCTAACCCTAATAACCCTAACCCCTAACCCTAACCCTCTAACCCTAACACTAACCCTAACCCTAACCCTAACCCTAACCCTAACCCTAACCCTAACCCTAACCCTAACCCTAACCCTAACCCTAATGGCGGATCTAACCCTAACCCTAACCCTAATTGCGGATCTAACCCTAACCCTAACCCTAACCCTAGTTCTGGGACCCTAACCCTAACCCTAACCCTAGTTCTGGGACCCTAACCCAACCCTAACCCTAACCCTAACCCTAATTGCGGATCTAACCCTAACCCTACCCCTACCCCTACCCCTAACCCTAACCCTAACCCTAACCCTAACCCTAATCCTAACCCTAACCCTCTAAACCTAACCCTAACGCTTACCCTAATCCTTACCATAAACCTAACCCTTTCCCTAAACCTAAACCTTACCCTCACCCTCAGCCTTACCCTAACCCTTACCCTTAGCCTTACCCTAACACTTACCCTTGCCCTAACCCTTACCCGTACCCTAATCTGAACCCGAACCCTAACCCTAATACTCTCACCCTAAGCCTTACCCTAAGCCTAACCACAACCCCAACCCCTAACCCCTAACCCTTACCCTAACCCTCTAAACCTACCCCTAACCTATCCCTAACCATAACCCTCTAAGCCTAACCCTAACCCTCTAAGCCTAACAATAACCCCCAACCCCAACCCTCACCCGAAACCCTAACTCTAGCCCCAGTCCTAGCCCCTAACCCTAGTTCCCAAGAACTACATCTCCCGGTATGCTCTGGGCATTCAACATGGCCTCCCGGAAGTCCCGAATCCGACAACTACATTTCCCGGCATACTCTGGGTACGCAACATGGCCTCCCGGAAGTCCGGAGTCCCGAGAACTACATCTCCCGGCATGCTCTGGGCACACAACATGGCCTCCCAGTGCCGGAAAACTACTCCTACCAGCATTCCCCGCACAGCCAGCATGGCCAATCACAGGCCGAGTGCTCGAGAACTGCATTTACCAGCACTCACTGGAACCCTCACCGCCCTTACAAAAAAAGCCTCAAGCCCTAACATCCAAAAAACCTCGAAACCCCTACAGACCTAACCCAAACTATTTACCACACTAAACCCCTGAAGACCTATGCCTAAAACCCCTAACCCAAAATCTTAGGATGCTCAAAACCCAAACCCAACCCAAAACGTTAGGAATGCTCAAAGCCCTAGCCCAAAAACTTAGGGCGCTCCAAACCCTAACCCCAAAACATTAATGTAATACACCATAAATGTTTGTTCATTGTCTTTTGTATTATAAAACAAGGAGTTCCGTTTGAGGAGCAGGAGTTGCAAAAGCTCCCTGCTGAAGTAAGATGTATAATGCTTGCCTAGACACTATGAAAATTCTTTTGCTTAACGTAACAAAAAAGAGACCCCCCCCAACCCATTCTCCTTCTGCATCTCAGTTGCCTCTTTTGTTCAAAGACACTGTTGCAAAGCTCATGTAATCATCTCCTGATAAGTTGCTAAAGTAGTGTATCGACATACATGCCTTCCTGTCTAACGCTGGGCCAACATGACCAAATAATAAAAGAAGTTGAACCACAACGCCGAGGAAGACTACGGCCTTCATCTTCACGACCACCAGAGGGACAGAGACGACCCCCTAGCAACAGTGCGCGCAGTCGCAGAATATACCAGGATGTGCTGTGTAATCCCGGAATTAGCAAAATATAAATAAAAAGGGACCCTGGCGGGGGTGAGGTGCGTGCCGTTGGCGGAGCTGAGACTCCCCAGCCGCCCAGTGCTGTTTTGCTTGATGTTTGCTCACTCAATAAATTCCTTTCTATGATTAATACAATGCTCTCTGAAAATTAATTAAGGGGGCAACTTATAACACTCTGGACGCTCAAAACCCTATCCCAAAAACACTAGGACGCTCCAAACTCTATCCAGAAAACTTAGGACTCTCCAAACACTATTCCAAAAACTTAGGACTCTCCAAAACCTATCCCGAAAACTTAGGACGCTCCAAACCCTATCCTGGAAACATTAAGATGCTCAAAACCCTAACCCAACTACTTAGGATGCTTGAAAGCCTATCCCAAAAAATTAGGGCACACAAAAGCCTAACCCCCAAAATTAAGATGCTCAAAATCCAAACCCCCAAAATTAGGATACTCAAAACCCTGGACCTGGAGAACCTAACCTGAAAATACAAAACAAAACAAAACAAAACAAAAGATCTTAAAACCCTAACCGTAAATAACTGACCAAAAATAAAACCTTAAGACTCTAACCCTAACATCAACACTACAACCCAAAAAACTCTAATACACTAACACGCTAACCCTGAAACCCTTAAAACCCTAACCCCCAAATCCTTAAAACCCTAACCGTTAAAACTCCAACCCTAAAAACCTTAAAATCCTAAACATAAACCCTGAAACCCCTTACCCTGAAACCCAACCCTAGTGCCCAATCCCTGAAACCTTAAAACCCTGAATCAATCTGTAGCAAATAGCATAGGCTGAGTCGAGGATCTCAGTACAGTAGCATTATTATTCGAGATTACAATGGCGGGTGTCCCACAAGCAGGAGGGTGCCTACTAATTCCATACACAGTTTATACACTTTTTTTTTCTGCCGAGGACCGGGACCCTCCCCTGTTTCCCCTTTAACTGTGCTATTCAAGGTTCATAATCTAGCTGGTGCTTCACAGAAAATACACAGCTGCTGGCCTCTTACAAGTCACATTTCTTTTGAGGTTTTCACTCTTTGAGGTGGTAATGTTTCTTACGCCGTGATTTCCACCTAATTGCTGTAAGGATTCTGGTTGTCTGCGTTTTACAAGGTTGTCTGTTATAATAAATAAAAGTCCCAAATAGGATTACAATCAAAGTTTACAATTCACTGAATGAATAGAGGTAAGCAAACAGTGCTGGGTACGCCGGGAGTCTCTGCTCCACCAAGACGTGCACCAGTTATACACCAGTTACCTCCCTTAAGGGATATAGAGAAGCCCTCTCAGATACGTCCGTCCTACTTCTCCTGCATGCGGCCGGAGGTCGGTCTAATTCTGGTGCTGTTGGTGGTGGAAGCTGGGGCAACGGTGGTACTGGTGGCGATACCACAGCCACCGGAGGGGGAGCCGCCGGGGGTGGATTGTTAGGATATGGAGGTGGTAGCTTATCCAACGGCTCACGTTTATCTTCTTTTTCATGTTCTTCTTGTTCTTCAAATTTCTTACCTGCTTTTAGTGTAAATATTGAGGCTGGAAAAGGACGTGAAGTCCTCCTGATCCATAATCCTGCATAATCACTTTCTTCCTGGCTAAAAGGTTCCTTTGAATTAACATGGATATTTAAGGCCTGGCAAATCCAGTCTTCGAAGGATCCAAAAACAGGCCAAAAGACATGTAGTCTTAAAGGCTCCTTTGGCCATTCTGTCACACAATACTGGACCATTTTTAATTTACTTTTTCCTTTTCTGGGGTCCCTATCATTCCAATTTCTAATCGTTATTCCTAATGGACTTTCTGGTGGTATGACTGGTAATTTGCTCCCTTTCTTCTGGTCTCTGGTCTTCGATTTTGTCTGACCCATCTAGGAATTTTACTATGGCAATTCCCACAGCCCTTGGTTACCTTAGTAAGAGTGTCTTGCAGGGGGTCGAGGACCTATCACACACCCACAAATCCTATAGGAATCCCTTCGGTCCTTCACCGGCCAAGTCCCTCGCGGGAGATTGGAACCGCGGTTAGAAGACCTCCACAATCGCTTCAGAACTAAGTTCCATCTCAGTCACACTCTTACACACACAGGCAACCGAACCCCACCCAACCGAACGGTATACGCTTTAAATGCTTACGGCTCCGTCATCTTCGTTCGGATCTTCACACACACAATTACGGGCAAAATATAGTGCTGCAGCTGGCAAGGGAGCTGAAAAAAAGAATCAGAAACTTTGATTACCTTTATTCAGGTTCAAGATGCCATTAGTTCCGACCTGACTCAAAGAGCAGCCACCAAATGGTGGGGGTGCCTCTCCTAGATCAAACCAGAAATCAGGAACCAAAGCCCTCCCAGACGAGCGCCCACTTGTAATAAATGACTGGGTCCCAAATAGGATTGCAATTGAAATTTACAATTTATTAAATGAATAGAGGTAAGCAAGCAGCGCTGGGTGCGCCAGGAGTTTCTGCTCCACCAAGACACACACAAGTTACATCAGGCGGCTGGTTTTTATGCAGCTAGGCTAATACATATTCATTACTACTTCTACAAAAGGCAGGGTTATTCTAATTAGTTCCCAGAATCCAAACCCTCCCACTGGTGCAGGCGTTATCAGTCTCTGGTGGTCCCTCTGGGGGCCGCTCGTACTGAAGGCTCGTAGTCTTCCTCCCAGGCTTTTCTCTTGTCCTTCTCCTTTGTCCATCTTGGCTGGATGGCAGACACTTGCATAGTGTCCCATGCAACAGTTGTAATAGTTAGCAGTTATTCTGAAACCCCTTTGTTCTCTTTTCCCCTATTGACCCGAATTGCTGGACCATTCCTTTGCAAGATACAAGAACTATATACATTAACCACTCTGGTTTTCTCAGACTTTTCATCATATCATGCGGCCCTAGCATTGGTCCATATTGACACGAATCAGATGAACTCATTTCACACTGTTAAGCTGTCTTATCACTGCAAGCATATCTCAATACCACCTTCCTTCCCTCTACAGGATGTAACTGCGCAAAAACAACATTTTTATTCCCACAACCTTGATCCCCTTACCCTGAAGTCCTTATTCCCCTTAAACCTAACAACTCTAACCACAACCCTAACCCTTATTATCAACCCCCTAACGCTAATGACACTGACCTTAATCCAAACCCCAAACTGCCCCTAACCCCAGACAACCAACAACGAAACACACACACAAAGATGGAAACTACAAAAAAGACAAAACCCTGGATACAGGCCCCAAATCACAAATACGCAACCAAAATGCTACAGAAAAGCCCCAGATGCAGGCCACAAATGCTACTGCTAGGCCTCAAAAGCTCAAGATGCATCCCAAAGCAAAAATGCAGACCCCAAATGTTACAGAAAAGCCCCCAAACCCAGGCTGCACAAGTCTACAAGCAGGCCCCAAACTGCCAACAGAAGCAGGCACCAACCACACCCAGATGCAGACCCCAACTGCCCACAAACAGCTCCTACCCCACCACCCCCTCCCAAGAACTGGACTCCACCCAGACACTGGCCCAAGACCCGGGCCCGCCCCCCGCCACCCCCCCTACCCTCCCCCCCGACACAGGTGTACAAGCAGCTCACAACCCGCCCCTTCAGAGACCGGTCCCACTCCCCCCACCTCCCCCAAGACATGGGATGCGGAGGTGTACAACCAACTCCCAACTCCCTCCCCCTCAAAGGGAGGCCCCAAAGACCCCCAAATGGAGGCTCCTAGAGTGAACAAGCACCTCCCAACTCCCCCAGGCACAGGCCCCCCCCCCAAACACAGGCCACAAAGGTGTATAAACAGCCCAGACCCCCTCCAAGACCATGGCCCCTATAGTGTACAAGCAGCTCCCAACCACCCACAGATGCAGGCCCCAACCCTTCTCAAAAGGGAGGCACCTAGAATGCATGAGCAGCCTCCCAACCCCCCTAAGCATAGGTCCAAAAGTGCACAAGCAGCTCCCAACCCCCCTCAAATACAGACCCCAAAAGCGTACAAGTAGCTCCCCCCCCAGAGACAGGACCCAAAGGTGTACAACCAGTTCCCAACACCCCTGAGACACAGGCCCCAACCCCCCCCCAGACACAGGGCCCCAAATTCTACAAGCAGCTCCCAACCTTCCCCCCCCCCCGAGGGAGGCCTCCAAGCCCCCCCAAACACAGGCCCCTACAGTGTACAGGCAGCTCCCAGCCACCCCCAGATGCTGGCCCCAAAGTTGTACAAACAGCTCCCAGCCACCCTGCAGAAACAGATTCCTACATTGTACAAGCAGTTCCCAGCCCGCTAGACACAGGCCCTGACCCCCCACAGATGCAGGCCCCAAAGGTGTACAAGCAGCTCCCACCCCTCCCCCAGGCGCAGGTCCCAAGCCCCCCCCCCCCCAAACAGAGGCCCCTACAACCAGCACCCAAACCCCTACCCCCGATGCCAGGCCCAAAGGTGTAGAAGCAGCTCCAAACCTCCTCCCTCAACCCAGGCTCCAACAGTGTACAAGCAGCTCCCAACCAACCCTCCCCTTCTCCCCCGCCCCCCGACACAGGCTCCAAAGGAATACAAAGAGCTCCCACCCCTCCCCCAGATGCTGGTCTCAACCCCCCCCCGCCCCCAGAAGCAGGCCCCAAAGGTGTAGAGTCAGCTCCCAACCCCCTCAATGCTGGCCCCAAGGGTCTACAAGCAGCTCCCCCCTTGCCCCCAGATACCGGCCCCCAGACACAGACCCCAAAAGCCTAATCACAGGCCCTGAACTCTAGAGGCAGGCTCCAAAACCCAGGACAAAGCCCCAGTGGTTCGAGACAGGGCCCAAATCCCAGACACAGGCCCCAAACGCTAAACATATGCCAAAAAAAGTATTAGTGCTGGTGCCAAATGTTACAGACAGGCCCAAAAGCCCGAGATGCTCAAGGCTGAGACGTAACTTGGCTTTCTGAATTACTGGAAAGCAGCTTTCATTCTCAGATAATTGTGTGCAGGCTAGATAGGATGGGGCTTCAGGCACCTCTTCACCTGAGGAAACACACTGCCATCAGGCACCGCTGTGCCAGACAAGCTTGTTCTGCTAGAACACCCTACTCAGATGCACTGTGGCATTCAAGTGAACTATATTTGCTTTCATGCAAATATAACGACTGATGTTACAACCCACCTTGCCTGTGGCACCTGATGAACAGAAGAGTAAGCCACCGCAGCGCTTCAAAACCATCCCTGCATGTGCCGCTCCTTGTCGCTCTCTGGCCTTATCTCATATCCTTATCCACTTCTGTGGAGAGCCTGCCACGGCACCTGCAAAGCAAGACGGACACCTTTCATAGTCACCTTGTGCTACTTGGTCGTTCTGCTCCAACCCAGCTCATGACCAGCCCCTCTTCTTACACAGCTCTTCAGAGTGCAGTTTGCTCCTTTGAGCCTGTGCGAGACACCTGTGAAAGAAAAAGAAACGCATAGGCCGATGCAGCATCCAAAGACACAGCACAACTAGGTAAGTTACTCTCATCTGCTCCCTTACCTCTGCCGCTTACCAGCCCCCGAGACAGATGCTTCAATCTACCCTCTTCAAACAGCTACAACACCTCTAAAAGACAAAGAGGGGATGCTTAGAGGAACAGTGAGACAGACCTACAACACAACAACTGCTACATCTGTTCCTCACTCACCTTGCCAGAGGCAGCTCTGCGTGTGACGTCCCAGGTTGTACACTGCGTTACCTAACCCTTACTGTAACCCTTACCCTAACCCTTCTCACCCTTACCATTACCCAAATCCTTACCTTTACTTTTTCCTTACCCTTACTCGTTCCTTTAACCATAACCTTACCCTTACCCTATACCTTACTCCAACCCTTCCCCTTACCTTCCCCTTCCCCTTACACTTAACCTAACCCTTACCCTTCCGCTTCCCCTAAAACATATCCTAACACTTTCCCTTACCCTTACACTTACCCTAACCCTTACTATTACCCTTACACTTACTCTTGCCCTAATCCTTGCTTGCACCCTTACACTTATCCTAACCCTTACCCTTACCCTTACTCAAACCCTTACTCTAACCCTTACCATGACCCGTACCCTTACACTTACTATTACACCTGACCCGTACCCTTAAACTTACCCTAACCCTTATCCATACCATTACCCTTACCCTTAACCTTACCCTTATCCTAACACTTACCCTTACCCTAACTCTAACCCTTACCGTGACCCGTACCCTTACACTTACCCTAACCCTTACACTTACCCTGACCCTTACCCTTACCATAACCCATACCCTAACATATAGTTGTACCCTTAACCTTACCGTTACCCTTAACCTTACCCTTACTCTATCCGTTACCCTTAAGCTTAACCTTAACATAAACCTTAACCTTAACCTTACCCTTACCATAAGCCATACAACAACACTTACATGTACACTTACGCTTACACTTACCCTTACCCTTACCCATACCATTACCCTTACCCTTAACCTGACCCTAAACCATAAACTTATCCTAACACTTCCCCTTACCGTAACCCTTACTCTTTCTGCTACAATTACCCTTAGCCTAAATCTAAACCTTACACTTATCCTAACCCTAACACTTACCCTTACCATTACCCATATACTTACTCTTACCCTTACCCTATATCTTACTCGAACACTTACCCTGACCCTTACATTAACCCTAACCCTTACCCTAAAACTTACGCTTACTCTTAAACTTAACCTTACCCTAAACCATTACCCTTACACTTACCCTTACATTTCCCTCACCCTAACCCTAAAATTAACCCTAACCATTACCCTAACACTTACCCTTAGCGTAACCCTAACCCTAACCCTTACTCTAAGCCTTACCCTGACAGGTACCCTTACACTTACCCTTACCCTTACACTTACCCTTACCCTTACCCTTACCATAGCCCATACCCTAACACATATTTGTACCCTTAACCATACTGTTACTCTTACCCTTACTCTATCCGTTACCCTTACGCTTACCCTTAACATAAATCTTACCCTTAACCTTACCCTTACCATAAGCCATACAACAACACTTCAATGTACACTTATGCTTACACTTACCCTAGCAATTACTCGTACACTTACCCTTACCCTTACCCTTACTGTTACCCTTAGCCTTAGCCTTACCCTTACCCTTACCCATACCAAACGATTACCCTTAGCCTTAACCAAACCCTCAACCTTACCCTTATGCTAACACTTAACCTTACCGTAACCCTTACCCTTTCTGGTACACCTACCCTTTCCCTAAATCTAAACCTTACACTTATCTTTACTGTAACCCTCACCCTTACCATTACCAATACCCTTACTCTTAACCTTACCCTAACCCTTACCTTACACTTACCATTATCATTAACCTTACCCTTACCCTAACACTTACCCTTACCCTATCCCTTACACTTATCCTTATCCATACAACTTACCCTTACCCTAACACTTATCCTTAACCTAACCCTAACCCTAAACCTTACCCCAGCCCTTACCCTTACCCTGACATTAACCCTAACCCTTACCCTAAAACTTCCACTTACTCTTAACCTTAACCTTACCCTTAACCTAATACTAACCCTTACGTTTCCCTCACCCTAACCCTAAAATTAACCCTAACCATTACCCTAACACTTACCCTTACCATAACCCATACCCTACAACATACTTCTGCCCTTAAACTTACCCTTACACTTACCCTTACTCTTATACTTACCCTAATTCTTACCCATACCATAACCCTTACCCTAACACATATTTGTACCCTTAACCATACTGTTACTCTTACCCTTACTCTATCCGTTACCCTTACGCTTACCCTTAACATAAACCTTACCCTTAACCTTACCCTTATCATAAGCCATACAACAACACTTACATGTACACTTAAGCTTACACTTACCCTAGCAATTACTCGTACAATTACCCTTAACCTTAACCTTACCCTTACCCTTAACCTTAGCCTTACCCATAACATTAGCCTTACCCTTAATCTAACCCTAAACCTTACCCTTATCCTAACCCTTACCCTTTTTGCTACACTTGCACTTAGCCTAAATCTAAACCTTACACTTACACTTACCCTTACCTTCAACCTTATCATTACCCGTACCCTTACTCTTCCCCTTACCCTAACCCTTATCCATACACTTACTGTTACCTTTAAAATTACCCTTACCCTTACCCTTTCCCTTACCCTTACCCTTACCCTATCCCTTACCCTTACCCTTACCCTTACCCTTACCCTAACCCTTACCCTTACCCTTATCCTAACCCTCACCCTTGCCATTAATCATACCCTTACTCTTCTCCTTACCCTAACCCTTACCCTTACACTTATGGTTACCATTAACCTTACCCTAACACTTACCCTTACCCTATCCCTTATTCTAACCCTTACAATGACCCGTACCCTTACACATATCCTTACCCTTACTCTTACCCTAACCCTTACCCTTACCATAACACATACTCTAACACATATTTCAACCCGTACCCTTACCCTAACCCTTACCCTTACCATAACACATACTCTAACACATATTTCAACCCGTACCCTTACCCTAACCCTCACCCTTACCATTACCCATACCCTTACTCTTACCCTTACCCTTAGCCTTATCCTTACACTTACCGTTACCATTAACCTTACCCTTACCCTAACACTTAGCCTTACCCTACCCCTTACACTTATCCTTATCCATACAACTTACCCTTACCCTAACACTTAACCATAACCTAACCCTAACCTTAAACCTTACACTTACTCTTAACCTTAACCTTACCCTTAACCTTAACATTAACCTAATACTTACCCTTATGTTTCCCACACCCTAACCCTAAAATTAACCCTAACCATTACCCTAACACTTACCCTTACCCTAACCCTTACCCTTACCATAACCCGTACTCTAACACATACTTCTACCCGTACCCTTACCCTTACCGTTCCCCTTACTCTTACCTTTACTCTATCCATTACCCTTATGCTTAATCTTAACATAAACCTTACCCTTACCTTACCCTTACCATAAGCCATACAACAGCACTTACATGTACACTTATGCTTACACTTACCCTAGCAATTACTCGTTCAATTACTCCTACCCTTACCCTTAGCCTTACCCGTAGCCTAAGCCTAAACCTTAACCTTAAACTTATCCTAACACTTACACTTACTGTAACCCTTACCCTTTCTGCTACACTTACCCTTAGCCTAAATCTAAACTTTACACTTAACCATACCCTAACCCTCACCCTTACCATTACCCATACCCTTACTCTTACCCTTACCCTTACCCTAAGCTTTACCGTTACACTTACTGTTACCATTAACCTTACCCTTAACCTAACACTTACCCTTAACCTAACTCTAAGTCTAAACCTTACGTGAACCCTTACCCTGACCCTTACATTAACCCTAACCCTTACCCTAAACTTTACACTTACTCTAAACGTTAACCTTACCCTGAACCTTAACCTAATACTTACTCTTACCCTCACCCTAACCCTAAAATTAACCTCAATGATTATCCTAACACTTATCTTTACCTAAGCCGTACCCTAACCCTTACTCCAACCCTTACCCTGAACCATACCGTTACACTTACCCTTACCATATCATTACCCTTACCCTTAACCTAAACCTAAACCTTACCCTTACCCTAACACTTACGTTTACCCTAATCCTTACCATTTCTGCTACACTTACACTTAGACTAAATCTAAACGTTACACTTACCCTTACCGTACCCTCACCCTTACCATTACCCATACCCTTACTCTTACCCTTACTCTAACCCTTCTCCTTACACTTACTGTTACCTTTAACATTACCCTTACCTAACACTTACGCTTACCCTTATCCATACCCTTACCCTTACCCTAATCCTTACCCTTAACCTAACCCTAAACCTTACCCCAGCCCTTACCCTGACCCTTACATTAACCCTAACCCTTACCCTAAAACTTACACTTACTCTTAACCTTAACCTTACCCTTAACATTAACCTAATACTTACGCATACGTTTTCCTGACTTTAACCCTAAAACGAACCCTAACCATTACCCTAACACTTAACCTTACCCTAACCCTAACAACCCTTACTCTAACCCTTACCCTGACCCGTACCCTTACCCTTACCCTTACCCTTACCCTTATACTTACCCTAATTCTTACCCATACCATAACCCATACCTTAACACATATTTGTACCCTTAACCTTACCGTTACCCTTAACCTTGCCCTTACACTTACCGTTACCATTAAGCTTACCCTTATCCTAACACTTACCCTTACCCTATCCCTTACACTTATCCTTATCCATACTCTTACCCTTACCCTAACCCTTACCCTTAACCTAACCCTAACACTAAACCTTACCGCAACCCTTACCCTGACCCTTACATTATCCCTAACTCTTACCCTAAACCTTACACTTACTCTTAACCTTAACCTTAAGCTTATCCTTAATCTTCACCTAATACTTACCCTTACGTTTCCCTCACCCTAACCCTAAAATTAACCCTAAGTATTACCCTAACACTTACCCTTACCCTAACCCTAACCCTTACGCTTACCATAACCATTACCCTAACACGTATTTGTACCCTTAACGTTACCGTTACCCTTACCCTTACCCTTACTCTATCCATTACTCTTACGCTTAACCTGAACATAAACCTTACCCTTAAACTTACCCTTACCATAAGCCATACAACAAAACTTACATGTACACTTACCCTAGCAATGACTCGTACAATTACCCTTACCCTTACCTTCAACGTTTCCTTATCCTAACACTTTCCCTTACCGTAACCCTTATCCTTTCTCCTACACTTACCCTTAGCCTAAATCTAAACCTTACCCTAACCCTCACCCTTACCCTTAGCCATAACTTTACTCCTACACTTACCCTAAACCTTACCTCAACCCTTGCCCTGACCCTTGTATTAACCGTGACCCTTACCCTAACCTTACACTTACTCTTAACCTTAACCTTACCCTTAACCTTAACATACTACTTACCCTTACGTTTCCCTCACCGTAAGCCTAATATTAACCCTCATCATTACCCTTAAACTTACCCTTACTCTTAGACTTACACTAAACCTTAACCTTAACTAAATCTAACCCTTACACTAAACATCATCCTTACCCTTACCATTATCCCTATTCTTACTCTTACCCTTAAGGGTTAGGGTTAGAGTAAGGGCTAGAGGGTTTGGTTAAGGCTAAGGGTAATCGTTTGGTATGGGTAAGGGTAAGGGTAAGGCTAAGGCTAAGGGTAACGGTAAGGGTAAGGGTAAGTGTACGAGTAATTGCTAGGGTAAGTGTAAGCGTAAGTGTACATTGAAGTGTTGTTGTATGGCTTATGGTAAGGGTAAGGTTAAGGGTAAGATTTATGTTAAGGGTAAGCGTAAGGGTAACGGATAGAGTAAGGGTAAGAGTAACAGTATGGTTAAGGGTACAAATATGTGTTAGGGTATGGGCTATGGTAGGGGTAAGGGTAAGGGTAAGGGTAAGGGTAAGGGTAAGGGTAAGGGTAAGGGTAAGGGTAAGGGTAAGGGTACCTGTCAGGGTAAGGCTTAGAGTAAGGGTTAGGGTTAGGGTTACGCTAAGGGTAAGTGTTAGGGTAATGGTTAGGGTTAATTTTAGGGTTAGGGTGAGGGAAATGTAAGGGTAAGTGTAAGGGTAATGGTTTAGGGTAAGGTTAAGTTTAAGAGTAAGCGTAAGTTTTAGGGTAAGGGTTAGGGTTAATGTAAAGGTCAGGGTAAGTGTTCGAGTAAGATATAGGGTAAGGGTAAGAGTAAGTATACGGGTAATGGTAAGGATAAGTGTTAGGGTTAGGGTAAGTGTAAGGTTTAGATTTAGGCTAAGGATAATTGTAGCAGAAAGAGTAAGGGTTACGGTAAGGGGAAGTGTTAGGATAAGTTTATGGTTTAGGGTCAGGTTAAGGGTAAGGGTAATGGTATGGGTAAGGGTAAGGGTAAGTGTAAGGGTAAGGGTAAGGTTAATTGTACGAGTAATTGCTAGGGTAAGTGTAAGCGTAAGTGTACATGTAAGTGTTGTTGTATGGCTTATGGTAAGGGTAAGGTTAAGGTTTATGTTAAGGTTAAGCTTAAGGGTAACGGATAGAGTAAGGGTAAGGTTAAGGGTAACGGTAAGGTTAAGGGTACAACTATATGTTAGGGTATGGGTTATGGTAAGGGTAAGGGTCAGGGTAAGTGTAAGGGTAAGGGTAAGTGTAAGGGTATGGGTCACAGTAAGGGTTAGAGTTAGGGTTAGGGAAAGCGTAAGGTTAATGGTAATGGTAAGTGTAAGGGCAAGGTTTAGGGTAAGGGTAAGTGTAAGGATATGGGTAATGGTAAGGCTGAGGATAAGCGTAAGGGTAAGTGTAAGGTTTAGATTTAGGAAAAGGGTAAGTGTAGCAGAAAGGTTAAGGGTTAGAGTAAGGGTAAGTGTTAGGATAAGGGTAAGGTTAAGGGTAAGGGTAATGGTATGGATAAGGGTTAGGGTAAGTTTAAGGGTACGGGTCAGGTGTAATAGTAAGTGTAAGGGTACGGGTCATGGTAAGGGTTAGAGTAAGGGTTTGAGTAAGGGTAAGGGTAAGGGTTAGGATAAGTGTAAGGGTGCAAGCAAGGATTAGGGCAAGAGTAAGTGTAAGGGTAATAGTAAGGGTTAGGGTAAGTGTAAGGGTAAGGGAAAGTGTTAGGATATGTTTTAGGGGAAGCGGAAGGGTAAGGGTTAGGTTAAGTGTAAGGGGAAGGGGAAGGTAAGGGGAAGGGTTGGAGTAAGGTATAGGGTAAGGGTAAGGTTATGGTTAAAGGAAAGAGTAAGGGTAAGGAAAAAGTAAAGGTAAGGATTTGGGTAATGGTAAGGGTGAGAAGGGTTAGGGTAAGGGTTACGGTAAGGGTTAGGTAACGCAGTGTACAACCTGGGACGTCACACGCAGAGCTGCCTCTGGCAAGGTGAGTGAGGAACAGATGTAGCAGTTGTTGTGTTGTAGGTCTGTCTCACTGTTCCTCTAAGCATCCCCTCTTTGTCTTTTAGAGGTGTTGTAGCTGTTTGAAGAGGGTAGATTGAAGCATCTGTCTCGGGGGCTGGTAAGCGGCAGAGGTAAGGGAGCAGATGAGAGTAACTTACCTAGTTGTGCTGTGTCTTTGGATGCTGCATCGGCCTATGCGTTTCTTTTTCTTTCACAGGTGTCTCGCACAGGCTCAAAGGAGCAAACTGCACTCTGAAGAGCTGTGTAAGAAGAGGGGCTGGTCATGAGCTGGGTTGGAGCAGAACGACCAAGTAGCACAAGGTGACTATGAAAGGTGTCCGTCTTGCTTTGCAGGTGCCGTGGCAGGCTCTCCACAGAAGTGGATAAGGATATGAGATAAGGCCAGAGAGCGACAAGGAGCGGCACATGCAGGGATGGTTTTGAAGCGCTGCGGTGGCTTACTCTTCTGTTCATCAGGTGCCACAGGCAAGGTGGGTTGTAACATCAGTCGTTATATTTGCATGAAAGCAAATATAGTTCACTTGAATGCCACAGTGCATCTGAGTAGGGTGTTCTAGCAGAACAAGCTTGTCTGGCACAGCGGTGCCTGATGGCAGTGTGTTTCCTCAGGTGAAGAGGTGCCTGAAGCCCCATCCTATCTAGCCTGCACACAATTATCTGAGAATGAAAGCTGCTTTCCAGTAATTCAGAAAGCCAAGTTACGTCTCAGCCTTGAGCATCTCGGGCTTTTGGGCCTGTCTGTAACATTTGGCACCAGCACTAATACTTTTTTTGGCATATGTTTAGCGTTTGGGGCCTGTGTCTGGGATTTGGGCCCTGTCTCGAACCACTGGGGCTTTGTCCTGGGTTTTGGAGCCTGCCTCTAGAGTTCAGGGCCTGTGATTAGGCTTTTGGGGTCTGTGTCTGGGGGCCGGTATCTGGGGGCAAGGGGGGAGCTGCTTGTAGACCCTAGGGGCCAGCATTGAGGGGGTTGGGAGCTGACTCTACACCTTTGGGGCCTGCTTCTGGGGGCGGGGGGGGGTTGAGACCAGCATCTGGGGGAGGGGTGGGAGCTCTTTGTATTCCTTTGGAGCCTGTGTCGGGGGGCGGGGGAGAAGGGGAGGGTTGGTTGGGAGCTGCTTGTACACTGTTGGAGCCTGGGTTGAGGGAGGAGGTTTGGAGCTGCTTCTACACCTTTGGGCCTGGCATCGGGGGTAGGGGTTTGGGTGCTGGTTGTAGGGGCCTCTGTTTGGGGGGGGGGGGGGGCTTGGGACCTGCGCCTGGGGGAGGGGTGGGAGCTGCTTGTACACCTTTGGGGCCTGCATCTGTGGGGGGTCAGGGCCTGTGTCTAGCGGGCTGGGAACTGCTTGTACAATGTAGGAATCTGTTTCTGCAGGGTGGCTGGGAGCTGTTTGTACAACTTTGGGGCCAGCATATGGGGGTGGCTGGGAGCTGCCTGTACACTGTAGGGGCCTGTGTTTGGGGGGGCTTGGAGGCCTCCCTCGGGGGGGGGAAGGTTGGGAGCTGCTTGTAGAATTTGGGGCCCTGTGTCTGGGGGGGGGTTGGGGCCTGTGTCTCAGGGGTGTTGGGAACTGGTTGTACACCTTTGGGTCCTGTCTCTGGGGGGGGAGCTACTTGTACGCTTTTGGGGTCTGTATTTGAGGGGGGTTGGGAGCTGCTTGTGCACTTTTGGACCTATGCTTAGGGGGGTTGGGAGGCTGCTCATGCATTCTAGGTGCCTCCCTTTTGAGAAGGGTTGGGGCCTGCATCTGTGGGTGGTTGGGAGCTGCTTGTACACTATAGGGGCCATGGTCTTGGAGGGGGTCTGGGCTGTTTATACACCTTTGTGGCCTGTGTTTGGGGGGGGGGGGGGGGGGCCTGTGCCTGGGGGAGTTGGGAGGTGCTTGTTCACTCTAGGAGCCTCCATTTGGGGGTCTTTGGGGCCTCCCTTTGAGGGGGAGGGAGTTGGGAGTTGGTTGTACACCTCCGCATCCCATGTCTTGGGGGAGGTGGGGGGAGTGGGACCGGTCTCTGAAGGGGCGGGTTGTGAGCTGCTTGTACACCTGTGTCGGGGGGGAGGGTGGGGGGGTGGCGGGGGGCGGGCCCGGGTCTTGGGCCAGTGTCTGGGTGGAGTCCAGTTCTTGGGAGGGGGTGGTGGGGTAGGAGCTGTTTGTGGGCAGTTGGGGTCTGCATCTGGGTGTGGTTGGTGCCTGCTTCTGTTGGCAGTTTGGGGCCTGCTTGTAGACTTGTGCAGCCTGGGTTTGGGGGCTTTTCTGTAACGTTTGGGGTCTGCATTTTTGCTTTGGGATGCATCTTGAGCTTTTGAGGCCTAGCAGTAGCATTTGTGGCCTGCATCTGGGGCTTTTCTGTAGCATTTTGGTTGCGTATTTGTGATTTGGGGCCTGTATCCAGGGTTTTGTCTTTTTTGTAGTTTCCATCTTTGTGTGTGTGTGTGTTTCGTTGTTGGTTGTCTGGGGTTAGGGGCAGTTTGGGGTTTGGATTAAGGTCAGTGTCATTAGCGTTAGGGGGTTGATAATAAGGGTTAGGGTTGTGGTTAGAGTTGTTAGGTTTAAGGGGAATAAGGACTTCAGGGTAAGGGGATCAAGGTTGTGGGAATAAAAATGTTGTTTTTGCACAGTTACATCCTGTAGAGGGAAGGAAGGTGGTATTGAGATATGCTTGCAGTGATAAGACAGCTTAACAGTGTGAAATGAGTTCATCTGATTCGTGTCAATATGGAACAATGCTAGGGCCGCATGATATGATGAAAAGTCTGAGAAAACCAGAGTGGTTAATGTATATAGTTCTTGTATCTTGCAAAGGAATGTTCCAGCAATTCGGGTCAATAGGGGAAAAGAGAACAAAGGGGTTTCAGAATAACTGCTAACTATTACAACTGTTGCATGGGACACTATGCAAGTGTCTGCCATCCAGCCAAGATGGACAAAGGAGAAGGACAAGAGAAAAGCCTGGGAGGAAGACTACGAGCCTTCAGTACGAGCGGCCCCCAGAGGGACCACCAGAGACTGATAACGCCTGCACCAGTGGGAGGGTTTGGATTCTGGGAACTAATTAGAATAACCCTGCCTTTTGCAGAAGTAGTAATGAATATGTATTAGCCTAGCTGCATAAAAACCAGCCGCCTGATGGAACTTGTGTGTGTCTTGGTGGAGCAGAAACTCCTGGCGCACCCAGCGCTGCTTGCTTACCTCTATTCATTTAATAAATTGTAAATTTCAATTGCAATCCTATTTGGGACCCAGTCATTTATTACAAGTGGGCGCTCGTCCGGGAGGGCTTTGGTTCCTGATTTCTGGTTTGATCTAGGAGAGGCACCCCCACCATTTGGTGGCTGCTCTTTGAGTCAGGTCGGAACTAATGGCATCTTGAACCTGAATAAAGGTAAGCAAAGTTTCTGATTCTTTTTTTCAGCTCCCTTGCCAGCTGCAGCACTATATTTTGCCCGTAATTGTGTGTGTGAAGATCCGAACGAAAATGACGGAGCCGTAAGCATTTAAAGCGTATACCGTTCGGTTGGGTGGGGTTCGGTTGCCTGTGTGTGTAAGAGTGTGACTGAGATGGAACTTAGTTCTGAAGCGATTGTGGAGGTCTTCTAACCGCGGTTCCAATCTCCCGCGAGGGACTTGGCCGGTGAAGGACCGAAGGGATTCCTATAGGATTTGTGGGTGTGTGATAGGTCCTCGACCCCCTGCAAGACACTCTTACTAAGGTAACCAAGGGCTGTGGGAATTGCCATAGTAAAATTCCTAGATGGGTCAGACAAAATCGAAGACCAGAGACCAGAAGAAAGGGAGCAAATTACCAGTCATACCACCAGAAAGTCCATTAGGAATAACGATTAGAAATTGGAATGATAGGGACCCCAGAAAAGGAAAAAGTAAATTAAAAATGGTCCAGTATTGTGTGACAGAATGGCCAAAGGAGCCTTTAAGACTACATGTCTTTTGGCCTGTTTTTGGATCCTTCGAAGACTGGATTTGCCAGGCCTTAAATATCCATGTTAATTCAAAGGAACCTTTTAGCCAGGAAGAAAGTGATTATGCAGGATTATGGATCAGGAGGACTTCACGTCCTTTTCCAGCCTCAATATTTACACTAAAAGCAGGTAAGAAATTTGAAGAACAAGAAGAACATGAAAAAGAAAAAGAAGATAAACGTGAGCCGTTGGATAAGCTACCACCTCCATATCCTAACAATCCACCCCCGGCGGCTCCCCCTCCGGTGGCTGTGGTATCGCCACCAGTACCACCGTTGCCCCAGCTTCCACCACCAACAGCACCAGAATTAGACCGACCTCCGGCCGCATGCAGGAGAAGTAGGACGGACGTATCTGAGAGGGCTTCTCTATATCCCTTAAGGGAGGTAACTGGTGTATAACTGGTGCGCGTCTTGGTGGAGCAGAGACTCCCGGCGTACCCAGCACTGTTTGCTTACCTCTATTCATTCAGTGAATTGTAAACTTTGATTGTAATCCTATTTGGGACTTTTATTTATTATAACAGACAACCTTGTAAAACGCAGACAACCAGAATCCTTACAGCAATTAGGTGGAAATCACGGCGTAAGAAACATTACCACCTCAAAGAGTAAAAACCTCAAAAGAAATGTGACTTGTAAGAGGCCAGCAGCTGTGTATTTTCTGTGAAGCACCAGCTAGATTATGAACCTTGAATAGCACAGTTAAAGGGGAAACAGGGGAGGGTCCCGGTCCTCGGCAGAAAAAAAAAGTGTATAAACTGTGTATGGAATTAGTAGGCACCCTCCTGCTTGTGGGACACCCGCCATTGTAATCTCGAATAATAATGCTACTGTACTGAGATCCTCGACTCAGCCTATGCTATTTGCTACAGATTGATTCAGGGTTTTAAGGTTTCAGGGATTGGGCACTAGGGTTGGGTTTCAGGGTAAGGGGTTTCAGGGTTTATGTTTAGGATTTTAAGGTTTTTAGGGTTGGAGTTTTAACGGTTAGGGTTTTAAGGATTTGGGGGTTAGGGTTTTAAGGGTTTCAGGGTTAGCGTGTTAGTGTATTAGAGTTTTTTGGGTTGTAGTGTTGATGTTTTTTAGGGTTAGAGTCTTAAGGTTTTATTTTTGGTCAGTTATTTACGGTTAGGGTTTTAAGATCTTTTGTTTTGTTTTGTTTTGTTTTGTATTTTCAGGTTAGGTTCTCCAGGTCCAGGGTTTTGAGTATCCTAATTTTGGGGGTTTGGATTTTGAGCATCTTAATTTTGGGGGTTAGGCTTTTGTGTGCCCTAATTTTTTGGGATAGGCTTTCAAGCATCCTAAGTAGTTGGGTTAGGGTTTTGAGCATCTTAATGTTTCCAGGATAGGGTTTGGAGCGTCCTAAGTTTTCGGGATAGGTTTTGGAGAGTCCTAAGTTTTTGGAATAGTGTTTGGAGAGTCCTAAGTTTTCTGGATAGAGTTTGGAGCGTCCTAGTGTTTTTGGGATAGGGTTTTGAGCGTCCAGAGTGTTATAAGTTGCCCCCTTAATTAATTTTCAGAGAGCATTGTATTAATCATAGAAAGGAATTTATTGAGTGAGCAAACATCAAGCAAAACAGCACTGGGCGGCTGGGGAGTCTCAGCTCCGCCAACGGCACGCACCTCACCCCCGCCAGGGTCCCTTTTTATTTATATTTTGCTAATTCCAGGATTACGCAGCACATCCTGGTATATTCTGCGACTGCGCGCACTGTTGCTAGGGGGTCATCTCTGTCCCTCTGGTGGTCGTGAAGATGAAGGCCGTAGTCTTCCTCGGTGTTGTGGTTCAACTTATTTTTTGGTCATGTTGGCCCAGCATTAGACAGGAAGGCATGTATGTCGATACACTACTTTAGCAACTTATCAGGAGATGGTTACATGAGCTTTGCAACAGTGTCTTTGAACAAAAGAGGCAACTGAGATGCAGAAGGAGAATGGGTTGGGGGGTCTCTTTTTTGTTACGTTAAGCAAAAGAATTTTCATAGTGTCTAGGCAAGCATTATGCAGCTCCTTACTTCAGCAGGGAGCTTTTGCAACTCCCGCTCCTCAAACAGAACTCCTTGTTTTTATAATACAAAAGACAATGAACAAACATTTATGGTGTATTACCCTAAGTTTTGGGGTTAGGGTTTGGAGCGCCCTAAGTTTTTGGGCTAGGGCTTTGAGCATTCCTAACGTTTTGGGTTGGGTTTGGGTTTTGAGCATCCTAAGATTTTGGGTTAGG
Organism: Netta rufina; assembly: GCF_964035555.1. Lineage (NCBI taxonomy): Eukaryota > Metazoa > Chordata > Aves > Anseriformes > Anatidae > Netta > Netta rufina. The sequence goes on from NC_140138.1 coordinate 60,018, forward strand.
GGTTTTAGGCATAGGTCTTCAGGGGTTTAGTGTGGTAAATAGTTTGGGTTAGGTCTGTAGGGGTTTCGAGGTTTTTTGGATGTTAGGGCTTGAGGCTTTTTTTGTAAGGGCGGTGAGGGTTCCAGTGAGTGCTGGTAAATGCAGTTCTCGAGCACTCAGCCTGTGATTGGCCATGCTGGCTGTGCGGGGAATGCTGGTAGGAGTAGTTTTCCGGCACTGGGAGGCCATGTTGTGTGCCCAGAGCATGCCGGGAGATGCAGTTCTCGGGACTCCGGACTTCCGGGAGGCCATGTTGCGTACCCAGAGTATGCCGGGAAATGTAGTTGTCGGATTTGGGACTTCCGGGAGGCCATGTTGAATGCCCAGAGCATGCCGGGAGATGTAGTTCTCGGGACTCCGGACGTCCGGGAGGCCATGTTGCGTACCCAGAGTATGCCGGGAAATGTAGTTGTCGGATTCGGGACTTCCGGGAGGCCATGTTGAATGCCCAGAGCATACCGGGAGATGTAGTTCTCGGGAACTCGGGTTAGGGTTAGGGGCTAGGACTGAGGCTAGAGTTAGGGTTTCGGGTGAGGGTTGGGGTTGGGGGTTATTGTTAGGCTTAGAGGGTTAGGGTTAGGCTTAGAGGGTTATGGTTAGGGATAGGTTAGGGGTAGGTTTAGAGGGTTAGGGTAAGGGTTAGGGGTTGGGACTGTGGTTAGGCTTAGGGTAAGGCTTAGGGTGAGGGTATTAGGGTTAGGGTTTGGGTTCAGATTAGGGTAAGGGTTAGGGCAAAGGTAAGTGTTAGGGTAAGGCTAAGGGTAAGGCTTAGGGTGAGGATAAGGTTTAGGGAAAGGGTTAGGTTTAGGGTAAGGGTTGGGGTAAGGGTTAGGGTAAGGGTAAGAGTTAGGGTAAAGGATAGAGTAATGGTAAGTATAAGGGTAGGGTAAGGATTAGGGTAAGGGTAAGGATTAGGGTTAGGTTTAGGGTAAGAATAAGGGTAAGCTAATGGTTAGGATAAGGGTAAGGGTTAGGATAAAGGTTTTCATTTGTTAAAGCTGAAACGCAGTATGCAATCTGGGACGTCACAGCCAGAGCTGACTATGGCAAGGTGAGAGAGGAAAAGATGGAGCAGATGTTCTACTCCTAGTTTTTCTTTATACGTAAATAAAAGTTTGAGCTAATTCCAGTTGGAAGAGTTCCAATTACTTGTTGGTCATAATGTCTTTTAATATTGAAAGCTGCAGTAAAAGCATGGGGATTTTTGCTTCTAGAAACACCCTAGTTCTCTTGTCTGCACTATGCATGCTTTTGAGCTAAAACTGATTAAAAAATGAAAAGAAAAATCACACACGCACAAAAAACCAAACCAAACCAAACCAAAACAAAACACCACAGCTGCTGCTGCTCTCTTCCTACTTCCTTGTGCTTTGCCCCTACCCTTTCCCAGGTGATTGGGTTTGGGTGCTAGACGGGGCCAAATGGTATATGAGTCCCAGGCATCCCCTCAGAGAGCTCCTTCTGCTTGGGCTGCTCTTTGGGGTGTTTGTTTTTCCTTCGGTCAGTTGCAGGCTTCTTCAGGTGGATGAGAGTTTATGGACTGATACGTTTCCAAGTAGCGAGGGGTACGCACATCTTTTTGAGGTAACAGCTAGTAGGATCTGTTAGAATAAACTAATGTAGTATTGATGCCTTTATTGCATGCAGTTCTTTATCAGGTGAGTAACTGTTGCGAGTAACTGAAGTCAATGTTACTTGGTGTGTTTGCTGTGCAGTGCCTGTGCGGACTATTGCACGAGACACAGCTTTCTGACATCTGTCCCAGCAACTACTAAATAAGGGGAGGGGAGAAGCTGAAGAACGACCAAAGGACAAAGCCTGGGAGGAAGACTACGAGCCTTCAGTACGAGCGGCCCCCAGAGGGACCACCAGAGACTGATAACGCCTGCACCAGTGGGAGGGTTTGGATTCTGGGAACTAATTAGAATAACCCTGCCTTTTGTAGAAGTAGTAATGAATATGTATTAGCCTAGCAGCATAAAAGCCAGCCGCCTGATGGAACTTGTGTGCGTCTTGGTGGAGCAGAGACTCCTGGCGCACCCAGCGCTGCTTGCTTACCTCTATTCATTTAATAAATCATAAACATGAATTGTAAGCCTATTTGGGACTCGGTCATTTATTACAAGTGGGACCTCCCGATGGGTGGAAGCTGTCGGGATAGCTCGGGATGCTGAGGCGTGGTGCTGCAAGGAGGTTGGTGGTCGGTGGCGCCCTGGGGCAGGCCGAATTGGGAGGGGGCGAGGCGGCGGGTGGTCTGTGGCTTCTGTGGAAAAGGCGCTTGTATGGGGGGCTGCGCATTCAGAGGAACCTTGACAGGCTGCAGATAGGGGCAGGCAGGAACCTTTTGAAGTTCAGGAGAGGGAAATGCCAAGCCCTACCCCTAGGTAGAAACACCTCTGTTTACCAGCACTGGCTAGCTCGATACTGAATAAGCATTTCTTCATGGAAGGAGTGCTTTGCTATTAGAACAGGCTGCCCGGAGAAGTGGTAAGAGACCCGATCCTTAAAAGTATTGAAGAGACATGTGGACATAGCCCGGGAGTCCGGCGTCCGGCAGGGCGGGAGCTGGCTCTTCCGAGCCCCTGTGCTCCGGTCTTGTGCGACGCGTTTGCAAGCAGCACCGGGTGCCGGGTCCGACATCGGCCGGTTCGGGGACGGCGATTCCGGGGCCGTCGGCTAGCGGGGGCCGGCTATGTCGTGTCCCGGGGATCCGAATTCAGGGGGCGTGGGGGCCGGCCGTGCAGTGAAGCGGGGGGCTGGCGTGCGCCGGCTTCCCAGAGAGCGGGCTTTCGGTGCCGTGCGGTTCGGTGGCCGGCCGTCCCGAAACCCTGGGCACCGGTCTTGTGCTAGACTCAGCGGGGTCCGGGGCCGAACTCGGCTTCTCGGGGCCGGCGGTCCCGGTGTCCAGGTGTCCCGCCTCGGGCGGCGCGGGGCCGGCTGTCCCTAGCAGCTGGGCTCCCAAGAGCTTCTGGGCTCCCAAGCGTCGCCCAAGACCGGATCCCAGAGAATCGGGACGGCCGGCCACACCGCTGCGACTAGCACAAGCGTCTCCCGACAACGGAGCCCAGGGGCTTGCGAGGGTCAGATTCCGCGCCCCGGGATAGAGAAACGGGGAGCGCGGGTCGGCCGGCCGCAGCTTCTCACGGGACCGAACCCCCCTGTCTCCGGGACGGCCAGACCCCGAGCCGGCAGACAGCAGCCTCCCGCTTCACGGCTCGGCAGTGAAGCTCACGGTTCATCGCCCGGCTCACGGTTCGTCGCCCGACTTCGGACCCACGGGACAGCCGGCACCCGCGCCGCCGGAGGCCGGACACACGGGCCTCGGGATCGCCGTCCCTGACAAAGCCAAAGTCGGACCCGGACCCCGGTGCGGCTAGCACACGCGTCGCCCAGGACCGCAGCCTAGGACCTCGGGACGGTCGCATCCCGCGCCTCCGGCAGGAGCTACCCGGGAGGGCAGGACGGCCTGCCGCAGCTCCGCAAGAGACCGAACCTGCTGGATTCCGGGACGGCCAGAGCCCGAGCCGGTGGGCAGCAGCCTCCCGCTTCACGGCTCGGCAGTGAAGCTCACGGTTCATCGCCCGGCTTACGGTTCGTCGCCCGACTTCGGACCCACGGGACAGCCGGCACCCGCGCCGCCGGAGGCCGGACACACGGGCCTTGGGATCGCCGTCCCCGAACCGCACGAAGTCACACACGGTCTCCGGTGCGTCCAGCACACGCATCGCAAAGACCGGAGCCCAGATTATAGGATCAGCCAGCCCCGCGCCGTCCGAGGTCGGACCGGGAACCCGGTGCGCTTGGCACATGCGTCGCTCAAGAACGGCGCCCAGGGCCGCGGGATGGTCGTGCCTCACGCAGCCCGAGTTCGGACCCCCGGAACACGGGACAACTGGCTCCCGCGCCACCGGAGGATAGAATCCAGTGCCCCGGGGTGATCACCGTCCTCAAAGCGCCCGAAGTCGGCTCCGGACCTCGCTGCGTCTGGCACACGCCTCGCCCAAGACCGGAGCACAGGTTCTAGGGACAGACAGCTCCAGAGCCGTCCGAGGTCGTACCGGGAACCCGGTGCGCTTGACACATGCGTCGCCAAAGACCGGAGCCCTGGGAAGCGTGATGGCCGGACCCCACGCAGCCCGAGTTCGGACCCACGGGACACGGGACAGCCGGCACCCGTGCCTGGCTCTTGGGGACTTGGAAGGAGTCCTGATGCTGTGCCAGCACTATGCAGCAATAGACACAACACTGGAGTGATTTCAGTGTTGTTCCAGCTACGAGTGCAGAGTACAGCACTGTGCGGGCTGCTGCAGGGAAAAGGTGACTCCAGCTCAGACAGACCCAAAACAACTTCCACACCTTATTCCATAACATTTGTGTCACAATCAGGTACAGTTTAGTATATACATGGTCTCATCACCATAGTTTTCTGTCCATTGAAGCATTTTTATGTCTGTACTTCTCTTTATTTTATAGGCCTTTTCCCAAAATGCTCATAAAAACTGTTGATGGTTTCAGCATCATCTGTCAAAGTGGTCACTCAGGGCAGGCGAAGTTGGTTTTCTTGACAGCAGCACCAGCTTAGCTCACATCACTGTTGCACTTGCAAAGTTGACCTTTCATTGGTTCTGCAGTGTCCTCCTACAACACATAACTTGGATGACAGATTAATTTTCTCCCAGTGTTAAATCGCCTTGAGGCACACACTTGATATCCCCATCTTTCTGCATCACCCACCAGGTATACCCTGGACCTTGGGCAAAGACAATCCCACGAATGGGTTTGCCTTTTCCCATGGCAGGGGCAACCCACACCGCCTTCCCCATCCACTTCCCCACATGCACTACAGGGACTTTAGCTTCTCCCACAGTGTGTAGGGGTTTTGTTTCAGCAGGACCAGCACGGCTTTCAGACCCCCTGTTGTTAACTAACCAAGTGGCCTCTGGTAGATTTATATCCCAATGTTTCCATGTCGCAGCACCAATGCTCGCAGCATAGTTTTTAACAGTCCATTGTACCTCTCAACCTTCCCAGAGGCTTGTGGGTGATAAGGGATGTGATACACCCATTCAATGGCCCAGATACACCCATCTCTTGGCCCAGAAAGTGATCAAATTGTTTCGGAAGTGACTCCCATTGTCGGACTCAATTCTTTCTGGTGGACCATGTCGCCACAGCACTTGTCTTTCCAGGCCCAAGATAGTGTTTCGGGCCGTGGCATGGTTTACAGGGTATGTTTCCAGCCACCCAGTAGTTGCTTCTTCCATGGTGAGTATGTACCGTTTGCCTTGGCGGGTTTGTGGAAGTGGTCCGATGTAGTCAATCTGCCAGACCTCACCATATCGAAATCCAAGCCATCTCCCCCTATTCCAGGGAGACTTTACCCTCATGGCTCGTTTGATTGCAGCACAGCTCTCACACTGATGGATAACCTGTGTGATGGCCTCAATGGTCAGTTCCTCTTTCGAGTCACTCAATATAGAGGAATGTGCCAAGCTGACACAAAAACTTCTGCTGTGTTACCCCATACGATGATATCATCGATATACTGCAGGTGTTCAGGAGCGTTCCCCTGTTCCAGTGTCGTCTGGATCAGTCCATGGCAGATGGCAGGGCTGTGTTTCCACCCCTGGGGCAGTCGATTCCAAGTATACTGAATGCCCCTCCAAGTGAAAGCAAATTGTGGCCTGCATGCTGCTGCTAGAGGGATACAGAAAAATGCATTAGCAGTATCGATAGTAGCATTCCACTTGGCTGCCTTTGACTCTAGTTCGTACTGGAGTTCTAGCATGGCTGGCACTGCTGCACTTAGTGGTGGTGTGATTTCATTCAGGCCCCGATAGTCCACTGTTAGCCTCCACTCGCCATTGGACTTTCGCACTGGCCATATAGGACTGTTAAAAGGTGACTGGTACCATAGATGGTCGGTCCTCTGGGGTGGTCACAGTGTGTGCTGTTTCATCATAAAATTCAAGAACCTTCCTATCCCCTTGAGGGTGCTGGGCAATGTTAACTGACATCTGATAGGCGCAAGCCAGACCCCAGCAGAGTGCAGCCAGCTGGTGGAGTTCTCTACTATTGCCAGGGTCAGGGCATACATCTTTCAAACATTCTACCAACTTTCTTGGATTTTGTACTTGTTCAGGGGTGAAATTTAGAACCATTGGAGGAGAAAACCGTGATAGGAACCTGCCCAAATCCCCCGCATACCTTGGCACCCACAACTTTTTCTGGAGACAGGTCCTTGGATAATATTCTTAATAAACTGCTTTGCCTTGGGGAAGAAGACAAGCACTAGACCTAGTAATAGGAGGATAATATCTCACCAGGGGTATCCAAGATACTGAAAGGCTGCTGTAATTAGCCCACAGGGAGAAAAGTAGAAGGCACCATACTCGATATTATTCACTGATTGACTGCTGGGGGCAAAAAAGAAGGCACTATAATTCTTAAAATTTTCAATAATATAATGTCCAGGAGACCAGGAGGATAACAATGCCGGGCTTGAATACCAAACAAAACTGAAGGCCAGTATGTTACAGCACAACATGTTAAAAAAACAACCACAGACTTCAACATTTTCTCCGATCGGATGTAAAGGAAAAAAGAACACAGAGAGTGGGCTACATACAACATATCCACACAGAAAAGTATTACCAGAAAACCGAGCATTATGACAACCAATATGTTAGTTGTAAATACTTCAATCAATACTATTGTTAAAAAAACAAAAAGAACTGTGGTGGTTTTATTCAGGTGGGCAGCCGAGCTCCACCACAACCGCTCTCTCACTCCCCCTCTCCTCAAAGAGGAAGGGGGAGAAAATACAACACAGAGAACTCGAGGTTTGAAATAAGAAAGGCATAATTAAAGGGAAAGGGAATGGGGAGAAAAAGAAACAAAAGAAACAATAAGTCCGCATGGAAGCACAGAGAGAGAAAAAATTATTCTCTACTTCCCATCAGCGAGCGGTGTTCGGCCACGTGCTGGGAAGCAGGGCCTCAAACGCGTAGTGGATGTTCAGGAGGAACAGCCCCCTCTCCCACGAGAGCCCCCCTTTTATTGCTGAGTGTGACATCGGGTGTTACAGAATATCCCTTTGGTTGGTTTAGGTCAGCTGGCCCGACAACGTCCCCTCCCCATCACTTGCCCACCCCTAGCCTGCTGGCTCTTGGGGGCTTGGAAGGAGTCCTGATAGTGTGCCAGCATTATGCAGACACAACACTGGAGTGATATCAGTGCTGTTCCAGCTACGAGTGCAGAGTACAGCACTGTGTGGGCTGCTGCAGGGAAAAGGTGACTCCAGCTCAAACAGCCCCAACACAGCGAGGTCCGGGTCCGACTTCGGGCGCTTTGAGGACGATGATCCCCGGGGCACGAGATTCTGTCCTACGGTGGCGCGGGAGCCGGCTGTCCCGTGTCCCGTGGGTCCGAAGTCGGGCGACGAACCGTGAGCCGGGCGATGAACCGTGAGCTTCACTGCCGAGCCGTGAAGTGGGAGGCTGCTGCCCACCGGCTCGGGCTCTGGCCGTCCCGGAATCCAGCAGGTTAGGTCTCTTGCGGAGCTGCGGCAGGCCGTCCTGCCCTCCCGGGTAGCTCCTGCCGGAGGCGCGGGATGCGACCGTCCCGAGGTCCTAGGCTGCGGTCCTGGGCGACGCGTGTGCTAGCCGCACCGGGGTCCGGGTCCGACTTTGGCTTTGTCAGGGACGGTGGTCCCGGGCTCCAGGTGTCCGGCCTCGGGTGGCGCGGCCGGCTGTCCCGTGTCCCGGCGATCAGAACTCGGGCGGATTGGGGGTCGACTGTGCCGTGAAGCGGGACGCTGCTGTCTGCCGGCTCGGGGTCTGGCCGTCCCGGAGACAGGGGGTTCGGTCCCGTGCGAAGCTGCGGCCGGCCGACCAGCGCTCCCCGTTTCTCTATCCCGGGGCGCGGAATCTGACCCTCGCAAGCCCCTGGGCTCCGTTGTCGAGAGACGCTTGTGCTAGTCGCAGCGGTGTGGCCGGCCGTCCCGATTCTCTGGGATCCGGTCTTGGGCGACGCTTGGGAGCCCAGAAGCTCTTGGGAGCCCAGCTGCTAGGGACAGCCGGCCCCGCGCCGCCCGAGGCGGGACACCTGGACACCGGGACCGCCGGCCCCGAGAAGCCGAGTTCGGCCCCGGACCCCGCTGAGTCTAGCACAAGACCGGTGCCCAGGGTTTCGGGACGGCCGGCCACCGAACCGCAAGGCACCGAAAGCCCGCTCTCTGGGAAGCCGGCGGACGCCAGCCCCCCGCTTCACTGCACGGCCGGCCCCCACGCCCCCTGAATTCGGATCCCCGGGACACGACATAGCCGGCCCCCGCTAGCCGACGGCCCCGGAATCGCCGTCCCCGAACCGGCCGATGTCGGACCCGGCACCCGGTGCTGCTTGCAAACGCGTCGCACAAGACCGGAGCACAGGGGCTCGGAAGAGCCAGCTCCCGCCCTGCCGGACGCCGGACTCCCGGGCTATGTCCACATGTCTCTTCAATACTTTTAAGGATCGGGTCTCTTACCACTTCCCCGGGCAGCCTGTTCTAATAGCAAAGCACTCCTTCCATGAAGAAATGCTTATTCAGTATCGAGCTAGCCAGTGCTGGTAAACAGAGGTGTTTCTCCCTAGGGGTAGGGCTTGGCATTTCCCTCTCCTGAACTTCAAAAGGTTCCTGCCTGCCCCTATCTGCAGCCTGTCAAGGTTCCTCTGAACGCGCAGCCCCCATACAAGCGCCTTTTCCACAGAAGCCACAGACCACCCGCCGCCTCGCCCCCTCCCAATTCGGCCTGCCCCAGGGCGCCACCGACCACCAACCTCTTTGCAGCACCATGCCTCAGCATCCCGAGCTATCCCGACAGCTTCCACCCATCGGGAGGTCCCACTTGTAATAAATGACCGAGTCCCAAATAGGCTTACAATTCATGTTTATGATTTATTAAAGGAATAGAGGTAAGCAAGCAGCGCTGGGTGCGCCAGGAGTCTCTGCTCCACCAAGACGCACACAAGTTACATCAGGCGGCTGGTTTTTATGCCGCTAGGCTAATACATATTCATTACTACTTCTGCAAAAGGCAGGGTTATTCTAATTAGTTCCCAGAATCCAAACCCTCCCACTGGTGCAGGCGTTATCAGTCTCCGGTGGTCCCTCTGGGGGCCGCTCGTACTGAAGGCTCGTAGTCTTCCTCCCAGGCTTTGTCCTTTGGTCGTTCTTCAGCTTCTCCCCTCCCCTTATTTAGTAGTTGCTGGGCCAGATGTCAGAAAGCTGTGTCTCGTGCAATAGTCCGCACAGGCACTGCATAGCAAACACACCAAGTAACATTGACTTCAGTTACTCGCAACAGTTACTCACCTGATAAAGAACTGCATGCAATAAAGGCATCAATACTACATTAGTTTATTCTAACAGATCCTACTAGCTGTTACCTCAAAAAGATGTGCGTACCCCTCGCTACTTGGAAACGCATCGGTCCATAAACTCTCATCCACCTGAAGAAGCCTGCAACTGACCGAAGGAAAAACAAACACCCCAAAGAGCAGCCCAAGCAGAAGGAGCTCTCTGAGGGGATGCCTGGGACTCATATACCATTTGGCCCCGTCTAGCACCCAAACCCAATCACCTGGGAAAGGGTAGGGGCAAAGCACAAGGAAGTAGGAAGAGAGCAGCAGCAGCTGTGGTGGTTTTTTTTTGTTTGTTTGTGTGTGATTTTTCTTTTCATTTTTTAATCAGTTTTAGCTCAAAAGCATGCGTAGTGCAGACAAGAGAACTAGGGTGTTTCTAGAAGCAAAAATCCCCATGCTTTTGCTGCAGCTTTCAATATTAAAAGACATTATGACCAAGCAAGTAATTGGAACTCTTCCAACTGGAATTAGCTCAAACTTTTATTTACGTATAAAGAAAAAACTAGGAGTAGAACATCTGCTCCATGTGTTCCTCTCTCACCTTGCCATATGCAGCTCTGGCTGTGACGTCCCAGATTGCATAATGCGTTTCAGCTTTAACAAATGAAAACCTTTACCCTAACCCTTACCCTTATCCTAACCATTAGCTTACCCTTATCCTTACCCTAAACCTAACCCTAATCCTTACACTTACCCTAATCCTTACCCTACCCTTATACTTACCATTACTCTATCCTTTACCCTAACTCTTACCCTTACCCTAACCCTTACCCCAACCCTTACCCTAAACCTAACCCTTTCCCTAAACCTTATCCTCACCCTAAACCTTACCCTTAGCTTTACCCTAACACTTACCTTTGCCCTAACCCTTACCCTAATCTGAACCCAAACCCTAACCCTAATACCCTCACCCTAAGCCTTACCCTAAGCCTAACCACAGTCCCAACCCCTAACCCCTACCCTAACCCTCTAAACCTACCCCTAACCTATCCCTAACCATAACCCTCTAAGCCTAACCCTAACCCTCTAAGCCTAACAATAACCCCCAACCCCAACCCTCACCCGAAACCCTAACTCTAGCCCCAGCCCTAGCCCCTAACCCTAACCCTAGTTCCCGAGAACTACATCTCCCGATATGCTCTGGGCATTCAACATGGCCTCCCGGAAGTCCCGAATCCGACAACTACATTTCCCGGCATACCATGGGTACGCAACATGGCCTCCCGGAAGTCCGGAGTCCCGAGAACTACATCTCCCGGCATGCTCTGGGCACACAACATGGCCTCCCAGTGCCGGAAAACTACTCCTACCAGCATTCCCCGCACAGCCAGCATGGCCAATCACAGGCCGAGTGCTCGAGAACTGCATTTACCAGCACTCACTGGAACCCTCACCGCCCTTACAAAAAAAGCCTCAAGCCCTAACATCCAAAAAACCTCGAAACCCCTACAGACCTAACCCAAACTATTTACCACACTAAACCCCTGAAGACCTATGCCTAAAACCCCTAACCCAAAATCTTAGGATGCTCAAAACCCAAACCCAACCCAAAACGTTAGGAATGCTCAAAGCCCTAGCCCAAAAACTTAGGGCGCTCCAAACCCTAACCCCAAAACATTAAGACGCAAAAAACCCTAATCCAAAAACTTAGGGTAATACACCATAAATGTTTGTTCATTGTCTTTTGTATTATAAAAACAAGGAGTTCTGTTTGAGGAGCGGGAGTTGCAAAAGCTCCCTGCTGAAGTAAGGAGCTGCATAATGCTTGCCTAGACACTATGAAAATTCTTTTGCTTAACGTAACAAAAAAGAGACCCCCCCCAACCCATTCTCCTTCTGCATCTCAGTTGCCTCTTTTGTTCAAAGACACTGTTGCAAAGCTCATGTAATCATCTCCTGATAAGTTGCTAAAGTAGTGTATCGACATACATGCCTTCCTGTCTAACGCTGGGCCAACATGACCAAATAATAAAAGAAGTTGAACCACAACGCCGAGGAAGACTACGGCCTTCATCTTCACGACCACCAGAGGGACAGAGACGACCCCCTAGCAACAGTGCGCACAGTCGCAGAATATACCAGGATGTGCTGTGTAATCCCGGAATTAGCAAAATATAAATAAAAAGGGACCCTGGCGGGGGTGAGGTGCGTGCCGTTGGCCTAGCTGAGACTCCCCGGCCGCCCAGTGCTGTTTTGCTTGATGTTTGCTCACTCAATAAATTCCTTTCTATGATTAATACAATGCTCCCTGAAAATTAATTAAGGGGGCAACTTATAACACTTTGGACGCTCAAAACCCTATCCCAAAAACACTAGGATGCTCCAAACTCTATCCAGAAAACTTAGGACTCTCCAAACCCTATTCCAAAAACTTAGGACGCTCCAAACCCTATCCTGGAAATATTGAGATGCTCAAAACCCTTTCCCGAAAACTTAGGATGCTCAATACCCAAACCCAAAACATTAAGATGCTCAAAACCCTAACCCAACTACTTAGGATGCTTGAAAGCCTATCCCAAAAAATTAGGGCACACAAAAGCCTAACCCCCAAAATTAGGATACTCAAAACCCTGGACCTGGAGAACCTAACCTGAAAATACAAAACAAAACAAAACAAAACAAAAGACCTTAAAACCCTAACCGTAAATAACTGACCAAAAATAAAACCTTAAGACTCTAACCCTAAAAAACATATCAACACTACAACCCAAAAAACTCTAATACATTAACACGCTAACCCTGAAACCCTTAAAACCCTAACCCCCAAACCCTTAAAACCCTAACCATTAAAACTCCAACCCTAAAAACCTTAAAATCCTAAACATAAACCCTGAAACCCCTTACCCTGAAACCCAACCCTAGTGCCCAATCCCTGAAACCTTAAAACCCTGAATCAATCTGTAGCAAATAGCATAGGCTGAGTCGAGGATCTCAGTACAGTAGCATTATTATTCGAGATTACAATGGCGGGTGTCCCACAAGCAGGAGGGTGCCTACTAATTCCGTACACAGTTTATACACTTTTTTTTTCTGCCGAGGACCGGGACCCTCCTGACCCTCCCCTGTTTCCCCTTTAACTGTGCTATTCAAGGTTCATAATCTAGCTGGTGCTTCACAGAAAATACACAGCTGCTGGCCTGTTACAAGTCACATTTCTTTTGAGGTTTTTACTCTTTGAGGTGGTAATGTTTCTTACGCCGTGATTTCCACCTAATTGCTGTAAGGATTCTGGTTGTCTGCGTTTTACAAGGTTGTCTGTTATAATAAATAAAAGTCCCAAATAGGATTACAATCAAAGTTTACAATTCACTGAATGAATAGAGGTAAGCAAACAGTGCTGGGTACGCCGGGAGTCTCTGCTCCACCAAGACGCGCACCAGTTATACACCAGTTACCTCCCTTAAGGGATATAGAGAAGCCCTCTCAGATACGTCCGTCCTACTTCTCCTGCATGCGGCCGGAGGTCGGTCTAATTCTGGTGCTGTTGGTGGTGAAAGCTGGGGCAACGGTGGTACTGGTGGCGATACCACAGCCACCGGAGGGGGAGCTGCCGAGGGTGGATTGTTAGGATATGGAGGTGGTAGCTTATCCAACGGCTCACGTTTATCTTCTTTTTCTTTTTCATGTTCTTCGTGTTCTTCAAATTTCTTACCTGCTTTTAGTGTAAATATTGAGGCTGGAAAAGGACGTGAAGTCCTCCTGATCCATAATCCTGCATAATCACTTTCTTCTTGGCTAAAAGGTTCCTTTGAATTAACATGGATATTTAAGGCCTGGCAAATCCAGTCTTCGAAGGATCCAAAAACAGGCCAAAAGACATGTAGTCTTAAAGGCTCCTTTGGCCATTCTGTCACACAATACTGGACCATTTTTAATTTACTTTTTCCTTTTCTGGGGTCCCTATCATTCCAATTTCTAATCGTTATTCCTAATGGACTTTCTGGTGGTATGACTGGTAATTTGCTCCCTTTCTTCTGGTCTCTGGTCTTCGATTTTGTCTGACCCATCTAGGAATTTTACTATGGCAATTGCCACAGCCCTTGGTTACCTTAGTAAGAGTGTCTTGCAGGGGGTCGAGGACCTATCACACACCCACAAATCCTATAGGAATCGCTTCGGTCCTTCACCAGCCAAGTCCCTCGCGGGAGATTGGAACCGCGGTTAGAAGACCTCCACAATCGCTTCAGAACTAAGTTCCATCTCAGTCACACTCTTACACACACAGGCAACCGAACCCCACCCAACCGAATGGTATACGCTTTAAATGCTTACGACTCCGTCATCTTTGTTCGGATCTTCACACACACAATTACGGGCAAAATATAGTGCTGCAGCTGGCGAGGGAGCTGAAAAAAAGAATCAGAAACGTTGTTTACCTTTATTCAGGTTCAAGATACCATTAGTTCCAACCTGACTCAAAGAGCAGCCACCAAATGGTGGGGGTGCCTCTCCTAGATCAAACCAGAAATCAGGAACCAAAGCCCTCCTGGACGAGCCCCCACTTGTAATAAATGACTGGGTCCCAAATAGGATTGCAATTGAAATTTACAATTTATTAAATGAATAGAGGTAAGCAAGCAGTGCTGGGTGCGCCAGGAGTTTCTGCTCCGCCAAGACACACACAAGTTCCATCAGGCGGCTGGTTTTTATGCTGCTAGGCTAGTACATATTCATTACTACTTCTACAAAAGGCAGGGTTATTCTAATTAGTTCCCAGAATCCAAACCCTCCCACTGGTGCAGGCGTTATCAGTCTCCGGTGGTCCCTCTGGGGGCCGCTCGTACTGAAGGCTCGTAGTCTTCCTCCCAGGCTTTTCTCTTGTCCATCTCCTTTGTCCATCTTGGCTGGATGGCAGACACTTGCATAGTGTCCCATGCAACAGTTGTAATAGTTAGCAGTTATTCTGAAACCCCTTTGTTCTCTTATCCCCTATTGACCCGAATTGCTGGACCATTCCTTTGCAAGATACAAGAACTATATATATTAACCACTCTGGTTTTCTCAGACTTTTCATCATATCACGCGGCACTAGCATTGTTCCATATTGACACGAATCAGATGAACTCATTTCACACTGTTAAGCTGTCTTATCACTGCAAGCATATCTCAATACCACCTTCCTTCCCTCTACAGGATGAAACTGCGCAAAAACAACATTTTTATTCCCACAACCTTGATCCCCTTACCCTGAAGTCCTTATTCCCCTTAAACCTAACAACTCTAACCACAACCCTAACCCTTATTATCAACCCCCTAACGCTAATGACACTGACCTTAATCCAAACCCCAAACTGCCCCTAACCCCAGACAACCAACAACGAAACACACACACACAAAGATGGAAACTACAAAAAAGGCAAAACCCTGGATACAGGCCCCAAATCACAAATACGCAACCAAAATGCTACAGAAAAGCCCCAGATGCAGGCCACAAATGCTACTGCTAGGCCTCAAAAGCTCAAGATGCATCCCAAAGCAAAAATGCAGACCCCAAACGTTACAGAAAAGCCCCCAAACCCAGGCTGCACAAGTCTACAAGCAGGCCCCAAACTGCCAACAGAAGCAGGCACCAACCACACCCAGATGCAGACCCCAACTGCCCACAAGCAGCTCCTACCCCACCACCCCCTCCCAAGAACTGGACTCCACCCAGACACTGGCCCAAGACCCGGACCCGACACCCGCCAACCCCTCAACCCTCCCCCCGACACAGGTGTACAAGCAGCTCACAACCCGCCCCTTCAGAGACCGGTCCCACTCCCCCCACCCCCCCCAAGACATGGGATGCAGAGGTGTACAACCAACTCCCAACTCCCCCCCCTCAAAGGGAGGCCCCAAAGACCCCCAAATGGAGGCTCCTAGAGTGAACAAACACCTCCCAACTTCCCCAGGCACAGGCCCACCCCCCCCCCCCCCCCCAAACACAGGCCACAAAGGTGTATAAACAGCCCAGACCCCCCTCCAAGACCATGGCCCCTATAGTGTACAAGCAGCTCCCAACCACCCACAGATGCAGGCCCCAACCCTTCTCAAAAGGGAGGCACCTAGAATGCATGAGCAACTCCCAACCAGCCTAAACATAGGTCCAAAAGTGCACAAGCAGCTCCCAACCCCCCTCAAATACAGACCCCAAAAGTGTACAAGTAGCTCCCCCCCAGAGACAGGACCCAAAGGTGTACAACCAGTTCCCAACACCCCTGAGACACAGGCCCCAACCCCCCCCCAGACACAGGAACCCAAATTCTACAAGCAGCTCCCAACCCCTGCCAGGCAGGCCCCCTACCCTATACAAGCAGCTCCCAACCCTCCCCCCCCCCCCCCCCCGAGGGAGGCCCCCAAGCCCCCCACAAACACAGGCCCCTACAGTGTACAGGCAGCTCCCAGCCACCCTCAGATGCTGGCCCCAAAGTTGTACAAACAGCTCCCAGCCACCCTGCAGAAACAGATTCCTACATTGTACAAGCAGTTCCCAGCCCGCTAGACACAGGCCCTGACCCCCCACAGATGCAGGCCCCAAAGGTGTACAAGCAGCTCCCACCCCTCCCCCAGATGCTGGTCTCAACCCCCCCCCCGCCCCCAGAAGCAGGCCCCAAAGGTGTAGAGTCAGCTCCCAACCCCCTCAATGCTGGCCCCAAGGGTCTAAAAGCAGCTCCCCCCTTGCCCCCAGATACCGGCCCCCAGACACAGACCCCAAAAGCCTAATCACAGGCCCTGAACTCTAGAGGCAGGCTCCAAAACCCAGGACAAAGCCCCAGTGGTTCGAGACAGGGCCCAAATCCCAGACACAGGCCCCAAACGCTAAACATATGCCAAAAAAAGTATTAGTGCTGGTGCCAAATGTTACAGACAGGCCCAAAAGCCCGAGATGCTCAAGGCTGAGACATAACTTGGCTTTCTGAATTACTGGAAAGCAGCTTTCATTCTCAGATAATTGTGTGCAGGCTAGATAGGATGGGGCTTCAGGCACCTCTTCACCTGAGGAAACACACTGCCATCAGGCACCGCTGTGCCAGACAAGCTTGTTCTGCTAGAACACCCTACTCAGATGCACTGTGGCATTCAAGTGAACTGCTTTCATGCAAATATAACGACTGATGTTACAACCCACCTTGCCTGTGGCACCTGATGAACAGAAGAGTAAGCCACCGCAGCGCTTCAAAACCATCCCTGCACGTGCCGCTCCTTGTCGCTCTCTGGCCTTATCTCATATCCTTACCCACTTCTGTGGAGAGCCTGACACGGCACCTGCAAAGCAAGACGGACACCTTTCATAGTCACCTTGTGCTACTTGGTCGTTCTGCTCCAACCCAGCTCATGACCAGCCCCTCTTACACAGCTCTTCAGAGTGCAGTTTGCTCCTTTGAGCCTGTGCGAGACACCTGTGAAAGAAAAAGAAACGCATAGGCCTATGCAGCATCCAAAGACACAGCACAACTAGGTAAGTTACTCTCATCTGCTCCCTTACCTCTGCCGCTTACCAGCCCCCGAGGCAGATGCTTCAATCTACCCTCTTCAAACAGCTACAACACCTGTAAAAGACAAAGAGGGGATGCTTAGAGGAACAGTGAGACCTACAACACAACAACTGCTACATCTGTTCCTCACTCACCTTGCCAGAGGCAGCTCTGCGTGTGACGTCCCAGGTTGTACACTGCGTTACCTAACCCTTACCGTAACCCTTACCCTAACCCTTCTCATCCTTACGATTACCCAAATCCTTACCTTTACTTTTTCCTTACCCTTACTCTTTCCTTTAACCATAACCTTACCCTTACCCTATACCTTACTCCAACCCTTCCCCTTACCTTCCCCTTCCCCTTACACTTAACCTAACCCTTACCCTTCTGCTTCCCCTAAAACATATCCTAACACTTTCCCTTACCGTTATACTTACCCTAATCCTTTCTATTACCCTTACACTTACTCTTGCCCTAATCCTTGCTTGCACCCTTACACTTATCCTAACCCTTACCCTTACCCTTACTCAAACCCTTACTCTAACCCTTACCCTGACCCGTACCCTTACCCTTACCCTTACCCTTAACCTAACCCTAAACCTTACAGTAAACCTTACCCTTTCTGCTACACTTCCCCTTAGGCTAAATCTAAACCTTACTCTTACCCTTACTGTAACCCTCACCCTTATCATTACCAACACCCTTACTCTTACCCTTACCCTAACCCTTCTCCTTACACTTACTGTTACCTTTAACATTACCCTTACCCTAACATTTACACTTATCCTTATCCATACCCTTACCCTTACCCTAATCCTTACCCTTAACCTAACCCTAACCCTAAACCTTACCCCAGCCCTTACCCTGACCCTTACATTAACCCTAACCCTTACCCTAAAACTTACACTTACTCTTAACCTTAACCTTACCCTTAACATTAACCTAATACTTACGCATACGTTTTCCTGAATTTAACCCTGAAACTAACCCTAACCCTAACCGTAACCCTTACCCTTACCCTAACCCTAACCGTAACCCTAACCGTAACTCTAACCCTTACCCTGACCCGTACCCTTACACTTACCCTTACCCTTACCATAAACCATACCCTAACACGTACTTGTAGCCTTAACCTTACCGTTCCCCTTACCCTTACCTTTACTGTCTCTGTTAGCCTTACACTTACACTTAACATAAACCTTAACCTTAACCTAACCCTTATCATAAGCCATACAACAACACTTACATGTACACTTACGCTTGCACTTACCCTAGCAATTACTCGTACAATTACCCTTAACCTTACTATTAAGCTAAACCTAAACCTTACCCTTATCCTAAACCTTACCCTTACCATAACCCATACTCTAACACATACTTCCACCCGTACCCTTACCCTTACCCTTACCCTTACCCTTACCCTTACCCTTACCCTTACCCTTACCCTTACCCTTACCCTTACCCTATCCCTTACCCGATCCCATACCCTTAACCTAACCCTAAACCTTACCCTTATCCTAACACTTACCCTTACCGTAAACCTTACCCTTTCTGCAACATTTACCCTTAGCCTAAATCTAAACCTTACACATACACTTAGCCTAACCCTCACCCTTACCATTACCCATACTCTTATTCTTACCCTTACCGTAACCCTTACCTTTACACTTACGGTTACCATTAACCTTACCCTTACCCTAACACTTATCCTTAACCTAACCCTTACCCTAAACCTTACCCCAACCCTTACCCTGATCCTTACATTAACCCTAACCCTTACCCTAAACCTTACACTTACTCTTAACCTTAACCTTACCCTTAACATTCACCTAATACTCACGCATACGTTTTCCTGACTTTAACCCTAAAACTAACCCTAACCATTACCCTAACACTTAACCTTTCCCTAACCCTAACCCTAACCCTTACTCTAACCCTTACCCTGACCTGTACCCTTACACTTAACCTTACCCTTATACTTACCCTAATTCTTACCCATACCATAACCCATACCCTAACACATATTTGTACCCTTAACCTTACCGTTACCCTTAACCTTACCCTTACCCTTACTCTATCCGTTACCCTTACACTTACCCTTAACATAAACCTTACCCTTGACCTTACCCTTACCATAAGCCATACAACAACACTTACATGTACACTTACGCTTACACTTACCCTAGCAATTCCTCGTACAATTACCCTTACCCTTACCCTTACCCTTAACATAAACCTAAACATTAAACCTTACAGTAAACCTTACCTTTCTGCTACACTTCCCCTTAGCCTAAATCTAAACCTTACACTTACCCTTACTGTAACCCTCACCCTTATCATTACCAATACCCTTACTCTTACCCTTACCCTAACCCTTCTCCTTACACTTACTTAAAGGTAACTTAGTGTTACCTTTAACACTACCCTTACCCTAACACTTACACTTATCCTTATCCATACCCTTACCCTTACCCTATCCCTTACCCTTAACCTAACCCTAAACCTTACCCTTATCCTAACACTTACCCTTACCGGAAACCTTACCCTTTCTGCTACACTTACCCTTAGCCTAAATCTAAACCTTACACTTACCCTTAGCCTAACCCTCACCCTTACCATTACCCATACCCTTATTCTTACCCTTACCCTAACCCTTACCTTTACTCTTACGGTTACCATTAACCTTACCCTTACCCTAACACTTATCCTTAACCTAACCCTTACCCTAAACCTTACCCCAACACTTACCCTGACCCTTACATTAACCCTAAACCTAACCCTTACCCTAAACCTTACACTTACTCTTAACCTTAACCTTAGCTGTAACCTAATACTTACCCTTACGTTTCCCTCACCCTAACCCTAAAATTAACCCTAACCATTACCCTAACACTTAACCTTACCCTAACCCTAAAATTACCTGTACAATTACCCTTACGCTTACACTTACCCTTAACCTAACCCTAAACCTTACCCTTATCCTAACACTTACCCTTACCATAATCCTTACCCTTTCTGCGACACTTACTCTTTGCCTAATTCTAAACCTTACCCTAACACTCACCCTTACCCTTATCATAATGCTTACATTAACCCTTAACCAAAACCTTACCCCAACCCTTACCCTGACCCTTATATTAACCATAACCCTTACCCTAAGCCTAACCCTAACCCATACTCTAACCCTAA
Source organism: Netta rufina (assembly GCF_964035555.1). Lineage (NCBI taxonomy): Eukaryota > Metazoa > Chordata > Aves > Anseriformes > Anatidae > Netta > Netta rufina. The sequence continues at coordinate 80,108 of NC_140138.1, forward strand.
CCCTTAACCTAAACCTTACACTTAATCTTAACTTTAAAATTACCCTTAACCTAATACTTACCCTTACTATTCCCTCACCCTAAACCTAAAATTAACCCTAACCATTACCCCAACACTTACCCTTACCCTAACCCTTACCCTTACCATAACCCATACTCTAACACATACTTCTACCCGTACCCTTACGCTTACCGTAACCCTTACACTTACCCTTACCCTTACCCTTACCCTTACTCTTACCCTTACCCTATCCCTTACCCTTAACCTAACCCTAAACTTTACCCTTATCCTAACACTTACCCTTACCGGAAACCTTACCCTTTCTTCTACACTTACCCTTAGCCTAAAACTAAACCTTACACTTAACCTTAGCCTAACCCTCAGCCTTACCATTACCCATACCCTTATTCTTACCCTTACCGTAACCCTTACCTTTACACTTACGGTTACCATTAACCTTACCCTTACCCTAACACTTATCCTTAACCTAACCCTTACCCTAAACCTTACCCCAACCCTTACCCTGATCCTTACATTAACCCTAACCCTTACCCTAAACCTTACACTTACTCTTAACCTTAACCTTACCCTTAACATTCACCTAATACTCACGCATACGTTTTCCTGACTTTAACCCTAAAACTAACCCTAACCATTACCCTAACACTTAACCTTTCCCTAACCCTAACCCTAACCCTTACTCTAACCCTTACCCTGACCTGTACCCTTACACTTAACCTTACCCTTATACTTACCCTAATTCTTACCCATACCATAACCCATACCCTAACACATATTTGTACCCTTAACCTTACCGTTACCCTTAACCTTACCCTTACCCTTACTCTATCCATTACCCTTACACTTACCCTTAACATAAACCTTACCCTTGACCTTACCCTTACCATAAGCCATACAACAACACTTACATGTACACTTACGCTTACACTTACCCTAGCAATTCCTCGTACAATTACCCTTACCCTTACCCTTAACATAAACCTAAACATTAAACCTTACAGTAAACCTTACCTTTCTGCTACACTTCCCCTTAGCCTAAATCTAAACCTTACACTTACCCTTACTGTAACCCTCACCCTTATCATTACCAATACTCTTACTCTTACCCTTACCCTAACCCTTCTCCTTACACTTACTGTTACCTTTAACATTACCCTTAGCCTAACATTTACACTTATCCTTATCCATACCCTTTCCCTTACCCTAATCCTTACCCTTAACCTAAACCTAACCCTAAACCTTACCCCAACCCTTACCCTGACCCTTACATTAACCCTAACCCTTACCCTTACCCTAACCCTAAACCTTAACCTAAACCTTACACTTAATCTTAACTTTAACCTTACCCTTAAACTAATACATACCCTTACGTTTCCCTCACCATAACCCTAAAACTAACCGTAACCAGTACCCTAACACTATATCCTTACCGAACCCTAACCCTAACCCTTACTCTAACTTTTACCCTGACCCGGACCCTTAGACTTCCCCTTCCCCTTACCCTTCCTCTTCCCCTTCCCCTAACCCTTACCCTTACACTTATGGTTACCATTAACCTTACCCTTACCCGAACACTTACTCTTACCCTATCCCTTACACTTATCCTTATCCATACAACTTACTCTTACCCTAACACTTAACCTTAACCTAACCCTAAGCCTAAACCTTACCTGAACCCTTACCCTGACCCTTACATTAACCCTTACGCTAAAACTTACACTTAACCTTAACCTTACCCTTAACCTTAACCTAATACTTACCCTTACATTTCACTCACCCTAACCCTAAAATTAACCCTAAGCATTACTCCAACACTTACCCTTACCCTAACCCTTACCCTTACCATAACCCATACTCTAACACATACTTCTACCTGTACCCATACCCTTACGGTAACCCTTACCCTTACCGTATCACTTACCCTTACTGTTACCGTTACCGTTGCCCCTACCCTTACTCTTACCCTTACCCTATACCTTACCCTTAACCTAACCTTAAACCTTACCCTTATCCTAACACTTACCCTTACCGTAAACCTTACCCTTATCCTAACACTTAACCTTACCATAAACCTTACCCTTTCTGCTACACTTACCCTTAGCCTAAATGTAAACTTTAAACTTACCGTTAGCCTAACCCTCACCCTTACCATTACCCATACCCTTATTCTTACCCTTACCCTAACCCTTACCTTTACATTTACAGTTTCCCTTAACCTTACCCTTACCCTAACACTTATCCTTAACCTAACCCTTACCCTAAACCTTACCCCAACCCTTACCCTGACCCTTACATTAACCCTAACCCTTAACCTAAACCTTACACTTACTCTTAACCTTAACCTTACCCTTAACTTTAACGTAATACTTACGCATACGTTTTCCTGACTTTAACCCTAAAACTAACCCTATCCATTACCCTAACACTTAACCTTACCCTAACCCAAACCCTAATCCTAACTCTAAACCTTACCCTGACTTGTACACTTATCCTTATCCTTACACTTACCCTTACACTTATCCTTATCCATACCCTTAACCTTACCCCAACCCTTCCCCTTAAGCTGAACCTAACCCTTAACCTTACCCCAAACCTTTCTCTGAACTTTACATTAAGCCTTACCCTTAACCTAAACCTTACACTTACTCTTAACCTTAACCTTACCCTTAACCTTAAGCTTGTACTTAACCTTACATTTTTCTCACCCTAATCCTAAAATTAACCCTAACCATTACCCTAACACTTAACCGTTACACTTACCCTTATTCTATCCGTTACTCTTACGCTTTCCCTTAACATAAACCTTACCCTTGACCTTACCCTTACCATAAGCCATACATCAACACTTACATGTACACTTACGCTTACACTTATCCTAGTAATTACTCGTACAATTACCCTTAACCTAACCATAAACATTAAGGATAAGCTTAAGGGTCACCCTTAAGGTTAACGTTATCCTAACACTTACACTTAAGTTCAGGGTAAGGGTTAGAGTAAGGGTAAGTGTTAGGGTAATGGTTAGGCTAATTTTAGGTTTAGGGTGAGGGAAACGTAAGGGTAAGTATTAGGTTAAGTTTAAGGATAAGGTTAAGAGTTATGGTAAGGGTTAGGTTTAATGTAAGGGTAAGGGTTTGGGAAATGTTTAGGATAAGGGTAAGAGAAGGGATAATGGTAAGGGTAAGGATGATGTTTAGTGTAAGGGTTAGATTTAGTTAAGGGTAAGGCTTAGTGTAAGTTTAAGAGTAAGGGAAAGTGTAAGGGTATGTGTAAAAGTACGGGTCATTGTAAGGGTTTGAGTAAGGGTTAGGGTAAGGTTAAGTGTTAGGGTAATGGTTAGGGTTAATTTTAGGGTTAGGGTGAGGGAAACATAAGAGTAAGTATTAGGTTACAGCTAAGTTTAAGGTTAAGAGTAAGTGTAAGGTTTAGTGTAAGGATTAGGGTTAATGTAAGGGTCAAGGTAAGGGTTGGGGTAAGGTTTAGGGTAAGGGTTAGGTTAAGGATAAGTGTTAGGGTAAGGATAAGGTTAACGGTAACCATAAGTGTAAAGGTAAGGGTTAGGGAAAGGGTATGGTAAGGGTAAGGCTGAGGGTTAGGCTAAGGGTAAGTGTAAGATTTAGATTTAGGCTAAGGGTAAGTGTAGCAGAAAGGGTAAGGTTTACGGTAAGGGTAAGTGTTAGGATAAGGGTAAGGTTTAGGGTTAGGTTAAGGGTATGGGATCGGGTAAGGGTTACGGTAAGCGTAAGGGTACGGGTAGAAGTATGTGTTAGAGTATGGATTATGGTAAGGGTAAGGGTTAGGGTAAGGGTAAGTGTTGGGGTAATGGTTAGGGTTAATTTTAGGGTTAGGGTGAGGGAAAAGTAAGGGTAAGTATTAGGTTAAGGTTAAGGGTAAGGTTAAGGGTAAGTTTAAGTTTTAGGGTAAGGGTTAATGTAAGGGTCAGGGTAAGGGTTTAGGTAAGGTTTAGGGTTTGGCTTAGGTTAAGGTTAAGTGTTAGGGTAAGCGAAAGTTGTATGGATAAGGATAAGTGTACGGGATAGGGTAAGGGTAAGTGTTCGGGTAAGGGTAAGGTTAATGGTAACCGTAAGTGTAAGGGTAAGGGTTAGGGTAAGGGTATTAGTAAGGGGAAGGGGAAGGGGAAGTCTAAGGTTCTGGCTCAGGGTAAAAGTTAGAGTAAGGGTTAGGGTTAGGTAAGGATAAGTTATAGGGTAATGGTTACGGTTAATTCTAGGGTTATGATGAGGAAAACGTAAGGGTACGTATTAGTTTAAGGGTAAGGTTAAAGTTAAGATTAAGTGTAAGGTTTAGGTTAAGGGTTAGGGTTAGAGTAAGGGTTTGGGTTAGGGTTAGGGATAGGGTCAGGGTTAGGGTTAATGTAAGAGTTAGGGTAAGGGTTGGGGTAAGGGTTAGGGTTAGGGTTAGGGTAAGGGTTATGATACACCCTTATTCCCATGCTGTGGCAGATGGGTGTATACCCAACAGTTTGTCTTATTAGTTACTTGAGAAATTGTTTGTATTAAGGTCAGGTGTAAGTTCTCATCCCAAGTTGCCCACCCCAAATCCGAGAACCGCACCCCTGCAATCATTAGGATCTGGAAAACCGTAATTTTGTTGGTCCAATTGGAGTGGTGGTCCATATCCTCGCCGGGGCCTTCTTCACCCTTGAATTGTGGATCCAAGCTGCTTGCTTCTTAATCTTCATGGCGCTGTGTGTTGTCAGTAATACTTGGTATGGTCCCATCCACTTTCCTTCCATTTTTCCTGCAGGGGTTGTCCTGAAAAAGTCTTTATATATATATAATCCCCGAGCTTAAAGGGGTGGATTGGTTGATCCAACCCTCTAGCCCTGGTCCCTAAAACAAATTTATGGACTTTATTTAATTGTTTCTGAAGTTCAGTTATATAAGCATATAAATATTCTGATCCTAACTGCGTTAGGTCCTGTCCACTAAATAGAAATTGCTATGGCCTTCCATATAAGATTTTGAAGGGACTCAAATTTCCTTTTATTCTAGGTTTAACTCTAATTCCAAGTAATGCTAAAGGGAGGGATTGAGGCCATGACAAATTAGCTTCTTATCCAATTTTAGCTATTTATTGTTTAATTAAATGGTTCATTTTTTCTACCTGTCCACTTGCCTGTGGTCTATAAGGAGGATGCAGTTGCCAATCTATCTTTAGAATCTTACTTATCTGTGCACACTTGTGCACAAAAATGTGAAACTCTATCAGAAGACATTGCTACTAGAATCCCAAAGCATGGTATTATTTCATTTAACAAGACTTTAACCACTTCTCTTGCTTTGTTTGTTCGACAGGGAAAGGCTTCAGGCCTTCCTGAAAACGTGTCAGTCAGAACCAGTAAATAATGATACCCCCTTTTCTAGGGAGTTCTGAAAAATCAATTTGCCACTGTTGCCCCGAATAATTTCCTTTACCGATTATTCCAAATTTTATTCTATTCTTGGTATTGGGGTTATTGTGTAAGCAAATGCTACATTGTTGAGTTACTTGTTTTATCATATCGTCCCACTAATGTCTGACTCAGGCTCTTATGCAGTGTGCCAGCTCCCCAGTGCGTTTTATTGTGTTCTGTAAGAACTATGGGCCATGTCAAACAAAACACTATGTGGTTATCTTTTAAATATACTCATCCATCTGGTTTCATTTTACCTTTCAAATCTTCAATTAATTTTAAGTCTTCTTTTGTATAATTTGGATATAGTTTGGATTTTACCGTCTGGTATCAAAGACAATGCCTTCACCTCAGTTATTTCAGCTGCCTGCTTAGCCTCTGCCAATCGATTTTCCAATTTCAAAATCGGTGTTCCCCTTTTGGTGTCCCTGACAATGCATGATAGCTACCTTTTCTGGTTGTTTTACAGCCTCTAACAATTTTAAAATTTCTTCAGCATACTTTGTGTTTTCACTGAGCGGTCAGCAATCCATGTTCTTTCCAAATTGCTCCATCAGCATGTACCACGCCGAATGTATATTTAGAATCTGTCCAAATATTTACCCTTTTTCCCGCTGCCAGTTCCAATGCTCTCGTGAGAGCAACTATCTCCGCCTTTTGAGCTGATGTTCCAGGGGGTAAAGGCTTAGACTTGATTACTTGCTGAGTAGTTGTTATAGCATATCCAGCTTTACGTTGTCTTTGCGTAACAAAACTGCTCCCATCCGTGAACCAAGTTTCTTCCGCATCTTCCATGGGCTCCTCCTTAAGGTCTGGTCAGCTGGAATACACAGTCTCTATAGTTTCTAAACAATCGTGAATCACAGGTTGTGCCGGAGCATCACTAAGAAAAGAGGCTAGATTCACAATATTAATTATCACAATTTCCACGTCGTCCTGTTCTACCAATATTGCTTGATATTTCAAAATCATCAATTCTTGTTTAAGTTGTTTAAAGACTTTTTGTGCTTCTCCAGTCCAGACTAACTTTGACTGGTTAATCTTTATCAATTCACATAGAGGCTTTACCAATAGTCCATCATTATAAATCCAAAGGCGACACCAACCTGTCATTCCTAAAAAGGTTTGTAGCTCCTTTACCATTGGAGGTTCTGGAGTCCGGCAAATGACTTCCTTATGTTCAGTTCCTAGTTCTCGTTGTCCTTCCGAAATGTCAAATCCCAGATAGGTCACACTTTGTTGAGCCAGCTGGACTTTCTGTCAAGAGACTTGAGATCCATTTAAACCCAGAAAATTAAGACGACTTATAGTCCATTGAATACAACTCCCTTTAGTCTCGGTAGCTATTAAGAGATCATCTACGTATTGTAACAAAGCACCTTCAGTGTCCGGAGGTATCCATGTTTCGAGTTCCCTTGCTAATTGGTTTCCAAAAATAGTGGGGCTATTCTTGAATCCTTGAGGTAGTAATGTCCACGTAAGCTGCGTCTTTCTGCCTGAATCGGGATTTTCCCGTTCAAGGCGAATAGGTTTTGGCTTTCTGTGGCTAAGCCTAGGCAGAAGAAGGCATCTTTTAAATCCAGTACGGTAAACCAGACTTGACTATTCTTTAATTTAGTCAGCAAAGTATAAGGGTTTGCCACTACTGGATGTATATCCTCAGTGATTTTATTTATGGCCCTCAAATCCTGAACTAGCCTATAGCTTTTTCAGCTGCCTTTTTAATTGGCAATATGGGTGCATTGTATTCTGATTCGCATTCAATCAATAATCCATCCTGTAAAAATTTATCAATTATCTCTTTAATTCCTTTCCTATCTTCTAGCCTCAAAGGATATTACTTAACCTTAACGGGTTTCTCTCCTGGCTTTAATTTAATAATTATTAAGGTCACATTTTTAGCTCTTCCAGGGACTTCGGTAGCCCAAACTCCTGGACATACTTGATCTGTGATCTCTAAAGGTATTTCACTTTTAGGGTCACTTTGTATTAGTGCCAAGCTTAACACATTTATTAGTTGTTCTTCTCCTGTTCTTAATTCCATTTTCCCTTTTTCAAAGACAATTTCTGCTCCTACTTGCTCTAATAAATCTCTACCTAAGAGTGCCCATGAGGAGCTAGGCATAGATAAAAATCTGTGTATGCCCCATTGTTTCCCTAACTTGTACTTCAAAGGTTCACAAAAATAAGCCTTTTCGGTTACACCTTGTCCTGGTTTCAGTTAGAACAGACTTAATTTTCTTCCTAGTCGCTGGTAGAATGCTATGTTTTGGCTTAGGATGAGAAGAGTGCTGATAACACCCCGATGTTTCAATTGTTGCAGAGCAGTGCTTATACCAAGCCAAGGACATCTCAGCTTCTTGCTCTGTCCTGCCAACAGGCAGGCTGGGGGTGCAGTAAGAGCTGGGAGGGGACAGACCCAGGACAGGTGACCCAAACTAGCCAAAGGGGTATTCCATAGCATCTGACGTCAGGCTAAACAATACATAGGGGTGGCTAGCCAGGGGGAGGGGGCCGGACTGCTCAGGGTTAGGCTGGGCATCGGTCAGGGGGTGGTGAGCAATTGCATTGTGCATCACTTGTTTGTACACATTATTAGTAGTGGTACTATTATCATCATTGCATTATTATTATTTTTATTATGATTATTATTACTATTATTATTATTTTGTCTTATTAAACTGTCTTTATCTCAACTCACAGGCTTCACTTTCCATTTTTTCTCCCCTGTGCCAGAGAGGGAGGGGGAGGGTGAGCAAACAGCTGCGTGGTGTTTAGCTGCCGGCCGGGTTAAACCACGACACACCTTTTACCCTAACATAATAATTCTGTGAAGGCATCAATGCTTGATTTAGAACTGAATACGTTGCCCCAAAGGTTCACAAAAATAAGCCTTTTCGGTTACACCTTGTCCTGGTTTCAGTTAGAACAGAGTTAATTTTCTTCCTAGTCGCTGGTAGAATGCTATGTTTTGGCTTAGGATGAGAAGAGTGCTGGTAACACCCCGATGTTTTAATTGTTGCAGAGCAGTGCTTATACCAAGCCAAGGACATCTCAGCTTCTTGCTCTGTCCTGCCAACAGACAGGCTGGGGGTGCAGTAAGAGCTGGGAGGGGACAGACCCAGGACAGGTGACCCAAACTAGCCAAAGGGGTATTCCATAGCATCTGACGTCAGGCTAAACAATACATAGGGGTGGCTAGCCAGGGGGAGGGGGCCGGACTGCTCGGGGTTAGGCTGGGCATCGGTCAGCGGGTGGTGAGCAATTGCATTGTGCATCACTTGTTTGTACACATTATTAGTAGTAGTACTATTATCATCATTGTATTATTATTATTATTATTATTATTATTATTATTATTATTATTATTACTGCTATTATTATTATTATTATTATTATTATTATTTTGTCTTACTAAACTGTCTTTATCTCAACTCACAGGCTTCACTTTCCATTTCTCTCCCCTGTCCCAGAGAGGGAGGGGGAGGGTGAGCGAACAGCTGCGTGGTGTTTAGCTGCCGGCCGGGTTAAACCACGACACACCTTTTACCCTAAAATAATAATTCTGTGAAGGCATTAATGCTTGATTTAGAACTGAATACGTTGCCCCATAGCAATAAGAAATTTCACTTCCATTCCTCCCCTAGCTTCATTATAACCAGTGGAGGATCCGCTAGGGTAGATTCCCCAGGTCCCCGTTATTCCTGTTGAAATCAGGGGTTGATTACCCTAGGAAAAGGCTAGTCAATTTGTCCTCCAAAGCCAGGTCCAAACCGTTTTGTTTTATTTATGTATTTATTTATTTATTTTCATTACGTTTCAGAGTTGGTCCAAAAATTCCATAGGGCTTTCTTTTAGACCTTGTTGGAAGCATATTCTCAATTCCCAATTCATCCAGGTTTTAGTATTTACTTAACCGTTCATAATTTTCAGGATGATTCGGGTCTTAGTGGGGGTCGGTCAGGGGAATGCAATTGTCCACAGTTCCCTGAACGGTCCCATCAGCAATCTGAGCTCGCACATGAACTCAGGTTGTTTTAAGAGTTGACCTCTTTCCTGTTTCTGTGACAACTCTCTCGGACTGATCATGGTCCCTTTGCCCTAAAGGGCTAACACCCATGATTTTAAGATCTCTGCCTCGGGCAGAGGCAGAACTATTAACATTCCTACATCCTCTTTCCCTGCTCATTCAACTTCAAACACCTTTAACACTTTCAACAACCCTTTTAACACTTCCTTGATCTTTCTCCAGCCTGTACTTCTCTAATGCCAACATCAAAGGTTCAGTCAGGGGCCAACTTAATTCCGTACCTTTTCCCACCAAGATGCTGAAATATCAGTATACAACATTTCATCCTGTTCTGCTTCTCAAAAAACAACAGTAACTGTAGCAAAATATTAGAGTTTAAAGTTCCATTTAGGGGCCACTTTTCTCCACATTCCAGCTTATAAAGCGGCCACCACTGATTACGATATTTTATCAATGTTTTCCTGTTCACACTTCCACCGGCAGATCCTCCAATATCCTTCCAGTGACTTAAAACACAGCCTAACACACTTTTCTTTAAAATCTCACTGCTTGTTTGCCCCCCCAGTTTCCAGTTTACACTTTCAGAATACACATGTTACTTACAAAAGCGTATCACAAAACGTATCACTCACAAAAATACGGGCACGCAATATCTTTCAGTAGCGATGTCACAAAACTACTATTACCAGCAATATTGCCAAAATCACAGTAACAATAGTCAGAGTCAAATTCCACAGGCGATAAGTCAGAAAACCGAACTGTGTAACACCGTAACGATATCTTTCTTATAACAATGCCACGAACCTACTATTACCACCAGGAAAATAGCCAAAATCGCAGTAACAATAACCAGAGTTAAATACCATACTCCATGAGTCAGAAAACCGAAATAGACAACACAATTCCAGATGGACCTTAAAGCGAGCTCCTTCCTTAAGGTCCCCAAACATGTACTTATGGTGCTAACCACAAAGTATATACCAAACACTGCCTCGCAGAAGATCACCTTCTGACTTACAGACAGTTCCAGATGACCGGTCTACCAGAAAACCAAACCAGAATAAAGAATATACTCACTTACAATGATGGGGTCCTTGTCTGCCTCCGCAGTGATCCGGTGAGTCGAGGAGTCCCTCCGGGAAATCCCAGGGGTACCCTAGGGAGTCCTGTTTCCAGCGGGTCCTGCGGTCCGGCAGAGAGGTTGTCCCATCTGGGTCGCCAAATTGATTCAAAGATCGAAGCCGAAATTCCTTTAAGTGGTATATTCTTTATTGCAGCGCTGGATGCACGGGGGATCTCTCCACCTATCGTGCATACCCAAAGCAGAAAGCAGTCTTGAATTTCTACAATCAATCTATCAATATTCTACAAGCACCTATACATATGCATTACCTATCCCCGCCTTCCCTCGCTTCTCATGCTAATTAGCCTTTTGGCACCTTGCGCCTGCGCAGAGCCTTCCAAGAATTGTGGGCAGGGGTCTTTGGGACGTGGGCAGGGGTCTTTGGGAGGCAGACCCCGAGTCTTCCTCACAGTGTACTTTTCACCTTTGGTCAGGAATCTGCTGAATTGGCATGTTTCTTAATTGCAAGAGCTGGTTGTTGCTAATTCTCCCGTTTGTTGTATCTTTATAATGAATTCCAATGTCCAGTTTCGAGATTTATAGTCCTTACATTCGTTTCTCTGTCCGCCTGCCGCTTCCTTATCATGAGTTCCAGTGTCTTGTTTCGAGCTATACAGTCCTTGTCTGGGGATTGTCCTTGCCTCCCCAATACCTCCTTAATCAATCCCCCCTTTTCTTTTCCCATGCAAATTCTTTTGCATCAGATACTTTCATTATTTACAGTAACACAACAAAGCAGGCATCTAAACAACATGCACACAAATATTCCTAACACTACTAATACGATTAGAGCAATGAATACTTGTTTCAACCATTGGAAATTGGGCAACCAGGAGGTTCACTTATTCCATAGTTCACTAAAACTCCATGAAAGATCATCTTTACTGATCTCATGTAGGATCCTTGTCTGCTTCCATATTTCTTCCAGGTCGGTAGAGATCCTTCCACTCTGATCTACATACATACAACAACTTGTGTTTATTACTGTACAGACTCCCCCTTGAGTGGCCAGTAACAAGTCTAGGGCCATCCGATTTTGTAATACTACCTGTGATAAACTAGATATCTCTTCTTGTTGAGCCTTTATAGCATCCAGAATTTTGTTTTCTAACTTCTCTATAATTGCAGAAATATTAACTATTGCCTTTTCCAATTCACTCACTCCTAAGCATGGGATAAACCATCGCACAAAACTATGAAAAGGGGTGTGTCTCTCTTCCAATGGATTGTTAATTTTTCATCTGATTCTCCGGATATGATTTCTCAAGTAACCTCGAGGCACTACATCATGTACTGTCATATTGGGGACTACCGCTCCAAGAGTGCAAGTTCCCTTCCAATTCTCAGGCAAGACCTTACGGGCTGTAACATTGCATAGCCAATACCACCCTTTTCCTTCTGGAACCGTCCAGCTGGTTGAATTTGCCCAGCTGCTAGTCGTACTAATATCAATTGTTCAATTACAAGATGTCTGATTTCCCACAGAAGTAGTATCCGTATTTATACAATGCTGTTTTCCTATACCCTTAGGCGGGTTACACCTTTGTACACATACATAATAGGATTCTAACGGCATGAAGCTACTCACTTCTAGTTCCAAAACTGCTTAATATTTTCGACCCCGAGATGTGTTTTCCCACAAATTAGTCCAAGATAAGTTTGCAGGCAAGGGAATCCCAATTAACGATACACCCTTATTCCCATGCTGTGGCACATGGGTGCATACCCAACAGTTCGTCTTATTAGTTACTTGAGAAATTGTTTGTATTAAGGTCAGGTGTAAGTTCTCATCCCAAGTTGCCCACCCCAAATCCGAGAACCGCACCCCTGCAATCATTAGGATCTGGAAAACCGTAATTTTGTTGGTCCAGTTGGAGTGGTGGTCCATATCCTCGCCGGGGCCTTCTTCACCCTTGAATTGTGGATCCAAGCTGCTTGCTTCTTAATCTTCATGGCGGTGTGTGTTGTCAGTAATACTTGGTATGGTCCCATCCACTTTCCTTCCATTTTTCCTGCAGGGGTTGTCCTGAAAAAGTCTTTATATATATATAATCCCCGAGCTTAAAGGGGTGGATTGGTTGATCCAACCCTCTAGCCCTGGTCCCTAAAACAAATTTATGGACTTTATTTAATTGTTTCTGAAGTTCAGTTATATACGCATATAAATATTCTGATCCTAACTGCGTTAGGTCCTCTCCACTAAATAGAAATTGCTATGGCCTTGCATATAAGATTTTGAAGGGACTCAAATTTCCTTTTATTCTAGGTTTAACTCTAATTCCAAGTAATGCTAAAGGGAGGGATTGAGGCCATGACAAATTAGCTTCTTATCCAATTTTAGCTATTTATTGTTTAATTAAATGGTTCATTTTTTCTACCTGTCCACTTGCCTGTGGTCTATAAGGAGGATGCAGTTGCCAATCTATCTTTAGAATCTTACTTATCTGTTCTACCACTTGTGCACAAAAATGTGAAACTCTATCAGAAGACGTTGCTACTAGAATCCCAAAGCATGCTATTATTTCATTTAACAAGACTTTAACCACTTCTCTTGCTTTGTTTGTTCGACAGGGAAAGGCTTCAGGCCTTCCTGAAAACGTGTCAGTCAGAACCAGTAAATAATGATACCCCCCTTTTCTAGGGAGTTCTGAAAAATCAATTTGCCACTGTTGCCCCGAATAATTTCCTTTACCGATTATTCCAAATTTTATTCTGTCCTTGGTATTGGGGTTATTGTGTAAGCAAATGCTACATTGTTGAGTTACTTGTTTTATCATATCGTCCCACTAATGTCTGACTCAGGCTCTTATGCAGTGTGCCAGCTCCCCAATAAGTTTTATTGTGTTCTGTAAGAACTATGGGCCATGTCAAACCAGAGGGTATTACTATGTGGTTATCTTTTAAATATACTCATCCATCTGGTTTCATTTTACCTTTCAAATCTTCAATTAATTTTAAGTCTTCTTTTGTATAATTTGGATATAGTTTGGATTTTACCGTCTGGTATCAAAGACAATGCCTTCACCTCAGTTATTTCAGCTGCCTGCTTAGCCTCTGCCAATCGATTTTCCAGTTTCAAAATCGGTGTTCCCCTTTTGGTGTCCCTGACAATGCATGATAGCTACCTTTTCTGGTTGTTTTACAGCCTCTAACAATTTTAAAATTTCTTCAGCATACTTTGTGTTTTCACTGAGCGGTCAGCAATCCATGGTCTTTCCAAATTGCTCCATGAGCATGTACCACGCCTAATGTATATTTAGAATCTGTCCAAATATTTACCCTTTTTCCCGCTGCCAGTTCCAATGCTCTCGTGAGAGCAACTATCTCCGCCTTTTGAGCTGATGTTCCAGGGGGTAAAGGCTTAGACTCGATTACCTGCTGAGTAGTTGTTATAGCATATCCAGCTTTACGTTGTCTTTGCGTAACAAAACTGCTCCCATCCGTGAACCAAGTTTCTTCCGCATCTTCCATGGGCTCCTCCTTAAGGTCTGGTCGGCTGGAATACACAGTCTCTATAGTTTCTAAACAATCGTGAATCACAGGTTGTGCCGGAGCATCACTAAGAAAAGAGGCTAGATTCACAATATTAATTATCACAATTTCCACGTCGTCCTGTTCTACCAATATTGCTTGATATTTCAAAATCATCAATTCTTGTTTAAGTTGTTTAAAGACTTTTTGTGCTTCTCCAGTCCAGACTAACTTTGACTGGTTAATCTTTATCAATTCACATAGAGGCTTTACCAATAGTCCATCATTATAAATCCAAAGGCGACACCAACCTGTCATTCCTAAAAAGGTTTGTAGCTCCTTTACCATTGGAGGTTCTGGAGTCCGGCAAATGACTTCCTTATGTTCAGTTCCTAGTTCTCGTTGTCCTTCCGAAATGTCAAATCCCAGATAGGTCACACTTTGTTGAGCCAGCTGGACTTTCTGTCAAGAGACTTGAGATCCATTTAAACCCAGAAAATTAAGACGACTTATAGTCCATTGAATACAACTCCCTTTAGTCTCGGTAGCTATTAAGAGATCATCTACGTATTGTAACAAAGCCCCTTCAGTGTCCGGAGGTATCCATGTTTCGAGTTCCCTTGCTAATTGGTTTCCAAAAATAGTGGGGCTATTCTTGAATCCTTGAGGTAGTAATGTCCACGTAAGCTGCGTCTTTCTGCCTGAATCGGGATTTTCCCATTCAAAGGCGAATAGGTTTTGGCTTTCTGTGGCTAAGCCTAGGCAGAAGAAGGCATCTTTTAAATCCAGTACGGTAAACCAGACTTGACTATTCTTTAATTTAGTCAGCAAAGTATAAGGGTTTGCCACTACTGGATGTATATCCTCAGTGATTTTATTTATGGCCCTCAAATCCTGAACTAGCCTATAGCTTTTTCATCTGCCTTTTTAATTGGCAATATGGGTGCATTGTATTCTGATTCGCATTCAAACAATAATCCATCCTGTAAAAATTTATCAATTATCTCTTTAATTCCTTTCCTATCTTCTATCCTCAAAGGATATTACTTAACCTTAACGGGTTTCTCTCCTGGCTTTAATTTAATAATTATTAAGGTCACATTTTTAGCTCTTCCAGGGACTTCGGTAGCCCAAACTCCTGAACATACTTGATCTGTGATCTCTAAAGGTATTTCACTTTTAGGGTCACTTTGTATTAGTGCCAAGCTTAACACATTTATTAGTTGTTCTTCTCCTGTTCTTAATTCCATTTTCCCTTTTCCAAAGACAATTTCTGCTCCTGCTTGCTCTAATAAATCTCTACCTAAGAGTGCCCATGAGGAGCTAGGCATAGATAAAAATCTGTGTATGCCCCATTGTTTCCCTAACTTGTACTTCAAAGGTTCACAAAAATAAGCCTTTTCGGTTACACCTTGTCCTGGTTTCAGTTAGAACAGAGTTAATTTTCTTCCTAGTAGCTGGTAGAATGCTATGTTTTGGCTTAGGATGAGAAGAGTGCTGATAACACCCCGATGTTTTAATTGTTGCAGAGCAGTGCTTATACCAAGCCAAGGACATCTCAGCTTCTTGCTCTGTCCTGCCAACAGGCAGGCTGGGGGTGCAGTAAGAGCTGGGAGGGGACAGACCCAGGACAGGTGACCCAAACTAGCCAAAGGGGTATTCCATAGCATCTGACGTCAGGCTAAACAATACATAGGGGTGGCTAGCCAGGGGGAGGGGGCCGGACTGCTCGGGGTTAGGCTGGGCATCGGTCAGCGGGTGGTGAGCAATTGCATTGTGCATCACTTGTTTGTACACATTATTAGTAGTGGTACTATTATCATCATTGTATTATTATTATTATTATTATTATTATTATTATTATTATTATTATTATTACTATTATTTTGTCTTATTAAACTGTCTTTATCTCAACTCACGGGCTTCACTTTCCATTTCTCTCCCCTGTCCCAGAGAGGGAGGGGGAGGGTGAGCGAACAGCTGCGTGGTGTTTAGCTGCCGGCCGGGTTAAACCACGACACACCTTTTACCCTAAAATAATAATTCTGTGAAGGCATTAATGCTTGATTTAGAACTGAATACGTTGCCCCATAGCAATAAGAAATTTCACTTCCATTCCTCCCCTAGCTTCATTATAACCAGTGGAGGATCCGCTAGGGTAGATTCCCCAGGTCCCCGTTATTCCTGTTGAAATCAGGGGTTGATTACCCTAGGAAAAGGCTAGTCAATTTGTCCTCCAAAGCCAGGTCCAAACCGTTTTGTTTCATTTATTTATTTATTTATTTATTTTCATTACATTTCAGAGTTGGTCCAAAAATTCCATAGGGCTTTCTTTTAGACCTTGTTGGAAGCATATTCTCAATTCCCAATTCATCCAGGTTTTAGTATTTACTTAACCGTTCATAATTTTCAGGATGATTCGGGTCTTAGTGGGGGTCGGTCAGGGGAATGCAATTGTCCACAGTTCCCTGAACGGTCCCATCAGCAATCTGAGCTCGCACATGAACTCAGGTTGTTTTAAGAGTTGACCTCTTTTCTGTTTCTGTGACAACTCTCTCGGACCGGACCGATCATGGTCCCTTTGCCCTAAAGGGCTAACACCCATGATTTTAAGATCTCTGCCTCGGGCAGAGGCAGAACTATTAACATTCCTACATCCTCTTTCCCTGCTCATTCAACTTCAAACACCTTTAACACTTTCAACAACCCTTTTAACACTTCCTTTATCTTTCTCCAGCCTGTACTTCTCTAATGCCAACATCAAAGGTTCAGTCAGGGGCCAACTTAATTCCGTACCTTTTCCCACCAAGATGCTGAAACATCAGTATACAGCATTTCATCATATTCTGCTTCTCAAAAAGCAACAGTAACTGTAGCAAAATATTAGAGTTTAAAGTTCCATTTAGGGGCCACTTTTCTCCACATTCCAGCTTATAAAGCGGCCACCACTGATTACGATATTTTATCAATGTTTTCCTGTTCACACTTCCACCGGCAGATCCTCCAATATCCTTCCAGTGACTTAAAACACAGCCTAACACACTTTTCTTTAAAATTTCACTGCTTGTTTGCCCCCCCAGTTTCCAGTTTACACTTTCAGAATACACATGTTACTTACAAAAGCGTATCACAAAACGTATCACTCACAAAAATACGGGCACGCAATATCTTTCAGTAGCGATGTCACAAAACTACTATTACCAGCAATATTGCCAAAATCACAGTAACAATAGTCAGAGTCAAATTCCACAGGCGATAAGTCAGAAAACCGAACTGTGTAACACCGTAACGATATCTTTCTTATAACAATGCCACGAACCTACTATTACCACCAGGAAAATAGCCAAAATCGCAGTAACAATAACCAGAGTTAAATACCATACTCCATGAGTCAGAAAACCGAAATAGACAACACAATTCCAGATGGACCTTAAAGCGAGCTCCTTCCTTAAGGTCCCCAAACATGTACTTATGGTGCTAACCACAAAGTATATACCAAACACTGCCTCGCAGAAGATCACCTTCTGACTTACAGACAGTTCCAGATGACCGGTCTACCAGAAAACCAAACCAGAATAAAGAATATACTCACTTACAATGATGGAGTCCTTGTCTGCCTCCGCAGTGATCCGGTGAGTCGAGGAGTCCCTCCGGGAAATCCCGGGGGTACCCTAGGGAGTCCTGTTTCCAGCGGGTCCTGCAGTCCGGCAGAGAGGTTGTCCCATCTGGGTCGCCAAATTGATTCAAAGATCGAAGCCGAAATTCCTTTAAGTGGTATATTCTTTATTGCAGCGCTGGATGCACGGGGGATCTCTCCACCTATCGTGCATACCCAAAGCAGAAAGCAGTCTTGAATTTCTACAATCAATCTATCAATATTCTACAAGCACCTAGACATATGCATTACCTATCCCCGCCTTCCCTCGCTTCTCATGCTAATTAGCCTTTTGGCGCCTTGCGCCTGCGCAGAGCCTTCCAAGAATTGTGGGCAGGGGTCTTTGGGACGTGGGCAGGGGTCTTTGGGAGGCAGACCCCGAGTCTTCCTCACAGTGTACTTTTCACCTTTGGTCAGGAATCTGCTGAATTGGCATGTTTCTTAATTGCAAGAGCTGGTTGTTGCTAATTCTCCCGTTTGTTGTATCTTTATAATGAATTCCAATGTCCAGTTTCGAGATTTATAGTCCTTATATTCGTTTCTCTGTCCGCCTGCCGCTTCCTTATCATGAGTTCCGGTGTCTTGTTTCGAGATATACAGTCCTTGTCTGGGGATTGTCCTTGCCTCCCCAATACCTCCTTAATCAATCCCCCCTTTTCTTTTCCCATGCAAATTCTTTTGCATCAGATACTTTCATTATTTACAGTAACACAACAAAGCAGGCATCTAAACGACATGCACACAAATATTCCTAACACTACTAATACGATTAGAGCAATGAATACTCGTTTCAACCATTGGAAATTGGGCAACCAGGAGGTTAACTTATTCCATAGTTCACTAAAACTCCAGGAAAGATCATCTTTACTGATCTCATGTAGGATCCTTGTCTGCTTCCATATTTCTTCCAGGTCGGTAGAGATCCTTCCACTCTGATCTACATACATACAACAACTTGTGTTTATTACTGTACAGACTCCCCCTTGAGTGGCCAGTAACAAGTCTAGGGCCATCCGATTTTGTAATACGACCTGTGATAAACTAGATATCTCTTCTTGTTGAGCCTTTATAGCATCCAGAATTTTGTTTTCTAACTTCTCTATAATTGCAGAAATATTAACTATTGCCTTTTCCAATTCACTCACTCCTAAGCATGGGATAAACCATCGCACAAAACTATGAAAAGGGGTGTGTCTCTCTACCAATGGATTGTTCATTTTTCATCTGATTCTCCGGATATGATTTCTCAAGTAACCTCGAGGCACTACATCATGTACGGTCATATTGGGGACTACCGCTCCAAGAGTGCAAGTTCCCTTCCAATTCTCAGGCAAGACCTTACGGGCTGTATCATTGCATAGCCAATACCACCCTTTTCCTTCTGGAACCATCCAGCTGGTTGAATTTGCCCAGCCGCTAGTCGTACTAATATCAATTGTTCAATTACAAGATGTCTGATTTCCCACAGAAGTAGTATCCGTATTTATACAATGCTGTTTTCCTATACCCTTAGGCGGGTTACACCTTTGTACACATACATAATAGGATTCTAACGGCATGAAGCTACTCACTTCTAGTTCCAAAACTGCTTAATATTTTCGACCCCGAGATGTGTTTTCCCACAAATTAGTCCAAGATAAGTTTGCAGGCAAGGGAATCCCAATTAACGATACACCCTTATTCCCATGCTGTGGCAGATGGGTGCATACCCAACAGTTCGTCTTCTGAGTTACTTGAGAAATTGTTTGTATTAAGGTCAGGTGTAAGTTCTCATCCCAAGTTGCCCACCCCAAATCCGAGAACCGCACCCCTGCAATCATTAGGATCTGGAAAACCGTAATTTTGTTGGTCCAATTGGAGTGGTGGTCCATATCCTCGCCGGGGCCTTCTTCACCCTTGAATTGTGGATCCAAGCTGCTTGCTTCTTAATCTTCATGGCGGTGTGTGTTGTCAGTAATACTTGGTATGGTCCCATCCACTTTCCTTCCATTTTTCCTGCAGGGGTTGTCCTGAAAAAGTCTTTATATCTATATAATCCCCGAGCTTAAAGGGGTGGATTGGTTGATCCAACCCTCTAGCCCTGGTCCCTAAAACAAATTTATGGACTTTATTTAATTGTTTCTGAAGTTCAGTTATATAAGCATATAAATATTCTGATCCTAACTGCGTTAGGTCCTCTCCACTAAATAGAAATTGCTATGGCCTTGCATATAAGATTTTGAAGGGACTCAAATTTCCTTTTATTCTAGGTTTAACTCTAATTCCAAGTAATGCTAAAGGGAGGGATTGAGGCCATGACAAATTAGCTTCTTATCCAATTTTAGCTATTTATTGTTTAATTAAATGGTTCATTTTTTCTACCTGTCCACTTGCCTGTGGTCTATAAGGAGGATGCAGTTGCCAATCTATCTTTAGAATCTTACTTATCTGTTCTACCACTTGTGCACAAAAATGTGAAACTCTATCAGAAGACATTGCTACTAGAATCCCAAAGCATGCTATTATTTCATTTAACAAGACTTTAACCACTTCTCTTGCTTTGTTTGTTCGACAGGGAAAGGCTTCAGGCCTTCCTGAAAACGTGTCAGTCAGAACCAGTAAATAATGATACCCCCCTTTTCTAGGGAGTTCTGAAAAATCAATTTGCCACTGTTGCCCCGAATAATTTCCTTTACCGATTATTCCAAATTTTATTCTGTCCTTGGTATTGGGGTTATTGTGTAAGCAAATGCTACATTGTTGAGTTACTTGTTTTATCATATCGTCCCACTAATGTCTGACTCAGGCTCTTATGCAGTGTGCCAGCTCCCCAATAAGTTTTATTGTGTTCTGTAAGAACTATGGGCCATGTCAAACCAGAGGGTATTACTATGTGCTTATCTTTTAAATATACTCATCCATCTGGTTTCATTTTACCTTTCAAATCTTCAATTAATTTTAAGTCTTCTTTTGTATAATTTGGATATAGTTTGGATTTTACCGTCTGGTATCAAAGACAATGCCTTCACCTCAGTTATTTCAGCTGCCTGCTTAGCCTCTGCCAATCGATTTTCCAGTTTCAAAATCGGTGTTCCCCTTTTGGTGTCCCTGACAATGCATGATAGCTACCTTTTCTGGTTGTTTTACAGCCTCTAACAATTTTAAAATTTCTTCAGCATACTTTGTGTTTTCACTGAGCGGTCAGCAATCCATGGTCTTTCCAAATTGCTCCATGAGCATGTACCACGCCGAATGTATATTTAGAATCTGTCCAAATATTTACCCTTTTTCCCGCTGCCAGTTCCAATGCTCTCGTGAGAGCAACTATCTCCGCCTTTTGAGCTGATGTTCCAGGGGGTAAAGGCTTAGACTCGATTACCTGCTGAGTAGTTGTTATAGCATATCCAGCTTTACGTTGTCTTTGCGTAACAAAACTGCTCCCATCCGTGAACCAAGTTTCTTCCGCATCTTCCATGGGCTCCTCCTTAAGGTCTGGTCGGCTGGAATACACAGTCTCTATAGTTTCTAAACAATCGTGAATCACAGGTTGTGCCGGAGCATCACTAAGAAAAGAGGCTAGATTCACAATATTAATTATCACAATTTCCACGTCGTCCTGTTCTACCAATATTGCTTGATATTTCAAAATCATCAATTCTTGTTTAAGTTGTTTAAAGACTTTTTGTGCTTCTCCAGTCCAGACTAACTTTGACTGGTTAATCTTTATCAATTCACATAGAGGCTTTACCAATAGTCCATCATTATAAATCCAAAGGCGACACCAACCTGTCATTCCTAGAAAGGTTTGTAGCTCCTTTACCATTGGAGGTTCTGGAGTCCAGCAAATGACTTCCTTATGTTCAGTTCCTAGTTCTCGTTGTCCTTCCGAAATGTCAAATCCCAGATAGGTCACACTTTGTTGAGCCAGCTGGACTTTCTGTCAAGAGACTTGAGATCCATTTAAACCCAGAAAATTAAGACGACTTATAGTCCATTGAATACAACTCCCTTTAGTCTCGGTAGCTATTAAGAGATCATCTACGTATTGTAACAAAGCACCTTCAGTGTCCGGAGGTATCCATGTTTCGAGTTCCCTTGCTAATTGGTTTCCAAAAATAGTGGGGCTATTCTTGAATCCTTGAGGTAGTAATGTCCACGTAAGCTGCGTCTTTCTGCCTGAATCGGGATTTTCCCATTCAAAGGCGAATAGGTTTTGGCTTTCTGTGGCTAAGCCTAGGCAGAAGAAGGCATCTTTTAAATCCCGTACGGTAAACCAGACTTGACTATTCTTTAATTTAGTCAGCAAAGTATAAGGGTTTGCCACTACTGGATGTATATCCTCAGTGATTTTATTTATGGCCCTCAAATCCTGAACTAGCCTATAGTTTTTTAATCTGCCTTTTTAATTGGCAATATGGGTGCATTGTATTCTGATTCGCATTCAAGCAATAATCCATCCTGTAAAAATTTATCAATTATCTCTTTAATTCCTTTCCTATCTTCTAGCCTCAAAGGATATTACTTAACCTTAACGGGTTTCTCTCCTGGCTTTAATTTAATAATTATTAAGGTCACATTTTTAGCTCTTCCAGGGACTTCGCTAGCCCAAACTCCTGGACATACTTGATCTGTGATCTCTAAAGGTATTTCACTTTTAGGGTCACTTTGTATTAGTGCCAAGCTTAACACATTTATTAGTTGTTCTTCTCCTGTTCTTAATTCCACTTTCCCTTTTTCAAAGACAATTTCTGCTCCTACTTGCTCTAATAAATCTCTACCTAAGAGTGCCCATGAGGAGCTAGGCATAGATAAAAATCTGTGTATGCCCCATTGTTTCCCTAACTTGTACTTCAAAGGTTCACAAAAATAAGCCTTTTCGGTTACACCTTGTCCTGGTTTCAGTTAGAACAGAGTTAATTTTCTTCCTAGTAGCTGGTAGAATGCTATGTTTTGGCTTAGGATGAGAAGAGTGCTGATAACACCCCGATGTTTCAATTGTTGCAGAGCAGTGCTTATACCAAGCCAAGGACATCTCAGCTTCTTGCTCTGTCCTGCCAACAGGCAGGCTGGGGGTGCAGTAAGAGCTGGGAGGGGACAGACCCAGGACAGGTGACCCAAACTAGCCAAAGGGGTATTCCATAGCATCTGACGTCAGGCTAAACAATACACAGGGGTGGCTAGCCAGGGGGAGGGGGCCGGACTGCTCGGGGTTAGGCTGGGCATCGGTCAGCGGGTGGTGAGCAATTGCATTGTGCATCACTTGTTTGTACACATTATTAGTAGTGGTACTATTATCATCATTGTATTATTATTATTATTATTATTATTATTATTATTATTATTATTATTATTATTATTATTACTATTATTTTGTCTTATTAAACTGTCTTTATCTCAACTCACGGGCTTCACTTTCCATTTCTCTCCCCCGTCCCAGAGAGGGAGGGGGAGGGGGAGCGAACAGCTGCGTGGTGTTTAGCTGCCGGCCGGGTTAAACCACGACACACCTTTTACCCTAACATAATAATTCTGTGAAGGCATTAATGCTTGATTTAGAACTGAATACGTTGCCCCATAGCAATAAGAAATTGCACTTCCATTCCTCCCCTAGCTTCATTATAACCAGTGGAGGATCCGCTAGGGTACATTCCCCAGGTCCCCGTTATTCCTGTTGAAATCAGGGGTTGATTACCCTAGGAAAAGGCTAGTCAATTTGTCCTCCAAAGCCAGGTCCAAACCGTTTTGTTTCATTTATTTATTTATTTATTTATTTTCATTACATTTCAGAGTTGGTTCAAAAATTCCATAGGGCTTTCTTTTAGACCTTGTTGGAAGCATATTCTCAATTCCCAATTCATCCAGGTTTTAGTATTTACTTAACCGTTCATAATTTTCAGGATGATTCGGGTCTTAGTGGGGGTCGGTCAGGGGAATGCAATTGTCCACAGTTCCCTGAACGGTCCCATCAGCAATCTGAGCTCGCACATGAACTCAGGTTGTTTTAAGAGTTGACCTCTTTTCTGTTTCTGTGACAACTCTCTCGGACCGGACCGATCATGGTCCCTTTGCCCTAAAGGGCTAACACCCATGATTTTAAGATCTCTGCCTCGGGCAGAGGCACAACTATTAATATTCCTACATCCTCTTTCCCTGCTCATTCAACTTCAAACACCTTTAACACTTTCAACAACCCTTTTAACACTTCCTTTATCTTTCTCCAGCCTGTACTTCTCTAATGCCAACATCAAAGGTTCAGTCAGGGGCCAACTTAATTCCGTACCTTTTCCCACCAAGATGCTGAAACATCAGTATACAACATTTCATCCTGTTCTGCTTCTCAAAAAACAACAGTAACTGTAGCAAAATATTAGAGTTTAAAGTTCCATTTAGGGGCCACTTTTCTCCACATTCCAGCTTATAAAGCGGCCACCACTGATTACGATATTTTATCAATGTTTTCCTGTTCACACTTCCACCGGCAGATCCTCCAATATCCTTCCAGTGACTTAAAACACAGCCTAACACACTTTTCTTTAAAATCTCACTGCTTGTTTGCCCCCCCAGTTTCCAGTTTACACTTTCAGAATACACATGTTACTTACAAAAGCGTATCACAAAACGTATCACTCACAAAAATACGGGCACGCAATATCTTTCAGTAGCGATGTCACAAAACTACTATTACCAGCAATATTGCCAAAATCACAGTAACAATAGTCAGAGTCAAATTCCACAGGCGATAAGTCAGAAAACCGAACTGTGTAACACCGTAACGATATCTTTCTTATAACAATGCCACGAACCTACTATTACCACCAGGAAAATAGCCAAAATCGCAGTAACAATAACCAGAGTTAAATACCATACTCCATGAGTCAGAAAACCGAAATAGACAACACAATTCCAGATGGACCTTAAAGCGAGCTCCTTCCTTAAGGTCCCCAAACATGTACTTATGGTGCTAACCACAAAGTATATACCAAACACTGCCTCGCAGAAGATCACCTTCTGACTTACAGACAGTTCCAGATGACCGGTCTACCAGAAAACCAAACCAGAATAAAGAATATACTCACTTACAATGATGGGGTCCTTGTCTGCCTCCGCAGTGATCCGGTGAGTCGAGGAGTCCCTCCGGGAAATCCCGGGAGTACCCTAGGGAGTCCTGTTCCCAGCGGGTCCTGCGGTCCGGCAGAGAGGTTGTCCCATCCGGGTCGCCAAATTGATTCAAAGATCGAAGCCGAAATTCCTTTAAGTGGTATATTCTTTATTGCAGCGCTGGATGCACGGGGGATCTCTCCACCTATCGTGCATACCCAAAGCAGAAAGCAGTCTTGAATTTATACAATCAATCTATCAATATTCTACAAGCACCTATACATATGCATTACCTATCCCTGCCTTCCCTCGCTTCTCATGCTAATTAGCCTTTTGGCACCTTGCGCCTGCGCAGAGCCTTCCAAGAATTGTGGGCAGGGGTCTTTGGGACGTGGGCAGGGGTCTTTGGGAGGCAGACCCCGAGTCTTCCTCACAGTGTACTTTTCACCTTTGGTCAGGAATCTGCTGAATTGGCATGTTTCTTAATTGCAAGAGCTGGTTGTTGCTAATTCTCCCGTTTGTTGTATCTTTATAATGAATTCCAATGTCCAGTTTCGAGATTTATAGTCCTTACATTCGTTTCTCTGTCCGCCTGCCGCTTCCTTATCATGAGTTCCAGTGTCTTGTTTCGAGCTATACAGTCCTTGTCTGGGGATTGTCCTTGCCTCCCCAATACCTCCTTAATCAATCCCCCCTTTTCTTTTCCCATGCAAATTCTTTTGCATCAGATACTTTCATTATTTACAGTAACACAACAAAGCAGGCATCTAAACAACATGCACACAAATATTCCTAACACTACTAATACGATTAGAGCAATGAATACTTGTTTCAACCATTGGAAATTGGGCAACCAGGAGGTTAACTTATTCCATAGTTCACTAAAACTCCAGGAAAGATCATCTTTACTGATCTCATGTAGGATCCTTGTCTGCTTCCATATTTCTTCCAGGTCGGTAGAGATCCTTCCACTCTGATCTACATACATACAACAACTTGTGTTTATTACTGTACAGACTCCCCCTTGAGTGGCCAGTAACAAGTCTAGGGCCATCCGATTTTGTAATACGACCTGTGATAAACTAGATATCTCTTCTTGTTGAGCCTTTATAGCATCCAGAATTTTGTTTTCTAACTTCTCTATAATTGCAGAAATATTAACTATTGCCTTTTCCAATTCACTCACTCCTAAGCATGGGATAAACCATCGCACAAAACTATGAAAAGGGGTGTGTCTCTCTACCAATGGATTGTTAATTTTTCATCTGATTCTCCGGATATGATTTCTCAAGTAACCTCGAGGCACTACATCATGTACTGTCATATTGGGGACTACCGCTCCAAGAGTGCAAGTTCCCTTCCAATTCTCAGGCAAGACCTTACGGGCTGTATCATTGCATAGCCAATACCACCCTTTTCCTTCTGGAACCGTCCAGCTGGTTGAATTTGCCCAGCCGCTAGTCGTACCAATATCAATTGTTCAATTACAAGATGTCTGATTTCCCACAGAAGTAGTATCCGTATTTATACAATGCTGTTTTCCTATACCCTTAGGCGGGTTACACCTTTGTACACATACATAATAGGATTCTAACGGCATGAAGCTACTCACTTCTAGTTCCAAAACTGCTTAATATTTTCGACCCCGAGATGTGTTTTCCCACAAATTAGTCCAAGATAAGTTTGCAGGCAAGGTAATCCCAATTAACGATACACCCTTATTCCCATGCTGTGGCAGATGGGTGCATACCCAACAGTTCGTCTTCTGAGTTACTTGAGAAATTGTTTGTATTAAGGTCAGGTGTAAGTTCTCATCCCAAGTTGCCCACCCCAAATCCGAGAACCGCACCCCTGCAATCATTAGGATCTGGAAAACCGTAATTTTGTTGGTCCAATTGGAGTGGTGGTCCATATCCTCGCCGGGGCCTTCTTCACCCTTGAATTGTGGATCCAAGCTGCTTGCTTCTTAATCTTCATGGCGGTGTGTGTTGTCAGTAATACTTGGTATGGTCCCATCCACTTTCCTTCCATTTTTCCTGCAGGGGTTGTCCTGAAAAAGTCTTTATATATATATAATCCCCGAGCTTAAAGGGGTGGATTGGTTGATCCAACCCTCTAGCCCTGGTCCCTAAAACAAATTTATGGACTTTATTTAATTGTTTCTGAAGTTCAGTTATATAAGCATATAAATATTCTGATCCTAACTGCGTTAGGTCCTCTCCACTAAATAGAAATTGCTATGGCCTTGCATATAAGATTTTGAAGGGACTCAAATTTCCTTTTATTCTAGGTTTAACTCTAATTCCAAGTAATGCTAAAGGGAGGGATTGAGGCCATGACAAATTAGCTTCTTATCCAATTTTAGCTATTTATTGTTTAATTAAATGGTTCATTTTTTCTACCTGTCCACTTGCCTGTGGTCTATAAGGAGGATGCAGTTGCCAATCTATCTTTAGAATCTTACTTATCTGTTCTACCACTTGTGCACAAAAATGTGAAACTCTATCAGAAGACGTTGCTACTAGAATCCCAAAGCATGCTATTATTTCATTTAACAAGACTTTAACCACTTCTCTTGCTTTGTTTGTTCGACAGGGAAAGGCTTCAGGCCTTCCTGAAAACGTGTCAGTCAGAACCAGTAAATAATGATACCCCCCTTTTCTAGGGAGTTCTGAAAAATCAATTTGCCACTGTTGCCCCAAATAATTTCCTTTACCGATTATTCCAAATTTTATTCTGTCCTTGGTATTGGGGTTATTGTGTAAGCAAATGCTACATTGTTGAGTTACTTGTTTTATCATATCGTCCCACTAATGTCTGACTCAGGCTCTTATGCAGTGTGCCAGCTCCCCAGTGCGTTTTATTGTGTTCTGTAAGAACTATGGGCCATGTCAAACCAGAGGGTATTACTATGTGCTTATCTTTTAAATATACTCATCCATCTGGTTTCATTTTACCTTTCAAATCTTCAATTAATTTTAAGTCTTCTTTTGTATAATTTGGATATAGTTTGGATTTTACCGTCTGGTATCAAAGACAATGCCTTCACCTCAGTTATTTCAGCTGCCTGCTTAGCCTCTGCCAATCGATTTTCCAATTTCAAAATCGGTGTTCCCCTTTTGGCGTCCCTGACAATGCATGATAGCTACCTTTTCTGGTTGTTTTACAGCCTCTAACAATTTTAAAATTTCTTCAGCATACTTTGTGTTTTCACTGAGCGGTCAGCAATCCATGTTCTTTCCAAATTGCTCCATGAGCATGTACCACGCCAAATGTATATTTAGAATCTGTCCAAATATTTACCCTTTTTCCCGCTGCCAGTTCCAATGCTCTCGTGAGAGCAACTATCTCCGCCTTTTGAGCTGATGTTCCAGGGGGTAAAGGCTTAGACTCGATTACCTGCTGAGTAGTTGTTATAGCATATCCAGCTTTACGTTGTCTTTGCGTAACAAAACTGCTCCCATCCGTGAACCAAGTTTCTTCCGCATCTTCCATGGGCTCCTCCTTAAGGTCTGGTCGGCTGGAATACACAGTCTATAGTTTCTAAACAATCGTGAATCACAGGTCGTGCCGGAGCATCACTAAGAAAAGAGGCTAGATTCACAATATTAATTTTCACAATTTCCACGTCGTCCTGTTCTACCAATATTGCTTGATATTTCAAAATCATCAATTCTTGTTTAAGTTGTTTAAAGACTTTTTGTGCTTCTCCAGTCCAGACTAACTTTGACTGGTTAATCTTTATCAATTCACATAGAGGCTTTACCAATAGTCCATCATTATAAATCCAAAGGCGACACCAACCTGTCATTCCTAGAAAGGTTTGTAGCTCCTTTACCATTTGAGGTTCTGGAGTCCGGCAAATGACTTCCTTATGTTCAGTTCCTAGTTCTCGTTGTCCTTCCGAAATGTCAAATCCCAGATAGGTCACACTTTGTTGAGCCAGCTGGACTTTCTGTCAAGAGACTTGATATCCATTTAAACCCAGAAAATTAGGACGACTTATAGTCCATTGAATACAACTCCCTTTAGTCTCGGTAGCTATTAAGAGATCATCTACGTATTGTAACAAAGCACCTTCAGTGTCTGGAGGTATCCATGTTTCGAGTTCCCTTGCTAATTGGTTTCCAAAAATAGTGGGGCTATTCTTGAATCCTTGAGGTAGTAATGTCCACGTAAGCTGCGTCTTTCTGCCTGAATCGGGATTTTCCCATTCAAAGGCGAATAGGTTTTGGCTTTCTGTGGCTAAGCCTAGGCAGAAGAAGGCATCTTTTTAATCCAGTACGGTAAACCAGACTTGACTATTCTTTAATTTAGTCAGCAAAGTATAAGGGTTTGCCACTACTGGATGTATATCCTCAGTGATTTTATTTATGGCCCTCAAATCCTGAACTAGCCTATAGCTTTTTCAGCTGCCTTTTTAATTGGCAATATGGGTGCATTGTATTCTGATTCGCATTCAAGCAATAATCCATCCTGTAAAAATTTATCAATTATCTCTTTAATTCCTTTCCTATCTTCTAGCCTCAAAGGATATTACTTAACCTTAACGGGTTTCTCTCCTGGCTTTAGTTTAATAAATATTAAGGTCACATTTTTAGCTCTTCCAGGGACTTCGCTAGCCCAAACTCCTGGACATACTTGATCTGTGATCTCTAAAGGTATTTCACTTTTAGGGTCAGTTTGTATTAGTGCCAAGCTTAACACATTTATTAGTTGTTCTTCTCCTGTTCTTAATTCCATTTTCCCTTTTTCAAAGACAATTTCTGCTCCTACTTGCTCTAATAAATCTCTACCTAAGAGTGCCCATGAGGAGCTAGGCATAGATAAAAATCTGTGTATGCCCCATTGTTTCCCTAACTTGTACTTCAAAGGTTCACAAAAATAAGCCTTTTCGGTTACACCTTGTCCTGGTTTCAGTTAGAACAGAGTTAATTTTCTTCCTAGTAGCTGGTAGAATGCTATGTTTTGGCTTAGGATGAGAAGAGTGCTGATAACACCCCGATGTTTCAATTGTTGCAGAGCAATGCTTATACCAAGCCAAGGACATCTCAGCTTCTTGCTCTGTCCTGCCAACAGACAGGCTGGGGGTGCAGTAAGAGCTGGGAGGGGACAGACCCAGGACAGGTGACCCAAACTAGCCAAAGGGGTATTCCATAGCATCTGATGTCAGGCTAAACAATACATAGGGGTGGCTAGCCAGGGGGAGGGGGCCGGACTGCTCGGGGTTAGGCTGGGCATCGGTCAGCGGGTGGTGAGCAATTGCATTGTGCATCACTTGTTTGTACACATTATTAGTAGTGGTACTATTTTCATCATTGTATTATTATTTTTTTTTTTTTTTTTTGTCTTATTAAACTGTCTTTATCTCAACTCACGGGCTTCACTTTCCATTTCTCTCCCCCGTCCCAGAGAGGGAGGGGGAGGGTGAGCGAACAGCTGCGTGGTGTTTAGCTGCCGGCCGGGTTAAACCACGACACACCTTTTACCCTAACATAATAATTCTGTGAAGGCATTAATGCTTGATTTAGAACTGAATACGTTGCCCCATAGCAATAAGAAATTTCACTTCCATTCCTCCCCTAGCTTCATTATAACCAGTGGAGGATCCGCTAGGGTAGATTCCCCAGGTCCCCGTTATTCCTGTTGAAATCAGGGGTTGATTACCCTAGGAAAAGGCTAGTCAATTTGTCCTCCAAAGCCAGGTCCAAACCGTTTTGTTTTATTTATTTATTTATTTATTTATTTATTTATTTATTTATTTATTTTCATTACATTTCAGAGTTGGTCCAAAAATTCCATAGGGGTTTCTTTTAGACCTTGTTGGAAGCATATTCTCAATTCCCAATTCATCCAGGTTTTAGTATTTACTTAACCGTTCATAATTTTCAGGATGATTCGGGTCTTAGTGGGGGTCGGTCAGGGGAATGCAATTGTCCACAGTTCCCTGAACGGTCCCATCAGCAATCTGAGCTCGCACATGAACTCAGGTTGTTTTATGAGTTGACCTCTTTTCTGTTTCTGTGACAACTCTCTCGGACCGATCATGGTCCCTTTGCCCTAAAGGGCTAACACCCATGATTTTAAGATCTCTGCCTCGGGCAGAGGCACAACTATTAACATTCCTACATCCTCTTTCCCTGCTCATTCAACTTCAAACACCTTTAACACTTTCAACAACCCTTTTAACACTTCCTTGATCTTTCTCCAGCCTGTACTTCTCTAATGCCAACATCAAAGGTTCAGTCAGGGGCCAACTTAATTCCGTACCTTTTCCCACCAAGATGCTGAAACATCAGTATACAACATTTCATCCTGTTCTGCTTCTCAAAAAACAACAGTAACTGTAGCAAAATATTAGAGTTTAAAGTTCCATTTAGGGGCCACTTTTCTCCACATTCCAGCTTATAAAGCGGCCACCACTGATTACGATATTTTATCAATGTTTTCCTGTTCACACTTCCACCGGCAGATCCTCCAATATCCTTCCAGTGACTTAAAACACAGCCTAACACACTTTTCTTTAAAATTTCACTGCTTGTTTGCCCCCCCAGTTTCCAGTTTACACTTTCAGAATACACATGTTACTTACAAAAGCGTATCACAAAACGTATCACTCACAAAAATACGGGCACGCAATATCTTTCAGTAGCGATGTCACAAAACTACTATTACCAGCAATATTGCCAAAATCACAGTAACAATAGTCAAATTCCACAGGCGATAAGTCAGAAAACCGAACTGTGTAACACCGTAACGATATCTTTCTTATAACAATGCCACGAACCTACTATTACCACCAGGAAAATAGCCAAAATCGCAGTAACAATAACCAGAGTTAAATACCATACTCCATGAGTCAGAAAACCGAAATAGACAACACAATTCCAGATGGACCTTAAAGCGAGCTCCTTCCTTAAGGTCCCCAAACATGTACTTATGGTGCTAACCACAAAGTATATACCAAACACTGCCTCGCAGAAGATCACCTTCTGACTTACAGACAGTTCCAGATGACCGGTCTACCAGAAAACCAAACCAGAATAAAGAATATACTCACTTACAATGATGGGGTCCTTGTCTGCCTCCGCAGTGATCCGGTGAGTCGAGGAGTCCCTCCGGGAAATCCCGGGAGTACCCTAGGGAGTCCTGTTCCCAGCGGGTCCTGCGGTCCGGCAGAGAGGTTGTCCCATCCGGGTCGCCAAATTGATTCAAAGATCGAAGCCGAAATTCCTTTAAGTGGTATATTCTTTATTGCAGCGCTGGATGCACGGGGGATCTCTCCACCTATCGTGCATACCCAAAGCAGAAAGCAGTCTTGAATTTCTACAATCAATCTATCAATATTCTACAAGCACCTATACATATGCATTACCTATCCCCGCCTTCCCTCGCTTCTCATGCTAATTAGCCTTTTGGCACCTTGCGCCTGCGCAGAGCCTTCCAAGAATTGTGGGCAGGGGTCTTTGGGACGTGGGCAGGGGTCTTTGGGAGGCAGACCCCGAGTCTTCCTCACAGTGTACTTTTCACCTTTGGTCAGGAATCTGCTGAATTGGCATGTTTCTTAATTGCAAGAGCTGGTTGTTGCTAATTCTCCCGTTTGTTGTATCTTTATAATGAATTCCAATGTCCAGTTTCGAGATTTATAGTCCTTACATTCGTTTCTCTGTCCGCCTGCCGCTTCCTTATCATGAGTTCCAGTGTCTTGTTTCGAGATATACAGTCCTTGTCTGGGGATTGTCCTTGCCTCCCCAATACCTCCTTAATCAATCCCCCCTTTTCTTTTCCCATGCAAATTCTTTTGCATCAGATACTTTCATTATTTACAGTAACACAACAAAGCAGGCATCTAAACAACATGCACACAAATATTCCTAACACTACTAATACGATTAGAGCAATGAATACTTGTTTCAACCATTGGAAATTGGGCAACCAGGAGGTTCACTTATTCCATAGTTCACTAAAACTCCATGAAAGATCATCTTTACTGATCTCATGTAGGATCCTTGTCTGCTTCCATATTTCTTCCAGGTCGGTAGAGATCCTTCCTCTCTGATCTACATACACACAACAACTTGTGTTTATTACTGTACAGACTCCCCCTTGAGTGGCCAGTAACAAGTCTAGGGCCATCCGATTTTGTAATACGACCTGTGATAAACTAGATATCTCTTCTTGTTGAGCCTTTATAGCATCCAGAATTTTGTTTTCTAACTTCTCTATAATTGCAGAAATATTAACTATTGCCTTTTCCAATTCACTCACTCCTAAGCATGGGATAAACCATCGCACAAAACTATGAAAAGGGGTGTGTCTCTCTACCAATGGATTGTTAATTTTTCATCTGATTCTCCGGATATGATTTCTCAAGTAACCTCGAGGCACTACATCATGTACGGTCATATTGGGGACTACCGCTCCAAGAGTGCAAGTTCCCTTCCAATTCTCAGGCAAGACCTTACGGGCTGTATCATTGCATAGCCAATACCACCCTTTTCCTTCTGGAACCGTCCAGCTGGTTGAATTTGCCCAGCCGCTAGTCGTACTAATATCAATTGTTCAATTACAAGATGTCTGATTTCCCACAGAAGTAGTATCCGTATTTATACAATGCTGTTTTCCTATACCCTTAGGCAGGTTACACCTTTGTACACATACATAATAGGATTCTAACGGCATGAAGCTACTCACTTCTAGTTCCAAAACTGCTTAATATTTTCGACCCCGAGATGTGTTTTCCCACAATTTAGTCCAAGATAAGTTTGCAGGCAAGGGAATCCCAATTAACGATACACCCTTATTCCCATGCTGTGGCAGATGGGTGCATACCCAACAGTTCGTCTTCTGAGTTACTTGAGAAATTGTTTGTATTAAGGTCAGGTGTAAGTTCTCATCCCAAGTTGCCCACCCCAAATCCGAGAACCGCACCCCTGCAATCATTAGGATCTGGAAAACCGTAATTTTGTTGGTCCAATTGGAGTGGTGGTCCATATCCTCGCCGGGGCCTTCTTCACCCTTGAATTGTGGATCCAAGCTGCTTGCTTCTTAATCTTCATGGCGGTGTGTGTTGTCAGTAATACTTGGTATGGTCCCATCCACTTTCCTTCCATTTTTCCTGCAGGGGTTGTCCTGAAAAAGTCTTTATATATATATAATCCCCGAGCTTAAAGGGGTGGATTGGTTGATCCAACCCTCTAGCCCTGGTCCCTAAAACAAATTTATGTACTTTATTTAATTGTTTCTGAAGTTCAGTTATATACGCATATAAATATTCTGATCCTAACTGCGTTAGGTCCTCTCCACTAAATAGAAATTGCTATGGCCTTGCATATAAGATTTTGAAGGGACTCAAATTTCCTTTTATTCTAGGTTTAACTCTAATTCCAAGTAATGCTAAAGGGAGGGATTGAGGCCATGACAAATTAGCTTCTTATCCAATTTTAGCTATTTATTGTTTAATTAAATGGTTCATTTTTTCTACCTGTCCACTTGCCTGTGGTCTATAAGGAGGATGCAGTTGCCAATCTATCTTTAGAATCTTACTTATCTGTTCTACCACTTGTGCACAAAAATGTGAAACTCTATCAGAAGACATTGCTACTAGAATCCCAAAGCATGCTATTATTTCATTTAACAAGACTTTAACCACTTCTCTTGCTTTGTTTGTTCGACAGGGAAAGGCTTCAGGCCTTCCTGAAAACGTGTCAGTCAGAACCAGTAAATAATGATACCCCCCTTTTCTAGGGAGTTCTGAAAAATCAATTTGCCACTGTTGCCCCAAATAATTTCCTTTACCGATTATTCCAAATTTTATTCTGTCCTTGGTATTGGGGTTATTGTGTAAGCAAATGCTACATTGTTGAGTTACTTGTTTTATCATATCGTCCCACTAATGTCTGACTCAGGCTCTTATGCACTGTGCCAGCTCCCCAGTGCGTTTTATTGTGTTCTGTAAGAACTATGGGCCATGTCAAACTAGAGGGTATTACTATGTGCTTATCTTTTAAATATACTCATCCATCTGGTTTCATTTTACCTTTCAAATCTTCAATTAATTTTAAGTCTTCTTTTGTATAATTTGGATATAGTTTGGATTTTACCGTCTGGTATCAAAGACAATGCCTTCACCTCAGTTATTTCAGCTGCCTGCTTAGCCTCTGCCAATCGATTTTCCAATTTCAAAATCGGTGTTCCCCTTTTGGCGTCCCTGACAATGCATGATAGCTACCTTTTCTGGTTGTTTTACAGCCTCTAACAATTTTAAAATTTCTTCAGCATACTTTGTGTTTTCACTGAGCGGTCAGCAATCCATGTTCTTTCCAAATTGCTCCATGAGCATGTACCACGCCGAATGTATATTTAGAATCTGTCCAAATATTTACCCTTTTTCCCGCTGCCAGTTCCAATGCTCTCGTGAGAGCAACTATCTCCGCCTTTTGAGCTGATGTTCCAGGGGGTAAAGGCTTAGACTCGATTACCTGCTGAGTAGTTGTTATAGCATATCCAGCTTTACGTTGTCTTTGCGTAACAAAACTGCTCCCATCCGTGAACCAAGTTTCTTCCGCATCTTCCATGGGCTCCTCCTTAAGGTCTGGTCGGCTGGAATACACAGTCTCTATAGTTTCTAAACAATCGTGAATCACAGGTCGTGCCGGAGCATCACTAAGAAAAGAGGCTAGATTCACAATATTAATTTTCACAATTTCCACGTCGTCCTGTTCTACCAATATTGCTTGATATTTCAAAATCATCAATTCTTGTTTAAGTTGTTTAAAGACTTTTTGTGCTTCTCCAGTCCAGACTAACTTTGACTGGTTAATCTTTATCAATTCACACAGAGGCTTTACCAATAGTCCATCATTATAAATCCAAAGGCGACACCAACCTGTCGTTCCTAAAAAGGTTTGTAGCTCCTTTACCATTTGAGGTTCTGGAGTCCGGCAAATGACTTCCTTATGTTCAGTTCCTAGTTCTCGTTGTCCTTCCGAAATGTCAAATCCCAGATAGGTCACACTTTGTTGAGCCAGCTGGACTTTCTGTCAAGAGACTTGAGATCCATTTAAACCCAGAAAATTAAGACGACTTACAGTCCATTGAATACAACTCCCTTTAGTCTCGGTAGCTATTAAGAGATCATCTACATATTGTAACAAAGCACCTTCAGTGTCCGGAGGTATCCATGTTTCGAGTTCCCTTGCTAATTGGTTTCCAAAAATAGTGGGGCTATTCTTGAATCCTTGAGGTAGTAATGTCCACGTAAGCTGCGTCTTTCTGCCTGAATCGGGATTTTCCCATTCAAAGGCGAATAGGTTTTGGCTTTCTGTGGCTAAGCCTAGGCAGAAGAAGGCATCTTTTAAATCCCGTACGGTAAACCAGACTTGACTATGCTTTAATTTAGTCAGCAAAGTATAAGGGTTTGCCACTACTGGATGTATATCCTCAGTGATTTTATTTATGGCCCTCAAATCCTGAACTAGCCTATAGCTTTTTCAGCTGCCTTTTTAATTGGCAATATGGGTGCATTGTATTCTGATTCGCATTCAAGCAATAATCCATCCTGTAAAAATTTATCAATTATCTCTTTAATTCCTTTCCTATCTTCTAGCCTCAAAGGATATTACTTAACCTTAACGGGTTTCTCTCCTGGCTTTAATTTAATAATTATTAAGGTCACATTTTTAGCTCTTCCAGGGACTTCGCTAGCCCAAACTCCTGGACATACTTGATCTGTGATCTCTAAAGGTATTTCACTTTTAGGGTCACTTTGTATTAGTGTCAAGCTTAACACATTTATTAGTTGTTCTTCTCCTGTTCTTAATTCCATTTTCCCTTTTTCAAAGACAATTTCTGCTCCTACTTGCTCTAATAAATCTCTACCTAAGAGTGCCCATGAGGAGCTAGGCATAGATAAAAATCTGTGTATGCCCCATTGTTTCCCTAACTTGTACTTCAAAGGTTCACAAAAATAAGCCTTTTCGGTTACACCTTGTCCTGGTTTCAGTTAGAACAGAGTTAATTTTCTTCCTAGTAGCTGGTAGAATGCTATGTTTTGGCTTAGGATGAGAAGAGTGCTGATAACACCCCGATGTTTTAATTGTTGCAGAGCAGTGCTTATACCAAGCCAAGGACATCTCAGCTTCTTGCTCTGTCCTGCCAACAGGCAGGCTGGGGGTGCAGTAAGAGCTGGGAGGGGACAGACCCAGGACAGGTGACCCAAACTAGCCAAAGGGGTATTCCATAGCATCTGACGTCAGGCTAAACAATACATAGGGGTGGCTAGCCAGGGGGAGGGGGCCGGACTGCTCGGGGTTAGGCTGGGCATCGGTCAGCGGGTGGTGAGCAATTGCATTGTGCATCACTTGTTTGTACACATTATTAGTAGTGGTACTATTATCATCATTGTATTATTATTATTATTATTATTATTATTATTATTATTATTATTATTATTACTATTATTTTGTCTTATTAAACTGTCTTTATCTCAACTCACGGGCTTCACTTTCCATTTCTCTCCCCCGTCCCAGAGAGGGAGGGGGAGGGGGAGCGAACAGCTGCGTGGTGTTTAGCTGCCGGCCGGGTTAAACCACGACACACCTTTTACCCTAACATAATAATTCTGTGAAGGCATTAATGCTTGATTTAGAACTGAATACGTTGCCCCATAGCAATAAGAAATTGCACTTCCATTCCTCCCCTAGCTTCATTATAACCAGTGGAGGATCCGCTAGGGTACATTCCCCAGGTCCCCGTTATTCCTGTTGAAATCAGCGGTTGATTACCCTAGGAAAAGGCTAGTCAATTTGTTCTCCAAAGCCAGGTCCAAACCGTTTTGTTTTATTTATGTATTTATTTATTTATTTTCATTACATTTCAGAGTTGGTCCAAAAATTCCATAGGGCTTTCTTTTAGACCTTGTTGGAAGCATATTCTCAATTCCCAATTCATCCAGGTTTTAGTATTTACTTAACCGTTCATAATTTTCAGGATGATTCGGGTCTTAGTGGGGGTCGGTCAGGGGAATGCAATTGTCCACAGTTCCCTGAACGGTCCCATCAGCAATCTGAGCTCGCACATGAACTCAGGTTGTTTTAAGAGTTGACCTCTTTCCTGTTTCTGTGACAACTCTCTCGGACCGATCATGGTCCCTTTGCCCTAAAGGGCTAACACCCATGATTTTAAGATCTCTGCCTCGGGCAGAGGCACAACTATTAACATTCCTACATCCTCTTTCCCTGCTCATTCAACTTCAAACACCTTTAACACTTTCAACAACCCTTTTAACACTTCCTTTATCTTTCTCCAGCCTGTACTTCTCTAATGCCAACATCAAAGGTTCAGTCAGGGGCCAGCTTAATTCCGTACCTTTTCCCACCAAGATGCTGAAACATCAGTATACAACATTTCATCCTGTTCTGCTTCTCAAAAAACAACATTAACTGTAGCAAAATATTAGAGTTTAAAGTTCCATTTAGGGGCCACTTTTCTCCACATTCCAGCTTATAAAGCGGCCACCACTGATTACGATATTTTATCAATGTTTTCCTGTTCACACTTCCACCGGCAGATCCTCCAATATCCTTCCAGTGACTTAAAACACAGCCTAACACACTTTTCTTTAAAATTTCACTGCTTGTTTGCCCCCCCAGTTTCCAGTTTACACTTTCAGAATACACATGTTACTTACAAAAGCGTATCACAAAACGTATCACTCACAAAAATACGGGCACGCAATATCTTTGGGACGTGGGCAGGGGTCTTTGGGAGGCAGACCCCGAGTCTTCCTCACAGTGTACTTTTCATCTTTGGTCAGGAATCTGCTGAATTGGCATGTTTCTTAATTGCAAGAGCTGGTTGTTGCTAATTCTCCCGTTTGTTGTATCTTTATAATGAATTCCAATGTCCAGTTTCGAGATTTATAGTCCTTACATTCGTTTCTCTGTCCGCCTGCCGCTTCCTTATCATGAGTTCCAGTGTCTTGTTTCGAGATATACAGTCCTTGTCTGGGGATTGTCCTTGCCTCCCCAATACCTCCTTAATCAATCCCCCCTTTTCTTTTCCCATGCAAATTCTTTTGCATCAGATACTTTCATTATTTACAGTAACACAACAAAGCAGGCATCTAAACGACATGCACACAAATATTCCTAACACTACTAATACGATTAGAGCAATGAATACTCGTTTCAACCATTGGAAATTGGGCAACCAGGAGGTTAACTTATTCCATAGTTCACTAAAACTCCATGAAAGATCATCTTTACTGATCTCATGTAGGATCCTTGTCTGCTTCCATATTTCTTCCAGGTCGGTAGAGATCCTTCCACTCTGATCTACATACATACAACAACTTGTGTTTATTACTGTACAGACTCCCCCTTGAGTGGCCAGTAACAAGTCTAGGGCCATCCGATTTTGTAATACGACCTGTGATAAACTAGATATCTCTTCTTGTTGAGCCTTTATAGCATCCAGAATTTTGTTTTCTAACTTCTCTATAATTGCAGAAATATTAACTATTGCCTTTTCCAATTCACTCACTCCTAAGCATGGGATAAACCATCGCACAAAACTATGAAAAGGGGTGTGTCTCTCTACCAATGGATTGTTCATTTTTCATCTGATTCTCCGGATATGATTTCTCAAGTAACCTCGAGGCACTACATCATGTACTGTCATATTGGGGACTACCGCTCCAAGAGTGCAAGTTCCCTTCCAGTTCTCTGGCAAGACCTTATGGGCTGTATCACTGCATAGCCAATACCACCCCTTTCCTTCTGGAACCGTCCAGCTGGTTGAATTTGCCCAGCCGCTAGTCGTACTAATATCAATTGTTCAATTACAAGATGTCTGATTTCCCACAGAAGTAGTATCCGTATTTATACAATGCTGTTTTCCTACACCCTTAGGCGGGTTACACCTTTGTACACATACATAATAGGATTCTAACGGCATGAAGCTACTCACTTCTAGTTCCAAAACTGCTTAATATTTTCGACCCCGAGATGTGTTTTCCCACAAATTAGTCCAAGATAAGTTTGCAGGCAAGGGAATCCCAATTAACGATACACCCTTATTCCCATGCTGTGGCAGATGGGTGCATACCCAACAGTTTGTCTTATTAGTTACTTGAGAAATTGTTTGTATTAAGGTCAGGTGTAAGTTCTCATCCCAAGTTACCCACCCCAAATCCGAGAACCGCACCCCTGCAATCATTAGGATCTGGAAAACCGTAATTTTGTTGGTCCAATTGGAGTGGTGGTCCATATCCTCGCCGGGGCCTTCTTCACCCTTGAATTGTGGATCCAAGCTGCTTGCTTCTTAATCTTCATGGCGGTGTGTGTTGTCAGAAATACTTGGTATGGTCCCATCCACTTTCCTTCCATTTTTCCTGCAGGGGTTGTCCTGAAAAAGTCTTTATATATGTATATATAATCCCCGAGCTTAAAGGGGTGGATTGGTTGATCCAACCCTCTAGCCCTGGTCCCTAAAACAAATTTATGGACTTTATTTAATTGTTTCTGAAGTTCAGTTATATACGCATATAAATATTCTGATCCTAACTGCGTTAGGTCCTCTCCACTAAATAGAAATTGCTATGGCCTTGCATATAAGATTTTGAAGGGACTCAAATTTCCTTTTATTCTAGGTTTAACTCTAATTCCAAGTAATGCTAAAGGGAGGGATTGAGGCCATGACAAATTAGCTTCTTATCCAATTTTAGCTATTTATTGTTTAATTAAATGGTTCATTTTTTCTACCTGTCCACTTGCCTGTGGTCTATAAGGAGGATGCAGTTGCCAATCTATCTTTAGAATCTTACTTATCTGTTCTACCACTTGTGCACAAAAATGTGAAACTCTATCAGAAGACATTGCTACTAGAATCCCAAAGCATGCTATTATTTCATTTAACAAGACTTTAACCACTTCTCTTGCTTTGTTTGTTCGACAGGGAAAGGCTTCAGGCCTTCCTGAAAACGTGTCAGTCAGAACCAGTAAATAATGATACCCCCCTTTTCTAGGGAGTTCTGAAAAATCAATTTGCCACTGTTGCCCCAAATAATTTCCTTTACCGATTATTCCAAATTTTATTCTGTCCTTGGTATTGGGGTTATTGTGTAAGCAAATGCTACATTGTTGAGTTACTTGTTTTATCATATCGTCCCACTAATGTCTGACTCAGGCTCTTATGCACTGTGCCAGCTCCCCAGTGCGTTTTATTGTGTTCTGTAAGAACTATGGGCCATGTCAAACTAGAGGGTATTACTATGTGCTTATCTTTTAAATATACTCATCCATCTGGTTTCATTTTACCTTTCAAATCTTCAATTAATTTTAAGTCTTCTTTTGTATAATTTGGATATAGTTTGGATTTTACCGTCTGGTATCAAAGACAATGCCTTCACCTCAGTTATTTCAGCTGCCTGCTTAGCCTCTGCCAATCGATTTTCTAGTTTCAAAATCGGTGTTCCCCTTTTGGTGTCCCTGACAATGCATGATAGCTACCTTTTCTGGTTGTTTTACAGCCTCTAACAATTTTAAAATTTCTTCAGCATACTTTGTGTTTTCACTGAGCGGTCAGCAATCCATGTTCTTTCCAAATTGCTCCATGAGCATGTACCACGCCGAATGTATATTTAGAATCTGTCCAAATATTTACCCTTTTTCCCGCTGCCAGTTCCAATGCTCTCGTGAGAGCAACTATCTCCGCCTTTTGAGCTGATGTTCCAGGGGGTAAAGGCTTAGACTCGATTACCTGCTGAGTAGTTGTTATAGCATATCCAGCTTTACGTTGTCTTTGCGTAACAAAACTGCTCCCATCCGTGAACCAAGTTTCTTCCGCATCTTCCATGGGCTCCTCCTTAAGGTCTGGTCGGCTGGAATACACAGTCTCTATAGTTTCTAAACAATCGTGAATCACAGGTCGTGCCGGAGCATCACTAAGAAAAGAGGCTAGATTCACAATATTAATTTTCACAATTTCCACGTCGTCCTGTTCTACCAATATTGCTTGATATTTCAAAATCATCAATTCTTGTTTAAGTTGTTTAAAGACTTTTTGTGCTTCTCCAGTCCAGACTAACTTTGACTGGTTAATCTTTATCAATTCACACAGAGGCTTTACCAATAGTCCATCATTATAAATCCAAAGGCGACACCAACCTGTCGTTCCTAAAAAGGTTTGTAGCTCCTTTACCATTTGAGGTTCTGGAGTCCGGCAAATGACTTCCTTATGTTCAGTTCCTAGTTCTCGTTGTCCTTCCGAAATGTCAAATCCCAGATAGGTCACACTTTGTTGAGCCAGCTGGACTTTCTGTCAAGAGACTTGAGATCCATTTAAACCCAGAAAATTAAGACGACTTACAGTCCATTGAATACAACTCCCTTTAGTCTCGGTAGCTATTAAGAGATCATCTACATATTGTAACAAAGCACCTTCAGTGTCCGG
Source organism: Netta rufina (assembly GCF_964035555.1). NCBI lineage: Eukaryota > Metazoa > Chordata > Aves > Anseriformes > Anatidae > Netta > Netta rufina. The sequence goes on from NC_140138.1 coordinate 122,355, forward strand.
AGGTATCCATGTTTCGAGTTCCCTTGCTAATTGGTTTCCAAAAATAGTGGGGCTATTCTTGAATCCTTGAGGTAGTAATGTCCACGTAAGCTGCGTCTTTCTGCCTGAATCGGGATTTTCCCATTCAAAGGCGAATAGGTTTTGGCTTTCTGTGGCTAAGCCTAGGCAGAAGAAGGCATCTTTTAAATCCCGTACGGTAAACCAGACTTGACTATGCTTTAATTTAGTCAGCAAAGTATAAGGGTTTGCCACTACTGGATGTATATCCTCAGTGATTTTATTTATGGCCCTCAAATCCTGAACTAGCCTATAGCTTTTTCAGCTGCCTTTTTAATTGGCAATATGGGTGCATTGTATTCTGATTCGCATTCAAGCAATAATCCATCCTGTAAAAATTTATCAATTATCTCTTTAATTCCTTTCCTATCTTCTAGCCTCAAAGGATATTACTTAACCTTAACGGGTTTCTCTCCTGGCTTTAGTTTAATAAATATTAAGGTCACATTTTTAGCTCTTCCAGGGACTTCGCTAGCCCAAACTCCTGGACATACTTGATCTGTGATCTCTAAAGGTATTTCACTTTTAGGGTCAGTTTGTATTAGTGCCAAGCTTAACACATTTATTAGTTGTTCTTCTCCTGTTCTTAATTCCATTTTCCCTTTTTCAAAGACAATTTCTGCTCCTACTTGCTCTAATAAATCTCTACCTAAGAGTGCCCATGAGGAGCTAGGCATAGATAAAAATCTGTGTATGCCCCATTGTTTCCCTAACTTGTACTTCAAAGGTTCACAAAAATAAGCCTTTTCGGTTACACCTTGTCCTGGTTTCAGTTAGAACAGAGTTAATTTTCTTCCTAGTAGCTGGTAGAATGCTATGTTTTGGCTTAGGATGAGAAGAGTGCTGATAACACCCCGATGTTTTAATTGTTGCAGAGCAGTGCTTATACCAAGCCAAGGACATCTCAGCTTCTTGCTCTGTCCTGCCAACAGGCAGGCTGGGGGTGCAGTAAGAGCTGGGAGGGGACAGACCCAGGACAGGTGACCCAAACTAGCCAAAGGGGTATTCCATAGCATCTGACGTCAGGCTAAACAATACATAGGGGTGGCTAGCCAGGGGGAGGGGGCCGGACTGCTCGGGGTTAGGCTGGGCATCGGTCAGCGGGTGGTGAGCAATTGCATTGTGCATCACTTGTTTGTACACATTATTAGTAGTGGTACTATTATCATCATTGTATTATTATTATTATTATTATTATTATTATTATTATTATTATTACTATTATTTTGTCTTATTAAACTGTCTTTATCTCAACTCACGGGCTTCACTTTCCATTTCTCTCCCCCGTCCCAGAGAGGGAGGGGGAGGGGGAGCGAACAGCTGCGTGGTGTTTAGCTGCCGGCCGGGTTAAACCACGACACACCTTTTACCCTAACATAATAATTCTGTGAAGGCATTAATGCTTGATTTAGAACTGAATACGTTGCCCCATAGCAATAAGAAATTTCACTTCCATTCCTCCCCTAGCTTCATTATAACCAGTGGAGGATCCGCTAGGGTAGATTCCCCAGGTCCCCGTTATTCCTGTTGAAATCAGGGGTTGATTACCCTAGGAAAAGGCTAGTCAATTTGTTCTCCAAAGCCAGGTCCAAACCGTTTTGTTTTATTTATGTATTTATTTATTTATTTTCATTACATTTCAGAGTTGGTCCAAAAATTCCATAGGGCTTTCTTTTAGACCTTGTTGGAAGCATATTCTCAATTCCCAATTCATCCAGGTTTTAGTATTTACTTAACCGTTCATAATTTTCAGGATGATTCGGGTCTTAGTGGGGGTCGGTCAGGGGAATGCAATTGTCCACAGTTCCCTGAACGGTCCCATCAGCAATCTGAGCTCGCACATGAACTCAGGTTGTTTTAAGAGTTGACCTCTTTCCTGTTTCTGTGACAACTCTCTCGGACCGATCATGGTCCCTTTGCCCTAAAGGGCTAACACCCATGATTTTAAGATCTCTGCCTCGGGCAGAGGCACAACTATTAACATTCCTACATCCTCTTTCCCTGCTCATTCAACTTCAAACACCTTTAACACTTTCAACAACCCTTTTAACACTTCCTTTATCTTTCTCCAGCCTGTACTTCTCTAATGCCAACATCAAAGGTTCAGTCAGGGGCCAGCTTAATTCCGTACCTTTTCCCACCAAGATGCTGAAACATCAGTATACAACATTTCATCCTGTTCTGCTTCTCAAAAAACAACAGTAACTGTAGCAAAATATTAGAGTTTAAAGTTCCATTTAGGGGCCACTTTTCTCCACATTCCAGCTTATAAAGCGGCCACCACTGATTACGATATTTTATCAATGTTTTCCTGTTCACACTTCCACCGGCAGATCCTCCAATATCCTTCCAGTGACTTAAAACACAGCCTAACACACTTTTCTTTAAAATTTCACTGCTTGTTTGCCCCCCCAGTTTCCAGTTTACACTTTCAGAATACACATGTTACTTACAAAAGCGTATCACAAAACGTATCACTCACAAAAATACGGGCACGCAATATCTTTCAGTAGCGATGTCACAAAACTACTATTACCAGCAATATTGCCAAAATCACAGTAACAATAGTCAAATTCCACATGCGATAAGTCAGAAAACCGAACTGTGTAACACCGTAACGATATCTTTCTTATAACAATGCCACGAACCTACTATTACCACCAGGAAAATAGCCAAAATCGCAGTAACAATAACCAGAGTTAAATACCATACTCCATGAGTCAGAAAACCGAAATAGACAACACAATTCCAGATGGACCTTAAAGCGAGCTCCTTCCTTAAGGTCCCCAAACATGTACTTATGGTGCTAACCACAAAGTATATACCAAACACTGCCTCGCAGAAGATCACCTTCTGACTTACAGACAGTTCCAGATGACCGGTCTACCAGAAAACCAAACCAGAATAAAGAATATACTCACTTACAATGATGGGGTCCTTGTCTGCCTCCGCAGTGATCCGGTGAGTCGAGGAGTCCCTCCGGGAAATCCCGGGGGTACCCTAGGGAGTCCTGTTTCCAGCGGGTCCTGCGGTCCGGCAGAGAGGTTGTCCCATCTGGGTCGCCAAATTGATTCAAAGATCGAAGCCGAAATTCCTTTAAGTGGTATATTCTTTATTGCAGCGCTGGATGCACGGGGGATCTCTCCACCTATCGTGCATACCCAAAGCAGAAAGCAGTCTTGAATTTATACAATCAATCTATCAATATTCTACAAGCACCTAGACATATGCATTACCTATCCCCGCCTTCCCTCGCTTCTCATGCTAATTAGCCTTTTGGCACCTTGCGCCTGCGCAGAGCCTTCCAAGAATTGTGGGCAGGGGTCTTTGGGACGTGGGCAGGGGTCTTTGGGAGGAAGACCCCGAGTCTTCCTCACAGTGTACTTTTCACCTTTGGTCAGGAATCTGCTGAATTGGCATGTTTCTTAATTGCAAGAGCTGGTTGTTGCTAATTCTCCCATTTGTTGTATCTTTATAATGAATTCCAATGTCCAGTTTCGAGATTTATAGTCCTTACATTCGTTTCTCTGTCCGCCTGCCGCTTCCTTATCATGAGTTCCAGTGTCTTGTTTCGAGATATACAGTCCTTGTCTGGGGATTGTCCTTGCCTCCCCAATACCTCCTTAATCAGCCAGCACACAATTATCTGAGAATGAAAGCTGCTTTCCAGTAATTCAGAAAGCCATGTTACGTCTCAGCCTTGAGCATCTCGGGCTTTTGGGCCTGTCTGTAACATTTGGCACCAGCACTAATACTTTTTTTGGCATATGTTTAGCGTTTGGGGCCTGTGTCTGGGATTTGGGCCCTGTCTCGAACCACTGGGGCTTTGTCCTGGGTTTTGGAGCCTGCCTCTAGAGTTCAGGGCCTGTGATTAGGCTTTTGGGGTCTGTGTCTGGGGGCCGGTATCTGGGGGCAAGGGGGGAGCTGCTTGTAGACCCTAGGGGCCAGCATTGAGGGGGTTGGGAGCTGACTCTACACCTTTGGGGCCTGGTTCTGGGGGGGGGAGGGTTGAGACCAGCATCTGGGGGAGGGGTGGGAGCTCTTTGTATTCCTTTGGAGCCTGTGTCGGGGGGGGGGGAAGGGGAGGGTTGGTTGGGAGCTGCTTGTACACTGTTGGAGCCTGGGTTGAGGGAGGAGGTTTGGAGCTGCTTCTACACCTTTGGGCCTGGCATCGGAGGTAGGGGGTTGGGTGCTGGTTGTAGGGGCCTGTGTTTGGGGGGGGGGCTTGGGACCTGCGTCTGGGGGAGGGGTGGGAGCTGCTTGTACACCTTTGGGGCCTGCATCTGTGGGGGGTCAGGGCCTGTGTCTAGCGGGCTGGGAACTGCTTGTACAATGTAGGAATCTGTTTCTGCAGGGTGGCTGGGAGCTGTTTGTACAACTTTGGGGCCAGCATCTGGGGGTGGCTGGGAGCTGCCTGTACACTGTAGGGGCCTGTGTTTGTGGGGGGCTTGGGGGCCTCCCTCGGGGGGGGGGGGGGGGGAGGGTTGGGAGCTGCTTGTATAGGGTAGGGGGCCTGCCTGGCAGGGGTTGGGAGCTGCTTGTAGAATTTGGGTTCCTGTGTCTGGGGGGGGGTTGGGGCCTGTGTCTCAGGGGTGTTGGGAACTGGTTGTACACCTTTGGGTCCTGTCTCTGGGGGGGAGCTACTTGTACCCTTACCATAAGCCGTACTCTAACACATACTTCTACCAGTACCCTTACCGTAACCCTTACCTTTACCCTTACTCTTACCCTTACCAAAGCATTACCCTTACCCTTAACGTAAGCCTAAACCTTAACCTTATCCTTACACTTACCCTTACCGTAAACCTTACCCTTTCTGCTACACTTACCCTTAGCCTAAATCTAAACCTTACACTTACCCTAACCCTAACACTTACCCTTACCATTACCCATATACTTACTCTTACCCTAACCCTAAATCTTACCCAAACACTTACCCTGACCCTTACATTAACCCTAAACCGTACCCTAAAACTTACACTTACTCTTAACCTTAACCTTACGCTTAACCTTAACCTACTACTTACCCTTTCTTATCCGTCACCCTACACCTAAAATTAACCCTAACCATTACCCTAACACTTACCCTTACCCTAACCCTTACTCTAACCCTTACAATGACCCGTACCCTTACACATACACTTACTCTTACCCTAAACCTTACCCTTACCATAAGACATATTCTAACAAATTCTACCCGTACCCTTACCTTTACCGTAATCCTTACCCTTTATGTTACCCTAAACCTTACCCTTACCCTAACACTTACCCTTATCGTAAACCTTACCCTTTCTGCTACATTTACCATTAGCCTAAATCTAAACCTTACACTTACCTTTACCTTAACCCAATACTTACCCTTACGTTTCCCTCACCCTAACCCTAAAATTAACCCTAACCATTATTCTAACACTTACCCTTACCCTAACCCTAACCCTTACTCTAACCCTTACCCTTACACTCACCCTTACCCTTACATTACCCTAACTCTTACCCATACCATAACCCATACCCTAACACATATTTGTACCCTTAACCTTACCGTTACCCTTACCCTTACTCTCCGTTACCCTTACGCTTACCCTTAACATAAACCTTACCATTAATCTTACCCTTACGCTAACCCTTACCCTTACCCTATCCCTTACACTTATCCTTATCCATACCCTTAACCTTACCCCAACCCTTACCCTTAAGCTGAACCTAACCCTAAACCTTACCCCAAAAATTTCCCTAAACCTTACATTAACCGTAACCCTTAACCTAAACCTTACACTTACTCTTAACCTTAACCTTACCCTTAACCTTAAGCTAGTACTTAACCTTACATTTTTCTCACCCTAATCCTAAAATTAACCCTAACCATTACCCTAACACTTAACCGTTACACTTTCCCTTATTCTATCCGTTACTCTTACGCTTTCCCTTAACATAAACCTTACCCTTTACCTTACCCTTACCATAAGCCATACATCAACACTTACATGTACACTTACGCTTACACTTATCCTAGTAATTACTCGTACAATTACCCTTAACCTAACCATAAACATTAAGGATAAGCTTAAGGGTCACCCTTAAGGTTAACGTTATCCTAACACTTACACTTAAGTTCAGGGTAAGGGTTAGAGTAAGGGTAAGTGTTAGGGTAATGGTTAGGCTAATTTTAGGTTTACGGTGAGGGAAGCGTAAGGGTAAGTATTAGGTTAGGTTTAAGGATAAGGTTAAGAGTTATGGTAAGGGTTAGGTTTAATGTAAGGGTAAGGGTTTGGGAAATGTTTAGGATAAGGGTAAGAGAAGGGATAATGGTAAGGGTAAGGATGATGTTTAGTGTAAGGGTTAGATTTAGTTAAGGGTAAGGCTTAGTGTAAGTTTAAGAGTAAGGGAAAGTGTAAGGGTATGTGTAAAAGTACGGGTAATTGTAAGGGTTTGAGTAAGGGTTAGGGTAAAGGTAAGTGTTAGGGTAATGGTTAGGGTTAATTTTAGGGTTAGGGTGAGGGAAACATAAGAGTAAGTATTAGGTTACAGCTAAGGTTAAGGTTAAGAGTAAGTGTAAGGTTTAGTGTAAGGATTAGGGTTAATGTAAGGGTCAAGGTAAGGGTTGGGGTAAAGGTTTAGGTAAAGGGTAAAAATATGTATATTGTAAGGGTGAGGGGTTAGGGTAATGGTTAGATTTTAGTTAGATTTAGGTAAGGGTGAGGGTGAGGGTAAGGTTTAGAATTAGGCAAAGGGTAAGTGTAGCAGAAAGGGTAAGGTTTAGGATAAGGGTAAGTGTTAGGATAGGGGTAAGGTTTAGGGTTAGCTTAATAGTAAGGTTAAGGGTAATTGTACGAGTAATTGCTAGGGTAAGTGCAAGCGTAAGTGTACATGTAAGTGTTGTTGTATGGCTTATGGTAAGGGTAAGGTCAAGGGTAAGGTTTATGTTAAGGGTAAGCGTAAGGGTAACGGATAGAGTAAGGGTAAGGTTAAGGGTAACGGTAAGGTTAAGGGTACAAATATGTGTTAGGGTATGGGTTATGGTATGGGTAAGAATTAGGGTAAGTGTAAGGGTATGGGTCAGGGTAAGGGTTAGAGTAAGGGTTAGGGTTAGGTTAAGGTTAAGTGTTAGGCTAATGGTTAGGGTTAGTTTTAGGGTTAAAGTCAGGAAAACGTATGCGTAAGTATTAGGTGAATGTTAAGGGTAAGGTTAAGGTTAAGAGTAAGTGTAAGGTTTAGGGTAAGGGTTAGGTTAAGGATAAGTGTTAGGGTAAGGGTAAGGTTAATGGTAACCGTAAGTGTAAAGGTAAGGGTTAGGGTAAGGGTAAGAATAAGGGTATGGGTAATGGTAAGGGTGAGGGTTAGGCTAAGGGTAAGTGTAAGGTTTAGAATTAGGCAAAGGGTAAGTGTAGCACAAAGGGTAAGGTTTAGGATAAGGGTAAGTGTTAGGATAGGGGTAAGGTTTAGGGTTAGCTTAATAGTAAGGTTAAGGGTAATTGTACGAGTAATTGCTAGGGTAAGTGCAAGCGTAAGTGTACATGTAAGTGTTGTTGTATGGCTTATGGTAAGGGTAAGGTCAAGGGTAAGGTTTATGTTAAGGGTAAGCGTAAGGGTAACGGATAGAGTAAGGGTAAGGTTAAGGGTAACGGTAAGGTTAAGGGTACAAATATGTGTTAGGGTATGGGTTATGGTATGGGTAAGAATTAGGGTAAGTGTAAGGGTATGGGTCAGGGTAAGGGTTAGAGTAAGGGTTAGGGTTAGGTTAAGGTTAAGTGTTAGGCTAATGGTTAGGGTTAGTTTTAGGGTTAAAGTCAGGAAAACGTATGCGTAAGTATTAGGTGAATGTTAAGGGTAAGGTTAAGGTTAAGAGTAAGTGTAAGGTTTAGGATAAGGGTTAGGTTAAGGATAAGTGTTAGGGTAAGGGTAAGGTTAATGGTAACCGTAAGTGTAAGGGTAAGGGTTAGGGTAAGGGTATGAGTAAGGGGAACGGGAAGGGGAACCCTAAGGGTTCGGGTCAGCGTAAAAGTTAGAGTAAGGGTTAGGGTTAGGTAAGGATAAGTGTTAGGGTAATGGTTACGGTTAATTTTAGGGTTATGGTGAGGGAAACGTAAGGGTATGTATTAGTTTAAGGGTAAGGTTAAAGTTAAGATTAAGTGTAAGGTTTAGGTTAAGGGTTAGGATTAGAGTTAGGGTTAGGGTAAGGGTTAGGGTTAATGTAAGGGTCAGGGTAAGGGTTGGGGTAAGGTTTAGGTTAAGGGTAAAAGTAAGTATAATGGTAAGGGTAAGGGTGAGGGTTAGGGTAATGGTTAGATTTAGGTAAGGGTGAGGGTTAGGGTAAGGTTTAGAATTAGGCAAAGGGTAAGTGTAGCAGAAAGGGTAAGGTTTAGGATAAGGGTAAGTGTTAGGATAAGGGTAAGGTTTAGGGCTAGCTTAATAGTAAGGTTAAGGGTAATTGTACGAGTAATTGCTAGGGTAAGTGCAAGCGTAAGTGTACATGTAAGTGTTGTTGTATGGCTTATGGTAAGGGTAAGGTCAAGGGTAAGGTTTATGTTAAGGGTAAGCGTAAGGGTAACGGTAAGGTTAAGGGTACAAATATGTGTTAGGGTATGGGTTATGGTATGGGTAAGAATTAGGGTAAGTATAAGGGTAAGGGTAAGTGTAAGGGTACAGGTCAGGGTAAGGGTTAGAGTAAGGGTTACGGTTAGGGTTAGGTTAAGGTTAAGTGTTAGGGTAATGGTTAGGGTTAGTTTTAGGGTTAAAGTCAGGAAAACGTATGCGTAAGTATTAGGTTAATGTTAAGGGTAAGGTTAATGTTAAGAGTAAGTGTAAGTTTTAGGGTAAGGGTTAGGGTTAATGTAAGGGTCAGGGTAAGGGCTGGGGTAAGGTTTAGGGTTAGGGTTAGGTTAAGGGTAAGGATTAGGGTAAGGGTAAGGGTATGGATAAGGATAAGTGTAAGTGTTAGGGTAAGGGTAATGTTAAAGGTAACAGTAAGTGTAAGGAGAAGGGTTAGGGTAAGGGTAAGAGTAAGGGTATTGGCAACGGTAAGGGTCAGGGTTTCAGTAAGGGTAAGTGTAAGGTTTAGATTTAGGCTAAGGGTAAGTGTAGCAGAAAGGGTAAGGTTTACTGTAAGGTTTAAGGTTTCGGCTTAGGTTAAGGTTAAGGGTAAGGGTAAGGGTAATTGTACGAGTAATTGCTAGGGTAAGTGTAAGCGTAAGTGTACATGTAAGTGTTGTTGTATGGCTTATGGTAAGGGTAAGGTCAAGGGTAAGGTTTATGTTAAGGGTAAGCGTAAGGGTAACGGATAGAGTAAGGGTAAGGGTAAGGTTAAGGGTAACGGTAAGGTTAAGGGTACAAATATGTGTTAGGGTATGGGTTATGGTATGGGTAAAAATTTACCCTTACGGTAAGGGTATGGGTAAGAATTTACCCTTACGGTAAGGGTAAGTGTTAGGATAAGGGTAATGTTTAGGGTTAGGTTAAGGGTAAGGGATAGGGTAAGGGTAAGGGTAAGGGTAACGGTAACGGTAAGGGTAAGGGTTACGGTAAGGGTACGGGTACGGGTAGAAGTATGTGTTAGAGTATGGGTTATGGTAAGGGTAAGGGTTAGGGTAAGGGTAAGTGTTGGGGTAATGGTTAGGGTTAATTTTAGGGTTAGGGTGAGGGAAAAGTAAGGGTAAGTATTAGGTTAAGGTTAAGGGTAAGGTTAAGGTTAAGTGTAAGTTTTAGGGTAAGGGTTAATGTAAGGGTCAGGGTAAGGGTTCAGGTAAGGTTTAGGGTTAGGGTTAGGTTAAGGTTAAGTGTTAGGGTAAGTGTAAGTTGTATGGATAAGGATAAGTGTAAGGGATAGGGTAAGGGTAAGTGTTCGGGTAAGGGTAAGGTTAATGGTAACCATAAGTGTAAGGGTAAGGGTTAGGGTAAGGGGAAGAGTAAGGGTAAGGGTAGGGGAAGTCTAAGGTTACGGGTCAGGGTTAAAAGTTAGAGTAAGGGTTAGGGTTAGGGTTAGGTAAGGATAAGTGTTAGGGTAATGGTTACGGTTAATTTTAGGGTTATGTTGAGGGAACACAGCAACAGTGCGCGCAGTCGCCGAATATACCAGGATGTGCTGCGTAATCCCGGAATTAGCAAGGTATAAAAAGGGACCCTGGCAGGGGTGAGGTGCGTGCCGTTGGCGGAGCTGAGACTCCCCGGCTGCCCAGTGCTGTTTTGCTTGATGTTTGCTTACTCAATAAATTCCTTTCTATGATTAATACAATGCTCTCTGAAAATTAATTAAGGGGGCAACTTATAACACTTTGGACGCTCAAAACCCAAACCCAAAAACTTTGGACGCTCAAAACCCTATCCCGAAAACAGGACGCTCAAAGCCCTAACCCAAAAACATTAGGATGCTCCAAGCCCTAACCCAAAAACATTAGGACGCTCAAAACCCAAACCCAAAACATTAAGATGCTCCAAACCCTATCCGGAAAACATTAGGAAGCTCAAAGACCTATCCCAAAAACTTAGGACGCTCAAAACCCTATCCTGGAAACACTGAGATGCTCAGAACCCTATCCTGAAAATTTAGGACGCTCCAAACGCTAACCCAAAAACATTAGGACGCTCAAAGCCCCATCCCAAAACATTAGGACGCTCCAAACCCTATCCTGGAAACATTAAGATGCTCAAAACCCTATCCTGAAAACTGAGGATGCTCATTACCCAGACCCAAAATATTAAGATGCTCAAAACCCTAACCCAACTACTTAGGATGCTTGAAAGCCGATCCCAAAAAATTAGGGCACACAAAAGCCTAACCCCCAAAATTAAGATGCTCAAAATCCAAACCCCCAAAGTTAGGATACTCAAAACCCTGGCCCTGGAGAACCTAACCTGAAAAAAAAAAAAAAAAAAAATCTTAAAACCCTAACCGTAAATAACTGACCAAAAATAAAACCTTAAGACTCTAACCCTAAAAAACATATCAACACTACAACCCAAAAAACTCTAATACCCTAACACGCTAACCCTGAAACCCTTAAAACCCTAACCCCCAAATCCTTAAAACCCTAACCGTTAAAACTCCAACCCTAAAAACCTTAAAATCCTAAACATAAACCCTGAAACCCCTTACCCTGAAACCCAACCCTAGTGCCCAATCCCTGAAACCTTAAAACCCTGAATCAATCTGTAGCAAATAGCATAGGCTGAGTCGAGGATCTCAGTACAGTAGCATTATTATTCGAGATTACAATGGCGGGTGTCCCACAAGCAGGAGGGTGCCTACTAATTCCATACACAGTTTATACACTTTTTTTTTCTGCCGAGGACCGGGACCCTCCCCTGTTTCCCCTTTAACTGTGCTATTCAAGGTTCATAATCTAGCTGGTGCTTCACAGAAAATACACAGCTGCTGGCCTGTTACAAGTCACATTTCTTTTGAGGTTTTTACTCTTTGAGGTGGTAATGTTTCTTACGCCGTGATTTCCACCTAATTGCTGTAAGGATTCTGGTTGTCTGCGTTTTACAAGGTTGTCTGTTATAATAAATAAAAGTCCCAAATAGGATTACAATCAAAGTTTACAATTCACTGAATGAATAGAGGTAAGCAAACAGTGCTGGGTACGCCGGGAGTCTCTGCTCCACCAAGACGCGCACCAGTTATACACCAGTTACCTCCCTTAAGGGATATAGAGAAGCCCTCTCAGATACGTCCGTCCTACTTCTCCTGCATGCGGCCGGAGGTCGGTCTAATTCTGGTGCTGTTGGTGGTGGAAGCTGGGGCAACGGTGGTACTGGTGGCGATACCACAGCCACCGGAGGGGGAGCCGCCGGGGGTGGATTGTTAGGATATGGAGGTGGTAGCTTATCCAACGGCTCACGTTTATCTTCTTTTTCTTTTTCATGTTCTTCTTGTTCTTCAAATTTCTTACCTGCTTTTAGTGTAAATATTGAGGCTGGAAAAGGACGTGAAGTCCTCCTGATCCATAATCCTGCATAATCACTTTCTTCCTGGCTAAAAGGTTCCTTTGAATTAACATGGATATTTAAGGCCTGGCAAATCCAGTCTTCGAAGGATCCAAAAACAGGCCAAAAGACATGTAGTCTTAAAGGCTCCTTTGGCCATTCTGTCACACAATACTGGACCCTTTTTAATTTACTTTTTCCTTTTCTGGGGTCCCTATCATTCCAATTTCTAATCGTTATTCCTAATGGACTTTCTGGTGGTATGACTGGTAATTTGCTCCCTTTCTTCTGGTCTCTGGTCTTCGATTTTGTCTGACCCATCTAGGAATTTTACTATGGCAATTGCCACAGCCCTTGGTTACCTTAGTAAGAGTGTCTTGCAGGGGGTCGAGGACCTATCACACACCCACAAATCCTATAGGAATCGCTTCGGTCCTTCACCAGCCAAGTCCCTCGCGGGAGATTGGAACCGCGGTTAGAAGACCTCCACAATCGCTTCGGAACTAAGTTCCATCTCAGTCACACTCTTACACACACAGGCAACCGAACCCCACCCAACCGAATGGTATACGCTTTAAATGCTTACGACTCCGTCATCTTTGTTCGGATCTTCACACACACAATTACGGGCAAAATATAGTGCTGCAGCTGGCGAGGGAGCTGAAAAAAAGAATCAGAAACTTTGCTTACCTTTATTCAGGTTCAAGATGCCATTAGTTCCGACCTGACTCAAACAGCAGCCACCAAATGGTGGGGGTGCCTCTCCTAGATCAAACCAGAAATCAGGAACCAAAGCCCTCCTGGACGAGCCCCCACTTGTAATAAATGACTGGGTCCCAAATAGGATTGCAATTGAAATTTACAATTTATTAAATGAATAGAGGTAAGCAAGCAGTGCTGGGTGCGCTAGGAGTCTCTGCTCCACCAAGACACACACAAGTTCCATCAGGCGGCTGGTTTTTATGCAGCTAGGCTAATACATATTCATTACTACTTCTACAAAAGGCAGGGTTATTCTAATTAGTTCCCAGAATCCAAACCCTCCCACTGGTGCAGGCGTTATCAGTCTCCGGTGGTCCCTCTGGGGGCCGCTCGTACTGAAGGCTCGTAGTCTTCCTCCCAGGCTTTTCTCTTGTCCATCTCCTTTGTCCGTCTTGGCTGAATGGCAGACACTTGCATAGTGTCCCATGCAACAGTTGTAATAGTTAGCAGTTATTCTGAAACCCCTTTGTTCTCTTATCCCCTATTGACCCGAATTGCTGGACCATTCCTTTGCAAGATACAAGAACTATATATATTAACCACTCTGGTTTTCTCAGACTTTTCATCATATCATGCGGCCCTAGCATTGTTCCATATTGACACGAATCAGATGAACTCATTTCACACTGTTAAGCTGTCTTATCACTGCAAGCATATCTCAATACCACCTTCCTTCCCTCTACAGGATGTAACTGCGCAAAAACAACATTTTTATTCCCACAACCTTGATCCCCTTACCCTGAAATCCTTATTCCCCTTAAACCTAACAACTCTAACCACAACCCTAACCCTTATTATCAACCCCCTAACGCTAATGACACTGACCTTAATCCAAACCCCAAACTGCCCCTAACCCCAGACAACCAACAACGAAACACACACACACAAAGATGGAAACTACAAAAAAGGCAAAACCCTGGATACAGGCCCCAAATCACAAATACGCAACCAAAATGCTACAGAAAAGCCCCAGATGCAGGCCCCAAATGCTACTGCTAGGCCTCAAAAGCTCAAGATGCATCCCAAAGCAAAAATGCAGGTCCCAAACGTTACAGAAAGGCCCCCAAACCCAGGCTGCACAAGTCTACAAGCAGGCCCCAAACTGCCAACAGAAGCAGGCACCAACCACACCCAGATGCAGACCCCAACTGCCCACAAGCAGCTCCTACCCCACCACCCCCTCCCAAGAACTGGACTCCACCCAGACACTGGCCCAAGACCCGGGCCCGCCCCCCGCCAACCCCCCTATCCTCCCCCCGACACAGGTGTACAAGCAGCTCACAACCCGCCCCTTCAGAGACCGGTCCCACTCCCCCCACCTCCCCCAAGACATGGGATGCGGAGGTGTACAACCAACTCCCAACTCCCTCCCCCTCAAAGGGAGGCCCCAAAGACCCCCAAATGGAGGCTCCTAGAGTGAACAAGCACCTCCCAACTCCCCCAGGCACAGGCCCACCCCCCCCCCAAACACAGGCCACAAAGGTGTATAAACAGCCCAGACCCCCCTCCAAGACCATGGCCCCTATAGTGTACAAGCAGCTCCCAACCACCCACAGATGCAGGCCCCAACCCTTCTCAAAAGGGAGGCACCTAGAATGCATGAGCAGCTCCCAACCCCCCTAAACATAGGTCCAAAAGTGCACAAGCAGCTCCCAACCCCCCTCAAATACAGACCCCAAAAGTGTACAAGTAGCTCCCCCCCGAGAGACAGGACCCAAAGGTGTACAACCAGTTCCCAACACCCCTGAGACACAGGCCCCAACCGCCCCCCCAGACACAGGAACCCAAATTCTACAAGCAGCTCCCAACCCCTGCCAGGCAGGCCCCCTACCCTATACAAGCAGCTCCCCATCCTCCTCCCCCCCCCCCCCCCCCCGAGGGAGGCCCCCAAGCCCCCCACAAACACAGGCCCCTACAGTGTACAGGCAGCTCCCAGCCACCCCCAGATGCTGGCCCCAAAGTTGTACAAACAGCTCCCAGCCACCCTGCAGAAACAGATTCCTACATTGTACAAGCAGTTCCCAGCCCGCTAGACACAGGCCCTGACCCCCCACAGATGCAGGCCCCAAAGGTGTACAAGCAGCTCCCACCCCTCCCCCAGACGCAGGTCCCAATCCTCCCCCCCAAACACAGGCCCCTACAACCAGCACCCAACCCCCTACCTCCGATGCCAGGCCCAAAGGTGTAGAAGCAGCTCCAAACCTCCTCCCTCAACCCAGGCTCCAACAGTGTACAAGCAGCTCCCAACCAACCCTCCCCTTCCCCCCCCCCCCGACACAGGCTCCAAAGGAATACAAAGAGCTCCCACCCCTCCCCCAGAAGCTGGTCTCAACCCCCCCCGCCCCCAGAAGCAGGCCCCAAAGGCGTAGAGTCAGCTCCCAACCCCCTCAATGCTGGCCCCAAGGGTCTACAAGCAGCTCCCCCCTTGCCCCCAGATACCGGCCCCCAGACACAGACCCCAAAAGCCTAATCACAGGCCCTGAACTCTAGAGGCAGGCTCCAAAACCCAGGACAAAGCCCCAGTGGTTCGAGACAGGGCCCAAATCCCAGACACAGGCCCCAAACGCTAAACATATGCCAAAAAAAGTATTAGTGCTGGTGCCAAATGTTACAGACAGGCCCAAAAGCCCGAGATGCTCAAGGCTGAGACGTAACATGGCTTTCTGAATTACTGGAAAGCAGCTTTCATTCTCAGATAATTGTGTGTAGGCTGATTAAGGAGGTATTGGGGAGGCAAGGACAATCCCCAGACAAGGACTGTATATCTCGAAACAAGACACCGGAACTCATGATAAGGAAGCGGCAGGCGGACAGAGAAACGAATGTAAGGACTATAAATCTCGAAACTGGACATTGGAATTCATTATAAAGATACAACAAACGGGAGAATGAGCAACAACCAGCTCTTGCAATTAAGAAACATGCCAATTCAGCAGATTCCTGACCAAAGGTGAAAAGTACACTGTGAGGAAGACTCGGGGTCTGCCTCCCAAAGACCCCTGCCCACGTCCCAAAGACCCCTGCCCACAATTCTTGGAAGGCTCTGCGCAGGCGCAAGGTGCCAAAAGGCTAATTAGCATGAGAAGCGAGGGAAGGCGGGGATAGGTAATGCATATGTATAGGTGCTTGTAGAATATTGATAGATTGATTGTAGAAATTCAAGACTGCTTTCTGCTTTGGGTATGCACGATAGGTGGAGAGATCCCCCGTGCATCCAGCGCTGCAATAAAGAATATACCACTTAAAGGAATTTCGGCTTCGATCTTTGAATCAATTTGGCGACCCGGATGGGACAACCTCTCTGCCGGACTGCAGGACCCGCTGGGAACAGGACTCCCTAGGGTACCCCCGGGATTTCCCGGAGGGACTCCTCGACTCACCGGATCACTGCGGAGGCAGACAAGGACCCCATCATTGTAAGTGAGTATATTCTTTATTCTGGTTTGGTTTTCTGGTAGACCGGTCATCTGGAACTGTCTGTAAGTCAGAAGGTGATCTTCTGCGAGGCAGTGTTTGGTATATACTTTGTGGTTAGCACCATAAGTACATGTTTGGGGACCTTAAGGAAGGAGCTAGCTTTAAGGTCCATCTGGAATTGTGTTGTCTATTTCGGTTTTCTGACTCATGGAGTATGGTATTTAACTCTGGTTATTGTTACTGCGATTTTGGCTATTTTCCTGGTGGTAATAGTAGGTTCGTGGCATTGTTATAAGAAAGATATCGTTATGGTGTTACACAGTTCGGTTTTCTGACTTATCGCATGTGGAATTTGACTATTGTTACTGTGATTTTGGCAATATTGCTGGTAATAGTAGTTTTGTGACATCGCTACTGAAAGATATTGCATGCCTGTATTTTTGTGAGTGAT
Organism: Netta rufina; assembly: GCF_964035555.1. Taxonomy (NCBI): domain Eukaryota; kingdom Metazoa; phylum Chordata; class Aves; order Anseriformes; family Anatidae; genus Netta; species Netta rufina. Next base: position 138,964 of record NC_140138.1, read on the forward strand.
ACGTTTTGTGATACGCTTTTGTAAGTAATATGTGTATTCTGAAAGTGTAAACTGGAAACTGGGGGGGCAAACAAGAAGTGAAATTTTAAAGAAAAGTGTGTTAGGCTGTGTTTTAAGTCACTGGAAGGATATTGGAGGATCTGCTGGTGGAAGTGTGAACAGGAAAACATTGATAAAATATCGTAATCAGTGGTGGCCGCTTTATAAGCTGGAATGTGGAGAAAAGTGGCCCCTAAATGGAACTTTAAACTCTAATATTTTGCTACAGTTAATGTTGTTTTTTGAGAAGCAGAACAGGATGAAATGTTGTATACTGATGTTTCAGCATCTTGGTGGGAAAAGGTACGGAATTAAGTTGGCCCCTGACTGAACCTTTGATGTTGGCATTAGAGAAGTACAGGCTGGAGAAAGATAAAGGAAGTGTTAAAAGGGTTGTTGAAAGTGTTAAAGGTGTTTGAAGTTGAATGAGCAGGGAAAGAGGATGTAGGAATGTTAATAGTTGTGCCTCTGCCCGAGGCAGAGATCTTAAAATCATGGGTGTTAGCCCTTTAGGGCAAAGGGACCATGATCGGTCCGAGAGAGTTGTCACAGAAACAGAAAAGAGGTCAACTCTTAAAACAACCTGAGTTCATGTGCGAGCTCAGATTGCTGATGGGACCGTTCAGGGAACTGTGGACAATTGCATTCCCCTGACCGACCCCCACTAAGACCCGAATCGTCCTGAAAATTATGAACGGTTAAGTAAATACTAAAACCTGGATGAATTGGGAATTGAGAATATGCTTCCAACAAGGTCTAAAAGAAACCCCTATGGAATTTTTGGACCAACTCTGAAATGTAATGAAAATAAATAAATAATTAAATAAATAAAACAAAACGGTTTGGACCTGGCTTTGGAGGACAAATTGACTAGCCTTTTCCTAGGGTAATCAACCCCTGATTTCAACAGGAATAACGGGGACCTGGGGAATCTACCCTAGCGGATCCTCCACTGGTTATAATGAAGCTAGGGGAGGAATGGAAGTGAAATTTCTTATTGCTATGGGGCAACGTATTCAGTTCTAAATCAAGCATTAATACCTTCACAGAATTATTATGTTAGGGTAAAAGGTGTGTCGTGGTTTAACCCGGCCGGCAGCTAAACACCACGCAGCTGTTCGCTCCCCCTCCCCCTCCCTCTCTGGGACGGGGGAGAGAAATGGAAAGTGAAGCCCGTGAGTTGCGATAAAGACAGTTTAATAAGACAAAATAATAATAATAATAATAATAATACAATGATGATAATAGTACCACTACTAATAATGTGTACAAACAAGTGATGCACAATGCAATTGCTCACCACCCGCTGACCGATGCCCAGCCTAACCCCGAGCAGTCCGGCCCCCTCCCCCTGGCTAGCCACCCCTATGTATTGTTTAGCCTGACATCAGATGCTATGGAATACCCCTTTGGCTAGTTTGGGTCACCTGTCCTGGGTCTGTCCCCTCCCAGCTCTTACTGCACCCCCAGCCTGCCTGTTGGCAGGACAGAGCAAGAAGCTGAGATGTCCTTGGCTTGGTATAAGCATTGCTCTGCAACAATTGAAACATCGGGGTTTTATCAGCACTCTTCTCATCCTAAGCCAAAACATAGCATTCTACCAGCTACTAGGAAGAAAATTAAGTCTGTTCTAACTGAAACCAGGACAAGGTGTAACCGAAAAGGCTTATTTTTGTGAACCTTTGAAGTACAAGTTAGGGAAACAATGGGGCATACACAGATTTTTATCTATGCCTAGCTCCTCATGGGCACTCTTAGGTAGAGATTTATTAGAGCAAGTAGGAGCAGAAATTGTCTTTGAAAAAGGGAAAATGGAATTAAGAACAGGAGAAGAACAACTAATAAATGTGTTAAGCTTGGCACTAATACAAACTGACCCTAAAAGTGAAATACCTTTAGAGATCACAGATCAAGTATGTCCAGGAGTTTGGGCTACCGAAGTCCCTGGAAGAGCTAAAAATGTGACCTTAATATTTATTAAACTAAAGCCAGGAGAGAAACCCGTTAAGGTTAAGTAATATCCTTTGAGGCTAGAAGATAGGAAAGGAATTAAAGAGATAATTGATAAATTTTTACAGGATGGATTATTGCTTGAATGCGAATCAGAATACAATGCACCCATATTGCCAATTAAAAAGGCAGCTGAAAAAGCTATAGGCTAGTTCAGGATTTGAGGGCCATAAATAAAATCACTGAGGATATACATCCAGTAGTGGCAAACCCTTATACTTTGCTGACTAAATTAAAGCATAGTCAAGTCTGGTTTACCGTACTGGATTTAAAAGATGCCTTCTTCTGCCTAGGCTTAGCCACAGAAAGCCAAAACCTATTCGCCTTTGAATGGGAAAATCCCGATTCAGGCAGAAAGACGCAGCTTACGTGGACATTACTACCTCAAGGATTCAAGAATAGCCCCACTATTTTTGGAAACCAATTAGCAAGGGAACTCGAAACATGGATACCTCCGGACACTGAAGGTGCTTTGTTACAATATGTAGATGATCTCTTAATAGCTACCGAGACTAAAGGGAGTTGTATTCAATGGACTATAAGTCGTCCTAATTTTCTGGGTTTAAATGGATCTCAAGTCTCTTGACAGAAAGTCCAGCTGGCTCAACAAAGTGTGACCTATCTGGGATTTGACATTTCGGAAGGACAACGAGAACTAGGAACTGAACATAAGGAAGTCATTTGCCGGACTCCAGAACCTCAAATGGTAAAGGAGCTACAAACCTTTTTAGGAACGACAAGTTGGTGTCGCCTTTGGATTTATAATGATGGACTATTGGTAAAGCCTCTGTGTGAATTGATAAAGATTAACCAGTCAAAGTTAGTCTGGACTGGAGAAGCACAAAAAGTCTTTAAACAACTTAAACAAGAATTGATGATTTTGAAATATCAAGCAATATTGGTAGAACAGGACGACGTGGAAATTGTGAAAATTAATATTGTGAATCTAGCCTCTTTTCTTAGTGATGCTCCGGCACGACCTGTGATTCACGATTGTTTAGAAACTATAGAGACTGTGTATTCCAGCCGACCAGACCTTAAGGAGGAGCCCATGGAAGATGCGGAAGAAACTTGGTTCACGGATGGGAGCAGTTTTGTTACGCAAAGACAACGTAAAGCTGGATATGCTATAACAACTACTCAGCAGGTAATCGAGTCTAAGCCTTTACCCCCTGGAACATCAGCTCAAAAGGCGGAGATAGTTGCTCTCACGAGAGCATTGGAACTGGCAGCGGGAAAAAGGGTAAATATTTGGACAGATTCTAAATATACGTTCGGCGTGGTACATGCTCATGGAGCAATTTGGAAAGACCATGGATTGCTGACCGCTCAGTGAAAACACAAAGTATGCTGAAGAAATTTTAAAATTGTTAGAGGCTGTAAAACAACCAGAAAAGGTAGCTATCATGCATTGTCAGGGACGCCAAAAGGGGAACACCGATTTTGAAATTGGAAAATCGATTGGCAGAGGCTAAGCAGGCAGCTGAAATAACTGAGGTGAAGGCATTGTCTTTGATACCAGACGGTAAAATCCAAACTATATCCAAATTATACAAAAGTAGACTTAAAATTAATTGAAGATTTGAAAGGTAGAATGAAACCAGATGGATGAGTATATTTAAAAGATAAGCACATAGTAATACCCTCTAGTTTGACATGGCCCATAGTTCTTACAGAACACAATAAAACGCACTGGGGAGCTGGCACACTGCATAAGAGCCTGAGTCAGACATTAGTGGGACGATATGATGAAACAAGTAACTCAACGATGTAGCATTTGCTTACACAATAACCCCAATACCAAGGACAGAATAAAATTTGGAATAATCGGTAAAGGAAATTATTCAGGGCAACAGTGGCAAATTGATTTTTCAGAACTCCCTAGAAAAGGGGAGTATCATTATTTACTGGTTCTGACTGACACGTTTTCAGGAAGGCCTGAAGCCTTTCCCTGTCGAACAAACAAAGCAAGAGAAGTGGTTAAAGTCTTGTTAAATGAAATAATAGCATGCTTTGGGATTCTAGTAGCAATGTCTTCTGATAGAGTTTCACATTTTTGTGCACAAGTGGTAGAACAGATAAGTAAGATTCTAAAGATAGATTGGCAACTGCATCCTCCTTATAGACCACAGGCAAGTGGACAGGTAGAAAAAATGAACCATTTAATTAAACAATAAATAGCTAAAATTGGATAAGAAGCTAATTTGTCACGGCCTCAATCCCTCCCTTTGGCATTACTTGGAATTAGAGTTAAACCTAGAATAAAAGGAAATTTGAGTCCCTTCAAAATCTTATATGCAAGGCCATAGCAATTTCTATTTAGTGGAGAGGACCTAATGCAGTTAGGATCAGAATATTTATATGCGTATATAACTGAACTTCAGAAACAATTAAATAAAGTACATAAATTTGTTTTAGGGACCAGGGCTAGAGGGTTGGATCAACCAATCCACCCCTTTAAGCTCGGGGATTATATATATATAAAGACTTTTTCAGGACAACCCCTGCAGGAAAAATGGAAGGAAAGTGGATGGGACCATACCAAGTATTACTGACAACACACACCGCCATGAAGATTAAGAAGCAAGCAGCTTGGATCCACAATTCAAGGGTGAAGAAGGCCCCGGCGAGGATATGGACCACCACTCCAATTGGACCAACAAAATTACGGTTTTCCAGATCCTAATGATTGCAGGGGTGCGGTTCTCGGATTTGGGGTGGGCAACTTGGGATGAGAACTTACACCTGACCTTAATACAAACAATTTCTCAAGTAACTCAGAAGACGAACTGTTGGGTATGCACCCATCTGCCACAGCATGGGAATAAGGGTGTATCGTTAATTGGGATTCCCTTGCCTGCAAACTTATCTTGGACTAATTTGTGGGAAAACACATCTCGGGGTCGAAAATATTAAGCAGTTTTGGAACTAGAAGTGAGTAGCTTCATGCCGTTAGAATCCTATTATGTATGTGTACAAAGGTGTAACCCGCCTAAGGGTATAGGAAAACAGCATTGTATAAATACGGATACTACTTCTGTGGGAAATCAGACATCTTGTAATTGAACAATTGATATTAGTACGACTAGCGGCTGGGCAAATTCAACCAGCTGGATGGTTCCAGAAGGAAAAGGGTGGTATTGGCTATGCAATGATACAGCCCGTAAGGTCTTGCCTGAGAATTGGAAGGGAACTTGCACTCTTGGAGCGGTAGTCCCCAATATGACCGTACATGATGTAGTGCCTCGAGGTTACTTGAGAAATCATATCCGGAGAATCAGATGAAAAATGAACAATCCATTGGTAGAGAGACACACCCCTTTTCATAGTTTTGTGCGATGGTTTATCCCATGCTTAGGAGTGAGTGAATTGGAAAAGGCAATAGTTAATATTTCTGCAATTATAGAGAAGTTAGAAAACAAAATTCTGGATGCTATAAAGGCTCAACAAGAAGAGATATCTAGTTTATCACAGGTCGTATTACAAAATCGGATGGCCCTAGACTTGTTACTGGCCACTCAAGGGGGAGTCTGTACAGTAATAAACACAAGTTGTTGTATGTATGTAGATTAGAGTGGAAGGATCTCTACCGACCTGGAAGAAATATGGAAGCAGACAAGGATCCTACATGAGATCAGTAAAGATGATCTTTCCTGGAGTTTTAGTGAACTATGGAATAAGTGAACCTCCTGGTTGCCCAATTTCCAATGGTTGAAACGAGTATTCATTGCTCTAATCGTATTAGTAGTGTTAGGAATATTTGTGTGCATGTTGTTTAGATGCCTGCTTTGTTGTGTTACTGTAAATAATGAAAGTATCTGATGCAAAAGAATTTGCATGGGAAAAGAAAAGGGGGGATTGATTAAGGAGGTATTGGGGAGGCAAGGACAATCCCCAGACAAGGACTGTATATATCGAAACAAGACACCGGAACTCATGATAAGGAAGCGGCAGGCGGACAGAGAAACGAATGTAAGGACTATAAATCTCGAAACTGGACATTGGAATTCATTATAAAGATACAACAAACGGGAGAATTAGCAACAACCAGCTCTTGCAATTAAGAAACATGCCAATTCAGCAGATTCCTGACCAAAGGTGAAAAGTACACTGTGAGGAAGACTCGGGGTCTGCCTCCCAAAGACCCCTGCCCACGTCCCAAAGACCCCTGCCCACAATTCTTGGAAGGCTCTGCGCAGGCGCAAGGTGCCAAAAGGCTAATTAGCATGAGAAGCGAGGGAAGGCGGGGATAGGTAATGCATATGTATAGGTGCTTGTAGAATATTGATAGATTGATTGTAGAAATTCAAGACTGCTTTCTGCTTTGGGTATGCACGATAGGTGGAGAGATCCCCCGTGCATCCAGCGCTGCAATAAAGAATATACCACTTAAAGGAATTTCGGCTTCGATCTTTGAATCAATTTGGCGACCCAGATGGGACAACCTCTCTGCCGGACTGCAGGACCCGCTGGAAACAGGACTCCCTAGGGTACCCCCGGGATTTCCCGGAGGGACTCCTCGACTCACCGGATCACTGCGGAGGCAGACAAGGACCCCATCATTGTAAGTGAGTATATTCTTTATTCTGGTTTGGTTTTCTGGTAGACCGGTCATCTGGAACTGTCTGTAAGTCAGAAGGTGATCTTCTGCGAGGCAGTGTTTGGTATATACTTTGTGGTTAGCACCATAAGTACATGTTTGGGGACCTTAAGGAAGGAGCTCGCTTTAAGGTCCATCTGGAATTGTGTTGTCTATTTCGGTTTTCTGACTCATGGAGTATGGTATTTAACTCTGGTTATTGTTACTGCGATTTTGGCTATTTTCCTGGTGGTAATAGTAGGTTCGTGGCATTGTTATAAGAAAGATATCGTTACGGTGTTACACAGTTCGGTTTTCTGACTTATCGCATGTGGAATTTGACTCTGACTATTGTTACCGTGATTTTGGCAATATTGCTGGTAACAGTAGTTTTGTGACATCGCTACTGAAAGATATTGCGTGCCCGTATTTTTGTGAGTGATACGTTTTGTGATACGCTTTTGTAAGTAACATGTGTATTCTGAAAGTGTAAACTGGAAACTGGGGGGGCAAACAAGCAGTGAAATTTTAAAGAAAAGTGTGTTAGGCTGTGTTTTAAGTCACTGGAAGGATATTGGAGGATCTGCCGGCGGAAGTGTGAACAGGAAAACATTGATAAAATATCGTAATCAGTGGTGGCCGCTTTATAAGCTGGAATGTGGAGAAAAGTGGCCCCTAAATGGAACTTTAAACTCTAATATTTTGCTACAGTTACTGTTGTTTTTTGAGAAGCAGAACAGGATGAAATGTTGTATACTGATGTTTCAGCATCTTGGTGGGAAAAGGTACGGAATTAAGTTGGCCCCTGACTGAACCTTTGATGTTGGCATTAGAGAAGTACAGGCTGGAGAAAGATAAAGGAAGTGTTAAAAGGGTTGTTGAAAGTGTTAAAGGTGTTTGAAGTTGAATGAGCAGGGAAAGAGGATGTAGGAATGTTAATAGTTCTGCCTCTGCCCGAGGCAGAGATCTTAAAATCATGGGTGTTAGCCCTTTAGGGCAAAGGGACCATGATCGGTCCGAGAGAGTTGTCACAGAAACAGAAAAGAGGTCAACTCTTAAAACAACCTGAGTTCATGTGCGAGCTCAGATTGCTGATGGGACCGTTCAGGGAACTGTGGACAATTGCATTCCCCTGACCGACCCCCACTAAGACCCGAATCATCCTGAAAATTATGAACGGTTAAGTAAATACTAAAACCTGGATGAATTGGGAATTGAGAATATGCTTCCAACAAGGTCTAAAAGAAAGCCCTATGGAATTTTTGGACCAACTATGAAATGTAATGAAAATAAATAAATAAATAAATAAATAATTAAATAAATAAAACAAAACGGTTTGGACCTGGCTTTGGAGGACAAATTGACTAGCCTTTTCCTAGGGTAATCAACCGCTGATTTCAACAGGAATAACGGGGACCTGGGGAATGTACCCTAGCGGATCCTCCACTGGTTATAATGAAGCTAGGGGAGGAATGGAAGTGCAATTTCTTATTGCTATGGGGCAACGTATTCAGTTCTAAATCAAGCATTAATGCCTTCACAGAATTATTATGTTAGGGTAAAAGGTGTGTCGTGGTTTAACCCGGCCGGCAGCTAAACACCACGCAGCTGTTCGCTCCCCCTCCCCCTCCCTCTCTGGGACGGGGGAGAGAAATGGAAAGTGAAGCCCGTGAGTTGAGATAAAGACAGTTTAATAAGACAAAAAAAAAATAATAATAATAATAATACAATGATGATAATAGTACCACTACTAATAATGTGTACAAACAAGTGATGCACAATGCAATTGCTCACCACCCGCTGACCGATGCCCAGCCTAACCCCAAGCAGTCCGGCCCCCTCCCCCTGGCTAGCCACCCCTATGTATTGTTTAGCCTGACGTCAGATGCTATGGAATACCCCTTTGGCTAGTTTGGGTCACCTGTCCTGGGTCTGTCCCCTCCCAGCTCTTACTGCACCCCCAGCCTGCCTGTTGGCAGGACAGAGCAAGAAGCTGAGATGTCCTTGGCTTGGTATAAGCACTGCTCTGCAACAATTAAAACATCGGGGTGTTATCAGCACTCTTCTCATCCTAAGCCAAAACATAGCATTCTACCAGCTACTAGGAAGAAAATTAACTCTGTTCTAACTGAAACCAGGACAAGGTGTAACCGAAAAGGCTTATTTTTGTGAACCTTTGAAGTACAAGTTAGGGAAACAATGGGGCATACACAGATTTTTATCTATGCCTAGCTCCTCATGGGCACTCTTAGGTAGAGATTTATTAGAGCAAGTAGGAGCAGAAATTGTCTTTGAAAAAGGGAAAATGGAATTAAGAACAGGAGAAGAACAACTAATAAATGTGTTAAGCTTGGCACTAATACAAACTGACCCTAAAAGTGAAATACCTTTAGAGATCACAGATCAAGTATGTCCAGGAGTTTGGGCTACCGAAGTCCCTGGAAGAGCTAAAAATGTGACCTTAATATTTATTAAACTAAAGCCAGGAGAGAAACCCGTTAAGGTTAAGTAATATCCTTTGAGGCTAGAAGATAGGAAAGGAATTAAAGAGATAATTGATAAATTTTTACAGGATGGATTATTGCTTGAATGCGAATCAGAATACAATGCACCCATATTGCCAATTAAAAAGGCAGCTGAAAAAGCTATAGGCTAGTTCAGGATTTGAGGGCCATAAATAAAATCACTGAGGATATACATCCAGTAGTGGCAAACCCTTATACTTTGCTGACTAAATTAAAGCATAGTCAAGTCTGGTTTACCGTACGGGATTTAAAAGATGCCTTCTTCTGCCTAGGCTTAGCCACAGAAAGCCAAAACCTATTCGCCTTTGAATGGGAAAATCCCGATTCAGGCAGAAAGACGCAGCTTACGTGGACATTACTACCTCAAGGATTCAAGAATAGCCCCACTATTTTTGGAAACCAATTAGCAAGGGAACTCGAAACATGGATACCTCCGGACACTGAAGGTGCTTTGTTACAATATGTAGATGATCTCTTAATAGCTACCGAGACTAAAGGGAGTTGTATTCAATGGACTATAAGTCGTCCTAATTTTCTGGGTTTAAATGGATCTCAAGTCTCTTGACAGAAAGTCCAGCTGGCTCAACAAAGTGTGACCTATCTGGGATTTGACATTTCGGAAGGACAACGAGAACTAGGAACTGAACATAAGGAAGTCATTTGCCGGACTCCAGAACCTCAAATGGTAAAGGAGCTACAAACCTTTTTAGGAACGACAAGTTGGTGTCGCCTTTGGATTTATAATGATGGACTATTGGTAAAGCCTCTGTGTGAATTGATAAAGATTAACCAGTCAAAGTTAGTCTGGACTGGAGAAGCACAAAAAGTCTTTAAACAACTTAAACAAGAATTGATGATTTTGAAATATCAAGCAATATTGGTAGAACAGGACGACGTGGAAATTGTGAAAATTAATATTGTGAATCTAGCCTCTTTTCTTAGTGATGCTCCGGCACGACCTGTGATTCACGATTGTTTAGAAACTATAGAGACTGTGTATTCCAGCCGACCAGACCTTAAGGAGGAGCCCATGGAAGATGCGGAAGAAACTTGGTTCACGGATGGGAGCAGTTTTGTTACGCAAAGACAACGTAAAGCTGGATATGCTATAACAACTACTCAGCAGGTAATCGAGTCTAAGCCTTTACCCCCTGGAACATCAGCTCAAAAGGCGGAGATAGTTGCTCTCACGAGAGCATTGGAACTGGCAGCGGGAAAAAGGGTAAATATTTGGACAGATTCTAAATATACATTCGGCGTGGTACATGCTCATGGAGCAATTTGGAAAGAACATGGATTGCTGACCGCTCAGTGAAAACACAAAGTATGCTGAAGAAATTTTAAAATTGTTAGAGGCTGTAAAACAACCAGAAAAGGTAGCTATCATGCATTGTCAGGGACGCCAAAAGGGGAACACCGATTTTGAAATTGGAAAATCGATTGGCAGAGGCTAAGCAGGCAGCTGAAATAACTGAGGTGAAGGCATTGTCTTTGATACCAGACGGTAAAATCCAAACTATATCCAAATTATACAAAAGAAGACTTAAAATTAATTGAAGATTTGAAAGGTAGAATGAAACCAGATGGATGAGTATATTTAAAAGATAAGCACATAGTAATACCCTCTAGTTTGACATGGCCCATAGTTCTTACAGAACACAATAAAACGCACTGGGGAGCTGGCACACTGCATAAGAGCCTGAGTCAGACATTAGTGGGACGATATGATAAAACAAGTAACTCAACAATGTAGCATTTGCTTACACAATAACCCCAATACCAAGGACAGAATAAAATTTGGAATAATCGGTAAAGGAAATTATTCGGGGCAACAGTGGCAAATTGATTTTTCAGAACTCCCTAGAAAAGGGGGGTATCATTATTTACTGGTTCTGACTGACACGTTTTCAGGAAGGCCTGAAGCCTTTCCCTGTCGAACAAACAAAGCAAGAGAAGTGGTTAAAGTCTTGTTAAATGAAATAATAGCATGCTTTGGGATTCTAGTAGCAATGTCTTCTGATAGAGTTTCACATTTTTGTGCACAAGTGGTAGAACAGATAAGTAAGATTCTAAAGATAGATTGGCAACTGCATCCTCCTTATAGACCACAGGCAAGTGGACAGGTAGAAAAAATGAACCATTTAATTAAACAATAAATAGCTAAAATTGGATAAGAAGCTAATTTGTCATGGCCTCAATCCCTCCCTTTAGCATTACTTGGAATTAGAGTTAAACCTAGAATAAAAGGAAATTTGAGTCCCTTCAAAATCTTATATGCAAGGCCATAGCAATTTCTATTTAGTGGAGAGGACCTAACGCAGTTAGGATCAGAATATTTATATGCGTATATAACTGAACTTCAGAAACAATTAAATAAAGTACATAAATTTGTTTTAGGGACCAGGGCTAGAGGGTTGGATCAACCAATCCACCCCTTTAAGCTCGGGGATTATATATATATAAAGACTTTTTCAGGACAACCCCTGCAGGAAAAATGGAAGGAAAGTGGATGGGACCATACCAAGTATTACTGACAACACACACCGCCATGAAGATTAAGAAGCAAGCAGCTTGGATCCACAATTCAAGGGTGAAGAAGGCCCCGGCGAGGATATGGACCACCACTCCAATTGGACCAACAAAATTACGGTTTTCCAGATCCTAATGATTGCAGGGGTGCGGTTCTCGGATTTGGGGTGGGCAACTTGGGATGAGAACTTACACCTGACCTTAATACAAACAATTTCTCAAGTAACTCAGAAGACGAACTGTTGGGTATGCACCCATCTGCCACAGCATGGGAATAAGGGTGTATCGTTAATTGGGATTCCCTTGCCTGCAAACTTATCTTGGACTAATTTGTGGGAAAACACATCTCGGGGTCGAAAATATTAAGCAGTTTTGGAACTAGAAGTGAGTAGCTTCATGCCGTTAGAATCCTATTATGTATGTGTACAAAGGTGTAACCCGCCTAAGGGTATAGGAAAACAGCATTGTATAAATACGGATACTACTTCTGTGGGAAATCAGACATCTTGTAATTGAACAATTGATATTAGTACGACTAGCGGCTGGGCAAATTCAACCAGCTGGATGGTTCCAGAAGGAAAAGGGTGGTATTGGCTATGCAATGATACAGCCCGTAAGGTCTTGCCTGAGAATTGGAAGGGAACTTGCACTCTTGGAGCGGTAGTCCCCAATATGACCGTACATGATGTAGTGCCTCGAGGTTACTTGAGAAATCATATCCGGAGAATCAGATGAAAAATGAACAATCCATTGGTAGAGAGACACACCCCTTTTCATAGTTTTGTGCGATGGTTTATCCCATGCTTAGGAGTGAGTGAATTGGAAAAGGCAATAGTTAATATTTCTGCAATTATAGAGAAGTTAGAAAACAAAATTCTGGATGCTATAAAGGCTCAACAAGAAGAGATATCTAGTTTATCACAGGTCGTATTACAAAATCGGATGGCCCTAGACTTGTTACTGGCCACTCAAGGGGGAGTCTGTACAGTAATAAACACAAGTTGTTGTATGTATGTAGATCAGAGTGGAAGGATCTCTACCGACCTGGAAGAAATATGGAAGCAGACAAGGATCCTACATGAGATCAGTAAAGATGATCTTTCCTGGAGTTTTAGTGAACTATGGAATAAGTTAACCTCCTGGTTGCCCAATTTCCAATGGTTGAAACGAGTATTCATTGCTCTAATCGTATTAGTAGTGTTAGGAATATTTGTGTGCATGTCGTTTAGATGCCTGCTTTGTTGTGTTACTGTAAATAATGAAAGTATCTGATGCAAAAGAATTTGCATGGGAAAAGAAAAGGGGGGATTGATTAAGGAGGTATTGGGGAGGCAAGGACAATCCCCAGACAAGGACTGTATATCTCGAAACAAGACACTGGAACTCATGATAAGGAAGCGGCAGGCGGACAGAGAAACGAATGTAAGGACTATAAATCTCGAAACTGGACATTGGAATTCATTATAAAGATACAACAAATGGGAGAATTAGCAACAACCAGCTCTTGCAATTAAGAAACATGCCAATTCAGCAGATTCCTGACCAAAGATGAAAAGTACACTGTGAGGAAGACTCGGGGTCTTCCTCCCAAAGACCCCTGCCCACGTCCCAAAGACCCCTGCCCACAATTCTTGGAAGGCTCTGCGCAGGCGCAAGGTGCCAAAAGGCTAATTAGCATGAGAAGCGAGGGAAGGCGGGGATAGGTAATGCATATGTATAGGTGCTTGTAGAATATTGATAGATTGATTGTATAAATTCAAGACTGCTTTCTGCTTTGGGTATGCACGATAGGTGGAGAGATCCCCCGTGCATCCAGCGCTGCAATAAAGAATATACCACTTAAAGGAATTTCGGCTTCGATCTTTGAATCAATTTGGCGACCCAGATGGGACAACCTCTCTGCCGGACCGCAGGACCCGCTGGAAACAGGACTCCCTAGGGTACCCCCGGGATTTCCCGGAGGGACTCCTCGACTCACCGGATCACTGCGGAGGCAGACAAGGACCCCATCATTGTAAGTGAGTATATTCTTTATTCTGGTTTGGTTTTCTGGTAGACCGGTCATCTGGAACTGTCTGTAAGTCAGAAGGTGATCTTCTGCGAGGCAGTGTTTGGTATATACTTTGTGGTTAGCACCATAAGTACATGTTTGGGGACCTTAAGGAAGGAGCTCGCTTTAAGGTCCATCTGGAATTGTGTTGTCTATTTCGGTTTTCTGACTCATGGAGTATGGTATTTAACTCTGGTTATTGTTACTGCGATTTTGGCTATTTTCCTGGTGGTAATAGTAGGTTCGTGGCATTGTTATAAGAAAGATATCGTTACGGTGTTACACAGTTGGGTTTTCTGACTTATCGCCTGTGGAATTTGACTCTGACTATTGTTACTGTGATTTTGGCAATATTGCTGGTAACAGTAGTTTTGTGACATCGCTACTGAAAGATATTGCGTGCCCGTATTTTTGTGAGTGATACGTTTTGTGATACGCTTTTGTAAGTAACATGTGTATTCTGAAAGTGTAAACTGGAAACTGGGGGGGCAAACAAGCAGTGAAATTTTAAAGAAAAGTGTGTTAGGCTGTGTTTTAAGTCACTGGAAGGATATTGGAGGATCTGCCGGTGGAAGTGTGAACAGGAAAACATTGATAAAATATCGTAATCAGTGGTGGCCGCTTTATAAGCTGGAATGTGGAGAAAAGTGGCCCCTAAATGGAACTTTAAACTCTAATATTTTGCTACAGTTAATGTTGTTTTTTGAGAAGCAGAACAGGATGAAATGTTGTATACTGATGTTTCAGCATCTTGGTGGGAAAAGGTACGGAATTAAGCTGGCCCCTGACTGAACCTTTGATGTTGGCATTAGAGAAGTACAGGCTGGAGAAAGATAAAGGAAGTGTTAAAAGGGTTGTTGAAAGTGTTAAAGGTGTTTGAAGTTGAATGAGCAGGGAAAGAGGATGTAGGAATGTTAATAGTTCTGCCTCTGCCCGAGGCAGAGATCTTAAAATCATGGGTGTTAGCCCTTTAGGGCAAAGGGACCATGATCGGTCCGAGAGAGTTGTCACAGAAACAGGAAAGAGGTCAACTCTTAAAACAACCTGAGTTCATGTGCGAGCTCAGATTGCTGATGGGACCGTTCAGGGAACTGTGGACAATTGCATTCCCCTGACCGACCCCCACTAAGACCCGAATCATCCTGAAAATTATGAACGGTTAAGTAAATACTAAAACCTGGATGAATTGGGAATTGAGAATATGCTTCCAACAAGGTCTAAAAGAAAGCCCTATGGAATTTTTGGACCAACTCTGAAATGTAATGAAAATAAATAAATAAATACATAAATAAAACAAAACGGTTTGGACCTGGCTTTGGAGAACAAATTGACTAGCCTTTTCCTAGGGTAATCAACCCCTGATTTCAACAGGAATAACGGGGACCTGGGGAATCTACCCTAGCGGATCCTCCACTGGTTATAATGAAGCTAGGGGAGGAATGGAAGTGAAATTTCTTATTGCTATGGGGCAACGTATTCAGTTCTAAATCAAGCATTAATGCCTTCACAGAATTATTATGTTAGGGTAAAAGGTGTGTCGTGGTTTAACCCGGCCGGCAGCTAAACACCACGCAGCTGTTCGCTCCCCCTCCCCCTCCCTCTCTGGGACGGGGGAGAGAAATGGAAAGTGAAGCCCGTGAGTTGAGATAAAGACAGTTTAATAAGACAAAATAATAGTAATAATAATAATAATAATAATAATAATAATAATAATAATACAATGATGATAATAGTACCACTACTAATAATGTGTACAAACAAGTGATGCACAATGCAATTGCTCACCACCCGCTGACCGATGCCCAGCCTAACCCCGAGCAGTCCGGCCCCCTCCCCCTGGCTAGCCACCCCTATGTATTGTTTAGCCTGACGTCAGATGCTATGGAATACCCCTTTGGCTAGTTTGGGTCACCTGTCCTGGGTCTGTCCCCTCCCAGCTCTTACTGCACCCCCAGCCTGCCTGTTGGCAGGACAGAGCAAGAAGCTGAGATGTCCTTGGCTTGGTATAAGCACTGCTCTGCAACAATTAAAACATCGGGGTGTTATCAGCACTCTTCTCATCCTAAGCCAAAACATAGCATTCTACCAGCTACTAGGAAGAAAATTAACTCTGTTCTAACTGAAACCAGGACAAGGTGTAACCGAAAAGGCTTATTTTTGTGAACCTTTGAAGTACAAGTTAGGGAAACAATGGGGCATACACAGATTTTTATCTATGCCTAGCTCCTCGTGGGCACTCTTAGGTAGAGATTTATTAGAGCAAGTAGGAGCAGAAATTGTCTTTGAAAAAGGGAAAATGGAATTAAGAACAGGAGAAGAACAACTAATAAATGTGTTAAGCTTGACACTAATACAAAGTGACCCTAAAAGTGAAATACCTTTAGAGATCACAGATCAAGTATGTCCAGGAGTTTGGGCTAGCGAAGTCCCTGGAAGAGCTAAAAATGTGACCTTAATAATTATTAAATTAAAGCCAGGAGAGAAACCCGTTAAGGTTAAGTAATATCCTTTGAGGCTAGAAGATAGGAAAGGAATTAAAGAGATAATTGATAAATTTTTACAGGATGGATTATTGCTTGAATGCGAATCAGAATACAATGCACCCGTATTGCCAATTAAAAAGGCAGATGAAAAAGCTATAGGCTAGTTCAGGATTTGAGGGCCATAAATAAAATCACTGAGGATATACATCCAGTAGTGGCAAACCCTTATACTTTGCTGACTAAATTAAAGCATAGTCAAGTCTGGTTTACCGTACGGGATTTAAAAGATGCCTTCTTCTGCCTAGGCTTAGCCACAGAAAGCCAAAACCTATTCGCCTTTGAATGGGAAAATCCCGATTCAGGCAGAAAGACGCAGCTTACGTGGACATTACTACCTCAAGGATTCAAGAATAGCCCCACTATTTTTGGAAACCAATTAGCAAGGGAACTCGAAACATGGATACCTCCGGACACTGAAGGTGCTTTGTTACAATATGTAGATGATCTCTTAATAGCTACCGAGACTAAAGGGAGTTGTATTCAATGGACTGTAAGTCGTCTTAATTTTCTGGGTTTAAATGGATCTCAAGTCTCTTGACAGAAAGTCCAGCTGGCTCAACAAAGTGTGACCTATCTGGGATTTGACATTTCGGAAGGACAACGAGAACTAGGAACTGAACATAAGGAAGTCATTTGCCGGACTCCAGAACCTCAAATGGTAAAGGAGCTACAAACCTTTTTAGGAACGACAGGTTGGTGTCGCCTTTGGATTTATAATGATGGACTATTGGTAAAGCCTCTGTGTGAATTGATAAAGATTAACCAGTCAAAGTTAGTCTGGACTGGAGAAGCACAAAAAGTCTTTAAACAACTTAAACAAGAATTGATGATTTTGAAATATCAAGCAATATTGGTAGAACAGGACGACGTGGAAATTGTGAAAATTAATATTGTGAATCTAGCCTCTTTTCTTAGTGATGCTCCGGCACGACCTGTGATTCACGATTGTTTAGAAACTATAGAGACTGTGTATTCCAGCCGACCAGACCTTAAGGAGGAGCCCATGGAAGATGCGGAAGAAACTTGGTTCACGGATGGGAGCAGTTTTGTTACGCAAAGACAACGTAAAGCTGGATATGCTATAACAACTACTCAGCAGGTAATCGAGTCTAAGCCTTTACCCCCTGGAACATCAGCTCAAAAGGCGGAGATAGTTGCTCTCACGAGAGCATTGGAACTGGCAGCGGGAAAAAGGGTAAATATTTGGACAGATTCTAAATATACATTTGGCGTGGTACATGCTCATGGAGGAATTTGGAAAGACCATGGATTGCTGACCGCTCAGTGAAAACACAAAGTATGCTGAAGAAATTTTAAAATTGTTAGAGGCTGTAAAACAACCAGAAAAGGTAGCTATCATGCATTGTCAGGGACACCAAAAGGGGAACACCGATTTTGAAACTAGAAAATCGATTGGCAGAGGCTAAGCAGGCAGCTGAAATAACTGAGGTGAAGGCATTGTCTTTGATACCAGACGGTAAAATCCAAACTATATCCAAATTATACAAAAGAAGACTTAAAATTAATTGAAGATTTGAAAGGTAAAATGAAACCAGATGGAGGAGTATATTTAAAAGATAAGCACATAGTAATACCCTCTAGTTTGACATGGCCCATAGTTCTTACAGAACACAATAAAACGCACTGGGGAGCTGGCACAGTGCATAAGAGCCTGAGTCAGACATTAGTGGGACGATATGATAAAACAAGTAACTCAACAATGTAGCATTTGCTTACACAATAACCCCAATACCAAGGACAGAATAAAATTTGGAATAATCGGTAAAGGAAATTATTTGGGGCAACAGTGGCAAATTGATTTTTCAGAACTCCCTAGAAAAGGGGGGTATCATTATTTACTGGTTCTGACTGACACGTTTTCAGGAAGGCCTGAAGCCTTTCCCTGTCGAACAAACAAAGCAAGAGAAGTGGTTAAAGTCTTGTTAAATGAAATAATAGCATGCTTTGGGATTCTAGTAGCAATGTCTTCTGATAGAGTTTCACATTTTTGTGCACAAGTGGTAGAACAGATAAGTAAGATTCTAAAGATAGATTGGCAACTGCATCCTCCTTATAGACCACAGGCAAGTGGACAGGTAGAAAAAATGAACCATTTAATTAAACAATAAATAGCTAAAATTGGATAAGAAGCTAATTTGTCATGGCCTCAATCCCTCCCTTTAGCATTACTTGGAATTAGAGTTAAACCTAGAATAAAAGGAAATTTGAGTCCCTTCAAAATCTTATATGCAAGGCCATAGCAATTTCTATTTAGTGGAGAGGACCTAACGCAGTTAGGATCAGAATATTTATATGCTTATATAACTGAACTTCAGAAACAATTAAATAAAGTCCATAAATTTGTTTTAGGGACCAGGGCTAGAGGGTTGGATCAACCAATCCACCCCTTTAAGCTCGGGGATTATATATACATATATAAAGACTTTTTCAGGACAACCCGTGCAGGAAAAATGGAAGGAAAGTGGATGGGACCATACCAAGTATTACTGACAACACACACCGCCATGAAGATTAAGAAGCAAGCAGCTTGGATCCACAATTAAAGGGTGAAGAAGGCCCCGGCGAGGGTATGGACCACCACTCCAATTGGACCAACAAAATTACGGTTTTCCAGATCCTAATGATTGCAGGGGTGCGGTTCTCGGATTTGGGGTGGGTAACTTGGGATGAGAACTTACACCTGACCTTAATACAAACAATTTCTCAAGTAACTCAGAAGACGAACTGTTGGGTATGCACCCATCTGCCACAGCATGGGAATAAGGGTGTATCGTTAATTGGGATTCCCTTGCCTGCAAACTTATCTTGGACTAATTTGTGGGAAAACACATCTCGGGGTCGAAAATATTAGGCAGTTTTGGAACTAGAAGTGAGTAGCTTCATGCCGTTAGAATCCTATTATGTATGTGTACAAAGGTGTAACCCGCCTAAGGGTGTAGGAAAACAGCATTGTATAAATACGGATACTACTTCTGTGGGAAATCAGACATCTTGTAATTGAACAATTGATATTAGTACGACTAGCGGCTGGGCAAATTCAACCAGCTGGACGGTTCCAGAAGGAAAAGGGTGGTATTGGCTATGCAATGATACAGCCCGTAAGGTCTTGCCTGAGAATTGGAAGGGAACTTGCACTCTTGGAGCGGTAGTCAAGGGTGGTATTGGCTATGCAATGATACAGCCCGTAAGGTCTTGCCTGAGAATTGGAAGGGAACTTGCACTCTTGGAGCGGTAGTCCCCAATATGACTGTACATGATGTAGTGCCTCGAGGTTACTTGAGAAATCATATCCGGAGAATCAGATGAAAAATTAACAATCCATTGGTAGAGAGACACACCCCTTTTCATAGTTTTGTGCGATGGTTTATCCCATGCTTAGGAGTGAGTGAATTGGAAAAGGCAATAGTTAATATTTCTGCAATTATAGAGAAGTTAGAAAACAAAATTCTGGATGCTATAAAGGCTCAACAAGAAGAGATATCTAGTTTATCACAGGTCGTATTACAAAATCGGATGGCCCTAGACTTGTTACTGGCCACTCAAGCGGGAGTCTGTACAGTAATAAACACAAGTTGTTGTATGTATGTAGATCAGAGTGGAAGGATCTCTACCGACCTGGAAGAAATATAGAAGCAGACAAGGATCCTACATGAGATCAGTAAAGATGATCTTTCCTGGAGTTTTAGTGAACTATGGAATAAGTGAACCTCCTGGTTGCCCAATTTCCAATGGTTGAAACGAGTATTCATTGCTCTAATCGTATTAGTAGTGTTAGGAATATTTGTGTGCATGTCGTTTAGATGCCTGCTTTGTTGTGTTACTGTAAATAATGAAAGTATCTGATGCAAAAGAATTTGCATGGGAAAAGAAAAGGGGGGATTGATTAAGGAGGTATTGGGGAGGCAAGGACAATCCCCAGACAAGGACTGTATATCTCGAAACAAGACACTGGAACTCATGATAAGGAAGCGGCAGGCGGACAGAGAAACGAATGTAAGGACTATAAATCTCGAAACTGGACATTGGAATTCATTATAAAGATACAACAAACGGGAGAATTAGCAACAACCAGCTCTTGCAATTAAGAAACATGCCAATTCAGCAGATTCCTGACCAAAGATGAAAAGTACACTGTGAGGAAGACTCGGGGTCTTCCTCCCAAAGACCCCTGCCCACGTCCCAAAGACCCCTGCCCACAATTCTTGGAAGGCTCTGCGCAGGCGCAAGGTGCCAAAAGGCTAATTAGCATGAGAAGCGAGGGAAGGCGGGGATAGGTAATGCATATGTATAGGTGCTTGTAGAATATTGATAGATTGATTGTATAAATTCAAGACTGCTTTCTGCTTTGGGTATGCACGATAGGTGGAGAGATCCCCCGTGCATCCAGCGCTGCAATAAAGAATATACCACTTAAAGGAATTTCGGCTTCGATCTTTGAATCAATTTGGCGACCCGGATGGGACAACCTCTCTGCCGGACTGCAGGACCCGCTGGGAACAGGACTCCCTAGGGTACCCCCGGGATTTCCCGGAGGGACTCCTCGACTCACCGGATCACTGCGGAGGCAGACAAGGACCCCATCATTGTAAGTGAGTATATTCTTTATTCTGGTTTGGTTTTCTGGTAGACCGGTCATCTGGAACTGTCTGTAAGTCAGCAGGTGATCTTCTGCGAGGCAGTGTTTGGTATATACTTTGTGGTTAGCACCATAAGTACATGTTTGGGGACCTTAAGGAAGGAGCTCGCTTTAAGGTCCATCTGGAATTGTGTTGTCTATTTCGGTTTTCTGACTCATGGAGTATGGTATTTAACTCTGGTTATTGTTACTGCGATTTTGGCTATTTTCCTGGTGGTAATAGTAGGTTCGTGGCATTGTTATAAGAAAGATATCGTTATGGTGTTACACAGTTCGGTTTTCTGACTTATCGCATGTGGAATTTGACTATTGTTACTGTGATTTTGGCAATATTGCTGGTAATAGTAGTTTTGTGACATCGCTACTGAAAGATATTGCGTGCCCGTATTTTTGTGAGTGATACGTTTTGTGATACGCTTTTGTAAGTAACATGTGTATTCTGAAAGTGTAAACTGGAAACTGGGGGGGCAAACAAGCAGTGAAATTTTAAAGAAAAGTGTGTTAGGCTGTGTTTTAAGTCACTGGAAGGATATTGGAGGATCTGCCGGTGGAAGTGTGAACAGGAAAACATTGATAAAATATCGTAATCAGTGGTGGCCGCTTTATAAGCTGGAATGTGGAGAAAAGTGGCCCCTAAATGGAACTTTAAACTCTAATATTTTGCTACAGTTACTGTTGTTTTTTGAGAAGCAGAACAGGATGAAATGTTGTATACTGATGTTTCAGCATCTTGGTGGGAAAAGGTACGGAATTAAGTTGGCCCCTGACTGAACCTTTGATGTTGGCATTAGAGAAGTACAGGCTGGAGAAAGATCAAGGAAGTGTTAAAAGGGTTGTTGAAAGTGTTAAAGGTGTTTGAAGTTGAATGAGCAGGGAAAGAGGATGTAGGATCGTAATAGTTCTGCCTCTGCCCGAGGCAGAGATCTTAAAATCATGGGTGTTAGCCCTTTAGGGCAAAGGGACCATAATCGGTCCGAGAGAGTTGTCACAGAAACAGAAAAGAGGTCAACTCTTAAAACAACCTGAGTTCATGTGCGAGCTCAGATTGCTGATGGGACCGTTCAGGGAACTGTGGACAATTGCATTCCCCTGACCGACCCCCACTAAGACCCGAATCATCCTGAAAATTATGAACGGTTAAGTAAATACTAAAACCTGGATGAATTGGGAATTGAGAATATGCTTCCAACAAGGTCTAAAAGAAACCCCTATGGAATTTTTGGACCAACTCTGAAATGTAATGAAAATAAATAAATAAATACATAAATAAAACAAAACGGTTTGGACCTGGCTTTGGAGGACAAATTGACTAGCCTTTTCCTAGGGTAATCAACCCCTGATTTCAACAGGAATAACGGGGACCTGGGGAATCTACCCTAGCGGATCCTCCACTGGTTATAATGAAGCTAGGGGAGGAATGGAAGTGAAATTTCTTATTGCTATGGGGCAACGTATTCAGTTCTAAATCAAGCATTAATACCTTCACAGAATTATTATGTTAGGGTAAAAGGTGTGTCGTGGTTTAACCCGGCCGGCAGCTAAACACCACGCAGCTGTTCGCTCACCCTCCCCCTCCCTCTCTGGGACGGGGGAGAGAAATGGAAAGTGAAGCCCGTGAGTTGAGATAAAGACAGTTTAATAAGACAAAATAATAAAAATAATAAAAATGAAAATAAAAATAAAAATAATAATAATAATAATAATAATACAATGATGATAATAGTACCACTACTAATAATGTGTACAAACAAGTGATGCACAATGCAATTGCTCACCACCCGCTGACCGATGCCCAGCCTAACCCCGAGCAGTCCGGCCCCCTCCCCCTGGCTAGCCACCCCTATGTATTGTTTAGCCTGACATCAGATGCTATGGAATACCCCTTTGGCTAGTTTGGGTCACCTGTCCTGGGTCTGTCCCCTCCCAGCTCTTACTGCACCCCCAGCCTGCCTGTTGGCAGGACAGAGCAAGAAGCTGAGATGTCCTTGGCTTGGTATAAGCACTGCTCTGCAACAATTAAAACATCGGGGTGTTATCAGCACTCTTCTCATCCTAAGCCAAAACATAGCATTCTACCAGCTACTAGGAAGAAAATTAACTCTGTTCTAACTGAAACCAGGACAAGGTGTAACCGAAAAGGCTTATTTTTGTGAACCTTTGAAGTACAAGTTAGGGAAACAATGGGGCATACACAGATTTTTATCTATGCCTAGCTCCTCATGGGCACTCTTAGGTAGAGATTTATTAGAGCAAGTGGGAGCAGAAATTGTCTTTGAAAAAGGGAAAATGGAATTAAGAACAGGAGAAGAACAACTAATAAATGTGTTAAGCTTGGCACTAATACAAACTGACCCTAAAAGTGAAATACCTTTAGAGATCACAGATCAAGTATGTCCAGGAGTTTGGGCTACCGAAGTCCCTGGAAGAGCTAAAAATGTGACCTTAATAATTATTAAATTAAAGCCAGGAGAGAAACCCGTTAAGGTTAAGTAATATCCTTTGAGGCTAGAAGATAGGAAAGGAATTAAAGAGATAATTGATAAATTTTTACAGGATGGATTATTGCTTGAATGCGAATCAGAATACAATGCACCCATATTGCCAATTAAAAAGGCAGATGAAAAAGCTATAGGCTAGTTCAGGATTTGAGGGCCATAAATAAAATCACTGAGGATATACATCCAGTAGTGGCAAACCCTTATACTTTGCTGACTAAATTAAAGAATAGTCAAGTCTGGTTTACCGTACTGGATTTAAAAGATGCCTTCTTCTGCCTAGGCTTAGCCACAGAAAGCCAAAACCTGTTCGCCTTTGAATGGGAAAATCCCGATTCAGGCAGAAAGACGCAGCTTACGTGGACATTACTACCTCAAGGATTCAAGAATAGCCCCACTATTTTTGGAAACCAATTAGCAAGGGAACTCGAAACATGGATACCTCCGGACACTGAAGGTGCTTTGTTACAATATGTAGATGATCTCTTAATAGCTACCGAGACTAAAGGGAGTTGTATTCAATGGACTGTAAGTCGTCTTAATTTTCTGGGTTTAAATGGATATCAAGTCTCTTGACAGAAAGTCCAGCTGGCTCAACAAAGTGTGACCTATCTGGGATTTGACATTTCAGAAGGACAACGAGAACTAGGAACTGAACATAAGGAAGTCATTTGCCGGACTCCAGAACCTCAAATGGTAAAGGAGCTACAAACCTTTTTAGGAATGACAGGTTGGTGTCGCCTTTGGATTTATAATGATGGACTATTGGTAAAGCCTCTATGTGAATTGATAAAGATTAACCAGTCAAAGTTAGTCTGGACTGGAGAAGCACAAAAAGTCTTTAAACAACTTAAACAAGAATTGATGATTTTGAAACATCAAGCAATATTGGTAGAACAGGACGACGTGGAAATTGTGATAATTAATATTGTGAATCTAGCCTCTTTTCTTAGTGATGCTCCGGCACGACCTGTGATTCACGATTGTTTAGAAACTATAGAGACTGTGTATTCCAGCCGACCAGACCTTAAGGAGGAGCCCATGGAAGATGCGGAAGAAACTTGGTTCACGGATGGGAGCAGTTTTGTTACGCAAAGACAACGTAAAGCTGGATATGCTATAAAAACTACTCAGCAGGTAATCGAGTCTAAGCCTTTACCCCCTGGAACATCAGCTCAAAAGGCGGAGATAGTTGCTCTCACGAGAGCATTGGAACTGGCAGCGGGAAAAAGGGTAAATATTTGGACAGATTCTAAATATACATTCGGCGTGGTACATGCTGATGGAGCAATTTGGAAAGAACATGGATTGCTGACCGCTCAGTGAAAACACAAAGTATGCTGAAGAAATTTTAAAATTGTTAGAGGCTGTAAAACAACCAGAAAAGGTAGCTATCATGCATTGTCAGGGACACTAAAAGGGGAACACCGATTTTGAAATTGGAAAATCGATTGGCAGAGGCTAAGCAGGCAGCTGAAATAACTGAGGTGAAGGCATTGTCTTTGATACCAGACGGTAAAATCCAAACTATATCCAAATTATACAAAAGAAGACTTAAAATTAATTGAAGATTTGAAAGGTAAAATGAAACCAGATGGAGGAGTATATTTAAAAGATAAGCACATAGTAATACCCTCTAGTTTGACATGGCCCATAGTTCTTACAGAACACAATAAAACGCACTGGGGAGCTGGCACACTGCATAAGAGCCTGAGTCAGACATTAGTGGGACGATATGATAAAACAAGTAACTCAACAATGTAGCATTTGCTTACACAATAACCCCAATACCAAGAATAGAATAAAATTTGGAATAATCGGTAAAGGAAATTATTCGGGGCAACAGTGGCAAATTGATTTTTCAGAACTCCCTAGAAAAAGGGGGTATCATTATTTACTGGTTCTGACTGACACGTTTTCAGGAAGGCCTGAAGCCTTTCCCTGTCGAACAAACAAAGCAAGAGAAGTGGTTAAAGTCTTGTTAAATGAAATAATAGCATGCTTTGGGATTCTAGTAGCAATGTCTTCTGATAGAGTTTCACATTTTTGTGCACAAGTGGTAGAACAGATAAGTAAGATTCTAAAGATAGATTGGCAACTGCATCCTCCTTATAGACCACAGGCAAGTGGACAGGTAGAAAAAATGAACCATTTAATTAAACAATAAATAGCTAAAATTGGATAAGAAGCTAATTTGTCATGGCCTCAATCCCTCCCTTTAGCATTACTTGGAATTAGAGTTAAACCTAGAATAAAAGGAAATTTGAGTCCCTTCAAAATCTTATATGCAAGGCCATAGCAATTTCTATTTAGTGGAGAGGACCTAACGCAGTTAGGATCAGAATATTTATATGCGTATATAACTGAACTTCAGAAACAATTAAATAAAGTACATAAATTTGTTTTAGGGACCAGGGCTAGAGGGTTGGATCAACCAATCCACCCCTTTAAGCTCGGGGATTATATATATATAAAGACTTTTTCAGGACAACCCCTGCAGGAAAAATGGAAGGAAAGTGGATGGGACCATACCAAGTATTACTGACAACACACACCGCCATGAAGATTAAGAAGCAAGCAGCTTGGATCCACAATTCAAGGGTGAAGAAGGCCCCGGCGAGGATATGGACCACCACTCCAATTGGACCAACAAAATTACGGTTTTCCAGATCCTAATGATTGCAGGGGTGCGGTTCTCGGATTTGGGGTGGGCAACTTGGGATGAGAACTTACACCTGACCTTAATACAAACAATTTCTCAAGTAACTCAGAAGACGAACTGTTGGGTATGCACCCATCTGCCACAGCATGGGAATAAGGGTGTATCGTTAATTGGGATTCCCTTGCCTGCAAACTTATCTTGGACTAATTTGTGGGAAAACACATCTCGGGGTCGAAAATATTAAGCAGTTTTGGAACTAGAAGTGAGTAGCTTCATGCCGTTAGAATCCTATTATGTATGTGTACAAAGGTGTAACCCGCCTAAGGGTATAGGAAAACAGCATTGTATAAATACGGATACTACTTCTGTGGGAAATCAGACATCTTGTAATTGAACAATTGATATTAGTACGACTAGCGGCTGGGCAAATTCAACCAGCTGGACGGTTCCAGAAGGAAAAGGGTGGTATTGGCTATGCAATGATACAGCCCGTAAGGTCTTGCCTGAGGATTGGAAGGGAACTTGCACTCTTGGAGCGGTAGTCAAGGGTGGTATTGGCTATGCAATGATACAGCCCGTAAGGTCTTGCCTGAGAATTGGAAGGGAACTTGCACTCTTGGAGCGGTAGTCCCCAATATGACAGTACATGATGTAGTGCCTCGAGGTTACTTGAGAAATCATATCCGGAGAATCAGATGAGAAATTAACAATCCATTGGTAGAGAGACACACCCCTTTTCATAGTTTTGTGCGATGGTTTATCCCATGCTTAGGAGTGAGTGAATTGGAAAAGGCAATAGTTAATATTTCTGCAATTATAGAGAAGTTAGAAAACAAAATTCTGGATGCTATAAAGGCTCAACAAGAAGAGATATCTAGTTTATCACAGGTCGTATTACAAAATCGGATGGCCCTAGACTTGTTACTGGCCACTCAAGGGGGAGTCTGTACAGTAATAAACACAAGTTGTTGTGTGTATGTAGATCAGAGTGGAAGGATCTCTACCGACCTGGAAGAAATATGGAAGCAGACAAGGATCCTACATGAGATCAGTAAAGATGATCTTTCCTGGAGTTTTAGTGAACTATGGAATAAGTGAACCTCCTGGTTGCCCAATTTCCAGTGGTTGAAACGAGTATTCATTGCTCTAATCGTATTAGTAGTGTTAGGAATATTTGTGTGCATGTCGTTTAGATGCCTGCTTTGTTGTGTTACTGTAAATAATGAAAGTATCTGATGCAAAAGAATTTGCATGGGAAAAGAAAAGGGGGGATTGATTAAGGAGGTATTGGGGAGGCAAGGACAATCCCCAGACAAGGACTGTATATCTCGAAACAAGACACTGGAACTCATGATAAGGAAGCGGCAGGCGGACAGAGAAACGAATGTAAGGACTATAAATCTCGAAACTGGACATTGGAATTCATTATAAAGATACAACAAACGGGAGAATTAGCAACAACCAGCTCTTGCAATTAAGAAACATGCCAATTCAGCAGATTCCTGACCAAAGGTGAAAAGTACACTGTGAGGAAGACTCGGGGTCTGCCTCCCAAAGACCCCTGCCCACGTCCCAAAGACCCCTGCCCACAATTCTTGGAAGGCTCTGCGCAGGCGCAAGGTGCCAAAAGGCTAATTAGCATGAGAAGCGAGGGAAGGCGGGGATAGGTAATGCATATGTATAGGTGCTTGTAGAATATTGATAGATTGATTGTATAAATTCAAGACTGCTTTCTGCTTTGGGTATGCACGATAGGTGGAGAGATCCCCCGTGCATCCAGCGCTGCAATAAAGAATATACCACTTAAAGGAATTTCGGCTTCGATCTTTGAATCAATTTGGCGACCCAGATGGGACAACCTCTCTGCCGGACTGCAGGACCCGCTGGAAACAGGACTCCCTAGGGTACCCCCGGGATTTCCCGGAGGGACTCCTCGACTCACCGGATCACTGCGGAGGCAGACAAGGACCCCATCATTGTAAGTGAGTATATTCTTTATTCTGGTTTGGTTTTCTGGTAGACCGGTCATCTGGAACTGTCTGTAAGTCAGAAGGTGATCTTCTGCGAGGCAGTGTTTGGTATATACTTTGTGGTTAGCACCATAAGTACATGTTTGGGGACCTTAAGGAAGGAGCTCGCTTTAAGGTCCATCTGGAATTGTGTTGTCTATTTCGGTTTTCTGACTCATGGAGTATGGTATTTAACTCTGGTTATTGTTACTGCGATTTTGGCTATTTTCCTGGTGGTAATAGTAGGTTCGTGGCATTGTTATAAGAAAGATATCGTTACGGTGTTACACAGTTCGGTTTTCTGACTTATCGCATGTGGAATTTGACTATTGTTACTGTGATTTTGGCAATATTGCTGGTAATAGTAGTTTTGTGACATCGCTACTGAAAGATATTGCGTGCCCGTATTTTTGTGAGTGATACGTTTTGTGATACGCTTTTGTAAGTAACATGTGTATTCTGAAAGTGTAAACTGGAAACTGGGGGGGCAAACAAGCAGTGAAATTTTAAAGAAAAGTGTGTTAGGCTGTGTTTTAAGTCACTGGAAGGATATTGGAGGATCTGCCGGTGGAAGTGTGAACAGGAAAACATTGATAAAATATCGTAATCAGTGGTGGCCGCTTTATAAGCTGGAATGTGGAGAAAAGTGGCCCCTAAATGGAACTTTAAACTCTAATATTTTGCTACAGTTACTGTTGTTTTTTGAGAAGCAGAACAGGATGAAATGTTGTATACTGATGTTTCAGCATCTTGGTGGGAAAAGGTACGGAATTAAGTTGGCCCCTGACTGAACCTTTGATGTTGGCATTAGAGAAGTACAGGCTGGAGAAAGATCAAGGAAGTGTTAAAAGGGTTGTTGAAAGTGTTAAAGGTGTTTGAAGTTGAATGAGCAGGGAAAGAGGATGTAGGATCGTAATAGTTCTGCCTCTGCCCGAGGCAGAGATCTTAAAATCATGGGTGTTAGCCCTTTAGGGCAAAGGGACCATAATCAGTCCGAGAGAGTTGTCACAGAAACAGAAAAGAGGTCAACTCTTAAAACAACCTGAGTTCATGTGCGAGCTCAGATTGCTGATGGGACCGTTCAGGGAACTGTGGACAATTGCATTCCCCTGACCGACCCCCACTAAGACCCGAATCATCCTGAAAATTATGAACGGTTAAGTAAATACTAAAACCTGGATGAATTGGGAATTGAGAATATGCTTCCAACAAGGTCTAAAAGAAACCCCTATGGAATTTTTGGACCAACTCTGAAATGTAATGAAAATAAATAAATAAATACATAAATAAAACAAAACGGTTTGGACCTGGCTTTGGAGGACAAATTGACTAGCCTTTTCCTAGGGTAATCAACCCCTGATTTCAACAGGAATAACGGGGACCTGGGGAATCTACCCTAGCGGATCCTCCACTGGTTATAATGAAGCTAGGGGAGGAATGGAAGTGAAATTTCTTATTGCTATGGGGCAACGTATTCAGTTCTAAATCAAGCATTAATACCTTCACAGAATTATTATGTTAGGGTAAAAGGTGTGTCGTGGTTTAACCCGGCCGGCAGCTAAACACCACGCAGCTGTTCGCTCACCTTCCCCCTCCCTCTCTGGGACGGGGGAGAGAAATGGAAAGTGAAGCCCGTGAGTTGAGATAAAGACAGTTTAATAAGACAAAATAATAAAAATAATAAAAATGAAAATAAAAATAAAAATAATAATAATAATAATAATAATACAATGATGATAATAGTACCACTACTAATAATGTGTACAAACAAGTGATGCACAATGCAATTGCTCACCACCCGCTGACCGATGCCCAGCCTAACCCCGAGCAGTCCGGCCCCCTCCCCCTGGCTAGCCACCCCTATGTATTGTTTAGCCTGACATCAGATGCTATGGAATACCCCTTTGGCTAGTTTGGGTCACCTGTCCTGGGTCTGTCCCCTCCCAGCTCTTACTGCACCCCCAGCCTGCCTGTTGGCAGGACAGAGCAAGAAGCTGAGATGTCCTTGGCTTGGTATAAGCACTGCTCTGCAACAATTAAAACATCGGGGTGTTATCAGCACTCTTCTCATCCTAAGCCAAAACATAGCATTCTACCAGCTACTAGGAAGAAAATTAACTCTGTTCTAACTGAAACCAGGACAAGGTGTAACCGAAAAGGCTTATTTTTGTGAACCTTTGAAGTACAAGTTAGGGAAACAATGGGGCATACACAGATTTTTATCTATGCCTAGCTCCTCATGGGCACTCTTAGGTAGAGATTTATTAGAGCAAGTGGGAGCAGAAATTGTCTTTGAAAAAGGGAAAATGGAATTAAGAACAGGAGAAGAACAACTAATAAATGTGTTAAGCTTGGCACTAATACAAACTGACCCTAAAAGTGAAATACCTTTAGAGATCACAGATCAAGTATGTCCAGGAGTTTGGGCTACCGAAGTCCCTGGAAGAGCTAAAAATGTGACCTTAATAATTATTAAATTAAAGCCAGGAGAGAAACCCGTTAAGGTTAAGTAATATCCTTTGAGGCTAGAAGATAGGAAAGGAATTAAAGAGATAATTGATAAATTTTTACAGGATGGATTATTGCTTGAATGCGAATCAGAATACAATGCACCCATATTGCCAATTAAAAAGGCAGCTGAAAAAGCTATAGGCTAGTTCAGGATTTGAGGGCCATAAATAAAATCACTGAGGATATACATCCAGTAGTGGCAAACCCTTATACTTTGCTGACTAAATTAAAGAATAGTCAAGTCTGGTTTACCGTACTGGATTTAAAAGATGCCTTCTTCTGCCTAGGCTTAGCCACAGAAAGCCAAAACCTGTTCGCCTTTGAATGGGAAAATCCCGATTCAGGCAGAAAGACGCAGCTTACGTGGACATTACTACCTCAAGGATTCAAGAATAGCCCCACTATTTTTGGAAACCAATTAGCAAGGGAACTCGAAACATGGATACCTCCGGACACTGAAGGTGCTTTGTTACAATATGTAGATGATCTCTTAATAGCTACCGAGACTAAAGGGAGTTGTATTCAATGGACTGTAAGTCGTCTTAATTTTCTGGGTTTAAATGGATATCAAGTCTCTTGACAGAAAGTCCAGCTGGCTCAACAAAGTGTGACCTATCTGGGATTTGACATTTCAGAAGGACAACGAGAACTAGGAACTGAACATAAGGAAGTCATTTGCCGGACTCCAGAACCTCAAATGGTAAAGGAGCTACAAACCTTTTTAGGAATGACAGGTTGGTGTCGCCTTTGGATTTATAATGATGGACTATTGGTAAAGCCTCTATGTGAATTGATAAAGATTAACCAGTCAAAGTTAGTCTGGACTGGAGAAGCACAAAAAGTCTTTAAACAACTTAAACAAGAATTGATGATTTTGAAACATCAAGCAATATTGGTAGAACAGGACGACGTGGAAATTGTGATAATTAATATTGTGAATCTAGCCTCTTTTCTTAGTGATGCTCCGGCACGACCTGTGATTCACGATTGTTTAGAAACTATAGAGACTGTGTATTCCAGCCGACCAGACCTTAAGGAGGAGCCCATGGAAGATGCGGAAGAAACTTGGTTCACGGATGGGAGCAGTTTTGTTACGCAAAGACAACGTAAAGCTGGATATGCTATAAAAACTACTCAGCAGGTAATCGAGTCTAAGCCTTTACCCCCTGGAACATCAGCTCAAAAGGCGGAGATAGTTGCTCTCACGAGAGCATTGGAACTGGCAGCGGGAAAAAGGGTAAATATTTGGACAGATTCTAAATATACATTCGGCGTGGTACATGCTGATGGAGCAATTTGGAAAGAACATGGATTGCTGACCGCTCAGTGAAAACACAAAGTATGCTGAAGAAATTTTAAAATTGTTAGAGGCTGTAAAACAACCAGAAAAGGTAGCTATCATGCATTGTCAGGGACACCAAAAGGGGAACACCGATTTTGAAATTGGAAAATCGATTGGCAGAGGCTAAGCAGGCAGCTGAAATAACTGAGGTGAAGGCATTGTCTTTGATACCAGACGGTAAAATCCAAACTATATCCAAATTATACAAAAGAAGACTTAAAATTAATTGAAGATTTGAAAGGTAAAATGAAACCAGATGGAGGAGTATATTTAAAAGATAAGCACATAGTAATACCCTCTAGTTTGACATGGCCCATAGTTCTTACAGAACACAATAAAACGCACTGGGGAGCTGGCACACTGCATAAGAGCCTGAGTCAGACATTAGTGGGACGATATGATAAAACAAGTAACTCAACAATGTAGCATTTGCTTACACAATAACCCCAATACCAAGAATAGAATAAAATTTGGAATAATCGGTAAAGGAAATTATTCGGGGCAACAGTGGCAAATTGATTTTTCAGAACTCCCTAGAAAAAGGGGGTATCATTATTTACTGGTTCTGACTGACACGTTTTCAGGAAGGCCTGAAGCCTTTCCCTGTCGAACAAACAAAGCAAGAGAAGTGGTTAAAGTCTTGTTAAATGAAATAATAGCATGCTTTGGGATTCTAGTAGCAATGTCTTCTGATAGAGTTTCACATTTTTGTGCACAAGTGGTAGAACAGATAAGTAAGATTCTAAAGATAGATTGGCAACTGCATCCTCCTTATAGACCACAGGCAAGTGGACAGGTAGAAAAAATGAACCATTTAATTAAACAATAAATAGCTAAAATTGGATAAGAAGCTAATTTGTCATGGCCTCAATCCCTCCCTTTAGCATTACTTGGAATTAGAGTTAAACCTAGAATAAAAGGAAATTTGAGTCCCTTCAAAATCTTATATGCAAGGCCATAGCAATTTCTATTTAGTGGAGAGGACCTAACGCAGTTAGGATCAGAATATTTATATGCGTATATAACTGAACTTCAGAAACAATTAAATAAAGTACATAAATTTGTTTTAGGGACCAGGGCTAGAGGGTTGGATCAACCAATCCACCCCTTTAAGCTCGGGGATTATATATATATAAAGACTTTTTCAGGACAACCCCTGCAGGAAAAATGGAAGGAAAGTGGATGGGACCATACCAAGTATTACTGACAACACACACCGCCATGAAGATTAAGAAGCAAGCAGCTTGGATCCACAATTCAAGGGTGAAGAAGGCCCCGGCGAGGATATGGACCACCACTCCAATTGGACCAACAAAATTACAGTTTTCCAGATCCTAATGATTGCAGGGGTGCGGTTCTCGGATTTGGGGTGGGCAACTTGGGATGAGAACTTACACCTGACCTTAATACAAACAATTTCTCAAGTAACTCAGAAGACGAACTGTTGGGTATGCACCCATCTGCCACAGCATGGGAATAAGGGTGTATCGTTAATTGGGATTCCCTTGCCTGCAAACTTATCTTGGACTAATTTGTGGGAAAACACATCTCGGGGTCGAAAATATTAAGCAGTTTTGGAACTAGAAGTGAGTAGCTTCATGCCGTTAGAATCCTATTATGTATGTGTACAAAGGTGTAACCCGCCTAAGGGTATAGGAAAACAGCATTGTATAAATACGGATACTACTTCTGTGGGAAATCAGACATCTTGTAATTGAACAATTGATATTAGTACGACTAGCGGCTGGGCAAATTCAACCAGCTGGACGGTTCCAGAAGGAAAAGGGTGGTATTGGCTATGCAATGATACAGCCCGTAAGGTCTTGCCTGAGGATTGGAAGGGAACTTGCACTCTTGGAGCGGTAGTCAAGGGTGGTATTGGCTATGCAATGATACAGCCCGTAAGGTCTTGCCTGAGAATTGGAAGGGAACTTGCACTCTTGGAGCGGTAGTCCCCAATATGACAGTACATGATGTAGTGCCTCGAGGTTACTTGAGAAATCATATACGGAGAATCAGATGAAAAATTAACAATCCATTGGTAGAGAGACACACCCCTTTTCATAGTTTTGTGCGATGGTTTATCCCATGCTTAGGAGTGAGTGAATTGGAAAAGGCAATAGTTAATATTTCTGCAATTATAGAGAAGTTAGAAAACAAAATTCTGGATGCTATAAAGGCTCAACAAGAAGAGATATCTAGTTTATCACAGGTCGTATTACAAAATCGGATGGCCCTAGACTTGTTACTGGCCACTCAAGGGGGAGTCTGTACAGTAATAAACACAAGTTGTTGTGTGTATGTAGATCAGAGTGGAAGGATCTCTACCGACCTGGAAGAAATATGGAAGCAGACAAGGATCCTACATGAGATCAGTAAAGATGATCTTTCCTGGAGTTTTAGTGAACTATGGAATAAGTGAACCTCCTGGTTGCCCAATTTCCAGTGGTTGAAACGAGTATTCATTGCTCTAATCGTATTAGTAGTGTTAGGAATATTTGTGTGCATGTCGTTTAGATGCCTGCTTTGTTGTGTTACTGTAAATAATGAAAGTATCTGATGCAAAAGAATTTGCATGGGAAAAGAAAAGGGGGGATTGATTAAGGAGGTATTGGGGAGGCAAGGACAATCCCCAGACAAGGACTGTATATCTCGAAACAAGACACTGGAACTCATGATAAGGAAGCGGCAGGCGGACAGAGAAACGAATGTAAGGACTATAAATCTCGAAACTGGACATTGGAATTCATTATAAAGATACAACAAACGGGAGAATTAGCAACAACCAGCTCTTGCAATTAAGAAACATGCCAATTCAGCAGATTCCTGACCAAAGGTGAAAAGTACACTGTGAGGAAGACTCGGGGTCTGCCTCCCAAAGACCCCTGCCCACGTCCCAAAGACCCCTGCCCACAATTCTTGGAAGGCTCTGCGCAGGCGCAAGGTGCCAAAAGGCTAATTAGCATGAGAAGCGAGGGAAGGCGGGGATAGGTAATGCATATGTATAGGTGCTTGTAGAATATTGATAGATTGATTGTATAAATTCAAGACTGCTTTCTGCTTTGGGTATGCACGATAGGTGGAGAGATCCCCCGTGCATCCAGCGCTGCAATAAAGAATATACCACTTAAAGGAATTTCGGCTTCGATCTTTGAATCAATTTGGCGACCCAGATGGGACAACCTCTCTGCCGGACTGCAGGACCCGCTGGAAACAGGACTCCCTAGGGTACCCCCGGGATTTCCCGGAGGGACTCCTCGACTCACCGGATCACTGCGGAGGCAGACAAGGACCCCATCATTGTAAGTGAGTATATTCTTTATTCTGGTTTGGTTTTCTGGTAGACCGGTCATCTGGAACTGTCTGTAAGTCAGAAGGTGATCTTCTGCGAGGCAGTGTTTGGTATATACTTTGTGGTTAGCACCATAAGTACATGTTTGGGGACCTTAAGGAAGGAGCTCGCTTTAAGGTCCATCTGGAATTGTGTTGTCTATTTCGGTTTTCTGACTCATGGAGTATGGTATTTAACTCTGGTTATTGTTACTGCGATTTTGGCTATTTTCCTGGTGGTAATAGTAGGTTCGTGGCATTGTTATAAGAAAGATATCGTTACGGTGTTACACAGTTCGGTTTTCTGACTTATCGCATGTGGAATTTGACTATTGTTACTGTGATTTTGGCAATATTGCTGGTAATAGTAGTTTTGTGACATCGCTACTGAAAGATATTGCGTGCCCGTATTTTTGTGAGTGATACGTTTTGTGATACGCTTTTGTAAGTAACATGTGTATTCTGAAAGTGTAAACTGGAAACTGGGGGGGCAAACAAGCAGTGAAATTTTAAAGAAAAGTGTGTTAGGCTGTGTTTTAAGTCACTGGAAGGATATTGGAGGATCTGCCGGTGGAAGTGTGAACAGGAAAACATTGATAAAATATCGTAATCAGTGGTGGCCGCTTTATAAGCTGGAATGTGGAGAAAAGTGGCCCCTAAATGGAACTTTAAACTCTAATATTTTGCTACAGTTACTGTTGTTTTTTGAGAAGCAGAACAGGATGAAATGTTGTATACTGATGTTTCAGCATCTTGGTGGGAAAAGGTACGGAATTAAGTTGGCCCCTGACTGAACCTTTGATGTTGGCATTAGAGAAGTACAGGCTGGAGAAAGATCAAGGAAGTGTTAAAAGGGTTGTTGAAAGTGTTAAAGGTGTTTGAAGTTGAATGAGCAGGGAAAGAGGATGTAGGATCGTAATAGTTCTGCCTCTGCCCGAGGCAGAGATCTTAAAATCATGGGTGTTAGCCCTTTAGGGCAAAGGGACCATAATCGGTCCGAGAGAGTTGTCACAGAAACAGAAAAGAGGTCAACTCTTAAAACAACCTGAGTTCATGTGCGAGCTCAGATTGCTGATGGGACCGTTCAGGGAACTGTGGACAATTGCATTCCCCTGACCGACCCCCACTAAGACCCGAATCATCCTGAAAATTATGAACGGTTAAGTAAATACTAAAACCTGGATGAATTGGGAATTGAGAATATGCTTCCAACAAGGTCTAAAAGAAACCCCTATGGAATTTTTGGACCAACTCTGAAATGTAATGAAAATAAATAAATAAATACATAAATAAAACAAAACGGTTTGGACCTGGCTTTGGAGGACAAATTGACTAGCCTTTTCCTAGGGTAATCAACCCCTGATTTCAACAGGAATAACGGGGACCTGGGGAATCTACCCTAGCGGATCCTCCACTGGTTATAATGAAGCTAGGGGAGGAATGGAAGTGAAATTTCTTATTGCTATGGGGCAACGTATTCAGTTCTAAATCAAGCATTAATACCTTCACAGAATTATTATGTTAGGGTAAAAGGTGTGTCGTGGTTTAACCCGGCCGGCAGCTAAACACCACGCAGCTGTTCGCTCACCCTCCCCCTCCCTCTCTGGGACGGGGGAGAGAAATGGAAAGTGAAGCCCGTGAGTTGAGATAAAGACAGTTTAATAAGACAAAATAATAAAAATAATAAAAATGAAAATAAAAATAAAAATAATAATAATAATAATAATAATACAATGATGATAATAGTACCACTACTAATAATGTGTACAAACAAGTGATGCACAATGCAATTGCTCACCACCCGCTGACCGATGCCCAGCCTAACCCCGAGCAGTCCGGCCCCCTCCCCCTGGCTAGCCACCCCTATGTATTGTTTAGCCTGACATCAGATGCTATGGAATACCCCTTTGGCTAGTTTGGGTCACCTGTCCTGGGTCTGTCCCCTCCCAGCTCTTACTGCACCCCCAGCCTGCCTGTTGGCAGGACAGAGCAAGAAGCTGAGATGTCCTTGGCTTGGTATAAGCACTGCTCTGCAACAATTGAAACATCGGGGTGTTATCAGCACTCTTCTCATCCTAAGCCAAAACATAGCATTCTACCAGCTACTAGGAAGAAAATTAACTCTGTTCTAACTGAAACCAGGACAAGGTGTAACCGAAAAGGCTTATTTTTGTGAACCTTTGAAGTACAAGTTAGGGAAACAATGGGGCATACACAGATTTTTATCTATGCCTAGCTCCTCATGGGCACTCTTAGGTAGAGATTTATTAGAGCAAGTGGGAGCAGAAATTGTCTTTGAAAAAGGGAAAATGGAATTAAGAACAGGAGAAGAACAACTAATAAATGTGTTACGCTTGGCACTAATACAAACTGACCCTAAAAGTGAAATACCTTTAGAGATCACAGATCAAGTATGTCCAGGAGTTTGGGCTACCGAAGTCCCTGGAAGAGCTAAAAATGTGACCTTAATAATTATTAAATTAAAGCCAGGAGAGAAACCCGTTAAGGTTAAGTAATATCCTTTGAGGCTAGAAGATAGGAAAGGAATTAAAGAGATAATTGATAAATTTTTACAGGATGGATTATTGCTTGAATGCGAATCAGAATACAATGCACCCATATTGCCAATTAAAAAGGCAGATGAAAAAGCTATAGGCTAGTTCAGGATTTGAGGGCCATAAATAAAATCACTGAGGATATACATCCAGTAGTGGCAAACCCTTATACTTTGCTGACTAAATTAAAGAATAGTCAAGTCTGGTTTACCGTACTGGATTTAAAAGATGCCTTCTTCTGCCTAGGCTTAGCCACAGAAAGCCAAAACCTGTTCGCCTTTGAATGGGAAAATCCCGATTCAGGCAGAAAGACGCAGCTTACGTGGACATTACTACCTCAAGGATTCAAGAATAGCCCCACTATTTTTGGAAACCAATTAGCAAGGGAACTCGAAACATGGATACCTCCGGACACTGAAGGTGCTTTGTTACAATATGTAGATGATCTCTTAATAGCTACCGAGACTAAAGGGAGTTGTATTCAATGGACTGTAAGTCGTCTTAATTTTCTGGGTTTAAATGGATATCAAGTCTCTTGACAGAAAGTCCAGCTGGCTCAACAAAGTGTGACCTATCTGGGATTTGACATTTCAGAAGGACAACGAGAACTAGGAACTGAACATAAGGAAGTCATTTGCCGGACTCCAGAACCTCAAATGGTAAAGGAGCTACAAACCTTTTTAGGAATGACAGGTTGGTGTCGCCTTTGGATTTAAAATGATGGACTATTGGTAAAGCCTCTATGTGAATTGATAAAGATTAACCAGTCAAAGTTAGTCTGGACTGGAGAAGCACAAAAAGTCTTTAAACAACTTAAACAAGAATTGATGATTTTGAAACATCAAGCAATATTGGTAGAACAGGACGACGTGGAAATTGTGATAATTAATATTGTGAATCTAGCCTCTTTTCTTAGTGATGCTCCGGCACGACCTGTGATTCACGATTGTTTAGAAACTATAGAGACTGTGTATTCCAGCCGACCAGACCTTAAGGAGGAGCCCATGGAAGATGCGGAAGAAACTTGGTTCACGGATGGGAGCAGTTTTGTTACGCAAAGACAACGTAAAGCTGGATATGCTATAACAACTACTCAGCAGGTAATCGAGTCTAAGCCTTTACCCCCTGGAACATCAGCTCAAAAGGCGGAGATAGTTGCTCTCACGAGAGCATTGGAACTGGCAGCGGGAAAAAGGGTAAATATTTGGACAGATTCTAAATATACATTTGGCGTGGTACATGCTCATGGAGCAATTTGGAAAGAACATGGATTGCTGACCGCTCAGTGAAAACACAAAGTATGCTGAAGAAATTTTAAAATTGTTAGAGGCTGTAAAACAACCAGAAAAGGTAGCTATCATGCATTGTCAGGGACGCCAAAAGGGGAACACCGATTTTGAAATTGGAAAATCGATTGGCAGAGGCTAAGCAGGCAGCTGAAATAACTGAGGTGAAGGCATTGTCTTTGATACCAGACGGTAAAATCCAAACTATATCCAAATTATACAAAAGAAGACTTAAAATTAATTGAAGATTTGAAAGGTAAAATGAAACCAGATGGAGGAGTATATTTAAAAGATAAGCACATAGTAATACCCTCTAGTTTGACATGGCCCATAGTTCTTACAGAACACAATAAAACGCACTGGGGAGCTGGCACACTGCATAAGAGCCTGAGTCAGACATTAGTGGGACGATATGATACAACAAGTAACTCAACAATGTAGCATTTGCTTACACAAGAACCCCAATACCAAGGACAGAATAAAATTTGGAATAATCGGTAAAGGAAATTATTTGGGGCAACAGTGGCAAATTGATTTTTCAGAACTCCCTAGAAAAAGGGGGTATCATTATTTACTGGTTCTGACTGACACGTTTTCAGGAAGGCCTGAAGCCTTTCCCTGTCGAACAAACAAAGCAAGAGAAGTGGTTAAAGTCTTGTTAAATGAAATAATAGCATGCTTTGGGATTCTAGTAGCAATGTCTTCTGATAGAGTTTCACATTTTTGTGCACAAGTGGTAG
Organism: Netta rufina; assembly: GCF_964035555.1. NCBI lineage: Eukaryota > Metazoa > Chordata > Aves > Anseriformes > Anatidae > Netta > Netta rufina. The sequence goes on from NC_140138.1 coordinate 178,826, forward strand.
AACAGATAAGTAAGATTCTAAAGATAGATTGGCAACTGCATCCTCCTTATAGACCACAGGCAAGTGGACAGGTAGAAAAAATGAACCATTTAATTAAACAATAAATAGCTAAAATTGGATAAGAAGCTAATTTGTCATGGCCTCAATCCCTCCCTTTAGCATTACTTGGAATTAGAGTTAAACCTAGAATAAAAGGAAATTTGAGTCCCTTCAAAATCTTATATGCAAGGCCATAGCAATTTCTATTTAGTGGAGAGGACCTAACGCAGTTAGGATCAGAATATTTATATGCGTATATAACTGAACTTCAGAAACAATTAAATAAAGTACATAAATTTGTTTTAGGGACCAGGGCTAGAGGGTTGGATCAACCAATCCACCCCTTTAAGCTCGGGGATTATATATATATAAAGACTTTTTCAGGACAACCCCTGCAGGAAAAATGGAAGGAAAGTGGATGGGACCATACCAAGTATTACTGACAACACACAGCGCCATTAAGATTAAGAAGCAAGCAGCTTGGATCCACAATTCAAGGGTGAAGAAGGCCCCGGCGAGGATATGGACCACCACTCCAATTGGACCAACAAAATTACGGTTTTCCAGATCCTAATGATTGCAGGGGTGCGGTTCTCGGATTTGGGGTGGGCAACTTGGGATGAGAATTTACACCTGACCTTAATACAAACAATTTCTCAAGTAACTCAGAAGACGAACTGTTGGGTATGCACCCATCTGCCACAGCATGGGAATAAGGGTGTATCGTTAATTGGGATTCCCTTGCCTGCAAACTTATCTTGGACTAATTTGTGGGAAAACACATCTCGGGGTCGAAAATATTAAGCAGTTTTGGAACTAGAAGTGAGTAGCTTCATGCCGTTAGAATCCTATTATGTATGTGTACAAAGGTGTAACCCGCCTAAGGGTATAGGAAAACAGCATTGTATAAATACGGATACTACTTCTGTGGGAAATCAGACATCTTGTAATTGAACAATTGATATTAGTACGACTAGCGGCTGGGCAAATTCAACCAGCTGGACGGTTCCAGAAGGAAAAGGGTGGTATTGGCTATGCAATGATACAGCCCGTAAGGTCTTGCCTGAGGATTGGAAGGGAACTTGCACTCTTGGAGCGGTAGTCAAGGGTGGTATTGGCTATGCAATGATACAGCCCGTAAGGTCTTGCCTGAGAATTGGAAGGGAACTTGCACTCTTGGAGCGGTAGTCCCCAATATGACAGTACATGATGTAGTGCCTCGAGGTTACTTGAGAAATCATATCCGGAGAATCAGATGAAAAATTAACAATCCATTGGTAGAGAGACACACCCCTTTTCATAGTTTTGTGCGATGGTTTATCCCATGCTTAGGAGTGAGTGAATTGGAAAAGGCAATAGTTAATATTTCTGCAATTATAGAGAAGTTAGAAAACAAAATTCTGGATGCTATAAAGGCTCAACAAGAAGAGATATCTAGTTTATCACAGGTCGTATTACAAAATCGGATGGCCCTAGACTTGTTACTGGCCACTCAAGGGGGAGTCTGTACAGTAATAAACACAAGTTGTTGTGTGTATGTAGATCAGAGTGGAAGGATCTCTACCGACCTGGAAGAAATATGGAAGCAGACAAGGATCCTACATGAGATCAGTAAAGATGATCTTTCATGGAGTTTTAGTGAACTATGGAATAAGTGAACCTCCTGGTTGCCCAATTTCCAGTGGTTGAAACGAGTATTCATTGCTCTAATCGTATTAGTAGTGTTAGGAATATTTGTGTGCATGTCGTTTAGATGCCTGCTTTGTTGTGTTACTGTAAATAATGAAAGTATCTGATGCAAAAGAATTTGCATGGGAAAAGAAAAGGGGGGATTGATTAAGGAGGTATTGGGGAGGCAAGGACAATCCCCAGACAAGGACTGTATATCTCGAAACAAGACACTGGAACTCATGATAAGGAAGCGGCAGGCGGACAGAGAAACGAATGTAAGGACTATAAATCTCGAAACTGGACATTGGAATTCATTATAAAGATACAACAAACGGGAGAATTAGCAACAACCAGCTCTTGCAATTAAGAAACATGCCAATTCAGCAGATTCCTGACCAAAGGTGAAAAGTACTCTGTGAGGAAGACTCGGGGTCTGCCTCCCAAAGACCCCTGCCCACGTCCCAAAGACCCCTGCCCACAATTCTCGGAAGGCTCTGCGCAGGCGCAAGGTGCCAAAAGGCTAATTAGCATGAGAAGCGAGGGAAGGCGGGGATAGGTAATGCATATGTATAGGTGCTTGTAGAATATTGATAGATTGATTGTATAAATTCAAGACTGCTTTCTGCTTTGGGTATGCACGATAGGTGGAGAGATCCCCCGTGCATCCAGCGCTGCAATAAAGAATATACCACTTAAAGGAATTTCGGCTTCGATCTTTGAATCAATTTGGCGACCCGGATGGGACAACCTCTCTACCATGCTGCAGGACCCGCTGGGAACAGGACTCCCTAGGGTACCCCTGGGATTTCCCGGAGGGACTCCTCGACTCACCGGATCACTGCGGAGGCAGACAAGGACCCCATCATTGTAAGTGAGTATATTCTTTATTCTGGTTTGGTTTTCTGGTAGACCGGTCATCTGGAACTGTCTGTAAGTCAGAAGGTGATCTTCTGCGAGGCAGTGTTTGGTATATACTTTGTGGTTAGCACCATAAGTACATGTTTGGGGACCTTAAGGAAGGAGCTCGCTTTAAGGTCCATCTGGAATTGTGTTGTCTATTTCGGTTTTCTGACTCATGGAGTATGGTATTTAACTCTGGTTATTGTTACTGCGATTTTGGCTATTTTCCTGGTGGTAATAGTAGGTTCGTGGCATTGTTATAAGAAAGATATCGTTACGGTGTTACACAGTTCGGTTTTCTGACTTATCGCATGTGGAATTTGACTATTGTTACTGTGATTTTGGCAATATTGCTGGTAATAGTAGTTTTGTGACATCGCTACTGAAAGATATTGCGTGCCCGTATTTTTGTGAGTGATACGTTTTGTGATACGCTTTTGTAAGTAACATGTGTATTCTGAAAGTGTAAACTGGAAACTGGGGGGGCAAACAAGCAGTGAAATTTTAAAGAAAAGTGTGTTAGGCTGTGTTTTAAGTCACTGGAAGGATATTGGAGGATCTGCCGGTGGAAGTGTGAACAGGAAAACATTGATAAAATATCGTAATCAGTGGTGGCCGCTTTATAAGCTGGAATGTGGAGAAAAGTGGCCCCTAAATGGAACTTTAAACTCTAATATTTTGCTACAGTTACTGTTGTTTTTTGAGAAGCAGAACAGGATGAAATGTTGTATACTGATGTTTCAGCATCTTGGTGGGAAAAGGTACGGAATTAAGTTGGCCCCTGACTGAACCTTTGATGTTGGCATTAGAGAAGTACAGGCTGGAGAAAGATCAAGGAAGTGTTAAAAGGGTTGTTGAAAGTGTTAAAGGTGTTTGAAGTTGAATGAGCAGGGAAAGAGGATGTAGGAATGTTAATAGTTCTGCCTCTGCCCGAGGCAGAGATCTTAAAATCATGGGTGTTAGCCCTTTAGGGCAAAGGGACCATGATCGGTCCGAGAGAGTTGTCACAGAAACAGAAAAGAGGTCAACTCTTAAAACAACCTGAGTTCATGTGCGAGCTCAGATTGCTGATGGGACCGTTCAGGGAACTGTGGACAATTGCATTCCCCTGACCGACCCCCACTAAGACCCGAATCATCCTGAAAATTATGAACGGTTAAGTAAATACTAAAACCTGGATGAATTGGGAATTGAGAATATGCTTCCAACAAGGTCTAAAAGAAACCCCTATGGAATTTTTGGACCAACTCTGAAATGTAATGAAAATAAATAAATAAATACATAAATAAAACAAAACGGTTTGGACCTGGCTTTGGAGGACAAATTGACTAGCCTTTTCCTAGGGTAATCAACCCCTGATTTCAACAGGAATAACGGGGACCTGGGGAATCTACCCTAGCGGATCCTCCACTGGTTATAATGAAGCTAGGGGAGGAATGGAAGTGAAATTTCTTATTGCTATGGGGCAACGTATTCAGTTCTAAATCAAGCATTAATACCTTCACAGAATTATTATGTTAGGGTAAAAGGTGTGTCGTGGTTTAACCCGGCCGGCAGCTAAACACCACGCAGCTGTTCGCTCACCCTCCCCCTCCCTCTCTGGGACGGGGGAGAGAAATGGAAAGTGAAGCCCGTGAGTTGAGATAAAGACAGTTTAATAAGACAAAATAATAAAAATAATAAAAATAAAAATAAAAATATAAATAAAAATAAAAATAATAATAATAATAATAATAATACAATGATGATAATAGTACCACTACTAATAATGTGTACAAACAAGTGATGCACAATGCAATTGCTCACCAACCGCTGACCGATGCCCAGCCTAACCCCGAGCAGTCCGGCCCCCTCCCCCTGGCTAGCCACCCCTATGTATTGTTTAGCCTGACGTCAGATGCTATGGAATACCCCTTTGGCTAGTTTGGGTCACCTGTCCTGGGTCTGTCCCCTCCCAGCTCTTACTGCACCCCCAGCCTGCCTGTTGGCAGGACAGAGCAAGAAGCTGAGATGTCCTTGGCTTGGTATAAGCACTGCTCTGCAACAATTAAAACATCGGGGTGTTATCAGCACTCTTCTCATCCTAAGCAAAAACATAGCATTCTACCAGCTACTAGGAAGAAAATTAACTCTGTTCTAACTGAAACCAGGACAAGGTGTAACCGAAAAGGCTTATTTTTGTGAACCTTTGAAGTACAAGTTAGGGAAACAATGGGGCATACACAGATTTTTATCTATGCCTAGCTCCTCATGGGCACTCTTAGGTAGAGATTTATTAGAGCAAGTGGGAGCAGAAATTGTCTTTGAAAAAGGGAAAATGGAATTAAGAACAGGAGAAGAACAACTAATAAATGTGTTAAGCTTGGCACTAATACAAACTGACCCTAAAAGTGAAATACCTTTAGAGATCACAGATCAAGTATGTCCAGGAGTTTGGGCTACCGAAGTCCCTGGAAGAGCTAAAAATGTGACCTTAATAATTATTAAATTAAAGCCAGGAGAGAAACCCGTTAAGGTTAAGTAATATCCTTTGAGGCTAGAAGATAGGAAAGGAATTAAAGAGATAATTGATAAATTTTTACAGGATGGATTATTGCTTGAATGCGAATCAGAATACAATGCACCCATATTGCCAATTAAAAAGGCAGATGAAAAAGCTATAGGCTAGTTCAGGATTTGAGGGCCATAAATAAAATCACTGAGGATATACATCCAGTAGTGGCAAACCCTTATACTTTGCTGACTAAATTAAAGAATAGTCAAGTCTGGTTTACCGTACTGGATTTAAAAGATGCCTTCTTCTGCCTAGGCTTAGCCACAGAAAGCCAAAACCTGTTCGCCTTTGAATGGGAAAATCCCGATTCAGGCAGAAAGACGCAGCTTACGTGGACATTACTACCTCAAGGATTCAAGAATAGCCCCACTATTTTTGGAAACCAATTAGCAAGGGAACTCGAAACATGGATACCTCCGGACACTGAAGGTGCTTTGTTACAATACGTAGATGATCTCTTAATAGCTACCGAGACTAAAGGGAGTTGTATTCAATGGACTGTAAGTCGTCTTAATTTTCTGGGTTTAAATGGATATCAAGTCTCTTGACAGAAAGTCCAGCTGGCTCAACAAAGTGTGACCTATCTGGGATTTGACATTTCAGAAGGACAACGAGAACTAGGAACTGAACATAAGGAAGTCATTTGCCGGACTCCAGAACCTCAAATGGTAAAGGAGCTACAAACCTTTTTAGGAATGACAGGTTGGTGTCGCCTTTGGATTTATAATGATGGACTATTGGTAAAGCCTCTATGTGAATTGATAAAGATTAACCAGTCAAAGTTAGTCTGGACTGGAGAAGCACAAAAAGTCTTCAAACAACTTAAACAAGAACTGATGATTTTGAAATATCAAGCAATATTGGTAGAACAGGACGACGTGGAAATTGTGATAATTAATATTGTGAATCTAGCCTCTTTTCTTAGTGATGCTCCGGCACGACCTGTGATTCACGATTGTTTAGAAACTATAGAGACTGTGTATTCCAGCCGACCAGACCTTAAGGAGGAGCCCATGGAAGATGCGGAAGAAACTTGGTTCACGGATGGGAGCAGTTTTGTTACGCAAAGACAACGTAAAGCTGGATATGCTATAACAACTACTCAGCAGGTAATCGAGTCTAAGCCTTTACCCCCTGGAACATCAGCTCAAAAGGCGGAGATAGTTGCTCTCACGAGAGCATTGGAACTGGCAGCGGGAAAAAGGGTAAATATTTGGACAGATTCTAAATATACATTCGGCGTGGTACATGCTCATGGAGCAATTTGGAAAGAACATGGATTGCTGACCGCTCAGTGAAAACACAAAGTATGCTGAAGAAATTTTAAAATTGTTAGAGGCTGTAAAACAACCAGAAAAGGTAGCTATCATGCATTGTCAGGGACGCCAAAAGGGGAACACTGATTTTGAAATTGGAAAATCGATTGGCAGAGGCTAAGCAGGCAGCTGAAATAACTGAGGTGAAGGCATTGTCTTTGATACCAGACGGTAAAATCCAAACTATATCCAAATTATACAAAAGAAGACTTAAAATTAATTGAAGATTTGAAAGGTAAAATGAAACCAGATGGATGAGTATATTTAAAAGATAACCACATAGTAATACCCTCTAGTTTGACATGGCCCATAGTTCTTACAGAACACAATAAAACGCACTGGGAAGCTGGCACACTGCATAAGAGCCTGAGTCAGACATTAGTGGGACGATATGATAAAACAAGTAACTCAACAATGTAGCATTTGCTTACACAATAACCCCAATACCAAGAATAGAATAAAATTTGGAATAATCGGTAAAGGAAATTATTCGGGGCAACAGTGGCAAATTGATTTTTCAGAACTCCCTAGAAAAAGGGGGTATCATTATTTACTGGTTCTGACTGACACGTTTTCAGGAAGGCCTGAAGCCTTTCCCTGTCGAACAAACAAAGCAAGAGAAGTGGTTAAAGTCTTGTTAAATGAAATAATAGCATGCTTTGGGATTCTAGTAGCAATGTCTTCTGATAGAGTTTCACATTTTTGTGCACAAGTGGTAGAACAGATAAGTAAGATTCTAAAGATAGATTGGCAACTGCATCCTCCTTATAGACCACAGGCAAGTGAACAGGTAGAAAAAATGAACCATTTAATTAAACAATAAATAGCTAAAATTGGATAAGAAGCTAATTTGTCATGGCCTCAATCCCTCCCTTTAGCATTACTTGGAATTAGAGTTAAACCTAGAATAAAAGGAAATTTGAGTCCCTTCAAAATCTTATATGCAAGGCCATAGCAATTTCTATTTAGTGGAGAGGACCTAACGCAGTTAGGATCAGAATATTTATATGCTTATATAACTGAACTTCAGAAACAATTAAATAAAGTCCATAAATTTGTTTTAGGGACCAGGGCTAGAGGGTTGGATCAACCAATCCACCCCTTTAAGCTCGGGGATTATATATATATAAAGACTTTTTCAGGACAACCCGTGCAGGAAAAATGGAAGGAAAGTGGATGGGACCATACCAAGTATTACTGACAACACACACCGCCATGAAGATTAAGAAGCAAGCAGCTTGGATCCACAATTCAAGGGTGAAGAAGGCCCCGGCGAGGATATGGACCACCACTCCAATTGGACCAACAAAATTACGGTTTTCCAGATCCTAATGATTGCAGGGGTGCGGTTCTCGGATTTGGGGTGGGCAACTTGGGATGAGAACTTACACCTGACCTTAATACAAACAATTTCTCAAGTAACTCAGAAGACGAACTGTTGGGTATGCACCCATCTGCCACAGCATGGGAATAAGGGTGTATCGTTAATTGGGATTCCCTTGCCTGCAAACTTATCTTGGACTAATTTGTGGGAAAACACATCTCGGGGTCGAAAATATTAAGCAGTTTTGGAACTAGAAGTGAGTAGCTTCATGCCGTTAGAATCCTATTATGTATGTGTACAAAGGTGTAACCCGCCTAAGGGTATAGGAAAACAGCATCGTATAAATACGGATACTACTTCTGTGGGAAATCAGACATCTTGTAATTGAACAATTGATATTAGTACGACTAGCGGCTGGGCAAATTCAACCAGCTGGACGGTTCCAGATGGAAAAGGGTGGTATTGGCTATGCAATGATACAGCCCGTAAGGTCTTGCCTGAGAATTGGAAGGGAACTTGCACTCTTGGAGCGGTAGTCCCCAATATGACAGTACATGATGTAGTGCCTCGAGGTTACTTGAGAAATCATATCCGGAGAATCAGATGAAAAATTAACAATCCATTGGTAGAGAGACACACCCCTTTTCATAGTTTTGTGCGATGGTTTATCCCATGCTTAGGAGTGAGTGAATTGGAAAAGGCAATAGTTAATATTTCTGCAATTATAGAGAAGTTAGAAAACAAAATTCTGGATGCTATAAAGGCTCAACAAGAAGAGATATCTAGTTTATCACAGGTCGTATTACAAAATCGGATGGCCCTAGACTTGTTACTGGCCACTCAAGGGGGAGTCTGTACAGTAATAAACACAAGTTGTTGTGTGTATGTAGATCAGAGTGGAAGGATCTCTACCGACCTGGAAGAAATATGGAAGCAGACAAGGATCCTACATGAGATCAGTAAAGATGATCTTTCATGGAGTTTTAGTGAACTATGGAATAAGTGAACCTCCTGGTTGCCCAATTTCCAATGGTTGAAACGAGTATTCATTGCTCTAATCGTATTAGTAGTGTTAGGAATATTTGTGTGCATGTCGTTTAGATGCCTGCTTTGTTGTGTTACTGTAAATAATGAAAGTATCTGATGCAAAAGAATTTGCATGGGAAAAGAAAAGGGGGGATTGATTAAGGAGGTATTGGGGAGGCAAGGACAATCCCCAGACAAGGACTGTATATCTCGAAACAAGACACTGGAACTCATGATAAGGAAGCGGCAGGCGGACAGAGAAACAAATGTAAGGACTATAAATCTCGAAACTGGACATTGGAATTCATTATAAAGATACAACAAACGGGAGAATTAGCAACAACCAGCTCTTGCAATTAAGAAACATGCCAATTCAGCAGATTCCTGACCAAAGGTGAAAAGTACTCTGTGAGGAAGACTCGGGGTCTTCCTCCCAAAGACCCCTGCCCACGTCCCAAAGACCCCTGCCCACAATTCTTGGAAGGCTCTGCGCAGGCGCAAGGTGCCAAAAGGCTAATTAGCATGAGAAGCGAGGGAAGGCGGGGATAGGTAATGCATATGTATAGGTGCTTGTAGAATATTGATAGATTGATTGTATAAATTCAAGACTGCTTTCTGCTTTGGGTATGCACGATAGGTGGAGAGATCCCCCGTGCATCCAGCGCTGCAATAAAGAATATACCACTTAAAGGAATTTCGGCTTCGATCTTTGAATCAAGGCTAGATAGGATGGGGCTTCAGGCACCTCTTCACCTGAGGAAACACACTGCCATCAGGCACCGCTGTGCCAGACAAGCTTGTTCTGCTAGGACACCCTACTCAGATGCACTGTGGCATTCAAGTGAACTGCTTTCATGCAAATATAACGACTGATGTTACAACCCACCTTGCTTGTGGCACCTGATGAACAGAAGAGTAAGCCTCTGCAGCGCTTCAAAACCATCCCTGCACGTGCCGCTCCTTGTCGCTCTCTGGCCTTATCTCATATCCTTACCCACTTCTGTGGAGAGCCTGCCACGGCACCTGCAAAGCAAGACGGACACCTTTCATAGTCACCTTGTGCTACTTGGTCGTTCTGCTCCAACCCAGCTCATGACCAGCCCCTCTTCTTACACAGCTCTTCAGAGTGCAGTTTGCTCCTTTGAGCCTGTGCGAGACACCTGGGAAAGAAAAAGAAACGCATAGGCCGATGCAGCATCCAAAGACACAGCACAACTAGGTAAGTTACTCTCATCTGCTCCCTTACCTCTGCCGCTTACCAGCCCCCGAGGCAGATGCTTCAATCTACCCTCTTCAAACAGCTACAACACCTCTAAAAGACAAAGAGGGGATGCTTAGAGGAACAGTGAGACCTACAACACAACAACTGCTACATCTGTTCCTCACTCACCTTGCCAGAGGCAGCTCTGCGTGTGACGTCCCAGGTTGTACACTGCGTTACCTAACCCTTACCGTAACCCTTACCCTAACCCTTCTCACCCTTACCATTACCCAAATCCTTACCTTTACTTTTTCCTTACCCTTACTCTTTCCTTTAACCATAACCTTACCCTTACCCTATACCTTACTCCAACCCTTCCCCTTACCTTCCCCTTCCCCTTACACTTAACCTAACCCTTACCCTTCTGCTTCCCCTAAAACATATCCTAACACTTTCCCTTACCCTTATACTTACCCTAACCCTTTCTATTACCCTTACACTTACTCTTGCCCTAATCCTTGCTTGCACCCTTACACTTATCCTAACCCTTACCCTTACCCTTACTCAAACCCTTACTCTAACCCTTACCCTGACCCGTACCCTTACCCTTACCCTTATTCATACCATTACCCTTACCCTTAACCTTACCCTTATCCTAACACTACCCTAACCCTTACGCTTTCTGCTACACTTACCCTTAGCCTAAATCTAAACCTTACACTTACCCTTGGCCTAACCCTCACCCTTACCATTACCCATACCCTTATTCTTACCCTTACCCTAACCCTTACCTTTACACTTACGGTTACCATTAACCTTACACTTACCCTAACACTTATCCTGAACCTAACCCTTACCCTAAACCTTACCCCAACCCTTACCCTGACCCTTACATTAACCCTAACCCTTACCCTAAACCTTACACGTACTCTTAACATTAACCTTACCCTTAACCTTTAGCTACTACTTAACCTTACGTTTTTCTCACCCTAACCCTATAATTAACCATAACCATTACCCTAACACTTAACCTTACCCTTACAATAAGCCATACAACAACACTTAAATGTACACTTACGCTTACAGTTACCCTAGGAATTACTCTTTCAATTACTCCTACCCTTACCCTTACACTTACCCTTACCCTTACCCTTCTCCATACCATTACCCTTACCCTAAACCTTACACTTACCCTTATCCTTACCCTAACCCTAACCCTCACCCTTACCATTAACCATACCCTTACTCTTCTCCTTACCCTAAACCTTACCCCAACCCTCACCCTAACCCTTACATTAACCCTAACCCTTAACCTAAACCTTACACTTACTCTTAACCTTAACCTTACCCTTAAACTAATACATACCCGTACATTTCCCTCACCATAACCCTAATTTTAACAGTACCCATTACCCTAACACTTATCCTTACCTAACCCTAACCCTTACTCTAACCCTTACCCTGACCTGTACCCTTACACTTACCCTTACACTTACACTTACCCTAACCCTTTCCCTTACCATTACCGATAACCTTACCCTTACCCTTATCCTTACCATTACCCTTACCCTTACCCTAACACCCTTACCCTAATCCTACACCTTTCTGCTACACTTACCCTTAGCCTAAATCTAAACCTTACACTTACCCTTACCCTCACCCTTACCATTACCCATATCCTTACTCTTACCCGTACCCTAAACCTTACCCTTCCTTTTACCGTTATCATTAACCTTAACCTTACCCTATCCCTTACAATTATCCTTGTCCATACAACTCACCCTTACCCTAACACTTACCCTTAACCTAACTCTAAACCTAAACCTTACCTGAAACCTTACCCTGACCCTTACATTAACCATAACCCTTATCCTAAACCTTACACTTACTCTTAACCTTAACCTTACCCTTAACCTTAACCTAATCCTTACCCTTACGTTTCCCTCACCATAAGCCTAAAATTTACCCTAACCATTACCCTAACACCCTTACCCTAACCCTTACTCTAACCCTTACAATGACCCGTACCCTTACACATACACTTACACTTACTCTTACCCTAAACCTTACCCTTACCCTAACACTTACCCTTATTGTAAACCTTACCCTTTCTGCTACACTTACCATTAGCCTAAATCTAAATCTTACACTTACCCTTACCTGAACCGAATACTTACCCTTACGTTTCCCTCACCCTAACCCTAAAATTAACCCTAACCATTATTCTAACCCTTACCCTGACCCATACCCTTACACTCACCCTTACCCTTACATTACCCTAACTCTTACCCATACCAATAACCTAACACATATTTGTACCCTTAACCTTACCGTTACCCTTACCCTTACACTATCCGTTACCCTTACGCTTACCCTTAACATAAACATTACCATTAATCTTACCCTTACGCTAACACTTACCCTTACCCTATCCCTTATACTTATCCTTATCCATACCCTTAACCTTACCCCAACCCTTACCCTTAAGCTGAACCTAACCCTAAACCTTACCCCAAACCTTTCCCTGAACCTTACATTAACACTAACCCTTAACCTAAACCTTACACTTACTCTTAACCTTAACCTTACCCTTAACCTTAAGCTAGTACTTAACCTTACATTTTTCTCACCCTAACCCTAAAATTAACCCTAACCATTACCCCAACACTTACCCTTACCCTAACCCTTACCCTTACCATAACCCATACTCTAACACATACTTCTACCCGTACCCGTACCCTTACCATAACTCTTACCCTTACCGTAACCCTTACCCTTACCCTTACCCTTACCCGATCCCATACCCTTAACCTAACCCTAAACCTTACCCTTATCCGAACACTTAACCTTACCGTAAACCTTACCCTTAGCCTAAATCTAAACCTTACACTTACCCTTAGCCTAACCCTCGCCCTTACCATTACCCATACCCTTATTCTTACCCTTACCGTAACCCTTACCTTTACACTTACGGTTACCATTAACCTTACCCTTACCTTAACACTTATCCTTAACCTAACCCTTACCCTAAACCTTTCCCCAACCCTTACCCTGACCCTTACATTAACCCTAACCCTTACCCTGAACCTTACACTTACTCTTAACCTTAATCTAACCCTTAACATTCACCTAATACTTACGCATATGTTTTCCTGACTTTAACCCTAAAACTAACCCTAACCATTACCCTAACACTTAACCTTACCCTAACCCTAACCCTTACTCTAACCCTTACCCTGACCTGTACCCTTACACTTACCCTTACCCTTATACTTACCCTAATTCTTACCCATACCATAACCCATACCCTAACACATATTTGTACTCTTAACCTTACCGTTACCCTTAACCTTACCCTTACCCTTACTCTATCCGTTACCCTTACGCTTACCCTTAACATAAACCTTACCCTTGACCTTACCCTTACCATAAGCCATACAACAACACTTACATGTACACTTACACTTACACTTACCCTAGCAATTACTCGTACAATTACCCTTACCCTTACCCTTAACCTAAGCCGAAACCTTAAACCTTACAGTAAACCTTATCCTTTCTGCTACACTTCCCCTTAGCCTAAATCTAAACCTTACTCTTACTCTTACTGTAACCCTCACCCTTATCATTGCCAATACCCTTACTCTTACCCTTACCCTAACCCTTCTCCTTACACTTACTGTTACCTTTAACATTACCCTTACCCTAACACTTACACTTATCCTTATCCTTATCCATACCCTTACCCTTACCCTAATCCTTACCCTTAACCTAACCCTAACCCTAAACCTTACCCCAGCCCTTACCCTGACCCTTACATTAACCCTAACCCTTACCCTAAAACTTACACTTAATCTTAACCTTAACCTTACCCTTAACATTAACCTAATACTTACGCATACGTTTTCCTGACTTTAACCCTAAAACTAACCCTAACCATTAGCCTAACACTTAACCTTACCCTAATCCTAACCGTAACTCTAACCCTTACTCTAACCCTTACCCTGACCTGTACCCTTACACTTACCCTTACCCTTATACTTACCCTAATTCTTACCCATACCATAACCCTTACCCTAACACATATTTGTACCCTTAACCTTACCGTTACCCTTAACCTTACCCTTACCCTTACTCTATCCGTTACGCTTACCCTTAACATAAACCTTACCCTTGACCTTACCCTTACCATAAGCCATACAACAACACTTACATGTACACTTACGCTTACACTTACCCTAGCAATTACTCGTACAATTACCCTTACCCTTACCCTTACCCTTAACCTAAGCCGAAACCTTAAACCTTACAGTAAACCTTACCCTTTCTGCTACACTTCCCCTTAGCCTAAATCTAAACCTTACACTTACCCTTACTGTAACCCTCACCCTTATCATTGCCAATACCCTTACTCTTACCCTTACCCTAACCCTTCTCCTTACACTTACTGTTACCTTTAACATTACCCTTACCCTAACACTTACACTTATCCTTATCCATACCCTTACCCTTACCCTAATCCTTACCCTTAACCTAACCCTAACCCTAAACCTTACCCCAGCCCTTACCCTGACCCTTACATTAACCCTAACCCTTACCCTAAAACTTACACTTACTCTTAACCTTAACCTTACCCTTAACATTAACCTAATACTTACCCTTACGTTTTCCTGACTTTAACCCTAAAACTAACCCTAACCCTAATTGTAACCCTTACCCTTACCCTTACCCTAATCCTAAACCGTAACTCTAACCCTTACTCTAACCCTTACCCTGACCCGTACCCTTACACTTACCCTTACCCTTACCATAACCCATACCCTAACACGTACTTGTAGCCTTAACCTTACCGTTCCCCTTCCCCTTACCTTTACTGTCTCTGTTAGCCTTACACTTACACTTAACATAAACCTTAACCTTAACCTAACCCTTATCATAAGCCATACAACAACTCTTACATGTACACTTACGCTTGCACTTACCCTAGCAATTACTCGTACAATTACCCTTAACCTTACTATTAAGCTAACCCTAAACCTTACCCTTATCCTAACACTTACCCTTATCCTAAACCTTACCCTTTCTGCTACACTTACCCTTTGCCTAATTCTAAACCTTACCCTAACCCTCACCCTTTACCTAAATCTAACCATTACCCTAACCTTCACTCTTACCCTTACCATTATACTTAATTTTACCCTTAACCTAAACCTTACCCCAACCCTTACCCTGACCCTTACATTAACCCTAACCCTTACACTAACCCTAACCCTAACCCTAACCCTAACCCTAACCCTTAACCTAAACCTTACACTTAATCTTAACTTTAACCTTACCCTTAAACTAATACATACCCTTACGTTTCCCTCACCATAACCCTAAAATTAACCGGAACCATTACCCTAACACTTATCCTTACCGAACCCTAACCCTAACCCTTACTCTAACTTTTACCCTGACCCGGACCCTTAGACTTCCCCTTCCCCTTCCCCTAACCCTTACCCTTACACTTACGGTTACCATTAACCTTACCCTTACCCTAACACTTACCCTTACCCTATCCCTTACACTTACCCTTATCCATACAACTTACGCTTACCCTAACACTTAACCTTAACCTAACCCTAACCCTAAACCTTACCTGAACCCTTACCCTGACCCTTACATTAACCCTTACCCTAAAACTTACACTTGACCTTAACCTTACCCTTAACCTTAACCTAATACTTACCCTTACTATTCCCTCACCCTAACCCTAAAATTAACCCTAACCATTACCCCAACACTTACCCTTACCCTAACCCTTACCCTTACCATAACCCATACTCTAACACATACTTCTACCCGTACCCGTACCCTTACCATAACTCTTACCCTTACCGTAACCCTTACCCTTACCCTTACCCTTACCCGATCCCATACCCTTAACCTAACCCTAAACCTTACCCTTATCCGAACACTTAACCTTACCGTAAACCTTACCCTTAGCCTAAATCTAAACCTTACACTTACCCTTAGCCTAACCCTCGCCCTTACCATTACCCATACCCTTATTCTTACCCTTACCGTAACCCTTACCTTTACACTTACGGTTACCATTAACCTTACCCTTACCTTAACACTTATCCTTAACCTAACCCTTACCCTAAACCTTTCCCCAACCCTTACCCTGACCCTTACATTAACCCTAACCCTTACCCTGAACCTTACACTTACTCTTAACCTTAATCTAACCCTTAACATTCACCTAATACTTACGCATATGTTTTCCTGACTTTAACCCTAAAACTAACCCTAACCATTACCCTAACACTTAACCTTACCCTAACCCTAACCCTTACTCTAACCCTTACCCTGACCTGTACCCTTACACTTACCCTTACCCTTATACTTACCCTAATTCTTACCCATACCATAACCCATACCCTAACACATATTTGTACTCTTAACCTTACCGTTACCCTTAACCTTACCCTTACCCTTACTCTATCCGTTACCCTTACGCTTACCCTTAACATAAACCTTACCCTTGACCTTACCCTTACCATAAGCCATACAACAACACTTACATGTACACTTACACTTACACTTACCCTAGCAATTACTCGTACAATTACCCTTACCCTTACCCTTAACCTAAGCCGAAACCTTAAACCTTACAGTAAACCTTATCCTTTCTGCTACACTTCCCCTTAGCCTAAATCTAAACCTTACTCTTACTCTTACTGTAACCCTCACCCTTATCATTGCCAATACCCTTACTCTTACCCTTACCCTAACCCTTCTCCTTACACTTACTGTTACCTTTAACATTACCCTTACCCTAACACTTACACTTATCCTTATCCTTATCCATACCCTTACCCTTACCCTAATCCTTACCCTTAACCTAACCCTAACCCTAAACCTTACCCCAGCCCTTACCCTGACCCTTACATTAACCCTAACCCTTACCCTAAAACTTACACTTACTCTTAACCTTAACCTTACCCTTAACATTAACCTAATACTTACGCATACGTTTTCCTGACTTTAACCCTAAAACTAACCCTAACCATTAGCCTAACACTTAACCTTACCCTAATCCTAACCGTAACTCTAACCCTTACTCTAACCCTTACCCTGACCTGTACCCTTACACTTACCCTTACCCTTATACTTACCCTAATTCTTACCCATACCATAACCCTTACCCTAACACATATTTGTACCCTTAACCTTACCGTTACCCTTAACCTTACCCTTACCCTTACTCTATCCGTTACGCTTACCCTTAACATAAACCTTACCCTTGACCTTACCCTTACCATAAGCCATACAACAACACTTACATGTACACTTACGCTTACACTTACCCTAGCAATTACTCGTACAATTACCCTTACCCTTACCCTTACCCTTAACCTAAGCCGAAACCTTAAACCTTACAGTAAACCTTACCCTTTCTGCTACACTTACCCTTAGCCTAAATCTAAACCTTACACTTATCCTTACTGTAACCCTCACCCTTATCATTGCCAATAGCCTTACTCTTACCCTTACCCTAACCCTTACTCTAACCCTTACAATTACCCGTACTTTTACACATACCCTTACACTTACCCTTACTCTTAAACTTACACTAACCCTTACCCTTAACTAAATCTAACCCTTACACTAAACATCATCCTTACCCTTACCATTATCCCTTCTCTTACCCTTATCCTAAACGTTTCCCGAACCCTTACCCTTACATTAAACCGAACCCTTACCATAACTCTTAACCTTATCCTTAAACTTAACCTAATACTTACCCTTACGTTTCCCTCACCCTAAACCTAAAATTAGCCTAACCATTACCCTAACACTTACCCTTACTCTAACCCTTACCCTGAATTGTACCCTTGCACTTCCACTTACCCACTTAAGTGTAAGAGTTAGGCTAACGTTAACCTTAAGGGTGACCCTTTAGCTTATCCTTAATGTTTATGGTTAGGTTAAGGGTAAGGGTAAGGGTAATTGTACGAGTAATTGCTAGGGTAAGTGTAAGTGTAAGTGTACATGTAAGTGTTGTTGTATGGCTTATGGTAAGGGTAAGGTCAAGGGTAAGGTTTATGTTAAGGGTAAGCGTAAGGGTAACGGATAGAGTAAGGGTAAGGGTAAGGTTAAGGGTAACGATAAGGTTAAGGGTACAAACATGTGTTAGGGTAAGGGTTATTGTATGGGTAAGAATTAGGGTAAGTGTAAGAAAAAGGGTCAGGGTAAGGGTAAGAGTAAGGGTTAGGGTTAGGGTAAGGTTAAGTGTTAAGGTTATGGTTAGGGTTAGTTTTAGGGTTAAAGTCAGGAAAACGTATGCGTAAATATTAGGTGAATGTTAAGGGTAAGGTTAAGGTTAAGAGTAAGTGTAAGGTTTAGGGTAAGGGTTAGGGTTAATGTAAGGGTAAGGGTAAGGGTTGGGGTAAGGTTTAGGGTAAGGGTTAGGTTAAGGATAAGTGTTAGGGTAAGGGTAAGGTTAATGGTAACCATAAGTGTAAAGGTAAGGGTTAGGGTAAGGGTAAGAATAAGGGTATGGGTAATGGTAAGGGTGAGGGTTAGGCTAAGGGTAAGTGTAAGGTTTAGATTTAGGCTAAGTGTAGCAGAAAGGGTAAGGTTTAAGGTAAGGTTAAGTGTTAGGATAAGGGTAAGGTTTAGGGTTAGGTTAAGGGTAAGTTATAGGGTAAGGGTAAGGGTAAGGGTAAGGGCAACTGTAACGGTAACAGTAAGGGTTACGGTAAGGGTAAGGGTTACGGTAAGGGTAAGGGTACGGGTAGAAGTATGTGTTAGAGTATGGGTTATGGTAAGGGTAAGGGTTAGGGTAAGGGTAAGTGTTGGGATAATGGTTAGGGTTAATTTTAGGGTTAGGGTGAGGGAAAAGTAAGGGTAAGTATTAGGTTAAGGTTAAGGGTAAGGTTAAGGTTAAGTGTAAGTTTTGGGGTAAGGCTTAATGTAAGGGTCAGGGTAAGGGTTCAGGTAAAGTTTAGGGTTAGGGTTAGGTTAAGGTTAAGTGTTAGCGTAAGCGTAAGTTGTATGGATAAGGGTAAGTGTAAGGGATAGGGTAATGGTAAGTGTTCGGGTAAGGGTAAGGTTAATGGTAACCGTAAGTGTAAGGGTAAGGGTTAGGGGAAGGGGAAGGGGAAGGGGAAGTCTAAGGGTCCGGGTCAGGGTAAAAGTTAGAGTAAGGCGTAGGGTTAGGGTTCGGTAAGGATAAGTGTTAGGGTAATGGTTCCGGTTAATTTTAGGGTTATGGTGAGGGAAACGTAAGGGTATGTATTAGTTTAAGGGTAAGGTTAAAGTTAAGATTAAGTGTAAGGTTTAGGTTAAGGGTTAGGGTTAGAGTAAGGGTTAGGGTTAGGGTTAGGGTTAGTGTAAGGGTTAGGGTTAATGTAAGGGTCAGGGTAAGGGTTGGGGTAAGGTTTAGGTTAAGGGTAAAATTAAGTATAATGGTAAGGGTAAGAGTGAAGGTTAGGGTAATGGTTAGATTTAGGTAAAGGGTGAGGGTTAGGGTAAGGTTTAGAATTAGGCAAAGGGTAAGTGTAGCAGAAAGGGTAAGGTTTAGGATAAGGGTAAGTGTTAGGATAAGGGTAAGGTTTAGGGTTAGCTTAATAGTAAGGTTAAGGGTAATTGTACGAGTAATTGCTAGGGTAAGTGCAAGCGTAAGTGTACATGTAAGAGTTGTTGTATGGCTTATGATAAGGGTTAGGTTAAGGTTAAGGTTTATGTTAAGTGTAAGTGTAAGGCTAACAGAGACAGTAAAGGTAAGGGTAAGGGGAACGGTAAGGTTAAGGCTACAAGTATGTGTTAGGGTATGGGTTATGGTAAGGGTAAGGGTAAGTGTAAGGGTACGGGTCAGGGTAAGGGTTAGAGTAAGGGTTAGAGTTACGGTTAGGGTTAGGGTAAGGGTAAGGGTAAGGGTAAGGGTAAGGGTAAGGGTAAGGGTTACGGTTAGGGTTAGGGTTAGTTTTAGGGTTAAAGTCAGGAAAACGTATGCGTAAGTATTAGGTTAATGTTAAGGGTAAGGTTAAGGTTAAGAGTAAGTGTAAGTTTTAGGGTAAGGGTTAGGGTTAATGTAAGGGTCAGGGCAAGGGCTGGGGTAAGGTTTAGGGTTAGGGTTAGGTTAAGGGTAAGGATTAGGGTAAGGGTAAGGGTATGGATAAGGATAAGTGTAAGTGTTAGGGTAAGGGTAATGTTAAAGGTAACAGTAAGTGTAAGGAGAAGGGTTAGGGTAAGGGTAAGAGTAAGGGTATTGGCAATGATAAGGGTGAGGGTTACAGTAAGGGTAAGAGTAAGGTTTAGATTTAGGCTAAGGGGAAGTGTAGCAGAAAGGATAAGGTTTACTGTAAGGTTTAAGGTTTCGGCTTAGGTTAAGGGTAAGGGTAAGGGTAATTGTACGAGTAATTGCTAGGGTAAGTGTAAGTGTAAGTGTACATGTAAGTGTTGTTGTATGGCTTATGGTAAGGGTAAGGTCAAGGGTAAGGTTTATG
This sequence comes from Netta rufina, assembly GCF_964035555.1. Taxonomy (NCBI): domain Eukaryota; kingdom Metazoa; phylum Chordata; class Aves; order Anseriformes; family Anatidae; genus Netta; species Netta rufina. The sequence continues at coordinate 199,356 of NC_140138.1, forward strand.
TTAAGGGTAAGCGTAAGGGTAACGGATAGAGTAAGGGTAAGGGTAAGGGTAAGGGTAACGGTAAGGTTAAGAGTACAAATATGTGTTAGGGTATGGGTTATTGTATGGGTAAGAATTAGGGTAAGCATAAGGGTAAGGTTAAGTGTAAGGGTACAGGTCAGGGTAAGGGTTAGAGTAAGGGTTAGGGTTAGGGTAAGGTTAAGTGTTAGGGTAATGGTTAGGGTTAGTTTTAGGGTTAAAGTCAGGAAAACGTAAGGGTAAGTATTAGGTTAATGTTAAGGGTAAGGTTAAGGTTAAGAGTAAGTGTAAGGTTTATGGTAAGGGTTAGGGTTAATGTAAGAGTCAGGGTAAGGGTTGGGGAAAGGTTTAGGGTAAGGGTTAGGTTAAGGATAAGTGTTAAGGTAAGGGTAAGGTTAATGGTAACCGTAAGTGTAAAGGTAAGGGTTACGGTAAGGGTAAGAATAAGGGTATGGGTAATGGTAAGGGCGAGGGTTAGGCTAAGGGTAAGTGTAAGGTTTAGATTTAGGCTAAGGGTAAGGTTTACGGTAAGGTTAAGTGTTCGGATAAGGGTAAGGTTTAGGGTTAGGTTAAGGGTATGGGATCGGGTAAGGGTAAGGGTAAGGGTAAGGGTTACGGTAAGGGTAAGAGTTATGGTAAGGGTACGGGTACGGGTAGAAGTATGTGTTAGAGTATGGGTTATGGTAAGGGTAAGGGTTAGGGTAAGGGTAAGTGTTGGGGTAATGGTTAGGGTTAATTTTAGGGTTAGGGTGAGGGAATAGTAAGGGTAAGTATTAGGTTAAGGTTAAGGGTAAGGTTAAGGTCAAGTGTAAGTTTTAGGGTAAGGGTTAATGTAAGGGTCAGGGTAAGGGTTCAGGTAAGGTTTAGGGTTAGGGTTAGGTTAAGGTTAAGTGTTAGGGTAAGCGTAAGTTGTATGGATAAGGGTAAGTGTAAGGGATAGGGTAAGGGTAAGTGTTAGGGTAAGGGTAAGGTTAATGGTAACCGTAAGTGTAAGGGTAAGGGTTAGGGGAAGGGGAAGGGGAAGGGGAAGGGGAAGTCTAAGGGTCCGGGTCAGGGTAAAAGTTAGAGTAAGGGTTAGGGTTAGGGTTCGGTAAGGATAAGTGTTAGGGTAATGGTTCCGGTTAATTTTAGGGTTATGGTGAGGGAAACGTAAGGGTATGTATTAGTTTAAGGGTAAGGTTAAAGTTAAGATTAAGTGTAAGGTTTAGGTTAAGGGTTAGGGTTAGAGTAAGGGTTAGGGTTAGAGTAAGGGTTAGGGTTAATGTAAGGGTCAGTGTAAGGGTTGGGGTAAGGTTTAGGTTAAGGGTAAAATTAAGTATAATGGTAAGGGTAAGAGTGAAGGTTAGGGTAATGGTTAGATTTAGGTAAAGGGTGAGGGTTAGGGTAAGGTTTAGAATTAGGCAAAGGGTAAGTGTAGCAGAAAGGGTAAGGTTTAGGATAAGGGTAAGTGTTAGGATAAGGGTAAGATTTAGGGTTAGCTTAATAGTAAGGTTAAGGGTAATTGTACGAGTAATTGCTAGGGTAAGTGCAAGCGTAAGTGTACATGTAAGAGTTGTTGTATGGCTTATGATAAGGGTTAGGTTAAGGTTAAGGTTTATGTTAAGTGTAAGTGTAAGGCTAACAGAGACAGTAAAGGTAAGGGGAAGGGGAACGGTAAGGTTAAGGCTACAAGTACGTGTTAGGGTATGGGTTATGGTAAGGGTAAGGGTAAGTGTAAGGGTACGGGTCAGGGTAAGGGTTAGAGTTACGGTTAGGATTAGGGTAAGGGTAAGGGTAAGGGTTACAATTAGGGTTAGGGTTAGTTTTAGGGTTAAAGTCAGGAAAATGTAAGGGTAAGTATTAGGTTAATGTTAAGGGTAAGGTTAAGGTTAAGAGTAAGTGTAAGTTTTAGGGTAAGGGTTAGGGTTAATGTAAGGGTCAGGGTAAGGGCTGGGGTAAGGTTTAGGGTTAGGGTTAGGTTAAGGGTAAGGATTAGGGTAAGGGTAAGGTTAATGGTAACCGTAAGTGTAAAGGTAAGGGTTACGGTAAGGGTAAGAATAAGGGTATGGGTAATGGTAAGGGCGAGGGTTAGGCTAAGGGTAAGTGTAAGGTTTAGATTTAGGCTAAGGGTAAGGTTTACGGTAAGGTTAAGTGTTCGGATAAGGGTAAGGTTTAGGGTTAGGTTAAGGGTATGGGATCGGGTAAGGGTAAGGGTAAGGGTAAGGGTAAGGGTTACGGTAAGGGTAAGAGTTATGGTAAGGGTACGGGTACGGGTAGAAGCATGTGTTAGAGTATGGGTTATGGTAAGGGTAAGGGTTAGGGTAAGGGTAAGTGTTGGGGTAATGGTTAGGGTTAATTTTAGGGTTAGGGTGAGGGAATAGTAAGGGTAAGTATTAGGTTAAGGTTAAGGGTAAGGTTAAGGTCAAGTGTAAGTTTTAGGGTAAGGGTTAATGTAAGGGTCAGGGTAAGGGTTCAGGTAAGGTTTAGGGTTAGGGTTAGGTTAAGGTTAAGTGTTAGGGTAAGCGTAAGTTGTATGGATAAGGGTAAGTGTAAGGGATAGGGTAAGGGTAAGTGTTAGGGTAAGGGTAAGGTTAATGGTAACCGTAAGTGTAAGGGTAAGGGTTAGGGGAAGGGGAAGGGGAAGTCTAAGGGTCCGGGTCAGGGTAAAAGTTAGAGTAAGGGTTAGGGTTAGGGTTCGGTAAGGATAAGTGTTAGGGTAATGGTTCCGGTTAATTTTAGGGTTATGGTGAGGGAAACGTAAGGGTATGTATTAGTTTAAGGGTAAGGTTAAAGTTAAGATTAAGTGTAAGGTTTAGGTTAAGGGTTAGGGTTAGAGTAAGGGTTAGGGTTAGAGTAAGGGTTAGGGTTAATGTAAGGGTCAGTGTAAGGGTTGGGGTAAGGTTTAGGTTAAGGGTAAAATTAAGTATAATGGTAAGGGTAAGAGTGAAGGTTAGGGTAATGGTTAGATTTAGGTAAAGGGTGAGGGTTAGGGTAAGGTTTAGAATTAGGCAAAGGGTAAGTGTAGCAGAAAGGGTAAGGTTTAGGATAAGGGTAAGTGTTAGGATAAGGGTAAGATTTAGGGTTAGCTTAATAGTAAGGTTAAGGGTAATTGTACGAGTAATTGCTAGGGTAAGTGCAAGCGTAAGTGTACATGTAAGAGTTGTTGTATGGCTTATGATAAGGGTTAGGTTAAGGTTAAGGTTTATGTTAAGTGTAAGTGTAAGGCTAACAGAGACAGTAAAGGTAAGGGGAAGGGGAACGGTAAGGTTAAGGCTACAAGTACGTGTTAGGGTATGGGTTATGGTAAGGGTAAGGGTAAGTGTAAGGGTACGGGTCAGGGTAAGGGTTAGAGTTACGGTTAGGATTAGGGTAAGGGTAAGGGTTACAATTAGGGTTAGGGTTAGTTTTAGGGTTAAAGTCAGGAAAACGTAAGGGTAAGTATTAGGTTAATGTTAAGGGTAAGGTTAAGGTTAAGAGTAAGTGTAAGTTTTAGGGTAAGGGTTAGGGTTAATGTAAGGGTCAGGGTAAGGGCTGGGGTAAGGTTTAGGGTTAGGGTTAGGTTAAGGGTAAGGATTAGGGTAAGGGTAAGTGTATGGATAAGGATAAGTGTAAGTGTTAGGGTAAGGGTAATGTTAAAGGTAACAGTAAGTGTAAGGAGAAGGGTTAGGGTAAGGGTAAGAGTAAGGGTATTGGCAATGATAAGGGTGAGGGTTACAGTAAGGGTAAGAGTAAGGTTTAGATTTGGGCTAAGGGGAAGTGTAGCAGAAAGGGTAAGGTTTACTGTAAGGTTTAAGGTTTCGGCTTAGGTTAAGGGTAAGGGTAAGGGTAATTGTACGAGTAATTGCTAGGGTAAGTGTAAGTGTAAGTGTACATGTAAGTGTTGTTGTATGGCTTATGGTAAGGGTAAGGTCAAGGGTAAGGTTTATGTTAAGGGTAAGCGTAAGGGTAACGGATAGAGTAAGGGTAAGGGTAAGGTTAAGGGTAACGGTAAGGTTAAGAGTACAAATATGTGTTAGGGTATGGGTTATGGTATGGGTAAGAATTAGGGTAAGTATAAGGGTAAGGGTAAGTGTAAGGGTACAGGTCAGGGTAAGGGTTAGAGTAAGGGTTAGGGTTAGGGTAAGGTTAAGTGTTAGGGTAATGGTTAGGGTTAGTTTTAGGGTTAAAGTCAGGAAAACATATGCGTAAGTATTAGGTGAATGTTAAGGGTTAGATTAAGGTTAAGAGTAAGTGTAAGGTTCAGGGTAAGGGTTAGGGTTAATGTAAGGGTCAGGGTAAGGGTTGGGGAAAGGTTTAGGGTAAGGGTTAGGTTAAGGATAAGTGTTAAGGTAAGGGTAAGGTTAATGGTAACCGTAAGTGTAAAGGTAAGGGTTACGGTAAGGGTAAGAATAAGGGTATGGGTAATGGTAAGGGCGAGGGTTAGGCTAAGGGTAAGTGTAAGGTTTAGATTTAGGCTAAGGGTAAGGTTTACGGTAAGGTTAAGTGTTCGGATAAGGGTAAGGTTTAGGGTTAGGTTAAGGGTATGGGATCGGGTAAGGGTAAGGGTAAGGGTAAGGGTAAGGGTTACGGTAAGGGTAAGAGTTATGGTAAGGGTACGGGTACGGGTAGAAGTATGTGTTAGAGTATGGGTTATGGTAAGGGTAAGGGTTAGGGTAAGGGTAAGTGTTGGGGTAATGGTTAGGGTTAATTTTAGGGTTAGGGTGAGGGAATAGTAAGGGTAAGTATTAGGTTAAGGTTAAGGGTAAGGTTAAGGTCAAGTGTAAGTTTTAGGGTAAGGGTTAATGTAAGGGTCAGGGTAAGGGTTCAGGTAAGGTTTAGGGTTAGGGTTAGGTTAAGGTTAAGTGTTAGGGTAAGCGTAAGTTGTATGGATAAGGGTAAGTGTAAGGGATAGGGTAAGGGTAAGTGTTAGGGTAAGGGTAAGGTTAATGGTAACCGTAAGTGTAAGGGTAAGGGTTAGGGGAAGGGGAAGGGGAAGGGGAAGGGGAAGGGGAAGGGGAAGGGGAAGGGGAAGGGGAAGGGGAAGGGGAAGGGGAAGGGGAAGGGGAAGGGGAAGGGGAAGGGGAAGTCTAAGGGTCCGGGTCAGGGTAAAAGTTAGAGTAAGGGTTAGGGTTAGGGTTCGGTAAGGATAAGTGTTAGGGTAATGGTTACAGTTAATTTTAGGGTTATGGTGAGGGAAACGTAAGGGTATGTATTAGTTTAAGGGTAAGGTTAAAGTTAAGATTAAGTGTAAGGTTTAGGTTAAGGGTTAGGGTTAGAGTAAGGGTTAGGGTTAGGGTAAGGGTTAGGGATAATGTAAGGGTCAGGGTAAGGGTTGGGGTAAGGTTTAGGTTAAGGGTAAAAGTAAGTATAATGGTAAGGGTAAGAGTGAAGGTTAGGGTAATGGTTAGATTTAGGTAAAGGGTGAGGGTTAGGGTAAGGTTTAGAATTAGGCAAAGGGTAAGTGTAGCAGAAAGGGTAAGGTTTAGGATAAGGGTAAGTGTTAGGATAAGGGTAAGATTTAGGGTTAGCTTAATAGTAAGGTTAAGGGTAATTGTACGAGTAATTGCTAGGGTAAGTGCAAGCGTAAGTGTACATGTAAGAGTTGTTGTATGGCTTATGATAAGGGTTAGGTTAAGGTTAAGGTTTATGTTAAGTGTAAGTGTAAGGCTAACAGAGACAGTAAAGGTAAGGGGAAGGGGAACGGTAAGATTAAGGCTACAAGTACGTGTTAGGGTATGGGTTATGGTAAGGGTAAGGGTAAGTGTAAGGGTACGGGTCAGGGTAAGGGTTAGAGTAAGGGTTAGAGTTACGGTTAGGATTAGGGTAAGGGTAAGGGTAAGGGTTACAATTAGGGTTAGGGTTAGTTTTAGGGTTAAAGTCAGGAAAACATAAGGGTAAGTATTAGGTTAATGTTAAGGGTAAGGTTAAGGTTAAGAGTAAGTGTAAGTTTTAGGGTAAGGGTTAGGGTTAATGTAAGGGTCAGGGTAAGGGCTGGGGTAAGGTTTAGGGTTAGGGTTAGGTTAAGGGTAAGGATTAGGGTAAGGGTAAGTGTATGGATAAGGATAAGTGTAAGTGTTAGGGTAAGGGTAATGTTAAAGGTAACAGTAAGTGTAAGGAGAAGGGTTAGGGTAAGGGTAAGAGTAAGGGTATTGGCAATGATAAGGGTGAGGGTTACAGTAAGAGTAAGAGTAAGGTTTAGATTTAGGCTAAGGGGAAGTGTAGCAGAAAGGATAAGGTTTACTGTAAGGTTTAAGGTTTCGGCTTAGTTTAAGGGTAAGGGTAATTGTACGAGTAATTGCTAGGGTAAGTGTAAGTGTAAGTGTACATGTAAGTGTTGTTGTATGGCTTATGGTAAGGGTAAGGTCAAGGGTAAGGTTTATGTTAAGGGTAAGCGTAAGGGTAACGGATAGAGTAAGGGTAAGGGTAAGGTGAAGGGTAACGGTAAGGTTAAGAGTACAAATATGTGTTAGGGTATGGGTTATGGTATGGGTAAGAATTAGGGTAAGTATAAGGGTAAGGGTAAGTGTAAGGGTACAGGTCAGGGTAAGGGTTAGAGTAAGGGTTAGGGTTAGGGTAAGGTTAAGTGTTAGGGTAATGGTTAGGGTTAGTTTTAGGGTTAAAGTCAGGAAAACATATGCGTAAGTATTAGGTGAATGTTAAGGGTTAGGTTAAGGTTAAGAGTAAGTGTAAGGTTCAGGGTAAGGGTTAGGGTTAATGTAAGGGTCAGGGTAAGGGTTGGGGAAAGGTTTAGGGTAAGGGTTAGGTTAAGGATAAGTGTAAAGGTAAGGGTTACGGTAAGGGTAAGAATAAGGGTATGGGTAATGGTAAGGGCGAGGGTTAGGCTAAGGGTAAGTGTAAGGTTTAGATTTAGGCTAAGGGTAAGGTTTACGGTAAGGTTAAGTGTTCGGATAAGGGTAAGGTTTAGGGTTAGGTTAAGGGTATGGGATCGGGTAAGGGTAAGGGTAAGGGTAAGGGTAAGGGTTACGGTAAGGGTAAGAGTTATGGTAAGGGTACGGGTACGGGTAGAAGTATGTGTTAGAGTATGGGTTATGGTAATGGTAAGGGTTACGGTAAGGGTAAGTGTTGGGGTAATGGTTAGGGTTAATTTTAGGGTTAGGGTGAGGGAATAGTAAGGGTAAGTATTAGGTTAAGGTTAAGGGTAAGGTTAAGGTCAAGTGTAAGTTTTAGGGTAAGGGTTAATGTAAGGGTGAGGGTAAGGGTTCAGGTAAGGTTTAGGGTTAGGGTTAAGTTAAGGTTAAGTGTTAGGGTAAGCGTAAGTTGTATGGATAAGGGTAAGTGTAAGGGATAGGGTAAGGGTAAGTGTTAGGGTAAGGGTAAGGTTAATGGTAACCGTAAGTGTAAGGGTAAGGGTTAGGGGAAGGGGAAGGGGAAGGGGAAGGGGAAGTCTAAGGGTCCGGGTCAGGGTAAAAGTTAGAGTAAGGGTTAGGGTTAGGGTTCGGTAAGGATAAGTGTTAGGGTAATGGTTCCGGTTAATTTTAGGGTTATGGTGAGGGAAACGTAAGGGTATGTATTAGTTTAAGGGTAAGGTTAAAGTTAAGATTAAGTGTAAGGTTTAGGTTAAGGGTTAGGGTTAGAGTAAGGGTTAGGGTTAGGGTAAGGGTTAGGGTTAATGTAAGGGTCAGTGTAAGGGTTGGGGTAAGGTTTAGGTTAAGGGTAAAATTAAGTATAATGGTAAGGGTAAAAGTGAGGGTTAGGGTAATGGTTAGATTTAGGTAAAGGGTGAGGGTTAGGGTAAGGTTTAGAATTAGGCAAAGGGTAAGTGTAGCAGAAAGGGTAAGGTTTAGGATAAGGGTAAGTGTTAGGATAAGGGTAAGGTTTAGGGTTAGCTTAATAGTAAGGTTAAGGGTAATTGTACGAGTAATTGCTAGGGTAAGTGCAAGCGTAAGTGTACATGTAAGAGTTGTTGTATGGCTTATGATAAGGGTTAGGTTAAGGTTAAGGTTTATGTTAAGTGTAAGTGTAAGGCTAACAGAGACAGTAAAGGTAAGGGGAAGGGGAACGGTAAGATTAAGGCTACAAGTACGTGTTAGGGTATGGGTTATGGTAAGGGTAAGGGTAAGTGTAAGGGTACGGGTCAGGGTAAGGGTTAGAGTAAGGGTTAGAGTTACGGTTAGGATTAGGGTAAGGGTAAGGGTAAGGGTTACAATTAGGGTTAGGGTTAGTTTTAGGGTTAAAGTCAGGAAAACGTATGCGTAAGTATTAGGTTAATGTTAAGGGTAAGGTTAAGGTTAAGAGTAAGTGTAAGTTTTAGGGTAAGGGTTAGGGTTAATGTAAGGGTCAGGGTAAGGGCTGGGGTAAGGTTTAGGGTTAGGGTTAGGTTAAGGGTAAGGATTAGGGTAAGGGTAAGGGTATGGATAAGGATAAGTGTAAGTGTTAGGGTAAGGGTAATGTTAAAGGTAACAGTAAGTGTAAGGAGAAGGGTTAGGGTAAGGGTAAGAGTAAGGGTATTGGCAATGATAAGGGTGAGGGTTACAGTAAGGGTAAGAGTAAGGTTTAGATTTAGGCTAAGGGGAAGTGTAGCAGAAAGGGTAAGGTTTACTGTAAGGTTTAAGGTTTCTGCTTAGATTAAGGGTAAGGGTAAGGGTAAGGGTAATTGTACGAGTAATTGCTAGGGTAAGTGTAAGCGTAAGTGTACATGTAAGTGTTGTTGTATGGCTTATGGTAAGGGTAAGGTCAAGGGTAAGGTTTATGTTAAGGGTAAGCGTAAGAGTAACGGATAGAGTAAGGGTAAGGGTAAGGTTAAGGGTAACGGTAAGGTTAAGGGTACAAATATGTGTTAGGGTAAGGGTTATGGTATGGGTAAGAATTAGGGTAAGTATAAGGGTAAGGGTAAGTGTAAGGGTACAGGTCAGGGTAAGGGTTACAGTAAGGGTTAGGGTTAGGGTTAGGGTAAGGTTAAGTGTTAGGCTAATGGTTAGGGTTATTTTTAGGGTTAAAGTCAGGAAAACGTATGCGTAAGTATTAGGTGAATGTTAAGGGTAAGGTTAAGGTTAAGAGTAAGTGTAAGCTTTAGGGTAAGGGTTAGGTTAAGGATAAGTGTTAAGGTAAGTGTAAGGTTAATGGTAACCGTAAGTGTAAAGGTAAGGGTTACGGTAAGGGTAAGAATAAGGGTATGGGTAATGGTAAGGGCGAGGGTTAGGCTAAGGGTAAGTGTAAGGTTTAGATTTAGGCGAAGGGTAAGTGTAGCAGAAAGGGTAAGGTTTACGGTAAGCGTAAATGTTAGGATAAGGGTAAGGTTTAGGGTTAGGTTAAGGGTATGGGATCGGGTAAGGGTAAGGGTAAGGGTTACGGTAAGGGTAAGAGTTATGGTATCGGTACGGGTACGGGTAGAAGTATGTGTTAGAGTATGGGTTATGGTAAGGGTAAGGGTTAGGGTAAGGGTAAGTGTTGGGGTAATGGTTAGGGTTAATTTTAGGGTTAGGGTAAGGGAAAAGTAAGGGTAAGTATTAGGTTAAGGTTAAGGGTAAGGTTAAGGTCAAGTGTAAGGTTTAGGGTAAGGGTTAATGTAAGGGTGAGGGTAAGGGTTCAGGTAAGGTTTAGGGTTAGGGTTAGGTTAAGGTTAAGTGTTAGGGTAAGCGTAAGTTGTATGGATAAGGATAAGAGTAAGGGATAGGGTAAGGATAAGTGTTAGGGTAAGGTTAATGGTAACCGTAAGTGTAAGGGTAAGGGTTAGGGTAAGGGGAAGAGTAAGGGGAAGGGGAAGGGGAAGGGGAAGGGGAAGGGGAAGGGGAAGGGGAAGGGGAAGGGGAAGGGGAAGGGGAAGGGGAAGGGGAAAGGGAAGGGGAAGGGGAAGGGGAAGGGGAAGGGGAAGGGGAAGGGGAAGGGTAAAAGTTAGAGTAAGGGTTAGGGTTAGGGTTCGGTAAGGATAAGTGTTAGGGTAATGGTTCCGGTTAATTTTAGGGTTATGGTGAGGGAAACGTAAGGGTATGTATTAGTTTAAGGGCAAGGTTAAAGTTAAGATTAAGTGTAAGGTTTAGGTTAAGGGTTAGGGTTAGAGTAAAGGTTAGGGTTAGGGTAAGGGTTAGGGATAATGTAAGGGTCAGGGTAAGGGTTGGGGTAAGGTTTAGGTTAAGGGTAAAATTAAGTATAATGGTAAGGGTAAGAGTGAAGGTTAGGGTAATGGTTAGATTTAGGTAAAGGGTGAGGGTTAGGGTAAGGTTTAGAATTAGGCAAAGGGTAAGTGTAGCAGAAAGGGTAAGGTTTAGGATAAGGTAAGTGTTAGGATAAGGGTAAGGTTTAGGGTTAGCTTAATAGTAAGGTTAAGGGTAATTGTACGAGTAATTGCTAGGGTAAGTGCAAGCGTCAGTGTACATGTAAGTGTTGTTGTATGGCTTATGATAAGGGTTAGGTTAAGGTTAAGGTTTATGTTAAGTGTAAGTGTAAGGCTAACAGAGACAGTAAAGGTAAGGGGAAGGGGAACGGTAAGGTTAAGGCTACAAGTACGTGTTAGGGTATGGGTTATGGTAAGGGTAAGGGTAAGGGTAAGTGTAAGGGTACGGGTCAGGGTAAGGGTTAGAGTTACGGTTAGAGTTACGGTTAGGGTTAGGGTAAGGGTAAGGGTTACAATTAGGGTTAGGGTTAGTTTTAGGGTTAAAGTCAGGAAAACGTAAGGGTAAGTATTAGGTTAATGTTAAGGGTAAGGTTAAGGTTAAGAGTAAGTGTAAGTTTTAGGTTAAGGGTTAGGGTTAGAGTAAAGGTTAGGGTTAGGGTAAGGGTTAGGGATAATGTAAGGGTCAGGGTAAGGGTTGGGGTAAGGTTTAGGTTAAGGGTAAAATTAAGTATAATGGTAAGGGTAAGAGTGAAGGTTAGGGTAATGGTTAGATTTAGGTAAAGGGTGAGGGTTAGGGTAAGGTTTAGAATTAGGCAAAGGGTAAGTGTAGCAGAAAGGGTAAGGTTTAGGATAAGGTAAGTGTTAGGATAAGGGTAAGGTTTAGGGTTAGCTTAATAGTAAGGTTAAGGGTAATTGTACGAGTAATTGCTAGGGTAAGTGCAAGCGTCAGTGTACATGTAAGTGTTGTTGTATGGCTTATGATAAGGGTTAGGTTAAGGTTAAGGTTTATGTTAAGTGTAAGTGTAAGGCTAACAGAGACAGTAAAGGTAAGGGGAAGGGGAACGGTAAGGTTAAGGCTACAAGTACGTGTTAGGGTATGGGTTATGGTAAGGGTAAGGGTAAGGGTAAGTGTAAGGGTACGGGTCAGGGTAAGGGTTAGAGTTACGGTTAGAGTTACGGTTAGGGTTAGGGTAAGGGTAAGGGTTACAATTAGGGTTAGGGTTAGTTTTAGGGTTAAAGTCAGGAAAACGTAAGGGTAAGTATTAGGTTAATGTTAAGGGTAAGGTTAAGGTTAAGAGTAAGTGTAAGTTTTAGGGTAAGGGTTAGGGTTAATGTAAGGGTCAGGGTAAGGGCTGGGGTAAGGTTTAGGGTTAGGGTTAGGTTAAGGGTAAGGATTAGGGTAAGGGTAAGTGTATGGATAAGGATAAGTGTAAGTGTTAGGGTAAGGGTAATGTTAAAGGTAACAGTAAGTGTAAGGAGAAGGGTTAGGGTAAGGGTAAGAGTAAGGGTATTGGCAATGATAAGGGTGAGGGTTACAGTAAGGGTAAGAGTAAGGTTTAGATTTGGGCTAAGGGGAAGTGTAGCAGAAAGGGTAAGGTTTACTGTAAGGTTTAAGGTTTCGGCTTAGGTTAAGGGTAAGGGTAAGGGTAATTGTACGAGTAATTGCTAGGGTAAGTGTAAGTGTAAGTGTACATGTAAGTGTTGTTGTATGGCTTATGGTAAGGGTAAGGTCAAGGGTAAGGTTTATGTTAAGGGTAAGCGTAAGGGTAACGGATAGAGTAAGGGTAAGGGTAAGGTTAAGGGTAACGGTAAGGTTAAGAGTACAAATATGTGTTAGGGTATGGGTTATGGTATGGGTAAGAATTAGGGTAAGTATAAGGGTAAGGGTAAGTGTAAGGGTACAGGTCAGGGTAAGGGTTAGAGTAAGGGTTAGGGTTAGGGTAAGGTTAAGTGTTAGGGTAATGGTTAGGGTTAGTTTTAGGGTTAAAGTCAGGAAAACATATGCGTAAGTATTAGGTGAATGTTAAGGGTTAGATTAAGGTTAAGAGTAAGTGTAAGGTTCAGGGTAAGGGTTAGGGTTAATGTAAGGGTCAGGGTAAGGGTTGGGGAAAGGTTTAGGGTAAGGGTTAGGTTAAGGATAAGTGTTAAGGTAAGGGTAAGGTTAATGGTAACCGTAAGTGTAAAGGTAAGGGTTACGGTAAGGGTAAGAATAAGGGTATGGGTAATGGTAAGGGCGAGGGTTAGGCTAAGGGTAAGTGTAAGGTTTAGATTTAGGCTAAGGGTAAGGTTTACGGTAAGGTTAAGTGTTCGGATAAGGGTAAGGTTTAGGGTTAGGTTAAGGGTATGGGATCGGGTAAGGGTAAGGGTAAGGGTAAGGGTAAGTGTTGGGGTAATGGTTAGGGTTAATTTTAGGGTTAGGGTGAGGGAATAGTAAGGGTAAGTATTAGGTTAAGGTTAAGGGTAAGGTTAAGGTCAAGTGTAAGTTTTAGGGTAAGGGTTAATGTAAGGGTCAGGGTAAGGGTTCAGGTAAGGTTTAGGGTTAGGGTTAGGTTAAGGTTAAGTGTTAGGGTAAGCGTAAGTTGTATGGATAAGGATAAGTGTAAGGGATAGGGTAAGGGTAAGTGTTAGGGTAAGGGTAAGGTTAATGGTAACCGTAAGTGTAAGGGTAAGGGTTAGGGGAAGGGGAAGGGGAAGGGGAAGGGGAAGGGGAAGTCTAAGGGTCCGGGTCAGGGTAAAAGTTAGAGTAAGGGTTAGGGTTAGGGTTCGGTAAGGATAAGTGTTAGGGTAATGGTTCCGGTTAATTTTAGGGTTATGGTGAGGGAAACGTAAGGGTATGTATTAGTTTAAGGGTAAGGTTAAAGTTAAGATTAAGTGTAAGGTTTAGGTTAAGGGTTAGGGTTAGAGTAAGGGTTAGGGTTAGGGTAAGGGTTAGGGTTAATGTAAGGGTCAGTGTAAGGGTTGGGGTAAGGTTTAGGTTAAGGGTAAAATTAAGTATAATGGTAAGGGTAAAAGTGAAGGTTAGGGTAATGGTTAGATTTAGGTAAAGGGTGAGGGTTAGGGTAAGGTTTAGAATTAGGCAAAGGGTAAGTGTAGCAGAAAGGGTAAGGTTTAGGATAAGGGTAAGTGTTAGGATAAGGGTAAGATTTAGGGTTAGCTTAATAGTAAGGTTAAGGGTAATTGTACGAGTAATTGCTAGGGTAAGTGCAAGCGTAAGTGTACATGTAAGAGTTGTTGTATGGCTTATGATAAGGGTTAGGTTAAGGTTAAGGTTTATGTTAAGTGTAAGTGTAAGGCTAACAGAGACAGTAAAGGTAAGGGGAAGGGGAACGGTAAGATTAAGGCTACAAGTACGTGTTAGGGTATGGGTTATGGTAAGGGTAAGGGTAAGTGTAAGGGTACGGGTCAGGGTAAGGGTTAGAGTAAGGGTTAGAGTTACGGTTAGGATTAGGGTAAGGGTAAGGGTAAGGGTTACAATTAGGGTTAGGGTTAGTTTTAGGGTTAAAGTCAGGAAAACGTATGCGTAAGTATTAGGTTAATGTTAAGGGTAAGGTTAAGGTTAAGAGTAAGTGTAAGTTTTAGGGTAAGGGTTAGGGTTAATGTAAGGGTCAGGGTAAGGGCTGGGGTAAGGTTTAGGGTTAGGGTTAGGTTAAGGGTAAGGATTAGGGTAAGGGTAAGGGTATGGATAAGGATAAGTGTAAGTGTTAGGGTAAGGGTAATGTTAAAGGTAACAGTAAGTGTAAGGAGAAGGGTTAGGGTAAGGGTAAGAGTAAGGGTATTGGCAATGATAAGGGTGAGGGTTACAGTAAGGGTAAGAGTAAGGTTTAGATTTAGGCTAAGGGGAAGTGTAGCAGAAAGGGTAAGGTTTACTGTAAGGTTTAAGGTTTCTGCTTAGATTAAGGGTAAGGGTAAGGGTAAGGGTAATTGTACGAGTAATTGCTAGGGTAAGTGTAAGCGTAAGTGTACATGTAAGTGTTGTTGTATGGCTTATGGTAAGGGTAAGGTCAAGGGTAAGGTTTATGTTAAGGGTAAGCGTAAGAGTAACGGATAGAGTAAGGGTAAGGGTAAGGTTAAGGGTAACGGTAAGGTTAAGGGTACAAATATGTGTTAGGGTAAGGGTTATGGTATGGGTAAGAATTAGGGTAAGTATAAGGGTAAGGGTAAGTGTAAGGGTACAGGTCAGGGTAAGGGTTAGAGTAAGGGTTAGGGTTAGGGTTAGGGTAAGGTTAAGTGTTAGGCTAATGGTTAGGGTTATTTTTAGGGTTAAAGTCAGGAAAACGTATGCGTAAGTATTAGGTGAATGTTAAGGGTAAGGTTAATGTTAAGAGTAAGTGTAAGCTTTAGGGTAAGGGTTAGGTTAAGGATAAGTGTTAAGGTAAGTGTAAGGTTAATGGTAACCGTAAGTGTAAAGGTAAGGGTTACGGTAAGGGTAAGAATAAGGGTATGGGTAATGGTAAGGGCGAGGGTTAGGCTAAGGGTAAGTGTAAGGTTTAGATTTAGGCGAAGGGTAAGTGTAGCAGAAAGGGTAAGGTTTACGGTAAGCGTAAGTGTTAGGATAAGGGTAAGGTTTAGGGTTAGGTTAAGGGTATGGGATCGGGTAAGGGTAAGGGTAAGGGTTACGGTAAGGGTAAGAGTTATGGTAAGGGTACGGGTACGGGTAGAAGTATGTGTTAGAGTATGGGTTATGGTAAGGGTAAGGGTTAGGGTAAGGGTAAGTGTTGGGGTAATGGTTAGGGTTAATTTTAGGGTTAGGGTGAGGGAATAGTAAGGGTAAGTATTAGGTTAAGGTTAAGGATAAGGTTAAGGTCAAGTGTAAGGTTTAGGGTAAGGGTTAATGTAAGGGTGAGGGTAAGGGTTCAGGTAAGGTTTAGGGTTAGGGTTAGGTTAAGGTTAAGTGTTAGGGTAAGCGTAAGTTGTATGGATAAGGATAAGAGTAAGGGATAGGGTAAGGATAAGTGTTAGGGTAAGGTTAATGGTAACCGTAAGTGTAAGGGTAAGGGTTAGGGTAAGGGGAAGAGTAAGGGAAAGGGGAAGGGGAAGGGGAAGGGGAAGGGGAAGGGGAAGGGGAAGGGGAAGGGGAAGGGGAAGGGGAAGGGGAAGGGGAAGGGGAAGGGGAAGGGGAAGGGGAAGGGGAAGGGGAAGGGTAAAAGTTAGAGTAAGGGTTAGGGTTAGGGTTCGGTAAGGATAAGTGTTAGGGTAATGGTTCCGGTTAATTTTAGGGTTATGGTGAGGGAAACGTAAGGGTATGTATTAGTTTAAGGGCAAGGTTAAAGTTAAGATTAAGTGTAAGGTTTAGGTTAAGGGTTAGGGTTAGAGTAAAGGTTAGGGTTAGGGTAAGGATTAGGGATAATGTAAGGGTCAGGGTAAGGGTTGGGGTAAGGTTTAGGTTAAGGGTAAAATTAAGTATAATGGTAAGGGTAAGAGTGAAGGTTAGGGTAATGGTTAGATTTAGGTAAAGGGTGAGGGTTAGGGTAAGGTTTAGAATTAGGCAAAGGGTAAGTGTAGCAGAAAGGGTAAGGTTTAGGATAAGGTAAGTGTTAGGATAAGGGTAAGGTTTAGGGTTAGCTTAATAGTAAGGTTAAGGGTAATTGTACGAGTAATTGCTAGGGTAAGTGCAAGCGTCAGTGTACATGTAAGTGTTGTTGTATGGCTTATGATAAGGGTTAGGTTAAGGTTAAGGTTTATGTTAAGTGTAAGTGTAAGGCTAACAGAGACAGTAAAGGTAAGGGGAAGGGGAACGGTAAGGTTAAGGCTACAAGTACGTGTTAGGGTATGGGTTATGGTAAGGGTAAGGGTAAGGGTAAGTGTAAGGGTACGGGTCAGGGTAAGGGTTAGAGTTACGGTTAGAGTTACGGTTAGGGTTAGGGTAAGGGTAAGGGTTACGGTTAGGGTTAGGGTTAGTTTCAGGGTTAAATTCAGGAAGACGTATGCGTAAGTATTAGGTAAATGTTAAGGGTAAGGTTAAGGTTAAGTGTAAGTTTTAGGGTAAGGGTTAGGGTTAATGTAAGGGTCAGGGTAAGGGCTGGGGTAAGGTTTAGGGTTAGGGTTAGGTTAAGGGTAAGGATTAGGGTAAGGGTAAGGGTATAGATAAGGATAAGTGTAAGTGTTAGGGTAAGGGTAATGTTAAAGGTAACAGTAAGTGTAAGGAGAAGGGTTAGGGTAAGGGTAAGAGTAAGGGTATTGGTAATGATAAGGGTGAGGGTTACAGTAAGGGTAAGAGTAAGGTTTAGATTTAGGCTAAGGGGAAGTGTAGCAGAAAGGGTAAGGTTTACTGTAAGGTTTAAGGTTTAGGTTAGGTTAAGGGTAAGGGTAAGGGTAAGGGTACGGGTCAGGGTAAGGGTTAGAGTAAGGGTTTGAGTAAGGGTAAGGGTAAGGATTAGGATAAGTGTAAGGGTGCAAGCAAGGATTAGGGCAAGAGTAAGTGTAAGGGTAATAGAAAGGGTTAGGGTAAGTATAAGGGTAAGGGAAAGTGTTAGGATATGTTTTAGGGGAAGCAGAAGGGTAAGGGTTAGGTTAAGTGTAAGGGGAAGGGGAAGGTAAGGGGAAGGGTTGGAGTAAGGTATAGGGTAAGGGTAAGGTTATGGTTAAAGGAAAGAGTAAGGGTAAGGAAAAAGTAAAGGTAAGGATTTGGGTAATGGTAAGGGTGAGAAGGGTTAGGGTAAGGGTTACGGTAAGGGTTAGGTAACGCAGTGTACAACCTGGGACGTCACACGCAGAGCTGCCTCTGGCAAGGTGAGTGAGGAACAGATGTAGCAGTTGTTGTGTTGTAGGTCTCACTGTTCCTCTAAGCATCCCCTCTTTGTCTTTTAGAGGTGTTGTAGCTGTTTGAAGAGGGTAGATTGAAGCATCTGCCTCGGGGGCTGGTAAGCGGCAGAGGTAAGGGAGCAGATGAGAGTAACTTACCTAGTTGTGCTGTGTCTTTGGATGCTGCATCGGCCTATGCGTTTCTTTTTCTTTCACAGGTGTCTCGCACAGGCTCAAAGGAGCAAACTGCACTCTGAAGAGCTGTGTAAGAAGAGGGGCTGGTCATGAGCTGGGTTGGAGCAGAACGACCAAGTAGCACAAGGTGACTATGAAAGGTGTCCGTCTTGCTTTGCAGGTGCCGTGGCAGGCTCTCCACAGAAGTGGATAAGGATATGAGATAAGGCCAGAGAGCGACAAGGAGCGGCACGTGCAGGGATGGTTTTGAAGCGCTGCGGTGGCTTACTCTTCTGTTCATCAGGTGCCACAGGCAAGGTGGGTTGTAACATCAGTCGTTATATTTGCATGAAAGCAGTTCACTTGAATGCCACAGTGCATCTGAGTAGGGTGTTCTAGCAGAACAAGCTTGTCTGGCACAGCGGTGCCTGATGGCAGTGTGTTTCCTCAGGTGAAGAGGTGCCTGAAGCCCCATCCTATCTAGCCTGCACACAATTATCTGAGAATGAAAGCTGCTTTCCAGTAATTCAGAAAGCCAAGTTACGTCTCAGCCTTGAGCATCTCGGGCTTTTGGGCCTGTCTGTAACATTTGGCACCAGCACTAATACTTTTTTTGGCATATGTTTAGCGTTTGGGGCCTGTGTCTGGGATTTGGGCCCTGTCTCGAACCACTGGGGCTTTGTCCTGGGTTTTGGAGCCTGCCTCTAGAGTTCAGGGCCTGTGATTAGGCTTTTGGGGTCTGTGTCTGGGGGCCAGTATCTGGGGGCAAGGGGGGAGCTGCTTGTAGACCCTTGGGGCCAGCATTGAGGGGGTTGGGAGCTGACTCTACGCCTTTGGGGCCTGCTTCTGGGGGCGTGGGGGGGGTTGAGACCAGCATCTGGGGGAGGGGTGGGAGCTGCTTGTACACCTTTGGGGCCTGCATCTGTGGGGGGTCAGGGCCTGTGTCTAGCGGGCTGGGAACTGCTTGTACAATGTAGGAATCTGTTTCTGCAGGGTGGCTGGGAGCTGTTTGTACAACTTTGGGGCCAGCATCTGAGGGTGGCTGGGAGCTGCCTGTACACTGTAGGGGCCTGTGTTTGTGGGGGGCTTGGGGGCCTCCCTCGGGGGGGGGGGGGGGGGGAGGGTTGGGAGCTGCTTGTATAGGGTAGGGGGCCTGCCTGGCAGGGGTTGGGAGCTGCTTGTAGAATTTGGGTCGCTGTGTCTGGGGGAGCAGTTGGGGCCTGTGTCTCAGGGGTGTTGGGAACTGGTTGTACACCTTTGGGTCCTGTCTCTGGGGGGGAGCTACTTGTACACTTTTGGGGTCTGTATTTGAGGGGGGTTGGGAGCTGCTTGTGCACTTTTGGACCTATGTTTAGGCTGGTTGGGAGTTGCTCATGCATTCTAGGTGCCTCCCTTTTGAGAAGGGTTGGGGCCTGCATCTGTGGGTGGTTGGGAGCTGCTTGTACACTATAGGGGCCATGGTCTTGGAGGGGGGTCTGGGCTGTTTATACACCTTTGTGGCCTGTGTTTGGGGGGGGGGGGGGGGGGGGGGGGGGGGCCTGTGCCTGGGGAAGTTGGGAGGTGTTTGTTCACTCTAGGAGCCTCCATTTGGGGGTCTTTGGGGCCTCCCTTTGAGGGGGAGGGAGTTGGGGGTGGTACACCTCTGCATCCCATGTCTTGGGGGAGGTGGGGGGAGTGGGACCGGTCTCTGAAGGGGCGGGTTGTGAGCTGCTTGTACACCTGTGTCGGGGGGGAGGGTAGAGGGGTTGGCGGGGGTCGGGTCCGGGTCTTGGGCCAGTGTCTGGGTGGAGTCCAGTTCTTGGGAGGGGGTGGTGGGGTAGGAGCTGCTTGTGGGCAGTTGGGGTCTGCATCTGGGTGTGGTTGGTGCCTGCTTCTGTTGGCAGTTTGGGGCCTGCTTGTAGACTTGTGCAGCCTGGGTTTGGGGGCTTTTCTGTAACGTTTGGGGCCTGCATTTTTGCTTTGGGATGCATCTTGAGCTTTTGAGGCCTAGCTGAAGCATTTGGGGCCTGCATCTGGAGCTTTTCTGTAGCATTTTGGTTGCATATTTGTGATTTGGGGCCTGTATCCAGGGTTTTGCCTTTTTTGTAGTTTCCATCTTAGTGTGTGTGTGTTTCGTTGTTGGTTGTCTGGGGTTAGGGGCAGTTTGGGGTTTGGATTAAGGTCAGTGTCATTAGCGTTAGGGGGTTGATAATAAGGGTTAGGGTTGTGGTTAGAGTTGTTAGGTTTAAGGGGAATAAGGACTTCAGGGTAAGGGGATCAAGGTTGTGGGAATAAAAATATTGTTTTTGCGCAGTTACATCCTGTAGAGGGAAGGAAGGTGGTATTGAGATATGCTTGCAGTGATAAGACAGCTTAACAGTGTGAAATGAGTTCATCTGATTCGTGTCAATATGGAACAATGCTAGGGCCGCATGATATGATGAAAAGTCTGAGAAAACCAGAGTGGTTAATATATATAGTTCTTGTATCTTGCAAAGGAATGGTCCAGCAATTCGGGTCAATAGGGGATAAGAGAACAAAGGGGTTTCAGAATAACTGCTAACTATTACAACTGTTGCATGGGACACTATGCAAGTGTCTGCCATCCAGCCAAGATGGACAAAGGAGATGGACAAGAGAAAAGCCTGGGAGGAAGACTACGAGCCTTCAGTACGAGCGGCCCCCAGAGGGACCACCGGAGACTGATAACGCCTGCACCAGTGGGAGGGTTTGGATTCTGGGAACTAATTAGAATAACCCTGCCTTTTGTAGAAGTAGTAATGAATATGTATTAGCCTAGCAGCATAAAAACCAGCCGCCTGATGTAACTTGTGTGTGTCTTGGTGGAGCAGAGACTCCTGGCGCACCCAGCGCTGCTTGCTTACCTCTATTCCTTTAATAAATCATAAACATTAATTGTAAGCCTATTTGGGACCCGGTCATTTATTACAAGTGGGCGCTCGTCCAGGAGGGCTTTGGTTCCTGATTTCTGGTTTGATCTAGGAGAGGCACCCCCACCATTTGGTGGCTGCTGTTTGAGTCAGGTCGGAACTAATGGCATCTTGAACCTGAATAAAGGTAAGCAAAGTTTCTGATTCTTTTTTTCAGCTCCCTTGCCAGCTGCAGCACTATATTTTGCCCGTAATTGTGTGTGTGAAGATCCGAACGAAGATGACGGAGTCGTAAGCATTTAAAGCGTATACCGTTCGGTTGGGTGGGGTTCGGTTGCCTGTGTGTGTAAGAGTGTGACTGAGATGGAACTTAGTTCCGAAGCGATTGTGGAGGTCTTCTAACCGCGTTTTCAATCTCCCACGAGGGACGTGGCCGGTGAAGGACCGAAGGGATTCCTATAGGATTTGTGGGTGTGTGATAGGTCCTCGACCCCCTGCAAGACACTCGTACTAAGGTAACCAAGGGCTGTGGCAATTGCCATAGTAAAATTCCTAGATGGGTCAGACAAAATCGAAGACCAGAGACCAGAAGAAAGGGAGCAAATTACCAGTCATACCACCAGAAAGTCCATTAGGAATAACGATTAGAAATTGGAATGATAGGGACCCCAGAAAAGGAAAAAGTAAATTAAAAATGGTCCAGTATTGTGTGACAGAATGGCCAAAGGAGCCTTTAAGACTACATGTCTTTTGGCCTGTTTTTGGATCCTTCGAAGACTGGATTTGCCAGGCCTTAAATATCCATGTTAATTCAAAGGAACCTTTTAGCCAGGAAGAAAGTGATTATGCAGGATTATGGATCAGGAGGACTTCACGTCCTTTTCCAGCCTCAATATTTACACTAAAAGCAGGTAAGAAATTTGAAGAACAAGAAGAACATGAAAAAGAAAAAGAAGATAAACGTGAGCCGTTGGATAAGCTACCACCTCCATATCCTAACAATCCACCCCCGGCGGCTCCCCCTCCGGTGGCTGTGGTATCGCCACCAGTACCACCGTGGCCCCAGTTTCCACCACCAACAGCACCAGAATTAGACCGACCTCCGGCCGCATGCAGGAGAAGTAGGACGGACGTATCTGAGAGGGCTTCTCTATATCCCTTAAGGGAGGTAACTGGTGTATAACTGGTGTGCGTCTTGGTGGAGCAGAGACTCCCGGCGTACCCAGCACTGTTTGCTTACCTCTATTCATTCAGTGAATTGTAAACTTTGATTGTAATCCTATTTGGGACTTTTATTTATTATAACAGACAACCTTGTAAAACGCAGACAACCAGAATCCTTACAGCAATTAGGTGGAAATCACGGCGTAAGAAACATTACCACCTCAAAGAGTAAAAACCTCAAAAGAAATGTGACTTGTAACAGGCCAGCAGCTGTGTATTTTCTGTGAAGCACCAGCTAGATTATGAACCTTGAATAGCACAGTTAAAGGGGAAACAGGGGAGGGTCCCGGTCCTCGGCAGAAAAAAAAAGTGTATAAACTGTGTATGGAATTAGTAGGCACCCTCCTGCTTGTGGGACACCCGCCATTGTAATCTCGAATAATAATGCTACTGTACTGAGATCCTCGACTCAGCCTATGCTATTTGCTACAGATTGATTCAGGGTTTTAAGGTTTCAGGGATTGGGCACTAGGGTTGGGTTTCAGGGTAAGGGGTTTCAGGGTTTATGTTTAGGATTTTAAGGTTTTTAGGGTTGGAGTTTTAACGGTTAGGGTTTTAAGGATTTGGGGGTTAGGGTTTTAAGGGTTTCAGGGTTAGCGTGTTAGGGTATTAGAGTTTTTTGGGTTGTAGTGTTGATATGTTTTTTAGGGTTAGAGTCTTAAGGTTTTATTTTTGGTCAGTTATTTACGGTTAGGGTTTTAAGATTTTTTTTTTTTTTTTTTTTCAGGTTAGGTTCTCCAGGGCCAGGGTTTTGAGTATCCTAACTTTGGGGGTTTGGATTTTGAGCATCTTAATTTTGGGGGTTAGGCTTTTGTGTGCCCTAATTTTTTGGGATCGGCTTTCAAGCATCCTAAGTAGTTGGGTTAGGGTTTTGAGCATCTTAATATTTTGGGTCTGGGTAATGAGCATCCTCAGTTTTCAGGATAGGGTTTTGAGCATCTTAATGTTTCCAGGATAGGGTTTGGAGCGTCCTAATGTTTTTGGGTTAGGGTTTGGAGCGTCCTAAATTTTCAGGATAGGGTTCTGAGCATCTCAGTGTTTCCAGGATAGGGTTTTGAGCGTCCTAAGTTTTTGGGATAGGTCTTTGAGCTTCCTAATGTTTTCCGGATAGGGTTTGGAGCATCTTAATGTTTTGGGTTTGGGTTTTGAGCGTCCGAATGTTTTTGGGTTAGGGCTTGGAGCATCCTAATGTTTTTGGGTAAGGGCTTTGAGCGTCCTGTTTTCGGGATAGGGTTTGGAGCGTCCTAGTGTTTTCGGGATAGGGTTTTGAGTGTCCAAAGTTTTGGGGTTTGGGTTTTGAGCGTCCAAAGTGTTATAAGTTGTCCCCTTAATTAATTTTCAGAGAGCATTGTATTAATCATAGAAAGGAATTTATTGAGTAAGCAAACATCAAGCAAAACAGCACTGGGCAGCCGGGGAGTCTCAGCTCCGCCAACGGCACGCACCTCACCCCTGCCAGGGTCCCTTTTTATACCTTGCTAATTCCGGGATTACGCAGCACATCCTGGTATATTCGGCGACTGCGCACACTGTTGTGCGCAAAAGAATTTTTAAGAATTTAAATCTCTTTAAAAAGAAAATTAAGCAAAAGAATTTTCATAGTGTCTAGGCAAGCATTATGCAGCTCCTTACTTCAGTAGGGAGCTTTCGCAACTCCTGCTCCTCAAACAGAACTCCTTGTTTTTATAATACAAAAGACAATGAACAAACATTTATGGTGTATTACCCTAAGTTTTTGGGCTAGGGCTTTGAGCATTCCTAACGTTTTGGGTTGGGTTTGGGTTTTGAGCATCCTAAGATTTTGGGTTAGGGGTTTTAGGCATAGGTCTTCAGGGGTTTAGTGTGGTAAATAGTTTGGGTTAGGTCTGTAGGGGTTCCGAGGTTTTTTGGATGTTAGGGCTTGAGGCTTTTTTTGTAAGGGCGGTGAGGGTTCCAGTGAGTGCTGGTAAATGCAGTTCTCGAGCACTCGGCCTGTGATTGGCCATGCTGGCTGTGCGGGGAATGCTGGTAGGTGTAGTTTTCCGGCAGTGGGAGGCCATGTTGTGTGCCCAGAGCATGCCGGGAGATGTAGTTCTTGTACTCCGGACTTCCGGGAGGCCATGTTGCGTACCCATGGTATGCCGGGAAATGTAGTTGTCGGATTCGGGACTTCCGGGAGGCCATGTTGAATGCCCAGAGCATACCGGGAGATGTAGTTCTCGGGAACCAGGGTTAGGGTTAGGGGCTAGGGCTGGGGCTAGAGTTAGGGTTTCGGGTGAGGGTTGGGGTTGGGGGTTATTGTTAGGGTTAGTGGTTTAGGGTTAGGCTTAGAGGGTTATGGTTAGGGATAGGTTAGGGGTAGGTTTAGAGGGTTAGGGTAGGGGTTAGGGGTTGGGACTGTGGTTAGGCTTAGGGTAAGGCTTAGGGTGAGGGTATTAGGGTTAGGGTTCGGGTTCAGATTAGGGTAAGGGTAAGGGTTAGGGCAAAGGTAAGTGTTAGGGTAAGGCTAAGGGTAAGGCTTAGGGTGAGGATAAGGTTTAGGGAAAGGGTTAGGTTTAGGGTAAGAATAAGGGTAAGCTAATGGTTAGGATAAGGGTAAGGGTTAGGGTAAAGGTTTCCATTTGTTAAAGCTGAAACGCAGTATGCAATCTGGGACGTCACAGCCAGAGCTGCCTATGGCAAGGTGAGAGAGGAAAAGATGGAGCAGATGTTCTACTCCTAGTTTTTTCTTTATACGTAAATAAAAGTTTGAGCTAGTTCCAGTTGGAAGAGTTCCAATTACTTGCTTGGTCATAATGTCTTTTAATATTGAAAGCTGCAGCAAAAGCATGAGGATTTTTGCTTCTAGAAACACCCTAGTTCTCTTGTCTGCACTATGCATGCTTTTGAGCTAAAACTGATTAAAAAATAAAAAGAAAAATCACACACACAAAAGAAAAAAAAACAACAAAAAAACACACCACAGCTGCTGCTGCTCTCTTCCTACTTCCTTGTGCTTTGCCCCTACCCTTCCCAGGTGATTGGGTTTGGGTGCTAGACGGGGCCAAATGGTATATGAGTCCCAGACATCCCCTCAGAGAGCTCATTCTGCTTGGGCTTCTCTTTGGGGTGTTTGTTTTTCCTTCGGTCAGTTGCAGGCTTCTTCAGGTGGATGAGAGTTTATGGACTGATGCGTTTCCAAGTAGCGAGGGGTACGCACATCTTTTTGAGGTAACAGCTAGTAGGATCTGTTAGAATAAACTGATGTAGTATTGATGCCTTTATTGCATGCAGTTCTTTATCAGGTGAGTAACTGTTGCGAGTAACTGAAGTCAATGTTACTTGGTGTGTTTGCTATGCAGTGCCTGTGCGGACTATTGCACGAGACACAGCTTTCTGACATCTGGCCCAGCAACTACTAAATAAGGGGAGGGGAGAAGCTGAAGAACGACCAAAGGACAAAGCCTGGGAGGAAGACTACGAGCCTTCAGTACGAGCGGCCCCCAGAGGGACCACCGGAGACTGATAACGCCTGCACCAGTGGGAGAGTTTGGATTCTGGGAACTAATTAGAATAACCCTGCCTTTTGTAGAAGTAGTAATGAATATGTATTAGCCTAGCAGCATAAAAGCCAGTTGCCTGATGTAACTTGTGTGCGTCTTGGTGGAGCAGAGACTCCTGGCGCACCCAGCGCTGCTTGCTTACCTCTATTCCTTTAATAAATCATAAACATTAATTGTAAGCCTATTTGGGACTCGGTCATTTATGACAAGTGGGACCTCCCGATGGGTGGAAGCTGTCGGGATAGCTCGGGATGCTGAGGCGTGGTGCTGCAAGGAGGTTGGTGGTCGGTGGCGCCCTGGGGCAGGCCGAATTGGGAGGGGGCGAGGCGGCGGGTGGTCGGTGGCTTCTGTGGAAAAGGCGTTTGTATGGGGGGCTGCGCGTTCAGAGGAACCTTGACAGGCTGCAGATAGGGGCAGGCAGGAACCTTTTGAAGTTCAGGAGAGGGAAATGCCAAGCCCTACCCCTAGGGAGAAACACCTCTGTTTACCAGCACTGGCTAGCTCGATACTGAATAAGCATTTCTTCATGGAAGGGGTGCTTTGCTATTAGAAGAGGCTGCCCGGGGAAGTGGTAAGAGACCCGATCCTTAAAAGTATTGACGAGACATGTGCACATAGCCCGGGAGTCTGGCCTCCGGCAGGGCCGGAGCTGGCTCTTCCGAGCCCCTGTGCTCCGGTCTTGTGCGACGCGTTTGCAAGCAGCACCGGGTGCCGGGTCCGACATCGGCCGGTTCGGGGACGGCGATTCCGGGGCCGTCGGCTAGCGGGGGCCAGCTATGTCGTGTCCCGGGGATCCGAATTCAGGGGGCGTGGGGGCTGGCCGTGCAGTGAAGCGGGAGGCTGGCGTCCGCCGGCTTCCCAGAGAGCGGGCTTTCGGTCCCGTGCGGTTCGGTGGCCGGCCGTCCCGAAACCCTGGGCACCGGTCTTGTGCTAGACTCAGCGGGGTCCGGGGCCGAACTCGGCTTCTCGGGGCCGGCGGTCCCGCTGTCCAGGTGTCCCGCTTCGGGCGGCGCGGGGCCGGCTGTCCCTAGCAGCTGGGCTCCCAAGAGCTTCTGGGCTCCCAAGCGTCGCCCAAGACCGGATCCCAGAGAATCGGGACGGCCGGCCACACCGCTGCGACTAGCACAAGCGTCTCCCGACAACGGAGCCCAGGGGCTTGCGAGGGTCAGATTCCGCGCCCCGGGAGAGAGAAACGGGGAGCGCGGGTCGGCCGGCCGCAGCTTCGCACGGGACCGAACCCCCTGTCTCCGGGACGGCCAGACACCGAGCCGGCAGACAGCAGCGGGCTGCGCGGGGCTGGCTGATCCTATAATCTGGGCTCCGGTCTTTGCGATGCGTGTGCTGGACGCACCGGAGACCGTGTGTGACTTCGTGCGGTTCGGGGACGGAGATCCCGAGGCCCGTGTTTCCGGCCTCCGGTGGCGCGGGTGCCGGCTGTCCCGTGGGTCCGAAGTCGGGCGACGAACCGTGAGCCGAGCGATGAACCGTGAGCGTCACTGCCGAGCCGTGAAGCGGGAGGCTGCTGCCCACCGGCTCAGGCTCTGGCCGTCCCGGAATCCAGCAGGTTCGGTCTCTTGCGGAGCTGCGGCAGGCCGTCCTGCCCTCCCGGGTAGCTCCTGCCGGAGGCGCGGGATGCGACCGTCCCGAGGTCCTAGGCTGCGGTCCTGGGCGACGCGTGTGCTAGCCGCACCGGGGTCCGGGTCCGACTTTGGCTTTGTCAGGGACGGTGGTCCCGGGCTCCAGGTGACCGGCCTCGGGCGGCGCGGCCGGCTGTCCCGTGTCCCGGCGATCAGAACTCGGGCGGGTTGGGGGCCGACTGTGCCGTGAAGCGGGACGCTGCTGTCTGCCGGCTCGGGGTCTGGCCGTCCCAGAGACAGGGGGTTCGGTCCCGTGCGAAGCTGCGGCCGGCCGACCCGCGCTCCCCGTTTCTCTCTCCCGGGGCGCGGAATCTGACCCTCGCAAGCCCCTGGGCTCCGTTGTCGGGAGACGCTTGTGCTAGTCGCAGCGGTGTGGCCGGCCGTCCCGATTCTCTGGGATCCGGTCTTGGGCGACGCTTGGGAGCCCAGAAGCTCTTGGGAGCCCAGCTGCTAGGGACAGCCGGCCCCGCGCCGCCCGAAGCGGGACACCTGGACAGCGGGACCGCCGGTCCCGAGAAGCCGAGTTCGGCCCCGGACCCCGCTGAGTCTAGCACAAGACCGGTGCCCAGGGTTTCGGGACGGCCGGCCACCGAACCGCACGGCACCGAAAGCCCGCTCTCTGGGAAGCCGGCGGACGCCAGCCCCCCGCTTCACTGCACGGCCGGCCCCCACGCCCCCTGAATTCGGATCCCCGGGACACGACATAGCCGGCCCCCGCTAGCCGACGGCCCCGGAATCGCCGTCCCCGAACCGGCCGATGTCGGACCCGGCACCCGGTGCTGCTTGCAAACGCGTCGCACAAGACCGGAGCACAGGGGCTCGGAAGAGCCAGCTCCCGCCCTGCCGGACGCCGGACTCCCGGGCTATGTGCACATGTCTCTTCAATACTTTTAAGGATCGGGTCTCTTACCACTTCCCCGGGCAGCCTCTTCTAATAGCAAAGCACCCCTTCCATGAAGAAATGCTTATTCAGTATCGAGCTAGCCAGTGCTGGTAAACAGAGGTGTTTCTCCCTAGGGGTAGGGCTTGGCATTTCCCTCTCCTGAACTTCAAAAGGTTCCTGCCTGCCCCTATCTGCAGCCTGTCAAGGTTCCTCTGAACGCGCAGCCCCCCATACAAACGCCTTTTCCACAGAAGCCACCGACCACCCGCCGCCTCGCCCCCTCCCAATTCGGCCTGCCCCAGGGCGCCACCGACCACCAACCTCCTTGCAGCACCACGCCTCAGCATCCCGAGCTATCCCGACAGCTTCCACCCATCGGGAGGTCCCACTTGTCATAAATGACCGAGTCCCAAATAGGCTTACAATTAATGTTTATGATTTATTAAAGGAATAGAGGTAAGCAAGCAGCGCTGGGTGCGCCAGGAGTCTCTGCTCCACCAAGACGCACACAAGTTACATCAGGCAACTGGCTTTTATGCTGCTAGGCTAATACATATTCATTACTACTTCTACAAAAGGCAGGGTTATTCTAATTAGTTCCCAGAATCCAAACTCTCCCACTGGTGCAGGCGTTATCAGTCTCCGGTGGTCCCTCTGGGGGCCGCTCGTACTGAAGGCTCGTAGTCTTCCTCCCAGGCTTTGTCCTTTGGTCGTTCTTCAGCTTCTCCCCTCCCCTTATTTAGTAGTTGCTGGGCCAGATGTCAGAAAGCTGTGTCTCGTGCAATAGTCCGCACAGGCACTGCATAGCAAACACACCAAGTAACATTGACTTCAGTTACTCGCAACAGTTACTCACCTGATAAAGAACTGCATGCAGTAAAGGCACCAAGTACTACATCAGTTTATTCTAACAGATCCTACTAGCTGTTACCTCAAAAAGATGTGCGTACCCCTCGCTACTTGGAAACGCATCAGTCCATAAACTCTCATCCACCTGAAGAAGCCTGCAACTGACCGAAGGAAAAACAAACACCCCAAAGAGAAGCCCAAGCAGAATGAGCTCTCTGAGGGGATGTCTGGGACTCATATACCATTTGGCCCCGTCTAGCACCCAAACCCAATCACCTGGGAAGGGTAGGGGCAAAGCACAAGGAAGTAGGAAGAGAGCAGCAGCAGCTGTGGTGTGTTTTTTTTTTTTTTTTTTTTTTTTTTTTTTTTGTGTGTGTGATTTTTTTATTTTTTAATCAGTTTTAGCTCAAAAGCATGCATAGTGCAGACAAGAGAACTAGGGTGTTTCTAGAAGCAAAAATCCCCATGCTTTTGCTGCAGCTTTCAATATTAAAAGACATTATGACCAAGCAAGTAATTGGAACTCTTCCAACTGGAATTAGCTCAAACTTTTATTTACGTATAAAGAAAAAACTAGGAGTAGAACATCTGCTCCATGTGTTCCTCTCTCACCTTGCCATAGGCAGCTCTGGCTGTGACGTCCCAGATTGCATAATGCGTTTCAGCTTTAACAAATGAAAACCTTTACCCTAACCCTTACCCTTATCCTAACCATTAGCTTACCCTTATTCTTACCCTAAACCTAACCCTTTCCCTAAACCTTATCCTCACCCTAAGCCTTACCCTTAGCCTTACCCTAACACTTACCTTTGCCCTAACCCTTACCCTTACCCTAATCTGAACCCGAACCCTAACCCTAATACCCTCACCCTAAGCCTTACCCTAAGCCTAACCACAGTCCCAACCCCTAACCCTTACCCTAACCCTCTAAACCTATCCCTAACCATAACCCTCTAAGCCTAACCCTAAACCACTAACCCTAACAATAACCCCCAACCCCAACCCTCACCCAAAACCCTAACTCTAGCCCCAGCCCTAGCCCCTAACCCTAACCCTAGTTCCCGAGAACTACATCTCCCGGTATGCTCTGGGCATTCAACATGGCCTCCCGGGAGTCCCGAATCCGACAACTACATTTCCCGGCATACCATGGGTACGCAACATGGCCTCCCGGAAGTCCGGAGTCCCAAGAACTACATCTCCCGGCATGCTCTGGGCACACAACATGGCCTCCCAGTGCCGGAAAACTACTCCTACCAGCATTCCCCGCACAGCCAGCATGGCCAATCACAGGCCGAGTGCTCGAGAACTGCATTTACCAGCACTCACTGGAACCCTCATCGCCCTTACAAAAAAAGCCTCAAGCCCTAACATCCAAAAAACCTCGGAACCCCTACAGACCTAACCCAAACTATTTACCACACTAAACCCCTGAAGACCTATGCCTAAAACCCCTAACGCAAAATCTTGGGATGCTCAAAACCCAAACCCAACCCAAAACATTAGGAATGCTCAAAGCCCTAGCCCAAAAATTTAGGGCGCTCCAAACCCTAACCCCAAAACATTAAGACGCAAAAAACCCTAACCCAAAAACTTAGGGTAATACACCATAAATGTTTGTTCATTGTCTTTTGTATTATAAAAACAAGGAGTTCTGTTTGAGGAGCAGGAGTTGCGAAAGCTCCCTACTGAAGTAAGGAGCTGCATAATGCTTGCCTAGACACTATGAAAATTCTTTTGCTTAATTTTCTTTTTAAAGAGATTTAAATTCTTAAAAATTCTTTTGTGCACAACCGTGTGCGCAGTCGCCGAATATACCAGGATGTGCTGCGTAATCCCGGAATTAGCAAGGTATAAAAAGGGACCCTGGCAGGGGTGAGGTGCGTGCCGTTGGCGGAGCTGAGACTCCCCGGCTGCCCAGTGCTGTTTTGCTTGATGTTTGCTTACTCAATAAATTCCTTTCTATGATTAATACAATGCTCTCTGAAAATTAATTAAGGGGGCAACTTATAACACTTTGGACGCTCAAAACCCAAATCCCAAAACTTTGGACGCTCAAAACCCTATCCCGAAAACACTAGGACGCTCCAAACCCTATCCCGAAAACAGGACGCTCAAAGCCCTTACCCAAAAACATTAGGATGCTCCAAGCCCTAACCCAAAAACATTCGGACGCTCAAAACCCAAACCCAAAACATTAAGATGCTCCAAACCCTATCCGGAAAACATTAGGAAGCTCAAAGACCTATCCCAAAAACTTAGGACGCTCAAAACCCTATCCTGGAAACACTGAGATGCTCAGAACCCTATCCTGAAAATTTAGGACGCTCCAAACCCTAACCCAAAAACATTAGGACGCTCCAAACCCTATCCTGGAAACATTAAGATGCTCAAAACCCTATCCTGAAAACTGAGGATGCTCATTACCCAGACCCAAAATATTAAGATGCTCAAAACCCTAACCCAACTACTTAGGATGCTTGAAAGCCGATCCCAAAAAATTAGGGCACACAAAAGCCTAATCCCCAAAATTAAGATGCTCAAAATCCAAACCCCCAAAGTTAGGATACTCAAAACCCTGGACCTGGAGAACCTAACCTGAAAAAAAAATAAAAAAATCTTAAAACCCTAACCGTAAATAACTGACCAAAAATAAAATCTTAAGACTCTAACCCTAAAAAACATATCAACACTACAACCCAAAAAACTCTAATACACTAACACGCTAACCCTGAAACCCTTAAAACCCTAACCCCCAAATCCTTAAAACCCTAACCGTTAAAACTCCAACCCTAAAAACCTTAAAATCCTAAACATAAACCCTGAAACCCCTTACCCTGAAACCCAACCCTAGTGCCCAATCCCTGAAACCTTAAAACCCTGAATCAATCTGTAGCAAATAGCATAGGCTGAGTCGAGGATCTCAGTACAGTAGCATTATTATTCGAGATTACAATGGCGGGTGTCCCACAAGCAGGAGGGTGCCTACTAATTCCATACACAGTTTATACACTTTTTTTTTCTGCCGAGGACCGGGACCCTCCCCTGTTTCCCCTTTAACTGTGCTATTCAAGGTTCATAATCTAGCTGGTGCTTCACAGAAAATACACAGCTGCTGGCCTGTTACAAGTCACATTTCTTTTGAGGTTTTTACTCTTTGAGGTGGTAATGTTTCTTACGCCGTGATTTCCACCTAATTGCTGTAAGGATTCTGGTTGTCTGCGTTTTACAAGGTTGTCTGTTATAATAAATAAAAGTCCCAAATAGGATTACAATCAAAGTTTACAATTCACTGAATGAATAGAGGTAAGCAAACAGTGCTGGGTACGCCGGGAGTCTCTGCTCCACCAAGACGCGCACCAGTTATACACCAGTTACCTCCCTTAAGGGATATAGAGAAGCCCTCTCAGATACGT
The DNA here is from genome assembly GCF_964035555.1 of Netta rufina. Classification (NCBI taxonomy): domain Eukaryota; kingdom Metazoa; phylum Chordata; class Aves; order Anseriformes; family Anatidae; genus Netta; species Netta rufina. The sequence goes on from NC_140138.1 coordinate 230,719, forward strand.
CCGTCCTGCTTCTCCTGCATGCGGCCGGAGGTCGGTCTAATTCTGGTGCTGTTGGTGGTGGAAACTGGGGCCACGGTGGTACTGGTGGCGATACCACAGCCACCGGAGGGGGAGCCGCCGGGGGTGGATTGTTAGGATATGGAGGTGGTAGCTTATCCAACGGCTCACGTTTATCTTCTTTTTCTTTTTCATGTTCTTCTTGTTCTTCAAATTTCTTACCTGCTTTTAGTGTAAATATTGAGGCTGGAAGAGGACCTGAAGTCCTCCTGATCCATAATCCTGCATAATCACTTTCTTCCTGGCTAAAAGGTTCCTTTGAATTAACATGGATATTTAAGGCCTGGCAAATCCAGTCTTCGAAGGATCCAAAAACAGGCCAAAAGACATGTAGTCTTAAAGGCTCCTTTGGCCATTCTGTCACACAATACTGGACCATTTTTAATTTACTTTTTCCTTTTCTGGGGTCCCTATCATTCCAATTTCTAATCGTTATTCCTAATGGACTTTCTGGTGGTATGACTGGTAATTTGCTCCCTTTCTTCTGGTCTCTGGTCTTCGATTTTGTCTGACCCATCTAGGAATTTTACTATGGCAATTCCCACAGCCCTTGGTTACCTTAGTAAGAGTGTCTTGCAGGGGGTCGAGGACCTATCACACACCCACAAATCCTATAGGAATCGCTTCGGTCCTTCACCAGCCAAGTCCCTCGTGGGAGATTGAAAACGCGGTTAGAAGACCTCCACAATCGCTTCAGAACTAAGTTCCATCTCAGTCACACTCTTACACACACAGGCAACCGAACCCCACCCAACCGAACGGTATACGCTTTAAATGCTTACGACTCCGTCATCTTCGTTCGGATCTTCACACACACAATTACGGGCAAAATATAGTGCTGCAGCTGGCAAGGGAGCTGAAAAAAAGAATCAGAAACTTTGCTTACCTTTATTCAGGTTCAAGATGCCATTAGTTCCGACCTGACTCAAACAGCAGCCACCAAATGGTGGGGGTGCCTCTCCTAGATCAAACCAGAAATCAGGAACCAAAGCCCTCCTGGACGAGCGCCCACTTGTAATAAATGACCGGGTCCCAAATAGGCTTACAATTAATGTTTATGATTTATTAAAGGAATAGAGGTAAGCAAGCAGCGCTGGGTGCGCCAGGAGTCTCTGCTCCACCAAGACACACACAAGTTACATCAGGCGGCTGGTTTTTATGCTGCTAGGCTAATACATATTCATTACTACTTCTACAAAAGGCAGGGTTATTCTAATTAGTTCCCAGAATCCAAACCCTCCCACTGGTGCAGGCGTTATCAGTCTCCGGTGGTCCCTCTGGGGGCCGCTCGTACTGAAGGCTCGTAGTCTTCCTCCCAGGCTTTTCTCTTGTCCATCTCCTTTGTCCATCTTGGCTGGATGGCAGACACTTGCATAGTGTCCCATGCAACAGTTGTAATAGTTAGCAGTTATTCTGAAACCCCTTTGTTCTCTTATCCCCTATTGACCCGAATTGCTGGACCATTCCTTTGCAAGATACAAGAACTATATATATTAACCACTCTGGTTTTCTCAGACTTTTCATCATATCATGCGGCCCTAGCATTGTTCCATATTGACACGAATCAGATGAACTCATTTCACACTGTTAAGCTGTCTTATCACTGCAAGCATATCTCAATACCACCTTCCTTCCCTCTACAGGATGTAACTGCGCAAAAACAATATTTTTATTCCCACAACCTTGATCCCCTTACCCTGAAGTCCTTATTCCCCTTAAACCTAACAACTCTAACCACAACCCTAACCCTTATTATCAACCCCCTAACGCTAATGACACTGACCTTAATCCAAACCCCAAACTGCCCCTAACCCCAGACAACCAACAACGAAACACACACACACTAAGATGGAAACTACAAAAAAGGCAAAACCCTGGATACAGGCCCCAAATCACAAATACGCAACCAAAATGCTACAGAAAAGCCCCAGATGCAGGCCCGAAATGCTAGGCCTCAAAAGCTCAAGATGCATCCCAAAGCAAAAATGCAGGCCCCAAACGTTACAGAAAAGCCCCCAAACCCAGGCTGCACAAGTCTACAAGCAGGCCCCAAACTGCCAACAGAAGCAGGCACCAACCACACCCAGATGCAGACCCCAACTGCCCACAAGCAGCTCCTACCCCACCACCCCCTCCCAAGAACTGGACTCCACCCAGACACAGGCCCAAGACCCGGACCCGACCCCCGCCAACCCCCCTACCCTCCCCCCGACACAGGTGTACAAGCAGCTCACAACCCGCCCCTTCAGAGACCGGTCCCACTCCCCCCACCCCCCCCAAGACATGGGATGCAGAGGTGTACCACCCCCAACTCCCTCCCCCTCAAAGGGAGGCCCCAAAGACCCCCAAATGGAGGCTCCTAGAGTGAACAAACACCTCCCAACTTCCCCAGGCACAGCCCCCCCCCCCCCCCCCCCCCCAAACACAGGCCACAAAGGTGTATAAACAGCCCAGACCCCCCTCCAAGACCATGGCCCCTATAGTGTACAAGCAGCTCCCAACCACCCACAGATGCAGGCCCCAACCCTTCTCAAAAGGGAGGCACCTAGAATGCATGAGCAACTCCCAACCAGCCTAAACATAGGTCCAAAAGTGCACAAGCAGCTCCCAACCCCCCTCAAATACAGACCCCAAAAGTGTACAAGTAGCTCCCCCCCCAGAGACAGGACCCAAAGGTGTACAACCAGTTCCCAACACCCCTGAGACACAGGCCCCAACCGCCCCCCCCGACACAGCGACCCAAATTCTACAAGCAGCTCCCAACCCCTGCCAGGCAGGCCCCCTACCCTATACAAGCAGCTCCCAACCCTCCCCCCACCCCCCGAGGGAGGCCCCCAAGCCCCCCACAAACACAGGCCCCTACAGTGTACAGGCAGCTCCCAGCCACCCTGCAGAAACAGATTCCTACATTGTACAAGCAGTTCCCAGCCCGCTAGACACAGGCCCTGACCCCCCACAGATGCAGGCCCCAAAGGTATACAAGCAGCTCCCACCCCTCCCCCAGATGCTGGTCTCAACCCCCCCCCCCCGCCCCCAGAAGCAGGCCCCAAAGGTGTAGAGTCAGCTCCCAACCCCCTCAATGCTGGCCCCAAGGGTCTACAAGCAGCTCCCCCCTTGCCCCCAGATACCGGCCCCCAGACACAGACCCCAAAAGCCTAATCACAGGCCCTGAACTCTAGAGACAGGCTCCAAAACCCAGGACAAAGCCCCAGTGGTTCGAGACAGGGCCCAAATCCCAGACACGGGCCCCAAACGCTAAACATATGCCAAAAAAAGTATTAGTGCTGGTGCCAAATGTTACAGACAGGCCCAAAAGCCCGAGATGCTCAAGGCTGAGACGTAACTTGGCTTTCTGAATTACTGGAAAGCAGCTTTCATTCTCAGATAATTGTGTGCAGGCTAGATAGGATGGGGCTTCAGGCACCTCTTCACCTGAGGAAACACACTGCCATCAGGCACCGCTGTGCCAGACAAGCTTGTTCTGCTAGAACACCCTACTCAGATGCACTGTGGCATTCAAGTGAACTGCTTTCATGCAAATATAACGACTGATGTTACAACCCACCTTGCCTGTGGCACCTGATGAACAGAAGAGTAAGCCACCGCAGCGCTTCAAAACCATCCCTGCACGTGCCGCTCCTTGTCGCTCTCTGGCCTTATCTCATATCCTTATCCACTTCTGTGGAGAGCCTGCCACGGCACCTGCAAAGCAAGACGGACACCTTTCATAGTCACCTTGTGCTACTTGGTCGTTCTGCTCCAACCCAGCTCATGACCAGCCCCTCTTCTTACACAGCTCTTCAGAGTGCAGTTTGCTCCTTTGAGCCTGTGCGAGACACCTGGGAAAGAAAAAGAAACGCATAGGCCGATGCAGCATCCAAAGACACAGCACAACTAGGTAAGTTACTCTCATCTGCTCCCTTACCTCTGCCGCTTACCAGCCCCCGAGGCAGATGCTTCAATCTACCCTCTTCAAACAGCTACAACACCTCTAAAAGACAAAGAGGGGATGCTTAGAGGAACAGTGAGACCTACAACACAACAACTGCTACATCTGTTCCTCACTCACCTTGCCAGAGGCAGCTCTGCGTGTGACGTCCCAGGTTGTACACTGCGTTACCTAACCCTTACCGTAACCCTTACCCTAACCCTTCTCACCCTTACCATTACCCAAATCCTTACCTTTACTTTTTCCTTACCCTTACTCTTTCCTTTAACCATAACCTTACCCTTACCCTATACCTTACTCCAACCCTTCCCCTTACCTTCCCCTTCCCCTTACACTTAACCTAACCCTTACCCTTCTGCTTCCCCTAAAACATATCCTAACACTTTCCCTTACCCTTAAACTTACCCTAACCCTTTCTATTACCCTTACACTTACTCTTGCCCTAATCCTTGCTTGCACCCTTACACTTATCCTAACCCTTACCCTTACCCTTATTCAAACCCTTACTCTAACCCTTACCCTGACCCGTACCCTTACCCTTACCCTTACCCTTAACCTAACTCTAAACCTTAAACCTTACTGTAAAGCTTACCCTTTCTGCTGCACTTACCCTTAGCCTAAATCTAAACCTTACACTTACCCTTAGCCTAACCCTCACCCTTACCATTACCCATACCCTTATTCTTACCCTTACCCTAACCCTTACCTTTACACTTACGGTTACCATTAACCTTACCCTTACCCTAACACTTATCCTTAACCTAACCCTTACCCTAAACCTTACCCCAACCCTTACCCTGACCCTTACATTAACCCTAACCCTTACCCTAAACCTTACACTTACTCTTAACATTAACCTTACCCTTAACCTTTAGCTAATACTTAATCTTACATTTTTCTCACCCTAACCCTATAATTAACCATAACCATTACCCTAACACTTAACCTTACCCTTAAAATAAGCCATACAACAACACTTAAATGTACACTTACGCTTAAACTTACCCTAGCAATTACTCGTACAATTAAAATATTAATTAATTAAATTAAAAAAATTTAATTTAAAATAAATTGAATTAAAAAATTAAAATACCCTTATCCTTATACCTTATCCTTAACCCTCACCCTTATCATTACCAATACCCTTACTCTTACACTTATTCTTATACATACAACTTACCCTTTTCCTAACACTTAACCCTAACCTAACTCTAACCCTAAACCTTACCTGAACCCTTTCCAGAACCCTTACATTAACCCTTACCCTTAATCTAAACCTTACACTTGCTCTTAACCTTAACCTAATACTTACCCTTACGTTTCCCTGACTTTAACCCTAAAACTAACCCTAACCATTACCCTAACACTTACCCTTAACCTAACCCTAACCGTAACTCTAACCCTTACTCTAAGCCTTACCCTGACCCGTACCCTTACACTTACCCTTACCCTAACCCTTACCCTTACCATAACCCATACCCTAACACGTACTTGTAGCCTTAACCTTACCATTCCCCTTACCCTTACCTTTACTGTCTCTGTTACCCTTACACTTACAGTTAACATAAACCTTAACCTTAACCTAACCCTTATCATAAGCCATACAACAACACTTACATGTACACTTACGCTTGCACTTACCCTAGCAATTACTCGTACAATTACCCTTAACCTTACTATTAAGCTAACCCTAAACCTTACCCTTATCCTAACACTTATCCTTAACCTAACCCTTACCCTAAACCTTACCCCAACCCTTACCCTTACCCTTACATTAACCCTAACCCTTACCCTTACCCTTACCCTAACCCTAACCCTAACCCTAACCCTAACCCTAACCCTAACCCTAACCCTAACCCTAACCCTAACCCTAACCCTTACTCTAACCCTAACCCTTAACCTAAACCTTACACTTAATCTTAACTTTAACCTTACCCTTAAACTAATACATACCCTTACGTTTCCCTCACCATAACCCTAAAATTAACCGGAACCATTACCCTAACACTTATCCTTACCGAACCCTAACCCTAACCCTTACTCTAACTTTTACCCTGACCCGGAACCTTAGACTTCCCCTTCCCCTTCCCCTTCCCCTTCCCCTTCCCCTTCCCCTTCCCCTTCCCCTTCCCCTTCCCCTTCCCCTTCCCCTTCCTCTTCCCCTTACCCTAACCCTTACCCTTACACTTACGGTTACCATTAACCTTACTCTAACACTTATCCTTACCCTATCCCTTACTCTTATCCTTATCCATACAACTTACGCTTACCCTAACACTTAACCTTAACCTAACCCTAACCCTAAACCTTACCTGAACCCTTACCCTGACCCTTACATTAACCCTTACCCTAAACCTTACACTTACCCTTAACCTTACCCTTAACCTTAACCTAATACTTACCCTTACTTTTCCCTCACCCTAACCCTAAAATTAACCCTAACCATTACCCCAACACTTACCCTTACCCTAACCCTTACCCTTACCATAACCCATACTCTAACACATACTTCTACCCGTACCCGTACCGATACCATAACTCTTACCCTTACCGTAACCCTTACCCTTACCCTTACCCGATCCCATACCCTTAACCTAACTCTAAACCTTACCCTTATCCTAACACTTACCCTTACCGTAAACCTTACCCTTTCTGCTACACTTAGCCTAAATCTAAACCTTACACTTACCCTTAGCCTAACCCTCACCCTTACCATTACCCATACCCTTATTCTTACCCTTACCCTAACCCTTACCTTTACACTTACGGTTACCATTAACCTTACCCTTACCTTAACACTTATCCTTAACCTAACCCTTACCCTAAACCTTTCCCCAACCCTTACCCTGACCCTTACATTAACCCTAACCCTTACCCTAAACCTTACACTTACTCTTAACCTTAACCTTACCCTTAACATTAACCTAATACTTACCCTTACGTTTTCCTGACTTTAACCCTAAAACTAACCCTAACCATTACTCTAACAGTTAACCTTACCCTAACCCTATCCCTAACCCTTACTCTAACCCTTACCCTGACCTGTACCCTTATCCTTATACTTACCCTAATTCTTACCCTTACCATAACCCATACCCTAACACATATTTGTACCCTTAACCTTACCTTTACCCTTAACCTTACCCTTACTTTTACTCTATCCATTACCCTTACGCTTAGCCTTAACATAAACCTTACCCTTGATCTTACCCTTACCATAAGCCCTACAACAACACTTACATGTACACTTACACTTACACTTACCCTAGCAATTACTCGTACAATTACCCTTAACCTTACCCTTACCAAACCATTACCCTTACCCTTAACCTAACCATAAACATTAAGGATAAGCTAAAGGTCACCCTTAAGGTTAACGTTATCCTAACACTTACACTTAAGTGGGTAAGTGGAAGTGTAAGGGTACAGTTCAGGGCAAGGGTTAGAGTAAGGGTAAGTGTTAGGGTAATGGTTAGGCTAATTTTAGGTTTAGGGTGAGGGAAACGTAAGGGTAAGTATTAGGTTAAGTTTAAGGATAAGGGTAAGAGTTATGGTAAGGGTTCGGTTTAATGTAAGGGTAAGGGTTTGGGAAACGTTTAGGATAAGTGTAAGAGAAGGGATAATGGTAAGGGTAAGGATGATGTTTATTGTAAGGGTTAGATTTAGTTAAGGGTAATGGTTAGTGTAAGTTTAAGAGTAAGGGTAAGTGTAAGGGTATGTGTAAAAGTACGGGTAATTGTAAGGGTTAGAGTAAGGGTTAGGGTAAGGGTAAGAGTAAGGGTATTGGTAATGATAAGGGTGAGGGTTATAGTAAGGATAAGTGTAAGGTTTAGATTTAGGCTAAGGGTAAGTGTAGCAGAAAGGATAAGGTTTACTGTAAGGTTTAAGGTTTCGGCTTAGGTTAAGGGTAAGGGTAAGGGTAATTGTACGAGTAATTGCTAGGGTAAGTGTAAGTGTAAGTGTACATGTAAGTGTTGTTGTAGGGCTTATGGTAAGGGTAAGATCAAGGGTAAGGTTTATGTTAAAAGAAAGCGTAAGGGTAACGGATAGAATAAGGGTAAGTGTAACGGTTAAGTGTTAGGGTAATGGTTAGGGTTAATTTTAGGATTAGGGTGAGAAAAATGTAAGGTTAAGTACTAGCTTAAGGTTAAGGGTAAGGTTAAGGTTAAGAGTAAGTGTAAGGTTTAGGTTAAGGGTTAGGGTTAACGTAAGGTTCAGGGAAAGGTTTGGGGTAAGGTTTAGGGTTAGGTTCAGCTTAAGGGTAAGGGTTGGGGTAAGGTTAAGGGTATGGATAAGGAAAAGTGTAAGGGATAGGGTAAGGGTAAGGGTTAGCGTAAGGGTAAGATTAATGGTAATGTTTATGTTAAGGGTAAGCGTAAGGGTAACGGATAGAGTAAGGGTAAGGGTAACGGTAAGGTTAAGGGTACAAATATGTGTTAGGGTATGGGTTATGGTATGGGTAAGAGTTATGGTAATGTAAGGGTAAGGGTGAGTGTAAGGGTATGGGTCAGGGTAAGGGTTAGAATAATGGTTAGGGTTAATTTTAGGGTTAGGGTGAGGGAAACGTAAGGGTAAGTATTCGGTTCAGGTAAGGGTAAGTGTAAGATTTAGATTTAGGCTAAAGGTAAGTGTAGCAGAAGGGCTAAGGTTTACGATAAGGGTAAGTGTTAGGGTAAGGGTAAGGTTTAGGGTAAGAGTAAGTGTAAGTGTATGTGTAAGGGTACGGGTCATTGTAAGGGTTAGAGTAAGGGTTAGGGTAAGGGTGTTAGGGTAATGGTTAGGGTAAATTTTAGGCTTATGGTGAGGGAATCGTAAGGGTAAGGATTAGGTTAAGGTTAAGGGTAAGGTTAAGGTTAAGAGTAAGTGTAAGGTTTAGGATAAGGGTTAGGGTTAATGTAAGGGTCAGGGTAAGGTTTCAGGTAAGGTTTAGGTTTAGAGTTAGGTTAAGGGTAAGTGTTAGGATAAGGGTGAGTTGTATGGACAAGGATAATTGTAAGGGATAGGGTAAGGTTAAGGTTAATGATAACGGTAAAAGGAAGGGTAAGGTTTAGGGTAAAGTTAAGAGTAAGGATAGGGGTAATGGTAAGGGTGAGGGTAAGGGTAAGTGTAAGGTTTAGATTTAGGCTAAGGGTAAGTGTAGCAGAAAGGTGTAGGATTAGGGTAAGGGTGTTAGGATAAGGGTTAGGTTAAGGGTAAGGGTAATGGTAAGGATAAGGGTAAGGGTAAGGGTATCGGTAATGGTAAGGGAAAGGGTTAGGGTAAGTGTAAGGGTACAGGTCAGGGTAAGGGTTAGAGTAAGGTTTAGGGTTAGGTAAAGATAAGTGTTAGGGTAATGGGTACTGTTAAAATTAGGGTTATGGTGAGGGAAATGTACGGGTATGTATTAGTTTGAGGGTAAGGTTAAGGTTAAGAGTAAGTGTAAGGTTTAGGTTAAGGGTTAGGGTTAATGTAAGGGTTAGGGTAAGGGTTGGGGTAAGGTTTAGGGTAAGGAGAAGAGTAAGGGTATGGTTAATGGTAAGGGTGAGGGTTAGGGTTAGGGTAAGGATAAGGGTAAGTGTAAGGGTAAGGGTAGGAGTAATTGAAAGAGTAATTCCTAGGGTAACTGTAAGCGTAAGTGTACATTTAAGTGTTGTTGTATGGCTTATTGTAAGGGTAAGGTTAAGTGTTAGGGTAATGGTTATGGTTAATTATAGGGTTAGGGTGAGAAAAACGTAAGGTTAAGTATTAGCTAAAGGTTAAGGGTAAGGTTAATGTTAAGAGTAAGTGTAAGGTTTAGGGTAAGGGTTAGGGTTAATGTAAGGGTCAGGGTAAGGGTTAGGGTAAGGGTTAGGTTAAGGATAAGTGTTAGGGTAAGTGTAAGGTTAATGGTAACCGTAAGTGTAAAGATAAGGGTTAGGGTAAGAATAAGGGTATGGGTAATGGTAAGGATGAGGGTTAGGCTAAGGGTAAGTGTAGCAGAAAGGGTAAGCTTTACGGTAAGGTTTGAGGTTTAGGCTTAGGTTAAGGGTAAGGGTAAGGGTAAGGTTTAGATTTAGGAAAATGGTAAGTGTAGCAGAAAGGTTAAGGGTTAGGGTAAGTGTTAGGATAAGGGTAAGGTTAAGGGTAAGGGTAATGGTATGAATAAGGGTAAGGGTACGGGTCAGGGTAAGGGTTAGAGTAAGGGTTGAGTAAGGGTAAGGGTAAGGGTTAGGATAAGTGTAAGGGTGCAAGCAAGGATTAGGGCAAGAGTAATTGTACGGGTAATAGTAAGGGTTAGGGTAAGTTTAAGGGTAAGGGAAAGTGTTAGGATATGTTTTAGGGGAAGCAGAAGGGTAAGGGTTAGGTTAAGTGTAAGGGGAAGGGGAAGGTAAGGGGAAGGGTTGGAGTAAGGTATAGGGTAAGGGTAAGGTTATGGTTAAAGGAAAGAGTAAGGGTAAGGAAAAAGTAAAGGTAAGGATTTGGGTAATGGTAAGGGTGAGAAGGGTTAGGGTAAGGGTTACGGTAAGGGTTAGGTAACGCAGTGTACAACCTGGGACGTCACACGCAGAGCTGCCTCTGGCAAGGTGAGTGAGGAACAGATGTAGCAGTTGTTGTGTTGTAGGTCTCACTGTTCCTCTAAGCATCCCCTCTTTGTCTTTTACAGGTGTTGTAGCTGTTTGAAGAGGGTAGATTGAAGCATCTGCCTCGGGGGCTGGTAAGCGGCAGAGGTAAGGGAGCAGATGAGAGTAACTTACCTAGTTGTGCTGTGTCTTTGGATGCTGCATAGGCCTATGCGTTTCTTTTTCTTTCCCAGGTGTCTCGCACAGGCTCAAAGGAGCAAACTGCACTCTGAAGAGCTGTGTAAGAAGAGGGGCTGGTCATGAGCTGGGTTGGAGCAGAACGACCAAGTAGCACAAGGTGACTATGAAAGGTGTCCGTCTTGCTTTGCAGGTGCCGTGGCAGGCTCTCCACAGAAGTGGATAAGGATATGAGATAAGGCCAGAGAGCGACAAGGAGCGGCACGTGCAGGGATGGTTTTGAAGCGCTGCGGTGGCTTACTCTTCTGTTCATCAGGTGCCACAGGCAAGGTGGGTTGTAACATCAGTCGTTATATTTGCATGAAAGCAGTTCACTTGAATGCCACAGTGCATCTGAGTAGGGTGTTCTAGCAGAACAAGCTTGTCTGGCACAGCGGTGCCTGATGGCAGTGTGTTTCCTCAGGTGAAGAGGTGCCTGAAGCCCCATCCTATCTAGCCTTGATTCAAAGATCGAAGCCGAAATTCCTTTAAGTGGTATATTCTTTATTGCAGCGCTGGATGCAAGGGGGATCTCTCCACCTATCGTGCATACCCAAAGCAGAAAGCAGTCTTGAATTTATACAATCAATCTATCAATATTCTACAAGCACCTATACATATGCATTACCTATCCCCGCCTTCCCTCGCTTCTCATGCTAATTAGCCTTTTGGCACCTTGCGCCTGCGCAGAGCCTTCCAAGAATTGTGGGCAGGGGTCTTTGGGACGTGGGCAGGGGTCTTTGGGAGGAAGACCCCGAGTCTTCCTCACAGTGTACTTTTCACCTTTGGTCAGGAATCTGCTGAATTGGCATGTTTCTTAATTGCAAGAGCTGGTTGTTGCTAATTCTCCCGTTTGTTGTATCTTTATAATGAATTCCAATGTCCAGTTTCGAGATTTATAGTCCTTACATTCGTTTCTCTGTCCGCCTGCCGCTTCCTTATCATGAGTTCCAGTGTCTTGTTTCGAGATATACAGTCCTTGTCTGGGGATTGTCCTTGCCTCCCCAATACCTCCTTAATCAATCCCCCCTTTTCTTTTCCCATGCAAATTCTTTTGCATCAGATACTTTCATTATTTACAGTAACACAACAAAGCAGGCATCTAAACGACATGCACACAAATATTCCTAACACTACTAATACGATTAGAGCAATGAATACTTGTTTCAGCCATTGGAAATTGGGCAACCAGGAGGTGAACTTATTCCATAGTTCACTAAAACTCCATGAAAGATCATCTTTACTGATCTCATGGAGGATCCTTGTCTGCTTCCATATTTCTTCCAGGTCGGTAGAGATCCTTCCACTCTGATCTACATACATACAACAACTTGTGTTTATTACTGTACAGACTCCCCCTTGAGTGGCCAGTAACAAGTCTAGGGCCATCCGATTTTGTAATACTACCTGTGATAAACTAGGTATCTCTTCTTGTTGAGCCTTTATAGCATCCAGAATTTTGTTTTCTAACTTCTCTATAATTGCAGAAATATTAACTATTGCCTTTTCCAATTCACTCACTCCTAAGCATGGGATAAACCATCGCACAAAACTATGAAAAGGGGTGTGTCTCTCTACCAATGGATTGTTCATTTTTCATCTGATTCTCCGGATATGATTTCTCAAGTAACCTCGAGGCACTACATCATGTACTGTCATATTGGGGACTACCGCTCCAAGAGTGCAAGTTCCCTTCCAATTCTCAGGCAAGACCTTACGGGCTGTATCATTGCATAGCCAATACCACCCTTTTCCTTCTGGAACCGTCCAGCTGGTTGAATTTGCCCAGCCGCTAGTCGTACTAATATCAATTGTTCAATTACAAGATGTCTGATTTCCCACAGAAGTAGTATCCGTATTTATACAATGCTGTTTTCCTATACCCTTAGGCGGGTTACACCTTTGTACACATACATAATAGGATTCTAACGGCATGAAGCTACTCACTTCTAGTTCCAAAACTGCTTAATATTTTCGACCCCAAGACGTGTTTTCCCACAAATTAGTCCAAGATAAGTTTGCAGGCAAGGGAATCCCAATTAACGATACACCCTTATTCCCATGCTGTGGCACATGGGTGCATACCCAACAGTTCGTCTTCTGAGTTACTTGAGAAATTGTTTGTATTAAGGTCAGGTGTAAGTTCTCATCCCAAGTTGCCCACCCCAAATCCGAGAACCGCACCCCTGCAATCATTAGGATCTGGAAAACCGTAATTTTGTTGGTCCAATTGGAGTGGTGGTCCATATCCTCGCCGGGGCCTTCTTCACCCTTGAATTGTGGATCCAAGCTGCTTGCTTCTTAATCTTCATGGCGGTGTGTGTTGTCAGTAATACTTGGTATGGTCCCATCCACTTTCCTTCCATTTTTCCTGCATGGGTTGTCCTGAAAAAGTCTTTATATATATATATAATCCCCGAGCTTAAAGGGGTGGATTGGTTGATCCAACCCTCTAGCCCTGGTCCCTAAAACAAATTTATGGACTTTATTTAATTGTTTCTGAAGTTCAGTTATATAAGCATATAAATATTCTGATCCTAACTGCGTTAGGTCCTCTCCACTAAATAGAAATTGCTATGGCCTTGCATATAAGATTTTGAAGGGACTCAAATTTCCTTTTATTCTAGGTTTAACTCTAATTCCAAGTAATGCTAAAGGGAGGGATTGAGGCCATGACAAATTAGCTTCTTATCCAATTTTAGCTATTTATTGTTTAATTAAATGGTTCATTTTTTCTACCTGTCCACTTGCCTGTGGTCTATAAGGAGTATGCAGTTGCCAATCTATCTTTAGAATCTTACTTATCTGTTCTACCACTTGTGCACAAAAATGTGAAACTCTATCAGAAGACATTGCTACTAGAATCCCAAAGCATGGTATTATTTCATTTAACAAGACTTGAACCACTTCTCTTGCTTTGTTTGTTCGACAGGGAAAGGCTTCAGGCCTTCCTGAAAACGTGTCAGTCAGAACCAGTAAATAATGATACCCCCCTTTTCTAGGGAGTTCTGAAAAATCAATTTGCCACTGTTGCCCCGAATAATTTCCTTTACCGATTATTCCAAATTTTATTCTATTCTTGGTATTGGGGTTATTGTGTAAGCAAATGCTACATTGTTGAGTTACTTGTTTTATCATATCGTCCCACTAATGTCTGACTCAGGCTCTTATGCAGTGTGCCAGCTCCCCAGTGCGTTTTATTGTGTTCTGTAAGAACTATGGGCCATGTCAAACAAAACACTATGTGGTTATCTTTTAAATATACTCATCCATCTGGTTTCATTTTACCTTTCAAATCTTCAATTAATTTTAAGTCTTCTTTTGTATAATTTGGATATAGTTTGGATTTTACCGTCTGGTATCAAAGACAATGCCTTCACCTCAGTTATTTCAGCTGCCTGCTTAGCCTCTGCCAATCGATTTTCCAATTTCAAAATCGGTGTTCCCCTTTTGGTGTCCCTGACAATGCATGATAGCTACCTTTTCTGGTTGTTTTACAGCCTCTAACAATTTTAAAATTTCTTCAGCATACTTTGTGTTTTCACTGAGCGGTCAGCAATCCATGTTCTTTCCAAATTGCTCCATGAGCATGTACCACGCCGAATGTATATTTAGCATCTGTCCAAATATTTACCCTTTTTCCCGCTGCCAGTTCCAATGCTCTCGTGAGAGCAACTATCTCCGCCTTTTGAGCTGATGTTCCAGGGGGTAAAGGCTTAGACTCGATTACCTGCTGAGTAGTTGTTATAGCATATCCAGCTTTACGTTGTCTTTGCGTAACAAAACTGCTCCCATCCGTGAACCAAGTTTCTTCCGCATCTTCCATGGGCTCCTCCTTAAGGTCTGGTCGGCTGGAATACACAGTCTCTATAGTTTCTAAACAATCGTGAATCACAGGTTGTGCCGGAGCATCACTAAGAAAAGAGGCTAGATTCACAATATTAATGATCACAATTTCCACGTCGTCCTGTTCTACCAATATTGCTTGATATTTCAAAATCATCAATTCTTGTTTAAGTTGTTTAAAGACTTTTTGTGCTTCTCCAGTCCAGACTAACTTTGACTGGTTAATCTTTATCAATTCACATAGAGGCTTTACCAATAGTCCATCATTATAAATCCAAAGGCGACACCAACCTGTCATTCCTAAAAAGGTTTGTAGCTCCTTTACCATTTGAGGTTCTGGAGTCCGGCAAATGACTTCCTTATGTTCAGTTCCTAGTTCTCGCTGTCCTTCCGAAATTTCAAATCCCAGATAGGTCACACTTTGTTGAGCCAGCTGGACTTTCTGTCAAGAGACTTGAGATCCATTTAAACCCAGAAAATTAAGATGACTTATAGTCCATTGAATACAACTCCCTTTAGTCTCGGTAGCTATTAAGAGATCATCTACATACTACATATTGTAACAAAGCACCTTCAGTGTCCGGAGGTATCCATGTTTCGAGTTCCCTTGCTAATTGGTTTCCAAAAATAGTGGGGCTATTCTTGAATCCTTGAGGTAGTAATGTCCACGTAAGCTGCGTCTTTCTGCCTGAATCGGGATTTTCCCATTCAAAGGCGAATAGGTTTTGGCTTTCTGTGGCTAAGCCTAGGCAGAAGAAGGCATCTTTTAAATCCAGTACGGTAAACCAGACTTGACTATTCTTTAATTTAGTCAGCAAAGTATAAGGGTTTGCCACTACTGGATGTATATCCTCAGTGATTTTATTTATGGCCCTCAAATCCTGAACTAGCCTATAGCTTTTTCATCTGCCTTTTTAATTGGCAATATGGGTGCATTGTATTCTGATTCGCATTCAAGCAATAATCCATCCTGTAAAAATTTATCAATTATCTCTTTAATTCCTTTCCTATCTTCTAGCCTCAAAGGATATTACTTAACCTTAACGGGTTTCTCTCCTGGCTTTAATTTAATAAGTATTAAGGTCACATTTTTAGCTCTTCCAGGGACTTCGGTAGCCCAAACTCCTGGACATACTTGATCTGTGATCTCTAAAGGTATTTCACTTTTAGGGTCACTTTGTATTAGTGCCAAGCTTAACACATTTATTAGTTGTTCTTCTCCTGTTCTTAATTCCATTTTCCCTTTTTCAAAGACAATTTCTGCTCCTACTTGCTCTAATAAATCTCTACCTAAGAGTGCCCATGAGGAGCTACGCATAGAAAAAAATCTGTGTATGCCCCATTGTTTCCCTAACTTGTACTTCAAAGGTTCACAAAAATAAGCCTTTTCGGTTACACCTTGTCCTGGTTTCAGTTAGAACAGAGTTAATTTTCTTCCTAGTAGCTGGTAGAATGCTATGTTTTGGCTTAGGATGAGAAGAGTGCTGATAACACCCCGATGTTTTAATTGTTGCAGAGCAATGCTTATACCAAGCCAAGGACATCTCAGCTTCTTGCTCTGTCCTGCCAACAGGCAGGCTGGGGGTGCAGTAAGAGCTGGGAGGGGACACACCCAGGACAGGTGACCCAAACTAGCCAAAGGGGTATTCCATAGCATCTGACGTCAGGCTAAACAATACATAGGGGTGGCTAGCCAGGGGGAGGGGGCCGGACTGCTCGGGGTTAGGCTGGGCATCGGTCAGCGGGTGGTGAGCAATTGCATTGTGCATCACTTGTTTGTACACATTATTAGTAGTGGTACTATTATCATCATTGTATTATTATTATTATTATTATTATTATTATTATTATTATTATTATTATTATTATTATTATTATTATTATTATTATTATTTTGTCTTATTAAACTGTCTTTATCTCAACTCACAGGCTTCACTTTCCATTTCTCTCCCCCGTCCCAGAGAGGGAGGGGGAGGGTGAGCAAACAGATGCGTGGTGTTGAGCTGCCGGCCGGGTTAAACCATGACACACCTTTTACCCTAACATAATAATTCTGTGAAGGCATTAATGCTTGATTTAGAACTGAATACGTTGCCCCATAGCAATAAGAAATTGCACTTCCATTCCTCCCCTAGCTTCATTATAACCAGTGGAGGATCTGCAAGGGTAGATTCCCCAGGTCCCCATTATTCCTGTTGAAATCAGGGGTTGATTACCCTAGGAAAAGGCTAGTCAATTTGTCCTCCAAAGCCAGGTCCAAACCGTTTTGTTTTATTTATGTATTTATTTATTTATTTTCATTACATCTCAGAGTTGGTCCAAAAATTCCATAGGGCTTTCTTTTAGACCTTGTTGGAAGCATATTCTCAATTCCCAATTCATCCAGGTTTTAGTATTTACTTAACCGTTCATAATTTTCAGGATGATTTGGGTCTTAGTGGGGGTCGGTCAGGGGAATGCAATTGTCCACAGTTCCCTGAACGGTCCCATCAGCACTCTGAGCTCGCACATGAACTCAGGTTGTTTTAAGAGTTGACTGCTTTTCTGTTTCTGTGACAACTCTCTCGGACCGGACCGATCATGGTCCCTTTGCCCTAAAGGGCTAACACCCATGATTTTAAGATCTCTGCCTCGGGCAGAGGCAGAACTATTAACATTCCTACATCCTCTTTCCCTGCTCATTCAACTTCAAACACCTTTAACACTTTCAACAACCCTTTTAACACTTCCAACAACCCTTTTAACACTTCCTTTATCTTTCTCCAGCCTGTACTTCTCTAATGCCAACATCAAAGGTTCAGTCAGGGGCCAACTTAATTCCGTACCTTTTCCCACCAAGATGCTGAAACATCAGTATACAACATTTCATCCTGTTCTGCTTCTCAAAAAACAACATTAACTGTAGCAAAATATTAGAGTTTAAAGTTCCATTTAGGGGCCACTTTTCTCCACATTCCAGCTTATAAAGCGGCCACCACTGATTACGATACTTTATCAATGTTTTCCTGTTCACACTTCCACCGGCAGATCCTCCAATATCTTTCCAGTGACTTAAAACACAGCCTAACACACTTTTCTTTAAAATTTCACTGCTTGTTTGCCCCCCCCAGTTTCCAGTTTACACTTTCAGAATACACATGTTACTTACAAAAGCGTATCACAAAACGTATCACTCACAAAAATACGGGCACGCAATATCTTTCAGTAGCGATGTCACAAAACTACTATTACCAGCAATATTGCCAAAATCACAGTAACAATAGTCAGAGTCAAATTCCACATGCGATAAGTCAGAAAACCGAACTGTGTAACACCGTAACGATATCTTTCTTATAACAATGCCACGAACCTACTATTACCACCAGGAAAATAGCCAAAATCGCAGTAACAATAACCAGAGTTAAATACCATACTCCATGAGTCAGAAAACCGAAATAGACAACACAATTCCAGATGGACCTTAAAGCGAGCTCCTTCCTTAAGGTCCCCAAACATGTACTTATGGTGCTAACCACAAAGTATATACCAAACACTGCCTCGCAGAAGATCACCTTCTGACTTACAGACAGTTCCAGATGACCGGTCTACCAGAAAACCAAACCAGAATAAAGAATATACTCACTTACAATGATGGGATCCTTGTCTGCCTCCGCAGTGATCCGGTGAGTCGAAGAGTCCCTCCGGGAAATCCCGGGGGTACCCTAGGGAGTCCTGTTCCCAGGGGGTCCTGCGGTCCGGCAGAGAGGTTGTCCCATCTGGGTCGCCAAATTGATTCAAAGATCGAAGCCGAAATTCCTTTAAGTGGTATATTCTTTATTGCAGCGCTGGATGCAAGGGGGATCTCTCCACCTATCATGCATACCCAAAGCAGAAAGCAGTCTTGAATTTATACAATCAATCTATCAATATTCTACAAGCACCTATACATACGCATTACCTATCCCCGCCTTCCCTCGCTTCTCATGCTAATTAGCCTTTTGGCACCTTGCGCCTGCGCAGAGCCTTCCAAGAATTGTGGGCAGGGGTCTTTGGGACGTGGGCAGGGGTCTTTGGGAGGAAGACCCCGAGTCTTCCTCACAGTGTACTTTTCACCTTTGGTCAGGAATCTGCTGAATTGGCATGTTTCTTAATTGCAAGAGCTGGTTGTTGCTAATTCTCCCGTTTGTTGTATCTTTATAATGAATTCCAATGTCCAGTTTCGAGAGTTATAGTCCTTACATTCGTTTCTCTGTCCGCCTGCCGCTTCCTTATCATGAGTTCCAGTGTCTTGTTTCGAGATATACAGTCCTTGTCTGGGGATTGTCCTTGCCTCCCCAATACCTCCTTAATCAATCCCCCCTTTTCTTTTCCCATGCAAATTCTTTTGCATCAGATACTTTCATTATTTACAGTAACACAACAAAGCAGGCATCTAAACAACATGCACACAAATATTCCTAACACTACTAATACGATTAGAGCAATGAATACTTGTTTCAACCATTGGAAATTGGGCAACCAGGAGGTTCACTTATTCCATAGTTCACTAAAACTCCATGAAAGATCATCTTTACTGATCTCATGTAGGATCCTTGTCTGCTTCCATATTTCTTCCAGGTCGGTAGAGATCCTTCCACTCTGATCTACATACATACAACAACTTGTGTTTATTACTGTACAGACTCCCCCTTGAGTGGCCAGTAACAAGTCTAGGGCCATCCGATTTTGTAATACTACCTGTGATAAACTAGGTATCTCTTCTTGTTGAGCCTTTATAGCATCCAGAATTTTGTTTTCTAACTTCTCTATAATTGCAGAAATATTAACTATTGCCTTTTCCAATTCACTCACTCCTAAGCATGGGATAAACCATCGCACAAAACTATGAAAAGGGGTGTGTCTCTCTACCAATGGATTGTTCATTTTTCATCTGATTCTCCGGATATGATTTCTCAAGTAACCTCGAGGCACTACATCATGTACTGTCATATTGGGGACTACCGCTCCAAGAGTGCAAGTTCCCTTCCAATTCTCAGGCAAGACCTTACGGGCTGTATCATTGCATAGCCAATACCACCCTTTTCCTTCTGGAACCGTCCAGCTGGTTGAATTTGCCCAGCCGCTAGTCGTACTAATATCAAGTGTTCAATTACAAGATGTCTGATTTCCCACAGAAGTAGTATCCGTATTTATACAATGCTGTTTTCCTATACTCTTAGGCGGGTTACACCTTTGTACACATACATAATAGGATTCTAACGGCATGAAGCTACTCACTTCTAGTTCCAAAACTGCTTAATATTTTCGACCCCAAGACGTGTTTTCCCACAAATTAGTCCAAGATAAGTTTGCAGGCAAGGGAATCCCAATTAACGATACACCCTTATTCCCATGCTGTGGCACATGGGTGCATACCCAACAGTTCGTCTTCTGAGTTACTTGAGAAATTGTTTGTATTAAGGTCAGGTGTAAGTTCTCATCCCAAGTTGCCCACCCCAAATCCGAGAACCGCACCCCTGCAATCATTAGGATCTGGAAAACCGTAATTTTGTTGGTCCAATTGGAGTGGTGGTCCATATCCTCGCCGGGGCCTTCTTCACCCTTGAATTGTGGATCCAAGCTGCTTGCTTCTTAATCTTCATGGTGGTGTGTGTTGTCAGTAATACTTGGTATGGTCCCATCCACTTTCCTTCCATTTTTCCTGCACGGGTTGTCCTGAAAAAGTCTTTATATATATATAATCCCCGAGCTTAAAGGGGTGGATTGGTTGATCCAACCCTCTAGCCCTGGTCCCTAAAACAAATTTATGGACTTTATTTAATTGTTTCTGAAGTTCAGTTATATAAGCATATAAATATTCTGATCCTAACTGCGTTAGGTCCTCTCCACTAAATAGAAATTGCTATGGCCTTGCATATAAGATTTTGAAGGGACTCAAATTTCCTTTTATTCTAGGTTTAATTCTAATTCCAAGTAATGCTAAAGGGAGGGATTGAGGCCATGACAAATTAGCTTCTTATCCAATTTTAGCTATTTATTGTTTAATTAAATGGTTCATTTTTTCTACCTGTCCACTTGCCTGTGGTCTATAAGGAGGATGCAGTTGCCAATCTATCTTTAGAATCTTACTTATCTGTTCTACCACTCGTGCACAAAAATGTGAAACTCTATCAGAAGACATTGCTACTAGAATCCCAAAGCATGGTATTATTTCATTTAACAAGACTTGAACCACTTCTCTTGCTTTGTTTGTTCGACAGGGAAAGGCTTCAGGCCTTCCTGAAAACGTGTCAGTCAGAACCAGTAAATAATGATACCCCCCTTTTCTAGGGAGTTCTGAAAAATCAATTTGCCACTGTTGCCCCGAATAATTTCCTTTACCGATTATTCCAAATTTTATTCTATTCTTGGTATTGGGGTTATTGTGTAAGCAAATGCTACATTGTTGAGTTACTTGTTTTATCATATCGTCCCACTAATGTCTGACTCAGGCTCTTATGCAGTGTGCCAGCTCCCCAGTGCGTTTTATTGTGTTCTGTAAGAACTATGGGCCATGTCAAACTAGAGGGTATTACTAGGTGGTTATCTTTTAAATATACTCATCCATCTGGTTTCATTTTACCTTTCAAATCTTCAATTAATTTTAAGTCTTCTTTTGTATAATTTGGATATAGTTTGGATTTTACCGTCTGGTATCAAAGACAATGCCTTCACCTCAGTTATTTCAGCTGCCTGCTTAGCCTCTGCCAATCGATTTTCCAATTTCAAAATCGGTGTTCCCCTTTTGGTGTCCCTGACAATGCATGATAGCTACCTTTTCTGGTTGTTTTACAGCCTCTAACAATTTTAAAATTTCTTCAGCATACTTTGTGTTTTCACTGAGCGGTCAGCAATCCATGGTCTTTCCAAATTGCTCCATGAGCATGTACCACGCCGAATGTATATTTAGCATCTGT
Source organism: Netta rufina (assembly GCF_964035555.1). NCBI lineage: Eukaryota > Metazoa > Chordata > Aves > Anseriformes > Anatidae > Netta > Netta rufina. The sequence continues at coordinate 252,261 of NC_140138.1, forward strand.
CCAAATATTTACCCTTTTTCCCGCTGCCAGTTCCAATGCTCTCGTGAGAGCAACTATCTCCGCCTTTTGAGCTGATGTTCCAGGGGGTAAAGGCTTAGACTCGATTACCTGCTGAGTAGTTGTTATAGCATATCCAGCTTTACGTTGTCTTTGCGTAACAAAACTGCTCCCATCCGTGAACCAAGTTTCTTCCGCATCTTCCATGGGCTCCTCCTTAAGGTCTGGTCGGCTGGAATACACAGTCTCTATAGTTTCTAAACAATCGTGAATCACAGGTTGTGCCGGAGCATCACTAAGAAAAGAGGCTAGATTCACAATATTAATGATCACAATTTCCACGTCGTCCTGTTCTACCAATATTGCTTGATATTTCAAAATCATCAATTCTTGTTTAAGTTGTTTAAAGACTTTTTGTGCTTCTCCAGTCCAGACTAACTTTGACTGGTTAATCTTTATCAATTCACATAGAGGCTTTACCAATAGTCCATCATTATAAATCCAAAGGCGACACCAACCTGTCATTCCTAAAAAGGTTTGTAGCTCCTTTACCATTTGAGGTTCTGGAGTCCGGCAAATGACTTCCTTATGTTCAGTTCCTAGTTCTCGCTGTCCTTCCGAAATTTCAAATCCCAGATAGGTCACACTTTGTTGAGCCAGCTGGACTTTCTGTCAAGAGACTTGAGATCCATTTAAACCCAGAAAATTAAGATGACTTATAGTCCATTGAATACAACTCCCTTTAGTCTCGGTAGCTATTAAGAGATCATCTACATACTACATATTGTAACAAAGCACCTTCAGTGTCCGGAGGTATCCATGTTTCGAGTTCCCTTGCTAATTGGTTTCCAAAAATAGTGGGGCTATTCTTGAATCCTTGAGGTAGTAATGTCCACGTAAGCTGCGTCTTTCTGCCTGAATCAGGATTTTCCCATTCAAAGGCGAATAGGTTTTGGCTTTCTGTGGCTAAGCCTAGGCAGAAGGCGGCATCTTTTAAATCCAGTACGGTAAACCAGACTTGACTATTCTTTAATTTAGTCAGCAAAGTATAAGGGTTTGCCACTACTGGATGTATATCCTCAGTGATTTTATTTATGGCCCTCAAATCCTGAACTAGCCTATAGCTTTTTCATCTGCCTTTTTAATTGGCAATATGGGTGCATTGTATTCTGATTCGCATTCAAGCAATAATCCATCCTGTAAAAATTTATCAATTATCTCTTTAATTCCTTTCCTATCTTCTATCCTCAAAGGATATTACTTAACCTTAACGGGTTTCTCTCCTGGCTTTAATTTAATAAGTATTAAGGTCACATTTTTAGCTCTTCCAGGGACTTCGGTAGCCCAAACTCCTGGACATACTTGATCTGTGATCTCTAAAGGTATTTCACTTTTAGGGTCACTTTGTATTAGTGCCAAGCTTAACACATTTATTAGTTGTTCTTCTCCTGTTCTTAATTCCATTTTCCCTTTTTCAAAGACAATTTCTGCTCCTACTTGCTCTAATAAATCTCTACCTAGGAGTGCCCATGAGGAGCTAGGCATAGATAAAAATCTGTGTATGCCCCATTGTTTCCCTAACTTGTACTTCAAAGGTTCACAAAAATAAGCCTTTTTGGTTACACCTTGTCCTGGTTTCAGTTAGAACAGACTTAATTTTCTTCCTAGTAGCTGGTAGAATGCTATGTTTTGGCTTAGGATGAGAAGAGTGCTGATAACACCCCGATGTTTTAACTGTTGCAGAGCAATGCTTATACCAAGCCAAGGACATCTCAGCTTCTTGCTCTGTCCTGCCAACAGGCAGGCTGGGGGTGCAGTAAGAGCTGGGAGGGGACACACCCAGGACAGGTGACCCAAACTAGCCAAAGGGGTATTCCATAGCATCTGACGTCAGGCTAAACAATACATAGGGGTGGCTAGCCAGGGGGAGGGGGCCGGACTGCTCGGGGTTAGGCTGGGCATCGGTCAGCGGGTGGTGAGCAATTGCATTGTGCATCACTTGTTTGTACACATTATTAGTAGTGGTACTATTATCATCATTGTATTATTATTATTATTATTATTATTATTATTATTATTATTATTATTATTATTATTATTTTGTCTTATTAAACTGTCTTTATCTCAACTCACAGGCTTCACTTTCCATTTCTCTCCCCCGTCCCAGAGAGGGAGGGGGAGGGTGAGCAAACAGATGCGTGGTGTTTAGCTGCCGGCCGGGTTAAACCATGACACACCTTTTACCCTAACATAATAATTCTGTGAAGGCATTAATGCTTGATTTAGAACTGAATACGTTGCCCCATAGCAATAAGAAATTGCACTTCCATTCCTCCCCTAGCTTCATTATAACCAGTGGAGGATCTGCAAGGGTAGATTCCCCAGGTCCCCATTATTCCTGTTGAAATCAGGGGTTGATTACCCTAGGAAAAGGCTAGTCAATTTGTCCTCCAAAGCCAGGTCCAAACCGTTTTGTTTTATTTATTTATTTATTTATTTATTTTCATTACATCTCAGAGTTGGTCCAAAAATTCCATAGGGCTTTCTTTTAGACCTTGTTGGAAGCATATTCTCAATTCCCAATTCATCCAGGTTTTAGTATTTACTTAACCGTTCATAATTTTCAGGATGATTTGGGTCTTAGTGGGGGTCGGTCAGGGGAATGCAATTGTCCACAGTTCCCTGAACGGTCCCATCAGCACTCTGAGCTCACACATGAACTCAGGTTGTTTTAAGAGTTGACTGCTTTTCTGTTTCTGTGACAACTCTCTCGGACCGGACCGATCATGGTCCCTTTGCCCTAAAGGGCTAACACCCATGATTTTAAGATCTCTGCCTCGGGCAGAGGCAGAACTATTAACATTCCTACATCCTCTTTCCCTGCTCATTCAACTTCAAACACCTTTAACACTTTCAACAACCCTTTTAACACTTCCAACAACCCTTTTAACACTTCCTTTATCTTTCTCCAGCCTGTACTTCTCTAATGCCAACATCAAAGGTTCAGTCAGGGGCCAACTTAATTCCATACCTTTTCCCACCAAGATGCTGAAACATCAGTATACAACATTTCATCCTGTTCTGCTTCTCAAAAAACAACATTAACTGTAGCAAAATATTAGAGTTTAAAGTTCCATTTAGGGGCCACTTTTCTCCACATTCCAGCTTATAAAGCGGCCACCACTGATTACGATACTTTATCAATGTTTTCCTGTTCACACTTCCACCGGCAGATCCTCCAATATCTTTCCAGTGACTTAAAACACAGCCTAACACACTTTTCTTTAAAATTTCACTGCTTGTTTGCCCCCCCCAGTTTCCAGTTTACACTTTCAGAATACACATGTTACTTACAAAAGCGTATCACAAAACGTATCACTCACAAAAATACGGGCACGCAATATCTTTCAGTAGCGATGTCACAAAACTACTATTACCAGCAATATTGCCAAAATCACAGTAACAATAGTCAGAGTCAAATTCCACATGCGATAAGTCAGAAAACCGAACTGTGTAACACCGTAACGATATCTTTCTTATAACAATGCCACGAACCTACTATTACCACCAGGAAAATAGCCAAAATCGCAGTAACAATAACCAGAGTTAAATACCATACTCCATGAGTCAGAAAACCGAAATAGACAACACAATTCCAGATGGACCTTAAAGCGAGCTCCTTCCTTAAGGTCCCCAAACATGTACTTATGGTGCTAACCACAAAGTATATACCAAACACTGCCTCGCAGAAGATCACCTTCTGACTTACAGACAGTTCCAGATGACCGGTCTACCAGAAAACCAAACCAGAATAAAGAATATACTCACTTACAATGATGGGATCCTTGTCTGCCTCCGCAGTGATCCGGTGAGTCGAAGAGTCCCTCCGGGAAATCCCGGGGGTACCCTAGGGAGTCCTGTTCCCAGGGGGTCCTGCGGTCCGGCAGAGAGGTTGTCCCATCTGGGTCGCCAAATTGATTCAAAGATCGAAGCCGAAATTCCTTTAAGTGGTATATTCTTTATTGCAGCGCTGGATGCAAGGGGGATCTCTCCACCTATCATGCATACCCAAAGCAGAAAGCAGTCTTGAATTTATACAATCAATCTATCAATATTCTACAAGCACCTATACATATGCATTACCTATCCCCGCCTTCCCTCGCTTCTCATGCTAATTAGCCTTTTGGCACCTTGCGCCTGCGCAGAGCCTTCCAAGAATTGTGGGCAGGGGTCTTTGGGACGTGGGCAGGGGTCTTTGGGAGGAAGACCCCGAGTCTTCCTCACAGTGTACTTTTCACCTTTGGTCAGGAATCTGCTGAATTGGCATGTTTCTTAATTGCAAGAGCTGGTTGTTGCTAATTCTCCCGTTTGTTGTATCTTTATAATGAATTCCAATGTCCAGTTTCGAGAGTTATAGTCCTTACATTCGTTTCTCTGTCCGCCTGCCGCTTCCTTATCATGAGTTCCAGTGTCTTGTTTCGAGATATACAGTCCTTGTCTGGGGATTGTCCTTGCCTCCCCAATACCTCCTTAATCAATCCCCCCTTTTCTTTTCCCATGCAAATTCTTTTGCATCAGATACTTTCATTATTTACAGTAACACAACAAAGCAGGCATCTAAACAACATGCACACAAATATTCCTAACACTACTAATACGATTAGAGCAATGAATACTTGTTTCAACCATTGGAAATTGGGCAACCAGGAGGTTCACTTATTCCATAGTTCACTAAAACTCCATGAAAGATCATCTTTACTGATCTCATGTAGGATCCTTGTCTGCTTCCATATTTCTTCCAGGTCGGTAGAGATCCTTCCACTCTGATCTACATACATACAACAACTTGTGTTTATTACTGTACAGACTCCCCCTTGAGTGGCCAGTAACAAGTCTAGGGCCATCCGATTTTGTAATACTACCTGTGATAAACTAGGTATCTCTTCTTGTTGAGCCTTTATAGCATCCAGAATTTTGTTTTCTAACTTCTCTATAATTGCAGAAATATTAACTATTGCCTTTTCCAATTCACTCACTCCTAAGCATGGGATAAACCATCGCACAAAACTATGAAAAGGGGTGTGTCTCTCTACCAATGGATTGTTCATTTTTCATCTGATTCTCCGGATATGATTTCTCAAGTAACCTCGAGGCACTACATCATGTACTGTCATATTGGGGACTACCGCTCCAAGAGTGCAAGTTCCCTTCCAATTCTCAGGCAAGACCTTACGGGCTGTATCATGGCATAGCCAATACCACCCTTTTCCTTCTGGAACCGTCCAGCTGGTTGAATTTGCCCAGCCGCTAGTCGTACTAATATCAAGTGTTCAATTACAAGATGTCTGATTTCCCACAGAAGTAGTATCCGTATTTATACAATGCTGTTTTCCTATACTCTTAGGCGGGTTACACCTTTGTACACATACATAATAGGATTCTAACGGCATGAAGCTACTCACTTCTAGTTCCAAAACTGCTTAATATTTTCGACCCCAAGACGTGTTTTCCCACAAATTAGTCCAAGATAAGTTTGCAGGCAAGGGAATCCCAATTAACGATACACCCTTATTCCCATGCTGTGGCACATGGGTGCATACCCAACAGTTCGTCTTCTGAGTTACTTGAGAAATTGTTTGTATTAAGGTCAGGTGTAAGTTCTCATCCCAAGTTGCCCACCCCAAATCCGAGAACCGCACCCCTGCAATCATTAGGATCTGGAAAACCGTAATTTTGTTGGTCCAATTGGAGTGGTGGTCCATATCCTCGCCGGGGCCTTCTTCACCCTTGAATTGTGGATCCAAGCTGCTTGCTTCTTAATCTTCATGGCGGTGTGTGTTGTCAGTAATACTTGGTATGGTCCCATCCACTTTCCTTCCATTTTTCCTGCACGGGTTGTCCTGAAAAAGTCTTTATATATATATATTCCCCGAGCTTAAAGGGGTGGATTGGTTGATCCAACCCTCTAGCCCTGGTCCCTAAAACAAATTTATGGACTTTATTTAATTGTTTCTGAAGTTCAGTTATATAAGCATATAAATATTCTGATCCTAACTGCGTTAGGTCCTCTCCACTAAATAGAAATTGCTATGGCCTTGCATATAAGATTTTGAAGGGACTCAAATTTCCTTTTATTCTAGGTTTAACTCTAATTCCAAGTAATGCTAAAGGGAGGGATTGAGGCCATGACAAATTAGCTTCTTATCCAATTTTAGCTATTTATTGTTTAATTAAATGGTTCATTTTTTCTACCTGTCCACTTGCCTGTGGTCTATAAGGAGTATGCAGTTGCCAATCTATCTTTAGAATCTTACTTATCTGTTCTACCACTCGTGCACAAAAATGTGAAACTCTATCAGAAGACATTGCTACTAGAATCCCAAAGCATGGTATTATTTCATTTAACAAGACTTGAACCACTTCTCTTGCTTTGTTTGTTCGACAGGGAAAGGCTTCAGGCCTTCCTGAAAACGTGTCAGTCAGAACCAGTAAATAATGATACCCCCCTTTTCTAGGGAGTTCTGAAAAATCAATTTGCCACTGTTGCCCCGAATAATTTCCTTTACCGATTATTCCAAATTTTATTCTATTCTTGGTATTGGGGTTATTGTGTAAGCAAATGCTACATTGTTGAGTTACTTGTTTTATCATATCGTCCCACTAATGTCTGACTCAGGCTCTTATGCAGTGTGCCAGCTCCCCAGTGCGTTTTATTGTGTTCTGTAAGAACTATGGGCCATGTCAAACTAGAGGGTATTACTAGGTGGTTATCTTTTAAATATACTCATCCATCTGGTTTCATTTTACCTTTCAAATCTTCAATTAATTTTAAGTCTTCTTTTGTATAATTTGGATATAGTTTGGATTTTACCGTCTGGTATCAAAGACAATGCCTTCACCTCAGTTATTTCAGCTGCCTGCTTAGCCTCTGCCAATCGATTTTCCAATTTCAAAATCGGTGTTCCCCTTTTGGTGTCCCTGACAATGCATGATAGCTACCTTTTCTGGTTGTTTTACAGCCTCTAACAATTTTAAAATTTCTTCAGCATACTTTGTGTTTTCACTGAGCGGTCAGCAATCCATGGTCTTTCCAAATTGCTCCATGAGCATGTACCACGCCGAATGTATATTTAGCATCTGTCCAAATATTTACCCTTTTTCCCGCTGCCAGTTCCAATGCTCTCGTGAGAGCAACTATCTCCGCCTTTTGAGCTGATGTTCCAGGGGGTAAAGGCTTAGACTCGATTACCTGCTGAGTAGTTGTTATAGCATATCCAGCTTTACGTTGTCTTTGCGTAACAAAACTGCTCCCATCCGTGAACCAAGTTTCTTCCGCATCTTCCATGGGCTCCTCCTTAAGGTCTGGTCGGCTGGAATACACAGTCTCTATAGTTTCTAAACAATCGTGAATCACAGGTTGTGCCGGAGCATCACTAAGAAAAGAGGCTAGATTCACAATATTAATGATCACAATTTCCACGTCGTCCTGTTCTACCAATATTGCTTGATATTTCAAAATCATCAATTCTTGTTTAAGTTGTTTAAAGACTTTTTGTGCTTCTCCAGTCCAGACTAACTTTGACTGGTTAATCTTTATCAATTCACATAGAGGCTTTACCAATAGTCCATCATTATAAATCCAAAGGCGACACCAACCTGTCATTCCTAAAAAGGTTTGTAGCTCCTTTACCATTGGAGGTTCTGGAGTCCGGCAAATGACTTCCTTATGTTCAGTTCCTAGTTCTCGCTGTCCTTCCGAAATGTCAAATCCCAGATAGGTCACACTTTGTTGAGCCAGCTGGACTTTCTGTCAAGAGACTTGAGATCCATTTAAACCCAGAAAATTAAGACGACTTATAGTCCATTGAATACAACTCCCTTTAGTCTCGGTAGCTATTAAGAGATCATCTACATACTACATATTGTAACAAAGCACCGTCAGTGTCCGGAGGTATCCATGTTTCGAGTTCCCTTGCTAACTGGTTTCCAAAAATAGTGGGGCTATTCTTGAATCCTTGAGGTAGTAATGTCCACGTAAGCTGCGTCTTTCTGCCTGAATCGGGATTTTCCCATTCAAAGGCGAATAGGTTTTGGCTTTCTGTGGCTAAGCCTAGGCAGAAGGCGGCATCTTTTAAATCCAGTACGGTAAACCAGACTTGACTATTCTTTAATTTAGTCAGCAAAGTATAAGGGTTTGCCACTACTGGATGTATATCCTCAGTGATTTTATTTATGGCCCTCAAATCCTGAACTAGCCTATAGCTTTTTCAGCTGCCTTTTTAATTGGCAATATGGGTGCATTGTATTCTGATTCGCATTCAAGCAATAATCCATCCTGTAAAAATTTATCAATTATCTCTTTAATTCCTTTCCTATCTTCTATCCTCAAAGGATATTACTTAACCTTAACGGGTTTCTCTCCTGGCTTTAATTTAATAATTATTAAGGTCACATTTTTAGCTCTTCCAGGGACTTCGGTAGCCCAAACTCCTGGACATACTTGATCTGTGATCTCTAAAGGTATTTCACTTTTAGGGTCACTTTGTATTAGTGCCAAGCTTAACACATTTATTAGTTGTTCTTCTCCTGTTCTTAATTCCATTTTCCCTTTTTCAAAGACAATTTCTGCTCCTACTTGCTCTAATAAATCTCTACCTAAGAGTGCCCATGAGGAGCTAGGCATAGATAAAAATCTGTGTATGCCCCATTGTTTCCCTAACTTGTACTTCAAAGGTTCACAAAAATAAGCCTTTTTGGTTACACCTTGTCCTGGTTTCAGTTAGAACAGAGTTAATTTTCTTCCTAGTAGCTGGTAGAATGCTATGTTTTGGCTTAGGATGAGAAGAGTGCTGATAACACCCCGATGTTTTAATTGTTGCAGAGCAATGCTTATACCAAGCCAAGGACATCTCAGCTTCTTGCTCTGTCCTGCCAACAGGCAGGCTGGGGGTGCAGTAAGAGCTGGGAGGGGACACACCCAGGACAGGTGACCCAAACTAGCCAAAGGGGTATTCCATAGCATCTGACGTCAGGCTAAACAATACATAGGGGTGGCTAGCCAGGGGGAGGGGGCCGGACTGCTCGGGGTTAGGCTGGGCATCGGTCAGCGGGTGGTGAGCAATTGCATTGTGCATCACTTGTTTGTACACATTATTAGTAGTGGTACTATTATCATCATTGTATTATTATTATTATTATTATTATTATTATTATTATTATTATTATTATTATTATTATTATTATTATTATTATTATTTTGTCTTATTAAACTGTCTTTATCTCAACTCACGGGCTTCACTTTCCATTTCTCTCCCCCGTCCCAGAGAGGGAGGGGGAGGGTGAGCGAACAGCTGCGTGGTGTTTAGCTGCCGGCCGGGTTAAACCACGACACACCTTTTACCCTAACATAATAATTCTGTGAAGGCATTAATGCTTGATTTAGAACTGAATATGTTGCCCCATAGCAATAAGAAATTTCACTTCCATTCCTCCCCTAGCTTCATTATAACCAGTGGAGGATCCACTAGGGTAGATTCCCCAGGTCCCCGTTATTCCTGTTGAAATCAGGGGTTGATTACCCTAGGAAAAGGCTAGTCAATTTGTCCTCCAAAGCCAGGTCCAAACCGTTTTGTTTTATTTATTTATTTATTTATTTATTTTCATTACATCTCAGAGTTGGTCCAAAAATTCCATAGGGCTTTCTTTTAGACCTTGTTGGAAGCATATTCTCAATTCCCAATTCATCCAGGTTTTAGTATTTACTTAACCGTTCATAATTTTCAGGATGATTCGGGTCTTAGTGGGGGTCGGTCAGGGGAATGCAATTGTCCACAGTTCCCTGAACGGTCCCATCAGCAATCTGAGCTCGCACATGAACTCAGGTTGTTTTAAGAGTTGACTGCTTTTCTGTTTCTGTGACAACTCTCTCGGACCGGACCGATCATGGTCCCTTTGCCCTAAAGGGCTAACACCCATGATTTTAAGATCTCTGCCTCGGGCAGAGGCACAACTATTAACATTCCTACATCCTCTTTCCCTGCTCATTCAACTTCAAACACCTTTAACACTTTCAACAACCCTTTTAACACTTCCTTTATCTTTCTCCAGCCTGTACTTCTCTAATGCCAACATCAAAGGTTCAGTCAGGGGCCAACTTAATTCCGTACCTTTTCCCACCAAGATGCTGAAACATCAGTATACAACATTTCATCCTGTTCTGCTTCTCAAAAAACAACATTAACTGTAGCAAAATATTAGAGTTTAAAGTTCCATTTAGGGGCCACTTTTCTCCACATTCCAGCTTATAAAGCGGCCACCACTGATTACGATATTTTATCAATGTTTTCCTGTTCACACTTCCACCGGCAGATCCTCCAATATCCTTCCAGTGACTTAAAACACATCCTGACACACTTTTCTTTAAAATTTCACTGCTTGTTTGCCCCCCCAGTTTCCAGTTTACACTTTCAGAATACACATGTTACTTACAAAAGCGTATCACAAAACGTATCACTCACAAAAATACGGGCACGCAATATCTTTCAGTAGCGATGCCACAAAACTACTATTACCAGCAATATTGCCAAAATCACAGTAACAATAGTCAGAGTCAAATTCCACATGCGATAAGTCAGAAAACCGAACTGTGTAACACCGTAACGATATCTTTCTTATAACAATGCCACGAACCTACTATTACCACCAGGAAAATAGCCAAAATCGCAGTAACAATAACCAGAGTTAAATACCATACTCCATGAGTCAGAAAACCGAAATAGACAACACAATTCCAGATGGACCTTAAAGCGAGCTCCTTCCTTAAGGTCCCCAAACATGTACTTATGGTGCTAACCACAAAGTATATACCAAACACTGCCTCGCAGAAGATCACCTTCTGACTTACAGACAGTTCCAGATGACCGGTCTACCAGAAAACCAAACCAGAATAAAGAATATACTCACTTACAATGATGGGGTCCTTGTCTGCCTCCGCAGTGATCCGGTGAGTCGAGGAGTCCCTCCGGGAAATCCCGGGGGTACCCTAGGGAGTCCTGTTCCCAGCAGGTCCTGCGGTCCGGCAGAGAGATTGTCCCATCTGGGTCGCCAAATTGATTTAAAGATCGAAGCCGAAATTCATTTAAGTGGTATATTCTTTATTGCAGCGCTGGATGCAAGGGGGATCTCTCCACCTATCGTGCATACCCAAAGCAGAAAGCAGTCTTGAATTTATACAATCAATCTATCAATATTCTACAAGCACCTATACATACGCATTACCTATCCCCGCCTTCCCTCGCTTCTCATGCTAATTAGCCTTTTGGCACCTTGCGCCTGCGCAGAGCCTTCCAAGAATTGTGGGCAGGGGTCTTTGGGACGTGGGCAGGGGTCTTTGGGAGGAAGACCCCGAGTCTTCCTCACAGTGTACTTTTCACCTTTGGTCAGGAATCTGCTGAATTGGCATGTTTCTTAATTGCAAGAGCTGGTTGTTGCTAATTCTCCCGTTTGTTGTATCTTTATAATGAATTCCAATGTCCAGTTTCGAGAGTTATAGTCCTTACATTCGTTTCTCTGTCCGCCTGCCGCTTCCTTATCATGAGTTCCAGTGTCTTGTTTCGAGATATACAGTCCTTGTCTGGGGATTGTCCTTGCCTCCCCAATACCTCCTTAATCAATCCCCCCTTTTCTTTTCCCATGCAAATTCTTTTGCATCAGATACTTTCATTATTTACAGTAACACAACAAAGCAGGCATCTAAACAACATGCACACAAATATTCCTAACACTACTAATACGATTAGAGCAATGAATACTTGTTTCAACCATTGGAAATTGGGCAACCAGGAGGTTCACTTATTCCATAGTTCACTAAAACTCCATGAAAGATCATCTTTACTGATCTCATGTAGGATCCTTGTCTGCTTCCATATTTCTTCCAGGTCGGTAGAGATCCTTCCACTCTGATCTACATACATACAACAACTTGTGTTTATTACTGTACAGACTCCCCCTTGAGTGGCCAGTAACAAGTCTAGGGCCATCCGATTTTGTAATACTACCTGTGATAAACTAGGTATCTCTTCTTGTTGAGCCTTTATAGCATCCAGAATTTTGTTTTCTAACTTCTCTATAATTGCAGAAATATTAACTATTGCCTTTTCCAATTCACTCACTCCTAACCATGGGATAAACCATCGCACAAAACTATGAAAAGGGGTGTGTCTCTCTACCAATGGATTGTTCATTTTTCATCTGATTCTCCGGATATGATTTCTCAAGTAACCTCGAGGCACTACATCATGTACTGTCATATTGGGGACTACCGCTCCAAGAGTGCAAGTTCCCTTCCAATTCTCAGGCAAGACCTTACGGGCTGTATCATTGCATAGCCAATACCACCCTTTTCCTTCTGGAACCGTCCAGCTGGTTGAATTTGCCCAGCCGCTAGTCGTACTAATATCAAGTGTTCAATTACAAGATGTCTGATTTCCCACAGAAGTAGTATCCGTATTTATACAATGCTGTTTTCCTATACCCTTAGGCGGGTTACACCTTTGTACACATACATAATAGGATTCTAACGGCATGAAGCTACTCACTTCTAGTTCCAAAACTGCTTAATATTTTCGACCCCAAGACGTGTTTTCCCACAAATTAGTCCAAGATAAGTTTGCAGGCAAGGGAATCCCAATTAACGATACACCCTTATTCCCATGCTGTGGCACATGGGTGCATACCCAACAGTTCGTCTTCTGAGTTACTTGAGAAATTGTTTGTATTAAGGTCAGGTGTAAGTTCTCATCCCAAGTTGCCCACCCCAAATCCGAGAACCGCACCCCTGCAATCATTAGGATCTGGAAAACCGTAATTTTGTTGGTCCAATTGGAGTGGTGGTCCATATCCTCGCCGGGGCCTTCTTCACCCTTGAATTGTGGATCCAAGCTGCTTGCTTCTTAATCTTCATGGTGGTGTGTGTTGTCAGTAATACTTGGTATGGTCCCATCCACTTTCCTTCCATTTTTCCTGCACGGGTTGTCCTGAAAAAGTCTTTATATATATATATTCCCCGAGCTTAAAGGGGTGGATTGGTTGATCCAACCCTCTAGCCCTGGTCCCTAAAACAAATTTATGGACTTTATTTAATTGTTTCTGAAGTTCAGTTATATAAGCATATAAATATTCTGATCCTAACTGCGTTAGGTCCTCTCCACTAAATAGAAATTGCTATGGCCTTCCATATAAGATTTTGAAGGGACTCAAATTTCCTTTTATTCTAGGTTTAACTCTAATTCCAAGTAATGCTAAAGGGAGGGATTGAGGCCATGACAAATTAGCTTCTTATCCAATTTTAGCTATTTATTGTTTAATTAAATGGTTCATTTTTTCTACCTGTCCACTTGCCTGTGGTCTATAAGGAGGATGCAGTTGCCAATCTATCTTTAGAATCTTACTTATCTGTTCTACCACTTGTGCACAAAAATGTGAAACTCTATCAGAAGACATTGCTACTAGAATCCCAAAGCATGGTAGTATTTCATTTAACAAGACTTGAACCACTTCTCTTGCTTTGTTTGTTCGACAGGGAAAGGCTTCAGGCCTTCCTGAAAACGTGTCAGTCAGAACCAGTAAATAATGATACCCCCCTTTTCTAGGGAGTTCTGAAAAATCAATTTGCCACTGTTGCCCCGAATAATTTCCTTTACCGATTATTCCAAATTTTATTCTATCCTTGGTATTGGGGTTATTGTGTAAGCAAATGCTACATTGTTGAGTTACTTGTTTTATCATATCGTCCCACTAATGTCTGACTCAGGCTCTTATGCAGTGTGCCAGCTCCCCAATGCATTTTATTGTGTTCTGTAAGAACTATGGGCCATGTCAATCTAGAGGGTATTACTATGTGCTTATCTTTTAAATATACTCATCCATCTGGTTTCATTTTACCTTTCAAATCTTCAATTAATTTTAAGTCTTCTTTTGTATAATTTGGATATAGTTTGGATTTTACCGTCTGGTATCAAAGACAATGCCTTCACCTCAGTTATTTCAGCTGCCTGCTTAGCCTCTGCCAATCGATTTTCCAATTTCAAAATCGGTGTTCCCCTTTTGGTGTCCCTGACAATGCATGATAGCTACCTTTTCTGGTTGTTTTACAGCCTCTAACAATTCTAAAATTTCTTCAGCATACTTTGTGTTTTCACTGAGCGGTCAGCAATCCATGGTCTTTCCAAATTGCTCCATGAGCATGTACCACGCCGAATGTATATTTAGCATCTGTCCAAATATTTACCCTTTTTCCCGCTGCCAGTTCCAATGCTCTCGTGAGAGCAACTATCTCCGCCTTTTGAGCTGATGTTCCAGGGGGTAAAGGCTTAGACTCGATTACCTGCTGAGTAGTTGTTATAGCATATCCAGCTTTACGTTGTCTTTGCGTAACAAAACTGCTCCCATCCGTGAACCAAGTTTCTTCCGCATCTTCCATGGGCTCCTCCTTAAGGTCTGGTCGGCTGGAATACACAGTCTCTATAGTTTCTAAACAATCGTGAATCACAGGTTGTGCCGGAGCATCACTAAGAAAAGAGGCTAGATTCACAATATTAATGATCACAATTTCCACGTCGTCCTGTTCTACCAATATTGCTTGATATTTCAAAATCATCAATTCTTGTTTAAGTTGTTTAAAGACTTTTTGTGCTTCTCCAGTCCAGACTAACTTTGACTGGTTAATCTTTATCAATTCACATAGAGGCTTTACCAATAGTCCATCATTATAAATCCAAAGGCGACACCAACCTGTCATTCCTAAAAAGGTTTGTAGCTCCTTTACCATTGGAGGTTCTGGAGTCCGGCAAATGACTTCCTTATGTTCAGTTCCTAGTTCTCGCTGTCCTTCCGAAATGTCAAATCCCAGATAGGTCACACTTTGTTGAGCCAGCTGGACTTTCTGTCAAGAGACTTGAGATCCATTTAAACCCAGAAAATTAAGACGACTTGTAGTCCATTGAATACAACTCCCTTTAGTCTCGGTAGCTATTAAGAGATCATCTACATATTGTAACAAAGCACCTTCAGTGTCCGGAGGTATCCATGTTTCGAGTTCCCTTGCTAATTGGTTTCCAAAAATAGTGGGGCTATTCTTGAATCCTTGAGGTAGTAATGTCCACGTAAGCTGCGTCTTTCTGCCTGAATCGGGATTTTCCCATTCAAAGGCGAATAGGTTTTGGCTTTCTGTGGCTAAGCCTAGGCAGAAGAAGGCATCTTTTAAATCCAGTACGGTAAACCAGACTTGACTATTCTTTAATTTAGTCAGCAAAGTATAAGGGTTTGCCACTACTGGATGTATATCCTCAGTGATTTTATTTATGGCCCTCAAATCCTGAACTAGCCTATAGCTTTTTCAGCTGCCTTTTTAATTGGCAATATGGGTGCATTGTATTCTGATTCGCATTCAAGCAATAATCCATACTGTAAAAATTTATCAATTATCTCTTTAATTCCTTTCCTATCTTCTATCCTCAAAGGATATTACTTAACCTTAACGGGTTTCTCTCCTGGCTTTAATTTAATAATTATTAAGGTCACATTTTTAGCTCTTCCAGGGACTTCGGTAGCCCAAACTCCTGGACATACTCGATCTGTGATCTCTAAAGGTATTTCACTTTTAGGGTCACTTTGTATTAGTGCCAAGCTTAACACATTTATTAGTTGTTCTTCTCCTGTTCTTAATTCCATTTTCCCTTTTTCAAAGACAATTTCTGCTCCTACTTGCTCTAATAAATCTCTACCTAAGAGTGCCCATGAGGAGCTAGGCATAGATAAAAATCTGTGTATGCCCCATTGTTTCCCTAACTTGTACTTCAAAGGTTCACAAAAATAAGCCTTTTCGGTTACACCTTGTCCTGGTTTCAGTTAGAACAGAGTTAATTTTCTTCCTAGTAGCTGGTAGAATGCTATGTTTTGGCTTAGGATGAGAAGAGTGCTGATAACACCCCGATGTTTTAATTGTTGCAGAGCAATGCTTATACCAAGCCAAGGACATCTCAGCTTCTTGCTCTGTCCTGCCAACAGGCAGGCTGGGGGTGCAGTAAGAGCTGGGAGGGGACACACCCAGGACAGGTGACCCAAACTAGCCAAAGGGGTATTCCATAGCATCTGACGTCAGGCTAAACAATACATAGGGGTGGCTAGCCAGGGGGAGGGGGCCGGACTGCTCGGGCTTAGGCTGGGCATCGGTCAGCGGGTGGTGAGCAATTGCATTGTGCATCACTTGTTTGTACACATTATTAGTAGTGGTACTATTATCATCATTGTATTATTATTATTATTATTATTATTATTATTATTATTATTATTATTATTATTATTATTATTATTATTTTGTCTTATTAAACTGTCTTTATCTCAACTCACGGGCTTCACTTTCCATTTCTCTCCCCCGTCCCAGAGAGGGAGGGGGAGGGGGAGCGAACAGCTGCGTGGTGTTTAGCTGCCGGCCGGGTTAAGCCACGACACACCTTTTACCCTAACATAATAATTCTGTGAAGGCATTAATGCTTGATTTAGAACTGAATATGTTGCCCCATAGCAATAAGAAATTGCACTTCCATTCCTCCCCTAGCTTCATTATAACCAGTGGAGGATCCGCTAGGGTACATTCCCCAGGTCCCCGTTATTCCTGTTGAAATCAGGGGTTGATTACCCTAGGAAAAGGCTAGTCAATTTGTCCTCCAAAGCCAGGTCCAAACCGTTTTGTTTTATTTATTTATTTATTTATTTATTTTCATTACATCTCAGAGTTGGTCCAAAAATTCCATAGGGCTTTCTTTTAGACCTTGTTGGAAGCATATTCTCAATTCCCAATTCATCCAGGTTTTAGTATTTACTTAACCGTTCATAATTTTCAGGATGATTTGGGTCTTAGTGGGGGTCGGTCAGGGGAATGCAATTGTCCACAGTTCCCTGAACGGTCCCATCAGCAATCCGAGCTCGCACATGAACTCAGGTTGTTTTAAGAGTTGACCGCTTTTCTGTTTCTGTGACAACTCTCTCGGACCAGACCGATCATGGTCCCTTTGCCCTAAAGGGCTAACACCCATGATTTTAAGATCTCTGCCTCGGGCAGAGGCACAACTATTAACATTCCTACATCCTCTTTCCCTGCTCATTCAACTTCAAACACCTTTAACACTTTCAACAACCCTTTTAACACTTTTTTTATCTTTCTCCAGCCTCTACTTCTCTAATGCCAACATCAAAGGTTCAGTCAGGGGCCAACTTAATTCCGTACCTTTTCCCACCAAGATGCTGAAACATCAGTATACAACATTTCATCCTGTTCTGCTTCTCAAAAAACAACATTAACTGTAGCAAAATATTAGAGTTTAAAGTTCCATTTAGGGGCCACTTTTCTCCACATTCCAGCTTATAAAGCGGCCACCACTGATTACGATATTTTATCAATGTTTTCCTGTTCACACTTCCACCGGCAGATCCTCCAATATCCTTCCAGTGACTTAAAACACAGCCTAACACACTTTTCTTTAAAATTTCACTGCTTGTTTGCCCCCCCAGTTTCCAGTTTACACTTTCAGAATACACATGTTACTTACAAAAGCGTATCACAAAACGTATCACTCACAAAAATACGGGCACGCAATATCTTTCAGTAGCGATGTCACAAAACTACTATTACCAGCAATATTGCCAAAATCACAGTAACAATAGTCAGAGTCAAATTCCACATGCGATAAGTCAGAAAACCGAACTGTGTAACACCGTAACGATATCTTTCTTATAACAATGCCACGAACCTACTATTACCACCAGGAAAATAGCCAAAATCGCAGTAACAATAACCAGAGTTAAATACCATACACCATGAGTCAGAAAACCGAAATAGACAACACAATTCCAGATGGACCTTAAAGCGAGCTCCTTCCTTAAGGTCCCCAAACATGTACTTATGGTGCTAACCACAAAGTATATACCAAACACTGCCTCGCAGAAGATCACCTTCTGACTTACAGACAGTTCCAGATGACCGGTCTACCAGAAAACCAAACCAGAATAAAGAATATACTCACTTACAATGATGGGGTCCTTGTCTGCCTCCGCAGTGATCCGGTGAGTCGAGGAGTCCCTCCGGGAAATCCCGGGGGTACCCTAGGGAGTCCTGTTCCCAGCGGGTCCTGCAGTCCGGCAGAGGGGTTGTCCCATCTGGGTCGCCAAATTGATTCAAAGATCGAAGCCGAAATTCCTTTAAGTGGTATATTCTTTATTGCAGCGCTGGATGCACGGGGGATCTCTCCACCTATCCTGCATACCCAAAGCAGAAAGCAGTCTTGAATTTCTACAATCAATCTATCAATATTCTACAAGCACCTATACATATGCATTACCTATCCCCGCCTTCCCTCGCTTCTCATGCTAATTAGCCTTTTGGCACCTTGCGCCTGCGCAGAGCCTTCCAAGAATTGTGGGCAGGGGTCTTTGGGACGTGGGCAGGGGTCTTTGGGAGGAAGACCCCGAGTCTTCCTCACAGTGTACTTTTCACCTTTGGTCAGGAATCTGCTGAATTGGCATGTTTCTTAATTGCAAGAGCTGGTTGTTGCTAATTCTCCCGTTTGTTGTATCTTTATAATGAATTCCAATGTCCAGTTTCGAGAGTTATAGTGCTTACATTCGTTTCTCTGTCCGCCTGCCGCTTCCTTATCATGAGTTCCAGTGTCTTGTTTCGAGATATACAGTCCTTGTCTGGGGATTGTCCTTGCCTCCCCAATACCTCCTTAATCAGCCTGCACACAATTATCTGAGAATGAAAGCTTCTTTCCAGTAATTCAGAAAGCCAAGTTACGTCTCAGCCTTGAGCATCTCGGGCTTTTGGGCCTGTCTGTAACATTTGGCACCAGCACTAATACTTTTTTTGGCATATGTTTAGCGTTTGGGGCCTGTGTCTGGGATTTGGGCCCTGTCTCGAACCACTGGGGCTTTGTCCTGGGTTTTGGAGCCTGCCTCTAGAGTTCAGGGCCT
Organism: Netta rufina; assembly: GCF_964035555.1. Classification (NCBI taxonomy): domain Eukaryota; kingdom Metazoa; phylum Chordata; class Aves; order Anseriformes; family Anatidae; genus Netta; species Netta rufina. Next base: position 271,284 of record NC_140138.1, read on the forward strand.
GTGATTAGGCTTTTGGGGTCTGTGTCTGGGGGCCGGTATCTGGGGGCAAGGGGGGAGCTGCTTGTAGACCCTTGGGGCCAGCATTGAGGGGGTTGGGAGCTGACTCTACACCTTTGGGGCCTGCTTCTGGGGGGGGGAGGGTGGAGACCAGCATCTGGGGGAGGGGTGGGAGCTCTTTGTATTCCTTTGGAGCCTGTGTCGGGGGGGTGGGGGGGGTGGGGAAGGGGAGGGTTGGTTGGGAGCTGCTTGTACACTGTTGGAGCCTGGGTTGAGGGAGGAGGTTTGGAGCTGCTTCTACACCTTTGGGCCTGGCATCGGGGGTAGGGGGTTGGGTGCTGGTTGTAGGGTCCTGTGTTTGGGGGGGGGGCTTGGGACCTGCGTCTGGGGGAGGGGTGGGAGCTGCTTGTACACCTTTGGGGCCTGCATCTGTGGGGGGTCAGGGCCTGTGTCTAGCGGGCTGGGAACTGCTTGTACAATGTAGGAATCTGTTTCTGCAGGGTGTCTGGGAGCTGTTTGTACAACTTTGGGGCCAGCATCTGGGGGTGGCTGGGAGCTGCCTGTACACTGTAGGGGCCTGTGTTTGTGGGGGGCTTGGGGGCCTCCCTCGGGGCGGGGGGGGAGGGTTGGGAGCTGCTTGTATAGGGTAGGGGGCCTGCCTGGCAGGGGTTGGGAGCTGCTTGTAGAATTTGGGTCGCTGTGTCGGGGGGGGCGGTTGGGGCCTGTGTCTCAGGGGTGTTGGGAACTGGTTGTACACCTTTGGGTCCTGTCTCTGGGGGGGGAGCTACTTGTACCCTTACCATAAGCCGTACTCTAACACATACTTCTACCAGTACCCTTACCGTAACCCTTACCTTTACCCTTACTCTTACCCTTACCAAAGCATTACCCTTACCCTTAACGTAAGCCTAAACCTTAACCTTATCCTTACACTTACACTTACCGTAACCCTTACCCTTAGCCTAAATCTAAACCTTACACTTACCCTAACCCTAACACTTACCCTTACCATTACCCATATACTTACTCTTACCCTAACCCTAAATCTTACCCAAACACTTACCCTGACCCTTACATTAACCCTAAACCGTACCCTAAAACTTACACTTACTCTTAACCTTAACCTTACGCTTAACCTTAACCTACTACTTACCCTTTCTTATCTGTCACCCTACACCTAAAATTAACCCTAACCATTACCCTAACACTTACCCTTACCCTAACCCTTACTCTAACCCTTACAATGACCCGTACCCTTACACATACACTTACACTTACTCTTACCCTAAACCTTACCCTTACCATAAGCCATATTCTAACAAATTCTACCCGTACCCTTACCCTTACCGTAATCCTTACCCTTTATGTTACCCTAAACCTTACACTTACCCTAACACTTACCCTTATCATAAACCTTACCCTTTCTGCTACATTTACCATTAGCCTAAATCTAAACCTTACACTTACCCTTACCTTAACCCAATACTTACCCTTACGTTTCCCTCACCCTAACCCTAAAATTAACCCTAACCATTATTCTAACACTTACCCTTACCCTAACCCTAACCCTTACTCTAACCCTTACCCTGACCCATACCCTTACACTCACCCTTACCCTTACATTACCCTAACTCTTACCCATACCATAACCCATACCCTAACACATATTTGTACCCTTAACCTTACCGTTACCCTTACCCTTACTCTATCCGTTACCCTTACGCTTACCCTTAACATAAACCTTACCATTAATCTTACCCTTACGCTAACCCTTACCCTTACCCTATCCCTTACACTTATCCTTATCCATACCCTTAACCTTACCCCAACCCTTACCCTTAAGCTGAACCTAACCCTAAACCTTACCCCAAACCTTTCCCTGAACCTTACATTAACCCTAACCCTTAACCTAAACCTTACACTTACTCTTAACCTTAACCTTACCCTTAACCTTAAGCTAGTACTTAACCTTACATTTTTCTCACCCTAATCCTAAAATTAACCCTAACCATTACCCTAACACTTAACCGTTACACTTACCCTTATTCTATCCGTTACTCTTACGCTTTCCCTTAACATAAACCTTACCCTTTACCTTACCCTTACCATAAGCCATACATCAACACTTACATGTACACTTATGCTTACACTTATCCTAGTAATTACTCGTACAATTACCCTTAACCTAACCATAAACATTAAGGATAAGCTTAAGGGTCACCCTTAAGGTTAACGTTATCCTAACACTTACACTTAAGTTCAGGGTAAGGGTTAGAGTAAGGGTAAGTGTTAGGGTAATGGTTAGGCTAATTTTAGGTTTAGGGTGAGGGAAACGTAAGGGTAAGTATTAGGTTAAGTTTAAGGATAAGGTTAAGAGTTATGGTAAGGGTTCGGTTTAATGTAAGGGTAAGGGTTTGGGAAACGTTTAGGATAAGGGTAAGAGAAGGGATAATGGTAAGGGTAAGGATGATGTTTAGTGTAAGGGTTAGATTTAGTTAAGGGTAAGGGTTAGTGTAAGTTTAAGAGTAAGGGTAAGTGTAAGGGTATGTGTAAAAGTACGGGTAATTGTAAGGGTTTGAGTAAGGGTTAGGGTAAAGGTAAGTGTTAGGGTAATGGTTAGGGTTAATTTTAGGGTTAGGGTGAGGGAAACGTAAGAGTAAGTATTAGGTTACAGCTAAGGTTAAGGTTAAGAGTAAGTGTAAGGTTTAGTGTAAGGATTAGGGTTAATGTAAGGGTCAAGGTAAGGGTTGGGGTAAAGGTTTAGGTAAAGGGTAAAAATATGTATATTGTAAGGGTGAGGGGTTAGGGTAATGGTTAGATTTTAGTTAGATTTAGGTAAGGGTGAGGGTTCGGGTAAGGTTTAGAATTAGGCAAAGGGTAAGTGTAGCAGAAAGGGTAAGGTTTAGGATAAGGGTAAGTGTTAGGATAGGGGTAAGGTTTAGGGTTAGCTTAATAGTAAGGTTAAGGGTAATTGTACGAGTAATTGCTAGGGTAAGTGCAAGCGTAAGTGTACATGTAAGTGTTGTTGTATGGCTTATGGTAAGGGTAAGGTCAAGGGTAAGGTTTATGTTAAGGGTAAGCGTAAGGGTAACGGATAGAGTAAGGGTAAGGGTGAGGTTAAGGGTAACGGTAAGGTTAAGGGTACAAATATGTGTTAGGGTATGGGTTATGGTATGGGTAAGAATTAGGGTAAGTGTAAGGGTATGGGTCAGGGTAAGGGTTAGAGTAAGGGTTAGGGTTAGGTTAAGGTTAAGTGTTAGGGTAATGGTTAGGGTTAGTTTTAGGGTTAAAGTCAGGAAAACGTATGCGTAAGTATTAGGTGAATGTTAAGGGTAAGGTTTAGGTTAAGAGTAAGTGTAAGGTTTAGGATAAGGGTTAGGGTTAATGTAAGGGTCAGGGTAAGGGTTGGGGTAAGGTTTAGGGTAAGGGTTAGGTTAAGGATAAGTGTTAGGGTAAGGGTAAGTTTAATGGTAACCGTAAGTGTAAAGGTAAGGGTTAGGGTAAGGGTAAGAATAAGGGTATGGGTAATGGTAAGGGCGAGGGTTAGGCTAAGGGTAAGTGTAAGGTTTAGATTTAGGCTAAGGGTAAGTGTAGCAGAAAGGGTAAGGTTTATGGTAAGGGTAAGTGTTAGGATAAGGGTAAGGTTTAGGGTTAGGTTAAGGGTAAGGGATAGGGTAAGGGTAAGGGTAACGGTAAGGGTAACGGTAAGGGTAAGGGTAAGGGTAACGGTAAGGGTAAGGGTAACGGTAACGGTAAGGGTAAGGGTTACAGTAAGGGTACGGGTACGGGTAGAAGTATGTATTAGAGTATGGGTTATGGTAAGGGTAAGGGTTAGAGTAAGGGTTAGGGTAAGGGTAATGGTTAGGGTTAAATTTAGGGTTAGGGTGAGGGAAAAGTAAGGGTAAGTATTAGGTTAAGGTTAAGGGTAAGGTTAAGGTTAAGTGTAAGTTTTAGGGTAAGGGTTAATGTAAGGGTCAGGGTAAAGGTTCAGGTAAGGTTTAGGCTTAGGGTTAGGTTAAGGTTAAGTGTTAGGGTAAGTGTAAGTTGTATGGATAAGGATAAGTGTAAGGGATAGGGTAAGGGTAAGTGTTCGGGTAAGGGTAAGGTTAATGGTAACCGTAAGTGTAAGGGTAAGGGTTAGGGTAAGGGTATGAGTAAGGGGAAGGGGAAGGGGAACTCTAAGGGTCCGGGTCAGGGTAAAAGTTAGAGTAAGGGTTAGGGTTAGGGTTCGGTAAGGATAAGTGTTAGGGTAATGGTTCCGGTTAATTTTAGGGTTATGGTGAGGGAAACGTAAGGGTATGTATTAGTTTAAGGGTAAGGTTAAAGTTAAGATTAAGTGTAAGGTTTAGGTTAAGGGTTAGGATTAGAGTTAGGGTTAGGGTAAGGGTTAGGGATAATGTAAGGGTCAGGGTAAGGGTTGGGGTAAGGTTTAGGTTAAGGGTAAAAGTAAGTATAATGGTAAGGGTAAGGGTGAGGGTTAGGGTAATGGTTAGATTTAGGTAATGGTGAGGGTTAGGGTAAGGTTTAGAATTAGGCAAAGGGTAAGTGTAGCAGAAAGGGTAAGGTTTAGGATAAGGGTAAGTGTTAGGATAAGGGTAAGGTTTCGGGTTAGCTTAATAGTAAGGTTAAGGGTAATTGTACGAGTAATTGCTAGGGTAAGTGCAAGCGTAAGTGTACATGTAAGTGTTGTTGTATGGCTTATGGTAAGGGTAAGGTCAAGGGTAAGGTTTATGTTAAGGGTAAGGGTAAGGGTAACGGTAAGGTTAAGGGTACAAATATGTGTTAGGGTATGGGTTATGGTATGGGTAAGAATTAGGGTAAGTATAAGGGTAAGGGTAAGTGTAAGGGTACAGGTCAGGGTAAGGGTTAGAGTAAGGGTTAGGGTTAGGGTAAGGTTAAGTGTTAGGGTAATGGTTAGGGTTAGTTTTAGGGTTAAAGTCAGGAAAACGTATGCATAAGTATTAGGTTAATGTTAAGGGTTAGGTTAAGGTTAAGAGTAAGTGTAAGGTTTAGGGTAAGGGTTAGGGTTAATGTAAGGGTCAGGGTAAGGGTTGGGGTAAGGTTTAGGGTAAGGGTTAGGGTTAATGTAAGGGTCAGGGTAAGGGTTGGGGTAAGGTTTAGGGTAAGGGTTAGGTTAAGGATAAGTGTTAGGGTAAGGGTAAGGTTAATGGTAACCGTAAGTGTAAAGGTAAGGGTTAGGGTAAGGGTAAGAATAAGGGTATGGGTAATGGTAAGGGTGAGGGTTAGGCTAAGGGTAAGTGTAAGGTTTAGATTTAGGCTAAGGGTAAGTGTAGCAGAAAGGGTAAGCTTTACAGTAAGGTTTAAGGTTTAGGGTTAGGTTAAGGGTAAGGGTAAGGGTAAGGGTAAGGGTAAGGGTAAGGGTAAGGGTAAGGGTAAGGGTAAGGGTAAGGGTAAGGGTAAGGGTAAGGGTAAGGGTAAGGGTACGGGTCAGGGTAAGGGTTAGAGTAAGGGTTTGAGTATGGGTTAGGGTAAGGGTTAGGATAAGTGTAAGGGTGCAAGCAAGGATTAGGGCAAGAGTAAGTGTAAGGGTAATAGAAAGGGTTAGGGTAAGTATAAGGGTAAGGGAAAGTGTTAGGATATGTTTTAGGGGAAGCAGAAGGGTAAGGGTTAGGTTAAGTGTAAGGGGAAGGGGAAGGTAAGGGGAAGGGTTGGAGTAAGGTATAGGGTAAGGGTAAGGTTATGGTTAAAGGAAAGAGTAAGGGTAAGGAAAAAGTAAAGGTAAGGATTTGGGTAATGGTAAGGGTGAGAAGGGTTAGGGTAAGGGTTACGGTAAGGGTTAGGTAACGCAGTGTACAACCTGGGACGTCACACGCAGAGCTGCCTCTGGCAAGGTGAGTGAGGAACAGATGTAGCAGTTGTGTTGTAGGTCTCACTGTTCCTCTAAGCATCCCCTCTTTGTCTTTTAGAGGTGTTGTAGCTGTTTGAAGAGGGTAGATTGAAGCATCTGCCTCGGGGGCTGGTAAGCGGCAGAGGTAAGGGAGCAGATGAGAGTAACTTACCTAGTTGTGCTGTGTCTTTGGATGCTGCATAGGCCTATACGTTTCTTTTTCTTTCACAGGTGTCTCGCACAGGCTCAAAGGAGCAAACTGCACTCTGAAGAGCTGTGTAAGAAGAGGGGCTGGTCATGAGCTGGGTTGGAGCAGAACGACCAAGTAGCACAAGGTGACTATGAAAGGTGTCCGTCTTGCTTTGCAGGTGCCGTGGCAGGCTCTCCACAGAAGTGGGTAAGGATATGAGATAAGGCCAGAGAGCGACAATGAGCGGCACGTGCAGGGATGGTTTTGAAGCGCTGCGGTGGCTTACTCTTCTGTTCATCAGGTGCCACAGGCAAGGTGGGTTGTAACATCAGTCGTTATATTTGCATGAAAGCAGTTCACTTGAACGCCACAGTGCATCTGAGTAGGGTGTTTTAGCAGAACAAGCTTGTCTGGCACAGCGGTGCCTAATGGCAGTGTGTTTCCTCAGGTGAAGAGGTGCCTGAAGCCCCATCCTATCTAGCCTGCACACAATTATCTGAGAATGAAAGCTGCTTTCCAGTAATTCAGAAAGCCAAGTTACGTCTCAGCCCTGAGCATCTCGGGCTTTTGGGCTTTTTTTTTTTTAACAGACACTGTAACATTTGGCACCAGCACTAATACTTTTTTTGGCATATGTTTAGCATTTGGGGCCTGTGTCTGGGATTTGGGCCCTGTCTCGAACCACTGGGGCTTTGTCCTGGGTTTTGGAGCCTGCCTCTAGAGTTCAGGGCCTGTGATTAGGCTTTTGGGGTCTGTGTCTGGGGGCCGGTATCTGGGGGCAAGGGGGGAGCTGCTTGTAGACCCTTGAGGCCAGCATTGAGGGGGTTGGGAGCTGACTCTACGCCTTTGGGGCCTGCTTCTGGGGGCGGGAGGGGGTTGAGACCAGCATCCGGGGGGGGGGGGTGGGAGCTCTTTGTATTCCTTTGGAGCCTGTGTCGGGGGGCGGGGGGAAGGGGAGGGTTGGTTGGGAGCTGCTTGTACACTGTTGGAGCCTGGGTTGAGGGAGGAGGTTTGGAGCTGCTTCTACACCTTTGGGCCTGGCATCGGAGGTAGGGGGTTGGGTGCTGGTTGTAGGGTCCTGTGTTTGGGGGGGGGGCTTGGGACCTGCGCCTGGGGGAGGGGTGGGAGCTGCTTGTACACCTTTGGGGCCTGCATCTGTGGGGGGTCAGGGCCTGTGTCTAGCGGGCTGGGAACTGCTTGTACAATGTAGGAATCTGTTTCTGCAGGGTGTCTGGGAGCTGTTTGTACAACTTTGGGGCCAGCATCTGGGGGTGGCTGGGAGCTGCCTGTACACTGTAGGGGCCTGTGTTTGTGGGGGGCTTGGGGGCCTCCCTCGGGGCGGGGGGGGAGGGTTGGGAGCTGCTTGTATAGGGTAGGGGGCCTGCCTGGCAGGGGTTGGGAGCTGCTTGTAGAATTTGGGTTCCTGTGTCTGGGGGGGCGGTTGGGGCCTGTGTCTCAGGGGTGTTGGGAACTGGTTGTACACCTTTGGGTCCTGTCTCTGGGGGAGAGCTACTTGTACACTTTTGGGGTCTGTATTTGAGGGGGGTTGGGAGCTGCTTGTGCACTTTTGGACCTATGTTTAGGGGGGTTGGGAGTTGCTCATGCATTCTAGGTGCCTCCCTTTTGAGAAGGGTTGGGGCCTGCATCTGTGGGTGGTTGGGAGCTGCTTGTACACTATAGGGGCCATGGTCTTGGAGGGGGGTCTGGGCTGGTTATACACCTTTGTGGCCTGTGTTTGGGGGGGGGGGGGCCTGTGCCTGGGGGAGTTGGGAGGTGCTTGTTCACTCTAGGAGCCTCCATTTGGGGGTCTTTGGGGCCTCCCTTTGAGGGGGAGGGAGTTGGGAGTTGGTTGTACACCTCCGCATCCCATGTCTTGGGGGAGGTGGGGGGAGTGGGACCGGTCTCTGAAGGGGCGGGTTGTGAGCTGCTTGTACACCTGTGTCGGGGGGAGGGTAGGGGGGTTGGCGTGGGGCGGGCCTGGGTCTTGGGCCAGTGTCTGGGTGGAGTCCAGTTCTTGGGAGGGGGTGGTGGGGTAGGAGCTGCTTGTGGGCAGTTGGGGTCTGCATCTGGGTGTGGTTGGTGCCTGCTTCTGTTGGCAGTTTGGGGCCTGCTTGTAGACTTGTGCAGCCTGGGTTTGGGGGCTTTTCTGTAACGTTTGGGGTCTGCATTTTTGCTTTGGGATGCATCTTGAGCTTTTGAGGCCTAGCAGTAGCATTTGGGGCCTGCATCTGGGGCTTTTCTGTAGCATTTTGGTTGCGTATTTGTGATTTGGGGCCTGTATCCAGGGTTTTGCCTTTTTTGTAGTTTCCATCTTTTTGTGTGTGTGTTTCGTTGTTGGTTGTCTGGGGTTAGGGGCAGTTTGGGGTTTGGATTAATGTCAGTGTCATTAGCGTTAGGGGGTTGATAATAAGGGTTAGGGTTGTGGTTAGAGTTGTTAGGTTTAAGGGGAATAAGGATTTCAGGGTAAGGGAATCAAGGTTGTGGGAATAAAAATGTTGTTTATGCGCAGTTACATCCTGTAGAGGGAAGGAAGGTGGTATTGAGATATGCTTGCAGTGATAAGACAGCTTAACAGTGTGAAATGAGTTCATCTGATTCGTGTCAATATGGAACAATGCTAGGGCCGCATGATATGATGAAAAGTCTGAGAAAACCAGAGTGGTTAATATATATAGTTCTTGTATCTTGCAAAGGAATGGTCCAGCAATTCGGGTCAATAGGGGATAAGAGAACAAAGGGGTTTCACAATAACTGCTAACTATTACAACTGTTGCATGGGACACTATGCAAGTGTCTGCCATCCAGCCAAGATGGACAAAGGAGATGGACAAGAGAAAAGCCTGGGAGGAAGACTACGAGCCTTCGGTACGAGCGGCCCCCAGAGGGACCACCGGAGACTGATAACGCCTGCACCAGTGGGAGGGTTATACACCTAACCCATACCCTAACACATATTTGTACCCTTAACCTTACCGTTACCCTTAACCTTACCCTTACCCTTACTCTATCTGTTACCCTTACGCTTACCCTTAACATAAACCTTACCCTTGACCTTACCCTTACCATAAGCCATACAACAACACTTACATGTACACTTACGCTTGCACTTACCCTAGCAATTACTCGTACAATTACCCTTAACCTTACTATTAAGCTAGCCCTAAACCTTACCCCTATCCTAACACTTACCCTTATCCTAAACCTTACCCTTTCTGCTACACTTACCCTTTGCCTAATTCTAAACCTTACCCTAACCCTCACCCTTACCCTTACCATTATACTTACTTTTACCCTTAACCTAAACCTTACCCCAACCCTTACCCTGACCCTTACATTATCCCTAACCCTTACCCTAACCCTAACTCTAACTCTAATCCTAACCCTTAACCTAAACCTTACACTTAATCTTAACTTTAACCTTACCCTTAAACTAATACATACCCTTACGTTTCCCTCACCATAACCCTAAAATTAACCGTAACCATTACCCTAACACTTATCCTTACCGAACCCTAACCCTAACCCTTACTCTAACTTTTACCCTGACCCTGACCCTTAGAGTTCCCCTTCCCCTTCCCCTTACTCATACCCTTACCCTAACCCTTACCCTTACACTTACGGTTACCATTAACCTTACCCTTACCCGAACACTTACCCTTACCCTATCCCTTACACTTATCCTTATCCATACAACTTACACTTACCCTAACACTTAACCTTAACCTAACCCTAAGCCTAAACCTTACCTGAACCCTTACCCTGACCCTTACATTAACCCTTACCCTAAAACTTACACTTAACCTTAACCTTACCCTTAACCTTAACCTAATACTTACCCTTACTTTTCCCTCACCCTAACCCTAAATTAACCCCTAACCATTACCCTTACCCTAACCCTTACTCTAACCCTTACCCTTACCATAACCCATACTCTAACACATACTTCTACCCGTACCCGTACCCTTACTGTAACCCTTACCCTTACCGTTACCGTTACCCTTACCCTTACCGTTACCCTTACCCTTACCCTTACCGTTACCCTTACCGTTACCCTTACCCTTACCCTATCCCTTACCCTTAACCTAACCCTAAACCTTACCCTTATCCTAACACTTACCCTTACCGTAAACCTTACCCTTTCTGCTACACTTACCCTTAGCCTAAATCTAAACCTTACACTTACCCTTAGCCTAACCCTCGCCCTTACCATTACCCATACCCTTATTCTTACCCTTACCCTAACCCTTACCTTTACACTTACGGTTACCATTAAACTTACCCTTACCCTAACACTTATCCTTAACCTAACCCTTACCCTAAACCTTACCCCAACCCTTACCCTGACCCTTACATTAACCCTAACCCTTATCCTAAACCTTACACTTACTCTTAACCTAAACCTTACCCTTAACATTCACCTAATACTTACGCATACGTTTTCCTGACTTTAACCCTAAAACTAACCCTAACCATTACCCTAACACTTAACCTTAACCTAACCCTAACCCTTACTCTAACCCTTACCCTGACCCATACCCTTACACTTACCCTAATTCTTACCCATACCATAACCCATACCCTAACACATATTTGTACCCTTAACCTTACCGTTACCCTTAACCTCACCCTTACCCTTACTCTATCCGTTACCCTTACGCTTACCCTTAACATAAACCTTACCCTTGACCTTACCCTTACCATAAGCCATACAACAACACTTACATGTACACTTACGCTTGCACTTACCCTAGCAATTACTCGTACAATTACCCTTAACCTTACTATTAAGCTAACCCTAAACCTTACCCCTATCCTAACACTTACCCTTATCCTAAACCTTACCCTTTCTGCTACACTTACCCTTTGCCTAATTCTAAACCTTACCCGAACCCTCACCCTTACCTAAATCTAACTAAAATCTAACCATTACCCTAACCCCTCACCCTTACAATATACATATTTTTACCCTTTACCTAAACCTTTACCCCAACCCTTACCTTGACCCTTACATTAACCCTAATCCTTACACTAAACCTTACACTTACTCTTAACCTTAACCTTAGCTGTAACCTAATACTTACTCTTACGTTTCCCTCACCCTAACCCTAAAATTAACCCTAACCATTACCCTAACACTTACCTTTACCCTAACCCTTACTCAAACCCTTACAATTACCCGTACTTTTACACATACCCTTACACTTACCCTTACTCTTAAACTTACACTAACCCTTACCCTTAACTAAATCTAACCCTTACACTAAACATCATCCTTACCCTTACCATTATCCCTTCTCTTACCCTTATCCTAAACGTTTCCCAAACCCTTACCCTTACATTAAACCGAACCCTTACCATAACTCTTAACCTTATCCTTAAACTTAACCTAATACTTACCCTTACGTTTCCCTCACCCTAAACCTAAAATTAGCCTAACCATTACCCTAACACTTACCCTTACTCTAACCCTTACCCTGAACTTAAGTGTAAGTGTTAGGATAACGTTAACCTTAAGGGTGACCCTTAAGCTTATCCTTAATGTTTATGGTTAGGTTAAGGGTAATTGTACGAGTAATTACTAGGATAAGTGTAAGCATAAGTGTACATGTAAGTGTTGATGTATGGCTTATGGTAAGGGTAAGGTAAAGGGTAAGGTTTATGTTAAGGGAAAGCGTAAGAGTAACGGATAGAATAAGGGTAAGTGTAACGGTTAAGTGTTAGGGTAATGGTTAGGGTTAATTTTAGGATTAGGGTGAGAAAAATGTAACGTTAAGTACTAGCTTAAGGTTAAGGGTAAGGTTAAGGTTAAGAGTAAGTGTAAGGTTTAGGTTAAGGGTTAGGGTTAATGTAAGGTTCAGGGAAAGGTTTGAGGTAAGATTTAGGGTTAGGTTCAGCTTAAGGGTAAGGGTTGGGGTAAGGTTAAGGGTATGGATAAGGATAAGTGTAAGGGATAGGGTAAGGGTAAGGGTTAGCGTAAGGGTAAGATTAATGGTAATGTTTATGTTAAGGGTAAGCGTAAGGGTAACGGATAGAGTAAGGGTAAGGGTAACGGTAAGGTTAAGGGTACAAATATGTGTTAGGGTATGGGTTATGGTATGGGTAAGAGTTAGGGTAATGTAAGGGTAAGGGTGAGTGTAAGGGTATGGGTCAGGGTAAGGGTTAGAGTAAGGGTTAGGGTTAGGGTAAGGGTAAGTGTTAGAATAATGGTTAGGGTTAATTTTAGGGTTAGGGTGAGGGAAACGTAAGGGTAAGTATTGGGTTAAGGTAAGGGTAAGTGTAAGGTTTAGATTTAGGCTAATGGTAAATGTAGCAGAAAGGGTAAGGTTTATGATAAGGGTAAGTGTTAGGGTAAGGGTAAGGTTTAGGGTAACATAAAGGGTAAGGATTACGGTAAGGGTAAGGGTACGGGTAGAATTTGTTAGAATATGGCTTATGGTAAGGGTAAGGTTTAGGATAAGAGTAAGTGTAAGTGTATGTGTAAGGGTACGGGTCATTGTAAGGGTTAGAGTAAGGGTTAGGGTAAGGGTAAGTGTTAGGGTAATGGTTAGGGTTAATTTTAGGTGTAGGGTGACGGATAAGAAAGGGTAAGTAGTAGGTTAAGGTTAAGCGTAAGGTTAAGGTTAAGAGTAAGTGTAAGTTTTAGGGTACGGTTTAGGGTTAATGTAAGGGTCAGGGTAAGTGTTTGGGTAAGATTTAGGGTTAGGGTAAGAGTAAGTATATGGGTAATGGTAAGGGTAAGTGTTAGGGTTAGGGTAAGTGTAAGGTTTAGATTTAGGCTAAGGGTAAGGGTTACGGTAAGTGTAAGTGTAAGGATAAGGTTAAGGTTTAGGCTTACGTTAAGGGTAAGGGTAATGCTTTGGTAAGGGTAAGAGTAAGGGTAAAGGTAAGGGTTACGGTAAGGGTACTGGTAGAAGTATGTGTTAGAGTACGGCTTATGGTAAGGGTACAAGTAGCTCCCCCCCCAGAGACAGGACCCAAAGGTGTACAACCAGTTCCCAACACCCCTGAGACACAGGCCCCAACCGCCCCCCCAGACACAGCGACCCAAATTCTACAAGCAGCTCCCAACCCCTGCCAGGCAGGCCCCCTACCCTATACAAGCAGCTCCCAACCCTCCCCCCCCGCCCCGAGGGAGGCCCCCAAGCCCCCCACAAACACAGGCCCCTACAGTGTACAGGCAGCTCCCAGCCACCCCCAGATGCTGGCCCCAAAGTTGTACAAACAGCTCCCAGACACCCTGCAGAAACAGATTCCTACATTGTACAAGCAGTTCCCAGCCCGCTAGACACAGGCCCTGACCCCCCACAGATGCAGGCCCCAAAGGTGTACAAGCAGCTCCCACCCCTCCCCCAGACGCAGGTCCCAAGCCCCCCCCCCAAACACAGGACCCTACAACCAGCACCCAACCCCCTACCCCCGATGCCAGGCCCAAAGGTGTAGAAGCAGCTCCAAACCTCCTCCCTCAACCCAGGCTCCAACAGTGTACAAGCAGCTCCCAACCAACCCTCCCCTTCCCCCCCCCCCCCCACCCCCCCGACACAGGCTCCAAAGGAATACAAAGAGCTCCCACCCCTCCCCCAGATGCTGGTCTCCACCCTCCCCCCCCCAGAAGCAGGCCCCAAAGGTGTAGAGTCAGCTCCCAACCCCCTCAATGCTGGCCCCAAGGGTCTACAAGCAGCTCCCCCCTTGCCCCCAGATACCGGCCCCCAGACACAGACCCCAAAAGCCTAATCACAGGCCCTGAACTCTAGAGGCAGGCTCCAAAACCCAGGACAAAGCCCCAGTGGTTCGAGACAGGGCCCAAATCCCAGACACAGGCCCCAAACGCTAAACATATGCCAAAAAAAGTATTAGTGCTGGTGCCAAATGTTACAGACAGGCCCAAAAGCCCAAGATGCTCAAGGCTGAGACTTAACTTGGCTTTCTGAATTACTGGAAAGCAGCTTTCATTCTCAGATAATTGTGTGCAGGCTGATTAAGGAGGTATTGGGGAGGCAAGGACAATCCCCAGACAAGGACTGTATATCTCGAAACAAGACACTGGAACTCATGATAAGGAAGCGGCAGGCGGACAGAGAAACGAATGTAAGGACTATAACTCTCGAAACTGGACATTGGAATTCATTATAAAGATACAACAAACGGGAGAATTAGCAACAACCAGCTCTTGCAATTAAGAAACATGCCAATTCAGCAGATTCCTGACCAAAGGTGAAAAGTACACTGTGAGGAAGACTCGGGGTCTTCCTCCCAAAGACCCCTGCCCACGTCCCAAAGACCCCTGCCCACAATTCTTGGAAGGCTCTGCGCAGGCGCAAGGTGCCAAAAGGCTAATTAGCATGAGAAGCGAGGGAAGGCGGGGATAGGTAATGCATATGTATAGGTGCTTGTAGAATATTGATAGATTGATTGTATAAATTCAAGACTGCTTTCTGCTTTGGGTATGCACGATAGGTGGAGAGATCCGCCGTGCATCCAGCGCTGCAATAAAGAATATACCACTTAAAGGAATTTCGGCTTCGATCCTTGAATCAATTTGGCGACCCAGATGGGACAACCTCTCTGCCGGACTGCAGGACACGCTGGGAACAGGACTCCCTAGGGTACCCCCGGGATTTCCCGGAGGGACTCCTCGACTCACCGGATCACTGCGGAGGCAGACAAGGACCCCATCATTGTAAGTGAGTATATTCTTTATTCTGGTTTGGTTTTCTGGTAGACCGGTCATCTGGAACTGTCTGTAAGTCAGAAGGTGATGTTCTGCGAGGCAGTGTTTGGTATATACTTTGTGGTTAGCACCATAAGTACATGTTTGGGGACCTTAAGGAAGGAGCTCGCTTTAAGGTCCATCTGGAATTGTGTTGTCTATTTCGGTTTTCTGACTCATGGAGTATGGTATTTAACTCTGGTTATTGTTACTGCGATTTTGGCTATTTTCCTGGTGGTAATAGTAGGTTCGTGGCATTGTTATAAGAAAGATATCGTTACGGTGTTACACAGTTCGGTTTTCTGACTTATCGCATGTGGAATTTGACTATTGTTACTGTGATTTTGGCAATATTGCTGGTAATAGTAGTTTTGTGACATCGCTACTGAAAGATATTGCGTGCCCGTATTTTTGTGAGTGATACATTTTGTGATACGCTTTTGTAAGTAACATGTGTATTCTGAAAGTGTAAACTGGAAACTGGGGGGGCAAACAAGCAGTGAAATTTTAAAGAAAAGTGTGTTAGGCTGTGTTTTAAGTCACTGGAAGGATATTGGAGGATCTGCCGGTGGAAGTGTGAACAGGAAAACATTGATAAAATATTGTAATCAGTGGTGGCCGCTTTATAAGCTGGAATGTGGAGAAAAGTGGCCCCTAAATGGAACTTTAAACTCTAATATTTTGCTACAGTTAATGTTGTTTTTTGAGAAGCAGAACAGGATGAAATGTTGTATACTGATGTTTCAGCATCTTGGTGGGAAAAGGTACGGAATTAAGTTGGCCCCTGACTGAACCTTTGATGTTGGCATTAGAGAAGTACAGGCTGGAGAAAGATAAAGGAAGTGTTAAAAGGGTTGTTGAAAGTGTTAAAGGTGTTTGAAGTTGAATGAGCAGGGAAAGAGGATGTAGGAATGTTAATAGTTCTGCCTCTGCCCGAGGCAGAGATCTTAAAATCATGGGTGTTAGCCCTTTAGGGCAAAGGGACCATGATCGGTCCGAGAGAGTTGTCACAGAAACAGAAAAGAGGTCAACTCTTAAAACAACCTGAGTTCATGTGCGAGCTCAGATTGCTGATGGGACCGTTCAGGGAACTGTGGACAATTGCATTCCCCTGACCGACCCCCACTAAGACCCGAATCATCCTGAAAATTATGAACGGTTAAGTAAATACTAAAACCTGGATGAATTGGGAATTGAGAATATGCTTCCAACAAGGTCTAAAAGAAAGCCCTATGGAATTTTTGGACCAACTCTGAGATGTAATGAAAATAAATAAATAAATAAATAAATAAATAAATAAAACAAAACGGTTTGGACCTGGCTTTGGAGGACAAATTGACTAGCCTTTTCCTAGGGTAATCAACCCCTGATTTCAACAGGAATAACGGGGACCTGGGGAATCTACCCTAGCGGATCCTCCACTGGTTATAATGAAGCTAGGGGAGGAATGGAAGTGAAATTTCTTATTGCTATGGGGCAACGTATTCAGTTCTAAATCAAGCATTAATGCCTTCACAGAATTATTATGTTAGGGTAAAAGGTGTGTCGTGGTTTAACCCGGCCGGCAGCTAAACACCACGCAGCTGTTCGCTCCCCCTCCCCCTCCCTCTCTGGGACGGGGGAGAGAAATGGAAAGTGAAGCCCGTGAGTTGAGATAAAGACAGTTTAATAAGACAAAATAATAAAAATAATAAAAATAAAAATAAAAATAAAAATAAAAATAAAAATAAAAATAATAATAATAATAATAATAATACAATGATGATAATAGTACCACTACTAATAATGTGTACAAACAAGTGATGCACAATGCAATTGCTCACCACCCGCTGACCGATGCCCAGCCTAACCCCGAGCAGTCCGGCCCCCTCCCCCTGGCTAGCCACCCCTATGTATTGTTTAGCCTGACGTCAGATGCTATGGAATACCCCTTTGGCTAGTTTGGGTCACCTGTCCTGGGTCTGTCCCCTCCCAGCTCTTACTGCACCCCCAGCCTGCCTGTTGGCAGGACAGAGCAAGAAGCTGAGATGTCCTTGGCTTGGTATAAGCATTGCTCTGCAACAATTAAAACATCGGGGTGTTATCAGCACTCTTCTCATCCTAAGCCAAAACATAGCATTCTACCAGCTACTAGGAAGAAAATTAAGTCTGTTCTAACTGAAACCAGGACAAGGTGTAACCGAAAAGGCTTATTTTTGTGAACCTTTGAAGTACAAGTTAGGGAAACAATGGGGCATACACAGATTTTTATCTATGCCTAGCTCCTCATGGGCACTCTTAGGTAGAGATTTATTAGAGCAAGTAGGAGCAGAAATTGTCTTTGAAAAAGGGAAAATGGAATTAAGAACAGGAGAAGAACAACTAATAAATGTGTTAAGCTTGGCACTAATACAAACTGACCCTAAAAGTGAAATACCTTTAGAGATCACAGATCAAGTATGTCCAGGAGTTTGGGCTACCGAAGTCCCTGGAAGAGCTAAAAATGTGACCTTAATAATTATTAAACTAAAGCCAGGAGAGAAACCCGTTAAGGTTAAGTAATATCCTTTGAGGATAGAAGATAGGAAAGGAATTAAAGAGATAATTGATAAATTTTTACAGGATGGATTATTGCTTGAATGCGAATCAGAATACAATGCACCCATATTGCCAATTAAAAAGGCAGCTGAAAAAGCTATAGGCTAGTTCAGGATTTGAGGGCCATAAATAAAATCACTGAGGATATACATCCAATAGTGGCAAACCCTTATACTTTGCTGACTAAATTAAAGCATAGTCAAGTCTGGTTTACCGTACTGGATTTAAAAGATGCCTTCTTCTGCCTAGGCTTAGCCACAGAAAGCCAAAACCTATTCGCCTTTGAATGGGAAAATCCCGATTCAGGCAGAAAGACGCAGCTTACGTGGACATTACTACCTCAAGGATTCAAGAATAGCCCCACTATTTTTGGAAACCAATTAGCAAGGGAACTTGAACCATGGATACCTCCGGACACTGAAGGTGCTTTGTTACAATATGTAGATGATCTCTTAATAGCTACCGAGACTAAAGGCAGTTGTATTCAATGGACTACAAGTCGTCTTAATTTTCTGGGTTTAAATGGATCTCAAGTCTCTTGACAGAAAGTCCAGCTGGCTCAACAAAGTGTGACCTATCTGGGATTTGACATTTCGGAAGGACAGCGAGAACTAGGAACTGAACATAAGGAAGTCATTTGCCGGACTCCAGAACCTCCAATGGTAAAGGAGCTACAAACCTTTTTAGGAATGACAGGTTGGTGTCGCCTTTGGATTTATAATGATGGACTATTGGTAAAGCCTCTATGTGAATTGATAAAGATTAACCAGTCAAAGTTAGTCTGGACTGGAGAAGCACAAAAAGTCTTTAAACAACTTAAACAAGAATTGATGATTTTGAAATATCAAGCAATATTGGTAGAACAGGACGACGTGGAAATTGTGATCATTAATATTGTGAATCTAGCCTCTTTTCTTAGTGATGCTCCGGCACAACCTGTGATTCACGATTGTTTAGAAACTATAGAGACTGTGTATTCCAGCCGACCAGACCTTAAGGAGGAGCCCATGGAAGATGCGGAAGAAACTTGGTTCACGGATGGGAGCAGTTTTGTTACGCAAAGACAACGTAAAGCTGGATATGCTATAACAACTACTCAGCAGGTAATCGAGTCTAAGCCTTTACCCCCTGGAACATCAGCTCAAAAGGCGGAGATAGTTGCTCTCACGAGAGCATTGGAACTGGCAGCGGGAAAAAGGGTAAATATTTGGACAGATTCTAAATATACATTCGGCGTGGTACATGCTCATGGAGCAATTTGGAAAGACCATGGATTGCTGACCGCTCAGTGAAACCACAAAGTATGCTGAAGAAATTTTAGAATTGTTAGAGGCTGTAAAACAACCAGAAAAGGTAGCTATCATGCATTGTCAGGGACACCAAAAGGGGAACACCGATTTTGAAATTGGAAAATTGATTGGCAGAGGCTAAGCAGGCAGCTGAAATAACTGAGGTGAAGGCATTGTCTTTGATAGCAGACGGTAAAATCCAAACTATATCCAAATTATACAAAAGAAGACTTAAAATTAATTGAAGATTTGAAAGGTAAAATGAAACCAGATGGATGAGTATATTTAAAAGATAAGCACATAGTAATACCCTCTAGTTTGACATGGCCCATAGTTCTTACAGAACACAATAAAACGCATTGGGGAGCTGGCACACTGCATAAGAGCCTGAGTCAGACATTAGTGGGACGATATGATAAAACAAGTAACTCAACAATGTAGCATTTGCTTACACAATAACCCCAATACCAAGGATAGAATAAAATCTGGAATAATCGGTAAAGGAAATTATTCGGGGCAACAGTGGCAAATTGATTTTTCAGAACTCCCTAGAAAAGGGGGGTGTCATTATTTTCTGGTTCTGACTGACACGTTTTCAGGAAGGCCTGAAGCCTTTCCCTGTCGAACAAACAAAGCAAGAGAAGTGGTTCAAGTCTTGTTAAATGAAATAATACCATGCTTTGGGATTCTAGTAGCAATGTCTTCTGATAGAGTTTCACATTTTTGTGCACAAGTGGTAGAACAGATAAGTAAGATTCTAAAGATAGATTGGCAGCTGCATACTCCTTATAGACCACAGGCAAGTGGACAGGTAGAAAAAATGAACCATTTAATTAAACAATAAATAGCTAAAATTGGATAAGAAGCTAATTTGTCATGGCCTCAATCCCTCCCTTTAGCATTACTTGGAATTAGAGTTAAACCTAGAATAAAAGGAAATTTGAGTCCCTTCAAAATCTTATATGCAAGGCCATAGCAATTTCTATTTAGTGGAGAGGACCTAACGCAGTTAGGATCAGAATATTTATATGCTTATATAACTGAACTTCAGAAACAATTAAATAAAGTCCATAAATTTGTTTTAGGGACCAGGGCTAGAGGGTTGGATCAACCAATCCACCCCTTTAAGCTCGGGGATTATATATATATAAAGACTTTTTCAGGACAACCCGTGCAGGAAAAATGGAAGGAAAGTGGATGGGACCATACCAAGTATTACTGACAACACACACCGCCATGAAGATTAAGAAGCAAGCAGCTTGGATCCACAATTCAAGGGTGAAGAAGGCCTCGGCGAGGATATGGACCACCACTCCAATTGGACCAACAAAATTACGGTTTTCCAGATCCTAATGATTGCAGGGGTGCGGTTCTCGGATTTGGGGTGGGCAACTTGGGATGAGAACTTACACCTGACCTTAATACAAACAATTTCTCAAGTAACTCATAAGACGAACTGTTGGGTATGCGCCCATCTGCCACAGCATGGGAATAAGGGTGTATCGTTAATTGGGATTCCCTTGCCTGCAAACTTATCTTGGACTAATTTGTGGGAAAACACGTCTTGGGGTCGAAAATATTAAGCAGTTTTGGAACTAGAAGTGAGTAGCTTCATGCCGTTAGAATCCTATTATGTATGTGTACAAAGGTGTAACCCACCTAAGGGTATAGGAAAACAGCATTGTATAAATACGGATACTACTTCTGTGGGAAATCAGACATCTTGTAATTGAACAATTGATATTAGTACGACTAGCGGCTGGGCAAATTCAACCAGCTGGACGGTTCCAGAAGGAAAAGGGTGGTATTGGCTATGCAATGATACAGCCCGTAAGGTCTTGCCTGAGAATTGGAAGGGAACTTGCACTCTTGGAGCGGTAGTCCCCAATATGACCGTACATGATGTAGTGCCTCGAGGTTACTTGAGAAATCATATCCGGAGAATCAGATGAAAAATGAACAATCCATTGGTAGAGAGACACACCCCTTTTCATAGTTTTGTGCGATGGTTTATCCCATGGTTAGGAGTGAGTGAATTGGAAAAGGCAATAGTTAATATTTCTGCAATTATAGAGAAGTTAGAAAACAAAATTCTGGATGCTATAAAGGCTCAACAAGAAGAGATATCTAGTTTATCACAGGTCGTATTACAAAATCGGATGGCCCTAGACTTGTTACTGGCCACTCAAGGGGGAGTCTGTACAGTAATAAACACAAGTTGTTGTATGTATGTAGATCAGAGTGGAAGGATCTCTACCGACCTGGAAGAAATATGGAAGCAGACAAGGATCCTACATGAGATCAGTAAAGATGATCTTTCATGGAGTTTTAGTGAACTATGGAATAAGTTCACCTCCTGGTTGCCCAATTTCCAATGGTTGAAACAAGTATTCATTGCTCTAATCGTATTAGTAGTGTTAGGAATATTTGTGTGCATGTTGTTTAGATGCCTGCTTTGTTGTGTTACTGTAAATAATGAAAGTATCTGATGCAAAAGAATTTGCATGGGAAAAGAAAAGGGGGGATTGATTAAGGAGGTATTGGGGAGGCAAGGACAATCCCCAGACAAGGACTGTATATCTCGAAACAAGACACTGGAACTCATGATAAGGAAGCGGCAGGCGGACAGAGAAACGAATGTAAGGACTATAACTCTCGAAACTGGACATTGGAATTCATTATAAAGATACAACAAACGGGAGAATTAGCAACAACCAGCTCTTGCAATTAAGAAACATGCCAATTCAGCAGATTCCTGACCAAAGGTGAAAAGTACACTGTGAGGAAGACTCGGGGTCTTCCTCCCAAAGACCCCTGCCCACATCCCAAAGACCCCTGCCCACAATTCTTGGAAGGCTCTGCGCAGGCGCAAGGTGCCAAAAGGCTAACTAGCATGAGAAGCGAGGGAAGGCGGGGATAGGTAATGCATATGTATAGGTGCTTGTAGAATATTGATAGATTGATTGTATAAATTCAAGACTGCTTTCTGCTTTGGGTATGCACGATAGGTGGAGAGATCCGCCGTGCATCCAGCGCTGCAATAAAGAATATACCACTTAAAGGAATTTCGGCTTCGATCTTTGAATCAATTTGGCGACCCAGATGGGACAACCTCTCTGCCGGACCGCAGGACCCGCTGGGAACAGGACTCCCTAGGGTACCCCCGGGATTTCCCGGAGGGACTCCTCGACTCACCGGATCACTGCGGAGGCAGACAAGGACCCCATCATTGTAAGTGAGTATATTCTTTATTCTGGTTTGGTTTTCTGGTAGACCGGTCATCTGGAACTGTCTGTAAGTCAGAAGGTGATCTTCTGCGAGGCAGTGTTTGGTATATACTTTGTGGTTAGCACCATAAGTACATGTTTGGGGACCTGAAGGAAGGAGCTCGCTTTAAGGTCCATCTGGAATTGTGTTGTCTATTTCGGTTTTCTGACTCATGGAGTATGGTATTTAACTCTGGTTATTGTTACTGCGATTTTGGCTATTTTCCTGGTGGTAATAGTAGGTTCGTGGCATTGTTATAAGAAAGATATCGTTACGGTGTTACACAGTTCGGTTTTCTGACTTATCGCATGTGGAATTTGACTATTGTTACTGTGATTTTGGCAATATTGCTGGTAATAGTAGTTTTGTGACATCGCTACTGAAAGATATTGCGTGCCCGTATTTTTGTGAGTGATACGTTTTGTGATACGCTTTTGTAAGTAACATGTGTATTCTGAAAGTGTAAACTGGAAACTGGGGGGGCAAACAAGCAGTGAAATTTTAAAGAAAAGTGTGTTAGGCTGTGTTTTAAGTCACTGGAAGGATATTGGAGGATCTGCCGGTGGAAGTGTGAACAGGAAAACATTGATAAAATATTGTAATCAGTGGTGGCCGCTTTATAAGCTGGAATGTGGAGAAAAGTGGCCCCTAAATGGAACTTTAAACTCTAATATTTTGCTACAGTTAATGTTGTTTTTTGAGAAGCAGAACAGGATGAAATGTTGTATACTGATGTTTCAGCATCTTGGTGGGAAAAGGTACGGAATTAAGTTGGCCCCTGACTGAACCTTTGATGTTGGCATTAGAGAAGTACAGGCTGGAGAAAGATAAAGGAAGTGTTAAAAGGGTTGTTGAAAGTGTTAAAGGTGTTTGAAGTTGAATGAGC
The DNA here is from genome assembly GCF_964035555.1 of Netta rufina. Classification (NCBI taxonomy): domain Eukaryota; kingdom Metazoa; phylum Chordata; class Aves; order Anseriformes; family Anatidae; genus Netta; species Netta rufina. Next base: position 294,045 of record NC_140138.1, read on the forward strand.
AGGGAAAGAGGATGTAGGAATGTTAATAGTTCTGCCTCTGCCCGAGGCAGAGATCTTAAAATCATGGGTGTTAGCCCTTTAGGGCAAAGGGACCATGATCGGTCCGAGAGAGTTGTCACAGAAACAGAAAAGAGGTCAACTCTTAAAACAACCTGAGTTCATGTGCGAGCTCAGATTGCTGATGGGACCGTTCAGGGAACTGTGGACAATTGCATTCCCCTGACCGACCCCCACTAAGACCCGAATCATCCTGAAAATTATGAACGGTTAAGTAAATACTAAAACCTGGATGAATTGGGAATTGAGAATATGCTTCCAACAAGGTCTAAAAGAAAGCCCTATGGAATTTTTGGACCAACTCTGAGATGTAATGAAAATAAATAAATAAATAAATCAATAAATAAATAAAACAAAACGGTTTGGACCTGGCTTTGGAGGACAAATTGACTAGCCTTTTCCTAGGGTAATCAACCCCTGATTTCAACAGGAATAACGGGGACCTGGGGAATCTACCCTAGCGGATCCTCCACTGGTTATAATGAAGCTAGGGGAGGAATGGAAGTGAAATTTCTTATTGCTATGGGGCAACGTATTCAGTTCTAAATCAAGCATTAATGCCTTCACAGAATTATTATGTTAGGGTAAAAGGTGTGTCGTGGTTTAACCCGGCCGGCAGCTAAACACCACGCAGCTGTTCGCTCACCCTTCCCCTCCCTCTCTGGGACGGGGGAGAGAAATGGAAAGTGAAGCCCGTGAGTTGAGATAAAGACAGTTTAATAAGACAAAAAAAAAAAAAAAAAAAAAAAAATAATAATAATAATAATAATAATAATAATAATACAATGATGATAATAGTACCACTACTAATAATGTGTACAAACAAGTGATGCACAATGCAATTGCTCACCACCCGCTGACCGATGCCCAGCCTAACCCCGAGCAGTCCAGCCCCCTCCCCCTGGCTAGCCACCCCTATGTATTGTTTAGCCTGACGTCAGATGCTATGGAATACCCCTTTGGCTAGTTTGGGTCACCTGTCCTGGGTCTGTCCCCTCCCAGCTCTTACTGCACCCCCAGCCTGCCTGTTGGCAGGACAGAGCAAGAAGCTGAGATGTCCTTGGCTTGGTATAAGCATTGCTCTGCAACAATTAAAACATCGGGGTGTTATCAGCACTCTTCTCATCCTAAGCCAAAACATAGCATTCTACCAGCTACTAGGAAGAAAATTAAGTCTGTTCTAACTGAAACCAGGACAAGGTGTAACCGAAAAGGCTTATTTTTGTGAACCTTTGAAGTACAAGTTAGGGAAACAATGGGGCATACACAGATTTTTATCTATGCCTAGCTCCTCATGGGCACTCTTAGGTAGAGATTTATTAGAGCAAGTAGGAGCAGAAATTGTCTTTGAAAAAGGGAAAATGGAATTAAGAACAGGAGAAGAACAACTAATAAATGTGTTAAGCTTGGCACTAATACAAAGTGACCCTAAAAGTGAAATACCTTTAGAGATCACAGATCAAGTATGTCCAGGAGTTTGGGCTACCGAAGTCCCTGGAAGAGCTAAAAATGTGACCTTAATAATTATTAAACTAAAGCCAGGAGAGAAACCCGTTAAGGTTAAGTAATATCCTTTGAGGATAGAAGATAGGAAAGGAATTAAAGAGATAATTGATAAATTTTTACAGGATGGATTATTGCTTGAATGCGAATCAGAATACAATGCACCCATATTGCCAATTAAAAAGGCAGCTGAAAAAGCTATAGGCTAGTTCAGGATTTGAGGGCCATAAATAAAATCACTGAGGATATACATCCAATAGTGGCAAACCCTTATACTTTGCTGACTAAATTAAAGCATAGTCAAGTCTGGTTTACCGTACTGGATTTAAAAGATGCCTTCTTCTGCCTAGGCTTAGCCACAGAAAGCCAAAACCTATTCGCCTTTGAATGGGAAAATCCCGATTCAGGCAGAAAGACGCAGCTTACGTGGACATTACTACCTCAAGGATTCAAGAATAGCCCCACTATTTTTGGAAACCAATTAGCAAGGGAACTTGAACCATGGATACCTCCGGACACTGAAGGTGCTTTGTTACAATATGTAGATGATCTCTTAATAGCTACCGAGACTAAAGGCAGTTGTATTCAATGGACTACAAGTCGTCTTAATTTTCTGGGTTTAAATGGATATCAAGTCTCTTGACAGAAAGTCCAGCTGGCTCAACAAAGTGTGACCTATCTGGGATTTGACATTTCGGAAGGACAACGAGAACTAGGAACTGAACATAAGGAAGTCATTTGCCGGACTCCAGAACCTCCAATGGTAAAGGAGCTACAAACCTTTTTAGGAATGACAGGTTGGTGTCGCCTTTGGATTTATAATGATGGACTATTGGTAAAGCCTCTATGTGAATTGATAAAGATTAACCAGTCAAAGTTAGTCTGGACTGGAGAAGCACAAAAAGTCTTTAAACAACTTAAACAAGAATTGATGATTTTGAAATATCAAGCAATATTGGTAGAACAGGACGACGTGGAAATTGTGATCATTAATATTGTGAATCTAGCCTCTTTTCTTAGTGATGCTCCGGCACAACCTGTGATTCACGATTGTTTAGAAACTATAGAGACTGTGTATTCCAGCCGACCAGACCTTAAGGAGGAGCCCATGGAAGATGCGGAAGAAACTTGGTTCACGGATGGGAGCAGTTTTGTTACGCAAAGACAACGTAAAGCTGGATATGCTATAACAACTACTCAGCAGGTAATCGAGTCTAAGCCTTTACCCCCTGGAACATCAGCTCAAAAGGCGGAGATAGTTGCTCTCACGAGAGCATTGGAACTGGCAGCGGGAAAAAGGGTAAATATTTGGACAGATTCTAAATATACATTCGGCGTGGTACATGCTCATGGAGCAATTTGGAAAGACCATGGATTGCTGACCGCTCAGTGAAACCACAAAGTATGCTGAAGAAATTTTAGAATTGTTAGAGGCTGTAAAACAACCAGAAAAGGTAGCTATCATGCATTGTCAGGGACACCAAAAGGGGAACACCGATTTTGAAATTGGAAAATTGATTGGCAGAGGCTAAGCAGGCAGCTGAAATAACTGAGGTGAAGGCATTGTCTTTGATACCAGACGGTAAAATCCAAACTATATCCAAATTATACAAAAGAAGACTTAAAATTAATTGAAGATTTGAAAGGTAAAATGAAACCAGATGGATGAGTATATTTAAAAGATAAGCACATAGTAATACCCTCTAGTTTGACATGGCCCATAGTTCTTACAGAACACAATAAAACGCATTGGGGAGCTGGCACACTGCATAAGAGCCTGAGTCAGACATTAGTGGGACGATATGATAAAACAAGTAACTCAACAATGTAGCATTTGCTTACACAATAACCCCAATACCAAGGATAGAATAAAATCTGGAATAATCGGTAAAGGAAATTATTCGGGGCAACAGTGGCAAATTGATTTTTCAGAACTCCCTAGAAAAGGGGGGTGTCATTATTTTCTGGTTCTGACTGACACGTTTTCAGGAAGGCCTGAAGCCTTTCCCTGTCGAACAAACAAAGCAAGAGAAGTGGTTCAAGTCTTGTTAAATGAAATAATACCATGCTTTGGGATTCTAGTAGCAATGTCTTCTGATAGAGTTTCACATTTTTGTGCACAAGTGGTAGAACAGATAAGTAAGATTCTAAAGATAGATTGGCAGCTGCATACTCCTTATAGACCACAGGCAAGTGGACAGGTAGAAAAAATGAACCATTTAATTAAACAATAAATAGCTAAAATTGGATAAGAAGCTAATTTGTCATGGCCTCAATCCCTCCCTTTAGCATTACTTGGAATTAGAGTTAAACCTAGAATAAAAGGAAATTTGAGTCCCTTCAAAATCTTATATGGAAGGCCATAGCAATTTCTATTTAGTGGAGAGGACCTAACGCAGTTAGGATCAGAATATTTATATGCTTATATAACTGAACTTCAGAAACAATTAAATAAAGTCCATAAATTTGTTTTAGGGACCAGGGCTAGAGGGTTGGATCAACCAATCCACCCCTTTAAGCTCGGGGATTATATATATATAAAGACTTTTTCAGGACAACCCGTGCAGGAAAAATGGAAGGAAAGTGGATGGGACCATACCAAGTATTACTGACAACACACACCGCCATGAAGATTAAGAAGCAAGCAGCTTGGATCCACAATTCAAGGGTGAAGAAGGCCTCGGCGAGGATATGGACCACCACTCCAATTGGACCAACAAAATTACGGTTTTCCAGATCCTAATGATTGCAGGGGTGCGGTTCTCGGATTTGGGGTGGGCAACTTGGGATGAGAACTTACACCTGACCTTAATACAAACAATTTCTCAAGTAACTCATAAGACGAACTGTTGGGTATGCGCCCATCTGCCACAGCATGGGAATAAGGGTGTATCGTTAATTGGGATTCCCTTGCCTGCAAACTTATCTTGGACTAATTTGTGGGAAAACACGTCTTGGGGTCGAAAATATTAAGCAGTTTTGGAACTAGAAGTGAGTAGCTTCTTGCCGTTAGAATCCTATTATGTATGTGTACAAAGGTGTAACCCACCTAAGGGTATAGGAAAACAGCATTGTATAAATACGGATACTACTTATGTGGGAAATCAGACATCTTGTAATTGAACAATTGATATTAGTACGACTAGCGGCTGGGCAAATTCAACCAGCTGGACGGTTCCAGAAGGAAAAGGGTGGTATTGGCTATGCAATGATACAGCCCGTAAGGTCTTGCCTGAGAATTGGAAGGGAACTTGCACTCTTGGAGCGGTAGTCCCCAATATGACCGTACATGATGTAGTGCCTCGAGGTTACTTGAGAAATCATATCCGGAGAATCAGATGAAAAATGAACAATCCATTGGTAGAGAGACACACCCCTTTTCATAGTTTTGTGCGATGGTTTATCCCATGGTTAGGAGTGAGTGAATTGGAAAAGGCAATAGTTAATATTTCTGCAATTATAGAGAAGTTAGAAAACAAAATTCTGGATGCTATAAAGGCTCAACAAGAAGAGATATCTAGTTTATCACAGGTCGTATTACAAAATCGGATGGCCCTAGACTTGTTACTGGCCACTCAAGGGGGAGTCTGTACAGTAATAAACACAAGTTGTTGTATGTATGTAGATCAGAGTGGAAGGATCTCTACCGACCTGGAAGAAATATGGAAGCAGACAAGGATCCTACATGAGATCAGTAAAGATGATCTTTCCTGGAGTTTTAGTGAACTATGGAATAAGTGAACCTCCTGGTTGCCCAATTTCCAATGGTTGAAACAAGTATTCATTGCTCTAATCGTATTAGTAGTGTTAGGAATATTTGTGTGCATGTTGTTTAGATGCCTGCTTTGTTGTGTTACTGTAAATAATGAAAGTATCTGATGCAAAAGAATTTGCATGGGAAAAGAAAAGGGGGGATTGATTAAGGAGGTATTGGGGAGGCAAGGACAATCCCCAGACAAGGACTGTATATCTCGAAACAAGACACTGGAACTCATGATAAGGAAGCGGCAGGCGGACAGAGAAACGAATGTAAGCACTATAACTCTCGAAACTGGACATTGGAATTCATTATAAAGATACAACAAACGGGAGAATTAGCAACAACCAGCTCTTGCAATTAAGAAACATGCCAATTCAGCAGATTCCTGACCAAAGGTGAAAAGTACACTGTGAGGAAGACTCGGGGTCTTCCTCCCAAAGACCCCTGCCCACATCCCAAAGACCCCTGCCCACAATTCTTGGAAGGCTCTGCGCAGGCGCAAGGTGCCAAAAGGCTAATTAGCATGAGAAGCGAGGGAAGGCGGGGATAGGTAATGCATATGTATAGGTGCTTGTAGAATATTGATAGATTGATTGTATAAATTCAAGACTGCTTTCTGCTTTGGGTATGCACGATAGGTGGAGAGATCCGCCGTGCATCCAGCGCTGCAATAAAGAATATACCACTTAAAGGAATTTCGGCTTTGATCTTTGAATCAATTTGGCGACCCAGATGGGACAACCTCTCTGCCGGACTGCAGGACCCGCTGGGAACAGGACTCCCTAGGGTACCCCCGGGATTTCCCGGAGGGACTCCTCGACTCACTGGATCACTGCGGAGGCAGACAAGGACCCCATCATTGTAAGTGAGTATATTCTTTATTCTGGTTTGGTTTTCTGGTAGACCGGTCATCTGGAACTGTCTGTAAGTCAGAAGGTGATCTTCTGCGAGGCAGTGTTTGGTATATACTTTGTGGTTAGCACCATAAGTACATGTTTGGGGACCTTAAGGAAGGAGCTCGCTTTAAGGTCCATCTGGAATTGTGTTGTCTATTTCAGTTTTCTGACTCATGGAGTATGGTATTTAACTCTGGTTATTGTTACTGCGATTTTGGCTATTTTCCTGGTGGTAATAGTAGGTTCGTGGTATCGTTATAAGAAAGATATCGTTACGGTGTTACACAGTTCGGTTTTCTGACTTATCGCATGTGGAATTTGACTATTGTTACTGTGATTTTGGCAATATTGCTGGTAATAGTAGTTTTGTGACATCGCTACTGAAAGATATTGCGTGCCCGTATTTTTGTGAGTGATACGTTTTGTGATACGCTTTTGTAAGTAACATGTGTATTCTGAAAGTGTAAACTGGAAACTGGGGGGGCAAACAAGCAGTGAAATTTTAAAGAAAAGTGTGTTAGGCAGTGTTTTAAGTCACTGGAAGGATATTGGAGGATCTGCCGGTGGAAGTGTGAACAGGAAAACATTGATAAAATATCGTAATCAGTGGTGGCCGCTTTATAAGCTGGAATGTGGAGAAAAGTGGCCCCTAAATGGAACTTTAAACTCTAATATTTTGCTACAGTTAATGTTGTTTTTTGAGAAGCAGAACAGGATGAAATGTTGTATACTGATGTTTCAGCATCTTGGTGGGAAAAGGTACGGAATTAAGTTGGCCCCTGACTGAACCTTTGATGTTGGCATTAGAGAAGTAGAGGCTGGAGAAAGATAAAGGAAGTGTTAAAAGGGTTGTTGAAAGTGTTAAAGGTGTTTGAAGTTGAATGAGCAGGGAAAGAGGATGTAGGAATGTTAATAGTTGTGCCTCTGCCCGAGGCAGAGATCTTAAAATCATGGGTGTTAGCCCTTTAGGGCAAAGGGACCATGATCGGTCCGAGAGAGTTGTCACAGAAACAGAAAAGAGGTCAACTCTTAAAACAACCTGAGTTCATGTGCGAGCTCAGATTGCTGATGGGACCGTTCAGGGAACTGTGGACAATTGCATTCCCCTGACCGACCCCCACTAAGACCCGAATCATCCTGAAAATTATGAACGGTTAAGTAAATACTAAAACCTGGATGAATTGGGAATTGAGAATATGCTTCCAACAAGGTCTAAAAGAAAGCCCTATGGAATTTTTGGACCAACTCTGAGATGTAATGAAAATAAATAAATAAATAAATAAATAAAACAAAACGGTTTGGACCTGGCTTTGGAGGACAAATTGACTAGCCTTTTCCTAGGGTAATCAACCCCTGATTTCAACAGGAATAACGGGGACCTGGGGAATCTACCCTAGCGGATCCTCCACTGGTTATAATGAAGCTAGGGGAGGAATGGAAGTGAAATTTCTTATTGCTGTGCGGCAACATATTCAGTTCTAAATCAAGCATTAATGCCTTCACAGAATTATTATGTTAGGGTAAAAGGTGTGTCGTGGTTTAACCCGGCCGGCAGCTAAACACCACGCAGCTGTTCGCTCACCCTCCCCCTCCCTCTCTGGGACGGGGGAGAGAAATGGAAAGTGAAGCCCGTGAGTTGAGATAAAGACAGTTTAATAAGACAAAATTATAATAATAATAATAATAATAATAATAATACAATGATGATAATAGTACCACTACTAATAATGTGTACAAACAAGTGATGCACAATGCAATTGCTCACCACCCGCTGACCGATGCCCAGCCTAACCCCGAGCAGTCCGGCCCCCTCCCCCTGGCTAGCCACCCCTATGTATTGTTTAGCCTGATGTCAGATGCTATGGAATACCCCTTTGGCTAGTTTGGGTCACCTGTCCTGGGTGTGTCCCCTCCCAGCTCTTACTGCACCCCCAGCCTGCCTGTTGGCAGGACAGAGCAAGAAGCTGAGATGTCCTTGGCTTGGTATAAGCATTGCTCTGCAACAATTAAAACATCGGGGTGTTATCAGCACTCTTCTCATCCTAAGCCAAAACATAGCATTCTACCAGCTACTAGGAAGAAAATTAACTCTGTTCTAACTGAAACCAGGACAAGGTGTAACCGAAAAGGCTTATTTTTGTGAACCTTTGAAGTACAAGTTAGGGAAGCAATGGGGCATACACAGATTTTTATCTATGCCTAGCTCCTCATGCGCACTCTTAGGTAGAGATTTATTAGAGCAAGTAGGAGCAGAAATTGTCTTTGAAAATGGGAAAATGCAATTAAGAACAGGAGAAGAACAACTAATAAATGTGTTAAGCTTGGCACTAATACAAACTGACCCTAAAAGTGAAATACCTTTAGAGATCACAGATCAAGTATGTCCAGGAGTTTGGGCTACCGAAGTCCCTGGAAGAGCTAAAAATGTGACCTTAATAATTATTAAATTAAAGCCAGGAGAGAAACCCGTTAAGGTTAAGTAATATCCTTTGAGGATAGAAGATAGGAAAGGAATTAAAGAGATAATTGATAAATTTTTACAGGATGGATTATTGCTTGAATGCGAATCAGAATACAATGCACCCATATTGCCAATTAAAAAGGCAGATGAAAAAGCTATAGGCTAGTTCAGGATTTGAGGGCCATAAATAAAATCACTGAGGATATACATCCAGTAGTGGCAAACCCTTATACTTTGCTGACTAAATTAAAGCATAGTCAAGTCTGGTTTACCGTACTGGATTTAAAAGATGCCTTCTTCTGCCTAGGCTTAGCCACAGAAAGCCAAAACCTATTTGCCTTTGAATGGGAAAATCCCGATTCAGGCAGAAAGACGCAGCTTACGTGGACATTACTACCTCAAGGATTCAAGAATAGCCCCACTATTTTTGGAAACCAATTAGCAAGGGAACTCGAAACATGGATACCTCCGGACACTGAAGGTGCTTTGTTACAATATGTAGATGATCTCTTAATAACTACCGAGACTAAAGGCAGTTGTATTCAATGGACTACAAGTCGTCTTAATTTTCTGGGTTTAAATGGATCTCAAGTCTCTTGACAGAAAGTCCAGCTGGCTCAACAAAGTGTGACCTATCTGGGATTTGACATTTCGGAAGGACAACGAGAACTAGGAACTGAACATAAGGAAGTCATTTGCCGGACTCCAGAACCTCAAATGGTAAAGGAGCTACAAACCTTTTTAGGAATGACAGGTTGGTGTCGCCTTTGGATTTATAATGATGGACTATTGGTAAAGCCTCTATGTGAATTGATAAAGATTAACCAGTCAAAGTTAGTCTGGACTGGAGAAGCACAAAAAGTCTTTAAACAACTTAAACAAGAATTGATGATTTTGAAACATCAAGCAATATTGGTAGAACAGGACGACGTGGAAATTGTGATCATTAATATTGTGAATCTAGCCTCTTTTCTTAGTGATGCTCCGGCACAACCTGTGATTCACGATTGTTTAGAAACTATAGAGACTGTGTATTCCAGCCGACCAGACCTTAAGGAGGAGCCCATGGAAGATGCGGAAGAAACTTGGTTCACGGATGGGAGCAGTTTTGTTACGCAAAGACAACGTAAAGCTGGATATGCTATAACAACTACTCAGCAGGTAATCGAGTCTAAGCCTTTACCCCCTGGAACATCAGCTCAAAAGGCGGAGATAGTTGCTCTCACGAGAGCATTGGAACTGGCAGCGGGAAAAAGGGTAAATATTTGGACAGATTCTAAATATACATTCGGCGTGGTACATGCTCATGGAGCAATTTGGAAAGACCATGGATTGCTGACCGCTCAGTGAAACCACAAAGTATGCTGAAGAAATTTTAGAATTGTTAGAGGCTGTAAAACAACCAGAAAAGGTAGCTATCATGCATTGTCAGGGACACCAAAAGGGGAACACCGATTTTGAAATTGGAAAATCGATTGGCAGAGGCTAAGCAGGCAGCTGAAATAACTGAGGTGAAGGCATTGTCTTTGATACCAGACGGTAAAATCCAAACTATATCCAAATTATACAAAAGAAGACTTAAAATTAATTGAAGATTTGAAAGGTAAAATGAAACCAGATGGATGAGTATATTTAAACGATAATCACATAGTAATACCCTCTGGTTTGACATGGCCCATAGTTCTTACAGAACACAATAAAACGCATTGGGGAGCTGGCACACTGCATAAGAGCCTGAGTCAGACATTAGTGGGACGATATGATAAAACAAGTAACTCAACAATGTAGCATTTGCTTACACAATAACCCCAATACCAAGGATAGAATAAAATTTGGAATAATCGGTAAAGGAAATTATTCGGGGCAACAGTGGCAAATTGATTTTTCAGAACTCCCTAGAAAAGGGGGGTATCATTATTTACTGGTTCTGACTGACACGTTTTCAGGAAGGCCTGAAGCCTTTCCCTGTCGAACAAACAAAGCAAGAGAAGTGGTTCAAGTCTTGTTAAATGAAATACTACCATGCTTTGGGATTCTAGTAGCAATGTCTTCTGATAGAGTTTCACATTTTTGTGCACGAGTGGTAGAACAGATAAGTAAGATTCTAAAGCTAGATTGGCAACTGCATCCTCCTTATAGACCACAGGCAAGTGGACAGGTAGAAAAAATGAACCATTTAATTAAACAATAAATAGCTAAAATTGGATAAGAAGCTAATTTGTCATGGCCTCAATCCCTCCCTTTAGCATTACTTGGAATTAGAGTTAAACCTAGAATAAAAGGAAATTTGAGTCCCTTCAAAATCTTATATGCAAGGCCATAGCAATTTCTATTTAGTGGAGAGGACCTAACGCAGTTAGGATCAGAATATTTATATGCGTATATAACTGAACTTCAGAAACAATTAAATAAAGTCCATAAATTTGTTTTAGGGACCAGGGCTAGAGGGTTGGATCAACCAATCCACCCCTTTAAGCTCGGGGATTATATATATATAAAGACTTTTTCAGGACAACCCCTGCAGGAAAAATGGAAGGAAAGTGGATGGGACCATACCAAGTATTACTGACAACACACAGCGCCATGAAGATTAAGAAGCAAGCAGCTTGGATCCACAATTCAAGGGTGAAGAAGGCCCCGGCGAGGATATGGACCACCACTCCAATTGGACCAACAAAATTACGGTTTTCCAGATCCTAATGATTGCAGGGGTGCGGTTCTCGGATTTGGGGTGGGCAACTTGGGATGAGAACTTACACCTGACCTTAATACAAACAATTTCTCAAGTAACTAATAAGATGAACTGTTGGGTATGCGCCCATCTGCCACAGCATGGGAATAAGGGTGTATCGTTAATTGGGATTCCCTTGCCTGCAAACTTATCTTGGACTAATTTGTGGGAAAACACATCTCGGGGTCGAAAATATTAAGCAGTTTTGGAACTAGAAGTGAGTAGCTTCATGCCGTTAGAATCCTATTATGTATGTGTACAAAGGTGTAACCCGCCTAAGGGTATAGGAAAACAGCATTGTATAAATACGGATACTACTTATGTGGGAAATCAGACATCTTGTAATTGAACAATTGATATTAGTACGACTAGCGGCTGGGCAAATTCAACCAGCTGGACGGTTCCAGAAGGAAAAGGGTGGTATTGGCTATGCAATGATACAGCCCGTAAGGTCTTGCCTGAGAATTGGAAGGGAACTTGCACTCTTGGAGCGGTAGTCCCCAATATGACAGTACATGATGTAGTGCCTCGAGGTTACTTGAGAAATCATATCCGGAGAATCAGATGAAAAATGAACAATCCATTGGTAGAGAGACACACCCCTTTTCATAGTTTTGTGCGATGGTTTATCCCACGGTTAGGAGTGAGTGAATTGGAAAAGGCAATAGTTAATATTTCTGCAATTATAGAGAAGTTAGAAAACAAAATTCTGGATGCTATAAAGGCTCAACAAGAAGAGAGATCTAGTTTATCACAGGTCGTATTACAAAATCGGATGGCCCTAGACTTGTTACTGGCCACTCAAGGGGGAGTCTGTACAGTAATAAACACAAGTTGTTGTATGTATGTAGATCAGAGTGGAAGGATCTCTACCGACCTGGAAGAAATATGGAAGCAGACAAGGATCCTACATGAGATCAGTAAAGATGATCTTTCCTGGAGTTTTAGTGAACTATGGAATAAGTGAACCTCCTGGTTGCCCAATTTCCAATGGTTGAAACAAGTATTCATTGCTCTAATCGTATTAGTAGTGTTAGGAATATTTGTGTGCATGTTGTTTAGATGCCTGCTTTGTTGTGTTACTGTAAATAATGAAAGTATCTGATGCAAAAGAATTTGCATGGGAAAAGAAAAGGGGGGATTGATTAAGGAGGTATTGGGGAGGCAAGGACAATCCCCAGACAAGGACTGTATATCTCGAAACAAGACACTGGAACTCATGATAAGGAAGCGGCAGGCGGACAGAGAAACGAATGTAAGGACTATAACTCTCGAAACTGGACATTGGAATTCATTATAAAGATACAACAAACGGGAGAATTAGCAACAACCAGCTCTTGCAATTAAGAAACATGCCAATTCAGCAGATTCCTGACCAAAGGTGAAAAGTACACTGTGAGGAAGACTCGGGGTCTTCCTCCCAAAGACCCCTGCCCACGACCCAAAGACCCCTGCCCACAATTCTTGGAAGGCTCTGCGCAGGCGCAAGGTGCCAAAAGGCTAATTAGCATGAGAAGCGAGGGAAGGCGGGGATAGGTAATGCATATGTATAGGTGCTTGTAGAATATTGATAGATTGATTGTATAAATTCAAGACTGCTTTCTGCTTTGGGTATGCACGATAAGTGGGGAGATCCCCCGTGCATCCAGCGCTGCAATAAAGAATATACCACTTAAAGGAATTTCGGCTTCGATCTTTGAATCAATTTGGCGACCCAGATGGGACAACCTCTCTGCCGGACTGCAGGACCTGCTGGGAACAGGACTCCCTAGGGTACCCCCGGGATTTCCCGGAGGGACTCCTCGACTCACCGGATCACTGCGGAGGCAGACAAGGACCCCATCATTGTAAGTGAGTATATTCTTTATTCTGGTTTGGTTTTCTGGTAGACCAGTCATCTGGAACTGTCTGTAAGTCAGAAGGTGATCTTCTGCGAGGCAGTGTTTGGTATATACTTTGTGGTTAGCACCATAAGTACATGTTTGGGGACCTTAAGGAAGGAGCTCGCCTTAAGGTCCATCTGGAATTGTGTTGTCTATTTCGGTTTTATGACTCATGGAGTATGGTATTTAAGGCCTGCTTAGCCTCTGCCAATCGATTTTCCAATTTCAAAATCGGTGTTCCCCTTTTGGTGTCCCTGACAATGCATGATAGCTACCTTTTCTGGTTGTTTTACAGCCTCTAACAATTCTAAAATTTCTTCAGCATACTTTGTGTTTTCACTGAGCGGTCAGCAATCCATGTTCTTTCCAAATTGCTCCATGAGCATGTACCACGCCGAATGTATATTTAGAATCTGTCCAAATATTTACCCTTTTTCCCGCTGCCAGTTCCAATGCTCTCGTGAGAGCAACTATCTCCGCCTTTTGAGCTGATGTTCCAGGGGGTAAAGGCTTAGACTCGATTACCTGCTGAGTAGTTGTTATAGCATATCCAGCTTTACGTTGTCTTTGCGTAACAAAACTGCTCCCATCCGTGAACCAAGTTTCTTCCGCATCTTCCATGGGCTCCTCCTTAAGGTCTGGTCGGCTGGAATACACAGTCTCTATAGTTTCTAAACAATCGTGAATCACAGGTTGTGCCGGAGCATCACTAAGAAAAGAGGCTAGATTCACAATATTAATGATCACAATTTCCACGTCGTCCTGTTCTACCAATATTGCTTGATGTTTCAAAATCATCAATTCTTGTTTAAGTTGTTTAAAGACTTTTTGTGCTTCTCCAGTCCAGACTAACTTTGACTGGTTAATCTTTATCAATTCACATAGAGGCTTTACCAATAGTCCATCATTATAAATCCAAAGGCGACACCAACCTGTCATTCCTAAAAAGGTTTGTAGCTCCTTTACCATTTGAGGTTCTGGAGTCCGGCAAATGACTTCCTTATGTTCAGTTCCTAGTTCTCGTTGTCCTTCCGAAATGTCAAATCCCAGATAGGTCACACTTTGTTGAGCCAGCTGGACTTTCTGTCAAGAGACTTGAGATCCATTTAAACCCAGAAAATTAAGACGACTTGTAGTCCATTGAATACAACTGCCTTTAGTCTCGGTAGTTATTAAGAGATCATCTACATATTGTAACAAAGCACCTTCAGTGTCCGGAGGTATCCATGTTTCGAGTTCCCTTGCTAATTGGTTTCCAAAAATAGTGGGGCTATTCTTGAATCCTTGAGGTAGTAATGTCCACGTAAGCTGCGTCTTTCTGCCTGAATCGGGATTTTCCCATTCAAAGGCAAATAGGTTTTGGCTTTCTGTGGCTAAGCCTAGGCAGAAGAAGGCATCTTTTAAATCCAGTACGGTAAACCAGACTTGACTATGCTTTAATTTAGTCAGCAAAGTATAAGGGTTTGCCACTACTGGATGTATATCCTCAGTGATTTTATTTATGGCCCTCAAATCCTGAACTAGCCTATAGCTTTTTCAGCTGCCTTTTTAATTGGCAATATGGGTGCATTGTATTCTGATTCGCATTCAAGCAATAATCCATCCTGTAAAAATTTATCAATTATCTCTTTAATTCCTTTCCTATCTTCTATCCTCAAAGGATATTACTTAACCTTAACGGGTTTCTCTCCTGGCTTTAATTTAATAAGTATTAAGGTCACATTTTTAGCTCTTCCAGGGACTTCGGTAGCCCAAACTCCTGGACATACTTGATCTGTGATCTCTAAAGGTATTTCACTTTTAGGGTCAGTTTGTATTAGTGCCAAGCTTAACACATTTATTAGTTGTTCTTCTCCTGTTCTTAATTCCATTTTCCCATTTTCAAAGACAATTTCTGCTCCTACTTGCTCTAATAAATCTCTACCTAAGAGTGCCCATGAGGAGCTAGGCATAGATAAAAATCTGTGTATGCCCCATTGTTTCCCTAACTTGTACTTCAAAGGTTCACAAAAATAAGCCTTTTTGGTTACACCTTGTCCTGGTTTCAGTTAGAACAGAGTTAATTTTCTTCCTAGTAGCTGGTAGAATGCTATGTTTTGGCTTAGGATGAGAAGAGTGCTGATAACACCGCGATGTTTTAATTGTTGCAGAGCAATGCTTATACCAAGCCAAGGACATCTCAGCTTCTTGCTCTGTCCTGCCAACAGGCAGGCTGGGGGTGCAGTAAGAGCTGGGAGGGGACAGACCCAGGACAGGTGACCCAAACTAGCCAAAGGGGTATTCCATACCATCTGACATCAGGCTAAACAATACATAGGGGTGGCTAGCCAGGGGGAGGAGGCCGGACTGCTCGGGGTTAGGCTGGGCATCGGTCAGCGGGTGGCGAGCAATTGCATTGTGCATCACTTGTTTGTACACATTATTAGTAGTGGTACTATTATCATCATTGTATTATTATTATTATTATTATTATTATTATTATTATTATTTTGTCTTATTAAACTGTCTTTATCTCAACTCACGGGCTTCACTTTCCATTTCTCTCCCCCGTCCCAGAGAGGGAGGGGGAGGGGGAGCGAACAGCTGCGTGGTGTTTAGCTGCCGGCCGGGTTAAACCACGACACACCTTTTACCCTAACATAATAATTCTGTGAAGGCATTAATGCTTGATTTAGAACTGAATACGTTGCCCCATAGCAATAAGAAATTGCACTTCCATTCCTCCCCTAGCTTCATTATAACCAGTGGAGGATCCGCTAGGGTAGATTCCCCAGGTCCCCGTTATTCCTGTTGAAATCAGGGGTTGATTACCCTAGGAAAAGGCTAGTCAATTTGTCCTCCAAAGCCAGGTCCAAACCGTTTTGTTTTATTTATTTATTTATTTATTTATTTTCATTACATCTCAGAGTTGGTCCAAAAATTCCATAGGGCTTTCTTTTAGACCTTGTTGGAAGCATATTCTCAATTCCCAATTCATCCAGGTTTTAGTATTTACTTAACCGTTCATAATTTTCAGGATGATTCGGGTCTTAGTGGGGGTCGGTCAGGGGAATGCAATTGTCCACAGTTCCCTGAACGGTCCCATCAGCAATCCGAGCTCGCACATGAACTCAGGTTGTTTTAAGAGTTGACTGCTTTTCTGTTTCTGTGACAACTCTCTCGGACCAGACCGATCATGGTCCCTTTGCCCTAAAGGGCTAACACCCATGATTTTAAGATCTCTGCCTCGGGCAGAGGCACAACTATTAACATTCCTACATCCTCTTTCCCTGCTCATTCAACTTCAAACACCTTTAACACTTTCAACAACCCTTTTAACACTTCCTTGATCTTTCTCCAGCCTGTACTTCTCTAATGCCAACATCAAAGGTTCAGTCAGGGGCCAACTTAATTCCGTACCTTTTCCCACCAAGATGCTGAAACATCAGTATACAACATTTCATCCTGTTCTGCTTCTCAAAAAACAACATTAACTGTAGCAAAATATTAGAGCTTAAAGTTCCATTTAGGGGCCACTTTTCTCCACATTCCAGCTTATAAAGCGGCCACCATTGATTACGATATTTTATCAATGTTTTCCTGTTCACACTTCCACCGGCAGATCCTCCAATATCCTTCCAGTGACTTAAAACACAGCCTAAAACACTTTTCTTTAAAATTTCACTGCTTGTTTGCCCCCCCAGTTTCCAGTTTACACTTTCAGAATACACATGTTACTTACAAAAGCGTATCACAAAACGTATCACTCACAAAAATACGGGCACGCAATATCTTTCAGTAGCGATGCCACAAAACTACTATTACCAGCAATATTGCCAAAATCACAGTAACAATAGTCAGAGTCAAATTCCACATGCGATAAGTCAGAAAACCGAACTGTGTAACACCGTAACGATATCTTTCTTATAACAATGCCACGAACCTACTATTACCACCAGGAAAATAGCCAAAATCGCAGTAACAATAACCAGAGTTAAATACCATACTCCATGAGTCAGAAAACCGAAATAGACAACACAATTCCAGATGGACCTTAAAGCGAGCTCCTTCCTTAAGGTCCCCAAACATGTACTTATGGTGCTAACCACAAAGTATATACCAAACACTGCCTCGCAGAAGATCACCTTCTGACTTACAGACAGTTCCAGATGACCGGTCTACCAGAAAACCAAACCAGAATAAAGAATATACTCACTTACAATGATGGGGTCCTTGTCTGCCTCCGCAGTGATCCGGTGAGTCGAGGAGTCCCTCCGGGAAATCCCGGGGGTACCCTAGGGAGTCCTGTTCCCAGCGCGTCCTGCGGTCCGGCAGAGAGGTTGTCCCATCTGGGTCGCCAAATTGATTCAAAGATCGAAGCCGAAATTCCTTTAAGTGGTATATTCTTTATTGCAGCGCTGGATGCGCGGGGGATCTCTCCACCTATCGTGCATACCCAAAGCAGAAAGCAGTCTTGAATTTATACAATCAATCTATCAATATTCTACAAGCACCTATACATATGCATTACCTATCCCCGCCTTCCCTCGCTTCTCATGCTAATTAGCCTTTTGGCACCTTGCGCCTGCGCAGAGCCTTCCAAGAATTGTGGGCAGGGGTCTTTGGGACGTGGGCAGGGGTCTTTGGGAGGAAGACCCCGAGTCTTCCTCACAGTGTACTTTTCACCTTTGGTCAGGAATCTGCTGAATTGGCATGTTTCTTAATTGCAAGAGCTGGTTGTTGCTAATTCTCCCGTTTGTTGTATCTTTATAATGAATTCCAATGTCCAGTTTCGAGAGTTATAGTCCTTACATTCGTTTCTCTGTCCGCCTGCCGCTTCCTTATCATGAGTTCCAGTGTCTTGTTTCGAGATATACAGTCCTTGTCTGGGGATTGTCCTTGCCTCCCCAATACCTCCTTAATCAATCCCCCCTTTTCTTTTCCCATGCAAATTCTTT
Source organism: Netta rufina (assembly GCF_964035555.1). Classification (NCBI taxonomy): domain Eukaryota; kingdom Metazoa; phylum Chordata; class Aves; order Anseriformes; family Anatidae; genus Netta; species Netta rufina. The sequence goes on from NC_140138.1 coordinate 312,273, forward strand.
TGCATCAGATACTTTCATTATTTACACTAACACAACAAAGCAGGCATCTAAACAACATGCACACAAATATTCCTAACACTACTAATACGATTAGAGCAATGAATACTTGTTTCAACCATTGGAAATTGGGCAACCAGGAGGTTCACTTATTCCATAGTTCACTAAAACTCCATGAAAGATCATCTTTACTGATCTCATGTAGGATCCTTGTCTGCTTCCATATTTCTTCCAGGTCGGTAGAGATCCTTCCACTCTGATCTACATACATACAACAACTTGTGTTTATTACTGTACAGACTCCCCCTTGAGTGGCCAGTAACAAGTCTAGGGCCATCCGATTTGGTAATACTACCTGTGATAAACTAGATATCTCTTCTTGTTGAGCCTTTATCGCATCCAGAATTTTGTTTTCTAACTTCTCTATAATTGCAGAAATATTAACTATTGCCTTTTCCAATTCACTCACTCCTAACCATGGGATAAACCATCGCACAAAACTATGAAAAGGGGTGTGTCTCTCTACTAATGGATTGTTAATTTTTCATCTGATTCTCCGGATATGATTTCTCAAGTAACCTCGAGGCACTACATCATGTACTGTCATATTGGGGACTACCGCTCCAAGAGCGCAAGTTCCCTTCCAATTCTCAGGCAAGACCTTACGGGCTGTATCATTGCATAGCCAATACCACCCTTTTCCTTCTGGAACCGTCCAGCTGGTTGAATTTGCCCAGCCGCTAGTCGTACTAATATCAATTGTTCAATTACAAGATGTCTGATTTCCCACAGAAGTAGTATCCGTATTTATACAATGCTGTTCTCCTATACCCTTAGGCGGGTTACACCTTTGTACACATACATAATAGGATTCTAACGGCACGAAGCTACTCACTTCTAGTTCCAAAACTGCTTAATATTTTCGACCCCAAGACGTGTTTTCCCACAAATTAGTCCAAGATAAGTTTGCAGGCAAGGGAATCCCAATTAACCATACACCCTTATTCCCATGCTGTGGCAGATGGGTGCATACCCAACAGTTCGTCTTATTAGGTACTTGAGAAATTGTTTGTATTAAGGTCAGGTGTAAGTTCTCATCCCAAGTTGCCCACCCCAAATCCGAGAACCGCACCCCTGCAATCATTAGGATCTGGAAAACCGTAATTTTGTTGGTCCAGTTGGAGTGGTGGTCCATATCCTCGCCGGGGCCTTCTTCACCCTTGAATTGTGGATCCAAGCTGCTTGCTTCTTAATCTTCATGGCGGTGTGTGTTGTCAGTAATACTTGGTACGGTCCCATCCACTTTCCTTCCATTTTTCCTGCAGGGGTTGTCCTGAAAAAGTCTTTATATATATATAATCCCCAAGCTTAAAGGGGTGGATTGGTTGATCCAACCCTCTAGCCCTGGTCCCTAAAACAAATTTATGGACTTTATTTAATTGTTTCTGAAGTTCAGTTATATAAGCATATAAATATTCTGATCCTAACTGCGTTAGGTCCTCTCCACTAAATAGAAATTGCTATGGCCTTCCATATAAGATTTTGAAGGGACTCAAATTTCCTTTTATTCTAGGTTTAACTCTAATTCCAAGTAATGCTAAAGGGAGGGATTGAGGCCATGACAAATTAGCTTCTTATCCAATTTTAGCTATTTATTGTTTAATTAAATGGTTCATTTTTTCTACCTGTCCACTTGCCTGTGGTCTATAAGGAGGATGCAGTTGCCAATCTATCTTTAGAATCTTACTTATCTGTTCTACCACTTGTGCACAAAAATGTGAAACTCTATCAGAAGACATTGCTACTAGAATCCCAAAGCATGGTATTATTTCATTTAACAAGACTTTAACCGCTTCTCTTGCTTTGTTTGTTCGACAGGGAAAGGCTTCAGGCCTTCCTGAAAACGTGTCAGTCAGAACCAGTAAATAATGATACCCCCCTTTTCTAGGGAGTTCTGAAAAATCAATTTGCCACAGTTGCCCCGAATAATTTCCTTTACCGATTATTCCAAATTTTATTCTATCCTTGGTATTGGGGTTATTGTGTAAGCAAATGCTACATTGTTGAGTTACTTGTTTTATCATATCGTCCCACTAATGTCTGACTCAGGCTCTTATGCAGTGTGCCAGCTCCCCAGTGCGTTTTATTGTGTTCTGTAAGAACTATGGGCCATGTCAAACTAGAGGGTATTACTAGGTGGTTATCTTTTAAATATACTCATCCATCTGGTTTCATTTTACCTTTCAAATCTTCAATTAATTTTAAGTCTTCTTTTGTATAATTTGGATATAGTTTGGATTTTACCGTCTGGTATCAAAGACAATGCCTTCACCTCAGTTATTTCAGCTGCCTGCTTAGCCTCTGCCAATCGATTTTCCAATTTCAAAATCGGTGTTCCCCTTTTGGTGTCCCTGACAATGCATGATAGCTACCTTTTCTGGTTGTTTTACAGCCTCTAACAATTCTAAAATTTCTTCAGCATACTTTGTGGTTTCACTGAGCGGTCAGCAATCCATGTTCTTTCCAAATTGCTCCATGAGCATGTACCACGCCGAATGTATATTTAGCATCTGTCCAAATATTTACCCTTTTTCCCGCTGCCAGTTCCAATGCTCTCGTGAGAGCAACTATCTCCGCCTTTTGAGCTGATGTTCCAGGGGGTAAAGGCTTAGACTCGATTACCTGCTGAGTAGTTGTTATAGCATATCCAGCTTTACGTTGTCTTTGCGTAACAAAACTGCTCCCATCCGTGAACCAAGTTTCTTCCGCATCTTCCATGGGCTCCTCCTTAAGGTCTGGTCGGCTGGAATACACAGTCTCTATAGTTTCTAAACAATCGTGAATCACAGGTTGTGCCGGAGCATCACTAAGAAAAGAGGCTAGATTCACAATATTAATGATCACAATTTCCACGTCGTCCTGTTCTACCAATATTGCTTGATATTTCAAAATCATCAATTCTTGTTTAAGTTGTTTAAAGACTTTTTGTGCTTCTCCAGTCCAGACTAACTTTGACTGGTTAATCTTTATCAATTCACATAGAGGCTTTACCAATAGTCCATCATTATAAATCCAAAGGTGACACCAACCTGTCATTCCTAAAAAGGTTTGTAGCTCCTTTACCATTTGAGGTTCTGGAGTCCGGCAAATGACTTCCTTATGTTCAGTTCCTAGTTCTCGTTGTCCTTCCGAAATGTCAAATCCCAGATAGGTCACACTTTGTTGAGCCAGCTGGACTTTCTGTCAAGAGACTTGAGATCCATTTAAACCCAGAAAATTAAGACGACTTATAGTCCATTGAATACAACTCCCTTTAGTCTCGGTAGCTATTAAGAGATCATCTACATACTACATATTGTAACAAAGCACCTTCAGTGTCCGGAGGTATCCATGTTTCGAGTTCCCTTGCTAATTGGTTTCCAAAAATAGTGGGGCTATTCTTGAATCCTTGAGGTAGTAATGTCCACGTAAGCTGCGTCTTTCTGCCTGAATCGGGATTTTCCCATTCAAAGGCGAATAGGTTTTGGCTTTCTGTGGCTAAGCCTAGGCAGAAGAAGGCATCTTTTAAATCCAGTACGGTAAACCAGACTTGACTATTCTTTAATTTAGTCAGCAAAGTATAAGGGTTTGCCACTACTGGATGTATATCCTCAGTGATTTTATTTATGGCCCTCAAATCCTGAACTAGCCTATAGCTTTTTCATCTGCCTTTTTAATTGGCAATATGGGTGCATTGTATTCTGATTCGCATTCAAGCAATAATCCATCCTGTAAAAATTTATCAATTATCTCTTTAATTCCTTTCCTATCTTCTGTCCTCAAAGGATATTACTTAACCTTAACGGGTTTCTCTCCTGGCTTTAATTTAATAAGTATTAAGGTCACATTTTTAGCTCTTCCAGGGACTTCGGTAGCCCAAACTCCTGGACATACTTGATCTGTGATCTCTAAAGGTATTTCACTTTTAGGGTCACTTTGTATTAGTGCCAAGCTTAACACATTTATTAGTTGTTCTTCTCCTGTTCTTAATTCCATTTTCCCTTTTTCAAAGACAATTTCTGCTCCTACTTGCTCTAATAAATCTCTACCTAAGAGTGCCCATGAGGAGCTAGGCATAGATAAAAATCTGTGTATGCCCCATTGTTTCCCTAACTTGTACTTCAAAGGTTCACAAAAATAAGCCTTTTTGGTTACACCTTGTCCTGGTTTCAGTTAGAACAGACTTAATTTTCTTCCTAGTAGCTGGTAGAATGCTATGTTTTGGCTTAGGATGAGAAGAGTGCTGATAACACCCCGATGTTTTAATTGTTGCAGAGCAGTGCTTATACCAAGCCAAGGACATCTCAGCTTCTTGCTCTGTCCTGCCAACAGGCAGGCTGGGGGTGCAGTAAGAGCTGGGAGGGGACAGACCCAGGACAGGTGACCCAAACTAGCCAAAGGGGTATTCCATAGCATCTGACGTCAGGCTAAACAATACATAGGGGTGGCTAGACAGGGGGAGGGGGCCGGACTGCGCGGGGTTAGGCTGGGCATTGGTCAGCGGGTGGTGAGCAATTGCATTGTGCATCACTTGTTTGTACACATTATTAGTAGTGGTACTATTATCATCATTGTATTATTATTATTAATTATTATTATTATTATTATTATTATTATTATTATTATTATTATTTTGTATTATTAAACTGTCTTTATCTCAACTCACAGGCTTCACTTTCCATTTCTCTCCCCCGTCCCAGAGAGGGAGGGGGAGGGGGAGCGAACAGCTGCGTGGTGTTTAGCTGCCGGCCGGGTTAAACCACGACACACCTTTTACCCTAACATAATAATTCTGTGAAGGCATTAATGCTTGATTTAGAACTGAATACGTTGCCCCATAGCAATAAGAAATTTCACTTCCATTCCTCCCCTAGCTTCATTATAACCAGTGGAGGATCCGCTAGGGTAGATTCCCCAGGTCCCCGTTATTCCTGTTGAAATCAGGGGTTGATTACCCTAGGAAAAGGCTAGTCAATTTGTCCTCCAAAGCCAGGTCCAAACCGTTTTGTTTTATTTATTTATTTATTTATTTATTTTCATTACATCTCAGAGTTGGTCCAAAAATTCCATAGGGCTTTCTTTTAGACCTTGTTGGAAGCATATTCTCAATTCCCAATTCATCCAGGTTTTAGTATTTACTTAACCGTTCATAATTTTCAGGATGATTCGGGTCTTAGTGGGGGTCGGTCAGGGGAATGCAATTGTCCACAGTTCCCTGAACGGTCCCATCAGCAATCCGAGCTCGCACATGAACTCAGGTTGTTTTAAGAGTTGACCGCTTTTCTGTTTCTGTGACAACTCTCTCGGACCGATCATGGTCCCTTTGCCCTAAAGGGCTAACACCCATGATTTTAAGATCTCTGCCTCGGGCAGAGGCAGAACTATTAACATTCCTACATCCTCTTTCCCTGCTCATTCAACTTCAAACACCTTTAACACTTTCAACAACCCTTTTAACACTTCCTTTATCTTTCTCCAGCCTCTACTTCTCTAATGCCAACATCAAAGGTTCAGTCAGGGGCCAACTTAATTCCGTACCTTTTCCCACCAAGATGCTGAAACATCAGTATACAACATTTCATCCTGTTCTGCTTCTCAAAAAACAACATTAACTGTAGCAAAATATTAGAGTTTAAAGTTCCATTTAGGGGCCACTTTTCTCCACATTCCAGCTTATAAAGCGGCCACCACTGATTACGATATTTTATCAATGTTTTCCTGTTCACACTTCCACCGGCAGATCCTCCAATATCCTTCCAGTGACTTAAAACACAGCCTAACACACTTTTCTTTAAAATTTCACTGCTTGTTTGCCCCCCCAGTTTCCAGTTTACACTTTCAGAATACACATGTTACTTACAAAAGCGTATCACAAAACGTATCACTCACAAAAATACGGGCACGCAATATCTTTCAGTAGCGATGCCACAAAACTACTATTACCAGCAATATTGCCAAAATCACAGTAACAATAGTCAGAGTCAAATTCCACATGCGATAAGTCAGAAAACCGAACTGTGTAACACCGTAACGATATCTTTCTTATAACAATGCCACGAACCTACTATTACCACCAGGAAAATAGCCAAAATCGCAGTAACAATAACCAGAGTTAAATACCATACTCCATGAGTCAGAAAACCGAAATAGACAACACAATTCCAGATGGACCTTAAAGCGAGCTCCTTCCTTAAGGTCCCCAAACATGTACTTATGGTGCTAACCACAAAGTATATACCAAACACTGCCTCGCAGAAGATCACCTTCTGACTTACAGACAGTTCCAGATGACCGGTCTACCAGAAAACCAAACCAGAATAAAGAATATACTCACTTACAATGATGGGGTCCTTGTCTGCCTCCGCAGTGATCCGGTGAGTCGAGGAGTCCCTCCGGGAAATCCCGGGGGTACCCTAGGGAGTCCTGTTCCCAGCGGGTCCTGCGGTGTGGCAGAGAGGTTGTCCCATCTGGGTCGCCAAATTGATTCAAAGATCAAAGCCGAAATTCCTTTAAGTGGTATATTCTTTATTGCAGCGCTGGATGCACGGGGGATCTCTCCACCTGTCGTGCATACCCAAAGCAGAAAGCAGTCTTGAATTTCTACAATCAATCTATCAATATTCTACAAGCACCTATACATATGCATTACCTATCCCCGCCTTCCCTCGCTTCTCATGCTAATTAGCCTTTTGGCACCTTGCGCCTGCGCAGAGCCTTCCAAGAATTGTGGGCAGGGGTCTTTGGGACGTGGGCAGGGGTCTTTGGGAGGAAGACCCCGAGTCTTCCTCACAGTGTACTTTTCACCTTTGGTCAGGAATCTGCTGAATTGGCATGTTTCTTAATTGCAAGAGCTGGTTGTTGCTAATTCTCCCGTTTGTTGTATCTTTATAATGAATTCCAATGTCCAGTTTCGAGATTTATAGTCCTTACATTCGTTTCTCTGTCCGCCTGCCGCTTCCTTATCATGAGTTCCAGTGTCTTGTTTCGAGATATACAGTCCTTGTCTGGGGATTGTCCTTGCCTCCCCAATACCTCCTTAATCAGCCTGCACACAATTATCTGAGAATGAAAGCTGGTTTCCAGTAATTCAGAAAGCCAATTTACGTCTCAGCCTTGAGCATCTCGGGCTTTTGGGCCTGTCTGTAACATTTGGCAGCAGCACTAATACCTTTTTGGCATATGTTTAGCGTTTGGGGCCTGTGTCTGGGATTTGGGCCCTGTCTCGAACCACTGGGGCTTTGTCCTGGGTTTTGGAGCCTGCCTCTAGAGTTCAGGGCCTGTGATTAGGCTTTTGGGGTCTGTGTCTGGGGGCCGGTATCTGGGGGCAAGGGGGGAGCTGCTTGTAGACCCTTGGGGCCAGCATTGAGGGGGTTGGGAGCTGACTCTACACCTTTGGGGCCTGCTTCTTGGGGGGGGTGGGGTTGAGACCAGCATCTGGGGGAGGGGTGGGAGCTCTCTGTATTCCTTTGGAGCCTGTGTCGGGGGGCGGGGGGGAAGGGGAGGGTTGTTTGGGAGCTGCTTGTACACTGTTGGAGCCTGGGTTGAGGGAGGAGGTTTGGAGCTGCTTCTACACCTTTGGGCCTGGCATCGGGGGTAGGGGTTTGGGTGCTGGTTGTAGGGGCCTGTGTTTGGGGGGGGGGCTTGGGACCTGCGCCTGGGGGAGGGGTGGGAGCTGCTTGTACACCTTTGGGGCCTGCATCTGTGGGGGGTCAGGGCCTGTGTCTAGCGGGCTGGGAACTGCTTGTACAATGTAGGAATCTGTTTCTGCAGGGTGTCTGGGAGCTGTTTGTACAACTTTGGGGCCAGCATCTGGGGGTGGCTGGGAGCTGCCTGTACACTGTAGGGGCCTGTGTTTGTGGGGGGCTTGGGGGCCTCCCTCGGGGGCGGGGGGGAGGGTTGGGAGCTGCTTGTATAGGGTAGGGGGCCTGCCTGGCAGGGGTTGGGAGCTGCTTGTAGAATTTGGGGCCCTGTGTCTGGGGGGGGGTTGGGGCCTGTGTCTCAGGGGTGTTGGGAACTGGTTGTACACCTTTGGGTCCTGTCTCTGGGGGGGGGAGCTACTTGTACCCTTACCATAAGCCGTACTCTAACACATACTTCTACCAGTACCCTTACCCTTACCGTTACCGTTACCCTTACCCTTACCCTATCCCTTACTCTTAACCTAAACCTAAGCCTTACCCTTATCCTAACACTTACCCTTACCGGAAACCTTACCCTTTCTGCTACACTTACCCTTAGCCTAAATCTAAACCTTACACTTACCCTTAGCCTAACCCTCGCCCTTACCATTACCCATACCCTTATTCTTACCCTTACCCTAACCCTTACCTTTACACTTACGGTTACCATTAACCTTACCATTACCCTAACACATCCTTAACCTAACCCTTACCCTAAACCTTACACTTACACTTAACCTTAACCTTGCCCTTAACATTCACCTAATACTTACGCATACGTTTTCCTGATTTTAACCCTAAAACTAACCCTAACCATTACCCTAACACTTAACCTTACCCTAACCCTAACCCTAACCCTAACCCTTACTCTAACCCTCACCCTGACCTGTACCCTTACACTTACCCTTACCCTTATACTTTCCCTAATTCTTACCCATACCATAACCCATACCCTAACACATATTTGTTCCCTTAACCTTACCGTTACCCTTAACCTTACCCTTACCCTTACTCTATCCGTTACCCTTACGCTTACCCTTAACATAAACCTTACCCTTGACCTTACCCTTACCATAAGCCATACAACAACACTTACATGTACACTTATGCTTACACTTACCCTAGCAATTACTCGTACAATTGCCCTTACCCTTACCCTTACCCTTAACCTAAGCTGAAACCTTAAACCTTACAGTAAACCTTACCCTTTCTGCTACACTTACCCTTAGCCTAAATCTAAACCTTACACTTACCCTTACTGTAACCCTCACCCTTACCGTTGCCAATACCCTTACTCTTACCCTTACCCTAACCCTTCTCCTTACACTTACTGTTACCTTTAACATTACCCTTACCCTAACACTTACACTTATCCTTATCCATACCCTTACCCTTACCCTAATCCCTACCCTTAACCTAACCCTAACCCTAAACCTTACCCCAGCCCTTACCCTGACCCTTACATTAACCCTAACCCTTACCCTAAAACTTACACTTACTCTTAACCTTAACCTTACCCTTAACCATTACCCTAACACTTACCCTTACCCTAACCCTTATCCTTACCATAACCCATACCCTAACACGTACTTGTAGCCTTAACCTTACGATTCCCCTTACCCTTACCTTTACTGTCTCCGTTACCCTTACACTTACACTTAACATAAACCTTAAAGTTAACCTAACCCTTATTATAAATGGCTCAGGATTCAAATTAGGATTAAATAAAAAAATAGGATTTATTGAAAGAATATAAAGGAATAGAGGTAAGCAAACAGCGCTGGGTGCACCAGGAGTCTCCGCTCCACCAGGACGCACACCAGTTACATCAAGCAGCTGATTTTTATGCTCCTAGACTAATACATATTCATTACTACTTCTAAAAAAAATAGATTATTAAAATTAGCTTCCGGGGTGCAGTCTGTCCTACTGGAACATGCGCAGTCTCCTCTGGGGTCTCTTCTGGGGGTCTCTAGGGGTCTTTCATGCTGAAGGCTCGTAGTCTTCCTCTCCCCCTTTGTACTTACTTGGCACCATACCAAGTTTATAGAACATTCTCAACATCAAGTTTATAGAACATTCTCTTCAAGTCTTGTCTCCCAGCCGTCCTTCAGCTTCTTTTTCCTTCCTCTTAATCCCTCGGCCCCCCTAACCAGATACCAAAGATCCGCATAGTATCCCATAACAGTCACTAGTTGTTATCAGTTGTTCTGAAACTCCCAGACATCAAACACAAACAGCTTCACGAGTAATTAAAACATTCTTCCCCAGCCATTCACAGACACATCTATAGCAGTGTTAGAAATAGAAGTCTGGAATAACAAAAGCAAACAGGTTCATAAATTTAAGGAGTGATAAATTGACTAGAATGAGGGGGAGACTGGGACACACTGCAGCTGTGGTTCAAGAATTAAATTGCCAGTGCAGGGCCCAGAGGCAGACGGGATTCAAACAGAATTGTTCTTTATGGACACGAATTGTTAAAACATTCCTCACAATCCCTTATCTTCTTTTTAACATCCCCAATTCGTGTCTCTTCTGTTATTAATAATTGGATTTCATCAGTTTGTTCTTGGAGGGTCCAATTCTTAAGCATCATAATTGACATATTCCCTTCTTTTTTTAATGAAATTATTACAAATGTACTATTTATCACCCGGTGTATTAATAATGTAAGACAAGGTATCATACAAGGTACAAATAATAACGTAATTACACCACATAACAATAAAAATAACACTCTTTTGACCCATGGTCCACCAGGCAGCCATGAAAATAAATCCCATTCCTTATCCTTCCAGGTTTGTGTTTGCTCGCTCACCTCCCCCCTCCTTCTCTGGGATGGGAGAGAGAAATGGGAAAGTGAAGCCTGTGAGTTGAGATAAAAACAAGAAGATAATAACAATAATGATGATAATAGTACTACTAGTAATAATGTGTACGAAACAAGTGATGCACAATGCAATTGCTCACCACCTGTTGTCCGATGCCCAACCTAACCCCGAGCAGTCCGGCCCTCCTCCCAGCCTGCCTGCTGGCAGGACAGTGAGAAGCTGAATTTGGCTTGGTCCTTGGCTTGGTGTAAGCACTGCTCTGTAACAATTAAAAACAATTAAAACATCAGCATATTATTAACATTCTTCTCATCCTAAACCAGAACATAACATTCTATCAGTTACTAGGAAGAAACACCTTTTCATCAATCTTTAAACAGTAATTACTAAAGTTAAGTTTTCCACAGACTTCTCCTTCTTGTGCTAGCAAACAATCCAAAGCTAGGCAATTTTGATACAAAGCAGTTCTCATCTTTATAACTCATTTAGATCAGTTCTCATCATTTATAACTATTTCTATTACAGCTAATAACCTAATTATTCTATTAAGTATATATACTGAGGTCCTATAGCCCCAGGATCTGTCTTCTGCCCATGTAGCTGGATCATAATAGGCAAATGCCTTCAGGGTCGATTCAGGCTTGTGTTACCGTTCGGCCTGTCAGGGTGATCCAGCTCCTGTAAAACGAATCACAATTTTATATAGGTTTAAAAAAGAGGTTTTTTATGTTATTTTCTCGGGACAACCTGATCTTAGTGTGGGAGAAGTCCGGTCGAGGCCCTCTCATTCGGCAGTCAATACCGATAGGGGTTGCCTCCCTCGATAGACCATACACACCGCAGTGGAGGGTCCTGCCCCGGTCTTGCCTTCTCCCTTTTCTCCCTTTAGGCTTGTCCCCTTTATTTGGCATCCTTAATTCATGCAGAGCCTCGCTGCCAGAATATTAGTTCTCCCTTAGCTTGAGTTTCAGTTTCCCAGGAGCGGACTCAACCCTCCAAGTTTCAGTAGTTACTGGTCCTTTTATTCTGGATGCGTGGGTCCCTTTCTGCAGTTCTCACAGCTGTTTCAGTAGTCAGTAAAACAAGGTACAGTCCCTCACATCGAGGGTTCAGTGATTCTTCCCTCCCGTGGCTGCTTGTTGAAACACTTTATTTTTTATCTTCTGACAAGTTAAATAACAGTTATTTAATTTGCTTTGCCGTATGGCCCTTTCCAGGTTCCTGTAGCAGGATTCATCTGATAGCCTTTCAGGTTGATACAGATTTGACTACAGGGTTTTGGCATTCATCACTATCTCCACAGTTTCACAGCTGGACAGTCACATTCATTTATGTTGCATTCCTTCAGGGGCTCATCACCCCAGTCCTTGCAGTCTCTCTGCTGGTTACACACTTTATTGATATCTATGCATTCTCCACTTCTGCACTTGATTTGCCAGGTCCAGAGCACTGAATAACATTGTTACAGTTTGCTTCATCAGTGCCATCCAGACAGTCTCTCACACCACTGCACTGCCTACTCCCATGGACACAGTTCACATCTGAACTGGTCTGGCCTACAGGTCCAGGAAGGGCAGTTAATTTCATCACTTCCATCCTTACAATAAGGATCTCTATCACATCGCCACAATTCTCTTCATCTTCTCCACTGTCACAGTCTTTTTCACCATCACATTTCCATGACACTGTTCTCATATGACACAGCTCAGCACTTTCGTCAGACCCATCTTCACAATCCAGATCCCCATCACACTGCCATCTGTTTGGCACACACTGACCACTGTTGCACACAAAGTCAGATTCAGCACACATCTTCTTCACACATCTTCTTCACACAAGCACTCTCATCACTGCCATCTGAGCAGTCTTCACATTTTACTCTAGCACCGTCAGCAGCAGTGCACAGTCAGGCGAAGGCGAGCAGCAGGCAGAGTGCCTCGCCTCGCACCGTCACCTGTGTCACTTATACTACTCCTATTACCCATGCTGTTAGTGTCAGTGGCATCCTCCTTTTCTTTTTGCCACTGACCCACTGACCATTCACCACAAATGGATGAGACACATGATTACTAGTTAGGAAAGAGAGTGTAACGTCTGCTATACGGCTGCAGGCAGTGCCAGCTGCAACCTTAGGTTTGTGAAAGAGCCTGCTGGTGGTCATTTGGCAGTGTAATCTGCGTCTCTGCACTCCTGCCCTGCAATAGAGCTAAGTCGTCATTAGTAACAGTTATAACACCGATCTGGGGACTAATAGTCTTTTTTGCATTGCAAGATAAACCTTTTATAAAAAGAATGCTAGAGTGAAGCAGCACAGCCGCTGCTGCCGCTGCCTCCATGGTTACGTCAGACAGGCTGCAGGGTCCTGATGTCCACCCCTCTGCTCTGTGCCGACTGGCCACACGGTGAGGGTCGGCTACCGGTGTCCACTGACGCCTCTGGTCTCCCGTAGCAACTCGATCTCAGATGTCCCGCAATTACTTCAATTCCCCGCATTTTCCGGCTTCTGTCCGGTCTATTCTGTGTCTCTCAGAGCCGTCCGTGGCTCTGCAGCGTCTCTCAGGGCTCTCTCCGTCCAGTGGTAGTCCCTCCGTAGTGTCTCGGGTCTCCCAGCGCCACTCCAGTCTCTCGGCGCCGCTCCGGTCTCTCGGCCTGTTCAGGTCTCAGCGAGTCCAGGTCTCGGCCTGTGCAGGCCTCATATGTTGCAGAAAGCATGTCATATCATGCTCCTGCCTTTTTCTTGTCACAGTCAAAACATTTAGGAGCAAAAATAGGATACACAAGATACACAAGATACACCGGGCACCACCACTCAAAACTTGGATAAAACAGCACTTCTTTTCAGTCTGTCAAGCACTTCGTTCGTCTCTGCCCACTCCCCTTGTGGAGAGTACGGAACAACGGATCGGAACTCTGCACTCGCTTTGCAGCAACGCTGCGTCTCACTCACACAGCACAATCGCACACGGAGGCCTCCAGCACATCTCATTCATACCACAGGAATATAATTTAGAATGATAACCAACCAAACAAGTATTGTCTCTGACTGTGTTCTTCGTGAAGTGACTTGTAACACTTTGTTTCAAACCCTTACATTTACACAAATACTTTCAACACAAAATACATACAATATGCAAATATTACAATATACAAAATGTCAACACAAAATACATACATAAAAACACATACAATTATTAACTCTACAGTTAGTATCCCTCCAGCAGCTGAAAACATACCGTTTGTCTGCAGTTTCAGGAGATCTTTGCTCCTGCGGTGAGCAGCTGAGAGTGGAGTCCCCTCCGAGCAAAAACGCTCAGGGTGCACCTAGGGGCGTCCGCGCTGCAGCCGATCCCGCAGCCGAGCAGAGTGTCTCCTGCCTGGCTCACCAAAATGACTCACAGAAAGCTGACTCCACAATCAGTAAGATTGTAAAGTAGGTATGTTTACTCAGTTCCATGCAGCACGGGGCGGGTAGTCCCACCAAAGTCGTGCACGCCTAACGTGGCAAATTGCTCTAGTAAAGAGTTACATATACATGAACATTCCTATACATATACATATTCCTAACCTGTCCCTTTGTGAGCAGTCCTCCTTATCTCAGACCCCTTGATTAAAGTCTGAACCATGAGGTTGTTTTTGATCTGGTTCTCGGGGTCCGAGAGGCTCCTGTTATCTGGTGGTATAAGTGCAGCACAGGCACAAATGTAGCACATATTCATTCTTAATCAATTGCTCTCTAATTTCTAATTCCAATGTTTCAGCTTGCTCTTTTCTGGATCCATGGGTATTCTACTATTAATGTTCAAAGCCTGACAGACCCCGTCCTCCGTGGATCAAAATACATGGGGTCTTAAGAGTTCTTTTGGTCATTCTATCATATAATACAGGATCATTTTTAATTTACTCTTTAATTTTCTGGGGCCCCTATTGTTCCAATTTCTAATCATTATTCGTAATGGACTTTTTGGTCATATATCTGGTAATTTGCTCCCTTTCTGGTCCTTGGTCTTCGATTTTATCTGACCCATCCGGGAATTTTACTAGTGGCAATTCCCACAGCCCTTGGTTGCCCCTAGTGAGAGTGTCTTGCAGGGGGTTTAGGACCTATCACCCACCCATGTATCCCTCTCTTCACCAGCCCAGCGCCCCCGACAGGAGATTAGAACCGGTGAGAAAACAAAAAGACCTCCACGCGGACTTTAGAAGTCTCAGTTACACTCTCACACACAAACACTAGCAACCGCACCTTTACCCAACCGGACGGTATCTTACGAATCAGTCATCTTCATCCAGAATCCAACTGGACGGTATCCACAAGCATCTCTGCTGTCTTCGTCTGGGATCGAACCAGACGGTATCCACAAACGACTGTCGTCTTCATCCGGTTCGATTCCGGACACTGGAATCCAACCGAACGGTATCCAAACGACCCTGTCGTCTTCGTCCGGATCTTCGTGCGCAGAATTACAGGCAAAAAACAGCCAGCAAGGGAGCTCAAAAAAAAACCAACAAAACAAATTCTTTGCTTACCTTTATTCAGGTTCAGGATGGCATTAGTCCCGATCTGACTCAAACAGGAGCCACCAAATGGTGGGGCGCCTCTCCTAGATTAAATCAGAATTCAGGAACTATAGCCATCCCGGACGAGCCCCCAAATTGTTATAAATGGCTCAGGATTCAAATTAGGATTAAATAAAAAAATAGGATTTATTGAAAGAATATAAAGGAATAGAGGTAAGCAAACAGCGCTGGGTGCACCGGGAGTCTCCGCTCCACCAGGACGCACACCAGTTACATCAAGCAGCTGATTTTTATGCTCCTAGACTAATACATATTCATTACTACTTCTAAAAAAAATAGATTATTAAAATTAGCTTCCGGGGTGCAGTCTGTCCTACTGGAACATGCGCAGTCTCCTCTGGGGTCTCTTCTGGGGGTCTCTAGGGGTCTTTCATGCTGAAGGCTCGTAGTCTTCCTCTCCCCCTTTGTACTTACTTGGCACCATACCAAGTTTATAGAACATTCTCTTCAAGTCTTGTCTCCCAGCCGTCCTTCAGCTTCTTTTTCCTTCCTCTTAATCTCTCGGCCCCCCTAACCAGATACCAAAGATCCGCATAGTATCCCATAACAGTCACTAGTTGTTATCAGTTGTTCTGAAACTCCCAGACATCAAACACAAACAGCTTCACGAGTAATTAAAACATTCTTCCCCAGCCATTCACAGACACATCTATAGCAGTGTTAGAAATAGAAGTCTGGAATAACAAAAGCAAACAGGTTCATAAATTTAAGGAGTGATAAATTGACTAGAATGAGGGGGAGACTGGGACACACTGCAGCTGTGGTTCAAGAATTAAATTGCCAGTGCAGGGCCCAGAGGCAGACGGGATTCAAACAGAATTGTTCTTTATGGACACGAATTGTTAAAACATTCCTCACACCCTTATCATAAGCCATACAACAACACTTACATGTACACTTACGCTTGCACTTACCCTAGCAATTACTCGTACAATTACCCTCAACCTAACTATTAAGCTAACCCTAAACCTTACCCTTATCCTAACACTTACCCTTATCCTAAACCTTACCCTTTCTGCTACACTTACCCTTTGCCTAATTCTAAACCTTACCCTAACCCTCACCCTTACCTAAATCTAACCATTACCCTAACCCTCACCCTTACCCTTACCATTATACTTACTTTTACCCTTAACCTAAACCTTACCCCAACCCTTACCCTGACCCTTACATTAACCCTAACCCTTACCCTAACTCTAATCCTAACCCTTAACCTAAACCTTACACTTAATCTTAACTTTGACCTTACCCTTAAACTAATACATACCCTTACGTTTCCCTCACCATAACCCTAAAATTAACCGGAACCATTACCCTAACACTTATCCTTACCTAACCCTAACCCTTACTCTAACTTTTACCCTGACCCAGACCCATAGACTTCCCCTTCCCCTTACTCTTCCCCTTACCCTAACCCTTACCCTTACACTTATGGTTACCATTAACCTTACCCTTACCCTAACACTACCCTTACCCTATCCCTTACACTTATCCTTATCCATACAACTTACGCTTACCCTAACACTTAACCTTAACCTAACGTTAACCCTAAACCTTACCTGAACCCTTACTCTGACCCTTACATTAACCCTTACCCTAAAACTTACACTTAACCTTAACCTTACCCTTAACCTTAACCTAATACTTACCCTTACTTTTCCCTCACCCTAACCCTAAATTTAACCCTAACCATTACCCTTACCCTAACCCTTACTCTAACCCTTATCCTTACCATAACCCATACTCTAACACATACTTCTACCCATACCCGTACCCTTACCGTAACCATTACCCTTACCGTTACCGTTACCCTTACCCTTACCGTTACCGTTACCCTTACCGTTACCTTTACCCTTACCCTATCCCTTACCCTTAACCTAACCCTAAACCTTACCCTTATCCTAACACTTACCCTTACCGTAAAGCTTACCCTTTCTGCTACACTTACCCTTAGCCTAAATCTAAACCTTACACTTACCCTTAGCCTAACCCTCGCCCTTACCATTACCCATACCCTTATTCTTACCCTTACCCTAACCCTTACCTTTACACTTACGGTTACCATTAACCTTACCCTTACCCTAACACTTATCCTTAACCTAACCCTTACCCTAAACCTTACCCCAACCCTTACCCTGACCCTTACATTAACCCTAACCCTTACCCTAAACCTTACACTTACTCTTAACCTTAACCTTACCCTTAACATTAACCTAATACTTACGCATACGTTTTCCTGACTTTAACCCTAAAACTAACCCTAACCATTACCCTAACAATTAACCTTAACCTTACCCTAACCCTAACCCTTACTCTAACCCTTACCTTGACCCTTACCCTTATACTTACCCTAATTCTTACCCATACCATAACCCATACCCTAACACATATTTGTACCCTTAACCTTACCGTTACCCTTAACCTTACCCTTACCCTTACTCTATCCGTTACCCTTACGCTTACCCTTAACATAAACCTTACCCTTGACCTTACCCTTACCATAAGCCATACAACAACACTTACATGTACACTTACGCTTACACTTACCCTAGCAATTACTCGTACAATTACCCTTACCCTTACTCTTACCCTTACCCTTACCCTTACCCTTAACCTAAGCCGAAACCTTAAACCTTACAGTAAACCTTACCCTTTCTGCTACACTTACCCTTAGCCTAAATCTAAACCTTACACTTACCCTTACTGTAACCCTCACCCTTACCGTTGCCAATACCCTTACTCTTACCCTTACCCTAACCCTTCTCCTTACACTTACTGTTACCTTTAACATTACCCTTACCCTAACACTTACACTTATCCTTATCCATACCCTTACCCTACCCTAATCCTTACCCTTAACCTAACCCTAACCCTAAACCTTACCCCAGCCCTTACCCTGACCCTTACATTAACCCTAACCCTTACCCTAAAACTTACACTTACTCTTAACCTTAACCTTACCCTTAACATTAACCTAATACTTACGCATACGTTTTCCTGACTTTAACCCTAAAACTAACCCTAACCGTAACCCTTACCCTTACCCTAACCCTTACTCTAACCCTTACCCTGACCCGTACCCTTACACTTACCCTTACCCTAACCCTTACCCTTACCATAACCCATACCCTAACACGTACTTGTAGCCTTAACCTTACCGTTCCCCTTACCCTTACCTTTACTGTCTCTGTTAGCCTTACACTTACACTTAACATAAACCTTAACCTTAACCTAACCCTTATCATAAGCCATACAACAACACTTACATGTACACTTACGCTTGCACTTACCCTAGCAATTACTCGTACAATTACCCTTAACCTTACTATTAAGCTAACCCTAAACCTTACCCCTATCCTAACACTTACCCTTATCCTAAACCTTACCCTTTCTGCTACACTTACCCTTTGCCTAATTCTAAACCTTACCCGAACCCTCACCCTTACCTAAATCTAACTAAAATCTAACCATTACCCTTACCCCTCACCCTTATAATATACATACTTTTACCCTTTACCTAAACCTTTACCCCAACCCTTACCTTGACCCTTACATTAACCCTAATCCTTACACTAAACCTTACACTTACTCTTAACCTTAACCTTAGCTGTAACCTAATACTTACTCTTACGTTTCCCTCACCATAACCCTAAAATTAACCCTAACCATTACCCTAACACTTACCTTTACCCTAACCCTTACTCAAACCCTTACAATTACCCGTACTTTTACACATACCCTTACACTTACCCTTACTCTTAAACTTACACTAACCCTTACCCTTAACTAAATCTAACCCTTACACTAAACATCATCCTTACCCTTACCATTATCCCTTCTCTTACCCTTATCCTAAACGTTTCCCAAACCCTTACCCTTACATTAAACCTAACCCTTACCATAACTCTTAACCTTATCCTTAAACTTAACCTAATACTTACCCTTCCGTTTCCCTCACCCTAAACCTAAAATTAGCCTAAGCATTACCCTAACACTTACCCTTACTCTAACCCTTACCCTGAACTTAAGTGTAAGTGTTAGGATAACGTTAACCTTAAGGGTGACCCTTAAGCTTATCCTTAATGATTATAGTTAGGTTAAGGGTAATTGTACGAGTAATTACTAGGATAAGTGTAAGTGTAAGTGTACATGTAAGTGTTGATGTATGGCTTATGGTAAGGGTAAGGTAAAAGGTAAGGTTTATGTTAAGGGAAAGCGTAAGAGTAACGGATAGAATAAGGGTAAGTGTAACGGTTAAGTGTTAGGGTAATGGTTAGGGTTAATTTTAGGATTAGGGTGAGAAAAATGTAACGTTAAGTACTAGCTTAAGGTTAAGGGTAAGGTTAAGGTTAAGAGTAAGTGTAAGGTTTAGGTTAAGGGTTAGGGTTAATGTAAGGTTCAGGGAAAGGTTTGGGGTAAGGTTTAGGGTTAGGTTCAGCTTAAGGGTAAGGGTTGGGGTAAGGTTAAGGGTATGGATAAGGATAAGTGTAAGGGATAGGGTAAGGGTAAGGGTTAGCGTAAGGGTAAGATTAATGGTAAGGTTTATGTTAAGGGTAAGCGTAAGGGTAACGGATAGAGTAAGGGTAAGGGTAACGGTAAGGTTAAGGGTACAAATATGTGTTAGGGTATGGGTATTGGTATGGGTAAGAGTTAGGGTAATGTAAGGGTAAGGGTGAGTGTAAGGGTATGGGTCAGGGTAAGGGTTAGAGTAAGGGTTAGGGTTAGGGTAAGGGTAAGTGTTAGAATAATGGTTAGGGTTAATTTTAGGGTTAGGGTGAGGGAAACGTAAGGGTAAGTATTGGGTTAAGGTAAGGGTAAGTGTAAGGTTTAGATTTAGGCTAATGGTAAATGTAGCAGAAAGGGTAAGGTTTACGATAAGGGTAAGTGTTAGGGTAAGGGTAATGTTTAGGGTAAAATAAAGGGTAAGGATTACAGTAAGGGTAAGGGTACGGGTAGAATTTGTTAGAATATGGCTTATGGTAAGGGTAAGGTGTAGGGTAAGAGTAAGGGTAAGTGTATGTGTAAGGGTACGGGTCATTGTAAGGGTTAGAGTAAGGGTTAGGTTAAGGGTAGGTGTTAGGGTAATGGTTAGGGTAAATTTTAGGGTTAGGGTGAGGGAAACGGAAGGGTAAGTATTAGGTTAAGGATAAGGGTAAGGTTAAGGTTAAGAGTAAGTTTTAGGGTAAGGGTAAGGGTTAATGTAAGGGTCAGAGTAAGGGTTAAGGTAAGGTTTAGGGTTAGAGTTAGGTTAAGGTTAAGTTTTAGGGTAAGGGTAAGTTATATGTATAAGGATAAGTGTAAGGGTAAGTGTTAGGGTAAGTGTAAGGATAAGGATAAGTGTACAAGTCAGGGTAAGGTTTAGAGTTAGGATTAGGGTTTGAGTTAGGGTAAGGGTAAGTGTTAGGGTAATGGTTAGGGTTAATTTTAGGTGTAGGGTGACGGATAAGAAAGGGTAAGTAGTAGGTTAAGGTTAAGCGTAAGGTTAAGGTTAAGAGTAAGTGTAAGTTTTAGGGTACGGTTTAGGGTTAATGTAAGGGTCAGGGTAAGTGTTTGGGTAAGATTTAGGGTTAGGGTAAGAGTAAGTATATGGGTAATGGTAAGGGTAAGTGTTAGGGTTAGGGTAAGTGTAAGGTTTAGACTTAGGCTAAGGGTAAGTGTAGCAGAAAGGGTAAGGGTTACGGTAAGTGTAAGTGTAAGGATAAGGTTAAGGTTTAGGCTTACGTTAAGGGTAAGGGTAATGCTTTGGTAAGGGTAAGAGTAAGGGTAAAGGTAAGGGTTACGGTAAGGGTAAGGGTACTGGTAGAAGTATGTGTTAGAGTACGGCTTATGGTAAGGGTACAAGTAGCTCCCCCCCCAGAGACAGGACCCAAAGGTGTACAACCAGTTCCCAACACCCCTGAGACACAGGCCCCAACCCCCCCCCAGACACAGGGCCCCAAATTCTACAAGCAGCTCCCAACCCCTGCCAGGCAGGCCCCCTACCCTATACAAGCAGCTCCCAACCCTCCCCCAACGCCCCGAGGGAGGCCCCCAAGCCCCCCACAAGCACAGGCCCCTACAGTGTACAGGCAGCTCCCAGCCACCCCCAGATGCTGGCCCCAAAGTTGTACAAACAGCTCCCAGCCACCCTGCAGAAACAGATTCCTACGTTGTACAAGCAGTTCCCAGCCCGCTAGACACAGGCCCTGACCCCCCACAGATGCAGGCCCCAAAGGTGTACAAGCAGCTCCCACCCCTCCCCCAGGCGCAGGTCCCAAGCCCCCCCCCCAAACACAGGACCCTACAACCAGCACCCAACCCCCTACCCCCGATGCCAGGCCCAAAGGTGTAGAAGCAGCTCCAAACCTCCTCCCTCAACCCAGGCTCCAACAGTGTACAAGCAGCTCCCAACCAACCCTCCCCTTCCCCCCCCCCCCCCACCCCCCCGACACAGGCTCCAAAGGAATACAAAGAGCTCCCACCCCTCCCCCAGATGCTGGTCTCCACCCTCCCCCCCCCAGAAGCAGGCCCCAAAGGTGTAGAGTCAGCTCCCAACCCCCTCAATGCTGGCCCCAAGGGTCTACAAGCAGCTCCCCCCTTGCCCCCAGATACCGGCCCCCAGACACAGACCCCAAAAGCCTAATCACAGGCCCTGAACTCTAGAGGCAGGCTCCAAAACCCAGGACAAAGCCCCAGTGGTTCGAGACAGGGCCCAAATCCCAGACACAGGCCCCAAACGCTAAACATATGCCAAAAAAAGTATTAGTGCTGGTGCCAAATGTTACAGACAGGCCCAAAAGCCCAAGATGCTCAAGGCTGAGACTTAACTTGGCTTTCTGAATTACTGGAAAGAAGCTTTCATTCTCAGATAATTGTGTGCAGGCTGATTAAGGAGGTATTGGGGAGGCAAGGACAATCCCCAGACAAGGACTGTATATCTCGAAACAAGACACTGGAACTCATGATAAGGAAGCGGCAGGCGGACAGAGAAACGAATGTAAGGACTATAACTCTCGAAACTGGACATTGGAATTCATTATAAAGATACAACAAACGGGAGAATTAGCAACAACCAGCTCTTGCAATTAAGAAACATGCCAATTCAGCAGATTCCTGACCAAAGGTGAAAAGTACACTGTGAGGAAGACTCGGGGTCTTCCTCCCAAAGACCCCTGGCCACGTCCCAAAGACCCCTGCCCACAATTCTTGGAAGGCTCTGCGCAGGCGCAAGGTGCCAAAAGGCTAATTAGCATGAGAAGCGAGGGAAGGCGGGGATAGGTAATGCATATGTATAGGTGCTTGTAGAATATTGATAGATTGATTGTATAAATTCAAGACTGCTTTCTGCTTTGGGTATGCACGATAGGTGGAGAGATCCCCCGTGCATCCAGCGCTGCAATAAAGAATATACCACTTAAAGGAATTTCGGCTTCGATCTTTGAATCAATTTGGCGACCCAGATGGGACAACCTCTCTGCCGGACTGCAGGACGCGCTGGGAACAGGACTCCCTAGGGTACCCCCGGGATTTCCCGGAGGGACTCCTCGACTCACCGGATCACTGCGGAGGCAGACAAGGACCCCATCATTGTAAGTGAGTATATTCTTTATTCTGGTTTGGTTTTCTGGTAGACCGGTCATCTGGAACTGTCTGTAAGTCAGAAGGTGATCTTCTGCGAGGCAGTGTTTGGTATATACTTTGTGGTTAGCACCATAAGTACATGTTTGGGGACCTTAAGGAGGGAGCTCGCTTTAAGGTCCATCTGGAATTGTGTTGTCTATTTCGGTTTTCTGACTCATGGAGTATGGTATTTAACTCTGGTTATTGTTACTGCGATTTTGGCTATTTTCCTGGTGGTAATAGTAGGTTCGTGGCATTGTTATAAGAAAGATATCGTTACGGTGTTACACAGTTCGGTTTTCTGACTTATCGCATGTGGAATTTGACTCTGACTATTGTTACTGTGATTTTGGCAATATTGCTGGTAATAGTAGTTTTGTGACATCGCTACTGAAAGATATTGCGTGCCCGTATTTTTGTGAGTGATACGTTTTGTGATACGCTTTTGTAAGTAACATGTGTATTCTGAAAGTGTAAACTGGAAACTGGGGGGGCAAACAAGCAGTGAAATTTTAAAGAAAAGTGTGTTAGGCTGTGTTTTAAGTCACTGGAAGGATATTGGAGGATCTGCCGGTGGAAGTGTGAACAGGAAAACATTGATAAAATATCGTAATCGGTGGTGGCCGCTTTATAAGCTGGAATGTGGAGAAAAGTGGCCCCTAAATGGAACTTTAAACTCTAATATTTTGCTACAGTTAATGTTGTTTTTTGAGAAGCAGAACAGGATGAAATGTTGTATACTGATGTTTCAGCATCTTGGTGGGAAAAGGTACGGAATTAAGTTGGCCCCTGACTGAACCTTTGATGTTGGCATTTGAGAAGTACAGGCTGGAGAAAGATAAAGGAAGTGTTAAAAGGGTTGTTGAAAGTGTTAAAGGTGTTTGAAGTTGAATGAGCAGGGAAAGAGGATGTAGGAATGTTAATAGTTCTGCCTCTGCCCGAGGCAGAGATCTTAAAATCATGGGTGTTAGCCCTTTAGGGCAAAGGGACCATGATCGGTCCGAGAGAGTTGTCACAGAAACAGAAAAGAGGTCAACCCTTAAAACAACCTGAGTTCATGTGCGAGCTCAGATTGCTGATGGGACCGTTCAGGGAATTGCGGACAATTGCATTCCCCTGACCGACCCCAACTAAGACCCGAATCATCCTGAAAATTATGAACGGTTAAGTAAATACTAAAACCTGGATGAATTGGGAATTGAGAATATGCTTCCAACAAGGTCTAAAAGAAAGCCCTATGGAATTTTTGGACCAACTCTGAGATGTAATGAAAATAAATAAATAAATAAATAAATAAATAAATAAATAAAACAAAACGGTTTGGACCTGGCTTTGGAGGACAAATTGACTAGCCTTTTCCTAGGGTAATCAACCCCTGATTTCAACAGGAATAACGGGGACCTGGGGAATCTACCCTAGCGGATCCTCCACTGGTTATAATGAAGCTAGGGGAGGAATGGAAGTGAAATTTCTTATTGCTATGGGGCAACGTATTCAGTTCTAAATCAAGCATTAATGCCTTCACAGAATTATTATGTTAGGGTAAAAGGTGTGTCGTGGTTTAACCCGGCCGGCAGCTAAACACCACGCAGCTGTTCGCTCACCCTCCCCCTCCCTCTCTGGGACGGGGGAGAGAAATGGAAAGTGAAGCCCGTGAGTTGAGATAAAGACAGTTTAATAAGACAAAATAATAATAATAATAATAATAATAATAATAATAATAATAATAATAATAATAATAATAATAATAATAATAATAATGATGATGATGATAATGATAATGATAATAATAATACAATGATGATAATAGTACCACTACTAATAATGTGTACAAACAAGTGATGCACAATGCAATTGCTCACCACCCGCTGACCGATGCCCAGCCTAACCCCGAGCAGTCCGGCCCCCTCCCCCTGGCTAGCCACCCCTATGTATTGTTTAGCCTGACGTCAGATGCTATGGAATACCCCTTTGGCTAGTTTGGGTCACCTGTCCTGGGTGTGTCCCGTCCCAGCTCTTACTGCACCCCCAGCCTGCCTGTTGGCAGGACAGAGCAAGAAGCTGAGATGTCCTTGGCTTGGTATAAGCACTGCTCTGCAACAATTAAAACATCGGGGTGTTATCAGCACTCTTCTCATCCTAAGCCAAAACATAGCATTCTACCAGCTACTAGGAAGAAAATTAACTCTAACTGAAACCAGGACAAGGTGTAACCAAAAAGGCTTATTTTTGTGAACCTTTGAAGTACAAGTTAGGGAAACAATGGGGCATACACAGATTTTTATCTATGCCTAGCTCCTCATGGGCACTCTTAGGTAGAGATTTATTAGAGAAGGTAGGAGCAGAAATTGTCTTTGAAAAAGGGAAAATGGAATTAAGAACAGGAGAAGAACAACTAATAAATGTGTTAAGCTTGGCACTAATACAAACTGACCCTAAAAGTGAAATACCTTTAGAGATCACAGATCAAGTATGTCCAGGAGTTTGGGCTACCGAAGTCCCTGGAAGAGCTAAAAATGTGACCTTAATAATTATTAAATTAAAGCCAGGAGAGAAACCCGTTAAGGTTAAGTAATATCCTTTGAGGACAGAAGATAGGAAAGGAATTAAAGAGATAATTGATAAATTTTTACAGGATGGATTATTGCTTGAATGCGAATCAGAATACAATGCACCCATATTGCCAATTAAAAAGGCAGCTGAAAAAGCTATAGGCTAGTTCAGGATTTGAGGGCCATAAATAAAATCACTGAGGATATACATCCAGTAGTGGCAAACCCTTATACTTTGCTGACTAAATTAAAGAATAGTCAAGTCTGGTTTACCGTACGGGATTTAAAAGATGCCTTCTTCTGCCTAGGCTTAGCCACAGAAAGCCAAAACCTATTCGCCTTTGAATGGGAAAATCCCGATTCAGGCAGAAAGACGCAGCTTACGTGGACATTACTACCTCAAGGATTCAAGAATAGCCCCACTATTTTTGGAAACTAATTAGCAAGGGAACTCGAAACATGGATACCTCCGGACACTGAAGGGGCTTTGTTACAATATGTAGATGATCTCTTAATAGCTACCGAGACTAAAGGCAGTTGTATTCAATGGACTATAAGTCGTCTTAATTTTCTGGGTTTAAATGGATCTCAAGTCTCTTGACAGAAAGTCCAGCTGGCTCAACAAAGTGTGACCTATCTGGGATTTGACATTTCGGAAGGACAACGAGAACTAGGAACTGAACATAAGGAAGTCATTTGCCGGACTCCAGAACCTCAAATGGTAAAGGAGCTACAAACCTTTTTAGGAATGACAGGTTGGTGTCGCCTTTGGATTTATAATGATGGACTATTGGTAAAGCCTCTATGTGAATTGATAAAGATTAACCAGTCAAAGTTAGTCTGGACTGGAGAAGCACAAAAAGTCTTTAAACAACTTAAACAAGAATTGATGATTTTGAAATATCAAGCAATATTGGTAGAACAGGACGACGTGGAAATTGTGATCATTAATATTGTGAATCTAGCCTCTTTTCTTAGTGATGCTCCGGCACAACCTGTGATTCACGATTGTTTAGAAACTATAGAGACTGTGTATTCCAGCCGACCAGACCTTAAGGAGGAGCCCATGGAAGATGCGGAAGAAACTTGGTTCACGGATGGGAGCAGTTTTGTTACGCAAAGACAACGTAAAGCTGGATATGCTATAACAACTACTCAGCAGGTAATCGAGTCTAAGCCTTTACCCCCTGGAACATCAGCTCAAAAGGCGGAGATAGTTGCTCTCACGAGAGCATTGGAACTGGCAGCGGGAAAAAGGGTAAATATTTGGACAGATTCTAAATATACATTCGGCGTGGTACATGCTCATGGAGCAATTTGGAAAGACCATGGATTGCTGACCGCTCAGTGAAAACACAAAGTATGCTGAAGAAATTTTAAAATTGTTAGAGGCTGTAAAACAACCAGAAAAGGTAGCTATCATGCATTGTCAGGGACACCAAAAGGGGAACACCGATTTTGAAATTGGAAAATCGATTGGCAGAGGCTAAGCAGGCAGCTGAAATAACTGAGGTGAAGGCATTGTCTTTGATACCAGACGGTAAAATCCAAACTATATCCAAATTATACAAAAGAAGACTTAAAATTAATTGAAGATTTGAAAGGTAAAATGAAACCAGATGGATGAGTATATTTAAAAGATAACCACCTAGTAATACCCTCTAGTTTGACATGGCCCATAGTTCTTACAGAACACAATAAAACGCATTGGGGAGCTGGCACACTGCATAAGAGCCTGAGTCAGACATTAGTGGGACGATATGATAAAACAAGTAACTCAACAATGTAGCATTTGCTTACACAATAACCCCAATACCAAGGATAGAATAAAATTTGGAATAATCGGTAAAGGAAATTATTCGGGGCAACAGTGGCAAATTGATTTTTCAGAACTCCCTAGAAAAGGGGGGTATCATTATTTACTGGTTCTGACTGACACGTTTTCAGGAAGGCCTGAAGCCTTTCCCTGTCGAACAAACAAAGCAAGAGAAGTGGTTCAAGTCTTGTTAAATGAAATAATACCATGCTTTGGGATTCTAGTAGCAATGTCTTCTGATAGAGTTTCACATTTTTGTGCACGAGTGGTAGAACAGATAAGTAAGATTCTAAAGATAGATTGGCAACTGCATCCTCCTTATAGACCACAGGCAAGTGGACAGGTAGAAAAAATGAACCATTTAATTAAACAATAAATAGCTAAAATTGGATAAGAAGCTAATTTGTCATGGCCTCAATCCCTCCCTTTAGCATTACTTGGAATTAGAGTTAAACCTAGAATAAAAGGAAATTTGAGTCCCTTCAAAATCTTATATGGAAGGCCATAGCAATTTCTATTTAGTGGAGAGGACCTAGCGCAGTTAGGATCAGAATATTTATATGCTTATATAACTGAACTTCAGAAACAATTAAATAAAGTCCATAAATTTGTTTTAGGGACCCGGGCTAGAGGGTTGGATCAACCAATCCACCCCTTTAAGCTCGGGGATTATATATATATAAAGACTTTTTCAGGACAACCCCTACAGGAAAAATGGAAGGAAAGTGGATGGGACCATACCAAGGATTACTGACAACACACACCGCCATGAAGATTAAGAAGCAAGCAGCTTGGATCCACAATTCAAGGGTGAAGAAGGCCCCGGCGAGGATATGGACCACCACTCCAATTGGACCAACAAAATTACGGTTTTCCAGATCCTAATGGTTGCAGGGGTGCGGTTCTCGGATTTGGGGTGGGCAACTTGGGATGAGAACTTACACCTGACCTTAATACAAACAATTTCTCAAGTACCTAATAAGACGAACTGTTGGGTATGCACCCATCTGCCACAGCATGGGAATAAGGGTGTATCGTTAATTGGGATTCCCTTGCCTGCAAACTTATCTTGGACTAATTTGTGGGAAAACACATCTTGGGGTCGAAAATATTAAGCAGTTTTGGAACTAGAAGTGAGTAGCTTCATGCCGTTAGAATCCTATTATGTATGTGTACAAAGGTGTAACCCGCCTAAGGGTATAGGAAAACAGCATTGTATAAATACGGATACTACTTATGTGGGAAATCAGACATCTTGTAATTGAACAATTGATATTAGTACGACTAGCGGCTGGGCAAATTCAACCAGCTGGACGGTTCCAGAAGGAAAAGGGTGGTATTGGCTATGCCATGATACAGCCCGTAAGGTCTTGCCTGAGAATTGGAAGGGAACTTGCACTCTTGGAGCGGTAGTCCCCAATATGACAGTACATGATGTAGTGCCTCGAGGTTACTTGAGAAATCATATCCGGAGAATCAGATGAAAAATTAACAATCCATTGGTAGAGAGACACACCCCTTTCCATAGTTTTGTGCGATGGTTTATCCCACGGTTAGGAGTGAGTGAATTGGAAAAGGCAATAGTTAATATTTCTGCAATTATAGAGAAGTTAGAAAACAGAATTCTGGATGCTATAAAGGCTCAACAAGAAGAGATATCTAGTTTATCACAGGTAGTATTACCAAATCGGATGGCCCTAGACTTGTTACTGGCCACTCAAGGGGGAGTCTGTACAGTAATAAACACAAGTTGTTGTATGTATGTAGATCAGAGTGGAAGGATCTCTACTGACCTGGAAGAAATATGGAAGCAGACAAGGATCCTACATGAGATCAGTAAAGATGATCTTTCATGGAGTTTTAGTGAACTATGGAATAAGTGAACATCCTGGATGCCCAATTTCCAATGGCTGAAACAAGTATTCATTGCTCTAATCGTATTAGTAGTGTTAGGAATATTTGTGTGCATGTCGTTTAGATGCCTGCTTTGTTGTGTTACTGTAAATAATGAAAGTATCTGATGCAAAAGAATTTGCCTGGGAAAAAAAAAGGGGGGATTGATTAAGGAGGTATTGGGGAGGCAAGGACAATCCCCAGACAAGGACTGTATATCTCGAAACAAGACACTGGAACTCATGATAAGGAAGCGGCAGGCGGACAGAGAAACAAATGTAAGGACTATAAATCTCGAAACTGGACATTGGAATTCATTATAAAGATACAACAAACGGGAGAATTAGCAACAACCAGCTCTTGCAATTAAGAAACATGCCAATTCAGCAGATTCCTGACCAAAGGTGAAAAGTACACTGTGAGGAAGACTCGGGGTCTTCCTCCCAAAGACCCCTGCCCACGTCCCAAAGACCCCTGCCCACAATTCTTGGAAGGCTCTGCGCAGGCGCAAGGTGCCAAAATGCTAACTAGCATGAGAAGCGAGGGAAGGCGGGGATAGGTAATGCATATGTATAGGTGCTTGTAGAATATTGATAGATTGATTGTATAAATTCAAGACTGCTTTCTGCTTTGGGTATGCACGATAGGTGGAGAGATCCGCCGCGCATCCAGCGCTGCAATAAAGAATATACCACTTAAAGGAATTTCGGCTTCGATCTTTGAATCAATTTGGCGACCCAGATGGGACAACCTCTCTGCCGGACCGCAGGACGCGCTGGGAACAGGACTCCCTAGGGTACCCCCGGGATTTCCCGGAGGGACTCCTCGACTCACCGGATCACTGCGGAGGCAGACAAGGACCCCATCATTGTAAGTGAGTATATTCTTTATTCTGGTTTGGTTTTCTGGTAGACCGGTCATCTGGAACTGTCTGTAAGTCAGAAGGTGATGTTCTGCGAGGCAGTGTTTGGTATATACTTTGTGGTTAGCACCATAAGTACATGTTTGGGGACCTTAAGGAAGGAGCTCGCTTTAAGGTCCATCTGGAATTGTGTTGTCTATTTCGGTTTTCTGACTCATGGAGTATGGTATTTAACTCTGGTTATTGTTACTGCGATTTTGGCTATTTTCCTGGTGGTAATAGTAGGTTCGTGGCATTGTTATAAGAAAGATATCGTTACGGTGTTACACAGTTCGGTTTTCTGACTTATCGCATGTGGAATTTGACTCTGACTATTGTTACTGTGATTTTGGCAATATTGCTGGTAATAGTAGTTTTGTGACATCGCTACTGAAAGATATTGCGTGCCCGTATTTTTGTGAGTCATACGTTTTGTGATACGCTTTTGTAAGTAACATGTGTATTCTGAAAGTGTAAACTGGAAACTGGGGGGGCAAACAAGCAGTGAAATTTTAAAGAAAAGTGTGTTAGGCTGTGTTTTAAGTCACTGGAAGGATATTGGAGGATCTGCCGGTGGAAGTGTGAACAGGAAAACATTGATAAAATATCGTAATCAGTGGTGGCCGCTTTATAAGCTGGAATGTGGAGAAAAGTGGCCCCTAAATGGAACTTTAAACTCTAATATTTTGCTACAGTTACTGTTGTTTTTTGAGAAGCAGAACAGGATGAAATGTTGTATACTGATGTTTCAGCATCTTGGTGGGAAAAGGTACGGAATTAAGTTGGCCCCTGACTGAACCTTTGATGTTGGCATTAGAGAAGTACAGGCTGGAGAAAGATAAAGGAAGTGTTAAAAGGGTTGTTGAAAGTGTTAAAGGTGTTTGAAGTTGAATGAGCAGGGAAAGAGGATGTAGGAATGTTAATAGTTCTGCCTCTGCCCGAGGCAGAGATCTTAAAATCATGGGTGTTAGCCCTTTAGGGCAAAGGGACCATGATCGGTCTGAGAGAGTTGTCACAGAAACAGAAAAGAGGTCAACTCTTAAAACAACCTGAGTTCATGTGCGAGCTCAGATTGCTGATGGGACCGTTCAGGGAACTGCGGACAATTGCATTCCCCTGACCGACCCCCACTAAGACCCGAATCATCCTGAAAATTATGAACGGTTAAGTAAATACTAAAACCTGGATGAATTGGGAATTGAGAATATGCTTCCAACAAGGTCTAAAAGAAACCCCTGTGGAATTTTTGGATCAACTCTGAAATGTAATGAAAATAAATAAATAAATAAATAAATAAAACAAAACGGTTTGGACCTGGCTTTGGAGGACAAATTGACTAGCCTTTTCCTAGGGTAATCAACCCCTGATTTCAACAGGAATAACGGGGACCTGGGGAATCTATCCTAGCGGATCCTCCACTGGTTATAATGAAGCTAGGGGAGGAATGGAAGTGCAATTTCTTATTGCTATGGGGCAACGTATTCAGTTCTAAATCAAGCATTAATGCCTTCACAGAATTATTATGTTAGGGTAAAAGGTGTGTCGTGGTTTAACCCGGCCGGCAGCTAAACACCACGCAGCTGTTCGCTCACCCTCCCCCTCCCTCTCTGGGACAGGGGAAAGAAATGGAAAGTGAAGCCTGTGAGTTGAGATAAAGACAGTTTAATAAGAAAAAAAATAATAATAATAATAATAATGATAATAATAATGATAATAATAATACAATGATGATAATAGTACCACTACTAATAATGTGTACAAACAAGTGATGCACAATGCAATTGCTCACCACCCGCTGACCGATGCCCAGCCTAACCCCGAGCAGTCCGGCCCCCTCCCCCTGGCTAGCCACCCCTATGTATTGTTTAGCCTGACGTCAGATGCTATGGAATACCCCTTTGGCTAGTTTGGGTAACCTGTCCTGGGTCTGTCCCCTCCCAGCTCTTCCTGCACCCCCAGCCTGCCTGTTGGCAGGACAGAGCAAGAAGCTGAGATGTCCTTGGCTTGGTATAAGCACTGCTCTGCAACAGTTAAAACATCGGGGTGTTATCAGCACTCTTCTCATCCTAAGCCAAAACATAGCATTCTACCAGCTACTAGGAAGAAAATTAACTCTGTTCTAACTGAAACCAGGACAAGGTGTAACCAAAAAGGCTTATTTTTGTGAACCTTTGAAGTACAAGTTAGGGAAACAATGGGGCATACACAGATTTTTATCTATGCCTAGCTCCTCATGGGCACTCTTAGGTAGAGATTTATTAGAGCAAGTAGGAGCAGAAATTGTCTTTGAAAAAGGGAAAATGGAATTAAGAACAGGAGAAGAACAACTAATAAATGTGTTAAGCTTGGCACTAATACAAAGTGACCCTAAAAGTGAAATACCTTTAGAGATCACAGATCAAGTATGTCCAGGAGTTTGGGCTACCGAAGTCCCTGGAAGAGCTAAAAATGTGACCTTAATAATTATTAAACTAAAGCCAGGAGAGAAACCCGTTAAGGTTAAGTAATATCCTTTGAGGACAGAAGATAGGAAAGGAATTAAAGAGATAATTGATAAATTTTTACAGGATGGATTATTGCTTGAATGCGAATCAGAATACAATGCACCCATATTGCCAATTAAAAAGGCAGCTGAAAAAGCTATAGGCTAGTTCAGGATTTGAGGGCCATAAATAAAATCACTGAGGATATACATCCAGTAGTGGCAAACCCTTATACTTTGCTGACTAAATTAAAGAATAGTCAAGTCTGGTTTACCGTACTGGATTTAAAAGATGCCTTCTTCTGCCTAGGCTTAGCCACAGAAAGCCAAAACCTATTCGCCTTTGAATGGGAAAATCCCGATTCAGGCAGAAAGACGCAGCTTACGTGGACATTACTACCTCAAGGATTCAAGAATAGCCCCACTATTTTTGGAAACCAATTAGCAAGGGAACTCGAAACATGGATACCTCCGGACACTGAAGGGGCTTTGTTACAATATGTAGATGATCTCTTAATAGCTACCGAGACTAAAGGCAGTTGTATTCAATGGACTATAAGTCGTCTTAATTTTCTGGGTTTAAATGGATCTCAAGTCTCTTGACAGAAAGTCCAGCTGGCTCAACAAAGTGTGACCTATCTGGGATTTGACATTTCGGAAGGACAACGAGAACTAGGAACTGAACATAAGGAAGTCATTTGCTGGACTCCAGAACCTCAAATGGTAAAGGAGCTACAAACCTTTTTAGGAATGACAGGTTGGTGTCGCCTTTGGATTTATAATGATGGACTATTGGTAAAGCCTCTATGTGAATTGGTAAAGATTAACCAAAGTTAGTCTGGACTGGAGAAGCACAAAAAGTCTTTAAACAACTTAAACAAGAATTGATGATTTTGAACTATCAAGCAATATTGGTAGAACAGGACGACGTGGAAATTGTGATCATTAATATTGTGAATCTAGCCTCTTTTCTTACTGATGCTCCGGCACAACCTGTGATTCACGATTGTTTAGAAACTATAGAGACTGTGTATTCCAGCCGACCAGACCTTAAGGAGGAGCCCATGGAAGATGCGGAAGAAACTTGGTTCACGGATGGGAGCAGTTTTGTTACGCAAAGACAACGTAAAGCTGGATATGCTATAACAACTACTCAGCAAGTAATCGAGTCTAAGCCTTTACCCCCTGGAACATCAGCTCAAAAGGCGGAGATAGTTGCTCTCACGAGAGCATTGGAACTGGCAGCGGGAAAAAGGGTAAATATTTGGACAGATGCTAAATATACATTCGGCGTGGTACATGCTCATGGAGCAATTTGGAAAGACCATGGATTGCTGACCGCTCAGTGAAAACACAAAGTATGCTGAAGAAATTTTAAAATTGTTAGAGGCTGTAAAACAACCAGAAAAGGTAGCTATCATGCATTGTCAGGGACACCAAAAGGGGAACACCGATTTTGACATTGGAAAATTGATTGGCAGAGGCTAAGCAGGCAGCTGAAATAACTGAGGTGAAGGCATTGTCTTTGATAGCAGACGGTAAAATCCAAACTATATCCAAATTATACAAAAGAAGACTTAAAATTAATTGAAGATTTGAAAGGTAAAATGAAACCAGATGGATGAGTATATTTAAAAGATAACCACCTAGTAATACCCTCTAGTTTGACATGGCCCATAGTTCTTACAGAACACAATAAAACGCATTGGGGAGCTGGCACACTGCATAAGAGCCTGAGTCAGACATTAGTGGGACGATATGATAAAACAAGTAACTCAACAATGTAGCATTTGCTTACACAATAACCCCAATACCAAGGATAGAATAAAATTTGGAATAATCGGTAAAGGAAATTATTCGGGGCAACAGTGGCAAATTGATTTTTCAGAACTCCCTAGAAAAGGGGGGTATCATTATTTACTGGTTCTGACTGACACGTTTTCAGGAAGGCCTGAAGCCTTTCCCTGTCGAACAAACAAAGCAAGAGAAGTGGTTCAAGTCTTGTTAAATGAAATAATACCATGCTTTGGGATTCTAGTAGCAATGTCTTCTGATAGAGTTTCACATTTTTGTGCACGAGTGGTAGAACAGATAAGTAAGATTCTAAAGATAGATTGGCAACTGCATCCTCCTTACAGACCACAGGCAAGTGGACAGGTAGAAAAAATGAACCATTTAATTAAACAATAAATAGCTAAAATTGGATAAGAAGCTAATTTGTCATGGCCTCAATCCCTCCCTTTAGCATTACTTGGAATTAGAGTTAAACCTAGAATAAAAGGAAATTTGAGTCCCTTCAAAATCTTATATGGAAGGCCATAGCAATTTCTATTTAGTGGAGAGGACCTAACGCAGTTAGGATCAGAATATTTATATGCTTATATAACTGAACTTCAGAAACAATTAAATAAAGTACATAAATTTGTTTTAGGGACCAGGACTAGAGGGTTGGATCAACCAATCCACCCCTTTAAGCTCGGGGATTATATATATATAAAGACTTTTTCAGGACAACCCCTACAGGAAAAATGGAAGGAAAGTGGATGGGACCATACCAAGGATTACTGACAACACACACCGCCATGAAGATTAAGAAGCAAGCAGCTTGGATCCGCAATTCAAGGGTGAAGAAGGCCCCGGCGAGGATATGGACCACCACTCCAATTGGACCAACAAAATTACGGTTTTCCAGATCCTAATGATTGCAGGGGTGCGGTTCTCGGATTTGGGGTGGGCAACTTGGGATGAGAACTTACACCTTACCTTAATACAAACAATTTCTCAAGTACCTAATAAGACGAACTGTTGGGTATGCACCCATCTGCCACAGCATGGGAATAAGGGTGTATCGTTAATTGGGATTCCCTTGCCTGCAAAATTATCTTGGACTAATTTGTGGGAAAACACATCTTGGGGTCGAAAATATTAAGCAGTTTTGGAACTAGAAGTGAGTAGCTTCATGCCGTTAGAATCCTATTATGTATGTGTACAAAGGTGTAACCCGCCTAAGGGTATAGGAAAACAGCATTGTATAAATACGGATACTACTTCTGTGGGAAATCAGACATCTTGTAATTGAACAATTGATATTAGTACGACTAGCGGCTGGGCAAATTCAACCAGCTGGACGGTTCCAGAAGGAAAAGGGTGGTATTGGCTATGCAATGATACAGCCCGTAAGGTCTTGCCTGAGAATTGGAAGGGAACTTGCACTCTTGGAGCGGTAGTCCCCAATATGACCGTACATGATGTAGTGCCTCGAGGTTACTTGAGAAATCATATCCGGAGAATCAGATGAAAAATGAACAATCCATTGGTAGAGAGACACACCCCTTTTCATAGTTTTGTGCGATGGTTTATCCCATGGTTAGGAGTGAGTGAATTGGAAAAGGCAATAGTTAATATTTCTGCAATTATAGAGAAGTTAGAAAACAAAATTCTGGATGCTATAAAGGCTCAACAAGAAGAGATATCTAGTTTATCACAGGTCGTATTACAAAATCGGATGGCCCTAGACTTGTTACTGGCCACTCAAGGGGGAGTCTGTACAGTAATAAACACAAGTTGTTGTATGTATGTAGATGAGAGTGGAAGGATCTCTACCGACCTGGAAGAAATATGGAAGCAGACAAGGATCCTACATGAGATCAGTAAAGATGATCTTTCATGGAGTTTTAGTGAACTATGGAATAAGTTCACCTCCTGGTTGCCCAATTTCCAATGGCTGAAACAAGTATTCATTGCTCTAATCGTATTAGTAGTGTTAGGAATATTTGTGTGCATGTCGTTTAGATGCCTGCTTTGTTGTGTTACTGTAAATAATGAAAGTATCTGATGCAAAAGAATTTGCATGGGAAAAGAAAAGGGGGGATTGATTAAGGAGGTATTGGGGAGGCAAGGACAATCCCCAGACAAGGACTGTATATCTCGAAACAAGACACTGGAACTCATGATAAGGAAGCGGCAGGCGGACAGAGAAACGAATGTAAGGACTATAAATCTCGAAACTGGACATTGGAATTCATTATAAAGATACAACAAACGGGAGAATTAGCAACAACCAGCTCTTGCAATTAAGAAACATGCCAATTCAGCAGATTCCTGACCAAAGGTGAAAAGTACACTGTGAGGAAGACTCGGGGTCTTCCTCCCAAAGACCCCTGCCCACGTCCCAAAGACCCCTGCCCACAATTCTTGGAAGGCTCTGCGCAGGCGCAAGGTGCCAAAAGGCTAATTAGCATGAGAAGCGAGGGAAGGCGGGGATAGGTAATGCATATGTATAGGTGCTTGTAGAATATTGATAGATTGATTGTATAAATTCAAGACTGCTTTCTGCTTTGGGTATGCACGATAGGTGGAGAGATCCCCCGTGCATCCAGCGCTGCAATAAAGAATATACCACTTAAAGGAATTTCGGCTTCGATCTTTGAATCAATTTGGCGACCCAGATGGGACAACCTCTCTGCCGGACCGCAGGACGCGCTGGGAACAGGACTCCCTAGGGTACCCCCGGGATTTCCCGGAGGGACTCCTCGACTCACCGGATCACTGCGGAGGCAGACAAGGACCCCATCATTGTAAGTGAGTATATTCTTTATTCTGGTTTGGTTTTCTGGTAGACCGGTCATCTGGAACTGTCTGTAAGTCAGAAGGTGATCTTCTGCGAGGCAGTGTTTGGTATATACTTTGTGGTTAGCACCATAAGTACATGTTTGGGGACCTTAAGGAAGGAGCTCGCTTTAAGGTCCATCTGGAATTGTGTTGTCTATTTCGGTTTTCTGACTCATGGAGTATGGTATTTAACTCTGGTTATTGTTACTGCGATTTTGGCTATTTTCCTGGTGGTAATAGTAGGTTCGTGGCATTGTTATAAGAAAGATATCGTTACGGTGTTACACAGTTCGGTTTTCTGACTTATCGCATGTGGAATTTGACTCTGACTATTGTTACTGTGATTTTGGCAATATTGCTGGTAATAGTAGTTTTGTGACATCGCTACTGAAAGATATTGCGTGCCCGTATTTTTGTGAGTGATACGTTTTGTGATACGCTTTTGTAAGTAACATGTGTATTCTGAAAGTGTAAACTGGAAACTGGGGGGGCAAACAAGCAGTGAAATTTTAAAGAAAAGTATGTTAGGCTGTGTTTTAAGTCACTGGAAGGATATTAGAGGATCTGCCGGTGGAAGTGTGAACAGGAAAACATTGATAAAATATCGTAATCAGTGGTGGCCGCTTTATAAGCTGGAATGTGGAGAAAAGTGGCCCCTAAATGGAACTTTAACTATAATATTTTGCTACAGTTAATGTTGTTTTTTGAGAAGCAGAACAGGATGAAATGTTGTATACTGATGTTTCAGCATCTTGGTGGGAAAAGGTACGGAATTAAGTTGGCCCCTGACTGAACCTTTGATGTTGGCCTTAGAGAAGTACAGGCTGGAGAAAGATAAAGAAAGTGTTAAAAGGGTTGTTGAAAGTGTTAAAGGTGTTTGAAGTTGAATGAGCAGGGAAAGAGGATGTAGGAATGTTAATAGTTCTGCCTCTGCCCGAGGCAGAGATCTTAAAATCATGGGTGTTAGCCCTTTAGGGCAAAGGGACCATGATCGGTCCGAGAGAGTTGTCACAGAAACAGAAAAGCAGTCAACTCTTAACTGAGTTCATGTGCGAGCTCAGATTGCTGATGGGACCGTTCAGGGAACTGTGGACAATTGCATTCCCCTGACCGACCCCCACTAAGACCCGAATCATCCTGAAAATTATGAACGGTTAAGTAAATACTAAAACCTGGATGAATTGGGAATTGAGAATATGCTTCCAACAAGGTCTAAAAGAAACCCCTATGGAATTATTGGACCAACTCCGAAATGTAATGAAAATAAATAAATAAATAAATAAATAAATAAAACAAAACGGTTTGGACCTGGCTTTGGAGGACAAATTGACTAGCCTTTTCCTAGGGTAATCAACCCCTGATTTCAACAGGAATAACGGGGACCTGGGGAATGTACCCTAGCGGATCCTCCACTGGTTATAATGAAGGTAGGGGAGGAATGGAAGTGAAATTTCTTATTGCTATGGGGCAACGTATTCAGTTCTAAATCAAGCATTAATGCCTTCACAGAATTATTATGTTAGGGTAAAAGGTGTGTCGTGGTTTAACCCGGCTGGCAGCTAAACACCACGCAGCTGTTCGCTCACCCTCCCCCTCCCTCTCTGGGACGGGGGAGAGAAATGGAAAGTGAAGCCTGTGAGTTGAGATAAAGACAGTTTAATAAGAAAAAAAAAAAAAAAATAATAATAATAATAATGATAATGATAATGATAATGATAATAATAATACAATGATGATAATAGTACCACTACTAATAATGTGTACAAACAAGTGATGCACAATGCAATTGCTCACCACCCGCTGACCGATGCCCAGCCTAACCCCGAGCAGTCCGGCCCCCTCCCCCTGGCTAGCCACCCCTATGTATTGTTTAGCCTGACGTCAGATGCTATGGAATACCCCTTTGGCTAGTTTGGGTCACCTGTCCTGGGTCTGTCCCCTCCCAGCTCTTACTGCACCCCCAGCCTGCCTGTTGGCAGGACAGAGCAAGAAGCTGAGATGTCCTTGGCTTGGTATAAGCACTGCTCTGCAACAGTTAAAACATCGGGGTGTTATCAGCACTCTTCTCATCCTAAGCCAAAACATAGCATTCTACCAGCTACTAGGAAGAAAATTAACTCTGTTCTAACTGAAACCAGGACAAGGTGTAACCAAAAAGGCTTATTTTTGTGAACCTTTGAAGTACAAGTTAGGGAAACAATGGGGCATACACAGATTTTTATCTATGCCTAGCTCCTCATGGGCACTCTTAGGTAGAGATTTATTAGAGCAAGTAGGAGCAGAAATTGTCTTTGAAAAAGGGAAAATGGAATTAAGAACAGGAGAAGAACAACTAATAAATGTGTTAAGCTTGGCACTAATACAAAGTGACCCTAAAAGTGAAATACCTTTAGAGATCACAGATCAAGTATGTCCAGGAGTTTGGGCTACCGAAGTCCCTGGAAGAGCTAAAAATGTGACCTTAATAATTATTAAACTAAAGCCAGGAGAGAAACCCGTTAAGGTTAAGTAATATCCTTTGAGGACAGAAGATAGGAAAGGAATTAAAGAGATAATTGATAAATTTTTACAGGATGGATTATTGCTTGAATGCGAATCAGAATACAATGCACCCATATTGCCAATTAAAAAGGCAGCTGAAAAAGCTATAGGCTAGTTCAGGATTTGAGGGCCATAAATAAAATCACTGAGGATATACATCCAGTAGTGGCAAACCCTTATACTTTGCTGACTAAATTAAAGAATAGTCAAGTCTGGTTTACCGTACTGGATTTAAAAGATGCCTTCTTCTGCCTAGGCTTAGCCACAGAAAGCCAAAACCTATTCGCCTTTGAATGGGAAAATCCCGATTCAGGCAGAAAGACGCAGCTTACGTGGACATTACTACCTCAAGGATTCAAGAATAGCCCCACTATTTTTGGAAACCAATTAGCAAGGGAACTCGAAACATGGATACCTCCGGACACTGAAGGGGCTTTGTTACAATATGTAGATGATCTCTTAATAGCTACCGAGACTAAAGGCAGTTGTATTCAATGGACTATAAGTCATCTTAATTTTCTGGGTTTAAATGGATCTCAAGTCTCTTGACAGAAAGTCCAGCTGGCTCAACAAAGTGTGACCTATCTGGGATTTGACATTTCGGAAGGACAACGAGAACTAGGAACTGAACATAAGGAAGTCATTTGCCGGACTCCAGAACCTCAAATGGTAAAGGAGCTACAAACCTTTTTAGGAATGACAGGTTGGTGTCGCCTTTGGATTTATAATGATGGACTACTGGTAAAGCCTCTATGTGAATTGGTAAAGATTAACCAGTCAAAGTTAGTCTGGACTGGAGAAGCACAAAAAGTCTTTAAACAACTTAAACAAGAATTGATGATTTTGAAATATCAAGCAATATTGGTAGAACAGGACGACGTGGAAATTGTGATAATTAATATTGTGAATCTAGCCTCTTTTCTTAGTGATGCTCCGGCACAACCTGTGATTCACGATTGTTTAGAAACTATAGAGACTGTGTATTCCAGCCGACCAGACCTTAAGGAGGAGCCCATGGAAGATGCGGAAGAAACTTGGTTCACGGATGGGAGCAGTTTTGTTACGCAAAGACAACGTAAAGCTGGATATGCTATAACAACTACTCAGCAAGTAATCGAGTCTAAGCCTTTACCCCCTGGAACATCAGCTCAAAAGGCGGAGATAGTTGCTCTCACGAGAGCATTGGAACTGGCAGCGGGAAAAAGGGTAAATATTTGGACAGATGCTAAATATACATTCGGCGTGGTACATGCTCATGGAGCAATTTGGAAAGACCATGGATTGCTGACCGCTCAGTGAAAACACAAAGTATGCTGAAGAAATTTTAAAATTGTTAGAGGCTGTAAAACAACCAGAAAAGGTAGCTATCATGCATTGTCAGGGACACCAAAAGGGGAACACCGATTTTGACATTGGAAAATCGATTGGCAGAGGCTAAGCAGGCAGCTGAAATAACTGAGGTGAAGGCATTGTCTTTGATAGCAGACGGTAAAATCCAAACTATATCCAAATTATACAAAAGAAGACTTAAAATTAATTGAAGATTTGAAAGGTAAAATGAAACCAGATGGATGAGTATATTTAAAAGATAACCACCTAGTAATACCCTCTAGTTTGACATGGCCCATAGTTCTTACAGAACACAATAAAACGCATTGGGGAGCTGGCACACTGCATAAGAGCCTGAGTCAGACATTAGTGGGACGATATGATAAAACAAGTAACTCAACAATGTAGCATTTGCTTACACAATAACCCCAATACCAAGGATAGAATAAAATTTGGAATAATCGGTAAAGGAAATTATTCGGGGCAACAGTGGCAAATTGATTTTTCAGAACTCCCTAGAAAAGGGGGGTATCATTATTTACTGGTTCTGACTGACACGTTTTCAGGAAGGCCTGAAGCCTTTCCCTGTCGAACAAACAAAGCAAGAGAAGTGGTTCAAGTCTTGTTAAATGAAATAATACCATGCTTTGGGATTCTAGTAGCAATGTCTTCTGATAGAGTTTCACATTTTTGTGCACGAGTGGTAGAACAGATAAGTAAGATTCTAAAGATAGATTGGCAACTGCATCCTCCTTATAGACCACAGGCAAGTGGACAGGTAGAAAAAATGAACCATTTAATTAAACAATAAATAGCTAAAATTGGATAAGAAGCTAATTTGTCATGGCCTCAATCCCTCCCTTTAGCATTACTTGGAATTAGAGTTAAACCTAGAATAAAAGGAAATTTGAGTCCCTTCAAAATCTTATATGGAAGGCCATAGCAATTTCTATTTAGTGGAGAGGACCTAACGCAGTTAGGATCAGAATATTTATATGCTTATATAACTGAACTTCAGAAACAATTAAATAAAGTCCATAAATTTGTTTTAGGGACCAGGGCTAGAGGGTTGGATCAACCAATCCACCCCTTTAAGCTCGGGGATTATATATATATAAAGACTTTTTCAGGACAACCCCTGCAGGAAAAATGGAAGGAAAGTGGATGGGACCATACCAAGTATTACTGACAACACACACCGCCATGAAGATTAAGAAGCAAGCAGCTTGGATCCGCAATTCAAGGGTGAAGAAGGCCCCGGCGAGGATATGGACCACCACTCCAATTGGACCAACAAAATTACGGTTTTCCAGATCCTAATGATTGCAGGGGTGCGGTTCTCGGATTTGGGGTGGGCAACTTGGGATGAGAACTTACACCTGACCTTAATACAAACAATTTCTCAAGTACCTAATAAGACGAACTGTTGGGTATGCACCCATCTGCCACAGCATGGGAATAAGGGTGTATCGTTAATTGGGATTCCCTTGCCTGCAAACTTATCTTGGACTAATTTGTGGGAAAACACATCTTGGGGTCGAAAATATTAAGCAGTTTTGGAACTAGAAGTGAG
This sequence comes from Netta rufina, assembly GCF_964035555.1. NCBI lineage: Eukaryota > Metazoa > Chordata > Aves > Anseriformes > Anatidae > Netta > Netta rufina. The sequence goes on from NC_140138.1 coordinate 354,697, forward strand.
TAGCTTCATGCCGTTAGAATCCTATTATGTATGTGTACAAAGGTGTAACCCGCCTAAGGGTATAGGAAAACAGCATTGTATAAATACGGATACTACTTATGTGGGAAATCAGACATCTTGTAATTGAACAATTGATATTAGTACGACTAGCGGCTGGGCAAATTCAACCAGCTGGACGGTTCCAGAAGGAAAAGGGTGGTATTGGCTATGCAATGATACAGCCCGTAAGGTCTTGCCTGAGAATTGGAAGGGAACTTGCACTCTTGGAGCGGTAGTCCCCAATATGACAGTACATGATGTAGTGCCTCGAGGTTACTTGAGAAATCATATCCGGAGAATCAGATGAAAAATTAACAATCCATTGGTAGAGAGACACACCCCTTTCCATAGTTTTGTGCGATGGTTTATCCCACGGTTAGGAGTGAGTGAATTGGAAAAGGCAATAGTTAATATTTCTGCAATTATAGAGAAGTTAGAAAACAAAATTCTGGATGCTATAAAGGCTCAACAAGAAGAGATATCTAGTTTATCACAGGTAGTATTACCAAATCGGATGGCCCTAGACTTGTTACTGGCCACTCAAGGGGGAGTCTGTACAGTAATAAACACAAGTTGTTGTATGTATGTAGATCAGAGTGGAAGGATCTCTACCGACCTGGAAGAAATATGGAAGCAGACAAGGATCCTACATGAGATCAGTAAAGATGATCTTTCATGGAGTTTTAGTGAACTATGGAATAAGTTCACCTCCTGGTTGCCCAATTTCCAATGGCTGAAACAAGTATTCATTGCTCTAATCGTATTAGTAGTGTTAGGAATATTTGTGTGGATGTCGTTTAGATGCCTGCTTTGTTGTGTTACTGTAAATAATGAAAGTATCTGATGCAAAAGAATTTGCATGGGAAAAGAAAAGGGGAGATTGATTAAGGAGGTATTGGGGAGGCAAGGACAATCCCCAGACAAGGACTGTATATCTCGAAACAAGACACTGGAACTCATGATAAGGAAGCGGCAGGCGGACAGAGAAACGAATGTAAGGACTATAACTCTCGAAACTGGACATTGGAATTCATTATAAAGATACAACAAACGGGAGAATTAGCAACAACCAGCTCTTGCAATTAAGAAACATGCCAATTCAGCAGATTCCTGACCAAAGGTGAAAAGTACACTGTGAGGAAGACTCGGGGTCTTCCTCCCAAAGACCCCTGCCCACGTCCCAAAGACCCCTACCCACAATTCTTGGAAGGCTCTGCGCAGGCGCAAGGTGCCAAAAGGCTAATTAGCATGAGAAGCGAGGGAAGGCGGGGATAGGTAATGCATATGTATAGGTGCTTGTAGAATATTGATAGATTGATTGTATAAATTCAAGACTGCTTTCTGCTTTGGGTATGCACGACAGGTGGAGAGATCCCCCGTGCATCCAGCGCTGCAATAAAGAATATACCACTTAAAGGAATTTCGGCTTCGATCTTTGAATCAATTTGGCGACCCAGATGGGACAACCTCTCTGCCGGACCGCAGGACCCGCTGGGAACAGGACTCCCTAGGGTACCCCCGGGATTTCCCGGAGGGACTCCTCGACTCACCGGATCACTGCGGAGGCAGACAAGGACCCCATCATTGTAAGTGAGTATATTCTTTATTCTGGTTTGGTTTTCTGGTAGACCGGTCATCTGGAACTGTCTGTAAGTCAGAAAGTGATCTTCTGCGAGGCAGTGTTTGGTATATACTTTGTGGTTAGCACCATAAGTACATGCTTGGGGACCTTAAGGAAGGAGCTCGCTTTAAGGTCCATCTGGAATTGTGTTGTCTATTTCGGTTTTCTGACTCATGGAGTATGGTATTTAACTCTGGTTATTGTTACTGCGATTTTGGCTATTTTCCTGGTGGTAATAGTAGGTTCGTGGCATTGTTATAAGAAAGATATCGTTACGGTGTTACACAGTTCGGTTTTCTGACTTATCGCATGTGGAATTTGACTCTGACTATTGTTACTGTGATTTTGGCAATATTGCTGGTAATAGTAGTTTTGTGACATCGCTACTGAAAGATATTGCGTGCCCGTATTTTTGTGAGTGATACGTTTTGTGATACGCTTTTGTAAGTAACATGTGTATTCTGAAAGTGTAAACTGGAAACTGGGGGGGCAAACAAGCAGTGAAATTTTAAAGAAAAGTGTGTTAGGCTGTGTTTTAAGTCACTGGAAGGATATTGGAGGATCTGCCGGTGGAAGTGTGAACAGGAAAACATTGATAAAATATCGTAATCAGTGGTGGCCGCTTTATAAGCTGGAATGTGGAGAAAAGTGGCCCCTAAATGGAACTTTAAACTCTAATATTTTGCTACAGTTACTGTTGTTTTTTGAGAAGCAGAACAGGATGAAATGTTGTATACTGATGTTTCAGCATCTTGGTGGGAAAAGGTACGGAATTAAGTTGGCCCCTGACTGAACCTTTGATGTTGGCATTAGAGAAGTACAGGCTGGAGAAAGATAAAGGAAGTGTTAAAAGGGTTGTTGAAAGTGTTAAAGGTGTTTGAAGTTGAATGAGCAGGGAAAGAGGATGTAGGAATGTTAATAGTTCTGCCTCTGCCCGAGGCAGAGATCTTAAAATCATGGGTGTTAGCCCTTTAGGGCAAAGGGACCATGATCGGTCCGAGAGAGTTGTCACAGAAACAGAAAAGAGGTCAACTCTTAAAACAACCTGAGTTCATGTGCGAGCTCAGATTGCTGATGGGACCGTTCAGGGAACTGCGGACAATTGCATTCCCCTGACCGACCCCCACTAAGACCCGAATCATCCTGAAAATTATGAACGGTTAAGTAAATACTAAAACCTGGATGAATTGGGAATTGAGAATATGCTTCCAACAAGGTCTAAAAGAAAGCCCTATGGAATTTTTGGACCAACTCCGAAATGTAATGAAAATAAATAAATAAATAAATAAATAAAACAAAACGGTTTGGACCTGGCTTTGGAGGACAAATTGACTAGCCTTTTCCTAGGGTAATCAACCCCTGATTTCAACAGGAATAACGGGGACCTGGGGAATGTACCCTAGCGGATCCTCCACTGGTTATAATGAAGCTAGGGGAGGAATGGAAGTGAAATTTCTTATTGCTATGGGGCAACGTATTCAGTTCTAAATCAAGCATTAATGCCTTCACAGAATTATTATGTTAGGGTAAAAGGTGTGTCGTGGTTTAACCCGGCCGGCAGCTAAACACCACGCAGCTGTTCGCTCACCCTCCCCCTCCCTCTCTGGGACGGGGGAGAGAAATGGAAAGTGAAGCCTGTGAGTTGAGATAAAGACAGTTTAATAAGAAAAAAAAAAAATAATAATAATAATAATAATGATAATGATAATGATAATAATAATACAATGATGATAATAGTACCACTACTAATAATGTGTACAAACAAGTGATGCACAATGCAATTGCTCACCACCCGCTGACCGATGCCCAGCCTAACCCCGAGCAGTCCGGCCCCCTCCCCCTGGCTAGCCACCCCTATGTATTGTTTAGCCTGACGTCAGATGCTATGGAATACCCCTTTGGCTAGTTTGGGTCACCTGTCCTGGGTCTGTCCCCTCCCAGCTCTTACTGCACCCCCAGCCTGCCTGTTGGCAGGACAGAGCAAGAAGCTGAGATGTCCTTGGCTTGGTATAAGCACTGCTCTGCAACAGTTAAAACATCGGGGTGTTATCAGCACTCTTCTCATCCTAAGCCAAAACATAGCATTCTACCAGCTACTAGGAAGAAAATTAACTCTGTTCTAACTGAAACCAGGACAAGGTGTAACCAAAAAGGCTTATTTTTGTGAACCTTTGAAGTACAAGTTAGGGAAACAATGGGGCATACACAGATTTTTATCTATGCCTAGCTCCTCATGGGCACTCTTAGGTAGAGATTTATTAGAGCAAGTAGGAGCAGAAATTGTCTTTGAAAAAGGGAAAATGGAATTAAGAACAGGAGAAGAACAACTAATAAATGTGTTAAGCTTGGCACTAATACAAAGTGACCCTAAAAGTGAAATACCTTTAGAGATCACAGATCAAGTATGTCCAGGAGTTTGGGCTACCGAAGTCCCTGGAAGAGCTAAAAATGTGACCTTAATAATTATTAAACTAAAGCCAGGAGAGAAACCCGTTAAGGTTAAGTAATATCCTTTGAGGACAGAAGATAGGAAAGGAATTAAAGAGATAATTGATAAATTTTTACAGGATGGATTATTGCTTGAATGCGAATCAGAATACAATGCACCCATATTGCCAATTAAAAAGGCAGCTGAAAAAGCTATAGGCTAGTTCAGGATTTGAGGGCCATAAATAAAATCACTGAGGATATACATCCAGTAGTGGCAAACCCTTATACTTTGCTGACTAAATTAAAGAATAGTCAAGTCTGGTTTACCGTACTGGATTTAAAAGATGCCTTCTTCTGCCTAGGCTTAGCCACAGAAAGCCAAAACCTATTCGCCTTTGAATGGGAAAATCCCGATTCAGGCAGAAAGACGCAGCTTACGTGGACATTACTACCTCAAGGATTCAAGAATAGCCCCACTATTTTTGGAAACCAATTAGCAAGGGAACTCGAAACATGGATACCTCCGGACACTGAAGGGGCTTTGTTACAATATGTAGATGATCTCTTAATAGCTACCGAGACTAAAGGCAGTTGTATTCAATGGACTATAAGTCATCTTAATTTTCTGGGTTTAAATGGATCTCAAGTCTCTTGACAGAAAGTCCAGCTGGCTCAACAAAGTGTGACCTATCTGGGATTTGACATTTCGGAAGGACAACGAGAACTAGGAACTGAACATAAGGAAGTCATTTGCCGGACTCCAGAACCTCAAATGGTAAAGGAGCTACAAACCTTTTTAGGAATGACAGGTTGGTGTCGCCTTTGGATTTATAATGATGGACTATTGGTAAAGCCTCTATGTGAATTGGTAAAGATTAACCAGTCAAAGTTAGTCTGGACTGGAGAAGCACAAAAAGTCTTTAAACAACTTAAACAAGAATTGATGATTTTGAAATATCAAGCAATATTGGTAGAACAGGACGACGTGGAAATTGTGATCATTAATATTGTGAATCTAGCCTCTTTTCTTAGTGATGCTCCGGCACAACCTGTGATTCACGATTGTTTAGAAACTATAGAGACTGTGTATTCCAGCCGACCAGACCTTAAGGAGGAGCCCATGGAAGATGCGGAAGAAACTTGGTTCACGGATGGGAGCAGTTTTGTTACGCAAAGACAACGTAAAGCTGGATATGCTATAACAACTACTCAGCAAGTAATCGAGTCTAAGCCTTTACCCCCTGGAACATCAGCTCAAAAGGCGGAGATAGTTGCTCTCACGAGAGCATTGGAACTGGCAGCGGGAAAAAGGGTAAATATTTGGACAGATGCTAAATATACATTCGGCGTGGTACATGCTCATGGAGCAATTTGGAAAGACCATGGATTGCTGACCGCTCGGTGAAAACACAAAGTATGCTGAAGAAATTTTAAAATTGTTAGAGGCTGTAAAACAACCAGAAAAGGTAGCTATCATGCATTGTCAGGGACACCAAAAGGGGAACACCGATTTTGACATTGGAAAATCGATTGGCAGAGGCTAAGCAGGCAGCTGAAATAACTGAGGTGAAGGCATTGTCTTTGATAGCAGACGGTAAAATCCAAACTATATCCAAATTATACAAAAGAAGACTTAAAATTAATTGAAGATTTGAAAGGTAAAATGAAACCAGATGGATGAGTATATTTAAAAGATAACCACCTAGTAATACCCTCTAGTTTGACATGGCCCATAGTTCTTACAGAACACAATAAAACGCATTGGGGAGCTGGCACACTGCATAAGAGCCTGAGTCAGACATTAGTGGGACGATATGATAAAACAAGTAACTCAACAATGTAGCATTTGCTTACACAATAACCCCAATACCAAGGATAGAATAAAATTTGGAATAATCGGTAAAGGAAATTATTCGGGGCAACAGTGGCAAATTGATTTTTCAGAACTCCCTAGAAAAGGGGGGTATCATTATTTACTGGTTCTGACTGACACGTTTTCAGGAAGGCCTGAAGCCTTTCCCTGTCGAACAAACAAAGCAAGAGAAGTGGTTCAAGTCTTGTTAAATGAAATAATACCATGCTTTGGGATTCTAGTAGCAATGTCTTCTGATAGAGTTTCACATTTTTGTGCACGAGTGGTAGAACAGATAAGTAAGATTCTAAAGATAGATTGGCAACTGCATCCTCCTTATAGACCACAGGCAAGTGGACAGGTAGAAAAAATGAACCATTTAATTAAACAATAAATAGCTAAAATTGGATAAGAAGCTAATTTGTCATGGCCTCAATCCCTCCCTTTAGCATTACTTGGAATTAGAGTTAAACCTAGAATAAAAGGAAATTTGAGTCCCTTCAAAATCTTATATGCAAGGCCATAGCAATTTCTATTTAGTGGAGAGGACCTAACGCAGTTAGGATCAGAATATTTATATGCTTATATAACTGAACTTCAGAAACAATTAAATAAAGTCCATAAATTTGTTTTAGGGACCAGGGCTAGAGGGTTGGATCAACCAATCCACCCCTTTAAGCTCGGGGATTATATATATATAAAGACTTTTTCAGGACAACCCCTACAGGAAAAATGGAAGGAAAGTGGATGGGACCATACCAAGTATTACTGACAACACACACCGCCATGAAGATTAAGAAGCAAGCAGCTTGGATCCGCAATTCAAGGGTGAAGAAGGCCCCGGTGAGGATATGGACCACCACTCCAATTGGACCAACAAAATTACGGTTTTCCAGATCCTAATGATTGCAGGGGTGCGGTTCTCGGATTTGGGGTGGGCAACTTGGGATGAGAACTTACACCTGACCTTAATACAAACAATTTCTCAAGTACCTAATAAGACGAACTGTTGGGTATGCACCCATCTGCCACAGCATGGGAATAAGGGTGTATCGTTAATTGGGATTCCCTTGCCTGCAAACTTATCTTGGACTAATTTGTGGGAAAACACATCTTGGGGTCGAAAATATTAAGCAGTTTTGGAACTAGAAGTGAGTAGCTTCGTGCCGTTAGAATCCTATTATGTATGTGTACAAAGGTGTAACCCGCCTAAGGGTATAGGAAAACAGCATTGTATAAATACGGATACTACTTATGTGGGAAATCAGACATCTTGTAATTGAACAATTGATATTAGTACGACTAGCGGCTGGGCAAATTCAACCAGCTGGACGGTTCCAGAAGGAAAAGGGTGGTATTGGCTATGCAATGATACAGCCCGTAAGGTCTTGCCTGAGAATTGGAAGGGAACTTGCACTCTTGGAGCGGTAGTCCCCAATATGACAGTACATGATGTAGTGCCTCGAGGTTACTTGAGAAATCATATCCGGAGAATCAGATGAAAAATGAACAATCCATTGGTAGAGAGACACACCCCTTTCCATAGTTTTGTGCAATGGTTTATCCCACGGTTAGGAGTGAGTGAATTGGAAAAGGCAATAGTTAATATTTCTGCAATTATAGAGAAGTTAGAAAACAAAATTCTGGATGCTATAAAGGCTCAACAAGAAGAGATATCTAGTTTATCACAGGTAGTATTACAAAATCGGATGGCCCTAGACTTGTTACTGGCCACTCAAGGGGGAGTCTGTACAGTAATAAACACAAGTTGTTGTATGTATGTAGATCAGAGTGGAAGGATCTCTACCGACCTGGAAGAAATATGGAAGCAGACAAGGATCCTACATGAGATCAGTAAAGATGATCTTTCATGGAGTTTTAGTGAACTATGGAATAAGTTCACCTCCTGGTTGCCCAATTTCCAATGGCTGAAACAAGCATTCATTGCTCTAATCGTATTAGTAGTGTTAGGAATATTTGTGTGCATGTCGTTTAGATGCCTGCTTTGTTGTGTTACTGTAAATAATGAAAGTATCTGATGCAAAAGAATTTGCATGGGAAAAGAAAAGGGGAGATTGATTAAGGAGGTATTGGGGAGGCAAGGACAATCCCCAGACAAGGACTGTATATCTCGAAACAAGACACTGGAACTCATGATAAGGAAGCGGCAGGCGGACAGAGAAACGAATGTAAGGACTATAACTCTCGAAACTGGACATTGGAATTCATTATAAAGATACAACAAACGGGAGAATTAGCAACAACCAGCTCTTGCAATTAAGAAACATGCCAATTCAGCAGATTCCTGACCAAAGGTGAAAAGTACACTGTGAGGAAGACTCGGGGTCTTCCTCCCAAAGACCCCTGCCCACATCCCAAAGACCCCTACCCACAATTCTTGGAAGGCTCTGCGCAGGCGCAAGGTGCCAAAAGGCTAATTAGCATGAGAAGCGAGGGAAGGCGGGGATAGGTAATGCATATGTATAGGTGCTTGTAGAATATTGATAGATTGATTGTATAAATTCAAGACTGCTTTCTGCTTTGGGTATGCACGACAGGTGGAGAGATCCCCCGTGCATCCAGTGCTGCAATAAAGAATATACCACTTAAAGGAATTTCGGCTTCGATCTTTGAATCAATTTGGCGACCCAGATGGGACAACCTCTCTGCCGGACCGCAGGACCCGCTGGGAACAGGACTCCCTAGGGTACCCCCGGGATTTCCCGGAGGGACTCCTCGACTCACCGGATCACTGCGGAGGCAGACAAGGACCCCATCATTGTAAGTGAGTATATTCTTTATTCTGGTTTGGTTTTCTGGTAGACCGGTCATCTGGAACTGTCTGTAAGTCAGAAAGTGATCTTCTGCGAGGCAGTGTTTGGTATATACTTTGTGGTTAGCACCATAAGTACATGCTTGGGGACCTTAAGGAAGGAGCTCGCTTTAAGGTCCATCTGGAATTGTGTTGTCTATTTCGGTTTTCTGACTCATGGAGTATGGTATTTAACTCTGGTTATTGTTACTGCGATTTTGGCTATTTTCCTGGTGGTAATAGTAGGTTCGTGGCATTGTTATAAGAAAGATATCGTTACGGTGTTACACAGTTCGGTTTTCTGACTTATCGCATGTGGAATTTGACTCTGACTATTGTTACTGTGATTTTGGCAATATTGCTGGTAATAGTAGTTTTGTGACATCGCTACTGAAAGATATTGCGTGCCCGTATTTTTGTGAGTGATACGTTTTGTGATACGCTTTTGTAAGTAACATGTGTATTCTGAAAGTGTAAACTGGAAACTGGGGGGGCAAACAAGCAGTGAAATTTTAAAGAAAAGTGTGTTAGGCTGTGTTTTAAGTCACTGGAAGGATATTGGAGGATCTGCCGGTGGAAGTGTGAACAGGAAAACATTGATAAAATATCGTAATCAGTGGTGGCCGCTTTATAAGCTGGAATGTGGAGAAAAGTGGCCCCTAAATGGAACTTTAAACTCTAATATTTTGCTACAGTTACTGTTGTTTTTTGAGAAGCAGAACAGGATGAAATGTTGTATACTGATGTTTCAGCATCTTGGTGGGAAAAGGTACGGAATTAAGTTGGCCCCTGACTGAACCTTTGATGTTGGCATTAGAGAAGTACAGGCTGGAGAAAGATAAAGGAAGTGTTAAAAGGGTTGTTGAAAGTGTTAAAGGTGTTTGAAGTTGAATGAGCAGGGAAAGAGGATGTAGGAATGTTAATAGTTCTGCCTCTGCCCGAGGCAGAGATCTTAAAATCATGGGTGTTAGCCCTTTAGGGCAAAGGGACCATGATCGGTCCGAGAGAGTTGTCACAGAAACAGAAAAGAGGTCAACTCTTAAAACAACCTGAGTTCATGTGCGAGCTCAGATTGCTGATGGGACCGTTCAGGGAACTGCGGACAATTGCATTCCCCTGACCGACCCCCACTAAGACCCGAATCATCCTGAAAATTATGAACGGTTAAGTAAATACTAAAACCTGGATGAATTGGGAATTGAGAATATGCTTCCAACAAGGTCTAAAAGAAAGCCCTATGGAATTTTTGGACCAACTCCGAAATGTAATGAAAATAAATAAATAAATAAATAAATAAAACAAAACGGTTTGGACCTGGCTTTGGAGGACAAATTGACTAGCCTTTTCCTAGGGTAATCAACCCCTGATTTCAACAGGAATAACGGGGACCTGGGGAATGTACCCTAGCGGATCCTCCACTGGTTATAATGAAGCTAGGGGAGGAATGGAAGTGAAATTTCTTATTGCTATGGGGCAACGTATTCAGTTCTAAATCAAGCATTAATGCCTTCACAGAATTATTATGTTAGGGTAAAAGGTGTGTCGTGGTTTAACCCGGCCGGCAGCTAAACACCACGCAGCTGTTCGCTCACCCTCCCCCTCCCTCTCTGGGACAGGGGAGAGAAATGGAAAGTGAAGCCTGTGAGTTGAGATAAAGACAGTTTAATAAGAAAAATAATAATAATAATAATAATAATAATAATAATAATGATAATGATAATGATAATAATACAATGATGATAATAGTACCACTACTAATAATGTGTACAAACAAGTGATGCACAATGCAATTGCTCACCACCCGCTGACCGATGCCCAGCCTAACCCCGAGCAGTCCGGCCCCCTCCCCCTGGCTAGCCACCCTGTACTGGGTCTGGCTGGAATGTTAACTTTCCCGGCAGCAGCCCGTACAGTGCCGTACTCTGTACTTGTAGCTGGAACAGCAGTGTTATCACACCAGTGTTGTGTCTACTGCTGAGCAGCAGTGGCACAGCATTGGGCCTTTCTCTAACCCTCCTAGGGGGTGGGCAAAAAAGTGAGGAGAGAAACATCACTAGGGCAGCTGACCTAAACCAATCAAAGGGATATTCCATACCATGTGGTGTCACACTCAGCAATAAAAGGTGGAAACAGGAAGAAGAGGGGAGGGGTGGGCTCTCGTTGAGAAGACGTCGGTCCTCCTCTCGAACACCGGCTGCGTGCGTTGAGGCCTTGCTTCAAGGACGTGGTCAATCATCGCTCATTTGTGGGAAGTAGAGAGTAATTTCTTTCCTCTGCACTTCCATATCGCTTTCATTTATTTTGTTTGTTTGTTTTCCTCCCTTTTTCCCCTTTCCCTTTTATTTCCCCTTAGTTAAATTGTTTAGTTCATGGTAGTCTTTATTTAATTATTATAATTATTTCCCTTTAATTAAATTATCCTTATCTCAACCCGTGAGTTGTTCTTTGCTTTACTTCTCCCCCTCCTTATCTAAAGGAGGGGGAGTGAGAGAGCGGTTGTGGGGTTTAGCTGCCCAGCACGGTAAAACCACCACAGTCCTTTTTGGCGCCCAACGTGGGGCTCGAAGGGTTGAGATAACAATAGAATTGATTAAACGCATACAACTAACACACTTGCTTGCTAGTAACCATGTTCCTTGCCCTGTTAATAATAATGGCTTTGTTCATATGTCATGCAATTCGTGTCATATTCTCCTTTCTCCTATATATCCGATCCGACCAAGTGCTACAATCTGTGTTCACTTTTTTTAATTCGTTGTGCTGCCAAGCACTGACCTTGGTTTTACTCTGGAATTCAGGCTCTGCGCTGTTATCATTTGGGTCCCATGGAAACTATCTTTCAGAGAATATTCAGAACTACACTGCCTTCCTTTTCTCATCTGGACACCAGTTTATTAATAATATCAGGAATGGTACCTTTCCCTTCTTTCACAGTGGGCTAATTACAACAGTTTGGGAGTATTTTGAAGATCCATCTGTAACCCATGTATTGCTATTTCTAATTCTGAATAACAGGTTTCATTTTCTCTCTAAGATTAGTCGATTGTTTAGAAAACTTATTTGGGAATCTGTCCCAAAACAGTCTCGTGGTGAGTGGCACGGTGTGTGGGATGATGTTAGCAGATACCTGTCACGAGTGTCTCCTCCAATAGTTTTGAACTTCACCCCTGAGCAAGTGCTAAATCCTAAAAACTTGGTAGAATGTTTGAGAGTTGTATGTCCTGATCCTGATAATGCCGGAGAACAACAGCTTGCAGCATTGTGCTGGGTCCTGGTTTATTCCTATCAAACACTGTTTAACATCATCCAGCAACTTGAAGAGAGGGAGGAAGTCTCTGAATCTGATGACCAAGTAACACATGCTGTGGCTGACCCAGAGGACCAACCAACTATGGTATCAGTCGCCCCCATAGTCAAGTCAAAACAATGGAAACGGAGGTCAGCTCGTTTAGTAAGGGAAGAAGGCTCTCCTAAGAAGGAGGGAGAAGGGGAATTGGCAGGCACCTCTAAAGCAGAGCCATCACAAAAACAGCAGGAAGACGAGACGGAAATCATAAAGGAATCAGAAATCACTCGATCCTTATCCCTGAGTGAGATGCGAGAAATACGAAAGGATTATGGTCGACGCCCAGGTGAACACATCCTCACTTGGCTGCTCCGATGCTGGGATGCTGGGGCCAGTAGCCTACAATTAGAAGGCAATGAAGCCAAGCAGCTGGGATCCCTCTCTAGAGAAAGGGTAATCGACAAAGTAATCGGGAGAGGAGCACAGGCCCTCAGCCTCTGGAGACGACTCCTGGCAGCTATCAAAGAAAGATATCCCCATAAGGAAGATATTGTATATCACATAGGCAAGTGGACCACTGTGGATAAAGGTCTCCAACATCTGCGGGAATTAGCTGTGCGGGAGATGATTTATAGTGATTTGGACAATGCCCAGACACCTCAAGACCCCGATGAAGTCCAGTGCACAACATCCATGTGGCGTAAATTTGTGCGGAGTGCACCAGCAGCACATGCCAGTACCCTGGCAGCAATTCACTGGGATGAGGGGATGGGACCAACAATGTATGATGTCTCCTGCCAACTTCAAAAATATGAAGACAATCTCTCTGCTCCACTACAGTCCTGTGTCTCAGCTGTGGAGAAATTGTCTAAAGGACTTGACAAGCTTGTGGAGAAAGTATATTCCCCCTCATCTAGACAGAGTGATACTTCAGCCACTAAGAATCAGCATTCGCCTGCTCAAGAGAGAGAGTACCCAAGACGTACACCACGTGGCACCTTGTGGTTTTATCTGCGTGACCATGGGGAAGATATGAGGAAATGGGATGGTGTACCTACTTCAACCCTAGCTGCTCGGGTACGTGAACTGAAAGGAAATACAGCAGCAAGAAGAGGGGCTCCTAAGAGAAATGCTGCTCCAGTTTCTATTGGGCAGTACCCCAGAGGCAGTAGAAGAGCTGATGTTATTCTTGACCACGATGAAGGGACCTCTACCTCTCATTTGCCAGAATTTGTGCATTTGCAAGAATTAAGTGGCAGACGCTCCAGCCAGGACTAGAGGGGCCCTGCCTCTGGCCAGGTAGAGGAGAGGGATAACCGGATTTATTGGACTGTGTGGATCCGATGGCCTGGAACATCAGAACCACAGGAATACAAAGCTTTAGTGGACACTGGCGCACAATGTACCATAATGCCATCAGGCTACCAAGGGACAGAACTCACTTGTATCTCTGGAGTGACAGGGGGATCCCAACAACTATCTGTACTGGAAGCTGAAGTGAGTCTAACTGGGAATGAGTGGCAAAAGCATCCCATTGTGACTGGCCCAGAGGCTCCGTGCATCCTTGGCATAGACTATCTCAAGAGAGGGTACTTCAAGGATCCAAAAGGATACCGGTGGGCTTTTGGCATAGCTGCTTTGAGCACAGAGAAGATTAGGCAGCTGTCTACCCTGCCTGGCCTTTCAGAAGACCCTTCTGTTGTAGGATTGCTGAAGGTTGAAGAACAACAGGTACCAATTGCTACCACAACGGTGCACCGACGGCAATATCGCACCAACCGAGACTCCCTGATTCCCATCCATGAGTTGGTTCACCGACTGGAGAGTCAGGGAGTAATCAGCAAGACTCGCTCACCCTTTAATAGTCCTATATGGCCAGTACGAAAGTCTAATGGCGAGTGGAGGCTAACAGTGGACTATCGAGGCCTGAATGAAGTCACGCCACCACTGAGTGCTGCAGTGCCAGACATGCTAGAACTTCAGTACGAACTAGAGTCAAAGGCAGCCAAGTGGTATGCCACAATTGATATTGCTAATGCATTTTTCTCCATCCCTTTAGCAGCAGCATGCAGGCCGCAGTTTGCTTTCACTTGGAGGGGCATCCAATACACCTGGAATCGGCTGCCCCAGGGGTGGAAACACAGCCCTACCATTTGCCATGGACTGATCCAGTCTGCGCTGGAGCAAGGGGGAGCTCCTGAGCATCTTCAGTACATTGACGACATCCTCGTGTGGGGCAACACAGCAGAAGAAGTTTTTGAGAAAGGGAAGAAAATAATCCAAATTCTCCTGAAAGCTGGTTTTGCCATTAAAAAGAGCAAGGTCAAGGGGCCTACACAGGAAATCCAGTTCTTGGGGGTAAAATGGCAGGATGGACGTCGCCATATTCCAATGGATGTGATCAATAAAATAACAGCAATGTCTCCGCCAACTAGCAAAAAGGAAACGCAAGCTTTCCTAGGCCTCGTGGGATTCTGGAGAATGCATGTGCCAGGCTATAGTCAGCTTGTGAGTCCTCTATATCGAGTGACTCGAAAGAGAAACTATTTTGAGTGGGGCCCTGAGCAACAACAGGCATTTGAACAAATCAAACAAGAAATAGCTCGTGCAGTAGCCCTTGGGCCTGTCCGTACTGGACCAGCTGTGCAAAATATACTGTACACTGCAGCTGGGGAGCATGGGCTCACCTGGAGCCTTTGGCAGAAAACCCCAGAAGAAACTCGAGGTCGACCTCTGGGCTTCTGGAGTCGGGGCTATCGAGGATCAGAAGCCAATTACACCCCAACTGAAAAGGAAATACTCACAGCATATGAGGGTGTTCGAGCTGCTTCAGAAGTTGTGGGTACAGAGGCACAGCTCCTCTTGGCACCGCGGCTACCTGTGTTACATTGGATGTTCAAAGAGAAAATTCCCACTACACACCATGCAACTGATGCTACATGGAGTAAGTGGATAGCGTTAATTACACAGCGGGCTCGAATGGGAAAACCCAATCGCCCAGGAATCCTGGAAGAGATTATGGACTGGCCGGAAGGCAGAGATTTCGGAGTGCCAACAGAAGAGGTAACCCGTGCTGAAGAGGCACCACCATACAATGAGTTGCCAGAAGACAGAAAGCAGTATGCGTTGTTTACTGACGGATCCTGCCGTGTGATAGGGAGCCATCGGAAATGGAAAGCTGCTGTGTGGAATCCCATACGACGAGTTGTGGAAGCCATGGAAGGGGAAGGTGAGTCGAGTCAGTATGCAGAAGTAAAAGCCATACAACTAGCCCTAGATATCGCCGAAAGAGAAAATTGGCCAGTATTGTATCTTTATACTGACTCATGGATGGTGGCAAATGCTCTGTGGGGGTGGCTGCAGCAATGGAAAGAGAGCAACTGGCAGCGCAGAGGTAAGCCTATCTGGGCTGCTACCCTGTGGCAAGATATTGCTGCCCGGGTAGAAAACCTGGATGTTAAAGTACGTCATGTAGATGCCCACATGCCCAAGAGTCGCACTACTGAAGAACATAAGAACAACAAAGAAGTGGATCGAGCTTCGAAAATTGAAGTGGCTCAGGTGGACCTAGACTGGGAACGTAAGGGTGAGCTGTTTGTAGCTCGATGGGCCCATGAAACATCAGGACATCTGGGGAGAGATGCCACTTACAGATGGGCTCGTGATCGAGGGGTGGACTTGACCATTGAGGCCATCACACAGGTTACCCATGAGTGTGAGACCTGTGCTGCAATCAAGAAAGCCATGAAGGTAAAATCTCCCTGGAACAGGGGGAGATGGTTAGGGTTTCAATATGGTGAGGCCTGGCAAATTGACTATATCGGACCACTCCCAAAAACTCGCCAAGGCAAACGGTACATACTCACCATGGTAGAAGCAACTACTGGGTGGCTGGAAACATACCCTGTAAACCATGCCACAGCCCGAAACACTATCTTGGGCCTGGAAAGACAAGTATTGTGGCGTCATGGTACACCAGAGAGAATTGAGTCTGACAATGGGAGTCATTTCCGAAACAATCTTGTTACCTCCTGGGCAAAGAGGCATGGTATTGAGTGGGTGTACCACATCCCTTACCACCCACAAGCCTCTGGGAAGGTTGAGAGGTACAATGGACTGTTAAAGACTATGTTACGAGCATTAGGTGCTGGGACGTGGAAACAATGGGACACAAATCTACCAGAAGCCACTTGGCTAGTTAACAATAGGGGGTCTGACAGCCGTGCTGGTCCTGCCGAAACAAAACCCCTACACACTGTGAAAGGAGCTAAGGTTCCCGTAGTGCATATAGGAAGGTGGATGGGGAAGGCAGTGTGGGTTGCTCCTGCCTCGGGAAAAGGCAAACCCACTCGTGGGATTGTCTTCGCCCAAGGACCAGGGTATACCTGGTGGGTCATGCAAAAGAATGGGGATATCAAGTGTGTGCCTCAAGGAGATTTGATATTGAGAGAAAACTAATCTATAATCTAAGTTATATGTTGTAGGAAGATGCTGTAGGATCAACGACAGGTCAACTTTGCAAGGAGCCGGACAGTGCAACAAGGACTTGAGCTAAGCTGGTGCTGGTGTCCAGACATCCAACTCCGCCTGCCTTGAGTGGCCACTTTGGCAGATGAAGACCTAATCATCAACAGTTCTTATGAACATTTTCCAAGAAAGACCTATGGAATGAAAAGATACATCTGCCTATTAATCCTGTCCTGTTAAATCCTTGTCCTGTTAAAGGACAAGGGATAATGATGAGAATGCTTGTATGCTAAAGTATGGGGATCTGAGTGTGACACAAATGTTATGGAATAAGGGGTGGAGGTTGTACTGGGTCTGGCTGGAATGTTAACTTTCCCGGCAGCAGCCCGTACAGTGCCGTACTCTGTACTTGTAGCTGGAACAGCAGTGTTATCACACCAGTGTTGTGTCTACTGCTGAGCAGCAGTGGCACAGCATTGGGCCTTTCTCTAACCCTCCTAGGGGGTGGGCAAAAAAGTGAGGAGAGAAACATCACTAGGGCAGCTGACCTAAACCAATCAAAGGGATATTCCATACCATGTGGTGTCACACTCAGCAATAAAAGGTGGAAACAGGAAGAAGAGGGGAGGGGTGGGCTCTCGTTGAGAAGACGTCGGTCCTCCTCTCGAACACCGGCTGCGTGCGTTGAGGCCTTGCTTCAAGGACGTGGTCAATCATCGCTCATTTGTGGGAAGTAGAGAGTAATTTCTTTCCTCTGCACTTCCATATCGCTTTCATTTATTTTGTTTGTTTGTTTTCCTCCCTTTTTCCCCTTTCCCTTTTATTTCCCCTTAGTTAAATTGTTTAGTTCATGGTAGTCTTTATTTAATTATTATAATTATTTCCCTTTAATTAAATTATCCTTATCTCAACCCGTGAGTTGTTCTTTGCTTTACTTCTCCCCCTCCTTATCTAAAGGAGGGGGAGTGAGAGAGCGGTTGTGGGGTTTAGCTGCCCAGCACGGTAAAACCACCACACACCCCTATGTATTGTTTAGCCTGACGTCAGATGCTATGGAATACCCCTTTGGCTAGTTTGGGTCACCTGTCCTGGGTCTGTCCCCTCCCAGCTCTTACTGCACCCCCAGCCTGCCTGTTGGCAGGACAGAGCAAGAAGCTGAGATGTCCTTGGCTTGGTATAAGCACTGCTCTGCAACAGTTAAAACATCGGGGTGTTATCAGCACTCTTCTCATCCTAAGCCAAAACATAGCATTCTACCAGCTACTAGGAAGAAAATTAACTCTGTTCTAACTGAAACCAGGACAAGGTGTAACCAAAAAGGCTTATTTTTGTGAACCTTTGAAGTACAAGTTAGGGAAACAATGGGGCATACACAGATTTTTATCTATGCCTAGCTCCTCATGGGCACTCTTAGGTAGAGATTTATTAGAGCAAGTAGGAGCAGAAATTGTCTTTGAAAAAGGGAAAATGGAATTAAGAACAGGAGAAGAACAACTAATAAATGTGTTAAGCTTGGCACTAATACAAAGTGACCCTAAAAGTGAAATACCTTTAGAGATCACAGATCAAGTATGTCCAGGAGTTTGGGCTACCGAAGTCCCTGGAAGAGCTAAAAATGTGACCTTAATAATTATTAAACTAAAGCCAGGAGAGAAACCCGTTAAGGTTAAGTAATATCCTTTGAGGACAGAAGATAGGAAAGGAATTAAAGAGATAATTGATAAATTTTTACAGTATGGATTATTGCTTGAATGCGAATCAGAATACAATGCACCCATATTGCCAATTAAAAAGGCAGATGAAAAAGCTATAGGCTAGTTCAGGATTTGAGGGCCATAAATAAAATCACTGAGGATATACATCCAGTAGTGGCAAACCCTTATACTTTGCTGACTAAATTAAAGAATAGTCAAGTCTGGTTTACCGTACTGGATTTAAAAGATGCCTTCTTCTGCCTAGGCTTAGCCACAGAAAGCCAAAACCTATTCGCCTTTGAATGGGAAAATCCCGATTCAGGCAGAAAGACGCAGCTTACGTGGACATTACTACCTCAAGGATTCAAGAATAGCCCCACTATTTTTGGAAACCAATTAGCAAGGGAACTCGAAACATGGATACCTCCGGACATTGAAGGGGCTTTGTTACAATATGTAGATGATCTCTTAATAGCTACCGAGACTAAAGGCAGTTGTATTCAATGGACTACAAGTCGTCTTAATTTTCTGGGTTTAAATGGATATCAAGTCTCTTGACAGAAAGTCCAGCTGGCTCAACAAAGTGTGACCTATCTGGGATTTGACATTTCGGAAGGACAACGAGAACTAGGAACTGAACATAAGGAAGTCATTTGCCGGACTCCAGAACCTCAAATGGTAAAGGAGCTACAAACCTTTTTAGGAATGACAGGTTGGTGTCACCTTTGGATTTATAATGATGGACTATTGGTAAAGCCTCTATGTGAATTGATAAAGATTAACCAGTCAAAGTTAGTCTGGACTGGAGAAGCACAAAAAGTCTTTAAACAACTTAAACAAGAATTGATGATTTTGAAATATCAAGCAATATTGGTAGAACAGGACGACGTGGAAATTGTGATCATTAATATTGTGAATCTAGCCTCTTTTCTTAGTGATGCTCCGGCACAACCTGTGATTCACGATTGTTTAGAAACTATAGAGACTGTGTATTCCAGCCGACCAGACCTTAAGGAGGAGCCCATGGAAGATGCGGAAGAAACTTGGTTCACGGATGGGAGCAGTTTTGTTACGCAAAGACAACGTAAAGCTGGATATGCTATAACAACTACTCAGCAGGTAATCAAGTCTAAGCCTTTACCCCCTGGAACATCAGCTCAAAAGGCGGAGATAGTTGCTCTCACGAGAGCATTGGAACTGGCAGCGGGAAAAAGGGTAAATATTTGGACAGATTCTAAATATACATTCGGCGTGGTACATGCTCATGGAGCAATTTGGAAAGACCATGGATTGCTGACCGCTCAGTGAAAACACAAAGTATGCTGAAGAAATTTTAAAATTGTTAGAGGCTGTAAAACAACCAGAAAAGGTAGCTATCATGCATTGTCAGGGACACCAAAAGGGGAACACCGATTTTGAAATTGGAAAATCGATTGGCAGAGGCTAAGCAGGCAGCTGAAATAACTGAGGTGAAGGCATTGTCTTTGATAGCAGACGGTAAAATCCAAACTATATCCAAATTATACAAAAGAAGACTTAAAATTAATTGAAGATTTGAAAGGTAAAATGAAACCAGATGGATGAGTATATTTAAAAGATAACCACCTAGTAATACCCTCTAGTTTGACATGGCCCATAGTTCTTACAGAACACAATAAAACGCATTGGGGAGCTGGCACACTGCATAAGAGCCTGAGTCAGACATTAGTGGGACGATATGATAAAACAAGTAACTCAACAATGTAGCATTTGCTTACACAATAACCCCAATACCAAGGATAGAATAAAATTTGGAATAATCGGTAAAGGAAATTATTCGGGGCAACAGTGGCAAATTGATTTTTCAGAACTCCCTAGAAAAGGGGGGTATCATTATTTACTGGTTCTGACTGACACGTTTTCAGGAAGGCCTGAAGCCTTTCCCTGTCGAACAAACAAAGCAAGAGAAGTGGTTCAAGTCTTGTTAAATGAAATAATACCATGCTTTGGGATTCTAGTAGCAATGTCTTCTGATAGAGTTTCACATTTTTGTGCACGAGTGGTAGAACAGATAAGTAAGATTCTAAAGATAGATTGGCAACTGCATCCTCCTTATAGACCACAGGCAAGTGGACAGGTAGAAAAAATGAACCATTTAATTAAACAATAAATAGCTAAAATTGGATAAGAAGCTAATTTGTCATGGCCTCAATCCCTCCCTTTAGCATTACTTGGAATTAGAGTTAAACCTAGAATAAAAGGAAATTTGAGTCCCTTCAAAATCTTATATGGAAGGCCATAGCAATTTCTATTTAGTGGAGAGGACCTAACGCAGTTAGGATCAGAATATTTATATGCTTATATAACTGAACTTCAGAAACAATTAAATAAAGTACATAAATTTGTTTTAGGGACCAGGGCTAGAGGGTTGGATCAACCAATCCACCCCTTTAAGCACGGGGATTATATATATATATAAAGACTTTTTCAGGACAACCCGTGCAGGAAAAATGGAAGGAAAGTGGATGGGACCATACCAAGTATTACTGACAACACACACCGCCATGAAGATTAAGAAGCAAGCAGCTTGGATCCGCAATTCAAGGGTGAAGAAGGCCCCGGCGAGGATATGGACCACCACTCCAATTGGACCAACAAAATTACGGTTTTCCAGATCCTAATGATTGCAGGGGTGCGGTTCTCGGATTTGGGGTGGGCAACTTGGGATGAGAACTTACACCTGACCTTAATACAAACAATTTCTCAAGTACCTAATAAGACGAACTGTTGGGTATGCACCCATCTGCCACAGCATGGGAATAAGGGTGTATCGTTAATTGGGATTCCCTTGCCTGCAAACTTATCTTGGACTAATTTGTGGGAAAACACATCTTGGGGTCGAAAATATTAAGCAGTTTTGGAACTAGAAGTGAGTAGCTTCATGCCGTTAGAATCCTATTATGTATGTGTACAAAGGTGTAACCCGCCTAAGGGTATAGGAAAACAGCATTGTATAAATACGGATACTACTTATGTGGGAAATCAGACATCTTGTAATTGAACAATTGATATTAGTACGACTAGCGGCTGGGCAAATTCAACCAGCTGGACGGTTCCAGAAGGAAAAGGGTGGTATTGGCTATGCCATGATACAGCCCGTAAGGTCTTGCCTGAGAATTGGAAGAGAACTTGCACTCTTGGAGCGGTAGTCCCCAATATGACAGTACATGATGTAGTGCCTCGAGGTTACTTGAGAAATCATATCCGGAGAATCAGATGAAAAATTAACAATCCATTGGTAGAGAGACACACCCCTTTTCATAGTTTTGTGCGATGGTTTATCCCACGGTTAGGAGTGAGTGAATTGGAAAAGGCAATAGTTAATATTTCTGCAATTATAGAGAAGTTAGAAAACAAAATTCTGAATGCTATAAAGGCTCAACAAGAAGAGATATCTAGTTTATCACAGGTAGTATTACCAAATCGGATGGCCCTAGACTTGTTACTGGCCACTCAAGGGGGAGTCTGTACAGTAATAGACACAAGTTGTTGTATGTATGTAGATCAGAGTGGAAGGATCTCTACCGACCTGGAAGAAATATGGAAGCAGACAAGGATCCTACATGAGATCAGTAAAGATGATCTTTCCTGGAGTTTTAGTGAACTATGGAATAAGTGAACCTCCTGGTTGCCCAATTTCCAATGGCTGAAACAAGTATTCATTGCTCTAATCGTATTAGTAGTGTTAGGAATATTTGTGTGCATGTTGTTTAGATGCCTGCTTTGTTGTGTTACTGTAAATAATGAAAGCATCTGATGCAAAAGAATTTGCATGGGAAAAGAAAAGAGGGAATTGATTAAGGAGGTATTGGGGAGGCAAGGACAATCCCCAGACAAGGACTGTATATCTCGAAACAAGACACTGGAACTCACGATAAGGAAGCGGCAGGCGGACAGAGAAACGAATGTAAGGACTATAAATCTCGAAACTGGACATTGGAATTCATTATAAAGATACAACAAACGGGAGAATTAGCAACAACCAGCTCTTGCAATTAAGAAACATGCCAATTCAGCAGATTCCTGACCAAAGGTGAAAAGTACACTGTGAGGAAGACTCGGGGTCTTCCTCCCAAAGACCCCTGCCCACGTCCCAAAGACCCCTACCCACAATTCTTGGAAGGCTCTGCGCAGGCGCAAGGTGCCAAAAGGCTAATTAGCATGAGAAGCGAGGGAAGGCGGGGATAGGTAATGCATATGTATAGGTGCTTGTAGAATATTGATAGATTGATTGTAGAAATTCAAGACTGCTTTCTGCTTTGGGTATGCACGACAGGTGGAGAGATCCCCCGTGCATCCAGCGCTGCAATAAAGAATATACCACTTAAAGGAATTTCGGCTTCGATCTTTGAATCAATTTGGCGACCCAGATGGGACAACCTCTCTGCCGGACCGCAGGACCCGCTGGGAACAGGACTCTTAGGGTACCCCCGGGATTTCCCGGAGGGACTCCTCGACTCACCGGATCACTGCGGAGGCAGACAAGGACCCCATCATTGTAAGTGAGTATATTCTTTATTCTGGTTTGGTTTTCTGGTAGACCGGTCATCTGGAACTGTCTGTAAGTCAGAAAGTGATCTTCTGCGAGGCAGTGTTTGGTATATACTTTGTGGTTAGCACCATAAGTACATGCTTGGGGACCTTAAGGAAGGAGCTCGCTTTAAGGTCCATCTGGAATTGTGTTGTCTATTTCGGTTTTCTGACTCATGGAGTATGGTATTTAACTCTGGTTATTGTTACTGCGATTTTGGCTATTTTCCTGGTGGTAATAGTAGGTTCGTGGCATTGTTATAAGAAAGATATCGTTACGGTGTTACACAGTTCGGTTTTCTGACTTATCGCATGTGGAATTTGACTCTGACTATTGTTACTGTGATTTTGGCAATATTGCTAGTAATAGTAGTTTTGTGGCATCGCTACTGAAAGATATTGCGTGCCCGTATTTTTGTGAGTGATACGTTTTGTGATACGCTTTTGTAAGTAACATGTGTATTCTGAAAGTGTAAACTGGAAACTGGGGGGGCAAACAAGCAGTGAAATTTTAAAGAAAAGTGTGTTAGGCTGTGTTTTAAGTCACTGGAAGGATATTGGAGGATCTGCCGGTGGAAGTGTGAACAGGAAAACATTGATAAAATATCGTAATCGGTGGTGGCCGCTTTATAAGCTGGAATGTGGAGAAAAGTGGCCCCTAAATGGAACTTTAAACTCTAATATTTTGCTACAGTTAATGTTGTTTTTTGAGAAGCAGAACAGGATGAAATGTTGTATACTGATGTTTCAGCATCTTGGTGGGAAAAGGTACGGAATTAAGTTGGCCCCTGACTGAACCTTTGATGTTGGCATTAGGGAAGTACAGGCTGGAGAAAGATAAAGAAAGTGTTAAAAGGGTTGTTGAAAGTGTTAAAGGTGTTTGAAGTCGAATGAGCAGGGAAAGAGGATGTAGGAATGTTAATAGTTCTGCCTCTGCCCGAGGCAGAGATCTTAAAATCATGGGTGTTAGCCCTTTAGGGCAAAGGGACCATGATCGGTCCGAGAGAGTTGTCACAGAAACAGAAAAGAGGTCAACTCTTAAAACAACCTGAGTTCATGTGCGAGCTCAGATTGCTGATGGGACCGTTCAGGGAACTGTGGACAATTGCATTCCCCTGACCGACCCCCACTAAGACCCGAATCATCCTGAAAATTATGAACGGTTAAGTAAATACTAAAACCTGGATGAATTGGGAATTGAGAATATGCTTCCAACAAGGTCTAAAAGAAAGCCCTATGGAATTTTTGGACCAACTCTGAAATGTAATGAAAATAAATAAATAAATAAATAAATACATAAATAAATAAATAAAACAAAACGGTTTGGACCTGGCTTTGGAGGACAAATTGACTAGCCTTTTCCTAGGGTAATCAACCCCTGATTTCAACAGGAATAACGGGGACCTGGGGAATCTACCCTAGCGGATCCTCCACTGGTTATAATGAAGCTAGGGGAGGAATGGAAGTGAAATTTCTTATTGCTATGGGGCAACGTATTCAGTTCTAAATCAAGCATTAATGCCTTCACAGAATTATTATGTTAGGGTAAAAGGTGTGTCGTGGTTTAACCCAGCCGGCAGCTAAACACCACGCAGCTGTTCGCTCACCCTCCCCCTGCCCCCTCCCCCATCCAGCGCTGCAATAAAGAATATACCACTTAAAGGAATTTTGGCTTCGATCTTTGAATCAAGGCTAGATAGGATGGGGCTTCAGGCACCTCTTCACCTGAGGAAACACACTGCCATCAGGCACCGCTGTGCCAGACAAGCTTGTTCTGCTAGAACACCCTACTCAGATGCACTGTGGCGTTCAAGTGAACTGCTTTCATGCAAATATAACGACTGATGTTACAACCCACCTTGCCTGTGGCACCTGATGAACAGAAGAGTAAGCCACCGCAGCGCTTCAAAACCATCCCTGCACGTGCCACTCCTTGTCGCTCTCTGGCCTTATCTCATATCCTTATCCACTTCTGTGGAGAGCCTGCCACGGCACCTGCAAAGCAAGACGGACACCTTTCATAGTCACCTTGTGCTACTTGGTCGTTCTGCTCCAACCCAGCTCATGACCAGCCCCTCTTCTTACACAGCTCTTCAGAGTGCAGTTTGCTCCTTTGAGCCTGTGCGAGACACCTGTGAAAGAAAAAGAAACGCATAGGCCTATGCAGCATCCAAAGACACAGCACAACTAGGTAAGTTACTCTCATCTGGTCCCTTACCTCTGCCGCTTACCAGCCCCCGAGGCAGATGCTTCAATCTACCCTCTTCAAACAGCTACAACACCTCTAAAAGACAAAGAGGGGATGCTTAGAGGAACAGTGAGACCTACAACACAACAACTGCTACATCTGTTCCTCATCTGTACCCTTGCCAGAGGCAGCTCTGCGTGTGACGTCCCAGGCTGTACACAGCGTTACCTAACCCTTATCGTAACCCTTACCCTAACCCTTCTCACCCTTACCATTACCCAAATCCTTACTTTTACTTTTTCCTTACCCTTACCCTTTCCTTTAACCATAACCTTACCCTTACCCTATTCCTTACTCCAACCCTTCCCCTTACCTTCCCCTTCCCCTTACACTTAACCTAACCCTTACCCTTCCGCTTCCCCTAAAACATATCCTAACACTTTCCCTTACCCTTAAACTTACCCTAAGCCTTACTATTACCTGTAAAATTACTCTTGCCCTAATCCTTGCTTGCACCCTTACACTTATCCTAACCCTTACCCTTACACAAACCCTTACTCTAACCCTTACCCTGACCCGTACCCTTACCCTTACCCTAAAACTTACCCTAACCTTTAACCTTTCTGCTACACTTACCCTTTTCCTAAATCTAAACCTTACCCTTACCCTTACCCTTAACCTAAGCCTAAAACTTAAACCTTACCGTAAAGCTTACCCTTTCTGCTACACTTACCCTTAGCCTAAATCTAAACCTTACACTTACCCTTAGCCTAACCGTCACCCTTACCATTACCCATACCCTTATCCTTACCCTAAAACTTACCTTTACCATAAGCCATACTCTAACAAATTCTTCTACCCGTACCCTTACCCTTACCGTAATCCTTACCCTTTATGCTACCCTAAACCTTACCCTTACCCTAACACTTACCCTTATCGTAAACCTTACCCTTTCTGCTACACTTACCATTAGCCTAAATCTAAACCTTACACTTACCCTTACCTTAACCCAATACTTACCCTTACGTTTCCCTCACCCTAACCCTAAAATTAACCCTAACCATTATTCTAACCCTTACCCTGACCCATACCCTTACACTCACCCTTACCCTTACATTACCATAACTCTTACCCGTACCATAACCCATACCCTAACACATATTTGTACCCTTAACCTTACCGTTACCCTTACCCTTACTCTATCCGTTACCCTTACGCTTACCCTTAACATAAACCTTACCATTAATCTTACCCTTACGCTAACCCTTACCCTTACCCTATCCCTTACACTTATCCTTATCCATACCCTTAACCTTACCCCAACCCTTACCCTTAAGCTGAACCTAACCCTAAACCTTACCCCAAACCTTTCCCTGAACCTTACATTAACCCTAACCCTTAACCTAAACCTTACACTTACTCTTAACCTTAACCTTACCCTTAACCTTAAGCTAGTACTTAACCTTACATTTTGCTCACCCTAATCCTAAAATTAACCCTAACCATTACCCTAACACTTAACCTTACCCTTACCCTTACTCTATCCATTACCCTTACGCTTAACCTTAACATAAACCTTACCCTTGACCTTACCCTTACCATAAGCCATACATCAACACTTACATGTACACTTACGCTTACACTTACCCTAGCAATTACTCGTACAATTAGCCTTACCCTTACCCTTACCCTTAACCTAAGCCGAAACCTTAAACCTTAGAGTAAACCTTACCCTTTCTGCTACACTTACCCTTAGCCTAAATCTAAACCTTACACTTACCCTTACTGTAACCCTCATCCTTATCATTACCAATACCCTTACTCTTACCCTTATCCTAACCCTTTCTCTAACCCTTACAATTACCCGTACTTTTACACATACCCTTACACTTACCCTTACTCTTAAACTTACACTAACCCTTACCCTTAACTAAATCTAACCCTTACACTAAACATCATCCTTACCCTTACCATTATCCCTTCTCTTACCCTTATCCTAAACATTTCCCAAACCCTTACCCTTACATTAAACCTAACCCTTACCATAACTCTTAACCTTATCCTTAAACTTAACCTAATACTTACCCTTCCGTTTCCCTCACCCTAAACCTAAAATTAGCCTAACCATTACGCTAACACTTACCCTTACTCTAACCCTTACACTTCCACTTACCCACTTAAGTGTAAGTGTTAGGATAACGTTAACCTTAAGGGTGACCCTTTAGCTTATCCTTAATGTTTATGATTAGGTTAAGGTTAAGGGTAATGGTTTGGTAAGGGTAAGGCTAAGGGTAATTGTACGAGTAATTGCTAGGGTAAGTGTAAGCGTAAGTGTACATGTAAGTGTTGTTGTAGGGTTTATGGTAAGGGTAAGGTCAAGGGCAAGGTTTATGTTAAGGGTAAGCGTAAGGGTAATGGATAGAGTAAGGGTAAGGGTAAGGGTAATGTTAAGGGTACAAATATGTGTTAGGGTATGGGTTATGGTATGGGTAAGAATTAGGGTGAGTATAAGGGTAAGGGTAAGTGTAAGGGTACAGGTCAGGGTAAGGGTTAGAGTAAGGGTTGTTAGGGTAAGGGTAAGGTTAAGTGTTAGGGTTAGTTTTAGGGTTAAAATCAGGAAAACGTATGCATAAGTATTAGATTAATGTTAAGGGTTAGGTTAAGGTTAAGAGTAAGTGTAAGGTTTAGGGTAAGGGTTAGGGTTAATGTAAGGGTCAGGGTAAGGGTTGGGGTAAGGTTTAGGGTAAGGGTTAGGTTAAGGATAAGTGTTAGGGTAAGGGTAAGGTTAATGGTAACCGTAAGTGTAAAGGTAAGGGTTAGGGTAAGGGTAAGAATAAGGGTTTGGGTAACGGTAAGGATGAGGGTTAGGCTAAGGGTAAGTGTAGCAGAAAGGGTAAGGTTTACAGTAAGGTTTAAGGTTTAGGCTTAGGTTAAGGGTAAGGGTAAGGGTAAGGGTACGGGTCAGGGTAAGGGTTAGAGTAAGGGTTTGAGTAAGGGTAAGGGTAAGGGTTAGGATAAGTGTAAGGGTGCAAGCAAGGATTAGGGCAAGAGTAAGTGTAAGGGTAATAGAAAGGGTTAGGGTAAGTTTAAGGGTAAGGGAAAGTGTTAGGATATGTTTTAGGGGAAGCAGAAGGGTAAGGGTTAGGTTTAGTGTAAGGGGAAGGGGAAGGTAAGGGGAAGGGTTGGAGTAAGGTATAGGGTAAGGGTAAGGTTGTGGTTAAAGGAAAGAGTAAAGGTAAGGATTTGGGTAATGGTAAGGGTGAGAAGGGTTAGGGTAAGGGTTAGGGTAAGGGTTAGGTAACGCTGTGTACAGCCTGGGACGTCACACGCAGAGCTGCCTCTGGCAAGGTGAGTGAGGAACAGATGTAGCAGTTGTTGTGTTGTAGGTCTCACTGTTCCTCTAAGCATCCCCTCTTTGTCTTTTAGAGGTGTTGTAGCTGTTTGAAGAGGGTAGATTGAAGCATCTGCCTCGGGGGCTGGTAAGCGGCAGAGGTAAGGGAGCAGATGAGAGTAACTTACCTAGTTGTGCTGTGTCTTTGGATGCTGCATCGGCCTATGCGTTTCTTCTGTTTCGTCTGTAGGGGTTTCGAGGTTTTTTGGATGTTAGGGCTTGAGGCTTTTTTTGTAAGGGCGGTGAGGGTTCCAGTGAGTGCTGGTAAATGCAGTTCTCGAGCACTCGGCCTGTGATTGGCCATGCTGGCTGTGCGGGGAATGCTGGTAGGTGTAGTTTTCCGGCACTGGGAGGCCATGTTGTGTGCCCAGAGCATGCCGGGAGATGTAGTTCTCGGGACTCCGGACGTCCGGTAGGCCATGTTGCGTACCCAGAGTATGCCGGGAAATGTAGTTGTCGGATTCGGGACTTCCGGGAGGCCATGTTGAATGCCCAGAGCATACCGGGAGATGTAGTTCTCGGGAACTAGGGTTAGGGTTAGGGGCTAGGGCTGGGGCTAGAGTTAGGGTTTCGGGTGAGGGTTGGGGTTGGGGGTTATTGTTAGGCTTAGAGGGTTAGGGTTAGGCTTAGAGGGTTATGGTTAGGGATAGGTTAGGGGTAGGTTTAGAGGGTTAGGGTAAGGGTTAGGGGTTGGGACTGTGGTTAGGCTTAGGGTAAGGGTTAGGGTGAGAGTATTAGGGTTAGGGTTCGGGTTCAGATTAGGGTAAGGGTAAAGGTTAGGGCAAAGGTAAGTGTTAGGGTAAGGCTAAGGGTAAGGCTTAGGGTGAGGATAAGGTTTAGTGAAAGGGTTAGGTTTAGGGTAAGGGTTGGGGTAAGGGTAAGAGTTAGGGTTAGGTTTAGGGTAAGAATAAGGGTACGCTAATGGTTAGGATAAGGGTAAGGGTTAGGGTAAAGGTTTTCATTTGTTAAAGCTGAAACGCATTATGCAATCTGGGACGTCACAGCCAGAGCTGCCTATGGCAAGGTGAGAGAGGAACACATGGAGCAGATGTTCTACTCCTAGTTTTTTCTTTATACGTAAATAAAAGTTTGAGCTAATTCCAGTTGGAAGAGTTCCAATTACTTGCTTGGTCATAATGTCTTTTAATATTGAAAGCTGCAGCAAAAGCATGGGGATTTTTGCTTCTAGAAACACCCTAGTTCTCTTGTCTGCACTACGCATGCTTTTGAGCTAAAACTGATTAAAAAATGAAAAGGAAAATCACACACACAAAAGAAAAAAAACAAAAAACACACCACAGCTGCTGCTGCTCTCTTCCTACTTCCTTGTGCTTTGCCCCTACCCTTCTCAGGTGATTGGGTTTGGGTGCTAGGCGAGGCCAAATGGTATATGAGTCCCAGGCATCCCCTGAGAGAGCTCCTTCTGCTTGGGCTGCTCTTTGGGGTGTTTGTTTTTCCTTCGGTCAGTTGCAGGCTTCTTCAGGTGGATGAAAGTTTATGGACTGATACGTTTCCAAGTAGCGAGGGGTACGCACATCTTTTTGAGGTAACAGCTAGTAGGATCTGTTAGAATAAACTAATGTAGTATTGATGCCTTTATTGCATGCAGTTCTTTATCAGGTGAGTAACTGTTGCGAGTAACTGAAGTCAATGTTACTTGGTGTGTTTGCTATGCAGTGCCTGTGCGGACTATTGCACGAGACACAGCTTTCTGACATCTGGCCCAGCAACTACTAAATAAGGGGAGGGGAGAAGCTGAAGAACAACCAAAGGACAAAGCCTGGGAGGAAGACTACGAGCCTTCAGTACGAGCGGCCCCCAGAGGGACCACCGGAGACTGATAACGCCTGCACCAGTGGGAGGGTTTGGATTCTGGGAACTAATTAGAATAACCCTGCCTTTTGTAGAAGTAGTAATGAATATGTATTAGCCTAGCAGCATAAAAACCAGCCGCCTGATGTAACTTGTGTGCGTCTTGGTGGAGCAGAGACTCCTGGCGCACCCAGCGCTGTTTGCTTACCTCTATTCCTTTAATAAATCATAAACATTAATTGTAAGCCTATTTGGGACTCGGTCATTTATTACAAGTGGGACCTCCCGATGGGTGGAAGCTGTCGGGATAGCTCGGGATGCTGAGGCGTGGTGCTGCAAGGAGGTTGGTGGTCGGTGGCGCCCTGGGGCAGGCCGAATTGGGAGGGGGCGAGGCGGCGGGTGGTCGGTGGCTTCTGTGGAAAAGGCGCTTGTATGGGGGGCTGCGCATTCGGAGGAACCTTGACAGGCTGCAGATAGGGGCAGGCAGGAACCTTTTGAAGTTCGGGAGAGGGAAATGCCAAGCCCTACCCCTAGGGAGAAACACCTCTGTTTACCAGCACTGGCTAGCTCGATACTGAATAAGCATTTCTTCATGGAAGGGGTGCTTTGCTATTAGAACAGGCTGCCCGGGGAAGTGGTAAGAGACCCGATCCTTAAAAGTATTGAAGAGACATGTGGACATAGCCCGGGAGTCCGTCCTCCGGCAGGGCGGGAGCTGGCTCTTCCGAGCCCCTGTGCTCCGGTCTTGTGCAACGCGTTTGCAAGCAGCACCGGGTGCCGGGTCCGACATCGGACGGTTCGGGGACGGCGATTCCGGGGCCGTCGGCTAGCGGGGGCCGGCTATCTCGTGTCCCGGGGATCCGAATTCAGGGGGCGTGGGGGCCGGCCGTGCAGTGAAGCGGGGGGCTGGCGTCCGCCGGCTTCCCAGAGAGCGGGCTTTCGGTGCCGTGCGGTTCGGTGGCCGGCCGTCCCGAAACCCTGGGCACCGGTCTTGTGCTGGACTCAGCGGGGTCCGGGGCCGAACTCGGCTTCTCGGGGCCGGCGGTCCCGGTGTCCAGGTGTCCCGCTTCGGGCGGCGCGGGGCCGGCTGTCCCTAGCAGCTGGGCTCCCAAGAGCTTCTGGGCTCCCAAGCGTCGCCCAAGACCGGATCCCAGAGAATCGGGACGGCCGGCCACACCGCTGCGACTAGCACAAGCGTCTCCCGACAACGGAGCCCAGGGGCTTGCGAGGGTCAGATTCCGCGCCCCGGGAGAGAGAAACGGGGAGCGCGGGTCGGCCGGCCGCAGCTTCGCACGGGACCGAACCCCCTGTCTCCGGGACGGCCAGACCCCGAGCCGGCAGACAGCAGCCTCCCGCTTCACGGCACAGTCGACCCCCAACCCGCCCGAGTTCTGATCGCCGGGACACGGGACAGCCGGCCGCGCCGCCCGAGGCCGGACACCTGGAGCCCGGGACCGCCGTCCCTGACAAAGCCAAAGTCGGACCCGGACCCCGGTGCGGCTAGCACACGCGTCGCCCAGGACCGCAGCCTAGGACCTCGGGACGGTCGCATCCCGCGCCTCCGGCAGGAGCTACCCGGGAGGGCAGGACGGCCTGCCGCAGCTCCGCAAGAGACCGAACCTGCTGGATTCCGGGACGGCCAGAGTCCGAGCCGGTGGGCAGCAGCCTCCCGCTTCACGGCTCGGCAGTGAAGCTCACGGTTCATCGCCCGGCTCACGGTTCGTCGCCCGACTTCGGACCCACGGGACAGCCGGCACCCGCGCCGCCGGAGGCCGGACACACGGGCCTCGGGATCGCCGTCCCCGAACCGCACGAAGTCACACACGGTCCCCAGTGCGTCCAGCACACGCATCGCAAAGACCGGAGCCCAGTTTATAGGATCAGCCAGCCCCACACCGCCCGAGGTCGGACCGGGAATCCGGTGCGCTTGGCACATGCGTCGCTCAAGAACGGCGCCCAGGGCCGCGGATGGTCGTGCGTCAGGAGAGAATAATTTTTTCTCTCTCTGTGCTTCCATGCGGACTTTTTTTTCTTTTGTTTCTTTTTCTCCCCATTCCCTTTCCCTTTAATTATACCTTTCTTATTTCAAACCTCGAGTTCTCTGTGTTGTATTTTCTCCCCCTCCCTCTTTGAGGAGAGGGGGAGTGAGGGAGCGGTTGTGGTGGAGTTCGGCTGCCCACCTGAGTAAAACCACCACTGTCCTTTCTGGCGCCCAACGTGGGGCTCGAGGGTTGAGATAACAATAGTGTTGATTGAAGTATTTACAACTAACATATTGGTTGTCATAATGCTCGGTTTTCTGGTAATACTTTTCTGTGTGGATATGTTGTATGTAGCCCACTCTCTGTTTTCTTTTTTCCTTTACATCCGATCGGAGAAGATGTTGAAGTCTGTGCTTTTTTTTTTTAACATGTTGTGCTGTAACATACTGGCCTTCAGTTTTGTTTCGTATTCAAGCCCAGCATTGTTATCCTCCTGGTCTCCTGGAGATTATATTGAAAATTTTAAGAATTACATTGCCTTCTTTTTTGTCCCCAGCAGTCAATCAGTGAATAATACCGGGTGTGGTGCCTTCTACTTTTCTCCCTGTGGGCTAATTACAGCAGCCTTTCAGTATCTTGGATACCCCTGGTGAAATATTCTCCTCCTATTACTAGGTCTAGTGTTTGTCTTCTTCCCCAAGGCAAAGCAGTTTATTAAGAATATTATCCAAGGACCTGTCCCCAGACAAAGTTGTGGGTGGCAAGGTGTGTGGGGGGATTTGGGCAGGTACCTATCACGGTTTTCTCCTCCAATGGTTCTAAATTTCACCCCTGAACAAGTACAAAATCCAAGAAAGTTGGTAGAATGTTTGAAAGATGTATGCCCTGACCCTGGCAATACTAGAGAACTCCACCAGCTGGCTGCACTCTGCTGGGGTCTGGCTTACGCCTATCAGATGTCAATTAACATTGCCCAGCACCCTCAAGGGGATAGGGAGGTTCTTGAATTTGATGATGAGACAGCACACACTGTGACCACCCCAGAGGACCGACCATCTATGGTATCAGTCACCTTTTAACACTCCTATATGGCCAGTGCGAAAGTCCAATGGCGAGTGGAGTCTAACAGTGGACTATCGGGGCCTGAATGAAATCACACCACCGCTAAGTGCAGCAGTGCCACACATGCTAGAACTCCAGTAAGAACTAGAGTCAAAGGCAGCCAAGTGGAATGCTACTATCGATACTGCTAATGCATTTTTCTCTATCCGTCTAGCACAGCATTCAGGCCACAATTTGCTTTCACTTGGAGGGGCATTCAGTATACTTGGAATCGACTGCCCCAGGGGTGGAAACACAGCCCTACCATCTGCCATGGACTGATCCAGACGACACTGGAACAGGGGAACGCTCCTGAACACCTGCAGTATATCGATAATATCATCGTATGGGGTAAAACAGCAGAAGAAGTTTTTGGGAAAGGGAAGAAAATAATTCCAATTCTCCTGAAAGCTGGATTTGCCATTAAACAGAATAAGGTCAAGGGACCTGCACAGGAAATCCAGTTCTTGGACTGTTAAAAACTATGCTGCGAGCATTGGGTGCTGCGACATGGAAACATTGGGATATTAATCTACCAGAGGCCACTTGGTTAGTTAACAACAGGGGGTCTGAAAGCCTTGCTGGTCCTGCTGAAGCAAAACCCCTACACACTGTGGGAGAAGCTAAAGTCCCTGTAGTGCATGTGGGGAAGTGGATGGGGAAGGCGGTGTGGGTTGCCCCTGCCATGGGAAAAGGCAAACCCATTCGTGGGATTGTCTTTGCACAAGGTCCAGGGTATACCTGGTGGGTGATGCAGAAAGATGGGGATATCAAGTGTGTGCCTCAAGGAGATTTAACACTGGGAGAAAATTAATCTTAAAGAGAAGCACAGACATAAAAATGCTTCAATGGACAGAAAACTATGGTGATGAGACCATCTATATACTAAACTGTACCTGATTGTGACACAAATGTTATGGAATAAGGGGTGGAAGTTGTGTTGGGTCTGTCTGAGCTGGAGTCACCTTTTCCCTGCAGCAGCCCGCACAGTGCTGTACTCTGCACTCGTAGCTGGAACAACACTGAAATCACTCCAGTGTTGTGTCTATTGCTGCATAGTGCTGGCACAGCATCAGGACTCCTTCCAAGTCCCCAAGAGCCAGGCACGGGTGCCGGCTGTCCCGTGGGTCCGAACTCGGGCTGCGTGGAGTCCGGCCATCACGCTTCGCAGGGCTCCGATCTTTGGCGACACATGTGCCAAGCGCACCGGGTTCCCGGTCCGAACTCGGGCTGGCTGATCCTATAATCTGGGCTCCGGTCTTTGCGATGCGTGTGCTGGACGCACTGGAGACCGTGTGTGACTTCGTGCGGTTCGGGGACGGCGATCCCATAGCCCGTGTGTCCGGCCTCCGGCGGCGCGGGTGCCGGCTGTCCCGTGGGTCCGAAGTCGGGCGACGAACCGTGAGCCGGGCGATGAACCGTGAGCTTCACTGCCGAGCCGTGAAGCGGGAGGCTGCTGCCCACCGGCTCGGACTCTGGCCGTCCCGGAATCCAGCAGGTTCGGTCTCTTGCGGAGCTGCGGCAGGCCGTCCTGCCCTCCCGGGTAGCTCCTGCCGGAGGCGCGGGATGCGACCGTCCCGAGGTCCTAGGCTGAGGTCCTGGGCGACGCGTGTGCTAGCCGCACCGGGGTCCGGGTCCGACTTTGGCTTTGTCAGGGACGGCGGTCCCGGGCTCCAGGTGACCGGCCTCGGGCGGCGCGGCCGGCTGTCCCGTGTCCCGGCGATCAGAACTCGGGCGGGTTGGGGATCGACTGTGCCGTGAAGCGGGACGCTGCTGTCTGCCGGCTCGGGGTCTGGCCGTCCCGGAGACAGGGGGTTCGGTCCCGTGCGAAGCTGCGGCCGGCCGACCCGCGCTCCCCGTTTCTCTCTCCCGGGGCGCGGAATCTGACCCTCGCAAGCCCCTGGGCTCCGTTGTCGGGAGATGCTTGTGCTAGTCGCAGCGGTGTGGCCGGCCGTCCCGATTCTCTGGGATCCGGTCTTGGGCGACGCTTGGGAGCCCAGAAGCTCTTGGGAGCCCAGCTGCTAGGGACAGCCGGCCCCGCGCCGCCCGAAGCGGGACACCTGGACACCGGGACCGCCGGCCCCGAGAAGCCGAGTTCGGCCCCGGACCCCGCTGAGTCCAGCACAAGACCGGTGCCCAGGGTTTCGGGACGGCCGGCCACCGAACCGCACGGCACCGAAAGCCCGCTCTCTGGGAAGCCGGCGGACGCCAGCCCCCCGCTTCACTGCACGGCCGGCCCCCACGCCCCCTGAATTCGGATCCCCGGGACACGAGATAGCCGGCCCCCGCTAGCCGACGGCCCCGGAATCGCCGTCCCCGAACCGTCCGATGTCGGACCCGGCACCCGGTGCTGCTTGCAAACGCGTTGCACAAGACCGGAGCACAGGGGCTCGGAAGAGCCAGCTCCCGCCCTGCCGGAGGACGGACTCCCGGGCTATGTCCACATGTCTCTTCAATACTTTTAAGGATCGGGTCTCTTACCACTTCCCCGGGCAGTCTGTTCTAATAGCAAAGCACCCCTTCCATGAAGAAATGCTTATTCAGTATCGAGCTAGCCAGTGCTGGTAAACAGAGGTGTTTCTCCCTAGGGGTAGGGCTTGGCATTTCCCTCTCCTAAACTTCAAAAGGTTCCTGCCTGCCCCTATCTGCAGCCTGTCAAGGTTCCTCTGAATGCGCAGCCCCCCATACAAGCGCCTTTTCCACAGAAGCCACCGACCACCCGCCGCCTCGCCCCCTCCCAATTCGGCCTGCCCCAGGGCGCCACCGACCACCAACCTCCTTGCAGCACCACGCCTCAGCATCCCGAGCTATCCCGACAGCTTCCACCCATCGGGAGGTCCCACTTAATAAATGACCGAGTCCCAAATAGGCTTAAAATTAATGTTTATGATTTATTAAAGGAATAGAGGTAAGCAAACAGCGCTGGGTGCGCCAGGAGTCTCTGCTCCACCAAGACGCACACAAGTTACATCAGGCGGCTGGTTTTTATGCTGCTAGGCTAATACATATTCATTACTACTTCTACAAAAGGCAGGGTTATTCTAATTAGTTCCCAGAATCCAAACCCTCCCACTGGTGCAGGCGTTATCAGTCTCCGGTGGTCCCTCTGGGGGCCGCTCGTACTGAAGGCTCGTAGTCTTCCTCCCAGGCTTTGTCCTTTGGTTGTTCTTCAGCTTCTCCCCTCCCCTTATTTAGTAGTTGCTGGGCCAGATGTCAGAAAGCTGTGTCTCGTGCAATAGTCCGCACAGGCACTGCATAGCAAACACACCAAGTAACATTGACTTCAGTTACTCGCAACAGTTACTCACCTGATAAAGAACTGCATGCAATAAAGGCATCAATACTACATTAGTTTATTCTAACAGATCCTACTAGCTGTTACCTCAAAAAGATGTGCGTACCCCTCGCTACTTGGAAACGTATCAGTCCATAAACTCTCATCCACCTGAAGAAGCCTGCAACTGACCGAAGGAAAAACAAACACCCCAAAGAGCAGCCCAAGCAGAAGGAGCTCTCTCAGGGGATGCCTGGGACTCATATACCATTTGGCCTCGCCTAGCACCCAAACCCAATCACCTGGGAAGGGTAGGGGCAAAGCACAAGGAAGTAGGAAGAGAGCAGCAGCAGCTGTGGTGTGTTTTTTTTTTTTTTTGTTTTTTTTTCTTTTGTGTGTGTGATTTTCCTTTTCATTTTTTAATCAGTTTTAGCTCAAAAGCATGCGTAGTGCAGACAAGAGAACTAGGGTGTTTCTAGAAGCAAAAATCCCCATGCTTTTGCTGCAGCTTTCAATATTAAAAGACATTATGACCAAGCAAGTAATTGGAACTCTTCCAACTGGAATTAGCTCAAACTTTTATTTACGTATAAAGAAAAAACTAGGAGTAGAACATCTGCTCCATGTATTCCTCTCTCACCTTGCCATAGGCAGTTCTGGCTG
Source organism: Netta rufina (assembly GCF_964035555.1). NCBI lineage: Eukaryota > Metazoa > Chordata > Aves > Anseriformes > Anatidae > Netta > Netta rufina. The sequence continues at coordinate 391,878 of NC_140138.1, forward strand.
TGACGTCCCAGATTGCATACTGCGTTTCAGCTTTAACAAATGAAAACCTTTACCCTAACCCTTACCCTTATCCTAACCATTAGCTTACCCTTATTCTTACCCTAAACCTAACCCTAATCCTTACCCTTACCCTAATCCTTACCCTACCCTTATACTTACCATTACTCTATCCTTTACCCTAACTCTTACCCTTACCCTAACCCTTACCCCAACACTTACCCTAAACCTAACCCTTTCCCTAAACCTTATCCTCACCCTAAGCCTTACCCTTAGCCTTACCCTAACACTTACCTTTGCCCTAACCCTTACCCTTACACTAATCTGAACCCGAACCCTAACCCTAATACTCTCACCCTAACCCTTACCCTAAGCCTAACCACAGTCCCAACCCCTAACCCTTACCCTAACCCTCTAAACCTACCCCTAACCTATCCCTAACCATAACCCTCTAAGCCTAACCCTAAACCACTAACCCTAACAATAACCCCCAACCCCAACCCTCACCCGAAACCCTAACTCTAGCCCCAGCCCTAGCCCCTAACCCTAACCCTAGTTCCCGAGAACTACATCTCCCGGTATGCTCTGGGCATTCAACATGGCCTCCCGGAAGTCCCGAATCTGACAACTACATTTCCCGGCATACTCTGGGTAAGCAACATGGCCTCCCGGAAGTCTGGAGTCCCGAGAACTACATCTCCCGGCATGCTCTGGGCACACAACATGGCCTCCCAGTGCCGGAAAACTACACCTACCAGCATTCCCCGGACAGCCAGCATGGCCAATCACAGGCCGAGTGCTCGAGAACTGCATTTACCAGCACCCACTGGAACCCTCACCGCCCTTACAAAAAAAGCCTCAAGCCCTAACATCCAAAAAACCTCGAAACCCCTACAGACCTAACCCAAACTATTTACCACCCTAAACCCTGAAGACCTATGCCTAAAACCCCTAACCCAAAATCTTAGGATGCTCAAAACCCAAACCCAACCCAAAACGTTAGGAATGCTCAAAGCCCTAGCCCAAAAACTTAGGGCGCTCCAAACCCTAACCCCAAAACATTAAGACGCAAAAAACCCTAACCCAAAAACTTAGGGTAATACACCATAAATGTTTGTTCATTGTCTTTTGTATTATAAAAACAAGGAGTTCTGTTTGAGGAGCGGGAGTTGCGAAAGCTCCCTGCTGAAGTAAGGAGCTGCATAATGCTTGCCTAGACACTATGAAAATTCTTTTGCTTAATTTTCTTTTTAAAGAGATTTAAATTCTTAAAAATTCTTTTGCGCGCAACAGTGCGCGCAGTCGCAGAATATACCAGGATGTGCTGCGTAATCCCGGAATTAGCAAGGTATAAAAAGGGACCCTGGCAGGGGTGAGGTGCGTGCCATTGGCGGAGCTGAGACTCCCCGGCTGCCCAGTGCTGTTTTGCTTGATGTTTGCTTACTCAATAAATTCCTTTCTATGATTAATACAATGCTCTCTGAAAATTAATTAAGGGGGCAACTTATAACACTTTGGACGCTCAAAACCCAAACCCCAAAACTTTGGACGCTCAAAACCCTATCCCGAAAACACTAGGACGCTCCAAACCCTATCCCGAAAACAGGACGCTCAAAGCCCTAACCCAAAAACATTCGGATGCTCAAAACCCAAACCCAAAACATTAAGATGCTCCAAACCCTATCCGGAAAACATTAGGAAGCTCAAAGACCTATCCCAAAAACTTAGGACGCTCAAAACCCTATCCTGGAAACACTGAGATGCTCAGAACCCTATCCTGAAAATTTAGGACGCTCCAAACCCTAACCCAAAAACATTAGGACGCTCAAAGCCCCAACCCAAAACATTAGGACGCTCCAAACCCTATCCTGGAAACATTAAGATGCTCAAAACCCTATCCTGAAAACTGAGGATGCTCATTACCCAGACCCAAAATATTAAGATGCTCAAAACCCTAACCCAACTACTTAGGATGCTTGAAAGCCTATCCCAAAAAATTAGGGTGCACAAAAGCCTAACCCCCAAAATTAAGATGCTCAAAATCCAAACCCCCAAAATTAGGATACTCAAAACCCTGGCCCTGGAGAACCTAACCTGAAAAAAAAAAAAAAAAAAAAAAAAGATCTTAAAACCCTAACCGTAAATAACTGACCAAAAATAAAACCTTAAGACTCTAACCCTAAAAAACATATCAACACTACAACCCAAAAAACTCTAATACACTAACACGCTAACCCTGAAACCCTTAAATCCCTAACCCCCAAACCCTTAAAACCCTAACCGTTAAAACTCCAACCCTAAAAACCTTAAAATCCTAAACATAAACCCTGAAACCCCTTACCCTGAAACCCAACCCTAGTGCCCAATCCCTGAAACCTTAAAACCCTGAATCAATCTGTAGCAAATAGCATAGGCTGAGTCGAGGATCTCAGTACAGTAGCATTATTATTCGAGATTACAATGGCGGGTGTCCCACAAGCAGGAGGGTGCCTACTAATTCCATACACAGTTTATACACTTTTTTTTTCTGCCGAGGACCGGGACCCTCCCCTGTTTCCCCTTTAACTGTGCTATTCAAGGTTCATAATCTAGCTGGTGCTTCACAGAAAATACACAGCTGCTGGCCTGTTACAAGTCACATTTCTTTTGAGGTTTTTACTCTTTGAGGTGGTAATGTTTCTTACGCCGTGATTTCCACCTAATTGCTGTAAGGATTCTGGTTGTCTGCGTTTTACAAGGTTGTCTGTTATAATAAATAAAAGTCCCAAATAGGATTACAATCAAAGTTTACAATTCACTGAATGAATAGAGGTAAGCAAACAGTGCTGGGTACGCCGGGAGTCTCTGCTCCACCAAGACGCGCACCAGTTATACACCAGTTACCTCCCTTAAGGGATATAGAGAAGCCCTCTCAGATACGTCCGTCCTACTTCTCCTGCATGCGGCCGGAGGTCGGTCTAATTCTGGTGCTGTTGGTGGTGGAAGCTGGGGCAACGGTGGTACTGGTGGCGATACCACAGCCACCGGAGGGGGAGCCGCCGGGGGTGGATTGTTAGGATATGGAGGTGGTAGCTTATCCAACGGCTCACGTTTATCTTCTTTTTCTTTTTCATGTTCTTCTTGTTCTTCAAATTTCTTACCTGCTTTTAGTGTAAATATTGAGGCTGGAAAAGGACGTGAAGTCCTCCTGATCCATAATCCTGCATAATCACTTTCTTCCTGGCTAAAAGGTTCCTTTGAATTAACATGGATATTTAAGGCCTGGCAAATCCAGTCTTCGAAGGATCCAAAAACAGGCCAAAAGACATGTAGTCTTAAAGGCTCCTTTGGCCATTCTGTCACACAATACTGGACCATTTTTAATTTACTTTTTCCTTTTCTGGGGTCCCTATCATTCCAATTTCTAATCGTTATTCCTAATGGACTTTCTGGTGGTATGACTGGTAATTTGCTCCCTTTCTTCTGGTCTCTGGTCTTCGATTTTGTCTGACCCATCTAGGAATTTTACTATGGCAATTCCCACAGCCCTTGGTTACCTTAGTAAGAGTGTCTTGCAGGGGGTCGAGGACCTATCACACACCCACAAATCCTATAGGAATCCCTTCGGTCCTTCACCGGCCACGTCCCTCGCGGGAGATTGAAAACGCGGTTAGAAGACCTCCACAATCGCTTCGGAACTAAGTTCCATCTCAGTCACACTCTTACACACACAGGCAACCGAACCCCACCCAACCGAACGGTATACGCTTTAAATGCTTACGACTCCGTCATCTTCGTTCGGATCTTCACACACACAATTACGGGCAAAATATAGTGCTGCAGCTGGCAAGGGAGCTGAAAAAAAGAATCAGAAACTTTGCTTACCTTTATACAGGTTCAAGATGCCATTAGTTCCGACCTGACTCAAACAGCAGCCACCAAATGGTGGGGGTGCCTCTCCTAGATCAAACCAGGAATCAGGAACCAAAGCCCTCCCGGACGAGCCCCCACTTGTAATAAATGACTGGGTCCCAAATAGGATTGCAATTGAAATTTACAATTTATTAAATGAATAGAGGTAAGCAAACAGCGCTGGGTGCGCCAGGAGTCTCTGCTCCACCAAGACGCACACAAGTTACATCAGGCGGCTGGTTTTTATGCTGCTAGGCTAATACATATTCATTACTACTTCTACAAAAGGCAGGGTTATTCTAATTAGTTCCCAGAATCCAAACCCTCCCACTGGTGCATGCGTTATCAGTCTCCGGTGGTCCCTCTGGGGGCCGCTCGTACTGAAGGCTTGTAGTCTTCCTCCCAGGCTTTTCTCTTGTCCATCTCCTTTGTCCATCTTGGCTGGATGGCAGACACTTGCATAGTGTCCCATGCAACAGTTGTAATAGTTAGCAGTTATTCTGAAACCCCTTTGTTCTCTTATCCCCTATTGACCCGAATTGCTGGACCATTCCTTTGCAAGACACAAGAACTATATATATTAACCACTCTGGTTTTCTCAGACTTTTCATCATATCATGCGGCCCTAGCATTGTTCCATATTGACACGAATCAGATGAACTCATTTCACACTGTTAAGCTGTCTTATCACTGCAAGCATATCTCAATACCACCTTCCTTCCCTCTACAGGATGTAACTGCGCAAAAACAACATTTTTATTCCCACAACCTTGATCCCCTTACCCTGAAATCCTTATTCCCCTTAAACCTAACAACTCTAACCACAACCCTAACCCTTATTATCAACCCCCTAACGCTAATGACACTGACCTTAATCCAAACCCCAAACTGCCCCTAACCCCAGACAACCAACAACGAAACACACACACACACAAAGATGGAAACTACAAAAAAGGCAAAACCCTGGATACAGGCCCCAAATCACAAATACGCAACCAAAATGCTACAGAAAAGCCCCAGATGCAGGCCCCAAATGCTACTGCTAGGCCTCAAAAGCTCAAGATGCATCCCAAAGCAAAAATGCAGACCCCAAACGTTACAGAAAAGCCCCCAAACCCAGGCTGCACAAGTCTACAAGCAGGCCCCAAACTGCCAACAGAAGCAGGCACCAACCACACCCAGATGCAGACCCCAACTGCCCACAAGCAGCTCCTACCCCACCACCCCCTCCCAAGAACTGGACTCCACCCAGACACTGGCCCAAGACCCAGGCCCGCCCCCCGCCACCCCCCCTACCCTCCCCCCCGACACCGGTGTACAAGCAGCTCACAACCCGCCCCTTCAGAGACCGGTCCCACTCCCCCCACCCCCCCCAAGATATGGGATGCGGAGGTGTACAACCAACTCCCAACTCCCTCCCCCTCAAAGGGAGGCCCCAAAGACCCCCAAATGGAGGCTCCTAGAGTGAACAAGCACCTCCCAACTCCCCCAGGCACAGGCCCACCCCCCCCCCCCCCAAACACAGGCCACAAAGGTGTATAAACAGCCCAGACCCCCCCTCCAAGACCATGGCCCCTATAGTGTACAAGCAGCTCCCAACCACCCACAGATGCAGGCCCCAACCCTTCTCAAAAGGGAGGCACCTAGAATGCATGAGCAACTCCCAACCCCCCTCAAATACAGACCCCAAAAGTGTACAAGTAGCTCCCCCCCAGAGACAGGACCCAAAGGTGTACAACCATTTCCCAACACCCCTGAGACACAGGCCCCAACCCCCTCCCCAGACACAGGGACCCAAATTCTACAAGCAGCTCCCAACCCCTGCCAGGCAGGCCCCCTACCCTATATAAGCAGCTCCAAACCCTCCCCCCCCCCCCCCCCCCGAGGGAGGCCCCCAAGTCCCCCACAAACACAGGCCCCTACAGTGTACAGGCAGCTCCCAGCCACCCCCAGATGCTGGCCCCAAAGTTGTACAAACAGCTCCCAGCCACCCTGCAGAAACAGATTCCTACATTGTACAAGCAGTTCCCAGCCCGCTAGACACAGGCCCTGACCCCCCACAGATGCAGGCCCCAAAGGTGTACAAGCAGCTCCCACCCCTCCCCCAGGCGCAGGTCCCAAGCCCCCCCCCCCCCAAACACAGGCCCCTACAACCAGCACCCAACCCCCTACCCCCGCTGCCAGGCCCAAAGGTGTAGAAGCAGCTCCAAACCTCCTCCCTCAACCCAGGCTCCAACAGTGTACAAGCAGCTCCCAACCAACCCTCCCCTTCCCTACCCGCCACCCCCCCCGACACAGGCTCCAAAGGAATACAAAGAGCTCCCACCCCTCCCCCAGATGCTGGTCTCAACCCCCCCCGCCCCCAGAAGCAGGCCCCAAAGGTGTAGAGTCAGCTCTCAACCCCCTCAATGCTGGCCCCAAGGGTCTACAAGCAGCTCCCCCCTTGCCCCCAGATACCGGCCCCCAGACACAGACCCCAAAAGCCTAATCACAGGCCCTGAACTCTAGAGGCAGGCTCCAAAACCCAGGACAAAGCCCCAGTGGTTCGAGACAGGGCCCAAATCCCAGACACAGGCCCCAAACGCTAAACATATGCCAAAAAAAGTATTAGTGCTGGTGCCAAATGTTACAGACAGGCCCAAAAGCCCGAGATGCTCAAGGCTGAGACGTAACTTGGCTTTCTGAATTACTGGAAAGCAGCTTTCATTCTCAGATAATTGTGTGCAGGCTAGATAGGATGGGGCTTCAGGCACCTCTTCACCTGAGGAAACACACTGCCATCAGGCACCGCTGTGCCAGACAAGCTTGTTCTGCTAGAACACCCTACTCAGATGCACTGTGGCATTCAAGTGAACTGCTTTCATGCAAATATAACGACTGATGTTACAACCCACCTTGCCTGTGGCACCTGATGAACAGAAGAGTAAGCCACCGCAGCGCTTCAAAACCATCCCTGCACGTGCCGCTCCTTGTCGCTCTCTGGCCTTATCTCATATCCTTACCCACTTCTGTGGAGAGCCTGCCACGGCACCTGCAAAGCAAGACGGACACCTTTCATAGTCACCTTGTGCTACTTGGTCGTTCTGCTCCAACCCAGCTCGTGACCAGCCCCTCTTCTTACACAGCTCTTCAGAGTGCAGTTTGCTCCTTCGAGCCTGTGCGAGACACCTGTGAAAGAAAACGAAACGCATAGGCCTATGCAGCATCCAAAGACACAGCACAATTAGGTAAGTTACTCTCATCTGCTCCCTTACCTCTGCCGCTTACCAGCCCCCGAGGCAGATGCTTCAATCTACCCTCTTCAAACAGCTACAACACCTCTAAAAGACAAAGAGGGGATGCTTAGAGGAACAGTGAGACCTACAACACAACAACTGCTACATCTGTTCCTCACTCACCTTGCCAGAGGCAGCTCTGCGTGTGACGTCCCAGGTTGTACACTGCGTTACCTAACCCTTACCGTAACCCTTACCCTAACCCTTCTCACCCTTACCATTACCCAAATCCTTACCTTTACTTTTTCCTTACCCTTACTCTTTCCTTTAACCATAACCTTACCCTTACCCTATACCTTACTCCAACCCTTCCCCTTACCTTCCCCTTCCCCTTACACTTAACCTAACCCTTACCCTTCTGCTTCCCCTAAAACATATCCTAACACTTTCCCTTACCCTTATACTTACCCTAACCCTTTCTATTACACTTACACTTACTCTTGCCCTAATCCTTGCTTGCACCCTTACACTTATCCTAACCCTTACCCTTATCCTTATTCAAACCCTTACTCTAACCCTTGCCCTTACCCTGACCCGTACCCTTACCCTTACCCTTAACCTAAGCCTAAACCTTAAACCTTACCGTAAACCTTACCCTTTCTGCTACACTTACCCTTAGCCTAAATCTAAATCTTACACTTACCCTTATCCTAACCCTCACCCTTACCATTACCCATACCCTTATTCTTACCCTTACCCTAACCCTTACCTTTACACTTACGGTTACCATTAACCTTACCCTTACCCTAACACTTATCCTTAACCTAACCCTTACCCTAAATCTTACCCCAACCCTTACCCTGACCCTTAAATTAACCCTAACCCTTACCCTAAACCTTACACTTACTCTTAACCTTAACCTTAGCTGTAACCTAATACTTACCCTTACGTTTCCCTCACCCTAACCCTAAAATTAACCCTAACCATTACCCTAACACTTAACCTTACCCTAACCCTAAAATTATTCGTACAATTACCCTTACCCTTATCCTTAACCTAAGCCGAAACCTTACAGTAAACCTTACCCTTTCTGCTACACTTCCCCTTAGCCTAAATCTAAACCTTACACTTACCCCTACTGTAACCCTCACCCTTATCATTACCAATACCCTTACTCTTACCCTTACCCTAACCCTTCTCCTTACACTTACTGTTACCTTTAACATTACCCTTACCCTAACACTTACACTTATCCTCATCCATGCCCTTACCCTTGCCCTAATCTTTACCCTTAACCTTACCCTAACCCTAAACTTTACACCAACCCTTACCATGACCCTTACATTAACCCTAACCCTTACCCTAAAACTTACACTTACTCTTAACCTTAACCTTACCCTTAACATTAACCTAATACTTACCCTTACGTTTTCCTGACTTTAACCCTAAAACTAACCCTAACCATTACCCTAACACTTACCCTTACCCTAAACCTAACCCTAACCGTAACTCTAACCCTTACCCTGACCTGTACCCTTACACTTACCCTTACCCTAACCCTTACCCTTACCATAACCCATACCCTAACACGTACTTGTAGCCTTAACCTTACCGTTCCCCTTACCCTTACCTTTACTGTCTCTGTTAGCCTTACACTTACACTTAACATAAACCTTAACCTTAACCTAACCCTTATCATAAGCCATACAAGAACACTTACATGTACACTTACGCTTGCACTTACCCTAGCAATTACTCGTACAATTACCCTTAACCTTACTATTAAGCTAACCCGAAACCTTACCCTTATCCTAACACTTACCCTTATCCTAAACCTTACCCTTTCTGCTACACTTACCCTTTGCCTAATTCTAAACCTTACCCTAACCCTCACCCTTACCTAAATCTAACCATTACCCTAACCTTCACTCTTACCCTTACCATTATACTTACTTTTACCCTTAACCTAAACCTTACCCCAACCTTTACCCTGACCCTTACATTAACCCTAACCCTTACCCTAACCCTAACCCTAACCCTTACTCTAACCCTAACCCTTAACCTAAACCTTACACTTAATCTTAACTTTAACCTTACCCTTAAACTAATACATACCCTTACGTTTCCCTCACCATAACCCTAAAATTAACTGTAACCATTACCCTAACACTTATCCTTACCGAACCCTAACCCTAACCCTTACTCAAACTTTTACCCTGACCCGTACCCTTAGACTTCCCCTTCCCCTTACTCTTCCCCTTACCCTAACCCTTACCCTTACACTTATGGTTACCATTAACCTTACCCTTACCCTAACACTTACCCTTACCCTATCCCTTACACTTATCCTTATCCATACAACTTACGCTTACCCTAACACTTAACCTTAACCTAACCCTAACCCTAAACCTTACCTGAACCCTTACCCTGACCCTTACATTAACCCTTACCCTAAAACTTACACTTAACCTTAACCTTCCCCTTAACCTTAACCTAATACTTCCCCTTACTTTTCCCTCACCCTAACCCTAAAATTAACCCTATCCATTACCCCAACACTTACCCTTACCCTAAACCTAACCCTTAACATAACCCATACTCTAACACATACTTCTACCCGTACCCGTACCCTTACCATAACTCTTACCCTTACCGAAATCCTTACCCTTACCCTTGACCTTACACTTACCCTTACCCTTACCCTTACCCTTACCCTTACCCTTACCCTTACCCTTACCCTTACCCTTACCCTTACCCTTACCCTTACCCTTACCCTTACCCTTACCCTTACCCTTACCCTTACCCTTACCCTTACCCTTACCCTTACCCTTACCCTTACCCTTACCCTTACCCTTACCCTTACCCTTACCTGATCCCATACCCTTAACCTAACCCTAAACCTTACTCTTATCCTAACACTTACCCTTACCGTAAACCTTACCCTTTCTGCTACACTTACCCTTAGCCTAAATCTAAACCTTACACTTACCCTTAGCCTAACCCTCACCCTTACCCTTACCCATACCCTTATTCTTACCATTACCCTAACCCTTACCTTTACACTTACGGTTACCATTACCCTTACCCTAACACTTATCCTTAACCTAACCCTAACCCTAAACCTTACCTAAACCCTTACCCTGACCCTTACATTAACCCTAACCTTTACCCTAAACCTTACACTTACTCTTAACCTTAACCTTACCCTTAACATTAACCTAATACTTACGCATACGTTTTCCTGACTTTAACCCTAAAACTAACCCTAATCATTACCCTAACACTTAACCTTACCCTAACCCTAACAACCCTTACTCTAACCCTTACCCTGACCTGTACCCTTACACTTACCCTTACCCTTATACTCACCCTAATTCTTACCCATACCATAACCCATACCCTAACACATAGTTGAACCCTTAACCTTACCGTTACCCTTAACCTTACCCTTACCCTTACTCTATCCGTTACCCTTACGCTTACCCTTAACATAAACCTTACCCTTGACCTTACCCTTACCATAAGCCATACAACAACACTTACATGTACACTTACGCTTACACTTACCCTAGCAATTATTCGTACAATTACCCTTACCCTTACCCTTACCCTTAACCTAAGCCGAAACCTTAAACCTTACAGTAAACCTTACCCTTTCTGCTACACTTCCCCTTAGCCTAAATCTAAACCTTACACTTACCCTTACTGTAACCCTCACCCTTATCATTACCAGTACCCTTACTCTTACCCTTACCCTAACCCTTCTCCTTACACTTACTGTTACCTTTAACATTACCCTTACCCTAACACTTACACTTATCCTTATCCATACCCTTACCCTTACCCTAATCCTTACCCTTAACCTAACCCTAAACCTTACCCCAGCCCTTACCCTGACCCTTACATTAACCCTAACCCTTACCCTAAAACTTACACTTACTCTTAACCTTAACCTTACCCTTAACATTAACCTAATACTTACCCTTACGTTTTCCTGACTTTAACCCTAAAACTAACCCTAACCATTACCCTAACACTTACCCTTACCCTAAACCTAACCCTAACCGTAACTCTAACCCTTACCCTGACCTGTACCCTTACACTTACCCTTACCCTAACCCTTACCATAACCCATACCCTAACACGTACTTGTAGCCTTAACCTTACTGTTCCCCTTACCCTTACCTTTACTGTCTCTGTTAGCCTTACACTTACACTTAACATAAACCTTAACCTTAACCTAACCCTTATCATAAGCCATACAAGAACACTTACATGTACACTTACGCTTGCACTTACCCTAGCAATTACTCGTACAATTACCCTTAACCTTACTATTAAGCTAACCCAAAACCTTACCCTTATCCTAACTCTTACCCTTATCCTAAACCTTACCCTTTCTGCTACACTTACCCTTTGCCTAATTCTAAACCTTACCCTAACCCTCACCCTTACCTAAATCTAACCATTACCCTAACCCTCACCCTCACCCTTACCATTATACTTACTTTTACCCTTAACCTAAACCTTACCCCAACCCTTACCCTGACACTTACATTAACCCTAACCCTTACCCTAACCCTAACCCTTAACCTAAACCTTACACTTAATCTTAACTTTAACCTTACCCTTAAACTAATACATACCCTTACGTTTCCCTCACCATAACCCTAAAATTAACTGTAACCATTACCCTAACACTTATCCTTACCGAACCCTAACCCTAACCCTTACTCAAACTTTTACCCTGACCCGTACCCTTAGACTTCCCCTTCCCCTTACTCTTCCCCTTACCCTAACCCTTACCCTTACACTTATGGTTACCATTAACCTTACCCTTACCCTAACACTTACCCTTACCCTATCCCTTACACTTATCCTTATCCATACAACTTACGCTTACCCTAACACTTAACCTTAACCTAACCCTAACCCTAAACCTTACCTGAACCCTTACCCTGACCCTTACATTAACCCTTACCCTAAAACTTACACTTAACCTTAACCTTCCCCTTAACCTTAACCTAATACTTCCCCTTACTTTTCCCTCACCCTAACCCTAAAATTAACCCTATCCATTACCCCAACACTTACCCTTACCCTAACCCTAACCCTTACCATAACCCATACTCTAACACATACTTCTACCCGTACCCGTACCCTTACCATAACTCTTACCCTTACCGTAACCCTTACCCTTACCCTTGACCTTACCCTTACCCTTACCCTTACCCTTACCCTTACCCTTACCCTTACCCTTACCCTTACCCTTACCCTTACCCTTACCCTTACCCTTACCCTTACCCGATCCCATACCCTTAACCTAACCCTAAACCTTACTCTTATCCTAACACTTACCCTTACCGTAAACCTTACCCTTTCTGCTACACTTACCCTTAGCCTAAATCTAAACCTTACACTTACCCTTAGCCTAACCCTCACCCTTACCATTACCCATACCCTTATTCTTACCCTTACCCTAACCCTTACCTTTACACTTACGGTTACCATTACCCTTTCCCTAACACTTATCCTTAACCTAACCCTAACCCTAAACCTTACCTAAACCCTTACCCTGACCCTTACATTAACCCTAACCTTTACCCTAAACCTTACACTTACTCTTAACCTTAACCTTACCCTTAACATTAACCTAATACTTACGCATACGTTTTCCTGACTTTAACCCTAAAACTAACCCTAATCATTACCCTAACACTTAACCTTACCCTAACCCTAACAACCCTTACTCTAACCCTTACCCTGACCTGTACCCTTACACTTACCCTTACCCTTATACTCACCCTAATTCTTACCCATACCATAAACCATACCCTAACACATAGTTGAACCCTTAACCTTACCGTTACCCTTAACCTTACCCTTACCCTTACTCTATCCGTTACCCTTACGCTTACCCTTAACATAAACCTTACCCTTGACCTTACCCTTACCATAAGCCATACAACAACACTTACATGTACACTTACGCTTACACTTACCCTAGCAATTATTCGTACAATTACCCTTACCCTTACCCTTACCCTTACCCTTAACCTAAGCCGAAACCTTAAACCTTACAGTAAACCTTACCCTTTCTGCTACACTTCCCCTTAGCCTAAATCTAAACCTTACACTTACCCTTACTGTAACCCTCACCCTTATCATTACCAGTACCCTTACTCTTACCCTTACCCTAACCCTTCTCCTTACACTTACTGTTACCTTTAACATTACCCTTACCCTAACACTTACACTTATCCTTATCCATACCCTTACCCTTACCCTAATCCTTACCCTTAACCTAACCCTAAACCTTACCCCAGCCCTTACCCTGACCCTTACATTAACCCTAACCCTTACCCTAAAACTTACACTTACTCTTAACCTTAACCTTACCCTTAACATTAACCTAATACTTACCCTTACGTTTTCCTGACTTTAACCCTAAAACTAACCCTAACCATTACCCTAACACTTACCCTTACCCTAAACCTAACCCTAACCGTAACTCTAACCCTTACCCTGACCCGTACCCTTACACTTACCCTTACCCTAACCCTTACCCTTACCATAACCCATACCCTAACACGTACTTGTAGCCTTAACCTTACTGTTCCCCTTACCCTTACCTTTACTGTCTCTGTTAGCCTTACACTTACACTTAACATAAACCTTAACCTTAACCTAACCCTTATCATAAGCCATACAAGAACACTTACATGTACACTTACGCTTGCACTTACCCTAGCAATTACTCATACAATTACCCTTAACCTTACTATTAAGCTAACCCAAAACCTTACCCTTATCCTAACTCTTACCCTTATCCTAAACCTTACCCTTTCTGCTACACTTACCCTTTGCCTAATTCTAAACCTTACCCTAACCCTCACCCTTACCTAAATCTAACCATTACCCTAACCTTCACTCTTACCCTTACCATTATACTTACTTTTACCCTTAACCTAAACCTTACCCCAACCCTTACCCTGACCCTTACATTAACCCTAACCCTTACCCTAACCCTAACCCTAACCCTTACTCTAACCCTAACCCTTAACCTAAACCTTACACTTAATCTTAACTTTAACCTTACCCTTAAACTAATACATACCCTTACGTTTCCCTCACCATAACCCTAAAATTAACTGTAACCATTACCCTAACACTTATCCTTACCGAACCCTAACCCTAACCCTTACTCAAACTTTTACCCTGACCCGTACCCTTAGACTTCCCCTTCCCCTTACTCTTCCCCTTACCCTAACCCTTACCCTTACACTTATGGTTACCATTAACCTTACCCTTACCCTAACACTTACCCTTACCCTATCCCTTACACTTATCCTTATCCATACAACTTACGCTTACCCTAACACTTAACCTTAACCTAACCCTAACCCTAAACCTTACCTGAACCCTTACCCTGACCCTTACATTAACCCTTACCCTAAAACTTACACTTAACCTTAACCTTCCCCTTAACCTTAACCTAATACTTCCCCTTACTTTTCCCTCACCCTAACCCTAAAATTAACCCTATCCATTACCCCAACACTTACTCTTACCCTAACCCTAACCCTTACCATAACCCATACTCTAACACATACTTCTACCCGTACCCGTACCCTTACCGTAACCCTTACCCTTACCCTTACCCTTGACCTTACCCTTACCCTTACCCTTACCCTTACCCTTACCCTTACCCTTACCCTTACCCTTACCCGATCCCATACCCTTAACCTAACCCTAAACCTTACTCTTATCCTAACACTTACCCTTACCGTAAACCTTACCCTTTCTGCTAAACTTACCCTTAGCCTAAATCTAAACCTTACATTTACCCTTAGCCTAACCCTCACCCTTACCATTACCCATACCCTTATTCTTACCATTACCCTAACCCTTACCTTTACACTTACGGTTACCATTACCCTTACCCTAACACTTATCCTTAACCTAACCCTAACCCTAAACCTTACCTAAACCCTTACCCTGACCCTTACATTAACCCTAACCTTTACCCTAAACCTTACACTTACTCTTAACCTTAACCTTACCCTTAACATTAACCTAATACTTACGCATACGTTTTCCTGACTTTAACCCTAAAACTAACCCTAATCATTACCCTAACACTTAACCTTACCCTAACCCTAACAACCCTTACTCTAACCCTTACCCTGACCTGTACCCTTACACTTACCCTTACCCTTATACTCACCCTAATTCTTACCCATACCATAACCCATACCCTAACACATAGTTGAACCCTTAACCTTACCGTTACCCTTAACCTTACCCTTACCCTTACTCTATCCGTTACCCTTACGCTTACCCTTAACATAAACCTTACCCTTGACCTTACCCTTACCATAAGCCATACAACAACACTTACATGTACACTTACGCTTACACTTACCCTAGCAATTACTCGTACAATTACCCTTACCCTTACCCTTACCCTTAACCTAAGCCGAAACCTTAAACCTTACAGTAAACCTTACCCTTTCTGCTACACTTCCCCTTAGCCTAAATCTAAACCTTACACTTACCCTTACTGTAACCCTCACCCTTATCATTACCAGTACCCTTACTCTTACCCTTACCCTAACCCTTCTCCTTACACTTACTGTTACCTTTAACATTACCCTTACCCTAACACTTACACTTATCCTCATCCATGCCCTTACCCTTGCCCTAATCTTTACCCTTAACCTTACCCTAACCCTAAACCTTACCCCAGCCCTTACCCTGACCCTTACATTAACCCTAACCCTTACCCTAAAACTTACACTTACTCTTAACCTTAACCTTACCCTTAACATTAACCTAATACTTACCCTTACGTTTTCCTGACTTTAACCCTAAAACTAACCCTAACCGTAACTCTAACCCTTACCCTGACCCGTACCCTTACACTTACCCTTACCCTGACCCGTACCCTTACACTTACCCTTACCCTAACCCTTACCCTTACCATAACCCATACCCTAACACGTACTTGTAGCCTTAACCTTACTGTTCCCCTTACCCTTACCTTTACTGTCTCTGTTAGCCTTACACTTACACTTAACATAAACCTAACCCTTATCATAAGCCATACAAGAACACTTACATGTACACTTACGCTTGCACTTACCCTAGCAATTACTCGTACAATTACCCTTAACCTTACTATTAAGCTAACCCGAAACCTTACCCTTATCCTAACACTTACCCTTATCCTAAACCTTACCCTTTCTGCTACACTTACCCTTTGCCTAATTCTAAACCTTACCCTAACCCTCACCCTTACCTAAATCTAACCATTACCCTAACCTTCACTCTTACCCTTACCATTATACTTACTTTTACCCTTAACCTAAACCTTACCCCAACCTTTACCCTGACCCTTACATTAACCCTAACCCTTACCCTAACCCTAACCCTAACCCTTACTCTAACCCTAACCCTTAACCTAAACCTTACACTTAATCTTAACTTTAACCTTACCCTTAAACTAATACATACCCTTACGTTTCCCTCACCATAACCCTAAAATTAACTGTAACCATTACCCTAACACTTATCCTTACCGAACCCTAACCCTAACCCTTACTCAAACTTTTACCCTGACCCGTACCCTTAGACTTCCCCTTCCCCTTACTCTTCCCCTTACCCTAACCCTTACCCTTACACTTATGGTTACCATTAACCTTACCCTTACCCTAACACTTACCCTTACCCTATCCCTTACACTTATCCTTATCCATACAACTTACGCTTACCCTAACACTTAACCTTAACCTAACCCTAACCCTAAACCTTACCTGAACCCTTACCCTGACCCTTACATTAACCCTTACCCTAAAACTTACACTTAACCTTAACCTTCCCCTTAACCTTAACCTAATACTTCCCCTTACTTTTCCCTCACCCTAACCCTAAAATTAACCCTATCCATTACCCCAACACTTACCCTTACCCTAACCCTAACCCTTACCATAACCCATACTCTAACACATACTTCTACCCGTACCCGTACCCTTACCATAACTCTTACCCTTACCGTAACCCTTACCCTTACCCTTGACCTTACCCTTACCCTTACCCTTACCCTTACCCTTACCCTTACCCTTACCCTTACCCTTACCCTTACCCTTACCTGATCCCATACCCTTAACCTAACCCTAAACCTTACTCTTATCCTAACACTTACCCTTACCGTAAACCTTACCCTTTCTGCTACACTTACCCTTAGCCTAAATCTAAACCTTACACTTACCCTTAGCCTAACCCTCACCCTTACCATTACCCATACCCTTATTCTTACCCTTACCCTAACCCTTACCTTTACACTTACGGTTACCATTACCCTTACCCTAACACTTATCCTTAACTTAACCCTAACCCTAAACCTTACCTAAACCCTTACCCTGACCCTTACATTAACCCTAACCTTTACCCTAAACCTTACACTTACTCTTAACCTTAACCTTACCCTTAACATTAACCTAATACTTACGCATACGTTTTCCTGACTTTAACCCTAAAACTAACCCTAATCATTACCCTAACACTTAACCTTACCCTAACCCTAACAACCCTTACTCTAACCCTTACCCTGACCTGTACCCTTACACTTACCCTTACCCTTATACTCACCCTAATTCTTACCCATACCATAAACCATACCCTAACACATAGTTGAACCCTTAACCTTACCGTTACCCTTAACCTTACCCTTACCCTTACTCTATCCGTTACCCTTACGCTTACCCTTAACATAAACCTTACCCTTGACCTTACCCTTACCATAAGCCATACAACAACACTTACATGTACACTTACGCTTACACTTACCCTAGCAATTACTCGTACAATTACCCTTAATCTTACCCTTACCAAACCATTACCCTTACCCTTTACCTAACCATAAACATTAAGGATAAGCTAAAGGGTCACCCTTAATGTTAACGTTATCCTAACACTTACACTTAGGTGGGTAAGTGGAAGTGTAAGGGTATAGTTCAGGGTAATGTTTAGAGTAAGGGTAAGTGTTATGGTGATGGTTAGGCTAATTTTAGGTTTAGGGTGAGGGAAACATAAGGGTAAGTATTAGGTTAAGTTTAAGGATAAGGTTAAGAGTTATGGTAAGGGTTAGGTTTAATGTAAGGGTAAGGGTTTGGGAAACGTTTAGGATAAGTGTAAGAGAAGGGATAATGGTAAGGGTAAGGATGATATTTAGTGTAAGGGTTAGATTTAGTTAAGGGTAAGGGTTAGTGTAAGTTTAAGAGTAAGGGTAAGTGTAAGGGTATGTGTAAAAGTACGGGTAATTGTAAGGGTTAGAGAAAGGGTTAGGGTAAGGGTAAGAGTAAGGGTATTGGTAATGATAAGGGTGAGGGTTACAGTAAGGGTAAGTGAAAGGTTTAGATTTAGGCTAAGGGTAAGTGTAGCAGAAAGGGTAAGGTTTACTGTAAGGTTTAAGGTTTCAGCTTAGGTTAAGGGTAAGGGTAAGGGTAAGGGTAAGGGTCAGGGTAAGGGTTAGAATAATGTTTAGGGTTAATTTTAGGGTTAGGGTGAGGGAAACGTAAGGGTAAGGATTAGAGTAAGGTTAAGAGTAAGTGTAAGGTTTAGGATAAGGGTTAGGGTTAATGTAAGGGTTTAGGGTAAGGTTTCAGGTAAGGTTTAGGTTTAGAGTTACGTTAAGGGTAAGTGTTAGGGTAAGGGCAAGTTGTATGGACAAGGATAATTGTAAGGGATAGGGTAAGGTTAAGGTTAATGATAACGGTAAAAGGAAGGGTAAGGTTTAGGCTAAGGGTAAGAGTAAGGGTATGGGTAATGGTAAGGGTGAGGGTAAGGGTAAGTGTAAGGTTTAGATTTAGGCTAAGGGTAAGTGTAGCAGAAAGGTGTAGGATTAGGGTAAGGGTGTTAGGATAAGGGTTAGGTTAAGGGTAAGGGTAATGGTAAGGATAAGGGTAAGGGTATCGGTAATGGTTAGGGAAAGGGTTAGGGTAAGTGTAAGGGTAAGTGTAAGGGTACAGGTCAGGGTAAGGGTTAGAGTAAGGGTTAGGGTTAGGTAAGGATAAGTGTTAGGGTAATGGGTACTGTTAAAATTAGGGTTATGGTGAGGGAAATGTACGGGTATGTATTAGTTTAAGGGTAAGGTTAAGGTTAAGAGTAAGTGTAAGGTTTAGGTTAAGGGTTAGGGTTAATGTAAGGGTTAGGGTAAGGGTTGGGGTAAGGTTTAGGGTAAGGAGAAGAGTAAGGGTATGGTTAATGGTAAGGGTGAGGGTTAGGGTTAGGGTAAGGATAAGGGTAAGTGTAAGGTTTAGGGTAAGGGTAATGGTATGGAGAAGGGTAAGGGTAAGGGTAAGTGTAAGGGTAAGGGTAGGAGTAATTGAAAGAGTAATTCCTAGGGTAACTGTAAGCGTAAGTGTACGTTTAAGTGTTGTTGTATGGCTTATTGTAAGGGTAAGGTTATGTGTTAGGGTAATGGTTATGGTTAATTATAGGGTTAGGGTGAGAAAAACGTAAGGTTAAGTATTAGCTAAAGGTTAAGGGTAAGGTTAATGTTAAGAGTAAGTGTAAGGTTTAGGGTAAGGTTTAGGGTTAATGTAAGGGTCAGGGTAAGGGTTAGGGTAAGGGTTAGGTTAAGGATAAGTGTTAGGGTAAGTGTAAGGTTAATGGTAACCGTAAGTGTAAAGATAAGGGTTAGGGTAAGAATAAGGGTATGGGTAATGGTAAGGGTGAGGGTTAGGCTAAGGGTAAGTGTAAGGTTTAGATTTAGGCTAAGGGTAAGTGTAGCAGAAAGGGTAAGCTTTACGGTAAGGTTTGAGGTTTAGGCTTAGGTTAAGGGTAAGGGTAAGGGTAAGGTTTCGATTTAGGAACAGGGAAAGTGTCGCAGAAAGGTTAAGGGTTAGGGTAAGTGTTAGGATAAGGGTAAGGTTAAGGGTAAGGGTAATGGTATGAATAAGGGTAAGGGTAAGGGTACGGGTCAGGGTAAGGGTTAGAGTAAGGGTTTGAGTAAGGGTAAGGGTAAGGGTTAGGATAAGTGTAAGGGTGCAAGCAAGGATTAGGGCAAGTGTAAGTGTAAGGGTAATAGAAAGGGTTAGGGTAAGTATAAGGGTAAGGGAAAGTGTTAGGATATGTTTTAGGGGAAGCAGAAGGGTAAGGGTTAGGTTAAGTGTAAGGGGAAGGGGAAGGTAAGGGGAAGGGTTGGAGTAAGGTATAGGGTAAGGGTAAGGTTATGGTTAAAGGAAAGAGTAAGGGTAAGGAAAAAGTAAAGGTAAGGATTTGGGTAATGGTAAGGGTGAGAAGGGTTAGGGTAAGGGTTAGGGTAAGGGTTAGGTAACGCAGTGTACAACCTGGGACGTCACACGCAGAGCTGCCTCTGGCAAGGTGAGTGAGGAACAGATGTAGCAGTTGTTGTGTTGTAGGTCTCACTGTTCCTCTAAGCATCCCCTCTTTGTCTTTTAGAGGTGTTGTAGCTGTTTGAAGAGGGTAGATTGAAGCATCTGCCTCGGGGGCTGGTAAGCGGCAGAGGTAAGGGAGCAGATGAGAGTAACTTACCTAGTTGTGCTGTGTCTTTGGATGCTGCATCGGCCTATGCGTTTCTTTTTCTTTCACAGGTGTCTCGCACAGGCTCAAAGGAGCAAACTGCACTCTGAAGAGCTGTGTAAGAAGAGAGGCTGGTCATGAGCTGGGTTGGAGCAGAACGACCAAGTAGCACAAGGTGACTATGAAAGGTGTCCGTCTTGCTTTGCAGGTGCCGTGGCAGGCTCTCCACAGAAGTGGGTAAGGATATGAGATAAGGCCAGAGAGCGACAAGGAGCGGCACGTGCAGGGATGGTTTTGAAGCGCTGCGGTGGCTTACTCTTCTGTTCATCAGGTGCCACAGGCAAGGTGGGTTGTAACATCAGTCGTTATATTTGCATGAAAGCAGTTCACTTGAATGCCACAGTGCATCTGAGTAGGGTGTTCTAGCAGAACAAGCTTGTCTGGCACAGCGGTGCCTGATGGCAGTGTGTTTCCTCAGGTGAAGAGGTGCCTGAAGCCCCATCCTATCTCGCCTTGATTCAAAGATCGAAGCCGAAATTCCTTTAAGTGGTATATTCTTTATTGCAGCGCTGGATGCACGGGGGATCTCTCCACCTATCGTGCATACCCAAAGCAGAAAGCAGTCTTGAATTTATACAATCAATCTACCAATATTCTACAAGCACCTATACATATGCATTACCTATCCCCGCCTTCTCTCGCTTCTCATGCTAATTAGCCTTTTGGCACCTTGCGCCTGCGCAGAGCCTTCCAAGAATTGTGGGCAGGGGTCTTTGGGACGTGGGCAGGGGTCTTTGGGAGGAAGACCCCGAGTCTTCCTCACAGTGTACTTTTTACCTTTGGTCAGGAATCTGCTGAATTGGCATGTTTCTTAATTGCAAGAGCTGGTTGTTGCTAATTCTCCCGTTTGTTGTATCTTTATAATGAATTCCAATGTCCAGTTTCGAGATTTATAGTCCTTACACTCGTTTCTCTGTCCGCCTGCCGCTTCCTTATCATGAGTTCCAGTGTCTTGTTTCGAGATATACAGTCCTTGTCTGGGGATTGTCCTTGCCTCCCCAATACCTCCTTAATCAATCCCCCCTTTTCTTTTCCCATGCAAATTCTTTTGCATCAGATACTTTCATTATTTACAGTAACACAACAAAGCAGGCATCTAAACAACATGCACACAAATATTCCTAACACTACTAATACGATTAGAGCAATGAATACTTGTTTCAGCCATTGGAAATTGGGCAACCAGGAGGTTCACTTATTCCATAGTTCACTAAAACTCCAGGAAAGATCATCTTTACTGATCTCATGTAGGATCCTTGTCTGCTTCCATATTTCTTCCAGGTCGGTAGAGATCCTTCCACTCTGATCTACATACATACAACAACTTGTGTTTATTACTGTACAGACTCCCCCTTGAGTGGCCAGTAACAAGTCTAGGGCCATCCGATTTTGTAATACTACCTGTGATAAACTAGATATCTCTTCTTGTTGAGCCTTTATAGCATCCAGAATTTTGTTTTCTAACTTCTCTATAATTGCAGAAATATTAACTATTGCCTTTTCCAATTCACTCACTCCTAACCATGGGATAAACCATCGCACAAAACTATGAAAAGGGGTGTGTCTCTCTACCAATGGATTGTTAATTTTTCATCTGATTCTCCGGATATGATTTCTCAAGTAACCTCGAAGCACTACATCATGTACTGTCATATTGGGGACTACCGCTCCAAGAGTGCAAGTTCCCTTCCAATTCTCAGGCAAGACCTTACGGGCTGTATCATTGCATAGCCAATACCACCCTTTTCCTTCTGGAACCGTCCAGCTGGTTGAATTTGCCCAGCCGCTAGTCGTACTAATATCAATTGTTCAATTACAAGATGTCTGATTTCCCACAGAAGTAGTATCCGTATTTATACAATGCTGTTTTCCTATACCCTTAGGCGGGTTACACCTTTGTACACATACATAATAGGATTCTAACGGCATGAAGCTACTCACTTCTAGTTCCAAAACTGCTTAATATTTTCGACCCCAAGATGTGTTTTCCCACAAATTAGTCCAAGATAAATTTGCAGGCAAGGGAATCCCAATTAACGATACACCCTTATTCCCGTGCTGTGGCAGATGGGTGCATACCCAACAGTTCGTCTTATTAGTTACTTGAGAAATTGTTTGTATTAAGGTCAGGTGTAAGTTCTCATCCCAAGTTGCCCACCCCAAATCCGAGAACCGCACCCCTGCAATCATTAGGATCTGGAAAGCCGTAATTTTGTTGGTCCAATTGGAGTGGTGGTCCATATCCTCGCCGGGGCCTTCTTCACCCTTGAATTGTGGATCCAAGCTGCTTGCTTCTTAATCTTAATGGCGGTGTGTGTTGTCAGTAATACTTGGTATGGTCCCATCCACTTTCCTTCCATTTTTCCTGTAGGGGTTGTCCTGAAAAAGTCTTTATATATATATAATCCCCGAGCTTAAAGGGGTGGATTGGTTGATCCAACCCTCTAGCCCTGGTCCCTAAAACAAATTTATGTACTTTATTTAATTGTTTCTGAAGTTCAGTTATATAAGCATATAAATATTCTGATCCTAACTGCGTTAGGTCCTCTCCACTAAATAGAAATTGCTATGGCCTTCCATATAAGATTTTGGAGGGACTCAAATTTCCTTTTATTCTAGGTTTAACTCTAATTCCAAGTAATGCTAAAGGGAGGGATTGAGGCCATGACAAATTAGCTTCTTATCCAATTTTAGCTATTTATTGTTTAATTAAATGGTTCATTTTTTCTACCTGTCCACTTGCCTGTGGTCTATAAGGAGGATGCAGTTGCCAATCTATCTTTAGAATCTTACTTATCTGTTCTACCACTCGTGCACAAAAATGTGAAATTCTATCAGAAGACATTGCTACTAGAATCCCAAAGCATGGTATTATTTCATTTAACAAGACTTGAACCACTTCTCTTGCTTTGTTTGTTCGACAGGGAAAGGCTTCAGGCCTTCCTGAAAACGTGTCAGTCAGAACCAGTAAGTAATGATACCCCCGTTTTCTAGGGAGTTCTGAAAAATCAATTTGCCACTGTTGCCCCGAATAATTTCCTTTACCGATTATTCCAAATTTTATTCTATCCTTGGTATTGGGGTTATTGTGTAAGCAAATGCTACACTGTTGAGTTACTTGTTTTATCATATCGTCCCACTAATGTCTGACTCAGGCTCTTATGCAGTGTGCCAGCTCCCCAATGCGTTTTATTGTGTTCTGTAAGAACTATGGGCCATGTCAAACTAGAGCGTATTACTATGTGGTTATCTTTTAAATATACTCATCCATCTGGTTTCATTTTACCTTTCAAATCTTCAATTAATTTTAAGTCTTCTTTTGTATAATTTGGATATAGTTTGGATTTTACCGTCTGGTATCGAAGACAATGCCTTCACCTCAGTTATTTCAGCTGCCTGCTTAGCCTCTGCCAATCGATTTTCCAATTTCAAAATCGGTGTTCCCCTTTTGGTGTCCCTGGCAATGCATGATAGCTACCTTTTCTGGTTGTTTTACAGCCTCTAACAATTTTAAAATTTCTTCAGCATACTTTGTGTTTTCACTGAGCGGTCAGCAATCCATGGTCTTTCCAAATTGCTCCATGAGCATGTACCACGCCGAATGTATATTTCGAATCTGTCCAAATATTTACCCTTTTTCCCGCTGCCAGTTCCAATGCTCTCGTGAGAGCAACTATCTCCGCCTTTTGAGCTGATGTTCCAGGGGGTAAAGGCTTAGACTCGATTACCTGCTGAGTAGTTGTTATAGCATATCCAGCTTTACGTTGTCTTTGCGTAACAAAACTGCTCCCATCCGTGAACCAAGTTTCTTCCGCATCTTCCATGGGCTCCTCCTTAAGGTCTGGTCGGCTGGAATACACAGTCTCTATAGTTTCTAAACAATCGTGAATCACAGGTTGTGCCGGAGCATCACTAAGAAAAGAGGCTAGATTCACAATATTAATTATCACAATTTCCATGTCGTCCTGTTCTACCAATATTGCTTGATATTTCAAAATCATCAATTCTTGTTTAAGTTGTTTAAAGACTTTTTGTGCTTCTCCAGTCCAGACTAACTTTGACTGGTTAATCTTTATCAATTCACATAGAGGCTTTACCAATAGTCCATCATTATAAATCCAAAGGCGACACCAACCTGTCATTCCTAAAAAGGTTTGTAGCTCCTTTACCATTGGAGGTTCTGGAGTCTGGCAAATGACTTCCTTATGTTCAGTTCCTAGTTCTCGTTGTCCTTCCGAAATGTCAAATCCCAGATAGGTCACACTTTGTTGAGCCAGCTGGACTTTCTGTCAAGAGACTTGAGATCCATTTAAACCCAGAAAATTAAGACGACTTATAGTCCATTGAATACAACTCCCTTTAGTCTCGGTAGCTATTAAGAGATCATCTACATACTACATATTGTAACAAAGCCCCTTCAGTGTCCGGAGGTATCCATGTTTCGAGTTCCCTTGCTAATTGGTTTCCAAAAATAGTGGGGCTATTCTTGAATCCTTGAGGTAGTAATGTCCACGTAAGCTGCGTCTTTCTGCCTGAATCGGGATTTTCCCATTCAAAGGCGAATAGGTTTTGGCTTTCTGTGGCTAAGCCTAGGCAGAAGAAGGCATCTTTTAAATCCAGTACGGTAAACCAGACTTGACTATTCTTTAATTTAGTCAGCAAAGTATAAGGGTTTGCCACTACTGGATGTATATCCTCAGTGATTTTATTTATGGCCCTCAAATCCTGAACTAGCCTATAGCTTTTTCATCTGCCTTTTTAATTGGCAATATGGGTGCATTGTATTCTGATTCGCATTCAATCAATAATCCATACTGTAAAAATTTATCAATTATCTCTTTAATGCCTTTCCTATCTTCTATCCTCAAAGGATATTACTTAACCTTAACGGGTTTCTCTCCTGGCTTTAATTTAATAATTATTAAGGTCACATTTTTAGCTCTTCCAGGGACTTCGGTAGCCCAAACTCCTGGACATACTTGATCTGTGATCTCTAAAGGTATTTCACTTTTAGGGTCAGTTTGTATTAGTGCCAAGCTTAACACATTTATTAGTTGTTCTTCTCCTGTTCTTAATTCCATTTTCCCTTTTTCAAAGACAATTTCTGCTCCTACTTGCTCTAATAAATCTCTACCTAAGAGTGCCCATGAGGAGCTAGGCATAGATAAAAATCTGTGTATGCCCCATTGCTTCCCTAACTTGTACTTCAAAGGTTCACAAAAATAAGCCTTTTCGGTTACACCTTGTCCTGGTTTCAGTTAGAACAGAGTTAATTTTCTTCCTAGTAGCTGGTAGAATGCTATGTTTTGCTTAGGATGAGAAGAGTGCTGATAACACCCCGATGTTTTAATTGTTGCAGAGCAATGCTTATACCAAGCCAAGGACATCTCAGCTTCTTGCTCTGTCCTGCCAACAGGCAGGCTGGGGGTGCAGTAAGAGCTGGGAGGGGACAGACCCAGGACAGGTGACCCAAACTAGCCAAAGGGGTATTCCATAGCATCTGACGTCAGGCTAAACAATACATAGGGGTGGCTAGCCAGGGGGAGGGGGCCGGACTGCTCGGGGTTAGGCTGGGCATCGGTCAGCGGGTGGTGAGCAATTGCATTGTGCATCACTTGTTTGTACACATTATTAGTAGTGGTACTATTTTCATCATTGTATTATTATTATTATTTTTTTTTTTTTGTCTTATTAAACTGTCTTTATCTCAACTCACGGGCTTCACTTTCCATTTCTCTCCCCCGGCCCAGAGAGGGAGGGGGAGGGTGAGCGAACAGCTGCGTGGTGTTTAGCTGCCGGCCGGGTTAAACCACGACACACCTTTTACCCTAACATAATAATTCTGTGAAGGCATTAATGCTTGATTTAGAACTGAATACGTTGCCCCATAGCAATAAGAAATTGCACTTCCATTCCTCCCCTAGCTTCATTATAACCAGTGGAGGATCCGCTAGGATAGATTCCCCAGGTCCCCGTTATTCCTGTTGAAATCAGGGGTTGATTACCCTAGGAAAAGGCTAGTCAATTTGTCCTCCAAAGCCAGGTCCAAACCGTTTTGTTTTATTTATTTATTTATTTATTTATTTTCATTACATCTCAGAGTTGGTCCAAAAATTCCATAGGGCTTTCTTTTAGACCTTGTTGGAAGCATATTCTCAATTCCCAATTCATCCAGGTTTTAGTATTTACTTAACCATTCATAATTTTCAGGATGATTCGGGTCTTAGTGGGGGTCGGTCAGGGGAATGCAATTGTCCACAGTTCCCTGAACGGTCCCATCAGCAATCTGAGCTCGCACATGAACTCAGGTTGTTTTAAGAGTTGACTGCTTTTCTGTTTCTGTGACAACTCTCTCGGACCGGACCGATCATGGTCCCTTTGCCCTAAAGGGCTAACACCCATGATTTTAAGATCTCTGCCTCGGGCAGAGGCAGAACTATTAACATTCCTACATCCTCTTTCCCTGCTCATTCAACTTCAAACACCTTTAACACTTTCAACAACCCTTTTAACACTTCCTTTATCTTTCTCCAGCCTGTACTTCTCTAATGCCAACATCAAAGGTTCAGTCAGGGGCCAACTTAATTCCGTACCTTTTCCCACCAAGATGCTGAAACATCAGTATACAACATTTCATCCTGTTCTGCTTCTCAAAAAACAACATTAACTGTAGCAAAATATTAGAGTTTAAAGTTCCATTTAGGGGCCACTTTTCTCCACATTCCAGCTTATAAAGTGGCCACCACTGATTACGATATTTTATCAATGTTTTCCTGTTCACACTTCCACCGGTAGATCCTCCAATATCCTTCCAGTGACTTAAAACACATCCTAACACACTTTTCTTTAAAATTTCACTGCTTGTTTGCCCCCCCAGTTTCCAGTTTACACTTTCAGAATACACATATTACTTACAAAAGCGTATCACAAAACGTATCACTCACAAAAATACGGGCACGCAATATCTTTCAGTAGCGATGTCACAAAACTACTATTACCAGCAATATTGCCAAAATCACAGTAACAATAGTCAGAGTCAAATTCCACATGCGATAAGTCAGAAAACCGAACTGTGTAACACCGTAACGATATCTTTCTTATAACAATGCCACGAACCTACTATTACCACCAGGAAAATAGCCAAAATCGCAGTAACAATAACCAGAGTTAAATACCATACTCCATGAGTCAGAAAACCGAAATAGACAACACAATTCCAGATGGACCTTAAAGCGAGCTCCTTCCTTAAGGTCCCCAAACATGTACTTATGGTGCTAACCACAAAGTATATACCAAACACTGCCTCGCAGAAGATCACCTTCTGACTTACAGACAGTTCCAGATGACCGGTCTACCAGAAAACCAAACCAGAATAAAGAATATACTCACTTACAATGATGGGGTCCTTGTCTGCCTCCGCAGTGATCCGGTGAGTCGAGGAGTGTTGCGAGGACATCTGTTGTCGACGGAAGGAAGACACAGACGCTCAATATGAGTGATCAGTGAACTTCAATTTATTGGATAGCTCAGTCGTCTTTTATCTAATTCAATATAATTAGCTCATACATATTGCAAAAGCTAAGCTCATGATTGGTTAGTGCATTTCTCTATTTTATCAGCTAGTTTCTCACTCCCATCAACCTAACTAACACAGTTAGTACTTTCCCAGACCACCAACAGATATCATGTCCTTGTACCTGAAACCTCCCTGAAACCTCCCTGAAACCTCCCAGAAACCTCCCAGATTTTACGTACTTTCTCAGACTCATATGAGCTGCGTTCGATACTTTGTTAGCTCGCGACCTCCTAGTTGCTCAACATTCACATGACCTACTTCACTTAACCATTCCCCCACAATTCCCCCGTTTTTATTTTGGGCTACAAACACCTTCTCTGTGAGTTGTTCTAGTTTCCTAGATAAGCAGCTAAAGACTACCCGTGCAGGAATTATAATCAATACAATTATAAGCAAAAGGCAAAGTCCCTCTTTGATTAAGTAAAAAACCCATCCCCCTACATTTCCTAAGACAGATTTAAGCCAATCATCAAACCAATTATTCTGTATCGTAATTTTTTGTGTATGATCCCTTAACCATTTCAATTGATTGTGAATTGATTGCCCATGATCAGAGAGATTAAAGCAACACATTCCTTCTACATCTTCACACCCATGTCCTTGAGCTAATAACAAGAAATCAATAGCAGCCCTATTTTGCAATACAGCATGTCTTATGCTCTCCATATCTTGCGACATTTCGGTAATAATCTCAGTTGTTACATTTGATTGTTTAACAGCCCAACAAGCAAGCTTATTAATGCTAGTCAAAGCATGTGCAGTTCCTACAGTCAGAAAAAGATCCATTAAGCAGAGTAATATTGGCAGAATATGATGCTAACATTTCGCTCAGTTCCTTTGGATCCCCTATTGGGACCCCAAACAAGCATGTTCTGAAAGGATACATAACATAACACAACTATAAAACTTAACCCTAATAACACTACAATTACTGTAAGCACTTAATGGTAACACAATTAATAGTAAGTAACACAACTTAATAGTAACACACTTAAACCTAATCACTTGATGGTGATCGAAGGCTGTTCTTGACAGTTGTTGAGGTGTCACAACCCACGTCATTGTCAGAATAATTATCAGGAACCTCTTCCTGGTCGTCTTCGGCGTGTGCAGATTCTAAAGCTGCTTCAGTCCACTTTGCAGTGATCCACTGGGTACCTGTTTCCTTAAGTTTCTCCAAGTGGCTACTTCACACAATGACTCCATACTTGTGAAACATGATTTTGCTTGACCAGTACTAATTTCCTATGATTTCAGCCTGTACTATGGCAATAAATGGGCTCTCACTAACACAGTACACAGCACACTTGCACACCCAGAGCACACTTGCACACCCAGAGCACAATTGTACACTCAGAGCACAATTGTACACTCAGAGCACAACTGTACACTCAGAGGCCTCTTGCACATCTCACTCTCAATCATACCACAACCTCAATCATACCACAAGAATATAATTTAGAATGATAAGCAAACAAACAAGTATTGCCTCTCATTGTGTTCCTCCTGAAGTGACTTGCAACACTTTGTTTTAAAACTTTACCCTTACACAAATACTTTCAACACAAAATACCTGGACATTTAAGAATAACACATACAATTATTAACACTCCAGTTAGTATCCCTTTTGCATTGCAAGGTAAACCTCTTATAAAAAGAATGCCAGAGAGAAGCAGCACAGCTGCCGCTGCTTCCATCAGACAGGCTGCAGGGTCCTGATGTCCGTCCCTCTTCTCTGTGCCGACTCGCCACACGGTGAGGGTCGGCTGCCGTTCGATTCCGCGGAACTCCGAGTGCAGCGCTGCTCGTGGCGGTGACTGAGGGGGGGGAGGCTCCCATTGCCCCGTAGCCCCCTGAGGCAGCGTTATCGTTCTCACTGAAGGCAGCAGTGGGCAATCCCCAGCTCCAGCACTTCCCGGCAATCCCAGTCGCTCTGTAGCGGTAGCAGCAACTCTCTGCTCAGCCTGATGTATAACTAAGGCGTTAGTGACTGCTCTCCAAGGCTTCAATAATTTTTTAGCAGCCTTATTTTCATCAAACAATTTGTCCCCAAATTTACGCCACTCTGTTTGTTCAAAAACTGTATCAGGATTGATAAAACAACCCTGCTCTACTCCATATGCTAATAATCCTGGTAAATTCTTTTTGCAGTCTATAAGCTGCGCGCTCCGCTTTTCTAAAAAGCATTTGAGCAAATCATATGCTGCTTGTCTCTCCATACCTTTATATACGTCGGTACCATTGCAGCCTTTGCAAAGACCTCGGCGACGCTTTCCGGCGGGACCCTCTATAGGCTCATCCCGGGTGCGAGGACTCCTTTTCCGAGCTGCGGGTGCGGGGATTCCAGGTTTCTTGTCCATTCACCTTTCAGGCCTCGGGTGCGGAGATTCAGCAATTTATAATCCTTTTCACCTCCTGAGCTGCGTTGCAGGACCGGTCCTCGTATTCCGTCCAACCGTGGCTCGCAGGTTAAACTCCAGCAAAGTTCCTGTTCCCGTTCAGATGGTCCCTGTTCCCGTTCAGATTGGTCCCTGTTCGGGCGCCATTTGTTGCGAGGACATTTGTTGTCGACGGAAGGAAGACACAGACGCTCAATATGAGTGATCAGTGAACTTCAATTTATTGGATAGCTCAGTCGTCTTTTATCTAATTCAATATAATTAGCTCATACATATTGCAAAAGCTAAGCTCATGATTGGTTAGTGCATTTCTCTATTTTATCAGCTAGTTTCTCACTCCCATCAACCTAACTAACACAGTTAGTACTTTCCCAGACCACCAACAGAGGAGTCCCTCCGGGAAATCCCGGGGGTACCCTAGGGAGTCCTGTTCCCAGCAGGTCCTGCGGTCCGGCAGAGAGGTTGTCCCATCTGGGTCGCCAAATTGATTCAAAGATTGAAGCCAAAATTCCTTTAAGTGGTATATTCTTTATTGCAGCGCTGGATGCACGGGGGATCTCTCCACCTGTCGTGCATACCCAAAGCAGAAAGCAGTCTTGAATTTATACAATCAATCTATCAATATTCCAGAAGCACCTATACATATGCATTACCTATCCCCGCCTTCCCTCGCTTCTCATGCTAATTAGCCTTTTGGCACCTTGCGCCTGCGCAGAGCCTTCCAAGAATTGTGGGCAGGGGTCTTTGGGACGTGGGCAGGGGTCTTTGGGAGGAAGACCCCGAGTCTTCCTCACAGTGTACTTTTCACCTTTGGTCAGGAATCTGCTGAATTGGCATGTTTCTTAATTGCAAGAGCTGGTTGTTGCTAATTCTCCCGTTTGTTGTATCTTTATAATGAATTCCAATGTCCAGTTTCGAGATTTATAGTCCTTACATTCGTTTCTCTGTCCGCCTGCCGCTTCCTTATCATGAGTTCCAGTGTCTTGTTTCGAGATATACAGTCCTTGTCTGGGGATTGTCCTTGCCTCCCCAATACCTCCTTAATCAATCCCCCCTTTTCTTTTCCCATGCAAATTCTTTTGCATCAGATACTTTCATTATTTACAGTAACACAACAAAGCAGGCATCTAAACAACATGCACACAAATATTCCTAACACTACTAATACGATTAGAGCAATGAATACTTGTTTCAACCATTGGAAATTGGGCAACCAGGAGGTTCACTTATTCCATAGTTCACTAAAACTCCATGAAAGATCATCTTTACTGATCTCATGTAGGATCCTTGTCTGCTTCCATATTTCTTCCAGGTCGGTAGAGATCCTTCCACTCTGATCTACATACATACAACAACTTGTGTTTATTACTGTACAGACTCCCCCTTGAGTGGCCAGTAACAAGTCTAGGGCCATCCGATTTTGTAATACTACCTGTGATAAACTAGATATCTCTTCTTGTTGAGCCTTTATCGCATCCAGAATTTTGTTTTCTAACTTCTCTATAATTGCAGAAATATTAACTATTGCCTTTTCCAATTCACTCACTCCTAACCATGGGATAAACCATCGCACAAAACTATGAAAAGGGGTGTGTCTCTCTACCAATGGATTGTTAATTTTTCATCTGATTCTCCGGATATGATTTCTCAGGTAACCTCGAGGCACTACATCATGTACTGTCATACTGGGGACTACCGCTCCAAGAGTGCAAGTTCCCTTCCAATTCTCAGGCAAGACCTTACGGGCTGTATCATTGCATAGCCAATACCACCCTTTTCCTTCTGGAACCGTCCAGCTGGTTGAATTTGCCCAGCCGCTAGTCGTACTAATATCAATTGTTCAATTACAAGATGTCTGATTTCCCACAGAAGTAGTATCCGTATTTATACAATGCTGTTTTCCTATACCCTTAGGCGGGTTACACCTTTGTACACATACATAATAGGATTCTAACGGCACGAAGCTACTCACTTCTAGTTCCAAAACTGCTTAATATTTTCGACCCCAAGATGTGTTTTCCCACAAATTAGTCCAAGATAAGTTTGCAGGCAAGGGAATCCCAATTAACGACACACCCTTATTCCCATGCTGTGGCACATGGGTGCATACCCAACAGTTCGTCTTCTGAGTTACTTGAGAAATTGTTTGTATTAAGGTCAGGTGTAAGTTCTCATCCCAAGTTGCCCACCCCAAATCCGAGAACCGCACCCCTGCAATCATTAGGATCTGGAAAACCGTAATTTTGTTGGTCCAATTGGAGTGGTGGTCCATATCCTCGCCGGGGCCTTCTTCACCCTTGAATTGTGGATCCAAGCTGCTTGCTTCTTAATCTTAACGGCGGTGTGTGTTGTCAGTAATACTTGGTATGGTCCCATCCACTTTCCTTCCATTTTTCCTGCACGGGTTGTCCTGAAAAAGTCTTTATATATATGTAATCCCCGAGCTTAAAGGGGTGGATTGGTTGATCCAACCCTCTAGCCCTGGTCCCTAAAACAAATTTATGGACTTTATTTAATTGTTTCTGAAGTTCAGTTATATAAGCATATAAATATTCTGATCCTAACTGCGTTAGGTCCTCTCCACTAAATAGAAATTGCTATGGCCTTCCATATAAGATTTTGAAGGGACTCAAATTTCCTTTTATTCTAGGTTTAACTCTAATTCCAAGTAATGCTAAAGGGAGGGATTGAGGCCATGACAAATTAGCTTCTTATCCAATTTTAGCTATTTATTGTTTAATTAAATGGTTCATTTTTTCTACCTGTCCACTTGCCTGTGGTCTATAAGGAGGATGCAGTTGCCAATCTATCTTTAGAATCTTACTTATCTGTTCTACCACTTGTGCACAAAAATGTGAAACTCTATCAGAAGACATTGCTACTAGAATCCCAAAGCATGGTATTATTTCATTTAACAAGACTTTAACCACTTCTTTTGCTTTGTTTGTTCGACAGGGAAAGGCTTCAGGCCTTCCTGAAAACGTGTCAGTCAGAACCAGTAAATAATGATACCCCCCTTTTCTAGGGAGTTCTGAAAAATCAATTTGCCACTGTTGCCCCGAATAATTTCCTTTACCGATTATTCCAAATTTTATTCTATTCTTGGTATTGGGGTTATTGTGTAAGCAAATGCTACATTGTTGAGTTACTTGTTTTATCATATCGTCCCACTAATGTCTGACTCAGGCTCTTATGCAGTGTGCCAGCTCCCCAGTGCGTTTTATTGTGTTCTGTAAGAACTATGGGCCATGTCAAACTAGAGGGTATTACTAGGTGGTTATCTTTTAAATATACACATCCATCTGGCTTCATTTTACCTTTCAAATCTTCAATTAATTTTAAGTCTTCTTTTGTATAATTTGGATATAGTTTGGATTTTACCGTCTGCTATCAAAGACAATGCCTTCACCTCAGTTATTTCAGCTGCCTGCTTAGCCTCTGCCAATCGATTTTCCAATTTCAAAATCGGTGTTCCCCTTTTGGTGTCCCTGACAATGCATGATAGCTACCTTTTCTGGTTGTTTTACAGCCTCTAACAATTTTAAAATTTCTTCAGCATACTTTGTGTTTTCACTGAGCGGTCAGCAATCCATGGTCTTTCCAAATTGCTCCATGAGCATGTACCACGCCAAATGTATATTTAGAATCTGTCCAAATATTTACCCTTTTTCCCGCTGCCAGTTCCAATGCTCTCGTGAGAGCAACTATCTCTGCCTTTTGAGCTGATGTTCCAGGGGGTAAAGGCTTAGACTCGATTACCTGCTGAGTAGTTGTTATAGCATATCCAGCTTTACGTTGTCTTTGCGTAACAAAACTGCTCCCATCCGTGAACCAAGTTTCTTCCGCATCTTCCATGGGCTCCTCCTTAAGGTCTGGTCGGCTGGAATACACAGTCTCTATAGTTTCTAAACAATCGTGAATCACAGGTTGTGCCGGAGCATCACTAAGAAAAGAGGATAGATTCACAATATTAATTATCACAATTTCCACGTCGTCCTGTTCTACCAATATTGCTTGATATTTCAAAATCATCAGTTCTTGTTTAAGTTGTTTGAAGACTTTTTGTGCTTCTCCAGTCCAGACTAACTTTGACTGGTTAATCTTTATCAATTCACATAGAGGCTTTACCAATAGTCCATCATTATAAATCCAAAGGCGACACCAACCTGTCATTCCTAAAAAGGTTTGTAGCTCCTTTACCATTGGAGGTTCTGGAGTCCGGCAAATGACTTCCTTATGTTCAGTTCCTAGTTCTCGTTGTCCTTCTGAAATGTCAAATCCCAGATAGGTCACACTTTGTTGAGCCAGCTGGACTTTCTGTCAAGAGACTTGAGATCCATTTAAACCCAGAAAATTAAGACGACTTATAGTCCATTGAATACAACTCCCTTTAGTCCCGGTAGCTATTAAGAGATCATCTACATATTGTAACAAAGCACCTTCAGTGTCCGGAGGTATCCATGTTTCGAGTTCCCTTGCTAATTGGTTTCCAAAAATAGTGGGGCTATTCTTGAATCCTTGAGGTAGTAATGTCCACGTAAGCTGCGTCTTTCTGCCTGAATCGGGATTTTCCCATTCAAAGGCGAATAGGTTTTGGCTTTCTGTGGCTAAGCCTAGGCAGAAGGCGGCATCTTTTAAATCCAGTACGGTAAACCAGACTTGACTATTCTTTAATTTAGTCAGCAAAGTATAAGGGTTTGCCACTACTGGATGTATATCCTCAGTGATTTTATTTATGGCCCTCAAATCCTGAACTAGCCTATAGCTTTTTCATCTGCCTTTTTAATTGGCAATATGGGTGCATTGTATTCTGATTTGCATTCAATCAATAATCCATACTGTAAAAATTTATCAATTATCTCTTTAATTCCTTTCCTATCTTCTATCCTCAAAGGATATTACTTAACCTTAACGGGTTTCTCTCCTGGCTTTAATTTAATAATTATTAAGGTCACATTTTTAGCTCTTCCAGGGACTTCGGTAGCCCAAACTCCTGGACATACTTGATCTGTGATCTCTAAAGGTATTTCACTTTTAGGGTCAGTTTGTATTAGTGCCAAGCTTAACACATTTATTAGTTGTTCTTCTCCTGTTCTTAATTCCATTTTCCCTTTTTCAAAGACAATTTCTGCTCCTACTTGCTCTAATAAATCTTTACCTAAGAGTGCCCATGAGGAGCTAGGCATAGATAAAAATCTGTGTATGCCCCATTGTTTCCCTAACTTGTACTTCAAAGGTTCACAAAAATAAGCCTTTTCGGTTACACCTTGTCCTGGTTTCAGTTAGAACAGAGTTAATTTTCTTCCTAGTAGCTGGTAGAATACTATGTTTTGGCTTAGGATGAGAAGAGTGCTGATAACACCCCGATGTTTTAATTGTTGCAGAGCAATGCTTATACCAAGCCAAGGACATCTCAGCTTCTTGCTCTGTCCTGCCAACAGGCAGGCTGGGGGTGCAGTAAGAGCTGGGAGGGGACAGACCCAGGACAGGTGACCCAAACTAGCCAAAGGGGTATTCCATAGCATCTGACGTCAGGCTAAACAATACATAGGGGTGGCTAGCCAGGGGGAGGGGGCCGGACTGCTCGGGGTTAGGCTGGGCATCGGTCAGCGGGTGGTGAGCAATTGCATTGTGCATCACTTGTTTGTACACATTATTAGTAGTGGTACTATTATCATCATTGTATTATTATTATTATTATTATTATTATTATTATTATTATTATTATTATTATTATTATTATTATTTTGTCTTATTAAACTGTCTTTATCTCAACTCACGGGCTTCACTTTCCATTTCTCTCCCCCGTCCCAAAGAGGGAGGGGGAGGGGGAGCGAACAGCTGCGTGGTGTTTAGCTGCCAGCCGGGTTAAACCACGACAAACCTTTTATCCTAACATAATAATTCTGTGAAGGCATTAATGCTTGATTTAGAACTGAATACGTTGCCCCATAGCAATAAGAAATTGCACTTCCATTCCTCCCCTAGCTTCATTATAACCAGTGGAGGATCCGCTAGGTTAGATTCCCCAGGTCCCCGTTATTCCTGTTGAAATCAGGGGTTGATTACCCTAGGAAAAGGCTAGTCAATTTGTCCTCCAAAGCCAGGTCCAAACCGTTTTGTTTTATTTATTTATTTATTTATTTATTTTCATTACATTTCAGAGTTGGTCCAAAAATTCCATAGGGGTTTCTTTTAGACCTTGTTGGAAGCATATTCTCAATTCCCAATTCATCCAGGTTTTAGTATTTACTTAACCGTTCATAATTTTCAGGATGATTCGGGTCTTAGTGGGGGTCGGTCAGGGGAATGCAATTGTCCACAGTTCCCTGAACGGTCCCATCAGCAATCTGAGCTCGCACATGAGCTCAGGTTGTTTTAGAGTTGACTGCTTTTCTGTTTCTGTGACAACTCTCTCGGACCGATCATGGTCCCTTTGCCCTAAAGGGCTAACACCCATGATTTTAAGATCTCTGCCTCGGGCAGAGGCAGAACTATTAACATTCCTACATCCTCTTTCCCTGCTCATTCAACTTCAAACACCTTTAACACTTTCAACAACCCTTTTAACACTTCCTTTATCTTTCTCCAGCCTGTACTTCTCTAATGCCAACATCAAAGGTTCAGTCAGGGGCCAACTTAATTCCGTACCTTTTCCCACCAAGATGCTGAAACATCAGTATACAACATTTCATCCTGTTCTGCTTCTCAAAAAACAACATTAACTGTAGCAAAATATTAGAGTTTAAAGTTCCAGTTAGGGGCCACTTTTCTCCACATTCCAGCTTATAAAGCGGCCACCACTGATTACGATATTTTATCAATGTTTTCCTGTTCACACTTCCACCGGCAGATCCTCCAATATCCTTCCAGTGACTTAAAACACAGCCTAACACACTTTTCTTTAAAATTTCACTGCTTGTTTGCCCCCCCAGTTTCCAGTTTACACTTTCAGAATACACATATTACTTACAAAAGCGTATCACAAAACGTATCACTCACAAAAACACGGGCACGCAATATCTTTCAGTAGCAATGTCACAAAACTACTATTACCAGCAATATTGCCAAAATCACAGTAACAATAGTCAGAGTCAAATTCCACATGCGATAAGTCAGAAAACCGAACTGTGTAACACCGTAACGATATCTTTCTTATAACAATGCCACGTACCTACTATTACCACCAGGAAAATAGCCAAAATCGCAGTAACAATAACCAGAGTTAAATACCGTACTCCATGAGTCAGAAAACCGAAATAGACAACACAATTCCAGATGGACCTTAAAGCGAGCTCCTTCCTTAAGGTCCCCAAACATGTACTTATGGTGCTAACCACAAAGTATATACCAAACACTGCCTCGCAGAAGATCACCTTCTGACTTACAGACAGTTCCAGATGACCGGTCTACCAGAAAACCAAACCAGAATAAAGAATATACTCACTTACAATGATGGGGTCCTTGTCTGCCTCCGCAGTGATCTGGTGAGTCGAGGAGTCCCTCCGGGAAATCCCGGGGGTACCCTAGGGAGTCCTGTTCCCAGCGGGTCCTGCGCTCCGGCAGAGAGGTTGTCCCATCTGGGTCGCCAAATTGATTCAAAGATCGAAGCCGAAATTCCTTTAAGTGGCATATTCTTTATTGCAGCGCTGGATGCACGGGGGATCTCCCCACCTATCGTGCATACCCAAAGCAGAAAGCAGTCTTGAATTTATACAATCAATCTATCAATATTCCAGAAGCACCTATACATATGCATTACCTATCCCCGCCTTCCCTCGCTTCTCATGCTAATTAGCCTTTTGGCACCTTGCGCCTGCGCAGAGCCTTCCAAGAATTGTGGGCAGGGGTCTTTGGGACGTGGGCAGGGGTCTTTGGGAGGAAGACCCCGAGTCTTCCTCACAGTGTACTTTTCACCTTTGGTCAGGAATCTGCTGAATTGGCATATTTCTTAATTGCAAGAGCTGGTTGTTGCTAATTCTCCCGTTTGTTGTATCTTTATAATGAATTCCAATGTCCAGTTTCAAGATTTATAGTGCTTACATTCGTTTCTCTGTCCGCCTGCCGCTTCCTTATCATGAGTTCCAGTGTCTTGTTTCAAGATATACAGTCCTTGTCTGGGGATTGTCCTTGCCTCCCCAATACCTCCTTAATCAGCCTGCACACAATTATCTGAGAATGAAAGCTGCTTTCCTGTAATTCAGAAAGCCAAGTTAAGTCTCAGCCTTGAGCATCTTGGGCTTTTGGGCCTGTCTGTAACATTTGGCACCAGCACTAATACTTTTTTTGGCATATGTTTAGCGTTTGGGGCCTGTGTCTGGGATTTGGGCCCTGTCTCGAACCACTGGGGCTTTGTCCTGGGTTTTGGAGCCTGCCTCTAGAGTTCAGGGCCTGTGATTAGGCTTTTGGGGTCTGTGTCTGGGGGCCGGTATCTGGGGGCAAGGGGGGAGCTGCTTGTAGACCCTAGGGGCCAGCATTGAGGGGGTTGGGAGCTGACTCTACACCTTTGGGGCCTGCTTCTGGGGGGGGGGGGGGGGTTGAGACCAGCATCTGGGGGAGGGGTGGGAGCTCTTTGTATTCCTTTGGAGCCTGTGTCGGGGGGCGGGGGAGAAGGGGAGGGTTGGTTGGGAGCTGCTTGTACACTGTTGGAGCCTGGGTTGAGGGAGGAGGTTTGGAGCTGCTTCTACACCTTTGGGCCTGGCATCAGGGGTAGGGGGGTTGGGTGCTGGTTGTAGGGGCCTGTGTTTGGGGGGGGGGGGGCTTGGGACCTGCGCCTGGGGGAGGGGTGGGAGCTGCTTGTACACCTTTGGGGCCTGCATCTGTGGGGGGGTCAGGGCCTGTGTCTAGCGGGCTGGGAACTGCTTGTACAATGTAGGAATCTGTTTCTGCAGGGTGGCTGGGAGCTGTTTGTACAACTTTGGGGCCAGCATCTGGGGGTGGCTGGGAGCTGCCTGTACAC
Organism: Netta rufina; assembly: GCF_964035555.1. Classification (NCBI taxonomy): domain Eukaryota; kingdom Metazoa; phylum Chordata; class Aves; order Anseriformes; family Anatidae; genus Netta; species Netta rufina. The sequence continues at coordinate 431,520 of NC_140138.1, forward strand.
TGTAGGGGCCTGTGTTTGTGGGGGGCTTGGGGGCCTCCCTCGGGGGGTGGGGGGAGGGTTGGGAGCTGCTTGTATAGGGTAGGGGGCCTGCCTGGCAGGGGTTGGGAGCTGCTTGTAGAATTTGGGGCCCTGTGTCTGGGGGGGGGTTGGGGCCTGTGTCTCAGGGGTGTTGGGAAATGGTTGTACACCTTTGGGTCCTGTCTCTGGGGGGGGAGCTACTTGTACCCTTACCATAAGCCGTACTCTAACACATACTTCTACCAGTACCCTTACCCTTACCGTTACCGTTACCCTTACCCTATCCCTTACCTTTATCCTAACCCTAAAGCTTACCCTTATCCTAACACTTACCCTTACCGTAACCCTTACCCTTTCTGCTACACTTACCCTTAGCCTAAATCTAAACCTTACACTTTCCCTTAGCCTATCCCTCGACCTTACCATTACCCATACCCTTATTCTTACCCTTACCCTAACCCTTACCTTTACACTTACGGTTACCATTAACCTTACCGTTACCCTAACACATCCTTAACCTAACCCTTACCCTAAACCTTACGCTTACTCTTAACCTTAACCTTGCCCTTAACATTCACCTAATACTTACGCATACGTTTTCCTGACTTTAACCCTAAAACTAACCCTAACCATTACCCTAACACTTAACCTTACCCTAACCCTTACTCTATCCCTCACCCTGACCTGTACCCTTACACTTACCCTTACCCTTATACTTACCCTAATTCTTACCCATACCATAACCCATACCTTAACACATATTTGTACCCTTAACCTTACCGTTACCCTTAACCTTACCCTTACCCTTACTCTATCCGTTACCCTTACGCTTACCCTTAACATAAACCTTACCCTTGACCTTACCCTTACCATAAGCCATACAACAACACTTACATGTACACTTACGCTTACACTTACCCTAGCAATTACTCGTACAATTACCCTTACCCTTACCCTTAACCTAAGCCGAAACCTTAAACCTTACAGTAAACCTTACCCTTTCTGCTACACTTCCCCTTAGCCTAAATCTAAACCTTACACTTACCCTTACTGTAACCCTCACCCTTACCGTTGCCAATACCCTTACTCTTTCCCTTACCCTAACCCTTCTCCTTACACTTACTGTTACCTTTAACATTACCCTTACCCTAACACTTACACTTATCCTTATCCATACCCTTACCCTTACCCTAATCCTTACCCTTAACCTAACCCTAACCCTAAACCTTACCCCAGCCCTTACCCTGACCCTTACATTAACCCTAACCCTTACCCTAAAACTTACACTTACTCTTAACCTTAACCTTACCCTTAACCATTACCCTAACACTTACCGTTATGTTTCCCTCACCCTAACCCTAAAATTAACCCTAACCATTACCCTAACACTTACCCTTACCCTAACCCTTACCCTTACCATAACCCATACCCTAACACGTACTTGTAGCCTTAACCTTGCCATTCCCCTTACCCTTACCTTTACTGTCTCCATTACCCTTACACTTCCTCTTAACATAAACCTTAAAGTTAACCTAACCCTTGTTATAAATGGCTCAGGATTCAAATTAGGATTAAATAAAAAAATAGGATTTATTGAAAGAATATAAAGGAATAGAGGTAAGCAAACAGCGCTGGGTGCATCGGGAGTCTCCGCTCCACCAGGACGCACACCAGTTACATCAAGCAGCTGATTTTTATGCTCCTAGACTAATACAGATTCATTACTACTTCTAAAAAAAATAGATTATTAAAATTAGCTTCCGGGGTGCAGTCTCTCCTACTGGAGCATGCGCAGTCTCCTCTGGGGTCTCTTCTGGGGGTCTCTAGGGGTCTTTCATGCTGAAGGCTCGTAGTCTTCCTCTCCCCCTTTGTACTTACTTGGCACCATACCAAGTTTATAGAACATTCTCTTCAAGTCTTGTCTCCCAGCCGTCCTTCAGCTTCTTTTTCCTTCCTCTTAATCTCTCGGCCCCCCTAACCAGATACCAAAGATCCGCATAGTATCCCATAACAGTCACTAGTTGTTATCAGTTGTTCTGAAACTCCCAGACATCAAACACAAACAGCTTCACGAGTAATTAAAACATTCTTCCCCAGCCATTCACAGACACATCTATAGCAGTGTTAGAAGTCCGGAATAACAAAAGCAAACAGGTTCATAAATTTAAGGAGTGATAAATTGACTAGAATGAGGGGGAGACTGGGACACACTGCAGCTGTGGTTCAAGAATTAAATTGCCAGTGCAGGGCCCAGAGGCAGACAGGATTCAAACAGAATTGTTCTTTATGGACACGAATTGTTAAAACATTCCTCACACCCTTTTCATAAGCCATACAACAACACTTACATGTACACTTACGCTTGCACTTACCCTAGCAATTACTCGTACAATTACCCTCAACCTAACTATTAAGCTAACCCTAAACCTTACCCTTATCCTAACACTTATCCTTATCCTAAACCTTACCCTTTCTGCTACACTTACCCTTTGCCTAATTCTAAACCTTACCCTAACCCTCACCCTTACCTAAATCTAACCATTACCCTAACCCTCACCCTCACCCTTACCATTATACTTACTTTTACCCTTAACCTAAACCTTACCCCAACCCTTACCCTGACCCTTACATTAGCCCTAACCCTTACCCTAACTCTAATCCTAACCCTTAACCTAAACCTTACACTTAATCTTAACTTTAACCTTACCCTTAAACTAATACATACCCTTACGTTTCCCTCACCATAACCCTAAAATTAACCGTAACCATTACCCTAACACTTATCCTTACCTAACCCTAACCCTCACTCTAACTTTTCCCCTGACCTAGACCCTTGGACTTCCCCTTACCCTTACCCTTACTCTTCCCCTTACCCTAACCCTTACCCTTACACTTACGGTTACCATTAACCTTACCCTTACCCTAACACTTACCCTTACCCTATCCCTTACACTTCTCCTTATCCATACAACTTACGCTTACCCTAACACTTAACCTTAACCTAACCCTAACCCTAAACCTTACCTGAACCCTTACCCTGACCCTTACATTAACCCTTACCCTAAAACTTACACTTAACCTTAACCTTACCCTTAAACTTAACCTAATACTTACCCTTACTTTTCCCTCACCCTAACCCTAAAATTAACCCTAACCATTACCCTTACCCTAACCCTTACTCTAACCCTTACCCTTAACATAACCCATTGTCGTGGTTTAACCCAGCTGGCAGCTAAACACCACGCAGCCGTTCGCTCACCCTCCCCCCTCCCTCTCTGGGACGGGGGAGAGAAATGGAAAGTGAAGCCCGTGAGTTGAGATAAAGACAGTTTAATAAGACAGGAAAATAATAATAATAATAATAATAATAATAATAATAATACAATGATGATAATAGTACTACTAATAATAATATGTACAAACAAGTGATGCACAATGCAATTGCTCACCACCCGCTGACCGATGCCCAGCTTAACCCCGAGCAGTCCGGCCCCCTCCCCCCGGCTAGCCACCCCTATATATTGTTTAGCATGACGTCAGATGGTATGGAATACCCCTTTGGCTAGTTCGGGTCACCTGTCCTGGGTCTGTCCCCTCCCAGCTCTTACTGCACCCCCAGACTGCCTGTTGGCAGGACAGAGCAAAAGTCTGAGGTGTCCTTGGCTTGGTATAAGCACTGCTCTGCAACAATTAAAACATCGGGGTGTTATCAGCACTCTTCTCATCCTAAGCCAAAACACAGCATTCCACCAGCTACTAGGAAGAAAATTAATTCTGTTCTAACTGAAACCAGGACATCTATCCACCCCTTATTCCATACCATTTATGTCATGCTCAGGTTACACTCTTTTCCATACATTCTAATTAGTCACCTATAGTAGTCATGGTAGTGGTAACATACAGTATTATATAGCAATTAACATGGTACAATTCAGTTCATGGGCTATTCTCACCCATTATTAAATCTCCTTGAGGTACACACCGGACCTCTCTGTTCTTTTGCATCACCCACCAAGTGTATCCAGGTCCCTGAGCGAAAACAATTCCACGAATGGGTTTGCCTTTTCCTGAGGCAGGAGTAGCCCAGACTGTTTTACCCAGCATATTTTTTACATGCACTACAGGAACTTTATCCCCATCTACAGTACGTAACAGGTTTGATTGGGCAGGTCCAGCTCGGTTGGCAGATCCCCTAGTATTGACTAGCCAGGTGGCCTTTGCCAAATGCGTATCCCAGTTTTTGAATGTCCCAGCGCCCATTGCTTTCAATGTAGTCTTTAACAGTCCATTGTATCGTTCAACTTTCCCGGAGGCTGGTGCATGATAGGGGATGTGATACACCCACTCAATACCATGTTCTTTGGCCCAAGTGTCTATAAGGTTGTTTCGGAAATGAGTTCCATTGTCTGACTCTATTCTTTCTGGGGTACCATGTCGCCATAGGACTTGCTTTTCAAGGCCCAGGATAGTGTTCCGGGCGGTGGCATGAGGCACAGGATATGTTTCCAGCCATCCGGTGGTTGCTTCCACCATTGTAAGTACGTGGCGCTTGCCATTGCGAGTTTGAGGGAGTGTGATGTAGTCAATCTGCCAGGCCTCTCCATATTTATATTTCAGCCATCGTCCTCCATACCAAAGAGGCTTTGACCGTTTGGCTTGCTTGATTGCAGCACATGTTTCACAGTCATGAATAACCTGTGCTATAGCGTCCATGGTCAGGTCCACCCCTCGATCACGAGCCCATCTGTATGTTGCATCTCTACCTTGATGGCCTGAGGTGTCATGGGCCCATCGGGCTATAAATAATTCACCTTTATGCTGCCAATCCAGATCCACCTGAGCTACTTCAATCTTAGCAGCCTGATCCACCTGCTGGTTGTTCTGATGTTCTTCAGTAGCCCGATTCTTGGGCACATGAGCATCTACGTGACGTACTTTCACAGCCAGGTTCTCTACCCGAGCAGCAATATCTTGCCACAATGCAGCAGCCCAGATGGGTTTGCCCCTACGCTGCCAGTTGTTTTGCTTCCATTGCTGTAACCATCCCCACAGGGCATTTGCTACCATCCATGAATCGGTGTAGAGATAGAGAACTGGCCATTTTTCTCGTTCAGCAATGTCTAAAGCCAGCTGAATGGCCTTCACTTCTGCAAACTGACTCGATTCACCTTCTCCCTCAGCAGCTTCTGCAACTCGTCGTGTAGGACTCCATACAGCAGCCTTCCATCTTCGATGCTTCCCCACAATACGACAGGACCCATCAGTGAACAGGGCATATTTCTTTTCATTTTCTGGTAACTGGTTGTACAGTGGGGCTTCTTCAGCACGACCCACCTCCTCCTCTGATGATATCCCAAAGTATTTACCTTCTGGCCAGTCCATAATCACTTCCAATATTCCTGGGCGACTGGGGTTTCCTATTCGAGCCCGCTGAGTAATTAGTGCAATCCACTTGCTCCATGTAGCATCAGTTGCATGATGCGTAGAAGAGACCCTTCCCTTGAACATCCAGCCTAGTACCGGCAATCGGGGTGCTAGGAGGAGCTGCGCTTCAGTACCGACCACCTCTGAAGCAGATCGAACTCCTTCATATGCTGCCAGTATCTCCTTTTCAGTTGGAGTATAGCGGGCCTCAGACCCTCTGTATCCCCGGCTCCAAAACCCCAGGGGCCGACCTCGAGTTTCCCCAGGTTCTTTCTGCCAGAGGCTCCAGGTGGGGCCGTTCTCCCCGGCTGCAGCGTAGAGCACATTCTTTACATCTGGTCCTGTTCGAACTGGCCCAAGGGCTACTGCATGGACTATTTCCTGCTTAATTTGTTCAAAGGCTTGTCGTTGTTCAGGGCCCCATTCAAACTCATTCTTCTTACGGGTTACTTGGTAGAGCGGGTTTACAATCAGACTGTAATTTGGGATGTGCATTCTCCAAAACCCCACAACACCTAGGAAAGTCTGTGTTTCTTTTTTGTTAGTTGGTGGAGACATAGCTGTTATTTTGTTGATCACATCCATTGGGATTTGACGACGTCCATCTTGCCATTTTATTCCTAAAAACTGGATCTCTCGTGCAGGTCCTTTGACTTTATTTTGTTTTATGGCAAAACCGGCTTTCAGAAGGATTTGGACTATTTTCTTCCCTTTCTCGAAAACTTCCTCTGCTGTGTCACCCCACACAATAATGTCATCGATGTACTGCAGGTGTTCAGGAGCTTCCCCCTGCTCCAGTGCAGACTGGATCAGCCCATGGCAAATGGTAGGGCTGTGTTTCCACCCCTGGGGCAGTCGATTCCAAGTATATTGGACTCCCCTCCAAGTGAAAGCAAACTGTGGCCTGCACTCTGCTGCTAGAGGGATGGAGAAAAATGCATTAGCGATATCAATTGTGGCGTACCACTTGGCTGCCTTCGATTCAAGTTCGTACTGAAGTTCCAGCATGTCCGGCACTGCAGCACTCAGTGGTGGTGTCACTTCGTTCAGGCCACGATAGTCCACTGTTAGTCTCCACTCGCCATTAGACTTTCGCACTGGCCATATGGGACTATTGAAAGGTGAATGAGTCTTGCTGATCACTCCTTGGCTCTCCAATTGACGAATTAGCTTATGGATGGGAATCAGGGAGTCCCGGTTAGTGCAATATTGCCGCCGGTGCACAGTTGTGGTAGCGATTGGCACTTGCTGTTCTTCGACCCTCAGCAACCCCACAACAGAGGGGTCCTCTGAGAGACCAGGCAAGGTAGATAATTGTTTAATGCCCTCTGTCTCTAAGGCAGCTATACCAAAAGCCTACCGGAACCCTTTTGGGTCCTTGCAATATCCTCTTCTGAGATAGTCTATGCCAAGGATACATGGAGCATCCGGGCCAGTCACAATATGGTGCTTTTCCCACTCATTCCCAGTCAGACTCACTTCAGCCTCCAATACAGTCAACTGCTGAGATCCCTCTGTCACTCCACAAATATAGATGGGCTCTGGTCCTTTATAGCTCGATGGCATTATAGTGCATTGTGCACCGGTGTCTACTAAAGCCTTATACTTCTGTGCGTCTGATGTGCCAGGCCATCGAATCCACACAGTCCAATAAACTCGATTATCCCTTTCCTCCCCCTGGCTGGAGGCAGGGCCTCCCTAATCCTGGTCGGAATCTTCTTCGTTTCTGTGTTTGAAGGACTGTCTGCTGGAAGTTGGAGCAGCAAACTTTTCAGAGAATCCCTTCTTCCTGATTGTTTTCTTTTGCAACTCACGTACCCGTGCCTCTAGGGTCGCGGTAGATTTTCCATCCCATTTTCTCATGTCCTCTCCATGGTCTCGTAAGTAAAACCACAGGGTAGCACGGGGTGAGTACCCACCATATCGTCTTCCTTGTGTGGATGAACGACTACCCCTGATAGCTGAGACACTGCTCTGTACAGGTACGGAGGAGAATAATCTCTCTTCAAGTTGGTGAACCTTTTCAGAAAGTTTCTCCACAGTGTTCTCTTTTGGTCGGTGGACACTGGTTGGTTCAGGTGGGGATGAAGATAGATTCTCTTTAAGTTGGTGAAACTCTTCAGAAAGTTTCTCCACAGCTGAGACGCAGGCCTGTAAGGAAGAGGAGAGACTTTCTTCGTACTGCCGGAGTTGTTTAGCCACTTCATCCACTGTGGGTTCCTCATCCTCTTTCCAGGCCATTATTGCCAATGAGCTGGCATATGATGATGGTGCACTCCGTACAAACTTCCGCCACATGGGTCGCGTACACCTGACTTCATCTGGATCTTTGGATGTTTGTCTGAGGTCTGGATCCTCATAAATCACTTCCCGTACGGCTAATTCCCTCAGATACTGGATTCCCTTCTCCATAGTGGTCCACTTGCCTGGTAGACATAAAAGTTCTTCCTTGAAGGGATACCTTTCCCTCACAGTTGAGAGGAGACGCCTCCAGAGGCTGTGAGATTGTGCTCCATCTGCAATTGCTTTGTCAATGCCTGCATCTCTAGCAAGGGATCCCAGTCGCTTGGCTTCCCTGCCATCTAATTCCACACAATTGGCTCCAGTGTCCCAGCATCGGAGCAGCCAGGTGACAAGCTGCTCACCTATACAGCGACCAAAATCTTTTCGCACATCTCGTAACTCACGCTCGTTTAGGCTTCGGGTAGTTACTGTTGATTTTTCGGCATCCTCATCTTCCTCCTCCTGAACCCTTGATGGCCCAGCGTCGTCGTCGTCTCCGTCGTCTCTATACCTAGATTTGGCAGAAGATTCTCTGCGTTCTAAACGACCTGAATCTCTATACCATTTTTTCACCTTCTCTACAGGGGCAGCTTGCACTGCTACTGCTCGTTTCTCTGACCTTGTTACAGGGTCTGCCACAGAGGTTGGAATACCCTCCGCAGGGTCAACTTGCACTGCTACAGCTCGTTTCTCTGACCTTGTTATAGGGTCTGCCACAGAGGTTGGAATACCCTCTGCAGGGTCAACTTGCACTGCTACAGCTCGTTTCTCTGACCCAGCTACAGGAGCTGGAGCGGCTGCAGGAGCTGAAGCAGCTGCAGGAACCAGAGCTGGAGCAGCTGCAGGAGCTGGAACTGGTGCGGCTGCAGGAGCTTGAACTGGAGCGGCTGCAGGAACCGGAGCTGGAGCGGCTGCAGGAGCTGGAACTGGAGCGGCTGCAGGAACTGGAGCTGGAGTGGCTGCAGGAACCGGAGCTGGAGCGGCTGCAGGAGCTGGAACTAGAGCAGCTGCAGGAGCTGGGACTGGAGCAGCTGCAGGAACCAGAGCTGGAGCGGCTGCAGGAACTGGAGCTGGAGCGGCTGCAGGAACTGGGACTGGGGCGGCTTCAGGAGCTGGGACTGGAGCGGCTGCAGGAACTGGGACTGGAGCGGCTGCAGGAGCTGGGACTGGAGCGGCTGCAGGAGCTGGGACTGGAGCGGCTGCAGGAACTGGGACTGGAGCGGCTGCAGGAACTGGGACTGGAGCGGCTGCAGGAGTTGGGACTGGAGCGGCTGCAGGAGCTGGGACTGGAGCAGCTTCAGGAGCTGGGACTGGAGCGGCTGCAGGAACTGGGACTGGAGTGGCTGCAGGAGCTGGGATTGGAGCATCTGCAGAAGCTGGGACTGGAGAGGCTGCAGAGTCCACCGTAGGGGTCACAGTGGCCGTTGGATCTGTCACGGGACTTGGAGTGGCCGCAGGGTCTGTCACTAAGTTGATAGCAGTATCCATGGCAGCTCGATAGGCATGAGCCAGGCCCCAGCATGTTACAATGATTTGTGTTACTTTGGAACTTCCCGAATCGCGACACCTTTTATTCAAGCATTCTGCCAGTTTTTGAGGATTTTGCACTTGTTCAGGGGTGAATTTCCAAAACACTGGGGGTGCCAACTGGTCTAGATGCCTGCCCATATCCTCCCATACTCCCTGCCACCCACAACTATACTGCCTCCGGGCAGATCTCCGGATGAGCCTCCTAAGTAGTTGTTTAACTTTAAGCAGAACCTGAAGTGCATTCAGGAGGCAGAACAACAGGACTATGCTGGTCTGAGTATCCCAAGGATATTCAATATCTTGGAGAGCTATTGTAATAAACTCGGAGGATAAGAGGGTGGTGAAGGGGGAAGGGAGAGTGATCAAGGAGGGTACAGGGGTGGTGAAGGAGAAAGGGAGAGTGATCAAGTAAGAAAAATTATCTTCCCCTTTCCCCTCCACAGATTGACTCCCTAATGAAAAAAGGCAACAGATACAATTGCTAATAGTTTCCAAAATACAGTTTCCAAAGTATAGAATCGAAGATGTTACTGAGTACAAATACCAGGTTAGAGTCATGGCCAGATATTTCATCATCTCATAAGCCACTGATACAACACACAGTACCATAATGGTCTGAAACCAGGGCCCAGAGAGGATAAACAACATGACAGAGAGCACATACGGAAAATAACGTGCTATAATACTCAATTTGGAAAACAGGCGCAGCACAGTTGAGATTAAAGCAATCAGCATTATGACAAGTGACTATTAAGCAGGTCTAATACTTATACCAATTTTAGTTTAACACACTCAGGTCAGATCTGCCGTTATCTCAACCTTTCGTGCCCCACGTTGGGCGCCAAAAAGACTGTCGTGGTTTAACCCGGCTGGCAGCTAAACACCACGCAGCTGTTCGCTCACCCTCCCCCCTCCCTCTCTGGGACGGGGGAGAGAAATGGAAAGTGAAGCCCGTGAGTTGAGATAAAGACAGTTTAGTAAGACAGGAAAATAATAATAATAATAATAATAATACAATGATGATAATAGTACTACTAATAATAATATGTACAAACAAGTGATGCACAATGCAATTGCTCACCACCCGCTGACCGATGCCCAGCTTAACCCCGAGCAGTCCGGCCCCCTCCCCCCGGCTAGCCACCCCTATATATTGTTTAGCATGACGTCAGATGGTATGGAATACCCCTTTGGCTAGTTCGGGTCACCTGTCCTGGGTCTGTCCCCTCCCAGCTCTTACTGCACCCCCAGCCTGCCTGTTGGCAGGACAGAGCAAAAGTCTGAGGTGTCCTTGGCTTGGTATAAGCACTGCTCTGCGACAATTAAAACATCGGGGTGTTATCAGCACTCTTCTCATCCTAAGCCAAAACACAGCATTCCACCAGCTACTAGGAAGAAAATTAATTCTAACTGAAACCAGGACACCCATACTCTAACACATACTTCTACCCGTACCCTTACATTACCGTAACCCTTACCCTTACCGTTACCGTTACACTTACCCTTACCGTTACCCTTACCCTTACCGTTACCGTTACCCTTACCGTTACCTTTACCCTTACCCTATCCCTTACCCTTAACCTAACCCTAAACCTTACCCTTATCCTAACACTTACCCTTACCGTAAACCTTACACTTTCTGCTACACTTACCCTTAGCCTAAATCTAAACCTTACACTTACCCTTAGCCTAACCCTCGCCCTTACCATTACCCATACCCTTATTCTTACCCTTACCGTAACCCTTACCTTTACACTTACGGTTATCATTAACCTTACCCTTACCCTAACACTTATCCTTAACCTAACCCTTACCCTAAACCTTACCCCAACCCTTACCCTGACCCTTACATTAACCCTAACCCTTACCCTAAACCTTACACTTACTCTTAACCTTAACCTTACCCTTAACATTAACCTAATACTTACGCATACGTTTTCCTGAATTTAACCCTAAAACTAACCCTAACCATTACCCTAACACTTAACCTTAACCTAACCCTAACCCTTACTCTAACCCTTACCTTGACCCTTACCCTTATACTCACCCTAATTCTTACCCATACCATAACCCATACCCTAACACATATTTGTACCCTTAACCTTACCCTTACCCTTACACAATCCGTTACCCTTACGCTTACCCTTAACATAAACCTTACCCTTGACCTTACCCTTACCATAAGCCATACAACAACACTTACATGTACACTTACGCTTACACTTACCCTAGCAATTATTCGTACAATTACCCTTACCCTTACCCTTAACCTAAGCCGAAACCTTAAACCTTACAGTAAACCTTACCCTTTCTGCTACACTTACCCTTAGCCTAAATCTAAACCTTACACTTACCCTTACTGTAACCCTCACCCTTACCGTTGCCAGTACCCTTACTCTTACCCTTACCCTAACCCTTCTCCTTACACTGTTACCTTTAACATTACCCTTACCCTAACACTTACACTTATCCTCATCCATACCCTTACCCTTACCCTAATCCTTACCCTTAACCTAACCCTAACCCTAAACCTTACCCCAGCCCTTACCCTGACCCTTACATTAACCCTAACCCTTACCCTAAAACTTACACTTACTCTTAACCTTAACCTTACCCTTAACATTAACCTAATACTTACGCATATGTTTTCCTGACTTTAACCCTAAAACTAACCCTAACCCTTACCCTTACCCTAACCCTAACCGTAACTCTAACCCTTACTCTAACCCTTACCCTGACCCGTACCCTTACACTTACCCTTACCCTAACCCTTACCCTTACCATAACCCATACCCTAACACGTACTTGTAGCCTTAACCTTACCGTTCCCCTTACCCTTACCTTTACTGTCTCTGTTAGCCTTACACTTACACTTAACATAAACCTTAACCTTAACCTAACCCTTATCATAAGCCATACAACAACACTTAAATGTACACTTACGCTTGCACTTACCCTAGCAATTACTCGTACAATTACCCTTAACCTTACTATTAAGCTAACCCTAAACCTTACCCTTATCCTAACACTTACCCTTATCCTAAACCTTACCCTTTCTGCTACACTTACCCTTTGCCTAATTCTAAACCTTACCCTAACCCTCACCCTTACCTAAATCTAACTAAAATCTAACCATTACCCTAACCCCTCACCCTTACAATACACATATTTTTACCCTTTACCTAAACCTTTACCCCAACCCTTACCTTGACCCTTACATTAGCCCTAATCCTTACACTAAACCTTACACTTACTCTTAACCTTAACCTTAGCTGTAACCTAATACTTACTCTTACGTTTCCCTCACCCTAACCCTAAAATTAACCCTAACCATTACCCTAACACTTACCCTTACCCTAACCCTTACTCAAACCCTTACAATTACCCGTACTTTTACACATACCCTTACACTTACCCTTACTCTTAAACTTACACTAACCCTTACCCTTAACTAAATCTAACCCTTACACTAAACATCATCCTTACCCTTACCATTATCCCTTCTCTTACCCTTATCCTAAACATTTCCCAAACCCTTACCCTTACATTAAACCTAACCCTTACCATAACTCTTAACCTTATCCTTAAACTTAACCTAATACTTACCCTTACGTTTCCCTCACCCTAAACCTAAAATTAGCCTAACCATTACCCTAACACTTACCCTTACTTTAACCCTTACCCTGAACTTAAGTGTAAGTGTTAGGATAACATTAACCTTAAGGGTGACCCTTAAGCTTATCCTTAATGTTTATGGTTAGGTTAAGGGTAATTACTAGGATAAGTGTAAGCGTAAGTGTACATGTAAGTGTTGATGTATGGCTTATGGTAAGGGTAAGGTAAAGGGTAAGGTTTATGTTAAGGGAAAGCGTAAGAGTAACGGATAGAATAAGGGTAAGTGTAACGGTTAAGTGTTAGGGTAATGGTTAGGGTTAATTTTAGGATTAGGGTGAGAAAAATGTAAGGTTAAGTACTAGCTTAAGGTTAAGGGTAAGGTTAAGGTTAAGAGTAAGTGTAAGGTTTAGGTTAAGGGTTAGGGTTAATGTAAGGTTCAGGGAAAGGTTTGGGGTAAGGTTTAGGGTTAGGTTCAGCTTAAGGGTAAGGGTTGGGGTAAGGTTAAGGGTATGGATAAGGATAAGTGTAAGGGATAGGGTAAGGGTAAGGGTAAGCGTAAGGGTAAGATTAATGGTAAGGTTTATGTTAAGGGTAAGCGTAAGGGTAACGGATAGAGTAAGGGTAAGGGTAACGGTAAGGTTAAGGGTACAAATATGTGTTAGGGTATGGGTTATGGTATGGGTAAGAGTTAGGGTAATGTAAGGGTAAGGGTGAGTGTAAGGGTATGGGTCAGGGTAAGGGTTAGAGTAAGGGTTAGGGTTAGGGTAAGGGTAAGTGTTAGAATAATGGTTAGGGTTAATTTTAGGGTTAGGGTGAGGGAAACGTAAGGGTAAGTATTGGGTTAAGGTAAGGGTAAGTGTAAGGTTTAGATTTAGGCTAATGGTAAATGTAGCAGAAAGTGTAAGGTTTACGATAAGGGTAAGTGTTAGGGTAAGGGTAAGGTTTAGGGTAACATAAAGGGTAAGGATTACGGTAAGGGTAAGGGTACGGGTAGAATTTGTTAGAATATGGCTTATGGTAAGGGTAAGGTTTAGGGTAAGAGTAAGTGTAAGTGTATGTGTAAGGGTACGGGTCATTGTAAGGGTTAGAGTAAGGGTTAGGGTAAGGGTAGGTGTTAGGGTAATGGTTAGGGTTAATTTTAGGGTTAGGGTGAGGGAAACGGAAGGGTAAGTATTAGGTTAAGGTTAAGGGTAAGGTTAAGGTTAAGAGTAAGTGTAAGTTTTAGGGTAAGGGTAAGGGTTAATGTAAGGGTCAGGGTAAGGGTTAAGGTAAGGTTTAGGGTTAGAGTTAGGTTAAGGTTAAGTTTTAGGGTAAGGGTAAGTTATATGTATAAGGATAAGTGTAAGGGTAAGTGTTAGGGTAAGTGTAAGGATAAGGATAAGTGTACAAGTCAGGGTAAGGTTTAGAGTTAGGATTAGGGTTTGGGTTAGGGTAAGGGTAAGTGTTAGGGTAATGGTTAGGGTTAATTTTAGGTGTAGGGTGACGGATAAGAAAGGGTAAGTAGTAGGTTAAGGTTAAGAGTAAGGTTAAGGTTAAGAGTAAGTGTAAGTTTTAGTGTACGGTTTAGGGTTAATGTAAGGGTCAGGGTAAGTGTTTGGGTAAGATTTAGGGTTAGGGTAAGAGTAAGTATATGGGTAATGGTAAGGGTAAGTGTTAGGGTTAGGGTAAGTGTAAGGTTTAGATTTAGGCTAAGGGTAAGTGTAGCAGAAAGGGTAAGGGTTACGGTAAGTGTAAGGATACGGTTAAGGTTTAGGCTTACGTTAAGGGTAAGGGTAATGCTTTGGTAAGGGTAAGAGTAAGGGTAAAGGTAAGGGTTACGGTAAGGGTAAGGGTACTGGTAGAAGTATGTGTTAGAGTACGGCTTATGGTAAGGGTACAAGTAGCTCCCCCCCCAGAGACAGGACCCAAAGGTGTACAACCATTTCCCAACACCCCTGAGACACAGGCCCCAACCCCCCCCCAGACACAGGGCCCCAAATTCTACAAGCAGCTCCCAACCCCTGCCAGGCAGGCCCCCTACCCTATACAAGCAGCTCCCAACCCTCCCCCCCCCCCCCCGAGGGAGGCCCCCAAGCCCCCCACAAACACAGGCCCCTACAGTGTACAGGCAGCTCCCAGCCACCCCCAGATGCTGGCCCCAAAGTTGTACAAACAGCTCCCAGCCACCCTGCAGAAACAGATTCCTACATTGTACAAGCAGTTCCCAGCCCGCTAGACACAGGCCCTGACCCCCCACAGATGCAGGCCCCAAAGGTGTACAAGCAGCTCCCACCCCTCCCCCAGGCGCAGGTCCCAAGCCCCCCCCCCCCCCAAACACAGGCCCCTACAACCAGCACCCAACCCCCTACCCCTGATGCCAGGCCCAAAGGTGTAGAAGCAGCTCCAAACCTCCTCCCTCAACCCAGGCTCCAACAGTGTACAAGCAGCTCCCAACCAACCCTCCCCTTCTCCCCCGCCCCCCGACACAGGCTCCAAAGGAATACAAAGAGCTCCCACCCCTCCCCCAGATGCTGGTCTCAACCCCCCCCCCCCCCCAGAAGCAGGCCCCAAAGGTGTAGAGTCAGCTCCCAACCCCCTCAATGCTGGCCCCTAGGGTCTACAAGCAGCTCCCCCCTTGCCCCCAGATACCGGCCCCCAGACACAGACCCCAAAAGCCTAATCACAGGCCCTGAACTCTAGAGGCAGGCTCCAAAACCCAGGACAAAGCCCCAGTGGTTCGAGACAGGGCCCAAATCCCAGACACAGGCCCCAAACGCTAAACATATGCCAAAAAAAGTATTAGTGCTGGTGCCAAATGTTATAGACAGGCCCAAAAGCCCAAGATGCTCAAGGCTGAGACTTAACTTGGCTTTCTGAATTACAGGAAAGCAGCTTTCATTCTCAGATAATTGTGTGCAGGCTGATTAAGGAGGTATTGGGGAGGCAAGGACAATCCCCAGACAAGGACTGTATATCTTGAAACAAGACACTGGAACTCATGATAAGGAAGCGGCAGGCGGACAGAGAAACGAATGTAAGGACTATAACTCTCGAAACTGGACATTGGAATTCATTATAAAGATACAACAAACGGGAGAATTAGCAACAACCAGCTCTTGCAATTAAGAAATATGCCAATTCAGCAGATTCCTGACCAAAGGTGAAAAGTACACTGTGAGGAAGACTCGGGGTCTTCCTCCCAAAGACCCCTGCCCACGTCCCAAAGACCCCTGCCCACAATTCTTGGAAGGCTCTGCGCAGGCGCAAGGTGCCAAAAGGCTAATTAGCATGAGAGGCGAGGGAAGGCGGGGATAGGTAATGCATATGTATAGGTGCTTGTAGAATATTGATAGATTGATTGTATAAATTCAAGACTGCTTTCTGCTTTGGGTATGCACGATAGGTGGAGAGATCCGCCGTGCATCCAGCGCTGCAATAAAGAATATACCACTTAAAGGAATTTCGGCTTCGATCTTTGAATCAGTTTGGCGACCCAGATGGGACAACCTCTCTGCCGGACCGCAGGACCCGCTGGGAACAGGACTCCCCAGGGTACCCCCGGGATTTCCCGGAGGGACTCCTCGACTCACCGGATCACTGCAGAGACAGACAAGGACCCCATCATTGTAAGTGAGTATATTCTTTATTCTGGTTTGGTTTTCTGGTAGACCGGTCGTCTGGAACTGTCTGTAAGTCAGAAGGTGATCTTCTGCGAGGCAGTGTTTGGTATATACTTTGTGGTTAGCACCATAAGTACATGTTTGGGGACCTTAAGGAAGGAGCTCGCTTTAAGGTCCATCTGGAATTGTGTTGTCTATTTCGGTTTTCTGACTCATGGAGTATGGTATTTAACTCTGGTTATTGTTACTGCGATTTTGGCTATTTTCCTGGTGGTAATAGTAGGTTCGTGGCATTGTTATAAGAAAGATATCGTTACGGTGTTACACAGTTCAGTTTTCTGACTTATCGCATGTGGAATTTGACTCTGACTATTGTTACTGTGATTTTGGCAATATTGCTGGTAATAGTAGTTTTGTGACATCGCTACTGAAAGATATTGTGTGCCCGTGTTTTTGTGAGTGATACGTTTTGTGATACGCTTTTGTAAGTAACATGTGTATTCTGAAAGTGTAAACTGGAAACTGGGGGGGGCAAACAAGCAGTGAAATTTTAAAGAAAAGTGTGTTAGGCTGTGTTTTAAGTCACTGGAAGGATATTGGAGGATCTGCCGGTGGAAGTGTGAACAGGAAAACATTGATAAAATATCGTAATCAGTGGTGGCCGCTTTATAAGCTGGAATGTGGAGAAAAGTGGCCCCTAAATGGAACTTTAAACTCTAATATTTTGCTACAGTTAATGTTGTTTTTTGAGAAGCAGAACAGGATGAAATGTTGTATACTGATGTTTCAGCATCTTGGTGGGAAAAGGTACGGAATTAAGTTGGCCCCTGACTGAACCTTTGATGTTGGCATTAGAGAAGTACAGGCTGGAGAAAGATAAAGGAAGTGTTAAAAGGGTTGTTGAAAGTGTTAAAGGTGTTTGAAGTTGAATGAGCAGGGAAAGAGGATGTAGGAATGTTAATAGTTCTGCCTCTGCCCGAGGCAGAGATCTTAAAATCATGGGTGTTAGCCCTTTAGGGCAAAGGGACCATGATCGGTCTGGTCCGAGAGAGTTGTCACAGAAACAGAAAAGCAGTCAACTCTTAAAACAACCTGAGTTCATGTGCGAGCTCGGATTGCTGATGGGACCGTTCAGGGAACTGCGGACAATTGCATTCCCCTGACCGACCCCCACTAAGACCCGAATCATCCTGAAAATTAGGAACGGTTAAGTAAATACTAAAACCTGGATGAATTGGGAATTGAGAATATGCTTCCAACAAGGTCTAAAAGAAAGCCCTATGGAATTTTTGGACCAACTCTGAGATGTAATGAAAATAAATAAATAAATACATAAATAAAACAAAACGGTTTGGACCTGGCTTTGGAGGACAAATTGACTAGCCTTTTCCTAGGGTAATCAACCGCTGATTTCAACAGGAATAACGGGGACCTGGGGAATGTACCCTAGCGGATCCTCCACTGGTTATAATGAAGCTAGGGGAGGAATGGAAGTGCAATTTCTTATTGCTATGGGGCAACGTATTCAGTTCTAAATCAAGCATTAATGCCTTCACAGAATTATTATGTTAGGGTAAAAGGTGTGTCGTGGTTTAACCCGGCCGGCAGCTAAACACCACGCAGCTGTTCGCTCCCCCTCCCCCTCCCTCTCTGGGACGGGGGAGAGAAATGGAAAGTGAAGCCCGTGAGTTGAGATAAAGACAGTTTAATAAGACAAAATAATAAGAATAAGAATAAGAATAAGAATAAGAATAAGAATAAGAATAAGAATAAGAATAAGAATAAGAATAAGAATAAGAATAAGAATACAATGATAATAATAGTACCACTACTAATAATGTGTACAAACAAGTGATGCACAATGCAATTGCTCACCACCCGCTGACCGATGCCCAGCCTAAGCCCGAGCAGTCCGGCCCCCTCCCCCTGGCTAGCCACCCCTATGTATTGTTTAGCCTGACGTCAGATGCTATGGAATACCCCTTTGGCTAGTTTGGGTCACCTGTCCTGGGTCTGTCCCCTCCCAGCTCTTACTGCACCCCCAGCCTGCCTGTTGGCAGGACAGAGCAAGAAGCTGAGATGTCCTTGGCTTGGTATAAGCATTGCTCTGCAACAATTAAAACATCGGGGTGTTATCAGCACTCTTCTCATCCTAAACCAAAACATAGCATTCTACCAGCTACTAAGAAGAAAATTAAGTCTGTTCTAACTGAAACCAGGACAAGGTGTAACCGAAAAGGCTTATTTGTGTGAACCTTTGAAGTACAAGTTAGGGAAACAATGGGGCATACACAGATTTTTATCTATGCCTAGCTCCTCATGGGCACTCTTAGGTAGAGATTTATTAGAGCAAGTAGGAGCAGAAATTGTCTTTGAAAAAGGGAAAATGGAATTAAGAACAGGAGAAGAACAACTAATAAATGTGTTAAGCTTGGCACTAATACAAACTGACCCTAAAAGTGAAATACCTTTAGAGATCACAGATCAAGTATGTCCAGGAGTTTGGGCTACCGAAGTCCCTGGAAGAGCTAAAAATGTGACCTTAATAATTATTAAATTAAAGCCAGGAGAGAAACCCGTTAAGGTTAAGTAATATCCTTTGAGGATAGAAGATAGGAAAGGCATTAAAGAGATAATTGATAAATTTTTACAGTATGGATTATTGCTTGAATGCGAATCAGAATACAATGCACCCATATTGCCAATTAAAAAGGCAGATGAAAAAGCTATAGGCTAGTTCAGGATTTGAGGGCCATAAATAAAATCACTGAGGATATACATCCAGTAGTGGCAAACCCTTATACTTTGCTGACTAAATTAAAGAATAGTCAAGTCTGGTTTACCGTACTGGATTTAAAAGATGCCTTCTTCTGCCTAGGCTTAGCCACAGAAAGCCAAAACCTATTCGCCTTTGAATGGGAAAATCCCGATTCAGGCAGAAAGACGCAGCTTACGTGGACATTACTACCTCAAGGATTCAAGAATAGCCCCACTATTTTTGGAAACCAATTCGCAAGGGAACTCGAAACATGGATACCTCCGGACACTGAAGGTGCTTTGTTACAATATGTAGATGATCTCTTAATAGCTACCGAGACTAAAGGGAGTTGTATTCAATGGACGATAAGTCGTCTTAATTTTCTGGGTTTAAATGGATCTCAAGTCTCTTGACAGAAAGTCCAGCTGGCTCAACAAAAAGGTAATGCATATGTATAGTTGCTTGTAGAATATTGATAGATTGATTGTATAAATTCAAGACTGCTTTCTGCTTTGGGTATGCACGATAGGTGGGGAGATCCCCCGTGCATCCAGCGCTGCATTAAAGAATATACCACTTAAAGGAATTTCGGCTTCGATCTTTGAATCAATTTGGCGACCCAGATGGGACAACCTCTCTGCCGGAGCGCAGGACCTGCTGGGAACAGGACTCCCTAGGGTACCCCCGGGATTTCCCGGAGGGACTCCTCGACTCACCGGATCACTGCGGAGGCAGACAAGGACCCCATCATTGTAAGTGAGTATATTCTTTATTCTGGTTTGGTTTTCTGGTAGACCGGTCATCTGGAACTGTCTGTAAGTCAGAAGGTGATCTTCTGCGAGGCAGTGTTTGGTATATACTTTGTGGTTAGCACCATAAGTACATGTTTGGGGACCTTAAGGAAGGAGCTCGCTTTAAGGTCCATCTGGAATTGTGTTGTCTATTTCGGTTTTCTGACTCATGGAGTATGGTATTTAACTCTGGTTATTGTTACTGCGATTTTGGCTATTTTCCTGGTGGTAATAGTAGGTTCGTGGCATTGTTCTAAGAAAGATATCGTTACGGTGTTACACAGTTCAGTTTTCTGACTTATCGCATGTGGAATTTGACTCTGACTATTGTTACTGTGATTTTGGCAATATTGCTGGTAATAGTAGTTTTGTGACATCGCTACTGAAAGATATTGCGTGCCCGTATTTTTGTGAGTGATACGTTTTGTGATACGCTTTTGTAAGTAACATGTGTATTCTGAAAGTGTAAACTGGAAACTGGGGGGGGCAAACAAGCAGTGAAATTTTAAAGAAAAGTGTGTTAGGCTGTGTTTTAAGTCACTGGAAGGATATTGGAGGATCTGCCGGTGGAAGTGTGAACAGGAAAACATTGATAAAATATCGTAATCAGTGGTGGCCGCTTTATAAGCTGGAATGTGGAGAAAAGTGGCCCCTAAATGGAACTTTAAACTCTAATATTTTGCTACAGTTAATGTTGTTTTTTGAGAAGCAGAAGAGGATGAAATGTTGTATACTGATGTTTCAGCATCTTGGTGGGAAAAGGTACGGAATTAAGTTGGCCCCTGACTGAACCTTTGATGTTGGCATTAGAGAAGTACAGGCTGGAGAAAGATAAAGGAAGTGTTAAAAGGGTTGTTGAAAGTGTTAAAGGTGTTTGAAGTTGAATGAGCAGGGAAAGAGGATGTAGGAATGTTAATAGTTCTGCCTCTGCCCGAGGCAGAGATCTTAAAATCATGGGTGTTAGCCCTTTAGGGCAAAGGGACCATGATCGGTCTGGTCCGAGAGAGTTGTCACAGAAACAGAAAAGCAGTCAACTCTTAAAACAACCTGAGTTCATGTGCGAGCTCGGATTGCTGATGGGACCGTTCAGGGAACTGTGGACAATTGCATTCCCCTGACCGACCCCCACTAAGACCCGAATCATCCTGAAAATTAGGAACGGTTAAGTAAATACTAAAACCTGGATGAATTGGGAATTGAGAATATGCTTCCAACAAGGTCTAAAAGAAAGCCCTATGGAATTTTTGGACCAACTCTGAGATGTAATGAAAATAAATAAATAAATAAATAAATAAATAAAACAAAACGGTTTGGACCTGGCTTTGGAGGACAAATTGACTAGCCTTTTCCTAGGGTAATCAACCCCTGATTTCAACAGGAATAACGGGGACCTGGGGAATGTACCCTAGCGGATCCTCCACTGGTTATAATGAAGCTAGGGGAGGAATGGAAGTGAAATTTCTTATTGCTATGGGGCAACGTATTCAGTTCTAAATCAAGCATTAATGCCTTCACAGAATTATTATGTTAGGGTAAAAGGTGTGTCGTGGTTTAACCCGGCCGGCAGCTAAACAGCACGCAGCTGTTCGCTCCCCCTCCCCCTCCCTCTCTGGGACGGGGGAGAGAAATGGAAAGTGAAGCCCGTGAGTTGAGATAAAGACAGTTTAATAAGACAAAATAATAAGAATAAGAATAAGAATAAGAATAAGAATACAATGATAATAATAGTACCACTACTAATAATGTGTACAAACAAGTGATGCACAATGCAATTGCTCACCACCCGCTGACCGATGCCCAGCCTAACCCCGAGCAGTCCGGCCCCCTCCCCCTGGCTAGCCACCCCTATGTATTGTTTAGCCTGACGTCAGATGCTATGGAATACCCCTTTGGCTAGTTTGGGTCACCTGTCCTGGGTCTGTCCCCTCCCAGCTCTTACTGCACCCCCAGCCTGCCTGTTGGCAGGACAGAGCAAGAAGCTGAGATGTCCTTGGCTTGGTATAAGCATTGCTCTGCAACAATTAAAACATCGGGGTGTTATCAGCACTCTTCTCATCCTAAGCCAAAACATAGCATTCTACCAGCTACTAGGAAGAAAATTAAGTCTGTTCTAACTGAAACCAGGACAAGGTGTAACCGAAAAGGCTTATTTTTGTGAACCTTTGAAGTACAAGTTAGGGAAACAATGGGGCATACACAGATTTTTATCTATGCCTAGCTCCTCATGGGCACTCTTAGGTAGAGATTTATTAGAGCAAGTAGGAGCAGAAATTGTCTTTGAAAAAGGGAAAATGGAATTAAGAACAGGAGAAGAACAACTAATAAATGTGTTAAGCTTGGCACTAATACAAACTGACCCTAAAAGTGAAATACCTTTAGAGATCACAGATCAAGTATGTCCAGGAGTTTGGGCTACCGAAGTCCCTGGAAGAGCTAAAAATATGACCTTAATAATTATTAAATTAAAGCCAGGAGAGAAACCCGTTAAGGTTAAGTAATATCCTTTGAGGATAGAAGATAGGAAAGGAATTAAAGAGATAATTGATAAATTTTTACAGTATGGATTATTGATTGAATGCGAATCAGAATACAATGCACCCATATTGCCAATTAAAAAGGCAGATGAAAAAGCTATAGGCTAGTTCAGGATTTGAGGGCCATAAATAAAATCACTGAGGATATACATCCAGTAGTGGCAAACCCTTATACTTTGCTGACTAAATTAAAGAATAGTCAAGTCTGGTTTACCGTACTGGATTTAAAAGATGCCTTCTTCTGCCTAGGCTTAGCCACAGAAAGCCAAAACCTATTCGCCTTTGAATGGGAAAATCCCGATTCAGGCAGAAAGACGCAGCTTACGTGGACATTACTACCTCAAGGATTCAAGAATAGCCCCACTATTTTTGGAAACCAATTCGCAAGGGAACTCGAAACATGGATACCTCCGGACACTGAAGGGGCTTTGTTACAATATGTAGTATGTAGATGATCTCTTAATAGCTACCGAGACTAAAGGGAGTTGTATTCAATGGACTATAAGTCGTCTTAATTTTCTGGGTTTAAATGGATCTCAAGTCTCTTGACAGAAAGTCCAGCTGGCTCAACAAAGTGTGACCTATCTGGGATTTGAAATTTCGGAAGGACAACGAGAACTAGGAACTGAACATAAGGAAGTCATTTGCCGGACTCCAGAACCTCCAATGGTAAAGGAGCTACAAACCTTTTTAGGAATGACAGGTTGGTGTCGCCTTTGGATTTATAATGATGGACTATTGGTAAAGCCTCTATGTGAATTGATAAAGATTAACCAGTCAAAGTTAGTCTGGACTGGAGAAGCACAAAAAGTCTTTAAACAACTTAAACAAGAACTGATGATTTTGAAATATCAAGCAATATTGGTAGAACAGGACGACGTGGAAATTGTGATAATTAATATTGTGAATCTAGCCTCTTTTCTTAGTGATGCTCCGGCACAACCTGTGATTCACGATTGTTTAGAAACTATAGAGACTGTGTATTCCAGCCGACCAGACCTTAAGGAGGAGCCCATGGAAGATGCGGAAGAAACTTGGTTCACGGATGGGAGCAGTTTTGTTACGCAAAGACAACGTAAAGCTGGTTATGCTATAACAACTACTCAGCAGGTAATCGAGTCTAAGCCTTTACCCCCTGGAACATCAGCTCAAAAGGCGGAGATAGTTGCTCTCACGAGAGCATTGGAACTGGCAGCGGGAAAAAGGGTAAATATTTGGACAGATTCTAAATATACATTTGGCGTGGTACATGCTCATGGAGCAATTTGGAAAGAACATGGATTGCTGACCGCTCAGTGTAAACACAAAGTATGCTGAAGAAATTTTAAAATTGTTAGAGGCTGTAAAACAACCAGAAAAGGTAGCTATCATGCATTGTCAGGGACACCAAAAGGGGAACACCGATTTTGAAATTGGAAAATCGATTGGCAGAGGCTAAGCAGGCAGCTGAAATAACTGAGGTGAAGGCATTGTCTTTGATAGCAGACGGTAAAATCCAAACTATATCCAAATTATACAAAAGAAGACTTAAAATTAATTGAAGATTTGAAAGGTAAAATGAAACCAGATGGATGAGTATATTTAAAAGATAACCACCTAGTAATACCCTCTAGTTTGACATGGCCCATAGTTCTTACAGAACACAATAAAACGCATTGGGGAGCTGGCACACTGCATAAGAGCCTGAGTCAGACATTAGTGGGACGATATGATAAAACAAGTAACTCAACAATGTAGCATTTGCTTACACAATAACCCCAATACCAAGGATAGAATAAAATTTGGAATAATCGGTAAAGGAAATTATTCGGGGCAACAGTGGCAAATTGATTTTTCAGAACTCCCTAGAAAAGGGGGGTATCATTATTTACTGGTTCTGACTGACACGTTTTCAGGAAGGCCTGAAGCCTTTCCCTGTCGAACAAACAAAGCAAGAGAAGTGGTTAAAGTCTTGTTAAATGAAATAATACCATGCTTTGGGATTCTAGTAGCAATGTCTTCTGATAGAGTTTCACATTTTTGTGCACGAGTGGTAGAACAGATAAGTAAGATTCTAAAGATAGATTGGCAACTGCATCCTCCTTATAGACCACAGGCAAGTGGACAGGTAGAAAAAATGAACCATTTAATTAAACAATAAATAGCTAAAATTGGATAAGAAGCTAATTTGTCATGGCCTCAATCCCTCCCTTTAGCATTACTTGGAATTAGAGTTAAACCTAGAATAAAAGGAAATTTGAGTCCCTTCAAAATCTTGTATGGAAGGCCATAGCAATTTCTATTTAGTGGAGAGGACCTAACGCAGTTAGGATCAGAATATTTATATGCTTATATAACTGAACTTCAGAAACAATTAAATAAAGTACATAAATTTGTTTAAAGGGACCAGGGCTAGAGGGTCGGATCAACCAATCCACCCCTTTAAGCTCGGGGATTATATATATATAAAGACTTTTTCAGGACAACCCGTGCAGGAAAAATGGAAGGAAAGTGGATGGGACCATACCAAGTATTACTGACAACACACACCACCATTAAGATTAAGAAGCAAGCAGCTTGGATCCGCAATTCAAGGGTGAAGAAGGCCCCGGCGAGGATATGGACCACCACTCCAATTGGACCAACAAAATTACGGTTTTCCAGATCCTAATGATTGCAGGGGTGCGGTTCTCGGATTTGGGGTGGGCAACTTGGGATGAGAACTTACACCTGACCTTAATACAAACAATTTCTCAAGTAACTAATGAGACAAACTGTTGGGTATGCACCCATCTGCCACAGCATGGGAATAAGGGTGTATCGTTAATTGGGATTCCCTTGCCTGCAAACTTATCTTGGACTAATTTGTGGGAAAACACATCTTGGGGTCGAAAATATTAAGCAGTTTTGGAACTAGAAGTGAGTAGCTTCGTGCCGTTAGAATCCTATTATGTATGTGTACAAAGGTGTAACCCGCCTAAGGGTATAGGAAAACAGCATTGTATAAATACGGATACTACTTATGTGGGAAATCAGACATCTTGTAATTGAACAATTGATATTAGTACGACTAGCGGCTGGGCAAATTCAACCAGCTGGACGGTTCCAGAAGGAAAAGGGTGGTATTGGCTATGCAATGATACAGCCCGTAAGGTCTTGCCTGAGAATTGGAAGGGAACTTGCACTCTTGGAGCGGTAGTCCCCAATATGACAGTACATGATGTAGTGCCTCGAGGTTACTTGAGAAATCATATCCGGAGAATCAGATGAAAAATTAACAATCCATTGGTAGAGAGACACACCCCTTTTCATAGTTTTGTGCGATGGTTTATCCCATGCTTAGGAGTGAGTGAATTGGAAAAGGCAATAGTTAATATTTCTGCAATTATAGAGAAGTTAGAAAACAAAATTCTGGATGCGATAAAGGCTCAACAAGAAGAGATATCTAGTTTATCACAGGTAGTATTACAAAATCGGATGGCCCTAGACTTGTTACTGGCCACTCAAGGGGGAGTCTGTACAGTAATAAACACAAGTTGTTGTATGTATGTAGATCAGAGTGGAAGGATCTCTACCGACCTGGAAGAAATATGGAAGCAGACAAGGATCCTACATGAGATCAGTAAAGATGATCTTTCCTGGAGTTTTAGTGAACTATGGAATAAGTGAACCTCCTGGTTGCCCAATTTCCAATGGTTGAAACAAGTATTCATTGCTCTAATCGTATTAGTAGTGTTAGGAATATTTGTGTGCATGTTGTTTAGATGCCTGCTTTGTTGTGTTACTGTAAATAATGAAAGTATCTGATGCAAAAGAATTGGCATGGGAAAAGAAAAGGGGGGATTGATTAAGGAGGTATTGGGGAGGCAAGGACAATCCCCAGACAAGGACTGTATATCTCGAAACAAGACACTGGAACTCATGATAAGGAAGCGGCAGGCGGACAGAGAAACGAATGTAAGGACTATAACTCTCAAAACTGGACATTGGAATTCATTATAAAGATACAACAAACGGGAGAATTAGCAACAACCAGCTCTTGCAATTAAGAAACATGCCAATTCAGCAGATTCCTGACCAAAGGTGAAAAGTACACTGTGAGGAAGACTCGGGGTCTTCCTCCCAAAGACCCCTGCCCACGTCCCAAAGACCCCTGCCCACAATTCTTGGAAGGCTCTGCGCAGGCGCAAGGTGCCAAAAGGCTAATTAGCATGAGAAGCGAGGGAAGGCGGGGATAGGTAATGCATATGTATAGGTGCTTGTAGAATATTGATAGATTGATTGTATAAATTCAAGACTGCTTTCTGCTTTGGGTATGCACGATAGGTGGGGAGATCCCCCGTGCATCCAGCGCTGCAATAAAGAATATACCACTTAAAGGAATTTCGGCTTCGATCTTTGAATCAATTTGGCGACCCAGATGGGACAACCTCTCTGCCGGACCGCAGGACCCGCTGGAAACAGGACTCCCTAGGGCACCCCCGGGATTTCCCGGAGGGACTCCTCGACTCACCGGATCACTGCGGAGGCAGACAAGGACCCCATCATTGTAAGTGAGTATATTCTTTATTCTGGTTTGGTTTTCTGGTAGACCGGTCATCTGGAACTGTCTGTAAGTCAGAAGGTGATCTTCTGCGAGGCAGTGTTTGGTATATACTTTGTGGTTAGCACCATAAGTACATGTTTGGGGACCTTAAGGAAGGAGCTCGCTTTAAGGTCCATCTGGAATTGTGTTGTCTATTTCGGTTTTCTGACTCATGGAGTACGGTATTTAACTCTGGTTATTGTTACTGCGATTTTGGCTATTTTCCTGGTGGTAATAGTAGGTTCGTGGCATTGTTATAAGAAAGATATCGTTACGGTGTTACACAGTTCGGTTTTCTGACTTATCGCATGTGGAATTTGACTCTGACTATTGTTACTGTGATTTTGGCAATATTGCTGGTAATAGTAGTTTTGTGACATCGCTACTGAAAGATATTGCGTGCCCGTGTTTTTGTGAGTGATACGTTTTGTGATACGCTTTTGTAAGTAACATGTGTATTCTGAAAGTGTAAACTGGAAACCGGGGGGGCAAACAAGCAGTGAAATTTTAAAGAAAAGTGTGCTAGGATGTGTTTTAAGTCACTGGAAGGATATTGGAGGATCTGCCGGTGGAAGTGTGAACAGGAAAACATTGATAAAATATCGTAATCAGTGGTGGCCGCTTTATAAGCTGGAATGTGGAGAAAAGTGGCCCCTAAATGGAACTTTAAACTCTAATATTTTGCTACAGTTAATGTTGTTTTTTGAGAAGCAGAACAGGATGAAATGTTGTATACTGATGTTTCAGCATCTTGGTGGGAAAAGGTACGGAATTAAGTTGGCCCCTGACTGAACCTTTGATGTTGGCATTAGAGAAGTACAGGCTGGAGAAAGATAAAGGAAGTGTTAAAAGGGTTGTTGAAAGTGTTAAAGGTGTTTGAAGTTGAATGAGCAGGGAAAGAGGATGTAGGAATGTTAATAGTTCTGCCTCTGCCCGAGGCAGAGATCTTAAAATCATGGGTGTTAGCCCTTTAGGGCAAAGGGACCATGATCGGTCTGGTCCGAGAGAGTTGTCACAGAAACAGAAAAGCAGTCAACTCTTAAAACAACCTGAGTTCATGTGCGAGCTCGGATTGCTGATGGGACCGTTCAGGGAACTGTGGACAATTGCATTCCCCTGACCGACCCCCACTAAGACCCGAATCATCCTGAAAATTATGAACGGTTAAGTAAATACTAAAACCTGGATGAATTGGGAATTGAGAATATGCTTCCAACAAGGTCTAAAAGAAAGCCCTATGGAATTTTTGGACCAACTCTGAGATGTAATGAAAATAAATAAATAAATAAATAAATAAAACAAAACGGTTTGGACCTGGCTTTGGAGGACAAATTGACTAGCCTTTTCCTAGGGTAATCAACCCCTGATTTCAACAGGAATAACGGGGACCTGGGGAATCTACCCTAGCGGATCCTCCACTGGTTATAATGAAGCAAGGGGAGGAATGGAAGTGAAATTTCTTATTGCTATGGGGCAACGTATTCAGTTCTAAATCAAGCATTAATGCCTTCACAGAATTATTATGTTAGGGTAAAAGGTGTGTCGTGGTTTAACCCGGCCGGCAGCTAAACAGCACGCAGCTGTTCGCTCCCCCTCCCCCTCCCTCTCTGGGACGGGGGAGAGAAATGGAAAGTGAAGCCCGTGAGTTGAGATAAAGACAGTTTAATAAGACAAAATAATAATAATAATAAGAAGAAGAAGAAGAAGAATAAGAATACGAATAAGAATAAGAATAAGAATAAGAATAAGAATAAGAATAAGAATAAGAATAAGAATAATACAATGATGATAATAGTACCACTACTAAAAATGTGTACAAACAAGTGATGCACAATGCAATTGCTCACCACCCGCTGACCGATGCCCAGCCTAACCCCGCGCAGTCCGGCCCCCTCCCCCTGGCTAGCCACCCCTATGTATTGTTTAGCCTGACGTCAGATGCTATGGAATACCCCTTTGGCTAGTTTGGGTCACCTGTCCTGGGTCTGTCCCCTCCCAGCTCTTACTGCACCCCCAGCCTGCCTGTTGGCAGGACAGAGCAAGAAGCTGAGATGTCCTTGGCCTGGTATAAGCATTGCTCTGCAACAGTTAAAACATTGGGGTGTTATCAGCACTCTTCTCATCCTAAGCCAAAACATAGTATTCTACCAGCTACTAGGAAGAAAATTAAGTCTGTTCTAACTGAAACCAGGACAAGGTGTAACCGAAAAGGCTTATTTTTGTGAACCTTTGAAGTACAAGTTAGGGAAACAATGGGGCATACACAGATTTTTATCTATGCCTAGCTCCTCATGGGCACTCTTAGGTAGAGATTTATTAGAGCAAGTAGGAGCAGAAATTGTCTTTGAAAAAGGGAAAATGGAATTAAGAACAGGAGAAGAACAACTAATAAATGTGTTAAGCTTGGCACTAATACAAACTGACCCTAAAAGTGAAATACCTTTAGAGATCACAGATCAAGTATGTCCAGGAGTTTGGGCTACCGAAGTCCCTGGAAGAGCTAAAAATGTGACCTTAATAATTATTAAATTAAAGCCAGGAGAGAAACCCATTAAGGTTAAGTAATATCCTTTGAGGATAGAAGATAGGAAAGGCATTAAAGAGATAATTGATAAATTTTTACAGTATGGATTATTGCTTGAATGCGAATCAGAATACAATGCACCCATATTGCCAATTAAAAAGGCAGCTGAAAAAGCTATAGGCTAGTTCAGGATTTGAGGGCCATAAATAAAATCACTGAGGATATACATCCAGTAGTGGCAAACCCTTATACTTTGCTGACTAAATTAAAGAATAGTCAAGTCTGGTTTACCGTACTGGATTTAAAAGATACCTTCTTCTGCCTAGGCTTAGCCACAGAAAGCCAAAACCTATTCGCCTTTGAATGGGAAAATCCCGATTCAGGCAGAAAGACGCAGCTTACGTGGACATTACTACCTCAAGGATTCAAGAATAGCCCCACTATTTTTGGAAACCAATTCGCAAGGGAACTCGAAACATGGATACCTCCGGACACTGAAGGGGCTTTGTTACAATATGTAGATGATCTCTTAATAGCTACCGAGACTAAAGGGAGTTGTATTCAATGGACTATAAGTCGTCTTAATTTTCTGGGTTTAAATGGATATCAAGTCTCTTGACAGAAAGTCCAGCTGGCTCAACAAAGTGTGACCTATCTGGGATTTGACATTTCGGAAGGACAACGAGAACTAGGAACTGAACATAAGGAAGTCATTTGCCGGACTCCAGAACCTCCAATGGTAAAGGAGCTACAAACCTTTTTAGGAATGACAGGTTGGTGTCGCCTTTGGATTTATAATGATGGACTATTGGTAAAGCCTCTATGTGAATTGATAAAGATTAACCAGTCAAAGTTAGTCTGGACTGGAGAAGCACAAAAAGTCTTTAAACAACTTAAACAAGAATTGATGATTTTGAAATATCAAGCAATATTGGTAGAACAGGACGACGTGGAAATTGTGATCATTAATATTGTGAATCTAGCCTCTTTTCTTAGTGATGCTCCGGCACAACCTGTGATTCACGATTGTTTAGAAACTATAGAGACTGTGTATTCCAGCCGACCAGACCTTAAGGAGGAGCCCATGGAAGATGCGGAAGAAACTTGGTTCACGGATGGGAGCAGTTTTGTTACGCAAAGACAACGTAAAGCTGGATATGCTATAACAACTACTCAGCAGGTAATCGAGTCTAAGCCTTTACCCCCTGGAACATCAGCTCAAAAGGCGGAGATAGTTGCTCTCACGAGAGCATTGGAACTGGCAGCGGGAAAAAGGGTAAATATTTGGACAGATTCTAAATGTACATTCGGCGTGGTACATGCTCATGGAGCAATTTGGAAAGACCATGGATTGCTGACCGCTCAGTGAAAACACAAAGTATGCTGAAGAAATTTTAAAATTGTTAGAGGCTGTAAAACAACCAGAAAAGGTAGCTATCATGCATTGTCAGGGACACCAAAAGGGGAACACCGATTTTGAAATTGGAAAATCGATTGGCAGAGGCTAAGCAGGCAGCTGAAATAACTGAGGTGAAGGCATTGTCTTTGATACCAGATGGTAAAATCCAAACTATATCCAAATTATACAAAAGAAGACTTAAAATTAATTGAAGATTTGAAAGGTAAAATGAAACCAGGTGGATGAGTATATTTAAAAGATAACCACCTAGTAATACCCTCTAGTTTGACATGGCCCATAGTTCTTACAGAACACAATAAAATGCACTGGGGAGCTGGCACACTGCGTAAGAGCCTGAGTCAGACATCAGTGGGACGATATGATAAAACAAGTAACTCAACAATGTAGCATTTGCTTACACAATAACCCCAATACCAAGGATAGAATAAAATTTGGAATAATCGGTAAAGGAAATTATTCGGGGCAACAGTGGCAAATTGATTTTTCAGAACTCCCTAGAAAAGGGGGGTATCATTATTTACTGGTTCTGACTGACACGTTTTCAGGAAGGCCTGAAGCCTTTCCCTGTCGACCAAACAAAGCAAGAGAAGTGGTTAAAGTCTTGTTAAATGAAATAATACCATGCTTTGGGATTCTAGTAGCAATGTCTTCTGATAGAGTTTCACATTTTTGTGCACAAGTGGTAGAACAGATAAGTAAGATTCTAAAGATAGATTGGCAACTGCATCCTCCTTATAGACCACAGGCAAGTGGACAGGTAGAAAAAATGAACCATTTAATTAAACAATAAATAGCTAAAATTGGATAAGAAGCTAATTTGTCATGGCCTCAATCCCTCCCTTTAGCATTACTTGGAATTAGAGTTAAACCTAGAATAAAAGGAAATTTGAGTCCCTTCAAAATCTTATATGGAAGGCCATAGCAATTTCTATTTAGTGGAGAGGACCTAACGCAGTTAGGATCAGAATATTTATATGCTTATATAACTGAACTTCAGGAACAATTAAATAAAGTACATAAATTTGTTTTAGGGACCAGGGCTAGAGGGTTGGATCAACCAATCCACCCCTTTAAGCTCGGGGATTATATATATATAAAGACTTTTTCAGGACAACCCGTGCAGGAAAAATGGAAGGAAAGTGGATGGGACCATACCAAGTATTACTGACAACACACAGCGCCATGAAGATTAAGAAGCAAGCAGCTTGGATCCACAATTCAAGGGTGAAGAAGGCCCCGGCGAGGATATGGACCACCACTCCAATTGGACCAACAAAATTACGGTTTTCCAGATCCTAATGATTGCAGGGGTGCGGTTCTCGGATTTGGGGTGGGCAACTTGGGATGAGAACTTACACCTGACCTTAATACAAACAATTTCTCAAGTAACTAATAAGACGAACTGTTGGGTATGCACCCATCTGCCACAGCATGGGAATAAGGGTGTATCGTTAATTGGGATTCCCTTGCCTGCAAACTTATCTTGGACTAATTTGTGGGAAAACACATCTTGGGGTCGAAAATATTAAGCAGTTTTGGAACTAGAAGTGAGTAGCTTCGTGCCGTTAGAATCCTATTATGTATGTGTACAAAGGTGTAACCCGCCTAAGGGTATAGGAAAACAGCATTGTATAAATACGGATACTACTTATGTGGGAAATCAGACATCTTGTAATTGAACAATTGATATTAGTACGACTAGCGGCTGGGCAAATTCAACCAGCTGGACGGTTCCAGAAGGAAAAGGGTGGTATTGGCTATGCAATGATACAGCCCGTAAGGTCTTGCCTGAGAATTGGAAGGGAACTTGCACTCTTGGAGCGGTAGTCCCCAATATGACAGTACATGATGTAGTGCCTCGAGGTTACTTGAGAAATCATATCCGGAGAATCAGATGAAAAATTAACAATCCATTGGTAGAGAGACACACCCCTTTTCATAGTTTTGTGCGATGGTTTATCCCATGCTTAGGAGTGAGTGAATTGGAAAAGGCAATAGTTAATATTTCTGCAATTATAGAGAAGTTAGAAAACAAAATTCTGGATGCGATAAAGGCTCAACAAGAAGAGATATCTAGTTTATCACAGGTAGTATTACAAAATCGGATGGCCCTAGACTTGTTACTGGCCACTCAAGGGGGAGTCTGTACAGTAATAAACACAAGTTGTTGTATGTATGTAGATCAGAGTGGAAGGATCTCTACCGACCTGGAAGAAATATGGAAGCAGACAAGGATCCTACATGAGATCAGTAAAGATGATCTTTCCTGGAGTTTTAGTGAACTATGGAATAAGTGAACCTCCTGGTTGCCCAATTTCCAATGGTTGAAACAAGTATTCATTGCTCTAATCGTATTAGTAGTGTTAGGAATATTTGTGTGCATGTTGTTTAGATGCCTGCTTTGTTGTGTTACTGTAAATAATGAAAGTATCTGATGCAAAAGAATTGGCATGGGAAAAGAAAAGGGGGGATTGATTAAGGAGGTATTGGGGAGGCAAGGACAATCCCCAGACAAGGACTGTATATCTCGAAACAAGACACTGGAACTCATGATAAGGAAGCGGCAGGCGGACAGAGAAACGAATGTAAGGACTATAACTCTCAAAACTGGACATTGGAATTCATTATAAAGATACAACAAACGGGAGAATTAGCAACAACCAGCTCTTGCAATTAAGAAACATGCCAATTCAGCAGATTCCTGACCAAAGGTGAAAAGTACACTGTGAGGAAGACTCGGGGTCTTCCTCCCAAAGACCCCTGCCCACGTCCCAAAGACCCCTGCCCACAATTCTTGGAAGGCTCTGCGCAGGCGCAAGGTGCCAAAAGGCTAATTAGCATGAGAAGCGAGGGAAGGCGGGGATAGGTAATGCATATGTATAGGTGCTTCTGGAATATTGATAGATTGATTGTATAAATTCAAGACTGCTTTCTGCTTTGGGTATGCACGATAGGTGGGGAGATCCCCCGTGCATCCAGCGCTGCAATAAAGAATATACCACTTAAAGGAATTTCGGCTTCGATCTTTGAATCAATTTGGCGACCCAGATGGGACAACCTCTCTGCCGGACCGCAGGACCCGCTGGAAACAGGACTCCCTAGGGCACCCCCGGGATTTCCCGGAGGGACTCCTCGACTCACCGGATCACTGCGGAGGCAGACAAGGACCCCATCATTGTAAGTGAGTATATTCTTTATTCTGGTTTGGTTTTCTGGTAGACCGGTCATCTGGAACTGTCTGTAAGTCAGAAGGTGATCTTCTGCGAGGCAGTGTTTGGTATATACTTTGTGGTTAGCACCATAAGTACATGTTTGGGGACCTTAAGGAAGGAGCTCGCTTTAAGGTCCATCTGGAATTGTGTTGTCTATTTCGGTTTTCTGACTCATGGAGTACGGTATTTAACTCTGGTTATTGTTACTGCGATTTTGGCTATTTTCCTGGTGGTAATAGTAGGTTCGTGGCATTGTTATAAGAAAGATATCGTTACGGTGTTACACAGTTCGGTTTTCTGACTTATCGCATGTGGAATTTGACTCTGACTATTGTTACTGTGATTTTGGCAATATTGCTGGTAATAGTAGTTTTGTGACATCGCTACTGAAAGATATTGCGTGCCCGTGTTTTTGTGAGTGATACGTTTTGTGATACGCTTTTGTAAGTAACATGTGTATTCTGAAAGTGTAAACTGGAAACTGGGGGGGCAAACAAGCAGTGAAATTTTAAAGAAAAGTGTGCTAGGATGTGTTTTAAGTCACTGGAAGGATATTGGAGGATCTGCCGGTGGAAGTGTGAACAGGAAAACATTGATAAAATATCGTAATCAGTGGTGGCCGCTTTATAAGCTGGAATGTGGAGAAAAGTGGCCCCTAAATGGAACTTTAAACTCTAATATTTTGCTACAGTTAATGTTGTTTTTTGAGAAGCAGAACAGGATGAAATGTTGTATACTGATGTTTCAGCATCTTGGTGGGAAAAGGTACGGAATTAAGTTGGCCCCTGACTGAACCTTTGATGTTGGCATTAGAGAAGTACAGGCTGGAGAAAGATAAAGGAAGTGTTAAAAGGGTTGTTGAAAGTGTTAAAGGTGTTTGAAGTTGAATGAGCAGGGAAAGAGGATGTAGGAATGTTAATAGTTCTGCCTCTGCCCGAGGCAGAGATCTTAAAATCATGGGTGTTAGCCCTTTAGGGCAAAGGGACCATGATCGGTCTGGTCCGAGAGAGTTGTCACAGAAACAGAAAAGCAGTCAACTCTTAAAACAACCTGAGTTCATGTGCGAGCTCGGATTGCTGATGGGACCGTTCAGGGAACTGTGGACAATTGCATTCCCCTGACCGACCCCCACTAAGACCCGAATCATCCTGAAAATTATGAACGGTTAAGTAAATACTAAAACCTGGATGAATTGGGAATTGAGAATATGCTTCCAACAAGGTCTAAAAGAAAGCCCTATGGAATTTTTGGACCAACTCTGAGATGTAATGAAAATAAATAAATAAATAAATAAATAAAACAAAACGGTTTGGACCTGGCTTTGGAGGACAAATTGACTAGCCTTTTCCTAGGGTAATCAACCCCTGATTTCAACAGGAATAACGGGGACCTGGGGAATCTACCCTAGCGGATCCTCCACTGGTTATAATGAAGCTAGGGAAGGAATGGAAGTGAAATTTCTTATTGCTATGGGGCAACGTATTCAGTTCTAAATCAAGCATTAATGCCTTCACAGAATTATTATGTTAGGGTAAAAGGTGTGTCGTGGTTTAACCCGGCCGGCAGCTAAACAGCACGCAGCTGTTCGCTCCCCCTCCCCCTCCCTCTCTGGGACGGGGGAGAGAAATGGAAAGTGAAGCCCGTGAGTTGAGATAAAGACAGTTTAATAAGACAAAATAATAATAATAATAAGAAGAAGAAGAAGAAGAATAAGAATACGAATAAGAATAAGAATAAGAATAAGAATAAGAATAAGAATAAGAATAAGAATAAGAATAAGAATAAGAATAAGAATAAGAATAAGAATAATACAATGATGATAATAGTACCACTACTAAAAATGTGTACAAACAAGTGATGCACAATGCAATTGCTCACCACCCGCTGACCGATGCCCAGCCTAACCCCGAGCAGTCCGGCCCCCTCCCCCTGGCTAGCCACCCCTATGTATTGTTTAGCCTGACGTCAGATGCTATGGAATACCCCTTTGGCTAGTTTGGGTCACCTGTCCTGGGTCTGTCCCCTCCCAGCTCTTACTGCACCCCCAGCCTGCCTGTTGGCAGGACAGAGCAAGAAGCTGAGATGTCCTTGGCCTGGTATAAGCATTGCTCTGCAACAGTTAAAACATTGGGGTGTTATCAGCACTCTTCTCATCCTAAGCCAAAACATAGTATTCTACCAGCTACTAGGAAGAAAATTAAGTCTGTTCTAACTGAAACCAGGACAAGGTGTAACCGAAAAGGCTTATTTTTGTGAACCTTTGAAGTACAAGTTAGGGAAACAATGGGGCATACACAGATTTTTATCTATGCCTAGCTCCTCATGGGCACTCTTAGGTAGAGATTTATTAGAGCAAGTAGGAGCAGAAATTGTCTTTGAAAAAGGGAAAATGGAATTAAGAACAGGAGAAGAACAACTAATAAATGTGTTAAGCTTGGCACTAATACAAACTGACCCTAAAAGTGAAATACCTTTAGAGATCACAGATCAAGTATGTCCAGGAGTTTGGGCTAGCGAAGTCCCTGGAAGAGCTAAAAATGTGACCTTAATAATTATTAAATTAAAGCCAGGAGAGAAACCCGTTAAGGTTAAGTAATATCCTTTGAGGATAGAAGATAGGAAAGGAATTAAAGAGATAATTGATAAATTTTTACAGTATGGATTATTGCTTGAATGCGAATCAGAATACAATGCACCCATATTGCCAATTAAAAAGGCAGATGAAAAAGCTATAGGCTAGTTCAGGATTTGAGGGCCATAAATAAAATCACTGAGGATATACATCCAGTAGTGGCAAACCCTTATACTTTGCTGACTAAATTAAAGAATAGTCAAGTCTGGTTTACCGTACTGGATTTAAAAGATGCCTTCTTCTGCCTAGGCTTAGCCACAGAAAGCCAAAACCTATTCGCCTTTGAATGGGAAAATCCCGATTCAGGCAGAAAGACGCAGCTTACGTGGACATTACTACCTCAAGGATTCAAGAATAGCCCCACTATTTTTGGAAACCAATTCGCAAGGGAACTCGAAACATGGATACCTCCGGACACTGAAGGTGCTTTGTTACAATATGTAGATGATCTCTTAATAGCTACCGGGACTAAAGGGAGTTGTATTCAATGGACTATAAGTCGTCTTAATTTTCTGGGTTTAAATGGATATCAAGTCTCTTGACAGAAAGTCCAGCTGGCTCAACAAAGTGTGACCTATCTGGGATTTGACATTTCGGAAGGACAACGAGAACTAGGAACTGAACATAAGGAAGTCATTTGCTGGACTCCAGAACCTCCAATGGTAAAGGAGCTACAAACCTTTTTAGGAATGACAGGTTGGTGTCGCCTTTGGATTTATAATGATGGACTATTGGTAAAGCCTCTATGTGAATTGATAAAGATTAACCAGTCAAAGTTAGTCTGGACTGGAGAAGCACAAAAAGTCTTTAAACAACTTAAACAAGAATTGATGATTTTGAAATATCAAGCAATATTGGTAGAACAGGACGACGTGGAAATTGTGATAATTAATATTGTGAATCTAGCCTCTTTTCTTAGTGATGCTAGCCTCTTTTCTTAGTGATGGCACAACCTGTGATTCACGATTGTTTAGAAACTATAGAGACTGTGTATTCCAGCCGACCAGACCTTAAGGAGGAGCCCATGGAAGATGCGGAAGAAACTTGGTTCACGGATGGGAGCAGTTTTGTTACGCAAAGACAACGTAAAGCTGGATATGCTATAACAACTACTCAGCAGGTAATCGAGTCTAAGCCTTTACCCCCTGGAACATCAGCTCAAAAGGCGGAGATAGTTGCTCTCACGAGAGCATTGGAACTGGCAGCGGGAAAAAGGGTAAATATTTGGACAGATTCTAAATGTACATTCGGCGTGGTACATGCTCATGGAGCAATTTGGAAAGACCATGGATTGCTGACCGCTCAGTGAAAACACAAAGTATGCTGAAGAAATTTTAAAATTGTTAGAGGCTGTAAAACAACCAGAAAAGGTAGCTATCATGCATTGTCAGGGACACCAAAAGGGGAACACCGATTTTGAAATTGGAAAATCGATTGGCAGAGGCTAAGCAGGCAGCTGAAATAACTGAGGTGAAGGCATTGTCTTTGATACCAGATGGTAAAATCCAAACTATATCCAAATTATACAAAAGAAGACTTAAAATTAATTGAAGATTTGAAAGGTAAAATGAAACCAGGTGGATGAGTATATTTAAAAGATAATCACATAGTAATACCCTCTAGTTTGACATGGCCCATAGTTCTTACAGAACACAATAAAACGCACTGGGGAGCTGGCACACTGCATAAGAGCCTGAGTCAGACATCAGTGGGACGATATGATAAAACAAGTAACTCAACAATGTAGCATTTGCTTACACAATAACCCCAATACCAAGAATAGAATAAAATTTGGAATAATCGGTAAAGGAAATTATTCGGGGCAACAGTGGCAAATTGATTTTTCAGAACTCCCTAGAAAAGGGGGGTATCATTATTTACTGGTTCTGGCTGACACGTTTTCAGGAAGGCCTGAAGCCTTTCCCTGTCGAACAAACAAAGCAGGAGAAGTGGTTAAAGTCTTGTTAAATGAAATAATACCATGCTTTGGGATTCTAGTAGCAATGTCTTCTGATAGAGTTTCACATTTTTGTGCACAAGTGGTAGAACAGATAAGTAAGATTCTAAAGATAGATTGGCAACTGCATCCTCCTTATAGACCACAGGCAAGTGGACAGGTAGAAAAAATGAACCATTTAATTAAACAATAAATAGCTAAAATTGGATAAGAAGCTAATTTGTCATGGCCTCAATCCCTCCCTTTAGCATTACTTGGAATTAGAGTTAAACCTAGAATAAAAGGAAATTTGAGTCCCTCCAAAATCTTATATGGAAGGCCATAGCAATTTCTATTTAGTGGAGAGGACCTAACGCAGTTAGGATCAGAATATTTATATGCTTATATAACTGAACTTCAGAAACAATTAAATAAAGTACATAAATTTGTTTTAGGGACCAGGGCTAGAGGGTTGGATCAACCAATCCACCCCTTTAAGCTCGGGGATTATATATATATAAAGACTTTTTCAGGACAACCCGTGCAGGAAAAATGGAAGGAAAGTGGATGGGACCATACCAAGTATTACTGACAACACACACCGACATGAAGATTAAGAAGCAAGCAGCTTGGATCCACAATTCAAGGGTGAAGAAGGCCCCGGCAAGGATATGGACCACCACTCCAATTGGACCAACAAAATTACGGTTTTCCAGATCCTAATGATTGCAGGGGTGCGGTTCTCGGATTTGGGGTGGGCAACTTGGGATGAGAACTTACACCTGACCTTAATACAAACAATTTCTCAAGTAACTAATAAGACGAACTGTTGGGTATGCACCCATCTGCCACAGCATGGGA
Source organism: Netta rufina (assembly GCF_964035555.1). Taxonomy (NCBI): domain Eukaryota; kingdom Metazoa; phylum Chordata; class Aves; order Anseriformes; family Anatidae; genus Netta; species Netta rufina. Next base: position 471,221 of record NC_140138.1, read on the forward strand.
ATAAGGGTGTATCGTTAATTGGGATTCCCTTGCCTGCAAACTTATCTTGGACTAATTTGTGGGAAAACACATCTTGGGGTCGAAAATATTAAGCAGTTTTGGAACTAGAAGTGAGTAGCTTCGTGCCGTTAGAATCCTATTATGTATGTGTACAAAGGTGTAATCTGCCTAAGGGTATAGGAAAACAGCATTGTATAAATACGGATACTACTTATGTGGGAAATCAGACATCTTGTAATTGAACAATTGATATTAGTACGACTAGCGGCTGGGCAAATTCAACCAGCTGGACGGTTCCAGAAGGAAAAGGGTGGTATTGGCTATGCAATGATACAGCCCGTAAGGTCTTGCCTGAGAATTGGAAGGGAACTTGCACTCTTGGAGCGGTAGTCCCCAATATGACAGTACATGATGTAGTGCCTCGAGGTTACTTGAGAAATCATATCCGGAGAATCAGATGAAAAATTAACAATCCATTGGTAGAGAGACACACCCCTTTTCATAGTTTTGTGCGATGGTTTATGCCATGCTTAGGAGTGAGTGAATTGGAAAAGGCAATAGTTAATATTTCTGCAATTATAGAGAAGTTAGAAAACAAAATTCTGGATGCGATAAAGGCTCAACAAGAAGAGATATCTAGTTTATCACAGGTAGTATTACAAAATCGGATGGCCCTAGACTTGTTACTGGCCACTCAAGGGGGAGTCTGTACAGTAATAAGCACAAGTTGTTGTATGTATGTAGATCAGAGTGGAAGGATCTCTACCGACCTGGAAGAAATATGGAAGCAGACAAGGATCCTACATGAGATCAGTAAAGATGATCTTTCCTGGAGTTTTAGTGAACTATGGAATAAGTGAACCTCCTGGTTGCCCAATTTCCAATGGTTGAAACAAGTATTCATTGCTCTAATCGTATTAGTAGTGTTAGGAATATTTGTGTGCATGTTGTTTAGATGCCTGCTTTGTTGTGTTACTGTAAATAATGAAAGTATCTGATGCAAAAGAATTGGCATGGGAAAAGAAAAGGGGGGATTGATTAAGGAGGTATTGGGGAGGCAAGGACAATCCCCAGACAAGGACTGTATATCTCGAAACAAGACACTGGAACTCATGATAAGGAAGCGGCAGGCGGACAGAGAAACGAATGTAAGGACTATAAATCTCGAAACTGGACATTGGAATTCATTATAAAGATACAACAAACGGGAGAATTAGCAACAACCAGCTCTTGCAATTAAGAAACATGCCAATTCAGCAGATTCCTGACCAAAGGTGAAAAGTACACTGTGAGGAAGACTCGGGGTCTTCCTCCCAAAGACCCCTGCCCACGTCCCAAAGACCCCTGCCCACAATTCTTGGAAGGCTCTGCGCAGGCGCAAGGTGCCAAAAGGCTAATTAGCATGAGAAGCGAGGGAAGGCGGGGATAGGTAATGCATATGTATAGGTGCTTGTAGAATATTGATAGATTGATTGTATAAATTCAAGACTGCTTTCTGCTTTGGGTATGCATGATAGGTGGGGAGATCCCCCGTGCATCCAGCGCTGCAATAAAGAATATACCACTTAAAGGAATTTCGGCTTCGATCTTTGAATCAATTTGGCGACCCAGATGGGACAACCTCTCTGCCGGACCGCAGGACCCGCTGGAAACAGGACTCCCTAGGGCACCCCCGGGATTTCCCGGAGGGACTCCTCGACTCACCGGATCACTGCGGAGACAGACAAGGACCCCATCATTGTAAGTGAGTATATTCTTTATTCTGGTTTGGTTTTCTGGTAGACCGGTCATCTGGAACTGTCTGTAAGTCAGAAGGTGATCTTCTGCGAGGCAGTGTTTGGTATATACTTTGTGGTTAGCACCATAAGTACATGTTTGGGGACCTTAAGGAAGGAGCTCGCTTTAAGGTCCATCTGGAATTGTGTTGTCTATTTTGGTTTTCTGACTCATGGAGTATGGTATTTAACTCTGGTTATTGTTACTGCGATTTTGGCTATTTTCCTGGTGGTAATAGTAGGTTCGTGGCATTGTTATAAGAAAGATATCGTTACGGTGTTACACAGTTCGGTTTTCTGACTTATCGCATGTGGAATTTGACTCTGACTATTGTTACTGTGGTTTTGGCAATATTGCTGGTAATAGTAGTTTTGTGACATCGCTACTGAAAGATATTGCGTGCCCGTGTTTTTGTGAGTGATACGTTTTGTGATACGCTTTTGTAAGTAACATGTGTATTCTGAAAGTGTAAACTGGAAACTGGGGGGGCAAACAAGCAGTGAAATTTTAAAGAAAAGTGTGTTAGGATGTGTTTTAAGTCACTGGAAGGATATTGGAGGATCTGCCGGTGGAAGTGTGAACAGGAAAACATTGATAAAATATCGTAATCAGTGGTGGCCGCTTTATAAGCTGGAATGTGGAGAAAAGTGGCCCCTAAATGGAACTTTAAACTCTAATATTTTGCTACAGTTAATGTTGTTTTTTGAGAAGCAGAACAGGATGAAATGTTGTATACTGATGTTTCAGCATCTTGGTGGGAAAAGGTACGGAATTAAGTTGGCCCCTGACTGAACCTTTGATGTTGGCATTAGAGAAGTACAGGCTGGAGAAAGATAAAGGAAGTGTTAAAAGGGTTGTTGAAAGTGTTAAAGGTGTTTGAAGTTGAATGAGCAGGGAAAGAGGATGTAGGAATGTTAATAGTTCTGCCTCTGCCCGAGGCAGAGATCTTAAAATCATGGGTGTTAGCCCTTTAGGGCAAAGGGACCATGATCGGTCCGGTCCGAGAGAGTTGTCACAGAAACAGAAAAGCAGTCAACTCTTAAAACAACCTGAGTTCATGTGCGAGCTCGGATTGCTGATGGGACCGTTCAGGGAACTGTGGACAATTGCATTCCCCTGACCGACCCCCACTAAGACCCGAATCATCCTGAAAATTATGAACGGTTAAGTAAATACTAAAACCTGGATGAATTGGGAATTGAGAATATGCTTCCAACAAGGTCTAAAAGAAACCCCTATGGAATTTTTGGACCAACTCTGAAATGTAATGAAAATAAATAAATAAATAAATAAATAAATAAATAAATAAAACAAAACGGTTTGGACCTGGCTTTGGAGGACAAATTGACTAGCCTTTTCCTAGGGTAATCAACCCCTGATTTCAACAGGAATAACGGGGACCTGGGGAATCTACCCTAGCGGATCCTCCACTGGTTATAATGAAGCTAGGGGAGGAATGGAAGTGAAATTTCTTATTGCTATGGGGCAACGTATTCAGTTCTAAATCAAGCATTAATGCCTTCACAGAATTGTTATGTTAGGGTAGAAAGTGTGTCGTGGTTTAACCCGGCCGGCAGCTAAACACCACGCAGCTGTTCGCTCCCCCTCCCCCTCCCTCTCTGGGACGGGGGAGAGAAATGGAAAGTGAAGCCTGTGAGTTGAGATAAAGACAGTTCAATACGACAAAATAATAATAATAATAATAATAATAATAATAATAATAATAATAATACAATGATGATAATAGTACCACTACTAATAATGTGTACAAACAAGTGATGCACAATGCAATTGCTCACCACCCGCTGACCGATGCCCAGCCTAAGCCCGAGCAGTCCAGCCCCCTCCCCCTGGCTAGCCACCCCTATGTATTGTTTAGCCTGACGTCAGATGCTATGGAATACCCCTTTGGCTAGTTTGGGTCACCTGTCCTGGGTCTGTCCCCTCCCAGCTCTTACTGCACCCCCAGCCTGCCTGTTGGCAGGACAGAGCAAGAAGCTGAGATGTCCTTGGCCTGGTATAAGCATTGCTCCGCAACAGTTAAAACATTGGGGTGTTATCAGCACTCTTCTCATCCTAAGCCAAAACATAGCATTCTACCAGCTACTAGGAAGAAAATTAACTCTGTTCTAACTGAAACCAGGACAAGGTGTAACCGAAAAGGCTTATTTTTGTGAACCTTTGAAGTACAAGTTAGGGAAACAATGGGGCATACACAGATTTTTATCTATGCCTAGCTCCTCATGGGCACTCTTAGGTAGAGATTTATTAGAGCAAGTAGGAGCAGAAATTGTCTTTGAAAAAGGGAAAATGGAATTAAGAACAGGAGAAGAACAACTAATAAATGTGTTAAGCTTGGCACTAATACAAACTGACCCTAAAAGTGAAATACCTTTAGAGATCACAGATCAAGTATGTCCAGGAGTTTGGGCTAGCGAAGTCCCTGGAAGAGCTAAAAATGTGACCTTAATAATTATTAAATTAAAGCCAGGAGAGAAACCCGTTAAGGTTAAGTAATATCCTTTGAGGATAGAAGATAGGAAAGGAATTAAAGAGATAATTGATAAATTTTTACAGTATGGATTATTGCTTGAATGCGAATCAGAATACAATGCACCCATATTGCCAATTAAAAAGGCAGATGAAAAAGCTATAGGCTAGTTCAGGATTTGAGGGCCATAAATAAAATCACTGAGGATATACATCCAGTAGTGGCAAACCCTTATACTTTGCTGACTAAATTAAAGAATAGTCAAGTCTGGTTTACCGTACTGGATTTAAAAGATGCCTTCTTCTGCCTAGGCTTAGCCACAGAAAGCCAAAACCTATTCGCCTTTGAATGGGAAAATCCCGATTCAGGCAGAAAGACGCAGCTTATGTGGACATTACTACCTCAAGGATTCAAGAATAGCCCCACTATTTTTGGAAACCAATTCGCAAGGGAACTCGAAACATGGATACCTCCGGACACTGAAGGTGCTTTGTTACAATATGTAGTATGTAGATGATCTCTGAATAGCTACCGAGACTAAAGGGAGTTGTATTCAATGGACTATAAGTCGTCTTAATTTTCTGGGTTTAAATGGATCTCAAGTCTCTTGACAGAAAGTCCAGCTGGCTCAACAAAGTGTGACCTATCTGGGATTTGAAATTTCGGAAGGACAACGAGAACTAGGAACTGAACATAAGGAAGTCATTTGCCGGACTCCAGAACCTCCAATGGTAAAGGAGCTACAAACCTTTTTAGGAATGACAGGTTGGTGTCGCCTTTGGATTTATAATGATGGACTATTGGTAAAGCCTCTATGTGAATTGATAATAAAGATTAACCAGTCAAAGTTAGTCTGGACTGGAGAAGCACAAAAAGTCTTTAAACAACTTAAACAAGAATTGATGATTTTGAAATATCAAGCAATATTGGTAGAACAGGACGACGTGGAAATTGTGATAATTAATATTGTGAATCTAGCCTCTTTTCTTAGTGATGCTCCGGCACAACCTGTGATTCACGATTGTTTAGAAACTATAGAGACTGTGTATTCCAGCCGACCAGACCTTAAGGAGGAGCCCATGGAAGATGCGGAAGAAACTTGGTTCACGGATGGGAGCAGTTTTGTTACGCAAAGACAACGTAAAGCTGGATATGCTATAACAACTACTCAGCAGGTAATCGAGTCTAAGCCTTTACCCCCTGGAACATCAGCTCAAAAGGCGGAGATAGTTGCTCTCACGAGAGCATTGGAACTGGCAGTGGGAAAAAGGGTAAATATTTGGACAGATTCTAAATATACATTCGGCGTGGTACATGCTCATGGAGCAATTTAGAAAGAACATGGATTGCTGACCGCTCAGTGAAAACACAAAGTATGCTGAAGAATTTTTAAAATTGTTAGAGGCTGTAAAACAACCAGAAAAGGTAGCTATCATGCATTGTCAGGGACACCAAAAGGGGAACACCGATTTTGAAATTGGAAAATCGATTGGCAGAGGCTAAGCAGGCAGCTGAAATAACTGAGGTGAAGGCATTGTCTTTGATAGCAGACGGTAAAATCCAAACTATATCCAAATTATACAAAAGAAGACTTAAAATTAATTGAAGATTTGAAAGGTAAAATGAAACCAGATGGATGAGTATATTTAAAAGATAACCACCTAGTAATACCCTCTAGTTTGACATGGCCCATAGTTCTTACAGAACACAATAAAACGCACTGGGGAGCTGGCACACTGCATAAGAGCCTGAGTCAGACATTAGTGGGACGATATGATAAAACAAGTAACTCAACAATGTAGCATTTGCTTACACAATAACCCCAATACCAGGAATAGAATAAAATTTGGAATAATCGGTAAAGGAAATTATTCGGGGCAACAGTGGCAAATTGATTTTTCAGAACTCCCTAGAAAAGGGGGGTATCATTATTTACTGGTTCTGACTGACACGTTTTCAGGAAGGCCTGAAGCCTTTCCCTGTCGAACAAACAAAGCAAGAGAAGTGGTTAAAGTCTTGTTAAATGAAATAATACCATGCTTTGGGATTCTAGTAGCAATGCCTTCTGATAGAGTTTCACATTTTTGTGCACAAGTGGTAGAACAGATAAGTAAGATTCTAAAGATAGATTGGCAACTGCATCCTCCTTATAGACCACAGGCAAGTGGACAGGTAGAAAAAATGAACCATTTAATTAAACAATAAATAGCTAAAATTGGATAAGAAGCTAATTTGTCATGGCCTCAATCCCTCCCTTTAGCATTACTTGGAATTAGAGTTAAACCTAGAATAAAAGGAAATTTGAGTCCCTTCAAAATCTTATATGGAAGGCCATAGCAATTTCTATTTAGTGGAGAGGACCTAACGCAGTTAGGATCAGAATATTTATATGCTTATATAACTGAACTTCAGGAACAATTAAATAAAGTCCATAAATTTGTTTTAGGGACCAGGGCTAGAGGGTTGGATCAACCAATCCACCCCTTTAAGCTCGGGGATTATATATATATAAAGACTTTTTCAGGACAACCCGTGCAGGAAAAATGGAAGGAAAGTGGATGGGACCATACCAAGTATTACTGACAACACACACCGCCATGAAGATTAAGAAGCAAGCAGCTTGGATCCACAATTCAAGGGTGAAGAAGGCCCCGGCGAGGATATGGACCACCACTCCAATTGGACCAACAAAATTACGGTTTTCCAGATCCTAATGATTGCAGGGGTGCGGTTCTCGGATTTGGGGTGGGCAACTTGGGATGAGAACTTACACCTGACCTTAATACAAACAATTTCTCAAGTAACTAATAAGACGAACTGTTGGGTATGCACCCATCTGCCACAGCATGGGAATAAGGGTGTATCGTTAATTGGGATTCCCTTGCCTGCAAACTTATCTTGGACTGATTTGTGGGAAAACACATCTTGGGATCGAAAATATTAAGCAGTTTTGGAACTAGAAGTGAGTAGCTTCATGCCGTTAGAATCCTATTATGTATGTGTACAAAGGTGTAACCCGCCTAAGGGTATAGGAAAACAGCATTGTATAAATACGGATACTACTTATGTGGGAAATCAGACATCTTGTAATTGAACAATTGATATTAGTACGACTAGTGGCTGGGCAAATTCAACCAGCTGGACGGTTCCAGAAGGAAAAGGGTGGTATTGGCTATGCAATGATACAGCCCGTAAGGTCTTGCCTGAGAATTGGAAGGGAACTTGCACTCTTGGAGCGGTAGTCCCCAATATGACAGTACATGATGTAGTGCCTCGAGGTTACTTGAGAAATCATATCCGGAGAATCAGATGAAAAATTAACAATCCATTGGTAGAGAGACACACCCCTGTTCATAGTTTTGTGCGATGGTTTATCCCATGGTTAGGAGTGAGTGAATTGGAAAAGGTTAATATTTCTGCAATTATAGAGAAGTTAGAAAACAAAATTCTGGATGCGATAAAGGCTCAACAAGAAGAGATATCTAGTTTATCACAGGTAGTATTACAAAATCGGATGGCCCTAGACTTGTTACTGGCCACTCAAGGGGGAGTCTGTACAGTAATAAGCACAAGTTGTTGTATGTATGTAGATCAGAGTGGAAGGATCTCTACCGACCTGGAAGAAATATGGAAGCAGACAAGGATCCTACATGAGATCAGTAAAGATGATCTTTCCTGGAGTTTTAGTGAACTATGGAATAAGTGAACCTCCTGGTTGCCCCATTTCCAATGGTTGAAACAAGTATTCATTGCTCTAATCGTATTAGTAGTGTTAGGAATATTTGTGTGCATGTTGTTTAGATGCCTGCTTTGTTGTGTTACTGTAAATAATGAAAGTATCTGATGCAAAAGAATTTGCATGGGAAAAGAAAAGGGGGGATTGATTAAGGAGGTATTGGGGAGGCAAGGACAATCCCCAGACAAGGACTGTATATCTCGAAACAAGACACTGGAACTCATGACAAGGAAGCGGCAGGCGGACAGAGAAACGAATGTAAGCACTATAAATCTCGAAACTGGACATTGGAATTCATTATAAAGATACAAAAAACGGGAGAATTAGCAACAACCAGCTCTTGCAATTAAGAAACATGCCAATTCAGCAGATTCCTGACCAAAGGTGAAAAGTACACTGTGAGGAAGACTCGGGGTCTTCCTCCCAAAGACCCCTGCTCACGTCCCAAAGACCCCTGCCCACAATTCTTGGAAGGCTCTGCGCAGGCGCAAGGTGCCAAAAGGCTAATTAGCATGAGAAGCGAGGGAAGGCGGGGATAGGTAATGCATATGTATAGGTGCTTGTAGAATATTGATAGATTGATTGTATAAATTCAAGACTGCTTTCTGCTTTGGGTATGCACGATAGGTGGGGAGATCCCCCGTGCATCCAGCGCTGCAATAAAGAATATACCACTTAAAGGAATTTCGGCTTCGATCTTTGAATCAATTTGGCGACCCAGATGGGACAACCTCTCTGCCGGACCGCAGGACCCGCTGGAAACAGGACTCCCTAGGGCACCCCCGGGATTTCCCGGAGGGACTCCTCGACTCACCGGATCACTGCGGAGACAGACAAGGACCCCATCATTGTAAGTGAGTATATTCTTTATTCTGGTTTGGTTTTCTGGTAGACCGGTCATCTGGAACTGTCTGTAAGTCAGAAGGTGATCTTCTGCGAGGCAGTGTTTGGTATATACTTTGTGGTTAGCACCATAAGTACATGTTTGGGGACCTTAAGGAAGGAGCTCGCTTTAAGGTCCATCTGGAATTGTGTTGTCTATTTTGGTTTTCTGACTCATGGAGTATGGTATTTAACTCTGGTTATTGTTACTGCGATTTTGGCTATTTTCCTGGTGGTAATAGTAGGTTCGTGGCATTGTTATAAGAAAGATATCGTTACGGTGTTACACAGTTCGGTTTTCTGACTTATCGCATGTGGAATTTGACTCTGACTATTGTTACTGTGGTTTTGGCAATATTGCTGGTAATAGTAGTTTTGTGACATCGCTACTGAAAGATATTGCGTGCCCGTGTTTTTGTGAGTGATACGTTTTGTGATACGCTTTTGTAAGTAACGTGTATTCTGAAAGTGTAAACTGGAAACTGGGGGGGCAAACAAGCAGTGAAATTTTAAAGAAAAGTGTGTTAGGATGTGTTTTAAGTCACTGGAAGGATATTGGAGGATCTGCCGGTGGAAGTGTGAACAGGAAAACATTGATAAAATATCGTAATCAGTGGTGGCCGCTTTATAAGCTGGAATGTGGAGAAAAGTGGCCCCTAAATGGAACTTTAAACTCTAATATTTTGCTACAGTTAATGTTGTTTTTTGAGAAGCAGAACAGGATGAAATGTTGTATACTGATGTTTCAGCATCTTGGTGGGAAAAGGTACGGAATTAAGTTGGCCCCTGACTGAACCTTTGATGTTGGCATTAGAGAAGTACAGGCTGGAGAAAGATAAAGGAAGTGTTAAAAGGGTTGTTGAAAGTGTTAAAGGTGTTTGAAGTTGAATGAGCAGGGAAAGAGGATGTAGGAATGTTAATAGTTCTGCCTCTGCCCGAGGCAGAGATCTTAAAATCATGGGTGTTAGCCCTTTAGGGCAAAGGGACCATGATCGGTCCGGTCCGAGAGAGTTGTCACAGAAACAGAAAAGCAGTCAACTCTTAAAACAACCTGAGTTCATGTGCGAGCTCGGATTGCTGATGGGACCGTTCAGGGAACTGTGGACAATTGCATTCCCCTGACCGACCCCCACTAAGACCCGAATCATCCTGAAAATTATGAACGGTTAAGTAAATACTAAAACCTGGATGAATTGGGAATTGAGAATATGCTTCCAACAAGGTCTAAAAGAAACCCCTATGGAATTTTTGGACCAACTCTGAAATGTAATGAAAATAAATAAATAAATAAATAAATAAATAAATAAATAAATAAATAAATAAAACAAAACGGTTTGGACCTGGCTTTGGAGGACAAATTGACTAGCCTTTTCCTAGGGTAATCAACCCCTGATTTCAACAGGAATAACGGGGACCTGGGGAATCTACCCTAGCGGATCCTCCACTGGTTATAATGAAGCTAGGGGAGGAATGGAAGTGAAATTTCTTATTGCTATGGGGCAACGTATTCAGTTCTAAATCAAGCATTAATGCCTTCACAGAATTGTTATGTTAGGGTAGAAAGTGTGTCGTGGTTTAACCCGGCCGGCAGCTAAACAGCACGCAGCTGTTCGCTCCCCCTCCCCCTCCCTCTCTGGGACGGGGGAGAGAAATGGAAAGTGAAGCCTGTGAGTTGAGATAAAGACAGTTCAATACGACAAAATAATAATAATAATAATAATAATAATAATAATAATAATAATAATAATAATAATAATAATAATAATAATAATAATAATAATAATAATACAATGATGATAATAGTACCACTACTAATAATGTGTACAAACAAGTGATGCACAATGCAATTGCTCACCACCCGCTGACCGATGCCCAGCCTAAGCCCGAGCAGTCCGGCCCCCTCCCCCTGGCTAGCCACCCCTATGTATTGTTTAGCCTGACGTCAGATGCTATGGAATACCCCTTTGGCTAGTTTGGGTCACCTGTCCTGGGTCTGTCCCCTCCCAGCTCTTACTGCACCCCCAGCCTGCCTGTTGGCAGGACAGAGCAAGAAGCTGAGATGTCCTTGGCCTGGTATAAGCATTGCTCCGCAACAGTTAAAACATTGGGGTGTTATCAGCACTCTTCTCATCCTAAGCCAAAACATAGCATTCTACCAGCTACTAGGAAGAAAATTAACTCTGTTCTAACTGAAACCAGGACAAGGTGTAACCGAAAAGGCTTATTTTTGTGAACCTTTGAAGTACAAGTTAGGGAAACAATGGGGCATACACAGATTTTTATCTATGCCTAGCTCCTCATGGGCACTCTTAGGTAGAGATTTATTAGAGCAAGTAGGAGCAGAAATTGTCTTTGAAAAAGGGAAAATGGAATTAAGAACAGGAGAAGAACAACTAATAAATGTGTTAAGCTTGGCACTAATACAAACTGACCCTAAAAGTGAAATACCTTTAGAGATCACAGATCAAGTATGTCCAGGAGTTTGGGCTAGCGAAGTCCCTGGAAGAGCTAAAAATGTGACCTTAATAATTATTAAATTAAAGCCAGGAGAGAAACCCGTTAAGGTTAAGTAATATCCTTTGAGGATAGAAGATAGGAAAGGAATTAAAGAGATAATTGATAAATTTTTACAGTATGGATTATTGCTTGAATGCGAATCAGAATACAATGCACCCATATTGCCAATTAAAAAGGCAGCTGAAAAAGCTATAGGCTAGTTCAGGATTTGAGGGCCATAAATAAAATCACTGAGGATATACATCCAGTAGTGGCAAACCCTTATACTTTGCTGACTAAATTAAAGAATAGTCAAGTCTGGTTTACCGTACTGGATTTAAAAGATGCCTTCTTCTGCCTAGGCTTAGCCACAGAAAGCCAAAACCTATTCGCCTTTGAATGGGAAAATCCCGATTCAGGCAGAAAGACGCAGCTTATGTGGACATTACTACCTCAAGGATTCAAGAATAGCCCCACTATTTTTGGAAACCAATTCGCAAGGGAACTCGAAACATGGATACCTCCGGACACTGAAGGTGCTTTGTTACAATATGTAGTATGTAGATGATCTCTGAATAGCTACCGAGACTAAAGGGAGTTGTATTCAATGGACTATAAGTCGTCTTAATTTTCTGGGTTTAAATGGATCTCAAGTCTCTTGACAGAAAGTCCAGCTGGCTCAACAAAGTGTGACCTATCTGGGATTTGAAATTTCGGAAGGACAACGAGAACTAGGAACTGAACATAAGGAAGTCATTTGCCGGACTCCAGAACCTCCAATGGTAAAGGAGCTACAAACCTTTTTAGGAATGACAGGTTGGTGTCGCCTTTGGATTTATAATGATGGACTATTGGTAAAGCCTCTATGTGAATTGATAATAAAGATTAACCAGTCAAAGTTAGTCTGGACTGGAGAAGCACAAAAAGTCTTTAAACAACTTAAACAAGAATTGATGATTTTGAAATATCAAGCAATATTGGTAGAACAGGACGACGTGGAAATTGTGATAATTAATATTGTGAATCTAGCCTCTTTTCTTAGTGATGCTCCGGCACAACCTGTGATTCACGATTGTTTAGAAACTATAGAGACTGTGTATTCCAGCCGACCAGACCTTAAGGAGGAGCCCATGGAAGATGCGGAAGAAACTTGGTTCACGGATGGGAGCAGTTTTGTTACGCAAAGACAACGTAAAGCTGGATATGCTATAACAACTACTCAGCAGGTAATCGAGTCTAAGCCTTTACCCCCTGGAACATCAGCTCAAAAGGCGGAGATAGTTGCTCTCACGAGAGCATTGGAACTGGCAGTGGGAAAAAGGGTAAATATTTGGACAGATTCTAAATATACATTCGGCGTGGTACATGCTCATGGAGCAATTTAGAAAGAACATGGATTGCTGACCGCTCAGTGAAAACACAAAGTATGCTGAAGAATTTTTAAAATTGTTAGAGGCTGTAAAACAACCAGAAAAGGTAGCTATCATGCATTGTCAGGGACACCAAAAGGGGAACACCGATTTTGAAATTGGAAAATCGATTGGCAGAGGCTAAGCAGGCAGCTGAAATAACTGAGGTGAAGGCATTGTCTTTGATAGCAGACGGTAAAATCCAAACTATATCCAAATTATACAAAAGAAGACTTAAAATTAATTGAAGATTTGAAAGGTAAAATGAAACCAGATGGATGAGTATATTTAAAAGATAACCACCTAGTAATACCCTCTAGTTTGACATGGCCCATAGTTCTTACAGAACACAATAAAACGCACTGGGGAGCTGGCACACTGCATAAGAGCCTGAGTCAGACATTAGTGGGACGATATGATAAAACAAGTAACTCAACAATGTAGCATTTGCTTACACAATAACCCCAATACCAGGAATAGAATAAAATTTGGAATAATCGGTAAAGGAAATTATTCGGGGCAACAGTGGCAAATTGATTTTTCAGAACTCCCTAGAAAAGGGGGGTATCATTATTTACTGGTTCTGACTGACACGTTTTCAGGAAGGCCTGAAGCCTTTCCCTGTCGAACAAACAAAGCAAGAGAAGTGGTTAAAGTCTTGTTAAATGAAATAATACCATGCTTTGGGATTCTAGTAGCAATGCCTTCTGATAGAGTTTCACATTTTTGTGCACAAGTGGTAGAACAGATAAGTAAGATTCTAAAGATAGATTGGCAACTGCATCCTCCTTATAGACCACAGGCAAGTGGACAGGTAGAAAAAATGAACCATTTAATTAAACAATAAATAGCTAAAATTGGATAAGAAGCTAATTTGTCATGGCCTCAATCCCTCCCTTTAGCATTACTTGGAATTAGAGTTAAACCTAGAATAAAAGGAAATTTGAGTCCCTTCAAAATCTTATATGGAAGGCCATAGCAATTTCTATTTAGTGGAGAGGACCTAACGCAGTTAGGATCAGAATATTTATATGCTTATATAACTGAACTTCAGGAACAATTAAATAAAGTCCATAAATTTGTTTTAGGGACCAGGGCTAGAGGGTTGGATCAACCAATCCACCCCTTTAAGCTCGGGGATTATATATATATAAAGACTTTTTCAGGACAACCCGTGCAGGAAAAATGGAAGGAAAGTGGATGGGACCATACCAAGTATTACTGACAACACACACCGCCATGAAGATTAAGAAGCAAGCAGCTTGGATCCACAATTCAAGGGTGAAGAAGGCCCCGGCGAGGATATGGACCACCACTCCAATTGGACCAACAAAATTACGGTTTTCCAGATCCTAATGATTGCAGGGGTGCGGTTCTCGGATTTGGGGTGGGCAACTTGGGATGAGAACTTACACCTGACCTTAATACAAACAATTTCTCAAGTAACTAATAAGACGAACTGTTGGGTATGCACCCATCTGCCACAGCATGGGAATAAGGGTGTATCGTTAATTGGGATTCCCTTGCCTGCAAACTTATCTTGGACTGATTTGTGGGAAAACACATCTTGGGATCGAAAATATTAAGCAGTTTTGGAACTAGAAGTGAGTAGCTTCGTGCCGTTAGAATCCTATTATGTATGTGTACAAAGGTGTAATCTGCCTAAGGGTATAGGAAAACAGCATTGTATAAATACGGATACTACTTATGTGGGAAATCAGACATCTTGTAATTGAACAATTGATATTAGTACGACTAGTGGCTGGGCAAATTCAACCAGCTGGACGGTTCCAGAAGGAAAAGGGTGGTATTGGCTATGCAATGATACAGCCCGTAAGGTCTTGCCTGAGAATTGGAAGGGAACTTGCACTCTTGGAGCGGTAGTCCCCAATATGACAGTACATGATGTAGTGCCTCGAGGTTACTTGAGAAATCATATCCGGAGAATCAGATGAAAAATTAACAATCCATTGGTAGAGAGACACACCCCTGTTCATAGTTTTGTGCGATGGTTTATCCCATGGTTAGGAGTGAGTGAATTGGAAAAGGTTAATATTTCTGCAATTATAGAGAAGTTAGAAAACAAAATTCTGGATGCGATAAAGGCTCAACAAGAAGAGATATCTAGTTTATCACAGGTAGTATTACAAAATCGGATGGCCCTAGACTTGTTACTGGCCACTCAAGGGGGAGTCTGTACAGTAATAAGCACAAGTTGTTGTATGTATGTAGATCAGAGTGGAAGGATCTCTACCGACCTGGAAGAAATATGGAAGCAGACAAGGATCCTACATGAGATCAGTAAAGATGATCTTTCCTGGAGTTTTAGTGAACTATGGAATAAGTGAACCTCCTGGTTGCCCAATTTCCAATGGTTGAAACAAGTATTCATTGCTCTAATCGTATTAGTAGTGTTAGGAATATTTGTGTGCATGTTGTTTAGATGCCTGCTTTGTTGTGTTACTGTAAATAATGAAAGTATCTGATGCAAAAGAATTTGCATGGGAAAAGAAAAGGGGGGATTGATTAAGGAGGTATTGGGGAGGCAAGGACAATCCCCAGACAAGGACTGTATATCTCGAAACAAGACACTGGAACTCATGACAAGGAAGCGGCAGGCGGACAGAGAAACGAATGTAAGCACTATAAATCTCGAAACTGGACATTGGAATTCATTATAAAGATACAAAAAACGGGAGAATTAGCAACAACCAGCTCTTGCAATTAAGAAACATGCCAATTCAGCAGATTCCTGACCAAAGGTGAAAAGTACACTGTGAGGAAGACTCGGGGTCTTCCTCCCAAAGACCCCTGCTCACGTCCCAAAGACCCCTGCCCACAATTCTTGGAAGGCTCTGCGCAGGCGCAAGGTGCCAAAAGGCTAATTAGCATGAGAAGCGAGGGAAGGCGGGGATAGGTAATGCATATGTATAGGTGCTTGTAGAATATTGATAGATTGATTGTATAAATTCAAGACTGCTTTCTGCTTTGGGTATGCACGATAGGTGGGGAGATCCCCCGTGCATCCAGCGCTGCAATAAAGAATATACCACTTAAAGGAATTTCGGCTTCGATCTTTGAATCAATTTGGCGACCCAGATGGGACAACCTCTCTGCCGGACCGCAGGACCCGCTGGAAACAGGACTCCCTAGGGCACCCCCGGGATTTCCCGGAGGGACTCCTCGACTCACCGGATCACTGCGGAGACAGACAAGGACCCCATCATTGTAAGTGAGTATATTCTTTATTCTGGTTTGGTTTTCTGGTAGACCGGTCATCTGGAACTGTCTGTAAGTCAGAAGGTGATCTTCTGCGAGGCAGTGTTTGGTATATACTTTGTGGTTAGCACCATAAGTACATGTTTGGGGACCTTAAGGAAGGAGCTCGCTTTAAGGTCCATCTGGAATTGTGTTGTCTATTTTGGTTTTCTGACTCATGGAGTATGGTATTTAACTCTGGTTATTGTTACTGCGATTTTGGCTATTTTCCTGGTGGTAATAGTAGGTTCGTGGCATTGTTATAAGAAAGATATCGTTACGGTGTTACACAGTTCGGTTTTCTGACTTATCGCATGTGGAATTTGACTCTGACTATTGTTACTGTGGTTTTGGCAATATTGCTGGTAATAGTAGTTTTGTGACATCGCTACTGAAAGATATTGCGTGCCCGTGTTTTTGTGAGTGATACGTTTTGTGATACGCTTTTGTAAGTAACGTGTATTCTGAAAGTGTAAACTGGAAACTGGGGGGGGCAAACAAGCAGTGAAATTTTAAAGAAAAGTGTGTTAGGATGTGTTTTAAGTCACTGGAAGGATATTGGAGGATCTGCCGGTGGAAGTGTGAACAGGAAAACATTGATAAAATATCGTAATCAGTGGTGGCCGCTTTATAAGCTGGAATGTGGAGAAAAGTGGCCCCTAAATGGAACTTTAAACTCTAATATTTTGCTACAGTTAATGTTGTTTTTTGAGAAGCAGAACAGGATGAAATGTTGTATACTGATGTTTCAGCATCTTGGTGGGAAAAGGTACGGAATTAAGTTGGCCCCTGACTGAACCTTTGATGTTGGCATTAGAGAAGTACAGGCTGGAGAAAGATAAAGGAAGTGTTAAAAGGGTTGTTGAAAGTGTTAAAGGTGTTTGAAGTTGAATGAGCAGGGAAAGAGGATGTAGGAATGTTAATAGTTCTGCCTCTGCCCGAGGCAGAGATCTTAAAATCATGGGTGTTAGCCCTTTAGGGCAAAGGGACCATGATCGGTCCGGTCCGAGAGAGTTGTCACAGAAACAGAAAAGCAGTCAACTCTTAAAACAACCTGAGTTCATGTGCGAGCTCGGATTGCTGATGGGACCGTTCAGGGAACTGTGGACAATTGCATTCCCCTGACCGACCCCCACTAAGACCCGAATCATCCTGAAAATTATGAACGGTTAAGTAAATACTAAAACCTGGATGAATTGGGAATTGAGAATATGCTTCCAACAAGGTCTAAAAGAAACCCCTATGGAATTTTTGGACCAACTCTGAAATGTAATGAAAATAAATAAATAAATAAATAAATAAATAAATAAATAAATAAATAAAACAAAACGGTTTGGACCTGGCTTTGGAGGACAAATTGACTAGCCTTTTCCTAGGGTAATCAACCCCTGATTTCAACAGGAATAACGGGGACCTGGGGAATCTACCCTAGCGGATCCTCCACTGGTTATAATGAAGCTAGGGGAGGAATGGAAGTGAAATTTCTTATTGCTATGGGGCAACGTATTCAGTTCTAAATCAAGCATTAATGCCTTCACAGAATTGTTATGTTAGGGTAGAAAGTGTGTCGTGGTTTAACCCGGCCGGCAGCTAAACACCACGCAGCTGTTCGCTCCCCCTCCCCCTCCCTCTCTGGGACGGGGGAGAGAAATGGAAAGTGAAGCCTGTGAGTTGAGATAAAGACAGTTCAATACGACAAAATAATAATAATAATAATAATAATAATAATAATAATAATAATAATAATAATAATAATAATAATACAATGATGATAATAGTACCACTACTAATAATGTGTACAAACAAGTGATGCACAATGCAATTGCTCACCACCCGCTGACCGATGCCCAGCCTAAGCCCGAGCAGTCCGGCCCCCTCCCCCTGGCTAGCCACCCCTATGTATTGTTTAGCCTGACGTCAGATGCTATGGAATACCCCTTTGGCTAGTTTGGGTCACCTGTCCTGGGTCTGTCCCCTCCCAGCTCTTACTGCACCCCCAGCCTGCCTGTTGGCAGGACAGAGCAAGAAGCTGAGATGTCCTTGGCCTGGTATAAGCATTGCTCCGCAACAGTTAAAACATTGGGGTGTTATCAGCACTCTTCTCATCCTAAGCCAAAACATAGCATTCTACCAGCTACTAGGAAGAAAATTAACTCTGTTCTAACTGAAACCAGGACAAGGTGTAACCGAAAAGGCTTATTTTTGTGAACCTTTGAAGTACAAGTTAGGGAAACAATGGGGCATACACAGATTTTTATCTATGCCTAGCTCCTCATGGGCACTCTTAGGTAGAGATTTATTAGAGCAAGTAGGAGCAGAAATTGTCTTTGAAAAAGGGAAAATGGAATTAAGAACAGGAGAAGAACAACTAATAAATGTGTTAAGCTTGGCACTAATACAAACTGACCCTAAAAGTGAAATACCTTTAGAGATCACAGATCAAGTATGTCCAGGAGTTTGGGCTAGCGAAGTCCCTGGAAGAGCTAAAAATGTGACCTTAATAATTATTAAATTAAAGCCAGGAGAGAAACCCGTTAAGGTTAAGTAATATCCTTTGAGGATAGAAGATAGGAAAGGAATTAAAGAGATAATTGATAAATTTTTACAGTATGGATTATTGATTGAATGCGAATCAGAATACAATGCACCCATATTGCCAATTAAAAAGGCAGCTGAAAAAGCTATAGGCTAGTTCAGGATTTGAGGGCCATAAATAAAATCACTGAGGATATACATCCAGTAGTGGCAAACCCTTATACTTTGCTGACTAAATTAAAGAATAGTCAAGTCTGGTTTACCGTACTGGATTTAAAAGATGCCTTCTTCTGCCTAGGCTTAGCCACAGAAAGCCAAAACCTATTCGCCTTTGAATGGGAAAATCCCGATTCAGGCAGAAAGACGCAGCTTATGTGGACATTACTACCTCAAGGATTCAAGAATAGCCCCACTATTTTTGGAAACCAATTCGCAAGGGAACTCGAAACATGGATACCTCCGGACACTGAAGGTGCTTTGTTACAATATGTAGTATGTAGATGATCTCTGAATAGCTACCGAGACTAAAGGGAGTTGTATTCAATGGACTATAAGTCGTCTTAATTTTCTGGGTTTAAATGGATATCAAGTCTCTTGACAGAAAGTCCAGCTGGCTCAACAAAGTGTGACCTATCTGGGATTTGAAATTTCGGAAGGACAACGAGAACTAGGAACTGAACATAAGGAAGTCATTTGCCGGACTCCAGAACCTCCAATGGTAAAGGAGCTACAAACCTTTTTAGGAATGACAGGTTGGTGTCGCCTTTGGATTTATAATGATGGACTATTGGTAAAGCCTCTATGTGAATTGATAATAAAGATTAACCAGTCAAAGTTAGTCTGGACTGGAGAAGCACAAAAAGTCTTTAAACAACTTAAACAAGAATTGATGATTTTGAAATATCAAGCAATATTGGTAGAACAGGACGACGTGGAAATTGTGATAATTAATATTGTGAATCTAGCCTCTTTTCTTAGTGATGCTCCGGCACAACCTGTGATTCACGATTGTTTAGAAACTATAGAGACTGTGTATTCCAGCCGACCAGACCTTAAGGAGGAGCCCATGGAAGATGCGGAAGAAACTTGGTTCACGGATGGGAGCAGTTTTGTTACGCAAAGACAACGTAAAGCTGGATATGCTATAACAACTACTCAGCAGGTAATCGAGTCTAAGCCTTTACCCCCTGGAACATCAGCTCAAAAGGCGGAGATAGTTGCTCTCACGAGAGCATTGGAACTGGCAGCGGGAAAAAGGGTAAATATTTGGACAGATTCTAAATATACATTCGGCGTGGTACATGCTCATGGAGCAATTTAGAAAGAACATGGATTGCTGACCGCTCAGTGAAAACACAAAGTATGCTGAAGAATTTTTAAAATTGTTAGAGGCTGTAAAACAACCAGAAAAGGTAGCTATCATGCATTGTCAGGGACACCAAAAGGGGAACACCGATTTTGAAATTGGAAAATCGATTGGCAGAGGCTAAGCAGGCAGCTGAAATAACTGAGGTGAAGGCATTGTCTTTGATAGCAGACGGTAAAATCCAAACTATATCCAAATTATACAAAAGAAGACTTAAAATTAATTGAAGATTTGAAAGGTAAAATGAAACCAGATGGATGAGTATATTTAAAAGATAACCACCTAGTAATACCCTCTAGTTTGACATGGCCCATAGTTCTTACAGAACACAATAAAACGCACTGGGGAGCTGGCACACTGCATAAGAGCCTGAGTCAGACATTAGTGGGACGATATGATAAAACAAGTAACTCAACAATGTAGCATTTGCTTACACAATAACCCCAATACCAGGAATAGAATAAAATTTGGAATAATCGGTAAAGGAAATTATTCGGGGCAACAGTGGCAAATTGATTTTTCAGAACTCCCTAGAAAAGGGGGGTATCATTATTTACTGGTTCTGACTGACACGTTTTCAGGAAGGCCTGAAGCCTTTCCCTGTCGAACAAACAAAGCAAGAGAAGTGGTTAAAGTCTTGTTAAATGAAATAATAGCATGCTTTGGGATTCTAGTAGCAATGCCTTCTGATAGAGTTTCACATTTTTGTGCACAAGTGGTAGAACAGATAAGTAAGATTCTAAAGATAGATTGGCAACTGCATCCTCCTTATAGACCACAGGCAAGTGGACAGGTAGAAAAAATGAACCATTTAATTAAACAATAAATAGCTAAAATTGGATAAGAAGCTAATTTGTCATGGCCTCAATCCCTCCCTTTAGCATTACTTGGAATTAGAGTTAAACCTAGAATAAAAGGAAATTTGAGTCCCTTCAAAATCTTATACGAAAGGCCATAGCAATTTCTATTTAGTGGAGAGGACCTAACGCAGTTAGGATCAGAATATTTATATGCTTATATAACTGAACTTCAGGAACAATTAAATAAAGTACATAAATTTGTTTTAGGGACCAGGGCTAGAGGGTTGGATCAACCAATCCACCCCTTTAAGCTCGGGGATTATATATATATAAAGACTTTTTCAGGACAACCCGTGCAGGAAAAATGGAAGGAAAGTGGATGGGACCATACCAAGTATTACTGACAACACACAGCGCCATGAAGATTAAGAAGCAAGCAGCTTGGATCCACAATTCAAGGGTGAAGAAGGCCCCGGCGAGGATATGGACCACCACTCCAATTGGACCAACAAAATTACGGTTTTCCAGATCCTAATGATTGCAGGGGTGCGGTTCTCGGATTTGGGGTGGGCAACTTGGGATGAGAACTTACACCTGACCTTAATACAAACAATTTCTCAAGTAACTAATAAGACGAACTGTTGGGTATGCACCCATCTGCCACAGCATGGGAATAAGGGTGTATCGTTAATTGGGATTCCCTTGCCTGCAAACTTATCTTGGACTGATTTGTGGGAAAACACATCTTGGGGTCGAAAATATTAAGCAGTTTTGGAACTAGAAGTGAGTAGCTTCGTGCCGTTAGAATCCTATTATGTATGTGTACAAAGGTGTAACCCGCCTAAGGGTATAGGAAAACAGCATTGTATAAATACGGATACTACTTATGTGGGAAATCAGACATCTTGTAATTGAACAATTGATATTAGTACGACTAGCGGCTGGGCAAATTCAACCAGCTGGACGGTTCCAGAAGGAAAAGGGTGGTATTGGCTATGCAATGATACAGCCCGTAAGGTCTTGCCTGAGAATTGGAAGGGAACTTGCACTCTTGGAGCGGTAGTCCCCAATATGACAGTACATGATGTAGTGCCTCGAGGTTACTTGAGAAATCATATCCGGAGAATCAGATGAAAAATTAACAATCCATTGGTAGAGAGACACACCCCTGTTCATAGTTTTGTGCGATGGTTTATCCCATGGTTGGGAGTGAGTGAATTGGAAAAGGTTAATATTTCTGCAATTATAGAGAAGTTAGAAAACAAAATTCTGGATGCGATAAAGGCTCAACAAGAAGAGATATCTAGTTTATCACAGGTAGTATTACAAAATCGGATGGCCCTAGACTTGTTACTGGCCACTCAAGGGGGAGTCTGTACAGTAATAAGCACAAGTTGTTGTATGTATGTAGATCAGAGTGGAAGGATCTCTACCGACCTGGAAGAAATATGGAAGCAGACAAGGATCCTACATGAGATCAGTAAAGATGATCTTTCCTGGAGTTTTAGTGAACTATGGAATAAGTGAACCTCCTGGTTGCCCAATTTCCAATGGTTGAAACAAGTATTCATTGCTCTAATCGTATTAGTAGTGTTAGGAATATTTGTGTGCATGTTGTTTAGATGCCTGCTTTGTTGTGTTACTGTAAATAATGAAAGTATCTGATGCAAAAGAATTGGCAGGGGAAAAGAAAAGGGGGGATTGATTAAGGAGGTATTGGGGAGGCAAGGACAATCCCCAGACAAGGACTGTATATCTCGAAACAAGACACTGGAACTCATGACAAGGAAGCGGCAGGCGGACAGAGAAACGAATGTAAGCACTATAAATCTCGAAACTGGACATTGGAATTCATTATAAAGATACAACAAACGGGAGAATTAGCAACAACCAGCTCTTGCAATTAAGAAACATGCCAATTCAGCAGATTCCTGACCAAAGGTGAAAAATACACTGTGAGGAAGACTCGGGGTCTTCCTCCCAAAGACCCCTGCCCACGTCCCAAAGACCCCTGCCCACAATTCTTGGAAGGCTCTGCGCAGGCGCAAGGTGCCAAAAGGCTAATTAGCATGAGAAGCGAGGGAAGGCGGGGATAGGTAATGCATATGTATAGGTGCTTGTAGAATATTGATAGATTGATTGTATAAATTCAAGACTGCTTTCTGCTTTGGGTATGCACGATAGGTGGGGAGATCCCCCGTGCATCCAGCGCTGCAATAAAGAATATACCACTTAAAGGAATTTCGGCTTCGATCTTTGAATCAATTTGGCGACCCAGATGGGACAACCTCTCTGCCGGACTGCAGGACCTGCTGGGAACAGGACTCCCTAGGGTACCCCCGGGATTTCCCGGAGGGACTCCTCGACTCACCGGATCACTGCGGAGGCAGACAAGGACCCCATCATTGTAAGTGAGTATATTCTTTATTCTGGTTTGGTTTTCTGGTAGACTGGTCATCTGGAACTGTCTGTAAGTCAGAAGGTGATCTTCTGCGAGGCAGTGTTTGGTATATACTTTGTGGTTAGCACCATAAGTACATGTTTGGGGACCTTAAGGAAGGAGCTCGCTTTAAGGTCCATCTGGAATTGTGTTGTCTATTTTGGTTTTCTGACTCATGGAGTATGGTATTTAACTCTGGTTATTGTTACTGCGATTTTGGCTATTTTCCTGGTGGTAATAGTAGGTTCGTGGCATTGTTATAAGAAAGATATCGTTACGGTGTTACACAGTTCGGTTTTCTGACTTATCGCATGTGGAATTTGACTCTGACTATTGTTACTGTGGTTTTGGCAATATTGCTGGTAATAGTAGTTTTGTGACATCGCTACTGAAAGATATTGCGTGCCCGTGTTTTTGTGAGTGATACGTTTTGTGATACGCTTTTGTAAGTAACGTGTGTATTCTGAAAGTGTAAACTGGAAACTGGGGGGGCAAACAAGCAGTGAAATTTTAAAGAAAAGTGTGTTAGGATGTGTTTTAAGTCACTGGAAGGATATTGGAGGATCTGCCGGTGGAAGTGTGAACAGGAAAACATTGATAAAATATCGTAATCAGTGGTGGCCGCTTTATAAGCTGGAATGTGGAGAAAAGTGGCCCCTAAATGGAACTTTAAACTCTAATATTTTGCTACAGTTAATGTTGTTTTTTGAGAAGCAGAACAGGATGAAATGTTGTATACTGATGTTTCAGCATCTTGGTGGGAAAAGGTACGGAATTAAGTTGGCCCCTGACTGAACCTTTGATGTTGGCATTAGAGAAGTACAGGCTGGAGAAAGATAAAGGAAGTGTTAAAAGGGTTGTTGAAAGTGTTAAAGGTGTTTGAAGTTGAATGAGCAGGGAAAGAGGATGTAGGAATGTTAATAGTTCTGCCTCTGCCCGAGGCAGAGATCTTAAAATCATGGGTGTTAGCCCTTTAGGGCAAAGGGACCATGATCGGTCCGGTCCGAGAGAGTTGTCACAGAAACAGAAAAGCAGTCAACTCTTAAAACAACCTGAGTTCATGTGCGAGCTCGGATTGCTGATGGGACCGTTCAGGGAACTGTGGACAATTGCATTCCCCTGACCGACCCCCACTAAGACCCGAATCATCCTGAAAATTATGAACGGTTAAGTAAATACTAAAACCTGGATGAATTGGGAATTGAGAATATGCTTCCAACAAGGTCTAAAAGAAACCCCTATGGAATTTTTGGACCAACTCTGAGATGTAATGAAAATAAATAAATAAATAAATAAATAAATAAATAAATAAAACAAAACGGTTTGGACCTGGCTTTGGAGGACAAATTGACTAGCCTTTTCCTAGGGTAATCAACCCCTGATTTCAACAGGAATAACGGGGACCTGGGGAATCTACCCTAGCGGATCCTCCACTGGTTATAATGAAGCTAGGGGAGGAATGGAAGTGAAATTTCTTATTGCTATGGGGCAACGTATTCAGTTCTAAATCAAGCATTAATGCCTTCACAGAATTGTTATGTTAGGGTAGAAAGTGTGTCGTGGTTTAACCCGGCCGGCAGCTAAACACCACGCAGCTGTTCGCTCCCCCTCCCCCTCCCTCTCTGGGACGGGGGAGAGAAATGGAAAGTGAAGCCTGTGAGTTGAGATAAAGACAGTTCAATACGACAAAATAATAATAATAATAATAATAATAATAATAATAATAATAATAATAATAATAATAATAATAATAATAATAATAATAATAATAATAATAATAATAACAATAACAATAACAATACAATGATGATAATAGTACCACTACTAATAATGTGTACAAACAAGTGATGCACAATGCAATTGCTCACCACCCGCTGACCGATGCCCAGCCTAAGCCCGAGCAGTCCGGCCCCCTCCCCCTGGCTAGCCACCCCTATGTATTGTTTAGCCTGACGTCAGATGCTATGGAATACCCCTTTGGCTAGTTTGGGTCACCTGTCCTGGGTCTGTCCCCTCCCAGCTCTTACTGCACCCCCAGCCTGCCTGTTGGCAGGACAGAGCAAGAAGCTGAGATGTCCTTGGCCTGGTATAAGCATTGCTCCGCAACAGTTAAAACATTGGGGTGTTATCAGCACTCTTCTCATCCTAAGCCAAAACATAGCATTCTACCAGCTACTAGGAAGAAAATTAACTCTGTTCTAACTGAAACCAGGACAAGGTGTAACCGAAAAGGCTTATTTTTGTGAACCTTTGAAGTACAAGTTAGGGAAACAATGGGGCATACACAGATTTTTATCTATGCCTAGCTCCTCATGGGCACTCTTAGGTAGAGATTTATTAGAGCAAGTAGGAGCAGAAATTGTCTTTGAAAAAGGGAAAATGGAATTAAGAACAGGAGAAGAACAACTAATAAATGTGTTAAGCTTGGCACTAATACAAACTGACCCTAAAAGTGAAATACCTTTAGAGATCACAGATCAGGTATGTCCAGGAGTTTGGGCTAGCGAAGTCCCTGGAAGAGCTAAAAATGTGACCTTAATAATTATTAAATTAAAGCCAGGAGAGAAACCCGTTAAGGTTAAGTAATATCCTTTGAGGATAGAAGATAGGAAAGGAATTAAAGAGATAATTGATAAATTTTTACAGTATGGATTATTGATTGAATGCGAATCAGAATACAATGCACCCATATTGCCAATTAAAAAGGCAGATGAAAAAGCTATAGGCTAGTTCAGGATTTGAGGGCCATAAATAAAATCACTGAGGATATACATCCAGTAGTGGCAAACCCTTATACTTTGCTGACTAAATTAAAGAATAGTCAAGTCTGGTTTACCGTACTGGATTTAAAAGATGCCTTCTTCTGCCTAGGCTTAGCCACAGAAAGCCAAAACCTATTCGCCTTTGAATGGGAAAATCCCGATTCAGGCAGAAAGACGCAGCTTATGTGGACATTACTACCTCAAGGATTCAAGAATAGCCCCACTATTTTTGGAAACCAATTCGCAAGGGAACTCGAAACATGGATACCTCCGGACACTGAAGGTGCTTTGTTACAATATGTAGTATGTAGATGATCTCTGAATAGCTACCGAGACTAAAGGGAGTTGTATTCAATGGACTATAAGTCGTCTTAATTTTCTGGGTTTAAATGGATCTCAAGTCTCTTGACAGAAAGTCCAGCTGGCTCAACAAAGTGTGACCTATCTGGGATTTGACATTTCGGAAGGACAACGAGAACTAGGAACTGAACATAAGGAAGTCATTTGCCGGACTCCAGAACCTCAAATGGTAAAGGAGCTACAAACCTTTTTAGGAATGACAGGTTGGTGTCGCCTTTGGATTTATAATTACGGACTATTGGTAAAGCCTCTATGTGAATTGATAAAGATTAACCAGTCAAAGTTAGTCTGGACTGGAGAAGCACAAAAAGTCTTTAAACAACTTAAACAAGAATTGATGATTTTGAAATATCAAGCAATATTGGTAGAACAGGACGACGTGGAAATTGTGATAATTAATATTGTGAATCTAGCCTCTTTTCTTAGTGATGCTCCGGCACAACCTGTGATTCACGATTGTTTAGAAACTATAGAGACTGTGTATTCCAGCCGACCAGACCTTAAGGAGGAGCCCATGGAAGATGCGGAAGAAACTTGGTTCACGGATGGGAGCAGTTTTGTTACGCAAAGACAACGTAAAGCTGGATATGCTATAACAACTACTCAGCAGGTAATAGAGTCTAAGCCTTTACCCCCTGGAACATCAGCTCAAAAGGCGGAGATAGTTGCTCTCACGAGAGCATTGGAACTGGCAGCGGGAAAAAGGGTAAATATTTGGACAGATGCTAAATGTACATTCGGCGTGGTACATGCTCATGGAGCAATTTGGAAAGACCATGGATTGCTGACCGCTCAGTGAAAACACAAAGTATGCTGAAGAAATTTTAAAATTGTTAGAGGCTGTAAAACAACCAGAAAAGGTAGCTATCATGCATTGTCAGGGACACCAAAAGGGGAACACCGATTTTGAAATTGGAAAATCGATTGGCAGAGGCTAAGCAGGCAGCTGAAATAACTGAGGTGAAGGCATTGTCTTTGATAGCAGACGGTAAAATCCAAACTATATCCAAATTATACAAAAGAAGACTTAAAATTAATTGAAGATTTGAAAGGTAAAATGAAACCAGATGGATGAGTATATTTAAAAGATAACCACCTAGTAATACCCTCTAGTTTGACATGGCCCATAGTTCTTACAGAACACAATAAAACGCATTGGGGAGCTGGCACACTGCATAAGAACCTGAGTCAGACATCAGTGGGACGATATGATAAAACAAGTAACTCAACAATGTAGCATTTGCTTACACAATAACCCCAATACCAAGGATAGAATAAAATTTGGAATAATCGGTAAAGGAAATTATTCGGGGCAACAGTGGCAAATTGATTTTTCAGAACTCCCTAGAAAAGGGGGGTATCATTATTTACTGGTTCTGACTGACACGTTTTCAGGAAGGCCTGAAGCCTTTCCCTGTCGAACGAACAAAGCAGGAGAAGTGGTTAAAGTCTTGTTAAATGAAATAATACCATGCTTTGGGATTCTAGTAGCAATGTCTTCTGATAGAGTTTCACATTTTTGTGCACAAGTGGTAGAACAGATAAGTAAGATTCTAAAGATAGATTGGCAACTGCATCCTCCTTATAGACCACAGGCAAGTGGACAGGTAGAAAAAATGAACCATTTAATTAAACAATAAATAGCTAAAATTGGATAAGAAGCTAATTTGTCATGGCCTCAATCCCTCCCTTTAGCATTACTTGGAATTAGAGTTAAACCTAGAATAAAAGGAAATTTGAGTCCCTTCAAAATCTTATACGGAAGGCCATAGCAATTTCTATTTAGTGGAGAGGACCTAACGCAGTTAGGATCAGAATATTTATATGCTTATATAACTGAACTTCAGAAACAATTAAATAAAGTACATAAATTTGTTTTAGGGACCAGGGCTAGAGGGTTGGATCAACCAATCCACCCCTTTAAGCTCGGGGATTATATATATATAAAGACTTTTTCAGGACAACCCGTGCAGGAAAAATGGAAGGAAAGTGGATGGGACCATACCAAGTATTACTGACAACACACAGCGCCATGAAGATTAAGAAGCAAGCAGCTTGGATCCACAATTCAAGGGTGAAGAAGGCCCCGGCGAGGATATGGACCACCACTCCAATTGGACCAACAAAATTACGGTTTTCCAGATCCTAATGATTGCAGGGGTGCGGTTCTCAGATTTGGGGTGGGCAACTTGGGATGAGAACTTACACCTGACCTTAATACAAACAATTTCTCAAGTAACTAATAAGACGAACTGTTGGGTATGCACCCATCTGCCACAGCATGGGAATAAGGGTGTATCGTTAATTGGGATTCCCTTGCCTGCAAACTTATCTTGGACTGATTTGTGGGAAAACACATCTTGGGGTCGAAAATATTAAGCAGTTTTGGAACTAGAAGTGAGTAGCTTCGTGCCGTTAGAATCCTATTATGTATGTGTACAAAGGTGTAACCCGCCTAAGGGTATAGGAAAACAGCATTGTATAAATACGGATACTACTTATGTGGGAAATCAGACATCTTGTAATTGAACAATTGATATTAGTACGACTAGCGGTTGGGCAAATTCAACCAGCTGGACGGTTCCAGAAGGAAAAGGGTGGTATTGGCTATGCAATGATACAGCCCGTAAGGTCTTGCCTGAGAATTGGAAGGGAACTTGCACTCTTGGAGCGGTAGTCCCCAATATGACAGTACATGATGTAGTGCCTCGAGGTTACTTGAGAAATCATATCCGGAGAATCAGATGAAAAATTAACAATCCATTGGTAGAGAGACACACCCCTTTTCATAGTTTTGTGCGATGGTTTATCCCATGGTTAGGAGTGAGTGAATTGGAAAAGGCAATAGTTAATATTTCTGCAATTATAGAGAAGTTAGAAAACAAAATTCTGGATGCTATAAAGGCTCAACAAGAAGAGATATCTAGTTTATCACAGGTAGTATTACAAAATCGGATGGCCCTAGACTTGTTACTGGCCACTCAAGGGGGAGTCTGTACAGTAATAAACACAAGTTGTTGTATGTATGTAGATCAGAGTGGAAGGATCTCTACCGACCTGGAAGAAATATGGAAGCAGACAAGGATCCTACATGAGATCAGTAAAGATGATCTTTCCTGGAGTTTTAGTGAACTATGGAATAAGTGAACCTCCTGGTTGCCCCATTTCCAATGGTTGAAACAAGTATTCATTGCTCTAATCATATTAGTAGTGTTAGGAATATTTGTGTGCATGTTGTTTAGATGCCTGCTTTGTTGTGTTACTGTAAATAATGAAAGTATCTGATGCAAAAGAATTGGCAGGGGAAAAGAAAAGGGGGGATTGATTAAGGAGGTATTGGGGAGGCAAGGACAATCCCCAGACAAGGACTGTATATCTCGAAACAAGACACTGGAACTCATGATAAGGAAGCGGCAGGTGGACAGAGAAACGAATGTAAGCACTATAAATCTCGAAACTGGACATTGGAATTCATTATAAAGATACAACAAACGGGAGAATTAGCAACAACCAGCTCTTGCAATTAAGAAACATGCCAATTCAGCAGATTCCTGACCAAAGGTGAAAAGTACACTGTGAGGAAGACTCGGGGTCTTCCTCCCAAAGACCCCTGCCCACGTCCCAAAGACCCCTACCCACAATTCTTGGAAGGCTCTGCGCAGGCGCAAGGTGCCAAAAGGCTAATTAGCATGAGAAGCGAGGGAAGGCGGGGATAGGTAATGCATATGTATAGGTGCTTGTAGAATATTGATAGATTGATTGTATAAATTCAAGACTGCTTTCTGCTTTGGGTATGCACGATAGGTGGGGAGATCCCCCGTGCATCCAGCGCTGCAATAAAGAATATACCACTTAAAGGAATTTCGGCTTCGATCTTTGAATCAATTTGGCGACCCAGATGGGACAACCTCTCTGCCGGACTGCAGGACCTGCTGGGAACAGGACTCCCTAGGGTACCCCCGGGATTTCCCGGAGGGACTCCTCGACTCACCGGATCACTGCGGAGGCAGACAAGGACCCCATCATTGTAAGTGAGTATATTCTTTATTCTGGTTTGGTTTTCTGGTAGACCGGTCATCTGGAACTGTCTGTAAGTCAGAAGGTGATCTTCTGCGAGGCAGTGTTTGGTATATACTTTGTGGTTAGCACCATAAGTACATGTTTGGGGACCTTAAGGAAGGAGCTCGCTTTAAGGTCCATCTGGAATTGTGTTGTCTATTTCGGTTTTCTGACTCATGGAGTATGGTATTTAACTCTGGTTATTGTTACTGCGATTTTGGCTATTTTCCTGGTGGTAATAGTAGGTTCGTGGCATTGTTATAAGAAAGATATCGTTACGGTGTTACACAGTTCGGTTTTCTGACATCGCATGTGGAATTTGACTCTGACTATTGTTACTGTGGTTTTGGCAATATTGCTGGTAATAGTAGTTTTGTGACATCGCTACTGAAAGATATTGCGTGCCCGTGTTTTTTGTGAGTGATACGTTTTGTGATACGCTTTTGTAAGTAACGTGTATTCTGAAAGTGTAAACTGGAAACTGGGGGGGCAAACAAGCAGTGAAATTTTAAAGAAAAGTGTGTTAGGATGTGTTTTAAGTCACTGGAAGGATATTGGAGGATCTGCCGGTGGAAGTGTGAACAGGAAAACATTGATAAAATATCGTAATCAGTGGTGGCCGCTTTATAAGCTGGAATGTGGAGAAAAGTGGCCCCTAAATGGAACTTTAAACTCTAATATTTTGCTACAGTTAATGTTGTTTTTTGAGAAGCAGAACAGGATGAAATGTTGTATACTGATGTTTCAGCATCTTGGTGGGAAAAGGTACGGAATTAAGTTGGCCCCTGACTGAACCTTTGATGTTGGCATTAGAGAAGTACAGGCTGGAGAAAGATAAAGGAAGTGTTAAAAGGGTTGTTGAAAGTGTTAAAGGTGTTTGAAGTTGAATGAGCAGGGAAAGAGGATGTAGGAATGTTAATAGTTCTGCCTCTGCCCGAGGCAGAGATCTTAAAATCATGGGTGTTAGCCCTTTAGGGCAAAGGGACCATGATCGGTCCGGTCCGAGAGAGTTGTCACAGAAACAGAAAAGCAGTCAACTCTTAAAACAACCTGAGTTCATGTGCGAGCTCGGATTGCTGATGGGACCGTTCAGGGAACTGTGGACAATTGCATTCCCCTGACCGACCCCCACTAAGACCCGAATCATCCTGAAAATTATGAACGGTTAAGTAAATACTAAAACCTGGATGAATTGGGAATTGAGAATATGCTTCCAACAAGGTCTAAAAGAAACCCCTATGGAATTTTTGGACCAACTCTGAGATGTAATGAAAATAAATAAATAAATAAATAAATAAAACAAAACGGTTTGGACCTGGCTTTGGAGGACAAATTGACTAGCCTTTTCCTAGGGTAATCAACCCCTGATTTCAACAGGAATAACGGGGACCTGGGGAATCTACCCTAGCGGATCCACCACTGGTTATAATGAAGCAAGGGGAGGAATGGAAGTGAAATTTCTTATTGCTATGGGGCAACGTATTCAGTTCTAAATCAAGCATTAATGCCTTCACAGAATTGTTATGTTAGGGTAGAAAGTGTGTCGTGGTTTAACCCGGCCGGCAGCTAAACACCACGCAGCTGTTCGCTCCCCCTCCCCCTCCCTCTCTGGGACGGGGGAGAGAAATGGAAAGTGAAGCCTGTGAGTTGAGATAAAGACAGTTTAATAAGACAAAATAATAATAATAATAATAATTATTATTATTATTATTATAAAAATAAAAATAAAAATAAAAATAATAATAATAATAATAATAATAATAATACAATGATGATAATAGTACCACTACTAATAATGTGTACAAACAAGTGATGCACAATGCAATTGCTCACCACCCGCTGACCGATGCCCAGCCTAACCCCGAGCAGTCCGGCCCCCTCCCCCTGGCTAGCCAACCCTATGTATTGTTTAGCCTGACGTCAGATGCTATGGAATACCCCTTTGGCATGGGAAAAGAAAAGGGGGGATTGATTAAGGAGGTATTGGGGAGGCAAGGACAATCCCCAGACAAGGACTGTATATCTCGAAACAAGACACTGGAACTCATGATAAGGAAGCGGCAGGCGGACAGAGAAACGAATGTAAGCACTATAAATCTCGAAACTGGACATTGGAATTCATTATAAAGATACAACAAACGGGAGAATTAGCAACAACCAGCTCTTGCAATTAAGAAACATGCCAATTCAGCAGATTCCTGACCAAAGGTGAAAAGTACACTGTGAGGAAGACTCGGGGTCTTCCTCCCAAAGACGAGTAATTGCTAGGGTAAGTGTAAACGTAAGTGTACATGTAAGTGTTGTTGTATGGCTTATGGTAAGGGTAAGGTCAAGGGTAAGGTTTATGTTAAGGGTAAGCGTAAGGGTAACAGATACAGTAAGGGTAAGGGTAAGGTTAAGGGTAACGGTAAGGTTAAGGGTACAAGTATGTGTTAGGGTATGGGTTATGGTATGGGTAAGAATTAGGGTAAGTATAAGGGTAAGGGTAAGTGTAAGGGTACAGGTCAGGGTAAGGGTTAGAGTAAGGGTTAGGGTTAGGGTAAGGTTAAGTGTTAGGGTAAGGGTTAGGGTTAGTTTTAGGGTTAAAGTCAGGAAAACGTATGCGTAAGTATTAGGTTAATGTTAAGGGTAAGGTTAAGGTTAAGAATAAGTGTAAGATTTAGGGTAAGGGTTAGGGTTAATGTAAGGGTCAGGGTAAGGGTAAGGTTAATGGTAACCGTAAGTGTAAAGGTAAGGGTTACGGTAAGGGTAAGAATAAGGGTATGGGTAATGGTAAGGGTGAGGTTAGGATAAGGGTAAGTGTAAGGTTTAGATTTAGGCTAAGGGTAAGTGTAGCAGAAAGTGTAAGGTTTACGGTAAGGGTAAGTGTTAGGATAAGGGTAAGGTTTAGGGTTAGGTTAAGGGTATGGGATCGGGTAAGGGTAAGGGTAAGGGTAAGGGTTACGGTAAGGGTAAGGGTTACGGTAATGTAAGGGTACGGGTAGAAGTATGTGTTAGAGTATGGGTTATGTTAAGGGTATGGGTTAGAGTAAGGGTTAGGGTAAGTGTAATGGTTAGGGTTAATTTTAGGGTGAGGTTGAGGGAAAAGTAAGGGTAAGTATTAGGTTAAGGTTAAGGGTCAGGTTAAGATTAAGAGTAAGTTTTAGGGTAAGGGTTAATGTAAGGGTCAGGGTAAGGGTTCAGGTAAGGTTTAGGGTTAGGGTTAGGTTAAGGTTAAGTGTTAGGGTAAGGGTAAGTTGTATGGATAAGGATAAGTGTAAGGGATAGGGTAAGGGTAAGTGTTAGGGTAAGGGTAAGGTTAATGGTAACCGTAAGTGTAAGGGTAAGGGTAAGGGGAAGAGTAAGGGGAAGGGGAAGGGGAAGTCTAAGGGGTCAGGGTAAAAGTCAGAGTAAGGCTTAGGGTTAGGGTTCGGTAAGGATAAGTGTTAGGGTAATGGTTACGGTTAATTTTAGGGTTATGGTGAGGGAAACGTAAGGGTATGTATTACTTTAAGGGTAAGGTTAAAGTTAAGATTAAGTGTAAGGTTTAGGTTAAGGGTTAGGGTTAGGGTAAGGGTTAGGGTTAATGTAAGGGTCAGGGTAAGGGTTGGGGTAAGGTTTAGGTTAAGGGTAAAAGTAAGTATAATGGTAAGGGTAAGAGTGAAGGTTAGGGTAATGGTTAGATTTAGGTAAGGGTGAGGGTTAGGGTAAGGTTTAGAATTAGGCAAAGGGTAAGTGTAGCAGAAAGGGTAAGGTTTAGGATAAGGGTAAGAGTTAGGATAAGGGTAAGGTTTAGGGTTAGCTTAATAGTAAGGTTAAGGGTAATTGTACGAGTAATTGCTAGGGTAAGTGCAAGCGTAAGTGTACATGTAAGTGTTGTTGTATGGCTTATGATAAGGGTTAGGTTAAGGTTAAGGTTTATGTTAAGTGTAAGTGTAAGGGTAACAGAGACAGTAAAGGTAAGGGTAAGGGGAATGGTAAGGTTAAGGCTACAAGTACGTGTTAGGGTATGGGTTATGGTAAGGGTAAGGGTTAGGGTAAGGGTAAGTGTAGGGGTACGGGTCAGGGTAAGGGTTAGAGTTAGGGTTTGAGTTACGGTTAGGGTTAGGGTAAGGGTAAGGGTTAGGGTAAGGGTTAGGGTTAGTTTTAGGGTTAAAGTCAGGAAAACGTATGCGTAAGTATTAGGTTAATGTTAAGGGTAAGGTTAAGGTTAAGAGTAAGTGTAAGGTTTAGGGTAAGGGTACGGGTATGGATAAGGATAAGTGTAAGTGTTAGGGTAAGGGTAATGTTAAAGGTAACAGTAAGTGTAAGGAGAAGGGTTAGGGTAAGGGTAAGAGTAAGGGTATTGGTAATGATAAGGGTGAGGGTTACAGTAAGGGTAAGTGTAAGGTTTAGATTTAGGCTAAGGGTAAGTGTAGCAGAAAGGGTAAGGTTTACTGTAAGGTTTAAGGTTTCAGCTTAGGTTAAGGGTAAGGGTAAGGGTAAGGGTAAGGGTAAGGGTAAGGGTTACGGTAAGGGTAAGGGTTACGGTAATGTAAGGGTACGGGTTGAAGTATGTGTTAGAGTATGGGTTATGTTAAGGGTATGGGTTAGAGTAAGGGTTAGGGTAAGTGTAATGGTTAGGGTTAATTTTAGGGTGAGGGTGAGGGAAAAGTAAGGGTAAGTATTAGGTTAAGGTTAAGGGGAAGGTTAAGGTTAAGTGTAAGTTTTAGGGTAAGGGTTAATGTAAGGGTCAGAGTAAGGGTTCAGGTAAGGTTTAGGGTTAGGGTTAGGTTAAGGTTAAGTGTTAGGGTAAGGGTAAGTTGTATGGATAAGGATAAGTGTAAGGGATAGGGTAAGGGTAAGTGTTAGGGTAAGGGTAAGGTTAATGGTAACCGTAAGTGTAAGGGGAAGGGGAAGGGGAAGTCTAAGGGTACGGGCAGGGTAAAAGTCAGAGTAAGGCTTAGGGTTAGGGTTCGGTAAGGATAAGTGTTAGGGTAATGGTTACGGTTAATTTTAGGGTTATGGTGAGGGAAACGTAAGGGTATGTATTAGTTTAAGGGTAAGGTTAAAGTTAAGATTAAGTGTAAGGTTTAGGTTAAGGGTTAGGGTTAGGGTAAGGGTTAGGGTTAATGTAAGGGTCAGGGTAAGGGTTGGGGTAAGGTTTAGGTTAAGGGTAAAAGTAAGTATAATGGTAAGGGTAAGAGTGAAGGTTAGGGTAATGGTTAGATTTAGGTAAGGGTGAGGGTTAGGGTAAGGTTTAGAATTAGGCAAAGGGTAAGTGTAGCAGAAAGGGTAAGGTTTAGGATAAGGGTAAGAGTTAGGATAAGGGTAAGGTTTAGGGTTAGCTTAATAGTAAGGTTAAGGGTAATTGTACGAGTAATTGCTAGGGTAAGTGCAAGCGTAAGTGTACATGTAAGTGTTCTTGTATGGCTTATGATAAGGGTTAGGTTAAGGTTAAGGTTTATGTTAAGTGTAAGTGTAAGGGTAACAGAGACAGTAAAGGTAAGGGTAAGGGGAATGGTAAGGTTAAGGCTACAAGTACGTGTTAGGGTATGGGTTATGGTAAGGGTAAGGGTTAGGGTAAGGGTAAGTGTAAGGGTACGGGTCAGGGTAAGGGTTAGAGTTACGGTTAGGGTTAGGATAAGGGTAAGGGTTAGGGTAAGGGTTAGGGTTAGTTTTAGGGTTAAAGTCAGGAAAACGTATGCGTAAGTATTAGGTTAATGTTAAGGGTAAGGTTAAGGTTAAGAGTAAGTGTAAGGTTTAGGGTAAGGGTTAGGGTTAATGTAAGGGTCAGGGTAAGGGCTGGGGTAAGGTTTAGGGTTAGGGTTAGGTTAAGGGTAAGTATTACGGTAAGGGTAAGTGTATGGATAAGGATAAGTGTAAGTGTTAGGGTAAGGGTAATGTTAAAGGTAACAGTAAGTGTAAGGAGAAGGGTGAGGGTAAGAGTAAGGGTATTGGTAATGATAAGGGTGAGGGTTACAGTAAGGGTAAGTGTAAGGTTTAGATTTAGGCTAAGGGTAAGTGTAGCAGAAAGGGTAAGGTTTACTGTAAGGTTTAAGGTTTCGGCTTAGGTTAAGGGTAAGGGTAAGGGTAAGGGTAAGGGTAATTGTACGAGTAATTGCTAGGGTAAGTGTAAGCGTAAGTGTACATGTAAGTGTTGTTGTATGGCTTATGGTAAGGGTAAGATCAAGGGTAAGGTTTATGTTAAGGGTAAGTGTAAGGGTAATGGATAGAGTAAGGGTAAGGGTAAGGTTAAGGGTAACGGTAAGGTTAAAGGTACAAATTTGTGTTAGGGTATGGGTTATGGTATGGGTAGGAATTAGGGTAAGTATAAGGGTAAGGGTAAGTGTAAGGGTACAGGTCAGGGTAAGTGTTAGAGTAAGGGTTAGGGTTAGGGTTAGGGTAAGGTTAAGTGTTAGGGTAAGGGTTAGGGTTAGTTTTAGGGTTAAACTCAGGAAAACGCATGTGTAAGTATTAGGTTAATGTTAAGGGTGAGGTTAAGGTTAAGAGTAAGTGTAAGGTTTAGGGTAAGGGTTAGGGTTAATGTAAGGGTCAGGGTAAGGGTTGGGGTAAGGTTTAGGGTAAGGGTTAGGTTAGGGATAAGTGTTAGGGTAAGGGTAAGGTTAATGGTAACCGTAAGTGTAAAGGTAAGGGTTACGGTAAGGGTAAGAATAAGGGTATGGGTAATGGTAAGGGTGAGGTTAGGCTAAGGTTAAGTGTAAGGTTTAGATTTAGGCTAAGGGTAAGTGTAGCAGAAAGGGTAAGGTTTACGGTAAGGGTAAGTGTTAGGGTAAGGGTAAGGTTTAGGGTTAGGTTAAGGGTATGGGATCGGGTAAGGGTAAGGGTAAGGGTAAGGGTAAGGGTTACGGTAAGGGTAAGGGTTACGGTAATGTAAGGGTACGGGTAGAAGTATGTGTTAGAGTATGGGTTATGTTAGGGGTATGGGTTAGAGTAAGGGTTAGGGTAAGTGTAATGGTTAGGGTTAATTTTAGGGTGAGGGTGAGGGAAAAGTAAGGGTAAGTATTAGGTTAAGGTTAAGGGGAAGGTTAAGGTTAAGTGTAAGTTTTAGGGTAAGGGTTAATGTAAGGGTCAGAGTAAGGGTTCAGGTAAGGTTTAGGGTTAGGGTTAGGTTAAGGTTAAGTGTTAGGGTAAGGGTAAGTTGTATGGATAAGGATAAGTGTAAGGGATAGGGTAAGGGTAAGTGTTAGGGTAAGGGTAAGGTTAATGGTAACCGTAAGTGTAAGGGGAAGGGGAAGGGGAAGTCTAAGGGTACGGGTCAGGGTAAAAGTCAGAGTAAGGCTTAGGGTTAGGGTTCGGTAAGGATAAGTGTTAGGGTAATGGTTACGGTTAATTTTAGGGTTATGGTGAGGGAAACGTAAGGGTATGTATTAGTTTAAGGGTAAGGTTAAAGTTAAGATTAAGTGTAAGGTTTAGGTTAAGGGTTAGGGTTAGGGTAAGGGTTAGGGTTAATGTAAGGGTCAGGGTAAGGGTTGGGGTAAGGTTTAGGTTAAGGGTAAAAGTAAGTATAATGGTAAGGGTAAGAGTGAAGGTTAGGGTAATGGTTAGATTTAGGTAAGGGTGAGGGTTAGGGTAAGGTTTAGAATTAGGCAAAGGGTAAGTGTAGCAGAAAGGGTAAGGTTTAGGATAAGGGTAAGAGTTAGGATAAGGGTAAGGTTTAGGGTTAGCTTAATAGTAAGGTTAAGGATAATTGTACGAGTAATTGCTAGGGTAAGTGCAAGCGTAAGTGTACATGTAAGTGTTGTTGTATGGCTTATGATAAGGGTTAGGTTAAGGTTAAGGTTTATGTTAAGTGTAAGTGTAAGGGTAACAGAGACAGTAAAGGTAAGGGTAAGGGGAATGGTAAGGTTAAGGCTACAAGTACGTGTTAGGGTATGGGTTATGGTAAGGGTAAGGGTTAGGGTAAGGGTAAGTGTAGGGGTACGGGTCAGGGTAAGGGTTAGAGTTAGGGTTTGAGTTACGGTTAGGGTTAGGGTAAGGGTAAGGGTTAGGGTAAGGGTTAGGGTTAGTTTTAGGGTTAAAGTCAGGAAAACGTATGCGTAAGTATTAGGTTAATGTTAAGGGTAAGGTTAAGGTTAAGAGTAAGTGTAAGGTTTAGGGTAAGGGTACGGGTATGGATAAGGATAAGTGTAAGTGTTAGGGTAAGGGTAATGTTAAAGGTAACAGTAAGTGTAAGGAGAAGGGTTAGGGTAAGGGTAAGAGTAAGGGTATTGGTAATGATAAGGGTGAGGGTTACAGTAAGGGTAAGTGTAAGGTTTAGATTTAGGCTAAGGGTAAGTGTAGCAGAAAGGGTAAGGTTTACTGTAAGGTTTAAGGTTTCAGCTTAGGTTAAGGGTAAGGGTAAGGGTAAGGGTAAGGGTAAGGGTAAGGGTAAGGGTAAGGGTAAGGGTAAGGGTAAGGGTAATTGTACGAGTAATTGCTAGGGTAAGTGTAAGCATAAGTGTACATGTAAGTGTTGTTGTATGGCTTATGGTAAGGGTAAGGTCAAGGGTAAGGTTTATGTTAAGGGTAAGTGTAAGGGTAATGGATAGAGTAAGGGTAAGGGTAAGGTTAAGGGTAACGGTAAGGTTAAAGGTACAAATATGTGTTAGGGTATGGGTTATGGTATGGGTAGGAATTAGGGTAAGTATAAGGGTAAGGGTAAGTGTAAGGGTACAGGTCAGGGTAAGTGTTAGAGTAAGGGTTAGAGTTACGGTTAGGGTAAGGTTAAGTGTTAGGGTAAGGGTTAGGGTTAGTTTTAGGGTTAAAGTCAGGAAAACGCATGTGTAAGTATTAGGTTAATGTTAAGGGTGAGGTTAAGGTTAAGAGTAAGTGTAAGGTTTAGGGTAAGGGTTAGGGTTAATGTAAGGGTCAGGGTAAGGGTTGGGGTAAGGTTTAGGGTAAGGGTTAGATTAAGGATAAGTGTTAGGGTAAGGGTAAGGTTAATGGTAACCGTAAGTGTAAAGGTAAGGGTAAGAATAAGGGTATGGGTAATGGTAAGGGGGAGGGTTAGGCTAAGGGTAAGTGTAAGGTTTAGATTTAGGCTAAGGGTAAGTGTAGCAGAAAGGGTAAGGTTTACGGTAAGGGTAAGTGTTAGGGTAAGGGTAAGGTTTAGGGTTAGGTTAAGGGTATGGGATCGGGTAAGGGTAAGGGTAAGGGTAAGGGTAAGGGTAAGGGTAAGGGTAAGGGTAAGGGTAAGGGTAAGGGTAAGGGTAATTGCTAGGGTAAGTGTAAGCATAAGTGTACATGTAAGTGTTGTTGTATGGCTTATGGTAAGGGTAAGGTCAAGGGTAAGGTTTATGTTAAGGGTAAGTGTAAGGGTAATGGATAGAGTAAGGGTAAGGGTAAGGTTAAGGGTAACGGTAAGGTTAAAGGTACAAATATGTGTTAGGGTATGGGTTATGGTATGGGTAGGAATTAGGGTAAGTATAAGGGTAAGGGTAAGTGTAAGGGTACAGGTCAGGGTAAGTGTTAGAGTAAGGGTTAGAGTTACGGTTAGGGTAAGGTTAAGTGTTAGGGTAAGGGTTAGGGTTAGTTTTAGGGTTAAAGTCAGGAAAACGCATGTGTAAGTATTAGGTTAATGTTAAGGGTGAGGTTAAGGTTAAGAGTAAGTGTAAGGTTTAGGGTAAGGGTTAGGGTTAATGTAAGGGTCAGGGTAAGGGTTGGGGTAAGGTTTAGGGTAAGGGTTAGATTAAGGATAAGTGTTAGGGTAAGGGTAAGGTTAATGGTAACCGTAAGTGTAAAGGTAAGGGTAAGAATAAGGGTATGGGTAATGGTAAGGGGGAGGGTTAGGCTAAGGGTAAGTGTAAGGTTTAGATTTAGGCTAAGGGTAAGTGTAGCAGAAAGGGTAAGGTTTACGGTAAGGGTAAGTGTTAGGGTAAGGGTAAGGTTTAGGGTTAGGTTAAGGGTATGGGATCGGGTAAGGGTAAGGGTAAGGGTTACGGTAAGGGTAAGGGTTACGGTAATGTAAGGGTACGGGTTGAAGTATGTGTTAGAGTATGGGTTATGTTAAGGGTATGGGTTAGAGTAAGGGTTAGGGTAAGTGTAATGGTTAGGGTTAATTTTAGGGTGAGGGTGAGGGAAAAGTAAGGGTAAGTATTAGGTTAAGGTTAAGGGGAAGGTTAAGGTTAAGTGTAAGTTTTAGGGTAAGGGTTAATGTAAGGGTCAGAGTAAGGGTTCAGGTAAGGTTTAGGGTTAGGGTTAGGTTAAGGTTAAGTGTTAGGGTAAGGGTAAGTTGTATGGATAAGGATAAGTGTAAGGGATAGGGTAAGGGTAAGTGTTAGGGTAAGGGTAAGGTTAATGGTAACCATAAGTGTAAGGGGAAGGGGAAGGGGAAGTCTAAGGGTACGGGTCAGGGTAAAAGTTAGAGTAAGGCTTAGGGTTAGGGTTCGGTAAGGATAAGTGTTAGGGTAATGGTTACGGTTAATTTTAGGGTTATGGTGAGGGAAACGTAAGGGTATGTATTAGTTTAAGGGTAAGGTTAAAGTTAAGATTAAGTGTAAGGTTTAGGTTAAGGGTTAGGGTTAGGGTAAGGGTTAGGGTTAATGTAAGGGTCAGGGTAAGGGTTGGGGTAAGGTTTAGGTTAAGGGTAAAAGTAAGTATAATGGTAAGGGTAAGAGTGAAGGTTAGGGTAATGGTTAGATTTAGGTAAGGGTGAGGGTTAGGGTAAGGTTTAGAATTAGGCAAAGGGTAAGTGTAGCAGAAAGGGTAAGGTTTAGGATAAGGGTAAGAGTTAGGATAAGGGTAAGGTTTAGGGTTAGCTTAATAGTAAGGTTAAGGGTAATTGTACGAGTAATTGCTAGGGTAAGTGCAAGCGTAAGTGTACATGTAAGTGTTCTTGTATGGCTTATGATAAGGGTTAGGTTAAGGTTAAGGTTTATGTTAAGTGTAAGTGTAAGGGTAACAGAGACAGTAAAGGTAAGGGTAAGGGGAATGGTAAGGTTAAGGCTACAAGTACGTGTTAGGGTATGGGTTATGGTAAGGGTAAGGGTTAGGGTAAGGGTAAGTGTAAGGGTACGGGTCAGGGTAAGGGTTAGAGTTACGGTTAGGGTTAGGATAAGGGTAAGGGTTAGGGTAAGGGTTAGGGTTAAAGTCAGGAAAACGTATGCGTAAGTATTAGGTTAATGTTAAGGGTAAGGTTAAGGTTAAGAGTAAGTGTAAGGTTTAGGGTAAGGGTTAGGGTTAATGTAAGGGTCAGGGTTAAGGGCTGGGGTAAGGTTTAGGGTTAGGGTTAGGTTAAGGGTAAGTATTACGGTAAGGGTAAGTGTATGGATAAGGATAAGTGTAAGTGTTAGGGTAAGGGTAATGTTAAAGGTAACAGTAAGTGTAAGGAGAAGGGTGAGGGTAAGAGTAAGGGTATTGGTAATGATAAGGGTGAGGGTTACAGTAAGGGTAAGTGTAAGGTTTAGATTTAGGCTAAGGGTAAGTGTAGCAGAAAGGGTAAGGTTTACTGTAAGGTTTAAGGTTTCGCTTAGGTTAAGGGTAAGGGTAAGGGTAAGGGTAATTGTACGAGTAATTGCTAGGGTAAGTGTAAGCGTAAGTGTACATGTAAGTGTTGTTGTATGGCTTATGGTAAGGGTAAGATCAAGGGTAAGGTTTATGTTAAGGGTAAGTGTAAGGGTAATGGATAGAGTAAGGGTAAGGGTAAGGTTAAGGGTAACGGTAAGGTTAAAGGTACGAATTTGTGTTAGGGTATGGGTTATGGTATGGGTAGGAATTAGGGTAAGTATAAGGGTAAGGGTAAGTGTAAGGGTACAGGTCAGGGTAAGTGTTAGAGTAAGGGTTAGGGTTAGGGTTAGGGTAAGGTTAAGTGTTAGGGTAAGGGTTAGGGTTAGTTTTAGGGTTAAACTCAGGAAAACGCATGTGTAAGTATTAGGTTAATGTTAAGGGTGAGGTTAAGGTTAAGAGTAAGTGTAAGGTTTAGGGTAAGGGTTAGGGTTAATGTAAGGGTCAGGGTAAAGGTTGGGGTAAGGTTTAGGGTAAGGGTTAGGTTAGGGATAAGTGTTAGGGTAAGGGTAAGGTTAATGGTAACCGTAAGTGTAAAGGTAAGGGTTACGGTAAGGGTAAGAATAAGGGTATGGGTAATGGTAAGGGTGAGGTTAGGCTAAGGTTAAGTGTAAGGTTTAGATTTAGGCTAAGGGTAAGTGTAGCAGAAAGGGTAAGGTTTACGGTAAGGGTAAGTGTTAGGGTAAGGGTAAGGTTTAGGGTTAGGTTAAGGGTATGGGATCGGGTAAGGGTAAGGGTAAGGGTAAGGGTAAGGGTTACGGTAAGGGTAAGGGTTACGGTAATGTAAGGGTACGGGTAGAAGTATGTGTTAGAGTATGGGTTATGTTAGGGGTATGGGTTAGAGTAAGGGTTAGGGTAAGTGTAATGGTTAGGGTTAATTTTAGGGTGAGGGTGAGGGAAAAGTAAGGGTAAGTATTAGGTTAAGGTTAAGGGGAAGGTTAAGGTTAAGTGTAAGTTTTAGGGTAAGGGTTAATGTAAGGGTCAGAGTAAGGGTTCAGGTAAGGTTTAGGGTTAGGGTTAGGTTAAGGTTAAGTGTTAGGGTAAGGGTAAGTTGTATGGATAAGGATAAGTGTAAGGGATAGGGTAAGGGTAAGTGTTAGGGTAAGGGTAAGGTTAATGGTAACCGTAAGTGTAAGGGGAAGGGGAAGGGGAAGTCTAAGGGTACGGGCAGGGTAAAAGTCAGAGTAAGGCTTAGGGTTAGGGTTCGGTAAGGATAAGTGTTAGGGTAATGGTTACGGTTAATTTTAGGGTTATGGTGAGGGAAACGTAAGGGTATGTATTAGTTTAAGGGTAAGGTTAAAGTTAAGATTAAGTGTAAGGTTTAGGTTAAGGGTTAGGGTTAGGGTAAGGGTTAGGGTTAATGTAAGGGTCAGGGTAAGGGTTGGGGTAAGGTTTAGGTTAAGGGTAAAAGTAAGTATAATGGTAAGGGTAAGAGTGAAGGTTAGGGTAATGGTTAGATTTAGGTAAGGGTGAGGGTTAGGGTAAGGTTTAGAATTAGGCAAAGGGTAAGTGTAGCAGAAAGGGTAAGGTTTAGGATAAGGGTAAGAGTTAGGATAAGGGTAAGGTTTAGGGTTAGCTTAATAGTAAGGTTAAGGGTAATTGTACGAGTAATTGCTAGGGTAAGTGCAAGCGTAAGTGTACATGTAAGTGTTGTTGTATGGCTTATGATAAGGGTTAGGTTAAGGTTAAGGTTTATGTTAAGTGTAAGTGTAAGGGTAACAGAGACAGTAAAGGTAAGGGTAAGGGGAATGGTAAGGTTAAGGCTACAAGTACGTGTTAGGGTATGGGTTATGGTAAGGGTAAGGGTTAGGGTAAGGGTAAGTGTAGGGGTACGGGTCAGGGTAAGGGTTAGAGTTAGGGTTTGAGTTACGGTTAGGGTTAGGGTAAGGGTAAGGGTTAGGGTAAGGGTTAGGGTTAGTTTTAGGGTTAAAGTCAGGAAAACGTATG
This sequence comes from Netta rufina, assembly GCF_964035555.1. NCBI lineage: Eukaryota > Metazoa > Chordata > Aves > Anseriformes > Anatidae > Netta > Netta rufina. The sequence goes on from NC_140138.1 coordinate 515,001, forward strand.
CGTAAGTATTAGGTTAATGTTAAGGGTAAGGTTAAGGTTAAGAGTAAGTGTAAGGTTTAGGGTAAGGGTTAGGGTTAAGGTAAGGGTCAGGGTAAGGGCTGGGGTAAGGTTTAGGGTTAGGGTTAGGTTAAGGGTAAGTATTAAGGTAAGGGTACGGGTATGGATAAGGATAAGTGTAAGTGTTAGGGTAAGGGTAATGTTAAAGGTAACAGTAAGTGTAAGGAGAAGGGTTAGGGTAAGGGTAAGAGTAAGGGTATTGGTAATGATAAGGGTGAGGGTTACAGTAAGGGTAAGTGTAAGGTTTAGATTTAGGCTAAGGGTAAGTGTAGCAGAAAGGGTAAGGTTTACTGTAAGGTTTAAGGTTTCAGCTTAGGTTAAGGGTAAGGGTAAGGGTAAGGGTAAGGGTAAGGGTAAGGGTAAGGGTAAGGGTAAGGGTAAGGGTAAGGGTAAGGGTAAGGGTAAGGGTAAGGGTAAGGGTAAGGGTAAGGGTAAGGGTAAGGGTAAGGGTAAGGGTAAGGGTAAGGGTAATTGTACGAGTAATTGCTAGGGTAAGTGTAAGCATAAGTGTACATGTAAGTGTTGTTGTATGGCTTATGGTAAGGGTAAGGTCAAGGGTAAGGTTTATGTTAAGGGTAAGTGTAAGGGTAATGGATAGAGTAAGGGTAAGGGTAAGGTTAAGGGTAACGGTAAGGTTAAGGGTACAAATATGTGTTAGGGTATGGGTTATGGTATGGGTAGGAATTAGGGTAAGTATAAGGGTAAGGGTAAGTGTAAGGGTACAGGTCAGGGTAAGTGTTAGAGTAAGGGTTAGAGTTACGGTTAGGGTAAGGTTAAGTGTTAGGGTAAGGGTTAGGGTTAGTTTTAGGGTTAAAGTCAGGAAAACGCATGTGTAAGTATTAGGTTAATGTTAAGGGTGAGGTTAAGGTTAAGAGTAAGTGTAAGGTTTAGGGTAAGGGTTAGGGTTAATGTAAGGGTCAGGGTAAGGGTTGGGGTAAGGTTTAGGGTAAGGGTTAGGTTAGGGATAAGTGTTAGGGTAAGGGTAAGGTTAATGGTAACCGTAAGTGTAAAGGTAAGGGTAAGAATAAGGGTATGGGTAATGGTAAGGGGGAGGGTTAGGCTAAGGGTAAGTGTAAGGTTTAGATTTAGGCTAAGGGTAAGTGTAGCAGAAAGGGTAAGGTTTACGGTAAGGGTAAGTGTTAGGGTAAGGGTAAGGTTTAGGGTTAGGTTAAGGGTATGGGATCGGGTAAGGGTAAGGGTAAGGGTAAGGGTAAGGGTTACGGTAAGGGTAAGGGTAAGGGTTACGGTAAGGGTAAGGGTTACGGTAATGTAAGGGTACGGGTTGAAGTATGTGTTAGAGTATGGGTTATGTTAAGGGTATGGGTTAGAGTAAGGGTTAGGGTAAGTGTAATGGTTAGGGTTAATTTTAGGGTGAGGGTGAGGGAAAAGTAAGGGTAAGTATTAGGTTAAGGTTAAGGGGAAGGTTAAGGTTAAGTGTAAGTTTTAGGGTAAGGGTTAATGTAAGGGTCAGAGTAAGGGTTCAGGTAAGGTTTAGGGTTAGGGTTAGGTTAAGGTTAAGTGTTAGGGTAAGGGTAAGTTGTATGGATAAGGATAAGTGTAAGGGATAGGGTAAGGGTAAGTGTTAGGGTAAGGGTAAGGTTAATGGTAACCGTAAGTGTAAGGGGAAGGGGAAGGGGAAGTCTAAGGGTACGGGTCAGGGTAAAAGTTAGAGTAAGGCTTAGGGTTAGGGTTCGGTAAGGATAAGTGTTAGGGTAATGGTTACGGTTAATTTTAGGGTTATGGTGAGGGAAACGTAAGGGTATGTATTAGTTTAAGGGTAAGGTTAAAGTTAAGATTAAGTGTAAGGTTTAGGTTAAGGGTTAGGGTTAGGGTAAGGGTTAGGGTTAATGTAAGGGTCAGGGTAAGGGTTGGGGTAAGGTTTAGGTTAAGGGTAAAAGTAAGTATAATGGTAAGGGTAAGAGTGAAGGTTAGGGTAATGGTTAGATTTAGGTAAGGGTGAGGGTTAGGGTAAGGTTTAGAATTAGGCAAAGGGTAAGTGTAGCAGAAAGGGTAAGGTTTAGGATAAGGGTAAGAGTTAGGATAAGGGTAAGGTTTAGGGTTAGCTTAATAGTAAGGTTAAGGGTAATTGTACGAGTAATTGCTAGGGTAAGTGCAAGCGTAAGTGTACATGTAAGTGTTCTTGTATGGCTTATGATAAGGGTTAGGTTAAGGTTAAGGTTTATGTTAAGTGTAAGTGTAAGGGTAACAGAGACAGTAAAGGTAAGGGTAAGGGGAATGGTAAGGTTAAGGCTACAAGTACGTGTTAGGGTATGGGTTATGGTAAGGGTAAGGGTTAGGGTAAGGGTAAGTGTAAGGGTACGGGTCAGGGTAAGGGTTAGAGTTACGGTTAGGGTTAGGATAAGGGTAAGGGTTAGGGTAAGGGTTAGGGTTAGTTTTAGGGTTAAAGTCAGGAAAACGTATGCGTAAGTATTAGGTTAATGTTAAGGGTAAGGTTAAGGTTAAGAGTAAGTGTAAGGTTTAGGGTAAGGGTTAGGGTTAATGTAAGGGTCAGGGTAAGGGCTGGGGTAAGGTTTAGGGTTAGGGTTAGGTTAAGGGTAAGTATTACGGTAAGGGTAAGTGTATGGATAAGGATAAGTGTAAGTGTTAGGGTAAGGGTAATGTTAAAGGTAACAGTAAGTGTAAGGAGAAGGGTGAGGGTAAGAGTAAGGGTATTGGTAATGATAAGGGTGAGGGTTACAGTAAGGGTAAGTGTAAGGTTTAGATTTAGGCTAAGGGTAAGTGTAGCAGAAAGGGTAAGGTTTACTGTAAGGTTTAAGGTTTCGGCTTAGGTTAAGGGTAAGGGTAAGGGTAAGGGTAAGGGTAATTGTACGAGTAATTGCTAGGGTAAGTGTAAGCGTAAGTGTACATGTAAGTGTTGTTGTATGGCTTATGGTAAGGGTAAGATCAAGGGTAAGGTTTATGTTAAGGGTAAGTGTAAAGGTAATGGATAGAGTAAGGGTAAGGGTAAGGTTAAGGGTAACGGTAAGGTTAAAGGTACAAATTTGTGTTAGGGTATGGGTTATGGTATGGGTAGGAATTAGGGTAAGTATAAGGGTAAGGGTAAGTGTAAGGGTACAGGTCAGGGTAAGGGTTAGAGTAAGGGTTAGGGTTAGGGTAAGGTTAAGTGTTAGGGTAAGGGTTAGGGTTAGTTTTAGGGTTAAACTCAGGAAAACGCATGTGTAAGTATTAGGTTAATGTTAAGGGTGAGGTTAAGGTTAAGAGTAAGTGTAAGGTTTAGGGTAAGGGTTAGGGTTAATGTAAGGGTCAGGGTAAGGGTTGGGGTAAGGTTTAGGGTAAGGGTTAGGTTAGGGATAAGTGTTAGGGTAAGGGTAAGGTTAATGGTAACCGTAAGTGTAAAGGTAAGGGTTACGGTAAGGGTAAGAATAAGGGTATGGGTAATGGTAAGGGTGAGGTTAGGCTAAGGTTAAGTGTAAGGTTTAGATTTAGGCTAAGGGTAAGTGTAGCAGAAAGGGTAAGGTTTACGGTAAGGGTAAGTGTTAGGGTAAGGGTAAGGTTTAGGGTTAGGTTAAGGGTATGGGATCGGGTAAGGGTAAGGGTAAGGGTTACGGTAAGGGTAAGGGTTACGGTAATGTAAGGGTACGGGTAGAAGTATGTGTTAGAGTATGGGTTATGTTAGGGGTATTGGTTAGAGTAAGGGTTAGGGTAAGTGTAATGGTTAGGGTTAATTTTAGGGTTAGGGTGAGGGAAAAGTAAGGGTACGTATTAGGTTAAGGTTAAGGGTAAGGTTAAGGTTAAGTGTAAGTTTTAGGGTAAGGGTTAATGTAAGGGTCAGAGTAAGGGTTCAGGTAAGGTTTAGGGTTAGGGTTAGGTTAAGGTTAAGTGTTAGGGTAAGGGTAAGTTGTATGGATAAGGATAAGTGTAAGGGATAGGGTAAGGGTAAGTGTTAGGGTAAGGGTAAGGTTAATGGTAACCGTAAGTGTAAGGGGAAGGGGAAGGGGAAGTCTAAGGGTACGGGTCAGGGTAAAAGTCAGAGTAAGGCTTAGGGTTAGGGTTCGGTAAGGATAAGTGTTAGGGTAATGGTTACGGTTAATTTTAGGGTTATGGTGAGGGAAACGTAAGGGTATGTATTACTTTAAGGGTAAGGTTAAAGTTAAGATTAAGTGTAAGGTTTAGGTTAAGGGTTAGGGTAAGGGTTAGGGTTAATATAAGGGTCAGGGTAAGGGTTGGGGTAAGGTTTAGGTTAAGGGTAAAAGTAAGTATGATGGTAAGGGTAAGAGTGAAGGTTAGGGTAATGGTTAGATTTAGGTAAGGGTGAGGGTTAGGGTAAGGTTTAGAATTAGGCAAAGGGTAAGTGTAGCAGAAAGGGTAAGGTTTAGGATAAGGGTAAGAGTTAGGATAAGGATAAGGTTTAGGGTTAGCTTAATAGTAAGGTTAAGGGTAATTGTACGAGTAATTGCTAGGGTAAGTGCAAGCGTAAGTGTACATGTAAGTGTTGTTGTATGGCTTATGATAAGGGTTAGGTTAAGGTTAAGGTTTATGTTAAGTGTAAGTGTAAGGGTAACAGAGACAGTAAAGGTAAGGGTAAGGGGAATGGTAAGGTTAAGGCTACAAGTACGTGTTAGGGTACGGGTTATGGTAAGGGTAAGGGTTAGGGTAAGGGTAAGTGTAAGGGTACGGGTCAGGGTAAGTGTTAGAGTAAGGGTTAGAGTTACGGTTAGGGTTAGGGTAAGGGTAAGGGTTAGGGTAAGGGTTAGGGTTAGTTTTAGGGTTAAAGTCAGGAAAACGTATGCGTAAGTATTAGGTTAATGTTAAGGGTAAGGTTAAGAGTAAGTGTAAGGTTTAGGGTAAGGGTTAGGGTTAATGTAAGGGTCAGGGTAAGGGCTGGGCTAAGGTTTAGGGTTAGGGTTAGGTTAAGGGTAAGGATTAGGGTAAGGGTAAGGGTATGGATAAGGATAAGTGTAAGTGTTAGGGTAAGGGTAATGTTAAAGGTAACAGTAAGTGTAAGGAGAAGGGTTAGGGTAAGGGTAAGAGTAAGGGTATTGGTAATGATAAGGGTGAGGGTTACAGTAAGGGTAAGTGTAAGGTTTAGATTTAGGCTAAGGGTAAGTGTAGCAGAAAGGGTAAGGTTTACTGTAAGGTTTAAGGTTTCGGCTTAGGTTAAGGGTAAGGGTAAGGGTAAGGGTAATTGTACGAGTAATTGCTAGGGTAAGTGTAAGCGTAAGTGTACATGTAAGTTTTGTTGTATGGCTTATGGTAAGGGTAAGGTCCAGGGTAAGGTTAAGGGTAATTGTAAGGGTAATGGATAGAGTAAGGGTAAGGGTGAGGTTAAGGGTAACGGTAAGGTTAAGGGTACAAATATGTGTTAGGGTATGGGTTATGGTACGGGTAAGAATTAGGGTAAGTATAAGGGTAAGGGTAAGTGTAAGGGTACAGGTCAGGGTAAGTGTTAGAGTAAGGGTTAGGGTTAGGGTTAGGGTAAGGTTAAGTGTTAGGGTAAGGGTTAGGGTTAGTTTTAGGGTTAAACTCAGGAAAACGCATGTGTAAGTATTAGGTTAATGTTAAGGGTGAGGTTAAGGTTAAGAGTAAGTGTCAGGTTTAGGGTAAGGGTTAGGGTTAATGTAAGGGTCAGGGTAAGGGTTGGGGTAAGGTTTAGGGTAAGGGTTAGGTTAAGGATAAGTGTTAGGGTAAGGGTAAGGTTAATGGTAACCGTAAGTGTAAAGGTAAGGGTTACGGTAAGGGTAAGAATAAGGGTATGGGTAATGGTAAGGGCGAGGGTTAGGCTAAGGGTAAGTGTAAGGTTTAGATTTAGGCTAAGGGTAAGTGTAGCAGAAAGGGTAAGGTTTACGGTAAGGGTACGTGTTAGGGTAAGGGTAAGGTTTAGGGTTAGGTTAAGGGTATGGGATCGGGTAAGGGTAAGGGTAAGGGTAAGGGTTACGGTAAGGGTAAGGGTAAGGGTTACGGTAAGGGTAAGGGTTACGGTAATGTAAGGGTACAGGTAGAAGTATGTGTTAGAGTATGGGTTATGTTAAGGGTATGGGTTAGAGTAAGGGTTAGGGTAAGTGTAATGGTTAGGGTTAATTTTAGGGTGAGGTTGAGGGAAAAGTAAGGGTAAGTATTAGGTTAAGGTTAAGGGGAAGGTTAAGGTTAAGTGTAAGTTTTAGAGTAAGGGTTAATGTAAGGGTCAGAGTAAGGGTTCAGGTAAGGTTTAGGGTTAGGGTTAGGTTAAGGTTAAGTGTTAGGGTAAGGGTAAGTTGTATGGATAAGGATAAGTGTAAGGGATAGGGTAAGGGTAAGTGTTAGGGTAAGGGTAAGGTTAATGGTAACCATAAGTGTAAGGGGAAGGGGAAGGGGAAGTCTAAGGGTACGGGTCAGGGTAAAAGTTAGAGTAAGGCTTAGGGTTAGGGTTCGGTAAGGATAAGTGTTAGGGTAATGGTTACGGTTAATTTTAGGGTTATGATGAGGGAAACGTAAGGTTATGTATTAGTTTAAGGGTAAGGTTAAAGTTAAGATTAAGTGTAAGGTTTAGGTTAAGGGTTAGGGTTAGGGTAAGGGTTAGGGTTAATGTAAGGGTCAGGGTAAGGGTTGGGGTAAGGTTTAGGTTAAGGGTAAAAGTAAGTATAATGGTAAGGGTAAGAGTGAAGGTTAGGGTAATGGTTAGATTTAGGTAAAGGTTAGGATAAGGGTAAGGTTTAGAATTAGGCAAAGGGTAAGTGTAGCAGAAAGGGTAAGGTTTACGGTAAGGTTTAAGGTTTAGGGTTAGGTTAAGGGTAAGGGTAAGGGTACGGGTCAGGGTAAGGGTTAGAGTAAGGGTTTGAATAAGGGTAAGGGTAAGGGTTAGGATAAGTGTAAGGGTGCAAGCAAGGATTAGGGCAAGTGTAAGTGTAAGGGTAATAGAAAGGGTTAGGGTAAGTTTAAGGGTAAGGGAAAGTGTTAGGATATGTTTTAGGGGATGCAGAAGGGTAAGGGTTAGGTTTAGTGTAAGGGGAAGGGGAAGGTAAGGGGAAGGGTTGGAGTAAGGAATAGGGTAAGGGTAAGGTTATGGTTAAAGGAAAGAGTAAGGGTAAGGAAAAAGTAAAGGTAAGGATTTGGGTAATGGTAAGGGTGAGAAGGGTTAGGGTAAGGGTTACGGTAAGGGTTAGGTAACGCAGTGTACAACCTGGGACGTCACACGCAGAGCTGCCTCTGGCAAGGGTACAGATGAGGAACAGATGTAGCAGTTGTTGTGTTGTAGGTCTCACTGTTCCTCTAAGCATCCCCCCTCTGTCTTTTAGAGGTGTTGTAGCTGTTTGAAGAGGGTAGATTGAAGCATCTGCCTCGGGGACTGGTAAGCGGCAGAGGTAAGGGAGCAGATGAGAGTAACTTACCTAGTTGTGCTGTGTCTTTGGATGCTGCATAGGCCTATGCGTTTCTTTTTCTTTCACAGGTGTCTCGCACAGGCTCAAAGGAGCAAACTGCACTCTGAAGAGCTGTGTAAGAAGAGGGGCTGGTCATGAGCTGGGTTGGAGCAGAACGACCAAGTAGCACAAGGTGACTATGAAAGGTGTCCGTCTTGCTTTGCAGGTGCCGTGGCAGGCTCTCCACAGAAGTGGATAAGGATATGAGATAAGGCCAGAGAGCGACAAGGAGCGGCACGTGCAGGGATGGTTTTGAAGCGCTGCGGTGGCTTACTCTTCTGTTCATCAGGTGCCACAGGCAAGGTGGATTGTAACATCAGTCGTTATATTTGCATGAAAGCAGTTCACTTGAATGCCACAGTGCATCTGAGTAGGGTGTTCTAGCAGAACAAGCTTGTCTGGCACAGCGGTGCCTGATGGCAGTGTGTTTCCTCAGGTGAAGAGGTGCCTGAAGCCCCATCCTATCTAGCCTGCACACAATTATCTGAGAATGAAAGCTGCTTTCCAGTAATTCAGAAAGCCAAGTTACGTCTCAGCCTTGAGCATCTCGGGCTTTTGGGCCTGTCTGTAACATTTGGCACCAGCACTAATACTTTTTTTGGCATATGTTTAGCGTTTGGGGCCTGTGTCTGGGATTTGGGCCCTGTCTTGAACCACTGGGGCTTTGTCCTGGGTTTTGGAGCCTGCCTCTAAAGTTCAGGGCCTGTGATTAGGCTTTTGGGGTCTGTGTCTGGGGGCCGGTATCTGGGGGCAAGGGGGGAGCTGCTTGTAGACCCTTGGGGCCAGCATTGAGGGGGTTGAGAGCTGACTCTACACCTTTGGGGCCTGCTTCTGGGGGCGGGGGGGGGTTGAGACCAGCATCTGGGGGAGGGGTGGGAGCTCTTTGTATTCCTTTGGAGCCTGTGTCGGGGGGGTGGGGGGGTGGGGGGGAAGGGGAGGGTTGGTTGGGAGCTGCTTGTACACTGTTGGAGCCTGGGTTGAGGGAGGAGGTTTGGAGCTGCTTCTACACCTTTGGGCCTGGCATCGGGGGTAGGGGGTTGGGTGCTGGTTGTAGGGGCCTGTGTTTGGGGGGGGGGCTTGGGACCTGCGTCTGGGGGAGGGGTGGGAGCTGCTTGTACACCTTTGGGGCCTGCATCTGTGGGGGGTCAGGGCCTGTGTCTAGCGGGCTGGGAACTGCTTGTACAATGTAGGAATCTGTTTCTGCAGGGTGGCTGGGAGCTGTTTGTACAACTTTGGGGCCAGCATCTGGGGGTGGCTGGGAGCTGCCTGTACACTGTAGGGGCCAGTGGGTCTTGGGCCAGTGTCTGGGTGGAGTCCATTTCTTGGGAGGGGGTGGTGGGGTAGGAGCTGCTTGTGGGCAGTTGGGGTCTGCATCTGGGTGTGGTTGGTGCCTGCTTCTGTTGGCAGTTTGCGGCCTGCTTGTAGACTTGTGCAGCCTGGGTTTGGGGGCTTTTCTGTAACGTCTGGGGCCTGCATTTTTGCTTTGGGATGCATCTTGAGCTTTTGAGGCCTAGCAGTAGCATTTGGGGCCTGCATCTGGGGCTTTTCTGTAGCATTTTGGTTGCGTATTTGTGATTTGGGGCCTGTATCCAGGGTTTTGCCTTTTTTGTAGTTTCCATCTTTGTGTGTGTGTGTTTCGTTGTTGGTTGTCTGGGGTTAGGGGCAGTTTGGGGTTTGGATTAAGGTCAGTGTCATTAGCGTTAGGGGGTTGAAAATAAGGGTTAGGGTTGTGGTTAGAGTTGTTAGGTTTAAGGGGAATAAGGATTTCAGGGTAAGGGGATCAAGGTTGTGGGAATAAAAATGTTGTTTTTGCGCAGTTACATCCTGTAGAGGGAAGGAAAGTGGTATTGAGATATGCTTGCAGTGATAAGACAGCTTAACAGTGTGAAATGAGTTCATCTGATTCGTGTCAATATGGAACAATGCTAGGGCCGCATGATATGATGAAAAGTCTGAGAAAACCAGAGTGGTTAATATATATAGTTCTTGTATCTTGCAAAGGAATGGTCCAGCAATTCGGGTCAATAGGGGATAAGAGAACAAAGGGGTTTCAGAATAACTGCTAACTATTACAACTGCTACATGGGACACTATGCAAGTGTCTGCCATCCAGCCAAGATGGACAAAGGAGAAGGACAAGGGAAAAGCCTGGGAGGAAGACTACGAGCCTTCAGTACGAGCGGCCCCCAGAGGGACCACCGGAGACTGATAACGCCTGCACCAGTGGGAGGGTTTGGATTCTGGGAACTAATTAGAATAACCCCGCCTTTTGTAGAAGTAGTAATGAATATGTATTAGCCTAGCAGCATAAAGACCAGCCGCCTGATGTAACTTGTGTGCGTCTTGGTGGAGCAGAGACTCCTGGCGCACCCAGCGCTGCTTGCTTACCTCTATTCACTTAATAAATTGTAAATTTCAATTGCAATCCTATTTGGGACCCAGTCATTTATTACAAGTGGGGGCTCGTCCAGGAGGGCTTTGGTTCCTGATTTCTGGTTTGATCTAGGAGAGGCACCCCCACCATTTGGTGGCTGCTCTTTGAGTCAGGTCGGAACTAATGGCATCTTGAACCTGAATAAAGGTAAACAAAGTTTCTGATTCTTTTTTTCAGCTCCCTTGCCAGCTGCAGCACTATATTTTGCCCGTAATTGTGTGTGTGAAGATCCGAACGAAGATGACGGAGTCGTAAGCATTTAAAGCGTATACCGTTCGGTTGGGTGGGGTTCGGTTGCCTGTGTGTGTAAGAGTGTGACTGAGATGGAACTTAGTTCCGAAGCGATTGTGGAGGTCTTCTAATCGCGGTTCCAATCTCCCGCGAGGGACTTGGCCGGTGAAGGACCGAAGGGATTCCTATAGGATTTGTGGGTGTGTGATAGGTCCTCGACCCCCTGCAAGACACTCTTACTAAGGTAACCAAGGGCTGTGGGAATTGCCATAGTAAAATTCCTAGATGGGTCAGACAAAATCGAAGACCAGAGACCAGAAGAAAGGGAGCAAATTACCAGTCATACCACCAGAAAGTCCATTAGGAATAACAATTAGAAATTGGAATGATAGGGACCCCAGAAAAGGAAAAAGTAAATTAAAAATGGTCCAGTACTGTGTGACAGAATGGCCAAAGGAGCCTTTTAGACTACATGTCTTTTGGCCTGTTTTTGGATCCTTCGAAGACTGGATTTGCCAGGCCTTAAATATCCATGTTAATTCAAAGGAACCTTTTAGCCAGGAAGAAAGTGATTATGCAGGATTATGGATCAGGAGGACTTCAGGTCCTTTTCCAGCCTCAATATTTACACTAAAAGCAGGTAAGAAATTTGAAGAACAAGAAGAACATGAAAAAGAAAAGATAAACGTGAGCCGTTGGATAAGCTACCACCTCCATATCCTAACAATCCACCCTCGGCGGCTCCCCCTCCGGTGGCTGTGGTATCGCCACCAGTACCACCGTTGCCCCAGCTTCCACCACCAACAGCACCAGAATTAGACCGACCTCCGGCCGCATGCAGGAGAAGTAGGACGGACGTATCTGAGAGGGCTTCTCTATATCCCTTAAGGGAGGTAACTGGTGTATAACTGGTGCGCGTCTTGGTGGAGCAGAGACTCCCGGCGTACCCAGCACTGTTTGCTTACCTCTATTCATTCAGTGAATTGTAAACTTTGATTGTAATCCTATTTGGGACTTTTATTTATTATAACAGACAACCTTGTAAAACGCAGACAACCAGAATCCTTACAGCAATTAGGTGGAAATCACGGCGTAAGAAACATTACCACCTCAAAGAGTAAAAACCTCAAAAGAAATGTGACTTGTAACAGGCCAGCAGCTGTGTATTTTCTGTGAAGCACCAGCTAGATTATGAACCTTGAATAGCACAGTTAAAGGGGAAACAGGGGAGGGTCCCGGTCCTCGGCAGAAAAAAAAAGTGTATAAACTGTGTATGGAATTAGTAGGCACCCTCCTGCTTGTGGGACACCCGCCATTGTAATCTCGAATAATAATGCTACTGTACTGAGATCCTCGACTCAGCCTATGCTATTTGCTACAGATTGATTCGGGGTTTTAAGGTTTCAGGGATTGAGCACTAGGGTTGGGTTTCAGGGTAAGGGGTTTCAGGGTTTATGTTTAGGATTTTAAGGTTTTTAGGGTTGGAGTTTTAACGGTTAGGGTTTTAAGGATTTGGGGGTTAGGGTTTTAAGGGTTTCAGGGTTAGCGTGTTAGGGTATTAGAGTTTTTTGGGTTGTAGTGTTGATATGTTTTTTAGGGTTAGAGTCTTAAGGTTTTATTTTTGGTCAGTTATTTACGGTTAGGGTTTTAAGATCTTTTTTTTTTTTTTTTTTTTTTTTTCAGGTTAGGTTCTCCAGGGCCAGGGTTTTGAGTATCCTAATTTTGGGGGTTTGGATTTTGAGCATCTTAATTTTGGGGGTTAGGCTTTTGTGCGCCCTAATTTTTTGGGATAGGCTTTCAAGCATCCTAAGTAGTTGGGTTAGGGTTTTGAGCATCTTAATATTTTGGGTCTGGGTAATGAGCATCCTCAGTTTTCAGGATAGGGTTTTGAGCATCTTAATGTTTCCAGGATAGGGTTTGGAGCGTCCTAATGTTTTGGGTTGGGGCTTTGAGCTTCCTAATGTTTTTGGGTTAGCGCATTGAGCGTCCTGTTTTCGGGATAGGGTTTGGAGCGTCCTAGTGTTTCCGGGATAGGGTTTTGAGCGTCCAAAGTTTTTGTGTTTGGGTTTTGAGCGTCCAAAGTGTTATAAGTTGTCCCCTTAATTAATTTTCAGAGAGCATTGTATTAATCATAGAAAGGAATTTATTGAGTAAGCAAACATCAAGCAAAACAGCACTGGGCAGCCGGGGAGTCTCAGCTCCGCCAACGGCACGCACCTCACCCCTGCCAGGGTCCCTTTTTATACCTTGCTAATTCCGGGATTACGCAGCACATCCTGGTATATTCTGCGACTGCGCGCACTGTTGCGCGCAAAAGAATTTTTAAGAATTTAAATCTCTTTAAAAAGAAAATTAAGCAAAAGAATTTTCATAGTGTCTAGGCAAGCATTATGCAGCTCCTTACTTCAGCAGGGAGCTTTCGCAACTCCCGCTCCTCAAACAGAAGTCCTTGTTTTTATAATACAAAAGACAATGAACAAACATTTATGGTGTATTACCCTAAGTTTTTGGGTTAGGGTTTTTTGCGTCTTAATGTTTTGGGGTTAGGGTTTGGAGCGCCTTAAGTTTTTGGGCTAGGGCTTTGAGCATTCCTAACGTTTTGGGTTGGGTTTGGGTTTTGAGCATCCTAAGATTTTGGGTTGGGGGTTTTAGGCATAGGTCTTCAGGGGTTTAGTGTGGTAAATGGTTTGGGTTAGGTCTGTAGGGGTTCCGAGGTTTTTTGGATGTTAGGGCTTGAGGCTTTTTTTGTAAGGGCGGTGAGGGTTCCAGTGAGTGCTGGTAAATGCAGTTCTCGAGCACTCGGCCTGTGATTGGCCATGCTGGCTGTCCGGGGAATGCTGGTAGGTGTAGTTTTCCGGCACTGGGAGGCCATGTTGTGTGCCCAGAGCATGCCGGGAGATGTAGTTCTCGGGACTCCGGACTTCCGGGAGGCCATGTTGCTTACCCAGAGTATGCCGGGAAATGTAGTTGTCAGATTCGGGACTTCCGGGAGGCCATGTTGAATGCCCAGAGCATACCGGGAGATGTAGTTCTCGGGAACTAGGGTTAGGGTTAGGGGCTAGGGCTGGGGCTAGAGTTAGGGTTTCGGGTGAGGGTTGGGGTTGGGGGTTATTGTTAGGGTTAGTGGTTTAGGGTTAGGCTTAGAGGGTTATGGTTAGGGGTCGGTTTAGAGGGTTAGGGTAAGGGTTAGGGTTTGGGACTGTGGTTAGGCTTAGGGTAAGGGTTAGGCTGAGAGTATTAGGGTTAGGGTTCAGGTTCAGATTAGGGTAAGGGTAAGGGTTAGGGCAAAGGTAAGTGTTAGGGTAAGGCTAAGGGTAAGGCTTAGGGTGAGGATAAGGTTTAGGGAAAGGGTTCGGTTTAGGGTAAGGGTTGGGGTAAGGGTTAGGGTAAGGGTAAGAGTTAGGGTAAAGGATAGAGTAATGGTAAGTACAAGGGTAGGGTAAGGGTAAGGATTAGGGTTAGGTTTAGGGTAAGAATAAGGGTAAGCTAATGGTTAGGATAAGGGTAAGGGTTAGGGTAAAGGTTTTCATTTGTTAAAGCTGAAACGCAGTATGCAATCTGGGACGTCACAGCCAGAACTGCCTATGGCAAGGTGAGAGAGGAAAAGATGGAGCAGATGTTCTACTCCTATTTTTTCTTTATACGTAAATAAAAGTTTGAGCTAATTCCAGTTGGAAGAGTTCCAATTACTTGCTTGGTCATAATGTCTTTTAATATTGAAAGCTGCAGCAAAAGCATGGGGATTTTTGCTTCTAGAAACACCCTAGTTCTCTTGTCTGCACTATGCATGCTTTTGAGCTAAAACTGATTAAAAAATAAAAAGAAAAATCACACACACACACAAAAGAAAAAAAAAAACAAAACTCACCACAGCTGCTGCTGCTCTCTTCCTACTTCCTTGTGCTTTGCCCCTACCCTTCCCAGGTGATTGGGTTTGGGTGCTAGTCGGGGCCAAATGGTATATGAGTCCCAGACATCCCCTCAGAGAGCTCATTCTGCTTGGGCTGCTCTTTGGGGTGTTTGTTTTTCCTTCGGTCAGTTGCAGGCGTCTTCAGGTGGATGAGAGTTTATGGACTGATGCGTTTCCAAGTAGCGAGGGGTACGCACATCTTTTTGAGGTAACAGCTAGTAGGATCTGTTAGAATAAACTAATGTAGTATTGATGCCTTTATTGCATGCAGTTCTTTATCAGGTGAGTAACTGTTGCGAGTAACTGAAGTCAATGTTACTTGGTGTGTTTGCTATGCAGTGCCTGTGCGGACTATTGCACGAGACACAGCTTTCTGACATCTGGCCCAGCAACTACTAAATAAGGGGAGGGGAGAAGCTGAAGAACGACCAAAGGACAAAGCCTGGGAGGAAGACTACGAGCCTTCAGTACGAGCGGCCCCCAGAGGGACCACCGGAGACTGATAACGCCTGCACCAGTGGGAGGGTTTGGATTCTGGGAACTAATTAGAATAACCCTGCCTTTTGTAGAAGTAGTAATGAATATGTATTAGCCTAGCAGCATAAAAACCAGCCGCCTGATGTAACTTGTGTGCGTCTTGGTGGAGCAGAGACTCCTGGCACACGCAGCGCTGTTTGCTTACCTCTATTCCTTTAATAAATCATAAACATTAATTGTAAGCCTATTTGGGACTCGGTCATTTATGACAAGTGGGACCTCCCGATGGGTGGAAGCTGTCGGGATAGCTCGGGATGCTGAGGCGTGGTGCTGCAAGGAGGTTGGTGGTCGGTGGCGCCCTGGGGCAGGCCGAATTGGGAGGGGGCGAGGCGGCGGGTGGTCGGTGGCTTCTGTGGAAAAGGCGCTTGTATGGGGGGCTGCGCTTTCAGAGGAACCTTGACAGGCTGCATATAGGGGCAGGCAGGAACCTTTTGAAGTTCAGGAGAGGGAAATGCCAAGCCCTACCCCTAGGGAGAAACACCTCTGTTTACCAGCACTGGCTAGCTCGATACTGAATAAGCATTTCTTCATGGAAGGGGTGCTTTGCTATTAGATCAGGCTGCCCGGGGAAGTGGTAAGAGACCCGATCCTTAAAAGTATTGAAGAGACATGTGGACATAGCCCGGGAGTCCGGCCTCCGGCAGAGCGGGAGCTGGCTCTTCCGAGCCCCTGTGCTCCGGTCTTGTGCGACGCGTTTGCAAGCAGCACCGGGTGCCGCGTCCGACATCGGACGGTTCGGGGACGGCGATTCCGGGGCCGTCGGCTAGCGGGGGCCGGCTATCTCGTGTCCCGGGGATCCGAAATCAGGGGGCGTGGGGGCCGGCCGTGCAGTGAAGCGGGGGGCTGGCGTCCGCCGGCTTCCCAGAGAGCGGGCTTTCGGTGCCGTGCGGTTCGGTGGCCGGCCGTCCCGAAACCCTGGGCACCGGTCTTGTGCTAGACTCAGCGGGGTCCGGGGCCGAACTTGGCTTCTCGGGGCCGGCGGTCCCGGTGTCCAGGTGTCCCGCCTCTGGCGGCGCGGGGCCGGCTGTCCCTAGCAGCTGGGCTCCCAAGAGCTTCTGGGCTCCCAAGCGTCGCCCAAGACCGGATCCCAGAGAATCGGGACGGCCGGCCACACCGCTGCGACTTGCACAAGCGTCTCCCGACAACGGAGCCCAGGGGCTTGCGAGGGTCAGATTCCGCGCCCCGGGATAGAGAAACGGGGAGCGCGGGTCGGCCGGCCGCAGCTTCGCACGGGACCGAACCCCCTGTCTCCGGGACGGCCAGACCCCGAGCCGGCAGACAGCAGCCTCCCGCTTCAAGGCACAGTCGATCCCCAACCCGCCCGAGTTCTGATCGCCGGGACACGGGACAGCCGGCCGCGCCGCCCGAGGCCGGTCACCTGGAGCCCGGGACCACCGTCCCTGACAAAGCCAAAGTCGGACCCGGACCCCGGTGCGGCTAGCACACGCGTCGCCCAGGACCGCAGCCTAGGACCTCGGGACGGTCGCATCCCGCGCCTCCGGCAGGAGCTACCCGGGAGGGCAGGACGGCCTGCCGCAGCTCCGCAAGAGACCGAACCTGCTGGATTCCGGGACGGCCAGAGCCCGAGCCGGTGGGCAGCAGCCTCCCGCTTCACAGCTCGGCAAGCACCCACGTCGCCCGACTTCGGACCCACGGGACAGCCGGCACCCGTGCCGACGGAGGCCAGACACACGGGCCTCGGGACCACCGTCCCCGAGCCTCCATAGGTCGGACCCGGACCCCTTGTGTTGGGGCTGTCTGAGCTGGAGTCACCTTTTCCCTGCAGCAGCCCGCACAGTGCTGTACTCTGCATTCGTAGCTGGAACAGCACTGATATCACTCCAGTGTTGTGTCTGCATAGTGCTGGCACAGCATCAGGACTCCTTCCATGCCCCCAAGAGCCAGCAGGCTGGGGTGGGCAAGTGATGGGGAGGGGACGTTATCGGGCCAGCTGACCTAAACCAACCAAAGGGATATTCTGTAACACCCGATGTTCTGTAACACTCAGCAAGAAAAGGGGGGGCTCTCGTGGGGGAGGGGGCTGTTCCTCCTGAACATCCACTACGCGTTTGAGGCCCTGCTTCCCAGGACGTGGCCGAACACCGCTCGCTGATGGGAAGTAGAGAATAATTTTTTCTCTCTCTGTGCTTCCATGCGGACTTATTGTTTCTTTGGTTCCTTTTCTCCCCATTCCCTTTCCCTTTAATTATACCTTTCTTATTTGAAACCTCGAGTTCTCTGTGTTGTATTTTCTCCCCCTTCCTCTTTGAGGAGAGGGGGAGTGAGAGAGCGGTTGTTGTGCAGTTCGGCTGCCCACCTGAGTAAAACCACCACAGTTCTTTTTGGCGCCCAACGTGGGGCTCGAGGGTTGAGATAACAATAGTGTTGATTGAAGTATTTACAACTAACATATTGGTTGTCATAATGCTCGGTTTTCTGGTAATACTTTTCTGTGTGGATATGTTGTATGTAGCCCACTCTCTGTTTTCTTTTTTCCTTTACATCCGATCGGAGAAAATGTTGAAGTCTGTGCTTGTTTTTTTTTATCATGTTGTGCTGTAACATACTGGCCTTCAGTTTTGTTTGGTATTCAAGCCCGGCATTGTTATCCTCCTGGTCTCCTGGAGATTATCTTATTGAAAATATTAAGAATTACAGTGCCTTCTTTTTTGCCCCCAGCAGTCAATCAGTGAATAATATCGGGTGTGGTGCCTTCTACTTTTCTCCCTGTGGGCTAATTACAGCAGCCTTTCAGTATCTTGGATACCCCTGGTGAGATATTCTCCTCCTATTACTAGGTCTAGTGTTTGTCTTCTTCCCCAAGGCAAAGCAGTTTATTAAGAATATTATCCAAGGACCTGTCCCCAGACAAAGTTGTGGGTGGCAAGGTGTGTGGGGGGATTTGGGCAGGTACCTATCACGGTTTTCTCCTCCAATGGTTCTAAATTTCACCCCTGAACAAGTACAAAATCCAAGAAAGTTGGTAGAATGTTTGAAAGATGTATGCCCTGACCCTGGCAATAGTAGAGAACTCCACTAGCTGGCTGCACTCTGCTGGGGTCTGGCTTACGCCTATCACATGTCAATTAACATTGCCCAGCACCCTCAAGGGGATAGGGAGGTTCTTGAATTTGATGATGAGACAGCACACACTGTGACCACCCCAGAGGACCGACCATCTATGGTATCAGTCACCTTTTAACAGTCCTATATGGCCAGTGCGAAAGTCCAATGGCGAGTGGAGGCTAACAGTGGACTATCCGGGCCTGAATGAAGTCACACCACCACTGAGTGCTGCAGTGCCGGACATGCTGGAACTTCAGTATGAACTTGAATCGAAGGCAGCCAAGTGGTACGCCACAATTGATATCGCTAATGCATTTTTCTCCATCCCTCTAGCAGCAGCATGCAGGCCACAATTTGCTTTCACTTGGAGGGGCATTCAGTATACTTGGAATCGACTGCCCCAGGGGTGGAAACACAGCCCTGCCATCTGCCATGGACTGATCCAGACGACACTGGAACAGGGGAACGCTCCTGAACACCTGCAGTATATCGATGATATCATCGTATGGGGTAACACAGCAGAAGAAGTTTTTGGGAAAGGGAAGAAAATAATTCCAATTCTCCTGAAAGCTGGATTTGCCATTAAACAGAATAAGGTCAAGGGACCTGCACAGGAAATCCAGTTCTTGGACTGTTAAAAACTATGCTGCGAGCATTGGGTGCTGCGACATGGAAACATTAGGATAAAAATCTACCAGAGGCCACTTGGTTAGTTAACAACAGGGGGTCTGAAAGCCGTGCTGGTCCTGCTGAAGCAAAACCCCTACACACTGTGGGAGAAGCTAAAGTCACTGTAGTGCATGTGGGGAAGTGGATGGGGAAGGCGGTGTGGGTTGCCCCTGCCATGGGAAAAGGCAAACCCACTCGTGGGATTGTCTTTGCCCAAGGTCCACGGTACCTGGTGGGTGATGCAGAAAGATGGGGATATCAAGTGTGTGCCTCAAGGAGATTTAACACTGGGAGAAAATTAATCTTAAAGAGAAACACAGACATAAAAATGCTTCAATGGACAGAAAACTATTGTGATGAGACCATCTATATACTAAACTGACCTAATTGTGACACAAATGTTATGAAATAAGGGGTGGAAGTTGTGTTGGGTCTGTCTGAGCTGGAGTCACCTTTTCCCTGCAGCAGCCCGCACAGTGCTGTACTCTGCACTCGTAGCTGGAACAACACTGAAATCACTCCAGTGTTGTGTCTATTGCTGCATAGTGCTGGCACAGCATCAGGACTCCTTCCAAGTCCCCAAGAGCCAGGCACGGGTGCCGGCTGTCCCGTGTCCCGTGGGTCCGACCTCGGGCTGCGTGGGGTCCGGCCATCACGCTTCCCAGGGCTCCGGTCTTCGGCGACACATGTGTCAACCGCACCGGGTTCCCGGTACGACCTCGGACGGCTCTGGAGCTGTCTGTCCCTAGAACCTGTGCTCCGGTCTTGGGCGAGGCGTGTGCCAGACGCAGCGAGGTCCGGAGCCGACTTCGGGCGCTTTGAGGATGGTGATCCCCCCGGGGCACAGGATTCTGTCCTCCGGTGGCGCGGGTGCCAGTTGTCCCGTGTTCCGGGGGTCCGACCTCGGGCTGCGTGGGGTCCGGCCATCACGCTTCCCAGGGCTCCGGTCTTTGGAGACGCATGTGCCAAGCGCACCGGGTTCCCGGTCGGACCTCGGGCGGCGCGGGGCTGGCTGATCCTATAATCTGGACTCCGGTCTTTGCGATGCGTGTGCTGGACGCACTGGAGACCGTGTGTGACTTCGGGCGGTTCGGGGACGGCGATCCCGAGGCCCGTGTGTCCGGCCTCCGGCGGCGCGGGTGCCGGCTGTCCCGTGGGTCCGAAGTCGGGCGACGAACCGTGAGCCGGGCGATGAACCGTGAGCTTCACTGCCGAGCCGTGAAGCGGGAGGCTGCTGTCTGCCGGCTCGGGGTCTGGCCGTCCCGGAGACAGGGGGGTTCGGTCCCGTGCGAAGCTGCGGCCGGCCGACCCGCGCTCCCCGTTTCTCTATCCCGGGGCGCGGAATCTGACCCTCGCAAGCCCCTGGGCTCCGTTGTCGGGAGACGCTTGTGCTAGTCGCAGCGGTGTGGCCGGCCGTCCCGATTCTCTGGGATCCGGTCTTGGGCGACGCTTGGGAGCCCAGAAGCTCTTGGGAGCCCAGCTGCTAGGGACAGCCGGCCCCGCGCCGCCAGAGGCGGAACACCTGGACACCGGGACCGCCGGCCCCGAGAAGCCGAGTTCGGCCCCGGACCCCGCTGAGTCTAGCACAAGACCGGTGCCCAGGGTTTCGGGACGGCCGGCCACCGAACCGCACGGCACCGAAAGCCCGCTCTCTGGGAAGCCGGCGGACGCCAGCCCCCCGCTTCACTGCACGGCCGGCCCCCACGCCCCCTGAATTCGGATCCCCGGGACACGACATAGCAGGCCCCCGCTAGCCGACGGCCCCGGAATCGCCGTCCCCGAACCGGCCGATGTCGGACCCGGCACCCGGTGCTGCTTGCAAACGCGTCGCACAAGACCGGAGCACAGGGGCTCGGAAGAGCCAGCTCCCGCCCTGCCGGAGGCCGGACTCCCGGGCTATGTCCACATGTCTCTTCAATACTTTTAAGGATCGGGTCTCTTACCACTTCCCCGGGCAGCCTCTTCTAATAGCAAAGCACCCCTTCCATGAAGAAATGCTTATTCAGTATCGAGCTAGCCAGTGCTGGTAAACAGAGGTGTTTCTCCCTAGGGGTAGGGCTTGGCATTTCCCTCTCCTGAACTTCAAAAGGTTCCTGCCTGCCCCTATCTGCAGCCTGTCAAGGTTCCTCTGAATGCGCAGCCCCCCATACAAGCGCCTTTTCCACAGAAGCCACCGACCACCCGCCGCCTCGCCCCCTCCCAATTCGGCCTGCCCCAGGGCGCCACCGACCACCAACCTCCTTGCAGCACCACGCCTCAGCATCCCGAGCTATCCCGACAGCTTCCACCCATCGGGAGGTCCCACTTGTCATAAATGACCGAGTCCCAAATAGGCTTACAATTAATGTTTATGATTTATTAAAGGAATAGAGGTAAGCAAACAGCGCTGGGTGCGCCAGGAGTCTCTGCTCCACCAAGACACACACAAGTTACATCAGGCGGCTGGTTTTTATGCTGCTAGGCTAATACATATTCATTACTACTTCTACAAAAGGCAGGGTTATTCTAATTAGTTCCCAGAATCCAAACCCTCCCACTGGTGCAGGCGTTATCAGTCTCCGGTGGTCCCTCTGGGGGCCGCTCGTACTGAAGGCTCGTAGTCTTCCTCCCAGGCTTTGTCCTTTGGTCGTTCTTCAGCTTCTCCCCTCCCCTTATTTAGTAGTTGCTGGGCCAGATGTCAGAAAGCTGTGTCTCGTGCAATAGTCCGCACAGGCACTGCATAGCAAACACACCAAGTAACATTGACTTCAGTTACTCGCAACAGTTACTCACCTGATAAAGAACTGCATGCAATAAAGGCATCAATACTACATCAGTTTATTCTAACAGATCCTACTAACTGTTACCTCAAAAAGATGTGCGTACCCCTCGCTACTTGGAAACGTATCAGTCCATAAACTCTCATCCACCTGAAGAAGCCTGCAACTGACCGAAGGAAAAACAAACACCCCAAAGAGCAGCCCAAGCAGAATGAGCTCTCTGAGGGGATGCCTGGGACTCATATACCATTTGGCCCCGACTAGCACCCAAACCCAATCACCTGGGAAGGGTAGGGGCAAAGCACAAGGAAGTAGGAAGAGAGCAGCAGCAGCTGTGGTGTTTTTTTTTTTTTTTTTTTCTTTTGTGTGTGTGTGATTTTTCTTTTTATTTTTTAATCAGTTTTAGCTCAAAAGCATGCATAGTGCAGACAAGAGAACTAGGGTGTTTCTAGAAGCAAAAATCCCCATGCTTTTGCTGCAGCTTTCAATATTAAAAGACATTATGACCAAGCAAGTAATTGGAACTCTTCCAACTGGAATTAGCTCAAACTTTTATTTACGTATAAAGAAAAAAATAGGAGTAGAACATCTGCTCCATCTTTTCCTCTCTCACCTTGCCATAGGCAGCTCTGGCTGTGACGTCCCAGATTGCATACTGCGTTTCAGCTTTAACAAATGAAAACCTTTACCCTAACCCTTACCCTTATCCTAACCATTAGCTTACCCTTATTCTTACCCTAAACCTAACCCTAATCCTTACCCTTACCCTAATCCTTACCCCAACCCTTACCCTAAACCTAACCCTTTCCCTAAACCTTATCCTCACCCTAAGCCTTACCCTTAGCCTTACCCTAACACTTACCTTTGCCCTAACCCTTACCCTTACCCTAATCTGAACCCGAACCCTAACCCTAATACTCTCAGCCTAACCCTTACCCTAAGCCTAACTACAGTCCCAACCCCTAACCCTTACCCTAACCCTCTAAACCGACCCCTAACCTATCCCTAACCATAACCCTCTAAGCCTAACCCTAAACCACTAACCCTAACAATAACCCCCAACCCCAACCCTCACCCGAAACCCTAACTCTAGCCCCAGCCCTAGCCCCTAACCCTAACCCTAGTTCCCGAGAACTACATCTCCCGGTATGCTCTGGGCATTCAACATGGCCTCCCGGAAGTCCCGAATCCGACAACTACATTTCCCGGCATACCATGGGTACGCAACATGGCCTCCCGGAAGTCCGGAGTCCCGAGAACTACATCTCCCGGCATGCTCTGGGCACACAACATGGCCTCCCAGTGCCGGAAAACTACACCTACCAGCATTCCCCGGACAGCCAGCATGGCCAATCACAGGCCGAGTGCTCGAGAACTGCATTTACCAGCACTCACTGGAACCCTCACCGCCCTTACAAAAAAAGCCTCAAGCCCTAACATCCAAAAAACCTCGAAACCCCTACAGACCTAACCCAAACTATTTACCACACTAAACCCCTGAAGACCTATGCCTAAAACCCCTAACCCAAAATCTTAGGATGCTCAAAACCCAAACCCAACCCAAAACGTTAGGAATGCTCAAAGCCCTAGCCCAAAAACTTAGGGCGCTCCAAACCCTAACCCCAAAACATTAAGACGCAAAAAACCCTAACCCAAAAACTTAGGGTAATACACCATAAATGTTTGTTCATTGTCTTTTGTATTATAAAAACAAGGACTTCTGTTTGAGGAGCGGGAGTTGTGAAAGCTCCCTGCTGAAGTAAGGAGCTGCATAATGCTTGCCTAGACACTATGAAAATTCTTTTGCTTAATTTTCTTTTTAAAGAGATTTAAATTCTTAAAAATTCTTTTGCGCGCAACAGTGCGCGCAGTTGCAGAATATACCAGGATGTGCTGCGTAATCCCGGAATTAGCAAGGTATAAAAAGGGACCCTGGCAGGGGTGAGGTGCGTGCCGTTGGCGGAGCTGAGACTCCCCGGCTGCCCAGTGCTGTTTTGCTTGATGTTTGCTTACTCAATAAATTCCTTTCTATGATTAATACAATGCTCTCTGAAAATTAATTAAGGGGGCAACTTATAACACTTTGGACGCTCAAAACCCAAACCCAAAAACTTTGGACGCTCAAAACCCTATCCCGAAAACACTAGGACGCTCCAAACCCTATCCTGAAAACAGGACGCTCAAAGCCCTAACCCAAAAACATTAGGATGCTCCAAGCCCTAACCCAAAAACATTCGGATGCTCAAAACCCAAACCCAAAACATTAAGATGCTCCAAACCCTATCCGGAAAACATTAGGAAGCTCAAAGACCTATCCCAAAAACTTAGGACGCTCAAAACCCTATCCTGGAAACACTGAGATGCTCAGAACCCTATCCTGAAAATTTAGGACGCTCCAAACCCTAACCCAAAAACATTAGGACGCTCAAAGCCCCAACCCAAAACATTAGGACGCTCCAAACCCTATCCTGGAAACATTAAGATGCTCAAAACCCTA
This sequence comes from Netta rufina, assembly GCF_964035555.1. NCBI lineage: Eukaryota > Metazoa > Chordata > Aves > Anseriformes > Anatidae > Netta > Netta rufina. The sequence goes on from NC_140138.1 coordinate 538,516, forward strand.
TCCTGAAAACTGAGGATGCTCATTACCCAGACCCAAAATATTAAGATGCTCAAAACCCTAACCCAACTACTTAGGATGCTTGAAAGCCGATCCCAAAAAATTAGGGCACACAAAAGCCTAACCCCCAAAATTAAGATGCTCAAAACCCTGGCCCTGGAGAACCTAATCTGAAAAAAAAAAAAAAAAAAAAAAAAAAGATCTTAAAACCCTAACCGTAAATAACTGACCAAAAATAAAACCTTAAGACTCTAACCCTAAAAAACGTATCAACACTACAACCCAAAAAACTCTAATACCCTAACACGCTAACCCTGAAACCCTTAAAACCCTAACCCCCAAATCCTTAAAACCCTAACCGTTAAAACTCCAACCCTAAAAACCTTAAAATCCTAAACATAAACCCTGAAACCCCTTACCCTGAAACCCAACCCTAGTGCCCAATCCCTGAAACCTTAAAACCCTGAATCAATCTGTAGCAAATAGCATAGGCTGAGTCGAGGATCTCAGTACAGTAGCATTATTATTTGAGATTACAATGGCGGGTGTCCCACAAGCAGGAGGGTGCCTACTAATTCCATACACAGTTTATACACTTTTTTTTTCTGCCGAGGACCGGGACCCTCCCCTATTTCCCCTTTAACTGTGCTATTCAAGGTTCATAATCTAGCTGGTGCTTCACAGAAAATACACAGCTGCTGGCCTGTTACAAGTCACATTTCTGTTGAGGTTTTTACTCTTTGAGGTGGTAATGTTTCTTACGCCGTGATTTCCACCTAATTGCTGTAAGGATTCTGGTTGTCTGCGTTTTACAAGGTTGTCTGTTATAATAAATAAAAGTCCCAAACAGGATTACAATCAAAGTTTACAATTCACTGAATGAATAGAGGTAAGCAAACAGTGCTGGGTACGCTGGGAGTCTCTGCTCCACCAAGACGCGCACCAGTTATACACCAGTTACCTCCCTTAAGGGATATAGAGAAGCTCTCTCAGATACGTCAGTCCTACTTCTCATGCATGCGGCCGGAGGTCGGTCTAATTCTGGTGCTGTTGGTGGTGGAAGCTGGGGCAACGGTGGTACTGGTGGCGATAACACAGCCACCGGAGGGGGAGCCGCCGGGGGTGGATTGTTAGGATATGGAGGTGGTAGCTTATCCAACGGCTCACGTTTATCTTCTTTTTCTTTTTCATGTTCTTTTTGTTCTTCAAATTTCTTATCTGCTTTTAGTGTAAATATTGAGGCTGGAAGAGGACCTGAAGTCCTCCTGATCCATAATCCTGCATAATCACTTTCTTCCTGGCTAAAAGGTTCCTTTGAATTAACATGGATATTTAAGGCCTGGCAAATCCAGTCTTCAAAGGATCCAAAAACAGGCCAAAAGACATGTAGTCTTAAAGGCTCCTTTGGCCATTCTGTCACACAATACTGGACCATTTTTAATTTACTTTTTCCTTTTCTGGGGTCCCTATCATTCCAATTTCTAATCGTTATTCCTAATGGACTTTCTGGTGGTATGACTGGTAATTTGCTCCCTTTCTTCTGGTCTCTGGTCTTCGATTTTCTCTGACCCATCTAGGAATTTTACTATGGCAATTCCCACAGCCCTTGGTTACCTTAGTAAGAGTGTCTTGCAGGGGGTCGAGGACCTATCACACACCCACAAATCCTATAGGAATCCCTTCGGTCCTTCACCGGCCAAGTCCCTCGCGGGAGATTGGAACCGCGGTTAGAAGACCTCCACAATCGCTTCGGAACTAAGTTCCATCTCAGTCACACTCTTACACACACAGGCAACCGAACCCCACCCAACCGAACGGTATACGCTTTAAATGCTTACGACTCCGTCATCTTCGTTCGGATCTTCACACATAGAATTATTGGCAAAATATAGTGCTGCAGCTGGCAAGGGAGCTGAAAAAAAGAATCAGAAACTTTGCTTACCTTTATTCAGGTTCAAGATGCCATTAGTTCCGACCTGACTCAAACAGCAGCCACCAAATGGTGGGGGTGCCTCTCCTAGATCAAACCAGAAATCAGGAACCAAAGCCCTCCCGGACGAGCGCCCACTTGTAATAAATGACTGGGTCCCAAATAGGCTTACAATTAATGTTTATGATTTATTAAATTTACAATTTATTAAGTGAATAGAGGTAAGCAAGCAGCGCTGGGTGCGCCAGGAGTCTCTGCTCCACCAAGACGCACACAAGTTACATCAGGCGGCTGGTTTTTATGCTGCTAGGCTAATACATATTCATTACTACTTCTACAAAAGGCAGGGTTATTCTAATTAGTTCCCAGAATCCAAACCCTCCCACTGGTGCAGGCGTTATCAGTCTCCGGTGGTCCCTCTGGGGGCCGCTCGTACTGAAGGCTCGTAGTCTTCCTCCCAGGCTTTTCCCTTGTCCATCTCCTTTGTCCATCTTGGCTGGATGGCAGACACTTGCATAGTGTCCCATGCAACAGTTGTAATAGTTAGCAGTTATTCTGAAACCCCTTTGTTCTCTTATCCCCTATTGACCCGAATTGCTGGACCATTCCTTTGCAAGATACAAGAACTATATATATTAACCACTCTGGTTTTCTCAGACTTTTCATCATATCATGCGGCCCTAGCATTGTTCCATATTGACACGAATCAGATGAACTCATTTCACACTGTTAAGCTGTCTTATCACTGCAAGCATATCTCAATACCACCTTCCTTCCCTCTACAGGATGTAACTGCGCAAAAACAACATTTTTATTCCCACAGCCTTGATCCCCTTACCCTGAAATCCTTATTCCCCTTAAACCTAACAACTCTAACCACAACCCTAACCCTTATTATCAACCCCCTAACGCTAATGACACTGACCTTAATCCAAACCCCAAACTGCCCCTAACCCCAGACAACCAACAACGAAACACACACACACAAAGATGGAAACTACAAAAAAGGCAAAACCCTGGATACAGGCCCCAAATCACAAATACGCAACCAAAATGCTACAGAAAAGCCCCAGATGCAGGCCCCAAATGCTACTGCTAGGCCTCAAAAGCTCAAGATGCATCCCAAAGCAAAAATGCAGGCCCCAAACGTTACAGAAAGGCCCCCAAACCCAGGCTGCACAAGTCTACAAGCAGGCCCCAAACTGCCAACAGAAGCAGGCACCAACCACACCCAGATGCAGACCCCAACTGCCCACAAGCAGCTCCTACCCCACCACCCCCTCCCAAGAACTGGACTCCACCCAGACACTGGCCCAAGACCCGGGCCCGACCCCCGCCAACCCCCCTAACCTCCCCCTGACACAGGTGTACAAGCAGCTCACAACCCGCCCCTTCAGAGACCGGTCCCACTCCCCCCACCCCCCCCAAGACATGGGATGCGGAGGTGTACAACCAACTCCCAACTCCCTCCCCCTCAAAGGGAGGCCCCGAAGACCCCCAAATGGAGGCTCCTAGAGTGAACAAGCACCTCCCAACTCCCCCAGGCACAGGCCCACCCCCCCCCCAAACACAGGCCACAAAGGTGTATAAACAGCCCAGACCCCCCTCCAAGACCATGGCCCCTATAGTGTACAAGCAGCTCCCAACCACCCACAGATGCAGGCCCCAACCCTTCTCAAAAGGGAGGCACCTAGAATGCATGAGCAACTCCCAACCCCCCTAAACATAGGTCCAAAAGTGCACAAGCAGCTCCCAATCCCCCTCAAATACAGACCCCAAAAGTGTACAAGTAGCTCCCCCCCAGAGACAGGACCCAAAGGTGTACAACCAGTTCCCAACACCCCTGAGACACAGGCCCCAACCGCCCCCCAAGACACAGCGACCCAAATTCTACAAGCAGCTCCCAACCCCTGCCAGGCAGGCCCCCTACCCTATACAAGCAGCTCCCAACCCTCCCCCCCCCCGAGGGAGGCCCCCAAGCCCCCCACAAACACAGGCCCCTACAGTGTACAGGCAGCTCCCAGCCACCCCCAGATGCTGGCCCCAAAGTTGTACAAACAGCTCCCAGCCACCCTGCAGAAACAGATTCCTACATTGTACAAGCAGTTCCCAGCCCGCTAGACACAGGCCCTGACCCCCCACAGATGCAGGCCCCAAAGGTGTACAAGCAGCTCCCACCCCTCCCCCAGACGCAGGTCCCAAGCCCCCCCCCCAAACACAGGCCCCTACAACCAGCACCCAACCCCCTACCCCCGATGCCAGGCCCAAAGGTGTAGAAGCAGCTCCAAACCTCCTCCCTCAACCCAGGCTCCAACAGTGTACAAGCAGCTCCCAACCAACCCTCCCCTTCCCCCCCGCCCCCCGACACAGGCTCCAAAGGAATACAAAGAGCTCCCACCCCTCCCCCAGATGCTGGTCTCAACCCCCCCCCCCCCCCCCAGAAGCAGGCCCCAAAGGTGTAGAGTCAGCTCCCAACCCCCTCAATGCTGGCCCCAAGGGTCTACAAGCAGCTCCCCCCTTGCCCCCAGATACCGGCCCCCAGACACAGACCCCAAAAGCCTAATCACAGGCCCTGAACTCTAGAGGCAGGCTCCAAAACCCAGGACAAAGCCCCAGTGGTTCGAGACAGGGCCCAAATCCCAGACACAGGCCCCAAACGCTAAACATATGCCAAAAAAAGTATTAGTGCTGGTGCCAAATGTTACAGACAGGCCCAAAAGCCCGAGATGCTCAAGGCTGAGACGTAACTTGGCTTTCTGAATTACTGGAAAGCAGCTTTCATTCTCAGATAATTGTGTGCAGGCTAGATAGGATGGGGCTTCAGGCACCTCTTCACCTGCCATCAGGCACCGCTGTGCCAGACAAGCTTTTTCTGCTAGAACACCCTACTCAGATGCACTGTGGCATTCAAGTGAACTGCTTTCATGCAAATATAACGACTGATGTTACAACCCACCTTGCCTGTGGCACCTGTTGAACAGAAGAGTAAGCCACCGCAGCGCTTCAAAACCATCCCTGCACGTGCCGCTCCTTGTCGCTCTCTGGCCTTATCTCATATCCTTAGTCACTTCTGTGGAGAGCCTGCCACGGCACCTGCAAAGCAAGACGGACACCTTTCATAGTCACCTTGTGCTACTTGGTCGTTCTGCTCCAACCCAGCTCATGACCAGCCCCTCTTCTTACACAGCTCTTCAGAGTGCAGTTTGCTCCTTTGAGCCTGTGCGAGACACCTGTGAAAGAAAAAGAAACGCATAGGCCTATGCAGCATCCAAAGACACAGCACAACTAGGTAAGTTACTCTCATCTGCTCCCTTACCTCTGCCGCTTACCAGCCCCCGAGGCAGATGCTTCAATCTACCCTCTTCAAACAGCTACAACACCTCTAAAAGACAAAGAGGGGATGCTTAGAGGAACAGTGAGACCTACAACACAACAACTGCTACATCTGTTCCTCATCTGTACCCTGGCCAGAGGCAGCTCTGCGTGTGACGTCCCAGGTTGTACACTGCGTTACCTAACCCTTACCGTAACCCTTACCCTAACCCTTCTCACCCTTACCATTACCCAAATCCTTACCTTTACTTTTTCCTTACACTTATCCTAACCCTTACCCTTACCCTTACTCAAACCCTAACTCTAACCCTTACCCTGACCCGTACCCTTACACTTACCCTTACCCTAACCCTTACCCTTACCATAACCCATACCCTAACACGTACTTGTAGCCTTAACCTTACCGTTCCCCTTACCCTTACCTTTACTGTCTCCGTTACCCTTACACTTACACTTAACATAAACCTTAACCTTACCCTTATCATAAGCCATATAACAACACTTACATGTACACTTACACTTGCACTTACCCTAGCAATTACTCGTACAATTACCCTTAACCTTACCCTTAACCTAACCCTCAACTGTACCCTTATCCTAACACTTACCCTTACCTAATCCTTACCCTTTCTGCTACACTTACGCTTTGCCTAATTCTAAACCTTACCCTAAACCTCACCCTTACCCTTATCATTATGCTTACTTTAACCCTTACCCTAAAACTTACCCAACCCTTACCCTGACCCTTACATTAACCCTAAACCTTACCCTAAACCTTACACTTACTCTTAACCTTAACCTTACCCTTAACATTAACCTAGTACTTATGCATACGTTTTCCTGACTTTAACCCTAAAACTAACCCTAACCATTACCCTAACACTTAACCTTACCCTAACCCTAACCCTAACCCTTACTCTAACCCTTACCCTGACCTGTACCCTTACACTTACCCTTACCCTTATACTTACCCTAATTCTTACCCATACCCTAACACATATTTGTACCCTTAACCTTACCGTTACAATTAACCTTACCCTTACACTTACCCTTACTCTATCCGTTAACCTTACGCTTACCCTTAACATAAACCTTACCCTTGACCTTACCATAAGCCATACAACAACACTTACATGTACACTTACGCTTACACTTACCCTAGCAATTACTCGTACAATTACCTTTACCCTTACCCTTACCCTTAACCTAAGCCGAAACCTTAAACCTTACAGTAAACCTTACCCTTTCTGCTACACTTACCCTTAGCCTAAATCTAAACCTTACACTTACCCTTACTGTAACCCTCACCCTTACCGTTTTCAATACCCTTACTCTTACCCTTACCCTAACCCTTCTCCTTACACTTACTGTTACCTTTAACATTACCTTTACCCTAACACTTACATTTATCCTTATCCATACCCTTACCCTTACCCTAATCCTTACTCTTAACCTAACCCTAACCCTAAACCTTACCCCAGCCCTTACCCTGACCCTTACATTAACCCTAACCCTTACCCTAAAACTTACACTTACTCTTAACCTTAACCTTACCCTTAACATTAACCTAATACTTACCCTTACGTTTCCCTCACCCTAACCCTAAAATTAACCCTAACCATTACCCTAACACTTAACCTTACCCTAACCCTAACCCTAACCCTAACCCTTACTCTAACCCTTACCCTGACCCGTACCCTTACACTTACCCTTACCCTAACCCTTACCCTTACCATAACCCATACCCTAACACGTACTTGTAGCCTTAACCTTACCGTTCCCCTTACCCTTACCTTTACTGTCTCCGTTACCCTTACACTTACACTTAACATAAACCTTAACCTTAACCTTACCCTTATCATAAGCCATACAACAACACTTACATGTACACTTACACTTGCACTTACCCTAGCAATTACTCGTACAATTACCCTTAACCTTACCCTTAACCTAACCCTCAACTGTACCCTTATCCTAACACTTACCCTTACCTAATCCTTACCCTTTCTGCTACACTTACCCTTTGACTAAATCTAAACCTTACCCTAACCCTCACCCTTACCTAAATCTAACCATTACCCTAACCCTCACCCTTACCCTTACCATTATACTTACTTTTACCCTTAACCTAAACCTTACCCCAACCCTTACTCTGACCCTTACATTAACCCTAACCCTTACCCTAACCCTAACTCTAATCCTAACCCTTAACCTAAACCTTACACTTAATCTTAACTTTAACCTTACCCTTAAACTAATACATACCCTTATGTTTCGCTCACCATAACCCTAAAATTAACCGTAACCATTACCCTAACACTTATCCTTACCGAACCCTAACCCTTACTCTAACTTTTACCCTGACCCGGACCCTTAGACTTCCCCTTCCCCTTCCCCTTACTCTTACCCTTACCCTAACCCTTACCCTTACACTTATGGTTACCATTAACCTTACCCTTACCCTAACACCCTTACCCTTATCTTAACACTTACCCTTATCGTAAACCTTGACCTTTCTTCTACACTTACCCTTAGCCTAAATCTAAACCTTACACTTACCCCTACTGTAACCCTCACCCTTATCATTACCAATACCCTTACTCTTACCCTTACCCTAACCCTTCTCCTTACACTTACTGTTACCTTTAACATTACCTTTACCCTAACACTTACACTTATCCATACCCTTACCCTTACCCTAATCCTTACCCTTAACCTAACCCTAACCCTACACCTTACCCCAGCCCTTACCCTGACCCTTACATTAACCCTAACCCTTACCCTAAAACTTACACTTACTCTTAACCTTAACCTTACCCTTAACCATTACCCTAACACTTACCCTTATGTATCCGTCACCCTAACCCTAAAACTAATCCTAACCATTACCCTAACACTTACCCTAACCCTAACCCTAACCGTAACTCTAACCCTTACCCTAACCCTTACCCTAACCCTTACTCTAACCCTTAGAATGACCCGTACCCTTACACATATCCTTACCCTTACTCTTACCCTACCCTTACCCGTACCATAGCCCATACCCTAACACATACTTATACCCTTAACCTTACTGTTACCCTTACTCTATCTGTTACTCTTACGCTTACCCTTAACATAAACCTTACCCTTGACCTTACCCTTACCATAAGCCATAGAACAACACTTACATGTTCACTTACGTTTACACTTACACTAGCAATTACTCGTAGAATTACCCTTACCCTTACCCTTAGCAAACCATTACCCTTACCCTTAACCTAACCGTCTACCTTACCCTAATCCTTATCCTAACACTTACCCTTATCCTAAACCTTACCCTTTCTGCTACACTTACCCTTTGCCTAATTCTAAACGCTACCCTAACCCTCACCCTTGCCCTTATCATTATGCTGACTTTAACCCTTAACCTAAACCTTACCCCAACCCTTACCCTGACCCTTACATTAATCCTAGCCTTAACCTAAACCTTACACTTACTCTTAACCTTAACCTTAGCTGTAACCTAATACTTACTCTTACGTTTCCCTCACCCTAACCCTATAATTAACCCTAACCATTACCCTAACACTTACCCTTACCCTAACCCTTACTCTAACCCTTACAATGGCCCATACCCTTACACATACCCTTGCCCTTTCTCTTAACCTAACCCTTACCCTTACCATAACCCATAGCCTAACACATACTTCTACATCTACCCTTACCCTTAACCTTACCCTTACCCTTAACCTAAGCCTAAACCTTAACCTTAACCTTATCGTAACACTTACACTTACTGTAACCTTTTCCCTTTCTGCTACACTTACCCTTAGCCTAAATCTAAACCTTACACTTACCCATACCCTAACCCTCAACCTTACCATTACCCATAACCTTACTCTTACCCTTAACCTATCCCTTACACTTATCCTTATATATACAACTTACCCTTTCCCTAACCCTTACCCTTAACCTAACCCTAACCCTAAATCTTACCTGAACCCTTACCCTGACCCTTACATTAACCCTTACCCTTACCCTAAACCTTACACTTACTTTTAACCTTAACCTTACCCTTAACCTTAACCTAATACTTACCCTTACGTTTCCCTCACTGTAATCCTAAAATTAACCCTAAACATTACCCCAACACTTACCCTTACCCTAACCCCTAACCCTAACCCTAACCCTAACCCGAACCCGAACCCTAACCCTAAACCAAACCCTAACCCGAACCCGAACCCTAACCCTAACCCTTACCCTAACCTGAACCCGAACCCTAACCCTGTAGACTGTGGTCTCTGTTTATCAGCACTGGCATATTTGCCTACCTGAAGCCCCCCTCCATCTCATTCCCATCCATGGATCTTGTTGTGGCAGTTCTGTATTCAGTGGTACCTCCAGTAGTGAACGCCCTCATCTACAGCATGAGGAACCAGGAGCTCAAGGATGCAGTAAGGAAACTCTTTGGAAACCTGCTTTTTTGGAATCAAAAATGACTGTGAGTTCCCTGATTATTTCAGGAACTACAAAGGAAAAATAATTGTTCCATTTCTCTAAAATATTTTCTTCAAATTATTTCTTTTGATTTAAATAATGTTATCCTTAACCTGCTACCTGATTTTTTTTCATTTAAAATACCCAATCTTCTAATTACCTAAAGAAGCAGGCTTACCATGTAGAGAAACACACAGAAAAAGAAAAACTAAAACAAAAACAAACATCTGAACCACATTGTTATCAGTTACCATCTCTTCCCATCTCCTCTGGAGCTGGGGGAGCAGCCCCAGCATTCAGGAGGGGCTCTAGACCAGGAGCCCTGTTGTCACATGGAGGTTGGGTCAGGGCTGCTGCTTCCCTGGAGCCAGGGCCATGGCCAGCAGCAGAACGTGGCCTTTTCAGTGCTACTCTCTTTTGGTCTCCACATTTTTTTCCTTTTCTCTTTTATTTGGATAAGCCATCAGATCTCGTGTACCTTGGTGACAGTCCTGTTGTCTCTACAGTGGCATCCCTGTGGCTGCAGGAAGCAGCAAGTACAGTGCAGCCCTGGGTCACAGCTGGCCTCCCTGCTAGCACCACAGTAACAAGAGGGCCTTGCTCAGGGCAAACCCAGAAGCCCAGACGCCTCTTCCAAAGCTGCTGCCAGGAACACAGCCAAGGGGCTGAGATCATCTTAGATCATTTTCAGCATCCACATTTTTTTCTCATGAATCAAGACTCCACGCTTTCATTTTACCCAGAACAAGCACTAATAAACTGGGTATGTTTTGACTCATGATTGGAAACTAAGTCTGCGTTTATATTCACCACTTTTTATCAGCCTGTTCTTTTTAATAACATGCATCTGTTTTTGGGCTGCTGCTGATGTTTGCTTTGAACATCCCCTCCATAGCCAGCTTAGAGAGACAGCTTCCAGCTGATTTCAGCCTGAGCCTGGAGGATGAGTTTCTCTAAGATGAATTCATCGAAGCTGTGCCCAGTGCCCACTACTCAGTCTCAGCTGGCTGCAGCACAGCTCCTCAGCTCCTGAGCAAGGACAGTTTAAGCAGTCGTCACCACCATTAGGCATGTTTCATTTTGCAGCAGCAGGACATCACATTCATCAGTGGGTGGGGGCACATTATGTTGACAGTTATTTGGAACTTCCCTGCATTTCTTTTGTGGCTCATTTTCTAGTTTCTTTCACTCGTCAAGAGAAAGTTTGAAATGAACTCTAAGTAAATATACTTGCTTTTTGAGCTAGAGACACAACAGAGTTTTCTGGTGTTCATGAAGGATGAAGTTCCCCCACACAGAGAGCAGACTCAAAGCCTTCATGTGGGTTACAGGCCATTTGTGTGGCAGAAATTGAGCCCAGGTACAGCTGAGAGGGTCAGCTTTGTGCTGGCTTTCTGCAAAGTTGTGGGTCTTATGCACTGAGCCTTTTTAGAGGAACCTCACAGAATCACAAAATCGTAGAATAGCCTGTTGTAAGGGTCCCACAAGGATCACTGGGTCCAACTCCTGGCTCCACACAGGAACACCCAAAAATCAGACCTCTGATCATAGCTGAGAAAAAAACATATGTATGAGAATGTTGTCCAAGCACTTCCTGAACTCTGGTAGGCTCAGTGCCATGACCACATCCCTGGGGAGCCTGTCTCAGTGCCCAACCACCCTCTGGGTGCAGAAACTTTCCCTAACATCCAGCCTGACCCTCCCCTGTCCCAGCTCCATGCCATTCCCTCAGGTCCTGTTGCTGTCCCCAGAGAGCAGAACTCTGCACCTGCCCCTCCGCTCCCCTCAGGCCACCATGAGGCCTCCCCTCAGCCTGCTCTGCTCAGGGCTGAACAACGTGACCTCATACATCTTCCCATCTAGACCTTTCACTTCCTTTGGTCATTCTTTAAGATTTTTATGTTCTCCTTACATTGTGGTGCCCAAAACTACACACAGTGCTTGAGGTGAGGCCACACCAGTGCAGAGCAGGGGGTACACAATTGTTTAGTCTGGACTCCCCCCTCGTGAACCCACTTTGTCTGAGACCAATGACTGCATTATCTTTCAGGAATTTTTCAATAACTCCCAGAAAAATCTTCTCCATAATAACCCCCACTCATACAGAATAGTGCATTCAAAAATTCTCGGTAAAAGGCAAGATAACTATTTAATGCTAGCAATTCAGGTAGTCCTGGCAACTTGGGTGAAACCCTGCAGTGAATTTTTAGATGTATTTCCTAGGCTTGTCTCTGTTCCTAAGCTTTCACAGATTTTGGAGCCAATCTTCTCTTTCTGGGGCATCTCCACAGCAGAACCTCTCAGGTGATTCAGGCCATGGGAACATGAGCCAGGAAGGCCCCTGGGCACCATGAGGATCAGTTTTACCAAATGAGTGTGAGAAGTGCTACCCTCTTTTAAGTTGAACCATGAACGACTACCACTGCTCTACCCCTGTGAAGGACAGGCCCTAGGCTACTTTCTTAGGCACTTGTCCTGAGGAAGTGCCTTATAATGTGAGAGGCCCAGTTCCTCTGCCGCCCCTCCCCGTGGGTTTCAGTGGGCAGCCACCAGCTTTGTTGTTTATCTGTCTCCGCTGACGCATTTTGCTTATCACTGCAGAACCTGCCTGCCGCGCTAAAGCCGCCGCGACCACAAGGTCCAGCATAGCATGCACAGTCATTTCCTTCCTGCATCCCCTGCAGCAAAGGGGAGCCGTGGCTGCCTGCTTACATGGGGCCAGCACAGGCCCCATGCAACCACCCTTGCACCCCTGGAGCTCTGCCCCAAACCTGGCCGGGGTGCCAGTCCTTGCTGGCCATGTGTGTGCGTGCTGCAGGGGTGCCTTCCAGCCTGCCAGCTGGTTGTTTTTTACGCTGCTCCCCTCCTACGCCGCAGCCTGTTGGGGCCACCTGTTTCTTTCATATCCTTGTCCTGTTTTCATGCACCGATACAAGGGAGGAGACTGGTGGAGGTTTGGCAGCCCTGAAGTCTTCTCTCTTTCTCTTTCATGCCTGGGAAGGGATAGAGGAATGGCTCTCAGTGTGGTCAATGCTTCGTGAGTATGCCAGTGATGGGGAATCCGGAGCTCTGAAGAGACCAGGGCAGCAGAGCTGATTTATGAACAAGGCCAGGCCTGGACGCAGTAATACCCTGCCTCTGGCAGCCTATGCCAGAGGCTCAGACACCATAACAAACCTCCTGGGCCTCAGGTTCGTCTCCCACCCTGAGATCCCCCAGTGCTGCAGGGGTCTTCAGCCTGCTCCTGCCACACCGGGCCTCCCCTTGCAAGCTCCTCAGCTGGGATGGCAGCCCACAGAGGTGCAGGCTGTGCCTCACAGGCTGGTTTAGGTTACATCTATTGATCACCTAGTTGTGGTTAGGTGAGATCCATATTGTGTCCTGCTGGGATCATAAATGCCGGGGCTTTCTCTCCATACATAGCAATGGCCAGTCCTTCAGGCCATGGTCTGTACCAAGAGCATATCTCAATTCATGTACTAAGTGCAATTTCTTTACAAAGTTTACCAGGGATTTAGCAAAAGCATCTATTATTTAATTTATTTTTTGTTTAAGGCTAAGATGAAGAGATTTACTTTTTATCAGGCAGGGAAGTGAAGCATGTTTCTAAAGCAACTGCAAGCAACTCATTGCATCCTCCTACTCGTCTAACATTTCTTCCTACTCCTCTAGCTTTCACTGCCAAGACTGCTTAAGACTTCATTGTGGTTAGCACATCCTGGACTTTGCAGCAGGGAAGCTCAGATGCAGCTGGTACCCTGGAACATTTAGAGCGTACACATGAGGGGGCAGACTTCTGGTGCTTTGGCAAATCCAGGTCCAACATCTACCTCTCACAGAGATCTCACGGATCTCAGCATCTCACATCTGTCTTCTTTATGTAACCTCTCACCCAAATTATATCCAGGCTGACAGTAAAACTCACAGATATAAGCCAGGAAAAATATGAATCAACATTTATTGATGATATGTACAGAAGAGGTACAACACTTACAATTGGTCACTTTTAAGAGGGGGAAGGAGTATCAGGAGCAGGCAGTGCACAGTCCCACAGCATGTGATTCACACTGAAACATCATAGGAGGACTCACCGAGAAGGATACTTCCCATGCTTTAAGGCCTAATTTTGATCTTTTTCCACTTATGGGGGATGAACATATATATTTATGAGAACCAGGCTCAGGTTCCCTGGGCATGATCCAGATTTTTTTTTCTTGCTGTCTCAAAATCTTTCAGAACCACCTTCAGTTTTTGCCCACAAAAAAAAAGTAATTTTCTTAGAGATTATAGCCCTGATTTCAGAATAATTTTGCCACTGAATACGTATGTCTGTTTTATTATCTATTTTATGATAAGACATACTTCTTGTATATAACAGGCATCCTGGACATCAACTACAGTAGCTTGAGAAGCACTTAGCTTTACACTTAATTTCCAGTAGCTATCAATATCCTCTTCTAACAATGTCAGAAGCCCATGAGTCTGTGCATTTTCCTTACAGTCTGTTCCTACCAAGGGGACACAGCAGGGGCTGGTGCTCCAGAGAGAACAGGCAGACCCTTGCTGCCCGCAGCATGCAGCACGCTGCGCAAGTAGCAGACAGGGTATCCAGCATAAGGCAGCTAGATTGATTTCCCCCTTGCTCATTGTGCTAATTTAAGCAGTGACTTACTGAACTTCTGGTGGTAGAGTCCCAACGCATCAGACAAACAAGACATAAAACAAAACATAAACTAATCATTCTGTGCGTGCATTAATTTTTAGTGTCATAACAAATGTACTCATGAGGAACACATCTATGCTGGCATCACTTTCGCTCACTGCCAGGGACGCACACCCATGCAGGTACTAGCACGTACCATGCTGGTTAGAGACCTGAAAACTAAAACCAATGTATTTACAGTAACTTGACTGAATACATTATTCTGAGTGTTATCAGAACAGGATAGCCCATAATTGAAAGATAAAGCAGTTACTAAACTACGTAATTGACTCAGTTGAATGGCCAGAAGGAAAACAAACTCAGACAAAAGAACAAAATCCAAAAGTAGAACAGAATTTTAAAAGATGGCCTAATTTTATGCTATGGTTCAATATACACCAACGAGTAAAATTAAATTAAAGCACCGCTACCCATACTGTATACACCATTTCACTGAAATTACACATTGATAGCTACATTATCTACACTAAGTGCAGAGAGGCACTGGACATCATGCTTCAACAAAATGTCAAAACTGGTATATATAAGGTTTTACAAATATTAGTGACTCACTTAACTCTATTCTACCTGCAGTTCCTATTAAGATAATACCTGGTAAAACTGATTTAAAATACAAGAAAGAGATTAAAATACAAGGGTACATCAACACACTTCCTACATGTATATCTACCAGAAATTTAGTCTCCAAAACCTCAGCAGAATAACACACACCACAGATTTCTGAATAGGTGAAGAGATGCCCAGTTATCAGTCACACTGGGATAGCAATATTTGCTGTTCAATATTTTCTTCATTTTTAATCATGATCAAGGAACTTGTTGACCATAAGGGAACCTTTCTGTGATGTAAGTGTTATTAATATTTATATTAAGTCATGTTTATTCCTCTCCAAACAGTACTTTGTTCATTAAATAAAATTATTATAGCCATGGCCTTAATGCCAACAGGTATTTGCTTAATGGGAACAGACGACCATAAAAGAGAAGCAACCTTTACTTGTCCTGGTCAAAAAAATAGTCTTTGATCTCTTTAAAATACATAAGAATGCAGGAGGTATTTGTACAGATGCTACCCAATTGCAGTGGTCCCATGGTGGTTCTGTTGGTCCCCTTTCAAGAAGGCAAAGCTTGGTGGCCAAGTCATGAAGTCTTTCTGCAGGCTAAACTCAAGTACATTACATTATAGCAAGATGGACTAGGTAACTGACAACCTATCTTTTGCCTACCCAGATCTGCAATTTTCTTTCATCAGCAGTCTGAATGAGTCAATTACACATGATCAGGTCCTAAGAAAGAACTGCAAGATTTGGCAAAGGTAATACCAGGAAAAATGACAAAAATGAAGGGCAATTGCCCAAGACAGTCAATCTAGAAGATTGTTCAGGTTATTATAACATTTTTCTATAATGAACTGCAGCATTTAAGGACATCTTGAAATTCCTATTTGCTTCTTGCGTTTTGTGCTTTGTTTATAATTCATCACTAAACATAACACAGAAACATTTCATTGATCCTAAATGCTATGAGAAAACTGGTTTTGTTCTAAGGTACAGATCACCTTTAAAGGCCTATCCCCCTATCTTATATGGTCAAATAGAAAATATTATATGAAAATATGAGTGTCTGTAAATTACAGATACTAGGCAATTTAGTTCAGTCTAAACTGCAGTTTCCAGAGAACAAGTACAACCCCCTAAAACCTATATTAATAACTACATCAGGATTGAGCATATCATATTTATATTAATTTATGTGCAGTGTTTTCTCATGCATTCTACATGCTACAGCTCACGCTGGACCATGGGAAATGGGATATATTTAAGAAGGGCACAGGATATGTTGGATGGAAGCGTATGCAATTGTTTTTAAGAAGGAAGGACAACCTGTAACACACAAGGACTCACAAGCCCATACAAAACACCAAAATGGACATGCGATAATCTACAATACTGACAGCAAAACCAATTTGTAAACACAGTTTGCATACAGTCTTTGAAAAACTGTAGAAAAGAAATAGAAAAGAACGATACAAAAATCCGTGCAAACTCTTCTATTTATGTACAAAACACTGTACAGGTACTAGACAACCCAGGTTGTGTGATGCTGCCTATGGCACTTTCCCTTCGTGTAAAAGTGTATGCCACAGAGCATCATTAAAAACAATTGTGGGGATCCTGAATTTTGAAAAATCAAACTAGAAGGATTTGACACTCCAGCATCAATCAGCATTGGCTCTGCAGCAGAACACAGACATAAAAGGGGATCAAAGGTTGGTTGAGAAATCTCACTGGTCTTTATGCCTTCCCAAATCCTGCCTTAGCTTAGTTATTTCCATCCTGGACCAGCAGGGACCCATTCGTTGGCTCACTCATATGCTCTAGGTTTTTTTCAAAAAAAAAAAAAAAAAAAACTAGCTGCAAAAGCACAACCACCTTATCCATGAGGATTTGTATCAGCTTGGTAGTGGGAAGCCACCAGGCTTCCCCAAAACATGGAAGAAGTCTCTGGGATGGTGGGCAACACAACCCCATGGTTACAATGGCAACACAACCCCATGGTTGCCATGGCAACACTGTAATGGTCCCTATAGCAATGTGGCCTTGTGTTGCCATAGCAACAATGGCGTGTTAACATGGGGTGGTGACACCGTAGTGCCATAGGGAACACAAGGCCATGTTACTATAGGAAGTGTAAGATTGTTGCCATGGCAACCATGGGGTTGTGTTGCCATGGCAACCATGGGGTGTTGCCATAAACACCATGGGGGTGAGTTGCAATGGCAAACATTGTGTTGTGTTGCCATGGAAACCATGAGCTTGTGTTGCCATGGTAACCATGAGGTTGTGTTGCCATGGAACAATGGGCTTGTGTTGCCATGGTAACCATGGGGTTGTGTTGCCATGGCAACCATGGGGTTGTGTTGCCATGGTAACCATGGGGTTGTGTTGCCATGGCAACCATGGGGTGTTGCAATGCGGTGGTGACACTGTACTGCCATAGGCAACACAAGGCCATGTTACTATAGGAAGTGTAATATTGTTGCCATGGCAATGATATGGTTCTGTTGCCATGGTAACCATAGGGTTGTGTTGCCATGGCGACGATTGGGTGTTGCCATGGGATGGTGACACAATGGTTCAATAGGCAATACAAGACCACATTGCTACAGGGAACATTATAGTGTTGCCATGGCCGCCATGGGATATTGTTGCCATGATAACCATGGGCTTGTGTTGTCATGGCAACCATTTGCATGTGTTGCCATGGCAACAATGGGGTTATGTTGCCATGGCAACCATGGGGTTGTGTTGCCGTGGTAAGGATGGGGTTGGGTTGCCAGGGCAACCAGGGCGTTGGGGTGCCATGGTAACTATGGAGTAGTGTTGCCATGGCGACCATGGGGTTGTGTTGCCATGGCAACCATGGGGTGTTGCCATGGGGTGGTGACACCGTAGTGCCATAGGCAACACAAGGCCGTGTTACTGTAGGAAGTGTAAGACTGTTGCCATGGTAACCGTGTGGTTGTGTTGCCATGGCAACCATGGGGTTATGTTGCCATGGTAGCCATGGGGTTGTGTTGCCATGGTAACCCTGGGGTGTTGCCATGTTGTGGTGACATTATAGTGCGATAGGAAACACAAGGTCATGTTACTATAGGAAGTGTAAGATTGTTGCCATGGCGACCATGGGGTTGTGTTGCCAGGGTAACTATGGCGTTGGGTTGCCATGGTAACTATGGGGTTGTGTTGCCATGGCAACCATGGCGTAGTGTTGCTATGGTAACAATGGTGTTGTGGTTACCATGGTAAACATGGTGTTGTGTTGCCATGGAAACCATGGGGTTGCGTAGCCAAGGTAACCATGGGGTTGTGTTACCATGGTAACCATGGGGATGGGTTGCCATGGCAACCATGGGGTTTTGTTGTCATGGCAACCATGGGGTTGTTTTGCCATGGGAACCATGGGGTGCTGCCATGGGGTGGTGACACCGTGGTGCAATAGGCAATAGAAGGCCACATTGTTATAGGGACCATTATAGGGTTGCCATGGCCACCATGGGGTTCTGTTGCCATGGTAACCGTGGGGTTGTGTTGCCATGGCAAACATGGGGTTTTGTTGCCATGGTTACCATGGGTTTGTGTTGCCATGGTAACCATGGTGTTGGTTTGCAATGTTAACCATAATGTTGTGGTTAGCATGGCAACCATGGGGATGGGTTGCCATGGCAACCATGGGGTTCGGCTGGCATGGCTACCATGGGGTTGTGTTGCCATGGTAACCATGTGGTTGGGTTGCCGTGGTAACCATGCGGTTGTGTTGCCATGGCAACCATGGGGTTGTGTTTCCATGGCAACCATGGGGTTGTGTTTTCATGGCAAGCATGGGGTTATGTTACCATGGTAACAATGGGGATGGGATGCCATGGCAAACATATAGTTGTGCTGCCATGGCAACCATGGGGTTGTGTTGCCATGGTAACTGTGGGGTTGTCTTGGCATGATAACCATGGGATTGTGTTGCCATGTAAACCATGGTGTTGTGGTTACCATGGCAACCATGGGGTGGTGTTGCCATGGTAACCATGGGGTTGTGTTGTCATGTCAACCATGCGGTTTTCTTAGCATGGCAAGCATGGGGTTGTGTTGCCATGGAAACCATGGTGTTCTGATGCCATGGTAACCATGGGGTTCTGTTTACATGGCAACCGTGGGTTTGTGTTTCCATGGTAACCATGAGATTGTGTTGCCATGGCAACCATGGGGTTGTTTTGCCATGGTAACCATAGGGGTTTTTTGCTATGGTAACCATGCGGTTGTGTTGCCATGGCAACCATGGCGTTGTGTTGCCATGGCAACCATGTGGTTTTGTTACCATGGCAACCATGGCGT
This sequence comes from Netta rufina, assembly GCF_964035555.1. Classification (NCBI taxonomy): domain Eukaryota; kingdom Metazoa; phylum Chordata; class Aves; order Anseriformes; family Anatidae; genus Netta; species Netta rufina. Next base: position 557,866 of record NC_140138.1, read on the forward strand.
TGTGTTGCCATGGCAACCATGTGGTTTTGTTACCATGGCAACCATGGGGTTGTGTTGCCATGGTAACCATGGGGTTCTGTTGCAATGGCAACCATGTTTTTTTTTTGCCATGGCAACCGTGGGGTTTTGTTGCCATGGCAACCATGGGGTTGTGTTGCCATGACAACCATTGGGTTGTGTTGCCAGGGTAGCCCTGGGGTTCTGTTGCCATGGTAACCATGGGGTTGGGTTGCCATGGTAACCATGGAGTTGTGTTGCTATGGTAACCATGGGGTTGGGTTGCCATGGTAACCATGGCGTTTTGTTGCCATGGTAACCGTGGGGTTGTGTTGCCACGGTAACCATAGGGTTGTATTGCCATGGACACCATGGGGTTGTGTTTCCATGGTAACCATGATGTTGGGTTGCCATGGTAACCATGCGCTTGTGTTGCCATGGTAACCATGGGGTTGTGTTGCCATGGTAATAATGGGGTTCTGTTCCCATGGTAACCATGGGGTTGTGTTGCCATGGAAACTATGGGGTTTAGTTGCCATGGCAACCATGGGTTTTTGTTTCCATGGTAACCATGGGGTTGGGTTGCCATGGAAACTATGTGGTTTAGTTGCCATGGCAACCATGGTGTTCTGTTGCCATGGTAACCATGGGTTTTTGTTGCTATGGTAACCATGGGGTTCTTTTGCCATGGCAAGCATGGCGATGTGTTGGAAAGGTAACCATTGGGATGGGTTGCCATGGACACCATGGGGTTTTGTTGCCATTGCAACCATGGGGTTGTGTTGCCATGGTAACCATAGGATTGTGTTGCCATGGTAACCATGGGGTTGTTTTGTCATGGGAATTTTAAGGTTGTGTTTTCATGGCAACCATGGGGTTGTGTTACCATGGTAACCATGGAGATGGGTTGCCATGGCAACCAAGTGGTTTTGTTGCCATGGGAACCACGGGGCAGTGTTGCCATGGTAAGCATGGTGTTGTGGTTAAAATGGTAAGCATGGTGTTGTGTTTCCATGGTAACCATGGGGTTGTGTTGCCATGATAACCGTGGGGTTGTTTTGCCTTAGTAACAATGGGGTTGTGTTACCATGGTAATCATGGGGTTGTGTAACCATGGAAACCAAGGTGTTGTGTTGCCATGGAAACCATGGGGTTGAGTTTCCATGGTAACCATGTGGTTGTGTTGCCATGGTAACCATGGCGTTGTTTTGCCATGGCAACCATGGGGTTGTGGTGCCATGGTACCCATGGGGTTGTGTTTCCATGGCAACCATGGGGTTGTGTTGCCATGGTAACGATGGGGTTGTGTTGCCATGGTAACCATGACGTTGGATTGCTTTGGTAACCATGCGGTTGTGTAGCCATAGTAATCATTGGGCTGTGTTGCCATGGTAAACATGGGGTTCTGTTGCCATGGTAACCATGTGCTTTGGTTGACATTGCAACCATGGCGTTTTGTTGCCATGGAAACCATGGGGATGTGTTCCATGGTAACAATGCGGTGGTGCTGCCGTGGTAACCATGGGGTTGTGTTGTCATGGGAATTATAAGGGTGTGTTGCCATGGCAACCATGTGGTTTTGTTACCATGGCAACCATGGGGTTGTGTCCCCATGGTAACCATGGGGTTGAGTTACCATGGTAACCATACGGTTGTGTGTCCATGGTAACCATGGGGTTGTGTTTCCATGGCAATCATTGGGTTGTGTTGCCATGGCAACCGTGGGGTTGTATTGCCATTGTAAACATGGGGTTGTGTTGCCATGGTAACCATGGGGTTGGGTTGCTTTGGTAACCATGCGGTTGTGTAGCCATGGCAATCATTAGGTTCGGTTGCCATTGCTACCATGGCGTTGTGTTACCATGTGAACCATGCGTTTGTGTTGTTACGGTAACCAAGCGGTTGTGTTGCCATGGTAACCATGGGGTTCTGTTGCCATGTTAACCATGTTCTTGTGTTGCCATGGAAACCATGGCGTTTTGTTGCAATGGCAACCATGGGGTTGTATTGCCATGGTAACCATGGGGTTGTGTTACCATGGTAACCATGGGGTTCTGTTGCAATGTCAACCATGTTTTTTTTTTTGCCATGGCAACCATGATTTTGTGTTGCCATGGAAACCATGGCGTTGCGGTTCCATGGCAACCATGGGGTTGTGTTGCCATGGCAACCATGGGGTTGTATGTCCATGGTAACTATGGGGTTCTGTTGCCATGGTAACCATGGGGTTGAGTTGCCATGGTAACCATGCGATTGTGTGTCCATGGTAACCATGGCGTTGTGTTGCCATTTCAACCATGGGGTTCTATTTCCATGGTAACCATGGTGTTGTGTTGCCATGGCAAATATGGCGTTGTGTTGCCATGGTAACTGTGGGGTTTTGTTGCTATTATAACCATGGGGTTGGGTTGCCATGGCAAACATGTGGTTTTGTTACCATGGCAACCATGGGGTTGTGTTCCATGGTAACCATGGGTTTGTTTTGCCATGGCAACCATGGGGTTGTGGTGCCATGGTAACCATGGGGTTGTGTTGCCATGGCAACCATGGGGTTATGTTGCCATGGTAACCATGGGGTTGTGTTGCCATGGTAATCATGGTATTGTGGTTAAAATGGTAAGCATGCTGTTGTGTTTCCATGGCAACAATGGGCTTCTGTTGCCATGGTAACTATGGGGTTGTGTTGCCATGGTAACCATGGGGTTGGGTTGCTTTGGTAAGCAGGCGGTTGTGTAGCCATGGTAATCATTGGGTCGGGTTGCCATGGCAACCATGGCGTTGTGTTGCCATGTGAACCATGCGGTTGTGTTGCTATGGTAAACATGTGGTTGTGTTGCCATGGTAACCATGGGATTCTGTTCCCATGGTAACCATGTGCTTGGGTTGCCGTGGAAACCATGGCGTTTTTTTGCCATGGCAACCATGGGGATGTGTTCCATGGTAACAATGCGATGATGCTGCCTTGGTAACCATGGGGTTGTGTTGTCATGGGAATTATAAGGTTGTGCTTCCATGGCAACCGTGGGGTTGTGTTGCCATGGTAACCCTGGTGTTGTATTGCCATGGCAACCATGTGGTGGTGTTGCCATGGTAACCATGGGGTTGAATTGCCATGGCAACCATGGGGTTTTGTTGCTATGGCAACAATGGGGTTGTATTGCCATAGCAACCATGGCGTGGTGTTGCCATGGTAACCATGGGGTTGGCTTGCCATGGTAACCATGGTTTTCTGTTGACATGGTAACCATGGGGTTGTGTTTCTACGGTAACCATTGTGTTGTGTTGCCATGTTAACCATGGAATTTTGTTGCCATGGCAACCATGGGTTTGTGTTTCTATGGTAACCATGGGGTTGTGTTGTCATGGTAACCATGGGGTGGGTTGCCATTGTAAAAATTTGGTTGTGTTGCCAATGCAACCATGGGGTTGTGTTGCCATGGCAACCATGGGGTTTTGTTGCCATGGCAACCATGGTTTTCTGTTGCCATTGTAACCAGTGGGTTTTGTTGCCATTGCAACCATAGGGTTGTGTTGCCATGGTAACCATGCGGTTTTGTTGCCATGGTAACCATGGGGTTGTGTTGCCATGGTACCATGGTGTTCGGTTGCCATGGAAACGATTTGGTTGTGTTGCTATGGCAAGTATGGAATTGGTTTGCCATGGCAACCATAACGTGGTGTTGCCATGGCAACCATGGTTTTCTCTTGCCATGGTAACAATTTGGTTTTGTTGCCATGGCAGCCATGGGTATGTGTTGCCATGGCAACCATGCGGTTGGGTTGCTATGGTAACCATGCGGTTGTGTTGCCATGGTAACAATGGGGTTGTGTTGCAATGGCAACCATGGCGTTTTTTGCGATCTTAACCATATGGTTCTGTTGCCATGGTAACCATGCAGTTGTGTTGCCACGGTAATCATGGTGTTGGGTTGCCATGGCAACCATGGGTTTGGGTAGCCATGGCAACCATGGGGTTGTGTTGCCATGGCAACCATGGGTTGGTGTTGCCATGGTACCCATGGGGTTGGGTTGCCATGGCAAATATTTTGTTTTTTTGCTATGGCAACCAAGGGGTTTTGTTACCATGGCAACCATGGGGTTGTGTTTCCATGGCAAACAAGCGGTTGTGTTGCCATGGTAACCATGGGGTTGGGTTGCCATGGCAACCTTCGGGTGGCGATGTCATGGCAACCGTGGTATTCTGTTGCCATGGTAACCATGGGGTTGTGTTGGCAGTTTAACCATGGGGTTGTATTGCCATGGCAACCATGGCGTTTTTTTTCCATATAAACCATATGGTTGTGTTGCCATGGTAACCATGCGGTTGTTTTGCCATGGTAATAATGGGGTTGTGTTTTAATGACAACCATGCGGTTGTGTTGCCACGGTAACCACGTGGTTGTGTTGCCATGGCAACCATGGCGTTTTGTTGCCATGTTAACCATGCGGTTTTGTTGCCATGGTAACCGTGGGGTTGTGTTGCCACGGTAACCATAGGGTTGTATTGCCATGGACACCATGGGGTTGTGTTTCCATGGTAACCATGATGTTGGGTTGCCATGGTAACCATGCGCTTGTGTTGCCATGGTAACCATGGGGTTGTGTTGCCATGGTAATAATGGGGTTCTGTTCCCATGGTAACCATGGGGTTGTGTTGCCATGGAAACTATGGGGTTTAGTTGCCATGGCAACCATGGGTTTTTGTTTCCATGGTAACCATGGGGTTGGGTTGCCATGGAAACTATGTGGTTTAGTTGCCATGGCAACCATGGTGTTCTGTTGCCATGGTAACCATGGGTTTTTGTTGCTATGGTAACCATGGGGTTCTTTTGCCATGGCAAGCATGGCGATGTGTTGGAAAGGTAACCATTGGGATGGGTTGCCATGGACACCATGGGGTTTTGTTGCCATTGCAACCATGGGGTTGTGTTGCCATGGTAACCATAGGATTGTGTTGCCATGGTAACCATGGGGTTGTTTTGTCATGGGAATTTTAAGGTTGTGTTTTCATGGCAACCATGGGGTTGTGTTACCATGGTAACCATGGAGATGGGTTGCCATGGCAACCAAGTGGTTTTGTTGCCATGGGAACCACGGGGCAGTGTTGCCATGGTAAGCATGGTGTTGTGGTTAAAATGGTAAGCATGGTGTTGTGTTTCCATGGTAACCATGGGGTTGTGTTGCCATGATAACCGTGGGGTTGTTTTGCCTTAGTAACAATGGGGTTGTGTTACCATGGTAATCATGGGGTTGTGTAACCATGGAAACCAAGGTGTTGTGTTGCCATGGAAACCATGGGGTTGAGTTTCCATGGTAACCATGTGGTTGTGTTGCCATGGTAACCATGGCGTTGTTTTGCCATGGCAACCATGGGGTTGTGGTGCCATGGTACCCATGGGGTTGTGTTTCCATGGCAACCATGGGGTTGTGTTGCCATGGTAACGATGGGGTTGTGTTGCCATGGTAACCATGACGTTGGATTGCTTTGGTAACCATGCGGTTGTGTAGCCATAGTAATCATTGGGCTGTGTTGCCATGGTAAACATGGGGTTCTGTTGCCATGGTAACCATGTGCTTTGGTTGACATTGCAACCATGGCGTTTTGTTGCCATGGAAACCATGGGGATGTGTTCCATGGTAACAATGCGGTGGTGCTGCCGTGGTAACCATGGGGTTGTGTTGTCATGGGAATTATAAGGGTGTGTTGCCATGGCAACCATGTGGTTTTGTTACCATGGCAACCATGGGGTTGTGTCCCCATGGTAACCATGGGGTTGAGTTACCATGGTAACCATACGGTTGTGTGTCCATGGTAACCATGGGGTTGTGTTTCCATGGCAATCATTGGGTTGTGTTGCCATGGCAACCGTGGGGTTGTATTGCCATTGTAAACATGGGGTTGTGTTGCCATGGTAACCATGGGGTTGGGTTGCTTTGGTAACCATGCGGTTGTGTAGCCATGGCAATCATTAGGTTCGGTTGCCATTGCTACCATGGCGTTGTGTTACCATGTGAACCATGCGTTTGTGTTGTTACGGTAACCAAGCGGTTGTGTTGCCATGGTAACCATGGGGTTCTGTTGCCATGTTAACCATGTTCTTGTGTTGCCATGGAAACCATGGCGTTTTGTTGCAATGGCAACCATGGGGTTGTATTGCCATGGTAACCATGGGGTTGTGTTACCATGGTAACCATGGGGTTCTGTTGCAATGTCAACCATGTTTTTTTTTTTGCCATGGCAACCATGATTTTGTGTTGCCATGGAAACCATGGCGTTGCGGTTCCATGGCAACCATGGGGTTGTGTTGCCATGGCAACCATGGGGTTGTATGTCCATGGTAACTATGGGGTTCTGTTGCCATGGTAACCATGGGGTTGAGTTGCCATGGTAACCATGCGATTGTGTGTCCATGGTAACCATGGCGTTGTGTTGCCATTTCAACCATGGGGTTCTATTTCCATGGTAACCATGGTGTTGTGTTGCCATGGCAAATATGGCGTTGTGTTGCCATGGTAACTGTGGGGTTTTGTTGCTATTATAACCATGGGGTTGGGTTGCCATGGCAAACATGTGGTTTTGTTACCATGGCAACCATGGGGTTGTGTTCCATGGTAACCATGGGTTTGTTTTGCCATGGCAACCATGGGGTTGTGGTGCCATGGTAACCATGGGGTTGTGTTGCCATGGCAACCATGGGGTTATGTTGCCATGGTAACCATGGGGTTGTGTTGCCATGGTAATCATGGTATTGTGGTTAAAATGGTAAGCATGCTGTTGTGTTTCCATGGCAACAATGGGCTTCTGTTGCCATGGTAACTATGGGGTTGTGTTGCCATGGTAACCATGGGGTTGGGTTGCTTTGGTAAGCAGGCGGTTGTGTAGCCATGGTAATCATTGGGTCGGGTTGCCATGGCAACCATGGCGTTGTGTTGCCATGTGAACCATGCGGTTGTGTTGCTATGGTAAACATGTGGTTGTGTTGCCATGGTAACCATGGGATTCTGTTCCCATGGTAACCATGTGCTTGGGTTGCCGTGGAAACCATGGCGTTTTTTTGCCATGGCAACCATGGGGATGTGTTCCATGGTAACAATGCGATGATGCTGCCTTGGTAACCATGGGGTTGTGTTGTCATGGGAATTATAAGGTTGTGCTTCCATGGCAACCGTGGGGTTGTGTTGCCATGGTAACCCTGGTGTTGTATTGCCATGGCAACCATGTGGTGGTGTTGCCATGGTAACCATGGGGTTGAATTGCCATGGCAACCATGGGGTTTTGTTGCTATGGCAACAATGGGGTTGTATTGCCATAGCAACCATGGCGTGGTGTTGCCATGGTAACCATGGGGTTGGCTTGCCATGGTAACCATGGTTTTCTGTTGACATGGTAACCATGGGGTTGTGTTTCTACGGTAACCATTGTGTTGTGTTGCCATGTTAACCATGGAATTTTGTTGCCATGGCAACCATGGGTTTGTGTTTCTATGGTAACCATGGGGTTGTGTTGTCATGGTAACCATGGGGTGGGTTGCCATTGTAAAAATTTGGTTGTGTTGCCAATGCAACCATGGGGTTGTGTTGCCATGGCAACCATGGGGTTTTGTTGCCATGGCAACCATGGTTTTCTGTTGCCATTGTAACCAGTGGGTTTTGTTGCCATTGCAACCATAGGGTTGTGTTGCCATGGTAACCATGCGGTTTTGTTGCCATGGTAACCATGGGGTTGTGTTGCCATGGTACCATGGTGTTCGGTTGCCATGGAAACGATTTGGTTGTGTTGCTATGGCAAGTATGGAATTGGTTTGCCATGGCAACCATAACGTGGTGTTGCCATGGCAACCATGGTTTTCTCTTGCCATGGTAACAATTTGGTTTTGTTGCCATGGCAGCCATGGGTATGTGTTGCCATGGCAACCATGCGGTTGGGTTGCTATGGTAACCATGCGGTTGTGTTGCCATGGTAACAATGGGGTTGTGTTGCAATGGCAACCATGGCGTTTTTTGCGATCTTAACCATATGGTTCTGTTGCCATGGTAACCATGCGGTTGTGTTGCCACGGTAATCATGGTGTTGGGTTGCCATGGCAACCATGGGTTTGGGTAGCCATGGCAACCATGGGGTTGTGTTGCCATGGCAACCATGGGTTGGTGTTGCCATGGTACCCATGGGGTTGGGTTGCCATGGCAAATATTTTGTTTTTTTGCTATGGCAACCAAGGGGTTTTGTTACCATGGCAACCATGGGGTTGTGTTTCCATGGCAAACAAGCGGTTGTGTTGCCATGGTAACCATGGGGTTGGGTTGCCATGGCAACCTTCGGGTGGCGATGTCATGGCAACCGTGGTATTCTGTTGCCATGGTAACCATGGGGTTGTGTTGGCAGTTTAACCATGGGGTTGTATTGCCATGGCAACCATGGCGTTTTTTTTCCATATAAACCATATGGTTGTGTTGCCATGGTAACCATGCGGTTGTTTTGCCATGGTAATAATGGGGTTGTGTTTTAATGACAACCATGCGGTTGTGTTGCCACGGTAACCACGTGGTTGTGTTGCCATGGCAACCATGGCGTTTTGTTGCCATGTTAACCATGCGGTTTTGTTGCCATGGTAACCATCAGGTTGGCTTGCCATGGTAACCATTTGGTTGTTTGCAATGGCAACCATGGGGTTGGGTTGACATGGCAATTTTCGGGTGGCAATGCCATGGCAACCATGGATTTCTGATGCCATGGTAACCATGGGGTTTTGTTGCCATGGTCACAATTTGGTTGTGTTGCCATGGAAACCATGGGGTTGTGTTGCCTTGTCAACCATGGGGTTGGGTTGCCATGGTAACAATGGGGTTGCGTTGCCATGGTAACCATAGGGTGGTGTTGCCATGGTAACGATGGGGTTGTGTTGCCATGGTAACCACGGGGTTGTGTTGCTATGGCAAACATGGTGTTTTGTTGCCATGTAAACCATATGGTTGTGTTGCCATGGTAACCATGGGGTTGTGTTGCCATGGCAACCATGGGGTTTTGTTGGTATGGCAACCATGGGGTTGTGTTGCCATGGCAACCATCGGGTTGTGTTGCCATGGTACCCATGGGGTTGGGTTTCCATGGTAACCATTTGTTTGGGTTGCCATGGCAACCGTGGGGTTGGGTTGCCATTGCAACCATCGGATGGTGTTGCCATGGCAACCATGGCTTTCTGTTGCCATGGTAACCATGGGGGTTTTTTTCCAGGGCAACCATGGGGTTGTGTTGCCATGGTAACCATGCGGTTGGGTTTCCATGGTAACCATTTGGTTGGGTTTCCATGGCAACCATGGTGTTGGGTTGACATGAAAACCATCGGGTGGTGTTGCCATGGGAACCATGGCTTTCTGTTGCCATGGTAACCACGGAAATGTTTTGCCATGGCAACCATGGAATTTTTTTGCCATGATTACCATGCCGTTGGGTTGCCTTCGTAACCATGCGGTTGTGTTGCCATTGTAAGCATGGAGTTGTGTTGCCATGGAAACCATAGGGCTGTGTTGCCAAGGTAACCATGCAGTTGTGTTTCCATGGCAACCATGCGGTTTTGTTGCCATGGTAACCATGGGGTGTGTTGCCATGGCAAAAATGCCTTTTTGTTGCCATGGTAATATTGCGGTTGTGTTGCCATGGTAACCATGGGGTTGTGTTGCCATGGTAACCATTTGGTTGTGTTGCCATGGCAACCATAGTGTTGGGTTTCCATGGAAATCATGGGGTGGTGTTGCTATGGTAACCATGGGGTTTTGTTGCTATGGTAACCATGGTGTGGTGTTTCCGTGGCAAATATGGGATTGTGTTGCCATGGTAACCATGGGGTTCTGTTGCCATGGAAACCATCGGGTGCTGTTGTCATGGAAATCATGGGGTGGTGTTGCTATGGTAACCATGGTGTCTTATTGCTATGGTAACCATGGGGTTGGATTGCCACGGCAACGATGGTGTTTGGTTGCTATGGCAACCATGGGGTTGTGTTGCCATGGTAACCGTGGTGTTGTGTTTCCATGGCAACTAGGGGGTTGTGTTGCCATGGTAACCATGGGGTTTGTTTACCATGGAAAACATTTGGTTGTGTTGCTAAGGCAAGCATGGTGTTGGGATGCCATGGCAACCATCGGGTGGTGTTGCCATGGTACCCATGGGGTTGGGTTGCTATGGCAACCATGCGTTTGTGTTGCCATGGTAACAATGGGGTTGTGTTGCAATGGCAACCATGGCGTTTTGTTGCCATGTTAACCATATGGTTCTGTTGCCACGGTAACCATGGTGTTGGGTTGCCATGGCAACCATGGGATTGTGTTTCCATGGTAACCATGCGTTCGTGTTGCCATGGCAACCATGGGGTTGTGTTGCCATGGTATCCATGAGGTTGGATTGTCATGTCAACCATGGTGTTTTGTTGCCACGGTAACCGTGGGGTTGTGTTTCCATGGTAACCATGGCGTTGTGTTGCCATGGCAACCAAGCGGTTGTGTTGCCATGGTAACCATGAGGTTGGGTTGATATGGTAACCATGCGGTTGTGTTGCCATGGTAAAAATGGGGTTGTGTTGCAATGGCAACCATGGGGTGGTGTTGCCATGGTAACCATGGGGTTGTGCTGCCATGGTAACCACGGGGTTGTGTTGCCATGGTAACCATGGCGTTTTGTTGCCTTGGCAACTAGGGGGTTGTGTTGCCTTGGTAACCATGCGGTTGTGTTGCCATGGTAACCATGGGATTGTGTTGCCATGGGAACCATGGGGTTGTGTTGTCATGGTAACCATGTTGATGTGTTGCCATGGACACCCTGGGGTACTGCCTTGTTGTGGTGACATTTTAGTCCGATAAGCCACAGAAGGTCATGTTACTCTAGGAAGTGTAAGATTGTTGCCATGGTAACCATGGCTTTGTGTTGCCATGGCAACCAGGGGGTTATGTTGCCGTGGCAACCATGGGGTTGTGTTGCCATGGCAACCAGGGGGTTATGTTGCCATGGTAACCACGGGGTTTGGTTGCCATGGGAACCATGGGGTTGGGTTGCTATGGTAACCATCCGGTTGTGTTGCCATGGTACCAATAGGGTTGTGTTGCAATAGCAACCATGATGTTGTGTTGCCATGGCAACTATGGAGTTTTGTTGCCATGGTAACCATGCTGTTGGGTTGCCATGGTAGCTATGAAGTTGTGTTGCCATTGTAACCCTGGAGTTGTGTTGCCATGGAAACCATGGTGTTGTATTGCCATGGTAACTATGGGGTGGTGTTGCCATGGTAACCATGGTGTTGGGTTGCCACGGCAACCATCGAGTGGTGTTTCCATGGCAACCATTGGGTTGTTTTTGCTATGGTAACCAAGGGGTTGGGTTTCCATGGCAACAATGGGGTTTGGTTTCCATGAAACCATAGGGTTGTGTTGCCATGGTAACCATGGTGTTGTGCTGCCATGGCAACCATGGTGTTGTTTTGCCATGGTAACCATGGGGTTGGGTTTCCATGGTAACGATTTGGTTGTGTTGCCATGGTAATCATGGTATTGGTTTGCCCTGGCAACAATCAGGAGGTGTTGCAATGGCAACCATGGTTTATGTTGCCATGGTAACAATGGGGTTGTGTTGCCATGGTAACCATAAGGTTGTGTTGCCATGGCAACCATGGGGTTGTGTTGCCATGGTAACCATGGGGTTTTGTTGCCATGCTAACCATGTTGTTCTGTTGCCATGGCAACCATGGGGTGGTTTTGCCATGGTAACCATGGGGTTGTGTTACCGTGGCAACAATGGGGTGGTGTTTCCATGGTAACCAGGGGTTGTGTTGCCATGGCAACCATCGGGTTGTGTTCCCATGGTAACCACGGGGGTGTGTTGCCATGGCAACCATGGCGTTGTGTTTCCATTGTAACCATGGGGTTGTGTTGCCATGGCAACCATGGGGTTGTGTTGCCCTGGTAACCATGGGGGTGTGTTGCCATGGCAACCATGGCATTGTGTTTCCATGGTAATCATGGGGTTGTGTTGCCATGGTAAACATGGGGTTGGGTTTCCATGGCTACCATGGGGTTTTTTTACCATGGCAACCATGGGGTTGTCTTGCCGTGGTAACCATGCGTTTGGGATGCCATGGTATCCATGTGGTTGTGTTGCTTTGGCAATTATTGGGTAGGGTTGCCATGCTAACCATCGGGTGGTGTTGCCATGGCAACCATGGTTTATGTTGCCATGGTAACAATGGCGTTGGGTTGTCATGGTAACCATGGGGTTGTGTTGCCATGGTAACCATAAGGTTGTGTTGCCATGGCAGCCATGGGGTTGGGTTGCCATGGCAACCATCAAGTGCTGTTGCCATGGCAACCATGGGGTTATATTGCCATGGTAACCATGGTGTTGTGTTGCCATAGTAACCGTGGGGTTGTGTTACCTGGGCAACCATGGGGTTTTGTTGCCATGGCAACCATGGGGTTGTGTTGCCATGCTAACAGAAAGCATAATGCTAACATAATAGCAGAAAGAATGCTAACATAATAGCAGAAAGGGTAAGGTTTAGGATAAGGGTAAGTGTTAGGATAACAGTAGGGTTAGGGTTAGGTTAAGGGTAAGGGTAAGGGCAATTGTACGAGTAATTGCTAGGGTAAGTGTAAGCGTAAGTGAACATGTAAGTGTTGTTGTATGGCTTATGGTAAGGGCAAGGTTAAGGGTAAGGTTTATGTTTAGGGTTAATTTTAGGGTTAGGGTAAGGGAAACGTAAGCGAAAGTATTAGGTTAAGGTTAAGGGTAAGGTTAAGGTTAAGAGTAAGTGTAAGGTTTAGGGTAAGGGTTAGGGTTAATGTAAGGGTCAGGGTAAGGGCTGGGGTAAGGTTTAGGGTAAGGGTTAGGTTCAGGATAAGGGTTAGGGTAAGGGTAAGGTTAATGGTAACCGTAAGTGTAAAGGTAAGGGTTAGGGTAACGGTAAGAATAAGGGTATGGGTAATGGTAAGGGTGAGGGTTAGGCTAAGGGTAAGTGTAAGGTTTAGATTTAGGCTAAGGGTAAGTGTAGCAGAAAGGTCGAGGTTTTCGGTAAGGGTAAGTGTTAGGATAAGGGTAAGGTTTAGGGTTAGGTTAAGGGTTAGGTTAAGGGTAAGGGTAAGGGTAAGGGTAAGGGTAAGGGTACATGTAGAAATATGTGTTAGGGAATGGGTTATGGTAAGGGTAATGGTAAGGGTTAGGGTAAGAGTAAGGGCAAGGGTATGCGTAAGGGTACGGGTCATTGTAAGGGTTAGAATAAGGGTTAGGGTAAGGGTAAGTGTTAGGGTAATGGTTAGGGTTAATTTTAGGGTTAAAGTGAGGGAAACGTAAGGGCAAGTATTACATTATGGTTAAGGGTAAGGTTAAGGTTAGGAGTAAGTGTAAGTTTTAGGGTAAGGGTTCGGGTTAATGTAAGGATCAGGGTAAGGGTTCAGGTACGGTTTAGGGTTAGGGTTAGGTTAAGGGTAAGGGTAAGGGTATGGATAAGGATAGGAGTAAGTGATAGGGTAAGGGTAAGTGCTAGGGGAAGGGTAATGTTAAAGGTAACAGCAAGTGTAAGGATAAGGGTTAGGGTAAGGGTAAGATTAAGGGTATTGGTAATGATAAGGGTGAGGGTTACAGTAAGGGTAAGTGTAAGGTTTAGATTTAGGAAAAGGGTAAGTGTAGCAGAAATGTTAAGGGTTAGGGTAAGGGTAAGTGTTAGGATAAGGGTAAGGTTAAGGGTAAGGGTAACGGTCAGGCTAAGTGTCAGAGTAAGGGTAAGTGTTAGGGTAAGTTTAAGGGTACGGGTCAGGTGTAATGGTAAGTGTAAGGGTAAGGGTCATGGTAAGGGTTAGAGTAAGGGTTTCAGTAAGAGTAAGGGTTAGGATAAGTGTAAGGGTGAAAGCGAGGATTAGGGCAAGAGTAAGTGTAAGGGTAATAGAAAGGGTTAGGGTAAGTGTAAGGGTAAGGGAAAGTGTTAGGATATGTTTTAGGGGAAGCAGAAGGGTAAGGGTTAGGTTAAGTGTAAGGGGAAGGGGAAGGTAAGGGGAAGGGTTGGAGTAAGGTATAGGGTAAGGGTAAGGTTATGGTTAAAGGAAAGAGTAAGGGTAAGGAAAAAGTAAAGGTAAGGATTTGGGTAATGGTAAGGGTGAGAAGGGTTAGGGTAAGGGTTACGGTAAGGGTTAGGTAACGCAGTGTACAACCTGGGACGTCACACACAGAGCTGCCTCTGGCAAGGTGAGTGAGGAACAGATGTAGCAGTTGTTGTGTTGTAGGTCTCACTGTTCCTCTAAGCATCCCCTCTTTGTCTTTTAGAGGTGTTGTAGCTGTTTGAAGAGGGTAGATTGAAGCATCTGCCTCGGGGGCTGGTAAGCGGCAGAGGTAAGGGAGCAGATGAGAGTAACTTACCTAGTTGTGCTGTGTCTTTGGATGCTGCATAGGCCTATGCGTTTCTTTTTCTTTCACAGGTGTCTCGCACAGGCTCAAAGGAGCAAACTGCACTCTGAAGAGCTGTGTAAGAAGAGGGGCTGGTCATGAGCTGGGTTGGAGCAGAACGACCAAGTAGCACAAGGTGACTATGAAAGGTGTCCGTCTTGCTTTGCAGGTGCCGTGGCAGGCTCTCCACAGAAGTGACTAAGGATATGAGATAAGGCCAGAGAGCGACAAGGAGCGGCACGTGCAGGGATGGTTTTGAAGCGCTGCGGTGGCTTACTCTTCTGTTCAACAGGTGCCACAGGCAAGGTGGGTTGTAACATCAGTCGTTATATTTGCATGAAAGCAGTTCACTTGAATGCCACAGTGCATCTGAGTAGGGTGTTCTAGCAGAAAAAGCTTGTCTGGCACAGCGGTGCCTGATGGCAGGTGAAGAGGTGCCTGAAGCCCCATCCTATCTAGCCTGCACACAATTATCTGAGAATGAAAGCTGCTTTCCAGTAATTCAGAAAGCCAAGTTACGTCTCAGCCTTGAGCATCTCGGGCTTTTGGGCCTGTCTGTAACATTTGGCACCAGCACTAATACTTTTTTTGGCATATGTTTAGCGTTTGGGGCCTGTGTCAGGGATTTGGGCCCTGTCTCGAACACGAAGCAGAGGAATAACGACCCCCCCTCTCAACAATAGACTGCGCAGCCTCAGCCAGTTCAACAAGTCCTGATAAGCCGGAATTCAACTGCTATAAAACAGCAACACTGGAAAGGGAAGTTGCGTGCTGTTGCGGAGCGGAGACTCCCCAGCCGCCCAGCGCTGTTTTGCTTGTGTCTGCTTACTTGATTAATAAAATCATTTCAATAGACCAGTAAACTGTGTGATCTAATTTATAACACACATTTGGGTCCTGTCTCTGGGGGGGAGCTACTTGTACACTTTTGGGGTCTGTATTTGAGGGGGATTGGGAGCTGCTTGTGCACTTTTGGACCTATGTTTAGGGGGGTTGGGAGCTGCTCATGCATTCTAGGTGCCTCCCTTTTGAGAAGGGTTGGGGCCTGCATCTGTGGGTGGTTGGGAGCTGCTTGTACACTATAGGGGCCTTGGTCTTGGAGGGGGGTCTGGGCTGTTTATACACCTTTGTGGCCTGTGTTGGGGGGGGGGACTGTGCCTGGGGGAGTTGGGAGGTGCTTGTTCACTCTAGGAGCCTCCATTTGGGGGTCTTCGGGGCCTCCCTTTGAGGGGGAGGGAGTTGGGAGTTGGTTGTACACCTCCGCATCCCATGTCTTGGGGGGGGTGGGGGGAGTGGGACCGGTCTCTGAAGGGGCGGGTTGTGAGCTGCTTGTACACCTGTGTCGGGGGGAGGTTAGGGGGGTTGGCGGGGGTCGGGCCCGGGTCTTGGGCCAGTGTCTGGGTGGAGTCCAGTTCTTGGGAGGGGGTGGTGGGGTAGGAGCTGCTTGTGGGCAGTTGGGGTCTGCATCTGGGTGTGGTTGGTGCCTGCTTCTGTTGGCAGTTTGGGGCCTGCTTGTAGACTTGTGCAGCCTGGGTTTGGGGGCTTTTCTGTAACGTTTGGGGCCTGCATTTTTGCTTTGGGATGCATCTTGAGCTTTTGAGGCCTAGCTGTAGCATTTGGGGCCTGCATCTGGGGCTTTTCTGTAGCGTTTTGGTTGCGTATTTGTGATTTGGGGCCTGTATCCAGGGTTTTGCCTTTTTTGTCGTTTCCGTCTTTGTGTCTGTGTGTTTCATTGTTGGTTGTCTGGGGTTAGGGGCAGTTTGGGGTTTGGATTAAGGTCAGTGTCATTAGCGTTAGGGGGTTGATAATAAGGGTTAGGGTTGTGGTTAGAGTTGTTAGGTTTAAGGGGAATAAGGATTTCAGGGTAAGGGGATCAAGGTTGTGGGAATAAAAATGTTGTTTTTGTGCAGTTACATCCTGTAGAGGGAAGGAAGGTGGTATTGAGATATGCTTGCAGTGATAAGACAGCTTAACAGTGTGGAATGGGTTCATCTGATTCGTGTCAATATGGAACAATGCTAGGGCCGCATGATATGATGAAATGTGACCTTCTGTCTTACATACCCTTGTATAACCACAAGTCTGAGAAAACCAGAGTGGTTAATATATATAGTTCTTGTATCTTGCAAAGGAATGGTCCAGCAATTCGGGTCAATAGGGGATAAGAGAACAAAGGGGTTTCAGAATAACTGCTAACTATTACAACTGTTGCATGGGACACTATGCAAGTGTCTGCCATCCAGCCAAGATGGACAAAGGAGATGGACAAGAGAAAAGCCTGGGAGGAAGACTACGAGCCTTCAGTACGAGCGGCCCCCAGAGGGACCACCGGAGACTGATAACGCATGCACCAGTGGGAGGGTTTGGATTCTGGGAACTAATTAGAATAACCCTGCCTTTTGTAGAAGTAGTAATGAATATGTATTAGCCTAGCAGCATAAAAACCAGCTGCCTGATGTAACTTGTGTGCGTCTTGGTGGAGCAGAGACTCCTGGCTCACCCAGCGCTGCTTGCTTACCTCTATTCACTTAATAAATTGTAAATTTCAATTGCAATCCTATTTGGGACTCAGTCATTTATTACAACTGGGGGCTCGTCCGGGAGGGCTTTCGTTCCTGATTTCTGGTTTGATCTAGGAGAGGCACCGCCAACCTTTGGTGGCTGCTGTTTGAGTCAGGTCGGAACTAATGGCATCTTGAACCTGAATAAAGGTAAGCAAAGTTTCTGATGATTTTTTCCAGCTCCCTTGCCAGCTGCAGCACTATATTTTGCCCATAATTCTGTGTGTGAAGATCCGAACGAAGATGACGGAGTCGTAAGCATTTAAAGCGTATACCGTTCGGTTGGGTGGGGTTCGGTTGCCTGTGTGTGTAAGAGTGTGACTGAGACGGAACTTAGTTCCGAAGCGATTGTGGAGGTCTTCTAACCGCGGTTCCAATCTCCCGCGAGGGACTTGGCCGGTGAAGGACCGAAGGGATTCCTATAGGATCTGTGGGTGTGTGATAGGTCCTCGACCCCCTGCAAGACACTCTTACTAAGGTAACCAAGGGCTGTGGGAATTGCCATAGTAAAATTCCTAGATGGGTCAGACAAAATCGAAGACCAGAGACCAGAAGAAAGGGAGCAAATTACCAGTCATACCACCAGAAAGTCCATTAGGAATAACGATTAGAAATTGGAATGATAGGGACCCCAGAAAAGGAAAAAGTAAATTAAAAATGGTCCAGTATTGTGTGACAGAATGGCCAAAGGAGCCTTTAAGACTACATGTCTTTTGGCCTGTTTTTGGATCCTTTGAAGACTGGATTTGCCAGGCCTTAAATATCCATGTTAATTCAAAGGAACCTTTTAGCCAGGAAGAAAGTGATTATGCAGGATTATGGATCAGGAGGACTTCACGTCCTTTTCCAGCCTCAATATTTACACTAAAAGCAGGTAAGAAATTTGAAGAACAAGAAGAACATGAAATAGAAAAAGAAGATAAACGTGAGCCGTTGGATAAGCTACCACCTCCATATCCTAACAATCCACCCCCGGCAGCTCCCCCTCCGGTGGCTGTGTTATCGCCACCAGTACCACCGTTGCCCCAGCTTCCACCACCAACAGCACCAGAATTAGACTGACCTCCGGCCGCATGCACGAGAAGTAGGACTGCCGTATCTGAGAGAGCTTCTCTATATCCCTTAAGGGAGGTAACTGGTGTATAACTGGTGCGCGTCTTGGTGGAGCAGAGACTCTCAGCGTACCCAGCACTGTTTGCTTACCTCTATTCATTCAGTGAATTGTAAACTTTGATTGTAATCCTGTTTGGGACTTTTATTTATTATAACAGACAACCTTGTAAAACGCAGACAACCAGAATCCTTACAGCAATTAGGTGGAAATCACGGCGTAAGAAACATTACCACCTCAAAGACTAAAAACCTCAAAAGAAATGTGACAGTGGCCAGCAGCTGTGTATTTTCTGTGAAGCACCAGCTAGATTATGAACCTTGAATAGCACAGTTAATGGGGAAACAGGGGAGGGTCCCGGTCCTCGGCAGAAAAAAAAAGTGTATAAACTGTGTATGGAATTAGTAGGCACCCTCCTGCTTGTGGGACACCCGCCATCGTAATCTCGAATAATAATGCTACTGTACTGAGATCCTCGACTCAGCCTATGCTATTTGCTACAGATTGATTCAGGGTTTTAAGGTTTCAGGGATTGGGCACTAGGGTTGGGTTTCAGGGTAAGGGGTTTCAGGGTTTATGTTTAGGATTTTAAGGTTTTTAGGGTTGGAGTTTTAACGGTTAGGATTTTAAGGATTTGGGGGTTAGGGTTCTAAGGGTTTCAGGGTTAGCGTGTTAGGGTATTAGAGTTTTTTGGGTTGTAGTGTTGATATGTTTTTTAGGCTTAGAGTCTTAAGGTTTTATTTTTGGTCAGTTATTTACGGTTAGGGTTTTAAGATCTTTTTTTTTTTTTTTTTCAGATTAGGTTCTCCAGGGCCAGGGTTTTGAGTATCCTAATTTTGGGGGTTTGGATTTTGAGCATCTTAATTTTTGGGGTTAGGCTTTTGTGTGCCCTAATTTTTTGGGATAGGCTTTTACGCATCCTAAGTAGTTGGGTTAGGGTTTTGAACATCTTAATGTTTTGGGTTTGGGTATTGAGCATCCTAAGTTTTCGGCATAGGGTTTTGAGCATCTTAATGTTTCCAGGATAGGGTTTGGAGCGTCCTAATGTTTTTGGGTTCATAGAATCATAGAATCATAGAATATCCTGAGTTGGAAGGGACCCTTAAGGATCATCAAGTCCAACTCTTGACACCGCACACGTCTACCCAAAAGTTCAGACCATGTGACTAAGTGCACAGTCCAATCTCTTCTTAAATTCAGACAGGCTCGGTGCAGTGACCACTTCCCTGGGGAGCCTGTTCCAGTGTGCAACCACCCTCTCTGTGAAGAACCCCCTCCTGATGTCAAGCCTAAATTTCCCCTGCCTCAGCTTAACCCCGTTCCCAAGGGTCCTGTCACTGGTCTTAATGGAGAAATGGTCTCCTGCCTCTCGACACCCCCTTACGTGGGTTAGGGTTTTGAGCGTCCTAAGTTTTTGGGATAGGCCTTTGAGCTTCCTAATGTTTTCCAGATAGGGTTTGGAGCGTCCTAATGTTTTAGGTTTGGGTTTAGAGCGTCCTAATGTTTTTGGGTTAGGGCTTGGAGCGTCCTAATGTTTTTGGGATAGGGCTTGGAGCGTCCTAAGTTTTCGGAATAGGGTTTGGAGAGTCCTAAGTTTTCGGGATAGGGTTTGGAGTGTCCTAGTGTTTTCGGGATAGGGTTTTGAGCGTCCAAAGTTTTTGGGTTTGGGTTTTGAGCATCCAAAGTGTTATAAGTTGCCCCCTTAATTAATTTTCAGAGAGCATTGTATTAATCATAGAAAGGAATTTATTGAGTAAGCAAACATCAAGCAAAACAGCACTGGGCAGCCGGGGAGTCTCAGCTCCGCCAACGGCACGCACCTCACCCCTGCCAGGGTCCCTTTTTATACCTTGCTAATTCCGGGATTACGCAGCACATCCTGGTATATTCTGCGACTGCGCACACTGTTGCGCGCAAAAGAATTTTTAAGAATTTAAATCTCTTTAAAAAGAAAATTAAGCAAAAGAATTTTCATAGTGTCTAGGCAAGCATTATGCAGCTCCTTACTTCAGCAGGGAGCTTTCGCAACTCCCGCTCCTCAAACAGAAGTCCTTGTTTTTATAATACAAAAGACAATGAACAAACATTTATGGTGTATTACCCTAAGTTTTTGGGTTAGGGTTTTTTGCGTCTTAATGTTTTGGGGTTAGGGTTTGGAGCGCCCTAAGTTTTTGGGCTAGGGCTTTGAGCATTCCTAACGTTTTGGGTTGGGTTTGGGTTTTGAGCATCCTAAGATTTTGGGTTAGGGGTTTTAGGCATAGGTCTTCAGGGGTTTAGTGTGGTAAATAGTTTGGGTTAGGTCTGTAGGGGTTTCGAGGTTTTTTGGATGTTAGGGCTTGAGGCTTTTTTTGTAAGGGCGGTGAGGGTTCCAGTGAGTGCTGGTAAATGCAGTTCTCGAGCACTCGGCCTGTGATTGGCCATGCTGGCTGTCCGGGGAATGCTGGTAGGTGTAGTTTTCCGGCACTGGGAGGCCATGTTGTGTGCCCAGAGCATGCCGGGAGATGTAATTCTTGGGACTCCAGACTTCCGGGAGGCCATGTTGTGTACCCAGAGTATGCCGGGAAATGTAGTTGTCGGATTCTGGACTTCCGGGAGGCCATGTTGAATGCCCAGAGCATACCGGGAGATGTAGTTCTCGGGAACTACGGTTAGGGTTAGGGGCTAGGGCTGGGGCTACAGTTAGGGTTTCGGGTGAGGGTTGGGGTTGGGGGTTATTGTTAGGGTTAGTGGTTTAGGGTTAGGCTTAGAGGGTTATGGTTAGGGATAGGTTAGGGGTAGGTTTAGAGGGTTAGGGTAAGGGTTAGGGGTTGGGACTGTGGTTAGGCTTAGGGTAAGGGTTAGGCTGAGAGTATTAGGGTTAGGGTTCGGGTTCAGATTAGGGTAAGGGTAAGGGTTAGGGCAAAGGTAAGTGTTAGGGTAAGGCTAAGGGTAAGGCTTAGGGTGAGGATAAGGTTTAGGGAAAGGGTTAGGTTTAGGGTAAGGGTTGGGGTAAGGGTTAGGGTAAGGGTAAGAGTTAGGGTAAAGGATAGAGTAATGGTAAGTATAAGGGTAGGGTAAGGATTAGGGTAAGGGTAAGGATTAGGGTTAGGTTTAGGGTAAGAATAAGGGTAAGCTAATGGTTAGGATAAGGGTAAGGGTTAGGGTAAAGGTTTTCATTTGTTAAAGCTGAAACGCAGTATGCAATCTGGGACGTCACAGCCAGAACTGCCTATGGCAAGGTGAGAGAGGAAAAGATGGAGCAGATGTTCTACTCCTATTTTTTCTTTATACGTAAATAAAAGTTTGAGCTAATTCCAGTTGGAAGAGTTCCAATTACTTGCTTGGTCATAATGTCTTTTAATATTGAAAGCTGCAGCAAAAGCATGGGGATTTTTGCTTCTAGAAACACCCTAGTTCTCTTGTCTGCACTATGCATGCTTTTGAGCTAAAACTGATTAAAAAATAAAAAGAAAAATCACACACACACACAAAAGAAAAAAAAAAAAAAACAAAACTCACCACAGCTGCTGCTGCTCTCTTCCTACTTCCTTGTGCTTTGCCCCTACCCTTCCCAGGTGATTGGGTTTGGGTGCTAGGCGGGGCCAAATGGTATATGAGTCCCAGGTCCCACCCCAAAGAGCAGCCCAAGCAGAATGAGCTCTCTGAGGGGATGCCTGGGACAGTCCAAAACCTATCCCGAAAACATTAGGAAGCTCAAAGCCCTATCCGAAAAACTTAGGACGCTCAAAATACTATCCTGGAAACATTAAGATGCTCAAAACCCTATGCCGAAAACGTAGGATGCTCGAAACCCTAACCCAAAAACATTAGGACGCTCAAAACCCTATCCTGGAAACATAAAGATGCTCAAAACCCTATGCCGAAAACTTAGGACGCTCCAAACCCTATCCCGAAAATATTAGGACGCTCAAAGCCCTAACCCAAAAATATTAGGACGCTCAAAACCCAAACCCAAAACATTAAGATGCTCCAAAACCTATCCTGAAAATTTAGGAAGCTCCAAACCCTATCCTGGAAACATTAAGATGCTCCAAACCCTAACCCAAAAACATAAGGACGCTCCAAGCCCTAACCCAAAAACATTAGGACACTCCAAACCCTATCCTGGAAACATTAAGATGCTCAAAACCCTATGCCGAAAACTTAGGATGCTCAATACCCAAACCCAAAACATTAAGATGTTCAAAACCCTAACCCAACTACTTAGGATGCGTAAAAGCCTATCCCAAAAAATTAGGGCACACAAAAGCCTAACCCCAAAAATTAAGATGCTCAAAATCCAAACCCCCAAAATTAGGATACTCAAAACCCTGGCCCTGGAGAACCTAATCTGAAAAAAAAAAAAAAAAAGATCTTAAAACCCTAACCGTAAATAACTGACCAAAAATAAAACCTTAAGACTCTAAGCCTAAAAAACATATCAACACTACAACCCAAAAAACTCTAATACCCTAACACGCTAACCCTGAAACCCTTAGAACCCTAACCCCCAAATCCTTAAAATCCTAACCGTTAAAACTCCAACCCTAAAAACCTTAAAATCCTAAACATAAACCCTGAAACCCCTTACCCTGAAACCCAACCCTAGTGCCCAATCCCTGAAACCTTAAAACCCTGAATCAATCTGTAGCAAATAGCATAGGCTGAGTCGAGGATCTCAGTACAGTAGCATTATTATTCGAGATTACGATGGCGGGTGTCCCACAAGCAGGAGGGTGCCTACTAATTCCATACACAGTTTATACACTTTTTTTTTCTGCCGAGGACCGGGACCCTCCCCTGTTTCCCCATTAACTGTGCTATTCAAGGTTCATAATCTAGCTGGTGCTTCACAGAAAATACACAGCTGCTGGCCACTGTCACATTTCTTTTGAGGTTTTTAGTCTTTGAGGTGGTAATGTTTCTTACGCCGTGATTTCCACCTAATTGCTGTAAGGATTCTGGTTGTCTGCGTTTTACAAGGTTGTCTGTTATAATAAATAAAAGTCCCAAACAGGATTACAATCAAAGTTTACAATTCACTGAATGAATAGAGGTAAGCAAACAGTGCTGGGTACGCTGAGAGTCTCTGCTCCACCAAGACGCGCACCAGTTATACACCAGTTACCTCCCTTAAGGGATATAGAGAAGCTCTCTCAGATACGGCAGTCCTACTTCTCGTGCATGCGGCCGGAGGTCAGTCTAATTCTGGTGCTGTTGGTGGTGGAAGCTGGGGCAACGGTGGTACTGGTGGCGATAACACAGCCACCGGAGGGGGAGCTGCCGGGGGTGGATTGTTAGGATATGGAGGTGGTAGCTTATCCAACGGCTCACGTTTATCTTCTTTTTCTATTTCATGTTCTTCTTGTTCTTCAAATTTCTTATCTGCTTTTAGTGTAAATATTGAGGCTGGAAAAGGACGTGAAGTCCTCCTGATCCATAATCCTGCATAATCACTTTCTTCCTGGCTAAAAGGTTCCTTTGAATTAACATGGATATTTAAGGCCTGGCAAATCCAGTCTTCAAAGGATCCAAAAACAGGCCAAAAGACATGTAGTCTTAAAGGCTCCTTTGGCCATTCTGTCACACAATACTGGACCATTTTTAATTTACTTTTTCCTTTTCTGGGGTCCCTATCATTCCAATTTCTAATCGTTATTCCTAATGGACTTTCTGGTGGTATGACTGGTAATTTGCTCCCTTTCTTCTGGTCTCTGGTCTTCGATTTTGTCTGACCCATCTAGGAATTTTACTATGGCAATTCCCACAGCCCTTGGTTACCTTAGTAAGAGTGTCCTGCAGGGGGTCGAGGACCTATCACACACCCACAGATCCTATAGGAATCCCTTCGGTCCTTCACCGGCCAAGTCCCTCGCGGGAGATTGGAACCGCGGTTAGAAGACCTCCACAATTGCTTCGGAACTAAGTTCCGTCTCAGTCACACTCTTACACACACAGGCAACCGAACCCCACCCAACCGAACGGTATACGCTTTAAATGCTTACGACTCCATCATCTTCGTTCGGATCTTCACACACAGAATTATGGGCAAAATATAGTGCTGCAGCTGGCAAGGGAGCTGGAAAAAATCATCAGAAACTTTGCTTACCTTTATTCAGGTTCAAGATGCCATTAGTTCCGACCTGACTCAAACAGCAGCCACCAAAGGTTGGCGGTGCCTCTCCTAGATCAAACCAGAAATCAGGAACGAAAGCCCTCCCGGACGAGCCCCCAGTTGTAATAAATGACTGAGTCCCAAATAGGATTGCAATTGAAATTTACAATTTATTAAGTGAATAGAGGTAAGCAAGCAGCGCTGGGTGCGCCAGGAGTCTCTGCTCCACCAAGACACACACAAGTTACATCAGGCAGCTGGTTTTTATGCTGCTAGGCTAATACATATTCATTACTACTTCTACAAAAGGCAGGGTTATTATAATTAGTTCCCAGAATCCAAACCCTCCCACTGGTGCATGCGTTATCAGTCTCCGGTGGTCCCTCTGGGGGCCGCTCGTACTGAAGGCTCGTAGTCTTCCTCCCAGGCTTTTCCCTCGTCCTTCTCCTTTGTCCATCTTGGCTGGATGGCAGACACTTGCATAGTGTCCCATGCAACAGTTGTAATAGTTAGCAGTTATTCTGAAACCCCTTTGTTCTCTTATCCCCTATTGACCCGAATTGCTGGACCATTCCTTTGCAAGATACAAGAACTATATATATTAACCACTCTGGTTTTCTCAGACTTGTGGTTATACAAGGGTATGTAAGACAGAAGGTCACATTTCATCATATCATGCGGCCCTAGCATTGTTCCATATTGACACGAATCAGATGAACTCATTCCACACTGTTAAGCTGTCTTATCACTGCAAGCATATCTCAATACCACCTTCCTTCCCTCTACAGGATGTAACTGCGCAAAAACAACATTTTTATTCCCACAACCTTGATCCCCTTACCCTGAAATCTTTATTCCCCTTAAACCTAACAACTCTAACCACAACCCTAACCCTTATTATCAACCCCCTAACGCTAATGACACTGAACTTAATCCAAGCCCCAAACTGCCCCTAACCCCAGACAACCAACAATGAAACACACACACACAAAGACGGAAACGACAAAAAAGGCAAAACCCTGGATACAGGCCCCAAATCACAAATACGCAACCAAAACGCTACAGAAAAGCCCCAGACGCAGGCCCCAAATGCTACAGCTAGGCCTCAAAAGCTCAAGATGCATCCCAGAGCAAAAATGCAGACCACAAACGTTACAGAAAGGCCCCCAAACCCAGGCTGCACAAGTCTACGAGCAGGCCCCAAACTGCCAACAGAAGCAGGCACCAACCACACCCAGATGCAGACCCCAACTGCCCACAAGCAGCTCCTACCCCACCACCCCCTCCCAAGAACTGGACTCCACCCAGACACTGGCCCAAGACCCGGGCCCGACCCCCGCCCCCCGCCACCCCCCGCCAACCCCCCTACCCTCCCCCCGACACAGGTGTACAAGCAGCTCACAACCCGCCCCTTCAGAGACCGGTCCCACCCCCTCACCCCCACCAAGACATGGGATGCAGAGGTGTACAACCAACTCCCAACTCCCTCCCCCTCAAAGGGAGGCCCCAAAGACCCCCAAATGG
Organism: Netta rufina; assembly: GCF_964035555.1. Taxonomy (NCBI): domain Eukaryota; kingdom Metazoa; phylum Chordata; class Aves; order Anseriformes; family Anatidae; genus Netta; species Netta rufina. The sequence continues at coordinate 583,572 of NC_140138.1, forward strand.
AGGCTCCTAGAGTGAACAAGCACCTCCCAACTCCCCCAGGCACAGTCCCCCCCCCCCCAACACAGGCCACAAAGGTGTATAAACAGCCCAGACCCCCCTCCAAGACCAAGGCCCCTATAGTGTACAAGCAGCTCCCAACCACCCACAGATGCAGGCCCCAACCCTTCTCAAAAGGGAGGCACCTAGAATGCATGAGCAGCTCCCAACCCCCCTAAACATAGGTCCAAAAGTGCACAAGCAGCTCCCAATCCCCCTCAAATACAGACCCCAAAAGTGTACAAGTAGCTCCCCCCCAGAGACAGGACCCAAATGTGTGTTACAGCACGCAACTTCCCTTTCCAGTGTTGCTGTTTTATAGCAGTTGAATTCCGGCTTATCAGGACTTGTTGAACTGGCTGAGGCTGCGCAGTCTATTGTTGAGAGGGGGGGTCGTTATTCCTCTGCTTCGTGTTCAGGTGGGGGTAGTGAAGCAACAAAAAGGATGTCTTGTGGTAAGGAATTTCACAGAGTGTGGTTTAAATCAAGGATATTCACCCAACACCCCCTCCTGCTTCCTCCCTTATCAAGGCCATTAAATTTTACAACCTTCTCTCCCCAACAGATTCTCCAAATTCCTCAAAGACAATGAACAAACCCCCACTAATTTATCACAAGGTGTACAACCAGTTCCCAACACCCCTGAGACACAGGCCCCAACCCCCCCCCCCCAGACACAGGGCCCCAAATTCTACAAGCAGCTCCCAACCCCTGCAAGGCAGGCCCCCTACCCTATACAAGCAGCTCCCAACCCTCCCCCCCCCCCCCCCCCGACTGAGGACCCCAAGCCCCCCACAAACACAGGCCCCTACAGTGTACAGGCAGCTCCCAGCCACCCCCAGATGCTGGCCCCAAAGTTGTACAAACAGCTCCCAGCCACCCTGCAGAAACAGATTCCTACATTGTACAAGCAGTTCCCAGCTCGCTAGACACAGGTCCTGACCCCCCACAGATGCAGGCCCCAAAGGTGTACAAGCAGCTCCCACCCCTCTCCCAGACGCAGGCCCCAAGCCCCCCCCCCCAAACACAGGCCCCTACAACCAGCACCCAACCCCCTACCCCCGATGCCAGGCCCAAAGGTGTAGAAGCAGCTCCAAACCTCCTCCCTCAACCCAGGCTCCAACAGTGTACATGCAGCTCCCAACCAACCCTCCCCTTCCCCTCCCCCAACCCCCGCCCCCCTCCCCCCCCCCCCAACACAGGCTCCAAAGGAATACAAAGAGCTCCCACCCCTACCCCAGATGCAGGTCTCCCCCCCCCCCCCCCCCAGAAGCAGGCCCCAAAGGTGTAGAGTCAGATCCCAATCCCCTCAATGCTGGCCCCTGTTATAAGTTGCCCCCTTAATTAATTTTCAGAGAGCATTGCATTAATAATAGAAAGGAATTTATTGAGTAAGCAACAGCAAGCAAAACAGCACTGGGCGGCCGGGGAGTCTCGGCTCCGCCAACGGCGCGCACCTCACCCCCGCCAGGGTCCCTTTTTATATTTTGGTAATTCCGGGATTACACAGCACATCCTGGTATATTCTGCGACTGCGCACACTGTTGCTAGGGGGTCGTCTCTGTCCCTCTGGTGGTCGTGAAGATGAAGGCCGTAGTCTTCCTCAGCGTTGTGGTTCAACTTCTTTTTTTATTTGGTCATGTTGGCCCAGCCTGAGACAGGAATGCAGGATGTTGATACACTAGTTTAGCAACTTATCAGGAGATGGTTACATGAGCTTTGCAGCAGTGTCTTTGAACAAAAGAGGCAACTGAGATGCAGAAGAAGAGAAGGGGAGGGGGTTCTCTTTTTTGTTACATTAAGCAAAAGAATTTTCATAGTGTCTAGCCAAGTATTATACATCTCCTTATTTCAGCAGGAAGCTTTTGCAACTCCTGCTCCTCAAACGGAACTCCTTGTTTTATAATACAAAAGGCAATGAACAAACATTTATTGTGTATTACAGCCCTAAGGGTCTACAAGCAGCTCCCCCCTTGCCCCCAGATACCGGCCCCCAGACACAGACCCCAAAAGCCTAATCACAGGCCCTGAACTCTAGAGGCAGGCTCCAAAACCCAGGACAAAGCCCCAGTGGTTCGAGACAGGGCCCAAATCCCAGACACAGGCCCCAAACGCTAAACATATGCCAAAAAAAGTATTAGTGCTGGTGCCAAATGTTACAGACAGGCCCAAAAGCCCGAGATGCTCAAGGCTGAGACGTAACTTGGCTTTCTGAATTACTGGAAAGCAGCTTTCATTCTCAGATAATTGTGTGCAGGCTAGATAGGATGGGGCTTCAGGCACCTCTTCACCTGCCATCAGGCACCGCTGTGCCAGACAAGCTTTTTCTGCTAGAACACCCTACTCAGATGCACTGTGGCATTCAAGTGAACTGCTTTCATGCAAATATAACGACTGATGTTACAACCCACCTTGCCTGTGGCACCTGTTGAACAGAAGAGTAAGCCACCGCAGCGCTTCAAAACCATCCCTGCACGTGCCGCTCCTTGTCGCTCTCTGGCCTTATCTCATATCCTTAGTCACTTCTGTGGAGAGCCTGCCACGGCACCTGCAAAGCAAGACGGACACCTTTCATAGTCACCTTGTGCTACTTGGTCGTTCTGCTCCAACCCAGCTCATGACCAGCCCCTCTTCTTACACAGCTCTTCAGAGTGCAGTTTGCTCCTTTGAGCCTGTGCGAGACACCTGTGAAAGAAAAAGAAACGCATAGGCCTATGCAGCATCCAAAGACACAGCACAACTAGGTAAGTTACTCTCATCTGCTCCCTTACCTCTGCCGCTTACCAGCCCCCGAGGCAGATGCTTCAATCTACCCTCTTCAAACAGCTACAACACCTCTAAAAGACAAAGAGGGGATGCTTAGAGGAACAGTGAGACCTACAACACAACAACTGCTACATCTGTTCCTCACTCACCTTGCCAGAGGCAGCTCTGTGTGTGACGTCCCAGGTTGTACACTGCGTTACCTAACCCTTACCGTAACCCTTACCCTAACCCTTCTCACCCTTACCATTACCCAAATCCTTACCTTTACTTTTTCCTTACCCTTACTCTTTCCTTTAACCATAACCTTACCCTTACCCTATACCTTACTCCAACCCTTCCCCTTACCTTCCCCTTCCCCTTACACTTAACCTAACCCTTACCCTTCTGCTTCCCCTAAAACATATCCTAACACTTTCCCTTACCCTTACACTTACCCTAACCCTTTCTATTACCCTTACACTTACTCTTGCCCTAATCCTCGCTTTCACCCTTACACTTATCCTAACCCTTACCCTTACCCTTACTCAAACCCTTACTCTAACCCTTACCCTGACCCGTACCCTTACCCTTAGCCTTACCCTTATCCATACCATTACCCTTACCCTTAACCTTACCCTTATCCTAACACTTACCCTTACCCTAACCCTTAACCTTTCTGCGACACTTTCCCTTTTCCTAAATCTAAACCTTACACTTACCCTTACCCTTACCATTACCCATATCCTTACACTAACCCTTACCCTAACCCTTACCCTTACACTTACCGTTACCATTAACCTTACCCTTACCCTAACCCTAACTCTAACCCTTCCCGTGACCCGTACCCTTACACTTACCCTTACCCTTACATTTACCCTAACCCTTACACTTACCATAACCCATATCCTAACATATAGTTGTACCCTTAACCTTACCGTTACCCTCACCCTTACCCTTACTCTATCCGTTACCCTTACTCTTACTAGACCCTCTGTGTTCGCTCTTTCTGAGCAACCCGAAACATAGCCCTACCCGGCATGGGAGAGGAATTCAAAAGAGGGCCCCAGAAAAGGCGTTCAAAGCCCCTTGCGCCCATCCAAAAGTGCCCCCAGAAGAAGGTTTTGGGTACAACTGAACTCCCCAGGGGAGCCTTCTTGCAGCCCCACATGCAACTGGACCTACTGTGTTCGCTCTTTCTGAGCAACCCAAAACATAGCCCTACTCGGCATGGGAGAGGAATTCAAAAGAGGGCCCCAGAAAAGGCGTTCAAAGCCCCTTTCACCCATCCAAAAGTGCCCCCAAGGAAGGCTTTGGGTACAACTGAACTCCCCAGGGGAGCCTTCATGCAGTCCCACATGAACTGGATTCTCTGTGTTCGCTCTTTCGGAGCAACCAGAAACATAGCCCTATATATGAAGATTTGGGCCTAATTAGGGTATTTCTTGCTCTTTATGTAGAAATATTTCTGTATCCTTGATTTATTTTGTAATACCAGTTATGTGTCGTGATTTCCCCTGTCCAAGCATGACACTTGGTGATTTGTGCCTTTTGCTTCAGTCTGTCTCAATGTAAAACTGTTTTTTTTGTTTTGTTTTGTTTTGTTTTGTTTTTCAAAGTTTCATGGTATATGATGACTTTATTTCTCCATCTAAGAAAATATGCTTGGCCTTAACTGAAAGGATTACTTCTTATTCTCAGTCAGAGTGGCTGATCAAGAAAAGAAGCAATATTTTAAACATTAATTAGTACAGGAACAGAAGCAGTATTAATCAGTGGCTACTTGTACTTTAGTATTTTTGCACTTAAATATGTATGGAGTGAACCTTAGTAAACACCTGGAAGTGCCACCTCAGAGTCTTTGCAAGAACTTGTAATTCTTTTTGAGAACGTCTCAAGGGGGGGGGGGGGGAAGGGGGGGGGAGGAACAGTATCCATTTTCTCTGTTCTACTTACCTGGTTAGCTATGGTTTAAAAAAAAAATCACTCTCAAAGTATTGTGTAGTCCTTATTCTGCTGCAAGTTGTAACCACTTGTGTGGACTCGTCGAATCAATTTTAGGGGAAGCACTGTTTGGGCTTGGGTATTTTTAGAAAGCAGAAGCATCACCTTTTTCCATAAACAGGTTTCTCAGTGTAGTATTTTTGCTTCTGTTGTGTGGGTGTTTTTGAACACTGTACTAGTGTGCTGCAAAACTCAGGCTTTAATTTCAGTTTAATAAAATCTGAACTGGAAAGTTTGCTTTGAACTTTTAGATTATCAGATTTTAAATGTATTGCAGAGGTTCACTTCTGCTATTCTAGCATGATTTAACATGATTAAATGACAGTTTGATAGTAGTTGAATACACGTGTATACATATGTTGATTAGAAAACTTGTTTGAAGAACCTGAACAGACGCATATTTAGGTATCCTGAAAGACATAGAAAGACCTTTTAGATGGAGCAGAAGAGAGATCAAGAAGAATGGAGAAAGCTTGACTATAACTGACCTAATGTGATAGTCAGGATGAAAAACCACAGCAGTGGCAATAAAGTATTGCTGTGAAGTGTGTGTGTGGAGTTCTCCCTGTAATAGCAGCATTGATGACATCTAGCAAATACTAACAAGCAGCAAAAGTACTGTAAGGAATATAGCAAAAGTCTGACTGCTTAAGCTAGATGAAAAAGAAAAAAAAAAAAAAAAGGATCAGACTAGCTTCATGGTATTTATTTTATCTGGAACAGGATGTTGGAAGAGTTTGAGGAGGGAGGAATTGATATGATCCCATATCAATTGGCTTGTCTCTCCCCTCCAGTCTGAATTTTATGGTATAGTTTAATGTGTCTGATGCAAACTGTTATGCAGGTCACATTGGGAACTACAAGACCTAAAATAATATTACTTGTACAGGACAGGCAGGATCTGAACACTGAAGAAAATGACCTGTCTTCATTCCTTAGGTATGCAGTAAGTGCCTTAACAGTGCTGTCACTTCTTGAGTATTTACTTCTGTGGTCAACCAGCATGTCATGCAGGCATGGAGGAATAATATTAGACCTAGCAAAAGGAGGTGAAGGAGGGATCAGGCAAAATTATTTTGTTTTATATTACTCCTAGGTATGGTAACTGAGGCTTTAGGATCATGTATGTATAGTTTACTCTCTACTTGTGGTACAAGAGCAGTGTAGGTAGAAGGCAGGGAACATGGTAGTTATGCTTGAATTTTGTTTGACACAAGCCACAAGAACCAAAGTGTGTCAAGTTCTTTTTCACATTTGTCTTATCTAAAAGACAAAGTACCATACAATAATATGAAACTGCTGGGAAAACTGGACAAATAGCCAGTATACAAGTAGTCTTTGTCAGACTGTGGCATGAATTACATGCATCTTAGTGTGACGAGACGTTGTTCTCTGCACTAGCTTCTAGACATTGGCTGTCTCAAAGTAGTGTCTTAGATCCATCCTATTCAGGCTCTTGATCAAAACAAAACCAACTGTTGGTATTGATGGATAGGTTCTTGTTTGTCATTTCTAAAGGCCACGTTTTTTATACATCTGTGTAATCTCTCTTCAAACCAGTGTCAGGTGACCAGGAAACATGAAATGGCTTATTGGAAGGCTACTGAGATGGACAGGTATACCGTTCTTTACTCTGGCCCCTTGGAATCATGTTTTTTCTCTTCTTTGTAACATGCGTCTACTCATTAAAGCTTAGAAAGTAGCCTTGGACACAAATAGCAGCCGTGTCCACCCTAAGCACAACCTTTCCCACTTTCACATCTTCTGTTAAAACTGCTACTAGTAGCCTGTGTTCTTAGTGTTGGCTGATCATCATATCCATGAGAAAAAATAAAATCTTTAAAACTACAGCTATGATGGGTAGATGCTTTTTCTAATGAAGAAGATTACTGAATAAAGCTTGCTACCACCTTCAACAGAAGGGTTAAAAAATATTTAGGCAAAATATGGGTGAAATGGGCTTTGTACACGATTTCTGGGGTCCTATTTTAAATTCCTCTCAGATTCCGGGTAAGGATATATTTAGGGTTGTTCAGAAAGAGCGAACACAGAGAGTCCAGTTGCATGTGGGGCTGTGTAAAGGCTCCCCTGGGGAGTTCAGTTGTACCCAAAGGCTTCCTTTGGGGGCAACTTTTGATGGGCGAAAGGGGCTTTGTATGCCTTTTCTGGGGTCCTATTTTAAATTCCTCTCAGATTCTGGGTAGGGATCTATTTAGGATTGCTAGGAAAGAGCGAACACAGAGTATTCAATGTATTGTTGGCAAGGGTATAGTAATGAAGCAGTTTTTGTCTTTCATTGGGACTTGGAAAGGCTGATCTCTCTCAAGAGCTTGATGTTGTCTGCTTTTCTTGATGGTAGCCATCATGGCCCTCAGTCTCTGGGTTGTGTGTGTTCGTGCTCATGTACGGTTTGGGAGCCTGGCTCCATGTGGTTTTGGGTCCCGGTTCTGTAGTTTTTGACTACTGTTTCTGGTTTGGGGGGAGAGATGGCTCCCTGTATTGCTCTGGCTGGCCCGCCCTGCGCCGCCCCCCTCCCCCTGCCGCCGCTGGGTGGTGCCGGCCCGCCCTGGCCCGGCCACATTGAAGCTGTGAGGAGCTGAAGAAGAGCTAGCGAAAGAGAGGTATTGCAGCAGGTAGGCTGTGCCTGTGAGGTGCCTGAGGATCTGCCTTTTTTTTTCTTTTGTGGCTGCTTCTTGCAGTCTCGGAGAGGTGAATCCTCTCCAGAGTGCTGAGGAAAGGCGGAGGGTCGTCAGCCCAGTCAGTGTCCCTAAGCAAGGGTCCCCCTAAGGCAAGTCTCTGAAGTGCTTCCCCTCTGTTTTAGTGGTGCTGCGGTAGGCATTGCTCAGAATCTGCTGAGGGTCTGAGGTGGGGGGGGGGGAGCTGCTTGTACACTGTTGGAGCCTGGGTTGGGGGGGAGGTTTGGAGCTGCTTCTAGACCTTTGGGGCTGGCATCGGGGGTAGAGGGGTTGGGTGCAGGTTGTATACTGTAGGGGCCTGTGTTTGGGGGGGGGTTGAGGCCTGCGTCTGGGGGAGGGGTGGGAGCTGCTTGTACACGTTTGGGGCCTGCATCTGGGGGTGGCTGGGAGCTGCTTGTCCACTGTAGGAGCTTGTGTTTGGGGGGGCTTGGGGGCTTCCCTCGGGGGGGGGAGGGTTGGGAGCTGCTTCTGTAAGGTAGGGGGCCTGCCTTGCAGGGGTTGAGAGCTGCTTGTAGAATTTGGGGCCCTGTGTCTGGGGGGGTGGGGCCTGTGTCTCAGCGGCGTTAGGAACTGGTTGTACACCTTTGTGGCCTGTGTTTGGGGGTGTGGGTGCCTGTGCCTGGGGGAGTTGGGAGGTGCTTGTACACTCTAGGGGCCTCCATTTGGGGGTCTTTGGGGCCTCCCTTTGAGGGGGAGGGAGTTGGGAGTTGGGAGTTGGTTGTACACCTCTGCATCCCATGTCTTGGAGGGGGCAGGGGGTTGGGACCTGTCGCTGAAGGGGCGGGTTGTGAGCTGCTTGTACACCTTTGGGACCTGTGTCTGGGGGGGGGCTGGGTCTGGGGCCTGTGTCTGGGTGGAGTCCAGTTCTTGGGAGGGGGTGGTGGGGTAGGAGCTGCTTGTGGGCAGTTGGGGTCTGCATCTGGGTGTGGTTGGTGCCTGCTTCTGTTGGCAGTTTGGGGCCTGCTCGTAGACTTGTGCAGCCTGGGTTTGGGGGCTTTTCTGTAACGTTTGGGGTCTGCATTTTTGCTCTGGGATGCATCTTGAGCTTTTGAGGCCTAGCTGAAGCATTTGGGGCCTGCATCTGGGGCTTTTCTGTAGCGTTTTGGTTGCGTATTTGTGATTTGGGGCCTGTATCCAGGGTTTTGCCTTTTTTGTCGTTTCCGTCTTTGTGTCTGTGTGTTTCATTGTTGGTTGTCTGGGGTTAGGGGCAGTTTGGGGTTTGGATTAAGGTCAGTGTCATTAGCGTTAGGGGGTTGATAATAAGGGTTAGGGTTGTGGTTAGAGTTGTTAGGTTTAAGGGGAATAAGGATTTCAGGGTAAGGGGTAAAAATGTTGTTTTTGCGCAGTTACATCCTGTAGAGGGAAGGAAGGTGGTATTGAGATATGCTTGCAGTGATAAGACAGCTTAACAGTGTGGAATGTGTTCATCTGATTCGTGTCAATATGGAACAATGCTAGGGCCGCATGATATGATGAAATGTGACCTTCTGTCTTACATACCCTTGTATAACCACAAGTCTGAGAAAACCAGAGTGGTTAATATATATAGTTCTTGTATCTTGCAAAGGAATGGTCCAGCAATTCGGGTCAATAGGGGATAAGAGAACAAAGGGGTTTCAGAATAACTGCTAACTATTACAACTGCTACATGGGACACTATGCAAGTGTCTGCCATCCAGCCAAGATGGACAAAGGAGAAGGACAAGGGAAAAGCCTGGGAGGAAGACTACGAGCCTTCAGTACGAGCGGCCCCCAGAGGGACCACCAGAGACTGATAACACATGCACCTGTGGGAGGGTTCGGATTCCAGGAACTAATTATAATAAAAAATCAGTAATGCAGGTGGAGCCATGTAGGACTTCCCGGAGGTAAGCCTTCAACAGACGGAGACCCCTAAACTCGTGCGCTGAGCATTCAAGACATATGTCCGTGGCACAAAGATCAAGGACAACTTCTCAGAGGTAAGCAGCTTTCCCTTTGTTTCCCCATCCTCTCAGGAGTCGTCTTTACTATGGTTGTACACACTTCAGGCTCACAACACTCGTTTTCTCCTCTACTTAGTGTTCCTAGTCCCTGCCTGGTGGTGGGCCAAATTCTACGGGTTGATGTGTTTCCAAGTTAAAAGAGATAAGTACATCTAGTTAAGGTGACATCTAGTAGGATCATTTAAAGTAAACTAATCTATATAGTAGTGGTAGGTGCCTTTATTGCATGCAGCTCTTCTTCAGGTGAGTAATTCTTGTAGCATAAGTAATTCTTTTCCCATGTTTCATTCATGATGTTTGTAGCGTGCCTCTTTATGTGTATGTTTGGCCTGGAGCTGTCCTGCCTGGCAATTTGTGATGGTAGCTAAAGTGATGTTCCATCAGTGCAATAATACATTGTCCTGACTGTTTTGGAAAAGACATCTGGTCTGTCTGTGGGTGAATACTCAAGCTCTGGGTGAGTACTCAAGGGCAGCTGGCAAAGAGTCTTTTTGCTTTTTTTCCAGCAGTAGGTAAACATTAGGAGGAACCGGTCAAAGGAAAAAGCGCTTTCTGGAACTGTCAAGTTCTTGTTCGGCAACTTAGTGACTGGTTTGATCTACTTCACAGATGTAGAGGCAAGTGGACTGCTCTTTTGAAATAATAAAATTAAAAACACAAAGTTTGTCAAACATGGCAATGCATGTTTGCAGTCTGTTTATTGCTTTTGCCAGTGGTAGATAACATTTATAAGGAATCGGTCAAAGGAAAGAGCGCCTTCTGGAACTGTGAAGCTCTGTGTTGGCAACTCGGTGACCGGCTGGACCTACTGTCCATCTCCAGAGGGAAGTGGACTGCTGTTTTGAAATTAAAAAATAATAATAAAAAAATAAAAATATGGTGCTGCTCTATGGTGCCCGGAGGACTGCCACTCTGCAAGGCAGTTAAAAAGAATGTGGTTTGGAGATGGAGAGCAGCAGAGGTAAAGCAGCTGGGAAGAGAGATACAAGTATTGCAGTAGGTAGGCTGTGGTTATGAGGTGCCTCAGGATGTGCTTTTTTTTCTTGTTTCCACCCTTCCCTTGTGCAGCCTTGGAGAGGTGAAGTCCCCATGTTGTAGAGTGGTGCAAAAAGGTGAGAGGGTTGTCAGCCCAGTCAGTTTCCTTCACCAATGCTAAGGCAAGTCTTTGAAGAGAAACAGCCTGGTTGCGTGTGCTGCACCCTGTTGAACCCAGACCAAAAATAGGGCTGCTGTTCCTCCTGCTCTCTTTACCTCTTCTCATCTTGCAAAGGAATGGTCCAGCAATTTGGGTCAATAGGAGATAAGAGAACAAAGGGGCTTCAGAATAACTGCTAACTGTTATGACTACTGCATGGGGCACTATGCAAGTCTCTGACATCCAGCCAAGATGGACAAAGGAGAAGGACAAGGGAAAAGCCTGGGAGGAAGACTATGAGCCTTCAGTACGAGAGACCCCCAGAGGGACCACCAGAGACTGATAAAGCATGTGCCAGTGGGTGGGTTCGGATTCCAGGAACTAATTATAATAACCCTGCCTTTTCTAGAAGTAGTAATGAATATGTATTAGCCTAGGAGCATAAAAACCAGCCGCCTGATGTAACTGGTGTGCATCTTGGTGGAGCAGAGACTCCCGGCGCACCCAGTGCTGCTTGCTTACCTCTATTCCTTTAATAAATTGTAAACATTAATTGTAACCCTATTTGGGACTCAGTCATTTGTTACAACTGGGACCTCCCAATGCGTGGAAGCTGTCGGAATAGCCCAGGATGACGAGGCATGGTGCCACAACGAGGTTGGTAGTCAGTGGCGCCCTGGGGCAGGCCAAATTGGGAGGGGGCGAGGCGGCGGGTGGTCGGTGGCTTCTGTGGAAATGGCCCTTGTGTGGGGCGTGGGTGGCACATTCAGAGGAACCTTGACAGGCTGCAGATAGGGGCAGGCAGGAACTTTTTGAAGTTCAGGAGAGGGAAATGCCAAGCCCTACCCCTAGGGAGGAACAACTCTATTCACCAGCACTGGATATCTGGATACTAAATAAGCATTTCTTCATAGAAGGGGTGGTTACACATTAGAACAGGCTGCCCGGGGAAGTGGTAAGAGTCCCCATCCTTAAAAGTGTTTAAGAGATGTGTGGACATAGCACTTAGGGATACGATTTAGTGGTAGCATTAGGTTGATGTTTGGACTTGATGTTCTTAAGGGCCTTTTCCAACATAAGAATTCTTGTTAAGGATGGGGATTCAAATAACAAATGCGTTTTCGGGAAGTGGCTCTATCCGTTGCAGGTGACAGCAGCTCACCTTGCAAATGGAATCCACCCAAAGATCTCAGGTCATGTCACCACAGATACTGTAGAAGAGAAGAAAGTTGGAACGTTTTTATTTCAGAGGTAAAACCTGCAGGTGAGTACAGAAGTAACATGTACACCGGGAGCTGTAGAGATTCCCTGAAAGTTTAGGGTTGAAATTTGGCTAGGCCTGCCTGTTCAACAAATGGGAAACTATGCTCTGCTTGACAAACGGCTTTTGAAAGGTAATTTGCAATGTTGGAATGGAACATCTTGAATCCTCTTCTTGGGTTCCTTCCAGCTGATGACTTGCTGCATCAGCCTTGCATTCAAAGAACTAAGTAGAATTTGTATTGTTTTCAGTCTTAGAGGTTATCATGTCTTATTGATGATTTCAGGGTGAAAGCATGCATATAGAATGTACTGCTGAACTAAGATAGGATAAAAAATGAAACTGCACACTAAGTTCTTTTTATGACTCAGTCTTTTGTTACTGTATGTAGCAATGTTTTCCTGCCTCTGTGTTGCTGTGACAATGTAACGAGGGCTGAAGAAAGTCAGACCAAAGATCTGTGATCTTAGCAGAATAGAACAAGTATAGATTGATACTTGTGACTTGCACTGTAAGACAAGCAAATGCCTCGGAGTATAAAAATGCTTAATGGATTTCTTGTAAAAATTGGCCATATCCTTTGAACCCATGTAAACACTTAGCATCCATAGGTCACAGCAGTAACGTGCCTTAACTAGGTATTGTGTGTAAACTCTGGAGCTAGCTTCACTATGTGAAGAACCACTGCCTTTATTTTGTGTGCTTGTGGGCAGGAAGAGTGAAATTTGCTTCCTGCTAGCTTTTGATGTCCCCATCTTCTGTATGGAAAGAGAAAATGGGTGATCAATCTCTGTTCAAGTTCTATGATATGAGACATCGTCTTTTCCCTCATCTCTCTTTCACGTGAAAAAGGTTTTTTCTTAGTCCTTTTCTACAGAAACTGTTCCAAACATTTGGCGATCCTTGTTTCTCTTGGCTGAAACTGTTTTTATTCTACTGTGACCTTTTTAAGGTGGGCAAAAATAAAATTTTGTGTAGCATCCAAGATGCAAATGAACCTTGAGTTTATGAGATAGCAAGGCTACCTTTGAGTTTTGATTAGATTGCTGATGCTTTTTGTTACCTTTCCTAGGCCTTTTCCAAAAGGTTAAACAGGGAAGTTGGCTGTTCAACGCTGATGAGCATTGAAGTGATGTTTTCATAGGATTGCGTGCAGTACCAAGACCTGATTTCCCCTTTTGCCTCTGCATTACTTCATGTTTATCTTCTGTGAATTGTACTTGCTATTTGGTTGCATAGTGGCTGCAAAGGAATCACAGGCGGGTTGAGGTTGAAAGGACCTCCAGAGGTCGCCTGGTCCAGCACCCCTTTTGTGTTCAAAGAACACAAAAATATACTCCACGTTATAAAGTATGACCTCGCTTTAAAAAGCTGTTTTAACAGTCCTTCATTAAGTCTTATTAATCAAGTGTCCCCTGGTTCTGTTCTTACGCTTCCCACTATACCTCCTGTTATTTTCCTTACCATGGGAATTCCTGGTCTGGCAATTTCTCTAGGACACTTCTTAAACAGAAGTCTAGGCGTATTAGTCACGTTTCAAGTCATCTGTTTTAATTCAGACAATTTAAAGAATTAAAAGTCACAGAATTTCTAGGTTGGAAGAGACCTCAAGGTCATTGAGTCCAACCTCCAACCTAACGCTAACAGCCCTCCACTAAACCATATCCCTAAGCTCTACATCTAAACGTCTTTTGAAGACTTCCAGGGATGGTGACTCCACCACTTCCCTGGGCAGCCTGTTCCAATGCCTCACAACCCTTTCAGTGAAGAAATTCTTCCTAACATCTAACCTAAAACTCCCCTGGCTCAACTTAAGCCCATTCCCCCTCGTCCTGTCACCAGGCACGTGGGAGAACAGGCCAACCCCCACCTCGCTACAGCCTCCCTTGAGGTACCTATAGAGAGCGATAAGGTCACCCCTGAGCCTCCTCTTCTCCAGGCTGAACAATCCCAGCTCCCTCAGCCGCTCCTCGTAGGACTTGTTCTCCAGGCCCCTCACCAGCTTCGTCGCCCTTCTCTGCACCCGCTCAAGCACCTCCATGTCCTTCTTGTAGCGAGGGGCCCAAAACTGAACACAGTACTCGAGGTGCGGCCTCACCAGAGCTGAGTACAGGGGGATGATCACCTCCCTCGCCCTGCTGGTCACGCTGTTCCTGATACAAGCCAGGATGCCGTTGGCCTTCTTGGCCACCTGAGCACACTGCTGGCTCATATTCAGCTGACTATCCACCATCACTCCCAGGTCCTTCTCTGCCTGGCAGCTCTCCAACCATTCCTCTCCCAGTCTGTAGCTCTGCTTGGGGTTATTGCGCCCCAGGTGCAGGACCCGGCACTTGGCTTTGTTGAACTTCATGCAGTTGACCTCAGCCCATCGGTGCAGCCTATCCAGATCCTCCTGCAGAGCTTTCCTACCCTCGAGCAGATCGACACACGCACCTAACTTGGTGTCATCTGCGAACTTACTGAGGGTGCACTCAATGCCCTCGTCCAGATCATCGATGAAGATATTAAAGAGGACCGGCCCCAGCACCGAGCCCTGGGGGACGCCACTAGTGACTGGCCTCCAACTGGACTTGGCTCCATTCACCACGACTCTTTGGGCCCGGCTATCCAGCCAGTTTCTAACCCAGCGAAGCGTGCGCCAGTCCAAGCCAAGAGCAGCCAGTTTCTTGAGGAGAATGCTGTGGGAGACGGTGTCAAAAGCCTTGCTGAAGTCAAGGTAGACCACATCCACAGCCTTTCCCTCATCTACCCAGCGCGTCACTCTGTCATAGAAGGAGATCAGGTTCGTCAGGCATGACCTGCCTTTCATAAAGCCATGCTGACTGGGCCTGATCGCCTGCTTGCCCTGCAAGTGCTGCATGATGACTCTCAGGAGGATCTGCTCCATGAGCTTTCCTGGCACTGAGGTCAAACTGACAGGCCTGTAGTTTCCCGGGTCTGCCCTCCGGCCCTTCTTGTAGATGGGCGTCACGTTTGCTAGCCGCCAGTCGATTGGAACCTCCCCTGATAGCCAGGACTGTTGATAAATGATGGAAAGTGGCTTGGCCAGCTCCTCTGCCAGTTCCCTCAGTACCCTTGGGTGGATCCCATCCGGCCCCATCGACTTGTGCACATCTAAGTGCCGTAGCAGGTCACCAACCAGTTCTTCATGGATAATGAGGGCCACATCCTGCTCCCCATCGCCTTCCACCAGCTCAGGGTACTGAGTATCCAGAGAACATCCGGTATTGCCGCTAAAGACTGAGGCAAAGAAGGCATTGAGCACCTCCGCCTTTTCCTCATCTCTTGTAACTAAGTTTCCCCCCGCATCCAGTAAAGGATGGAGATTCTCCTTAGTCCTCCTTTTTGTGTTGATGTATTTATAGAAACGTTTTTTGTTATCTTTAACGGCAGTAGCCAGATTGAGCTCCAGATGAGCTTTGGCCTTCCTAATTTTGTCCCTGCACAGCCTCGCTACTTCTTTAAAGTCCTCCTTAGTGGCCTGCCCACTTTTCCAAAGCTTATAAACCCTCTTTTTCCTCCTAAGATCAAGCCACAATTCTCTGTTGAGCCAGGCCGGTCTTCTTCCCCGCCAGCTCGTCTTTGGGCACGTGGGGACAGACCGTTCCTGCGCCATTAAGACTTCCCTCTTGAAGAGCGCCCAGCCTTCCTGGACCCCTCTGCCCTTCAGAACCGCCTCCCAAGGGACTCCACCAACCAGTGTCCTGAGCAGCTCAAAGTCAGCCCTTCGAAAGTCCAATACAGCGGTTTTACCGGTCCCCTTCCTGGCCTCGCCAAGAATAGTGAACTCCACCATTGCGTGGTCACTCTGCCCAAGACAGCTCCCGACGATCACGTCCTCCACCAGTCCTTCTCTGTTTGTGAAGAGAAGGTCTAGCGGGGCACCACCCCTGGTAGGTTCACTAACCAGCTGCGTCAGGAAGCTATCTTCCACGCTCTCCAGAAACCTCCTAGACTGCTTTCTCAGGGCTGTGTTGTGCTTCCAGGATATGTCAGGGAAGTTGAAGTCCCCCACGAGTACAAGAGCTGATGATTTAGCAACCTCTGTCAGCTGCCTGTAGAATTCCTCATCCGTCTCCTCATCCTGGTTCGGCGGTCTATAGCAGACCCCGACCAGGACACTAGCCTTGTTGTCCCTGCCGATCCTAACCCAAAGGGACTCGACCTTGTCATTCCCAACCTCGAGTTCTACAACCTCGAAAGACTCTCTAATATAGAGAGCCACACCACCACCCCTTCTATGCTGCCTGTCCCTTCTATAGAGCTTATAGCCAGGCATTGCAGCACTCCAGTCATGAGACTGGTCCCACCACGTCTCCGTGATGGCAACCAAGTCGTAGCCTGCCTGCCGCACGATGGCTTCCAGCTCCTCCTGTTTGTTACCCATGCTGCGTGCATTGGTGTAGATGCACTTCAGCTGGGCCATAGCCTTATCCTCCAGCCTTGCCATTGTTCCCCCTGGCACAGCCCCAACAATCCTAGCCTCAGCCCCATCCCCCTTCCTACCTAGTTTAAAGCCCTCTCAATGAGCCCTGCCAGTTCCTGGCCCAGGATCCTTTTTCCCCTAAAAGATAGGGACCCGTCTGCGGCCATCAGGCCAGGTGCTGAGTAAAGTGCCCCATGATCAAAAAACCCAAGATTTCTGCGTTGGCACCAGTCCCGGAGCCACGTGTTTAACAGGTGGGCTTTCCGTGTCCTCTCTGAACCCCTCCCTGCCACCATAGGGATGGACGAAAACACCACCTGCACTCCCGCTCCATCCACTAACCGACCCAGTCCCCTAAAGTCCCTTTTGATAGCCTTGAGGCTTCTCTCTTCGATGTTATCACTGCCCGCCTGGACTATCAAAAGGGGGTAATAGTCAGAGGGGCGTACCAGGTTGGGAAGCTTCCTGGCAACATCCCTGACCCTGGCCCCAGGGAGACAGCAGACTTCCCTACGGGTAGGGTCAGGCCGACAAATAGGGCCCTCTGTTCCCCTAAGAGTCGAGTCACCAACAACAATAACCCTCCTGTCTTTCTTGGTGGAGGCAGTCCTGAGGCGCGGAGTCGACCTCCTCGCCCCAGGCATCCTCCTGGAAACATTTGCTACCTCTTCCTCACACACCGGCCTCTCAATCTCTAGGGCCTCAAACCTGTTGTGTAAGGGCACCTGGGAGGGTGGGGCCGGAAGGGGAGGGGATCGCCTGCGATGTCGAGCAGGGACTTGTTTCCATTCCTCCTCAGCTCCCAGATCCGCTCCCTCTGCCCGACGGGGACAGGGCAGGGGGTCCGCCCCCATTTGAGAAGTCTCACCTCGGCACCTCCCCTTGAGGCCCTGCAGGGAGTTACTCCAGAAGTCTATCTCCCGCTCACACTCCCTGATGGCCCTCAACCTCTCCACCTCCTCCTTGAGCTCCGCCACCATGCGGACCAGATCATCCACCTGCTCGCACCTCACGCACGCAGTTTCTCTGCCTCCCGCCGATGGTAGCAACAGGCTCAGACACTCCTTGCATCCGGTGACCTGAACTGCGGCATTTTTTAACGGGTAGTCGGTCTGCGTGTGTACCGACTTCTTGGAGAGCGCGCCGTGCCTGGTGGCGACCATTATCACCTAGCTACGGCTGTTGTTAACGAGGTGTTGTTTGTGTGTAGGGGGAGCGCTCCGCCCTTCCTGCGCGCCCTGCCCGTGCGAACTGCCGCGCTAACTGCCGCGCCACTCCCTTCTGACGCGCCACGCCCTGTTTGCCCGCCCTGTTCGCCGCGCTCCTGGTCGCTCGCGCTCCCTAGGGGCAGCTTTTGAATGGCTGGGGAGGGGGCGCTGCTGGCTCCGCCTTCACCTCGTCAGCCTCCCTCACGAGGGCTGCCGGGTCCTGTCGGCTCCCTCCAGTAGGCTCGATGCCGGAAAAAATTAGCCCTGCCTGGCCCGATCCCCCGCTCCGCTGCAGAACGCGTCTGCCCCGGAGCCGATCGCCTCGGCAAATGGAAAAAGTCAAAACATAGCTTATCCATGAGCTCCTTGAGAACTCCTTAGTGAAATACTGCCTGAGCCTTTTGACTTGTTACTTCTGTTTCTGTGTCAAAACTTGTTCTGTATCATTTCAGTTGGAGATGGATTCTTTGACATCCGTGCCAAGAAAAACCTTTCTTCTGTAGGAGCCCTTCAATGTACACAGAGCAGAGAAAGAGCAGCTATTCTGCAAATTGGTACTCAGGCTGGTTTTGGCTTCCCGTATTGTTTGTACATTCCTATGTTGTTTTGCAATCTTTTCTCTTTTCAGTAGCTATATAATTAAACTTTTTCAAAGGATGCCTCCCTGTTTTCAGTAGCCTCCTTACGCCCTGAGATTTAGCCGTCCTTGTATTCTTTTGCTCTTCGTCTTTTTGATACAAGTCGTATCAAAAAGGTCGTTGTTGGATCCCCAGGCTCCGGGATGGCCACCGTGCTGAGCTCTGGGTTGCCTACCTCCAGAGGGGCGGGAGTCGGTAGTCCTGATCCTCTGGGGTCCGGCCTCGGGCGGCACGGGGGCCAGCAGTCCCAAGCCCCGAGGGGGCAAGTCTTGGGCGGCAAGGGGGCCGGCTGTCCCTTGACCCGGGGCAGAAGTCCTCAGACGCATGGGGCCCGGCTTACCCAGGATCCCGGGAGCCGGCTTCTGGAGGCGCCGGGGCCAGCTGTCCCATGTGCCGGGGGTCCCAACTTGGGCGGTGTGGGGGCTGGCCGTGCCGCGAAGTGGGAGGCTGTCGTCCACCTGCTCGGGGAGTGGCTGTCCCGGAGACTGGGGGGTTTCTTCACGTGCGGAGCGGCAGCCGACCGTCCCAAGCTACCTGATGCCTCCATCCGGAGGCGAGGGATCCGACCGTCCCGAGCCCCTGGTGTCCGGTTCTGGGCAACACGTGTGCTAGCCGCACCAGGCTCCGGGTCTGACATCAGGCGGCTCGGGGACAGTGATCCCAGGACCCGGGTGACCAGCCACGGGCGGCGTGGGTCCCACCGTGCCGGGAAGCAGGAGTCTGTTGTCCGCCGGCTCACGGACTGGCCATCCCAAAGAGCAGCATTTCGGTCCCGTGCAGTGCGGCAGACTGCCTTCCCGAGCTCCTGGTTTCCTCTATCCGAAGGGGCGGGATCCGACCGACCCAAGCCACTGGGCTCTGGTTGTGGGCGACGTGTGTGCTAGCTGCACCGGGCTCCGGTGCCACATCGGGCAGCTCGGGGATCGCAATCCCAGAACCTGGGTGTCCAGCCACGGGCAGCGTGGGGCCGGCAGTCCTGAACCCCTAGGCTCCAGTCCTGGGCGATGTGTGTGCTATCTGCACCGGGGTCAGGGTCCCATTTCGGGCGGTTCGGGAAAGTCGATCCCACGACAACGGGTGTCCGGCCACGAGCGGCATGGGTGCCACCTGTGCCGGGAAGCCGGAGGCTGTTGTCTGCCGGCTCGGGGGCTGTCTCGGAGACCAGGGGTTCTGTCCTGTCCGGAGCAGCAGCCGTCCGTCCCGAACCCCTAGGCTCCGGTCCTGGGCGACGGGTGTGCTAGCCGCAGTGGGGACCGGGGCCAACTTCGGGCTTGTTGGGGACGGCGATCCCGGGGACAGGGTGCCCAGCCACGGGCGGCGTGGGGGCCAGCTGTCCCGAGTCCCGAGGGTCCATCCTCTGGGACGTGGGTGCCGGCTGTGCCATGAAGCAGGAGGCTGTCTTCCGCCAGCTCGGGGACTGGCCATCCGGAGAGCGGGGTTTCTGTCCTGTCCAGAGCGGCGGCCGTCCGTCCTGAACCCCTAGGCTCTGGTCCTGGGCAACATGTGACCTATCCGCACTGGGGTCCGGGTCTATTTTGGGTGGCTTGGGGAAGTTGATACCATGACAATGGGTGTCCGGCCACGAGCGGCGTGGGTGCTGGTCTTGCCGGGAAGCCAGAGGCTGTCATCCACCAGCTCGGGGACTGGCCATCCCAGAGACTGGCGGTTCGGTCCCATGCGGCTGGCCGTCCCGAGCTCCTGGTTGCGTCCATGCAGAGGCGTGGGATCTGATCCACCTGAGCCCCTAGGCTCCGATTCTGGGTGATGTTTGTGATAGCTGGACCGTGTCCGGGTCCCGTCTCTGGCAGCTTGGGGAATTCGATCCCACGACACGGTTGTCCAGCCATGAGCGTCACGGGTGCCAGCTGTGCCGGGAAGCCGGAGGCTGTCATCTGCCGGCTCGGGGGTTGTCCGCCCGGAGACCGGGGTTTCTGTCCTGTCCGGAGCAGCAGCCGTCCGTCCCGAACCCCTAGGCTCCAGTCCTGGGTGACGGGTGTGCTAGCCGCACTGGGGCCTGGGGCCGACTTCGGGCTTGTCGGGGACGGCGATCCCGGGGACTGGGTGCCCAGCCATGGGCGGCGTGGGGGCCGGCTTTCCCGTGTCCCGAGGGTCCGTCCTCTGGGACGTGGGTGCCGCCGTGCGATCAAGCGGGAGGCTGTTGTCCACCGGCTCAGGGGCTTGCCGTCCCGGAGACTGGGGGTTCTGTCGTGTCCGGAGCGGCGGCCGTCTGTCCCGAACTCCTAGGCTCCGATCCTGGGCGACATGTGCGCTATCCACACTGGGGCCTGGGTCCCATTTTGGGCGGCTTGGGGAAGTTGATCCCATGACAATGCGTTTCCGGCCACGAGCGGCAGGGGTGCCGGCTGTGCAGTGAACCGGGAGGCTGTCGTCCACCAGCTCGGGGACTGGCCGTCCTGGAGACCGGCAGTTCGGTCCCATGCGGAGCGGCGGCTGGCCGTCCTGAGCTGCCAGCTGTCCCGTGTCACGAGTGTCCGTCCTCTGGGATGTGGGTGCAGCTGTGCAATGAAGTGGGAGGCTGTCGTCCTCCGGCTTGGGGGCTGTCCGTCCCGGAGACCGGGGGTTCGGTCCCGTGCGGAGCGTGAGGCTGGCCGTCCCGAGCTCCCGGTTACCTCCATCTGGAGGCGCGGGATCCAATCGACCTGAGCCCCTAGGCTCCCGTGCGGGGCGACGTGTGTGCTAGCCAGACCGTGTCCAGGCCCCATTTCTGGCCGCTCAGGGAAGACGATCCTAGGACCCGGGTGTCCGGCCACAAGCGGCATGGGTGCCAGCCGTGCCGTGAAGCAGGAGGTAGTCGTCCGCCGGCTCGGGGGCTGGCCGTCCCGGAGACAGGGGGTCCTGTCCTATCCGGAGCGGCCGCCGTCTGTACTGAACCTCTGGGCTCCGGTTCTGGGCGACGATTGTGCTAGTAGCGTCGGGGTCTGGGTCCCGTTTCTGGCGGCTCGGGGAAGGCAATCCTACAACACGGCTGTCTGGCCACGAGCAGCATGGGTGCCAGCCGTGTCGTGAAGCTGTTTCCCGGGACCCGAACCATCCCACGGATGCATGCGTATCAGTCTCCGGTGGTCCCTCTGGGGGTGGCTCGTACTGAAGGCTCGTAGTCTTCCTCCCAGGCTTTGTCCTTTGGTCGTTCTTCAGCTTCTCCCCCACTCCTTATTTAGTAGTCGCTGGGCCAGATGTCAGAAAGCTGTGTCTCGTGCAATAGTCAGCAGTTATCTGAAAAATCTTCCCCCATTTTCTTATCTCCCAGACCTGAGTCTCAAGGTTTACCCTTCAAACCCTCTATTGACATGAACTGCTAGGCCGCTCTTTTGCAAGATACAAGAACTATATACACTAACCACTCTGTTTCTCTTGGCCTTGTAGTTATTTATACAAGGGGATGTAAGACAGAAGGTCACATTTCATTATGAGGTCCTAGCGTTGTTCCATATTGACACGAATCAGATGAGCATATTTCACAAAATTTTATTTTCATTAACATCTTGGAAGCTACACAAATTTTATTTTCCAAGCTAATCACACAGTGTTTCCACCCTGATTGAAGACAGGCCCTGACAACACTTCCACCCTTGGTTCCCAGCCAAGCACAGAGTGTCCCCACAGGCACTGCATAGCAAACACACAAAGTAACATTGACATACTATCTGTAAACATGCTATAACAGTTACTCACCTGATAAAGAACTGTATGCAATAAAGGCACCAAGTACTACATTAGTTTATTCTAACAGATCCTACTAGCTGTTACCTCAAAAAGATGTGCGTACCCCTCGCTACTTGGAAACGCATCAGTCCATAAACTCTGATCCACCTGAAGAACCCTGCAACTGACCGAAGGAAAAACAAACACCCCAAAGAGCAGCCCAAGCAGAAGGAGCTCTCTGAGGGGATGCCTGGGGCTCATATACCATTTGGCCCCGCCCAGCACCCAAACCCAATTACCTGGGAAAGGGGAGGGGCAAAGCACAAGGAAGTAGGAACAGAGCAGCAACAGCAGCTGTTTTGTTTTTTTTTGTGTGTTTTATTTTTTTGTGTGTGCGTGTGTGTGTGTGATTTTTATTTATTTTTTCAATCTGTTTTAGCGCAACAGCATGCATAGTGCAAACAAGAGAACTGGGGTGTTTCTAGAAGCAAAAATCCCCATGCTTTTGCTGCAGCTTTTAATATTGAAAGGACAATATGACCAAGCAAGTAATTGGAACTCTTCCAACTGGAATTAGCTCAAACATTTATTTAAGTGTAAAGAAAAAACTAGGAGTAGAACATCTGCTCCATGTGTTCCTCTCTCACCTTGCCATAGGCAGCTCTGGCTGTGACGTCCCAGATTGCATACTGCGTTTCAGCTTTAACAAATGAAAACCTTTACCCTAACCCTTACCTTACCCTAACCCTTGCCCAACCCTTAACCTTACCCTAACCCTAACCCTTACCCTTGCCCTAACCCTTACCCTAACCATAATCTAACCCGAACCCGAATCCTAACCCTAACCCTAATACTCTCACCCTAACCCTAACCCCTAAATTTACCCATAACCCTAACAATAATCCCTAATCCTAACCCCTAACCCCAACCCTAACCCTAGCCTCTAATCCTAACCCTACTTTCCGAGAACTACATCTCCCGGCATGCTCTGGGCATTCAACATGGCCTCCCGGAAGTCCAGAATCCGACAACTACATTTCCCGGCATACTCTGAGCACTCAACATTGCCTCCCGGAAGTCTGGAGTCCTGAGAACTACATCTCCCGGCATACTCTGGGCACTCAACATTGCCTTCCGCTGTTGGAAAACTACACCTACCAGCATTCCCCGGACAGCCAGCATGGCCAATCACAGGCCAAGTGTTCGAGAACTACATTTACCAGAACTCACTGTAACCCCTAGCCCTTACCGCCCTTACAAAAAAGCCTCAAGCCCTAACATTAAAAAAACCTCAAAACCCCTACAGACCTAACCCAAACTATTTACCACACTAAACCCCTGAAGTCCTATGCCTAAAACCCCTAACCCAAAATCTTAGGATGCTCAAAACCCAAACCCAGGAATTAAGACGCTCAAAACCCAAACCCAACCCAAAGCCCTATCCCGAAAACCTTAGGACGTTCAAAGCCCTATCCCGAAAACCTTAGGACGCTCAAAGCCCTATCCCGAAAACCTTAGGACGCTCAAAGCCCTATCCCGAAAACATTAAGATACTCAAAACCCTTTCCCGAAACTCTAGGACGCTCAAAACCCAAACCCAAAACATTAAGATACTCAAAACCCTAACCCAACTACTTACGATGCTCAAAACCCTATCGCAAAAAATTAGGGCACTCAAAAGCCTAACCCCAAAAATTAAGATGCTCAAAATCCAAACCCCCAAAATTAGGATACTCAAAACCCTAGCCCTGGAGAACCTAACCTGGAAAAAAAAATAAGATCTTAAAACCCTAACTGTAAATAACTGACCAAAAATAAAACCCTAAGACCCTAACCGTAAAAAACACATCAACACTACAACCCAAAAAACTCTAAAACCCTAACACGCTAACCCTCAAATCCTTAAAATCCTAACCATTAAAACTTCAACCCTAAAAACCTTAAAATCCTAAACATAAACCCTGAAACCCCTTACCCTGAAACCCAACCCTAGTGCCCTATCCTTGAAATCTTAAAACCCTGAATCAATCTGTAGCAAATAGCATAGGCTGAGTCGAGGATCTCAGTACAGTAGCATTATTATTCGAGATTACAATGGCGAGCGTCCCACAAGCAGGAGGGTGCCTACTAATTCCATACACAGTTTATACACTTTTTTTTTCTGCCAAGGACAGGGACCCTCCCCTGTTTCCCCTTTAACTGTGCTATTCAAGGTTCATAATCTGGTGCTTCACAGAAAATACACAGCTGCTGGCCTGTTACAAGACACATTTCTTTTGAGGTTTTTACTCTTTGAGGTGGTAATGTTTCTTACACCATGATTTCCACCTAATTGCTGTAAGGATTCTGGTTGTCTGCGTTTTACAAGGTTGTCTGTTATTATAAATAATAAAAGTCCCAAATAGGATTACAATCAAAGTTTACAATTCACTGAATGAATAGAGGTAAGCAAACAGCGCTGGGTGCGCTGGGAGTCTCTGCTCCACCAAGACGCGCACCAGTTATACACCAGTTACCTCCCTTAAGGGATATAGAGAAGCTCTCTCAGATACGTCAGTCCTACTTCTCATGCATGCGGCCGGAGGTCGGTCTAATTCTGGTGCTGTTGGTGGTGGAAGCTGGGGCAACGGTGGTACTGGTGGAGACACCACAGCCACCGGAGGGGGAGCTGCCGGGGTTGGATTGTTAGGATATGGAGGTGGTAGCTTATCCAACGGCTCACGTTTATCTTCTTTTTCTTTTTCATGTTCTTCTTGTTCTTCAAATTTCTTATCTGCTTTTAGTGTAAATATTGAGGCTGGAAGAGGACCTGAAGTCCTCCTGATCCATAATCCTGCATAATCACTTTCTTCCTGGCTAAAAGGTTCCTTTGAATTAACATGGATATTTAAGGCCTGGCAAATCCAGTCTTCGAAGGATCCAAAAACAGGCCAAAAGACATGTAGTCTTAAAGGCTCCTTTGGCCATTCTGTCACACAATACTGGACCATTTTTAATTTACTTTTTCCTTTTCTGGGGTCCCTATCATTCCAATTTCTAATCGTTATTCCTAATGGACTTTCTGGTGGTATGACTGGTAATTTGCTCCCTTTCTTCTGGTCCCTGGTCTTCGATTTCGTCTGACCCATCTAGGAATTTTACTATGGCAATTCCCACAGCCCTTGGTTACCTTAGTAAGAGTGTCTTGCAGGGGGTTTAGGACCTATCACCCACCCACAAATCCTATAGGAATCCCTTCGGTCCTTCACTAGCCACGTCCCTCGAGAGAGATTGGAATCGCGATTAGAAGACCTCCACAATTGCTTCGGAACTAAGTTCCGTCTCAGTCACACTCTTACACACGCAGGCAACTGAATCCCACCCAACCGAACTGTATACGCTTTAAATGCTTACGACTCCGTCATCTTCGTTCGGATCTTCACACGCAAAATTACAGGCAAAATATAGTGCTGCAGCTGGCAAGGGAGCTGAAAAACAAAAAATCAAAAACTTTGCTTACCTTTATTCAGGCAGGGTTATTATAATTAGTTCCAAGAATCCAAACCCTCCCACTGGTGCATGTGTTATCAGTCTCTGGTGGTCCCTCTGGGGGCCGCTCGTACTGAAGGCTCGTAGTCTTCCTCCCAGGCTTTTCCCTTGTCCATCTCCTTTGTCCATCTTGGCTGGATGGCAGACACTTGCATAGTGTCCCATGTAGCAGTTGTAATAGTTAGCAGTTATTCTGAAACCCCTTTGTTCTCTTATCCCCTATTGACCCGAATTGCTGGACCATTCCTTTGCAAGATACAAGAACTATATATATTAACCACTCTGGTTTTCTCAGACTTGTGGTTATACAAGGGTATGTAAGACAGAAGGTCACATTTCATCATATCATGCGGCCCTAGCATTGTTCCATATTGACACGAATCAGATGAACACATTCCACACTGTTAAGCTGTCTTATCACTGCAAGCATATCTCAATACCACCTTCCTTCCCTCTACAGGATGTAACTGCGCAAAAACAACATTTTTACCCCTTACCCTGAAATCCTTATTCCCCTTAAACCTAACAACTCTAACCACAACCCTAACCCTTATTATCAACCCCCTAACGCTAATGACACTGACCTTAATCCAAACCCCAAACTGCCCCTAACCCCAGACAACCAACAATGAAACACACAGACACAAAGACAGAAACGACAAAAAAGGCAAAACCCTGGATACAGGCCCCAAATCACAAATACGCAACCAAAACGCTACAGAAAAGCCCCAGATGCAGGCCCCAAATGCTTCAGCTAGGCCTCAAAAGCTCAAGATGCATCCCAGAGCAAAAATGCAGACCCCAAACGTTACAGAAAAGCCCCCAAACCCAGGCTGCACAAGTCTACGAGCAGGCCCCAAACTGCCAACAGAAGCAGGCACCAACCACACCCAGATGCAGACCCCAACTGCCCACAAGCAGCTCCTACCCCACCACCCCCTCCCAAGAACTGGACTCCACCCAGACACAGGCCCCAGACCCAGCCCCCCCCCAGACACAGGTCCCAAAGGTGTACAAGCAGCTCACAACCCGCCCCTTCAGCGACAGGTCCCAACCCCCTGCCCCCTCCAAGACATGGGATGCAGAGGTGTACAACCAACTCCCAACTCCCAACTCCCTCCCCCTCAAAGGGAGGCCCCAAAGACCCCCAAATGGAGGCCCCTAGAGTGTACAAGCACCTCCCAACTCCCCCAGGCACAGGCACCCACACCCCCAAACACAGGCCACAAAGGTGTACAACCAGTTCCTAACGCCGCTGAGACACAGGCCCCACCCCCCCAGACACAGGGCCCCAAATTCTACAAGCAGCTCTCAACCCCTGCAAGGCAGGCCCCCTACCTTACAGAAGCAGCTCCCAACCCTCCCCCCCCCGAGGGAAGCCCCCAAGCCCCCCCAAACACAAGCTCCTACAGTGGACAAGCAGCTCCCAGCCACCCCCAGATGCAGGCCCCAAACGTGTACAAGCAGCTCCCACCCCTCCCCCAGACGCAGGCCTCAACCCCCCCCCAAACACAGGCCCCTACAGTATACAACCTGCACCCAACCCCTCTACCCCCGATGCCAGCCCCAAAGGTCTAGAAGCAGCTCCAAACCTCCCCCCCAACCCAGGCTCCAACAGTGTACAAGCAGCTCCCCCCCCCCCACCTCAGACCCTCAGCAGATTCTGAGCAATGCCTACCGCAGCACCACTAAAACAGAGGGGAAGCACTTCAGAGACTTGCCTTAGGGGGACCCTTGCTTAGGGACACTGACTGGGCTGACGACCCTCCGCCTTTCCTCAGCACTCTGGAGAGGATTCACCTCTCCGAGACTGCAAGAAGCAGCCACAAAAGAAAAAAAAAGGCAGATCCTCAGGCACCTCACAGGCACAGCCTACCTGCTGCAATACCTCTCTTTCGCTAGCTCTTCTTCAGCTCCTCACAGCTTCAATGTGGCCGGGCCAGGGCGGGCCGGCACCACCCAGCGGCGGCAGGGGGAGGGGGGCGGCGCAGGGCGGGCCAGCCAGAGCAATACAGGGAGCCGTCTCTCCCCCCAAACCAGAAACAGTAGTCAAAAACTACAGAACCGGGACCCAAAACCACATGGAGCCAGGCTCCCAAACCGTACATGAGCACGAACACACACAACCCAGAGACTGAGGGCCATGATGGCTACCATCAAGAAAAGCAGACAACATCAAGCTCTTGAGAGAGATCAGCCTTTCCAAGTCCCAATGAAAGACAAAAACTGCTTCATTACTATACCCTTGCCAACAATACATTTAAGACCCATGATATGGTGCTCAGCAAGCACTGCAGAAGCCAACAACTATGGGAACAAGATCTGGTAATGGATGCTATTGACAGCATTAAACTAGGATGCTACTTCGTGTCTTTGCTAACTATGGTGCATTATGCAAATTAACTAAAGCAAGAAGCCTTGGGCCCCTTACCAAGGTCAGTCTCTTAATGAGAGATTGAACCTATCTTAAGAGACTAGCAGAAACTGGTCCTGTGGATGGACAAGAGCCAAGGAGCAACTGAGTCTGCTCAAAGACAAAAGGTCAACTAGTGGTGACAAGAAAGTCATCAATCTTCATCCCCACAACCCCCGAAGACCACCACCAGAATACACTGTACAAGTGCAGATGGGAGGAGTTTATGGAAATTACTCCTTGGAACTAATGTTAATACAAAGTGGGGACAGGTTATGAACATGTATAGGCGTATTGTGAACCTTCATTAAGATGTAACTGTTTACTGCATATAACCATGGCAAGTTGCTGCGTCAGGTGCACACAACTTTGGTGGGACTACCCCCGTGCTGCTCAGTGCTGAATAAACATACCTACTTTACAATCTGTGGAGTCCATTTTCCACAAGTCAGTCCCCCCTTCATATTAAAATTAGTATGCGTATCGGTCTCCGGTGGTCCCTCTGGGGATCACTCGTACTGAAGGCTTGTAGTCTTCCTCCCAGGCTTTGTCCTTTGGTCATTCTTCAGCTTCCCCCTCTCTCCTTATTTGGTCATCTCTTAGCTGGATATCAGAGACCCGTGCAGAGCCCCATGCAATAGTTCGCAGTTATTTTGAAACCCCTTTGTTCTCTTATCCCAGATATCAGAGACTTGTCCCACGTAAAAGTCAGCAGATTTTGGAAAGTCTTTTGTTCTCTTATCCCCTAGACCCCAGTCTCAAGGTTTACCCTTCAAACCCTCTTTGACATGAACTGCTAGACCATTCTTTTGCAAGATACAAGAACTATATACATTAACCACTCTGTTTCTCTTAGACTTGTGGTTATGCAAGGGTATGTAAGACAGAAGATCACATTTATATGTAAGACAGAAGGTCACACTTCATCAGCCAGCTTCCTTGGTTAAGAAATGCCTCTAGTCTGTGACTAAAAACGAACCATTTGTAATAAAAACTGACCTCCGTACCTAACCCCTGCCCTCGGAAGACTTTCAACTACGAGTGGAGGCACTGCCTCCAGCCGGCTGAGGGCGCCGCTCCCGCAGCCGTAGCGAGGCCGAGGCGGGGCCGGGAGACCGCACCGCTGTGGCGGGCTGGAGCCGGCGGTCATGGCGGCGCTGCTGGAACACGAGAGCCAGATCTTCCTGGACCTCTTCCACCAGGACGGGCTGGTGGTGTGCGCCCGCGGGCTCGGGATCGACCGCCTGCTGCTGCGCTTCCTCCGCCTCTACAGTGAGCCCGCCAGCCTGGTGCTGGTGCTGAATACGAGCCCTGCCGAGGAGGTGAGGGGAAAAGGAGGAAGGAGCGATGGAAGCGGCTGCCCGGGCCCGAGCAGAGGGTGCCCGCCGGCTGCTGCCGCCTTGGAGATGGGGTTTGGCGGCTGGGGGCTCTTCCGCGGCGATTTGGCGGGCCGCGACGGGCCCTTGTCACTTCTCGGGCCGTAAGTTAGTATTGCCTGCTCCCTGAAAAAAAAGAGCTGTTAAAATACAGTGAAAAATGCAAGATAAAATTTTCAGGGTACTTAAGATCCATCGAGTGTCAGAGGCTTGTACTTTCTTAAATATTATCTAACTGCTATTGAAAATACTAATATTTCTAAGTGAAACCCTGAAAGGGTTTGAAACTTAGCAAACTAAAACATCAAAATAAAACATCACCATAATTCTGATTTCCTTACCTAGTATCTTATACTGTCATGTTTTTATGTGGTTGTGGACAGCTCTGCAAAACTAATGAAATAAGACTAATTGCAATTCTTTTTGTATCCATTTCATCAGTTGTCAGAATGAAGTCTGTTGTGGTTTTACTGCATTTGTTTTAGGAGTATTTTATTGATCAGCTGAGGTCAGACGGAGTTGTTCATCTTCCTCGGCGGGTTACCAATGAGGTTGCAAGTAACACTCGCTATGAATTTTACACGCAAGGAGGAGTTCTCTTTGCAACAAGTCGAATCCTCGTGGTAGATTTCCTTACTGACAGAATTCCGGCAAACCTCATTACTGGTAAGAGCTTAATGAAGTCAAGCCATGACTGAAAATACATAATGTGTAATTCTTTGAAAGAGTCCGACTGACTGATGTTGAGGTTGAAGAATTTTTATTTATTTTTTTTTACAGAGACTGAAGTAAAAGGAACAAATATGTAGGTTTTTGTTTGTTTGTTTGTTTGTTTTTTAGTGGTCATCTTTGCTCTAAACTTGTTTGCATTATTTAATCGCACAATTTGAAAACATCCACATTCTTTTTAGGTAGTGAGTAATATCCCTGTATGGCTTTCTGATATCAATAATAAAATGGAAAACAATCAGCAGTTAAAGTATGCCATGACGTAAGAAACATGGAAATTCAGAGTGGCTGCATTGCTTTCCAAGGAAAATAACTGATTATACTTGAGAAAATAGTGTCCAGAATACTCTCAGTAAATGGCCCGTGATTGAAACTGATTTTAGATTGCATATTTATCAACCATGCACACTTGCTGGTTTTTGCGTTAATGAATTAGTTGCGATGATTTTTCACATTAAGTAAAATAACAATGTCTTACTAATCATCTTGTAACATCTTGAATGCTGTCTAAATAACAATATTATGAAATAATGTTGTTAAAACTTTTTAAAGATTTTTGGGCATAGCTTGTGACTTTATTTGTTGTTGTATAGAAGTTACACATGAAAGATGTTCCAATTGTCTTTTTCTCTAATGTTCTGGTTCCCCTCTCCTCCTGACCTCAGTTGTTCTTATGTTTTTGTCTAAGCTGGAAACCCTCTTACAGCCTGGAGAGCTAGTAAAACAGATGCCTGAAAGTATAGGAATATTTTACTGGTATATAAATATTAACATCTTTATAATGTTTAAATGCAATAGAATACTAACTGTGTAGAAGAATGTAAGTTTTTGCTTCATAAGCTGTATCTCCTTCCTTTTAGTCAACCTTTAGAACCCAAATCTGTGAAACAGATTGAACAGCTTCATGCTAGGACAAAAGGACCTAGACTTGTGTCAGTTCTGTTTTTTCCAACTTAAAAAAAAAAAAAAGTTTCTGGGCACCTCCTTCAATTTCTGTTCTTCCCGTTGGCTCCTTCCTGTTCACCTTTCCCTCTTATCCTGAGGAAATACAAAACAAAATAAAACAAAACACATCTTTGGGTTTTGTGTGGATGAAAGGAATAAAAAACTAAAAAATTTTTTTTAAATTACTGATCTGAAATGACACAGAGTTGTTATGCTCGTCGTAATGCCACTGGAGGTCAGTGTGACAGCAGTTTTTACAGACTTCGTTTAAAGTTTGGGTAATGTGCGTTTCTATTGGAAACATACTATGTGTGTGTGACAAAACCAACAAAAGCTTGTAATAGTGTTTCTTGAGGAACTAACAGCAAAAATACAGTAAAGTGTTGGTAAGTGTTAGAAATCCTGTTTATAAAATCACTGAAGAATCACATGTGAATGAACAGCTCATAAACTCGTAAATTCAGCAGAATGAAAATAAGAAATTATCGCTGCAATGCACAAGTACTCCTAGTGGTTTGGGCCAAATAGAAATGCTGTAGCAAATAGTATAGTCTCATAGTCTCATTGGCCTGTAACAAACTCTCTGTCTCCTGTAATATCCATTCAGTCACATCTTGAGAAGCTTGATGATATTCAGAAATGAGTGTAATTGTTACTATGTCCTGAAAAACATGACTTTGTGAGAGAAATGTGTTAATACTTTATCCATCTTTCAGTGACTTGATCATGAATGATTAGCAGTTGAATGAAAATCCTTTTCATATAGATGCTTTCTAATTTACAAAACAAAGACATAGCAAAATCAATGGCTAGATGCTGAGATGAAGAAACTTGCTGTAGAAATTAGATGCACTGTAAATTTGTCAGCTCATCAAGGTACATAATGAAGCCTTTGTTTGATGTCTTTTGCTTCCATTTTCGAAAGGCATTTATTACTCCATTGAAGCTGTGAACAGGTAAGTGTCACATAGGCCTTGTCTCTAGGGGCAGAGTGGAAAAAATACAATGTGCTATTTTACACAATTAAGTATGAGGAAGAATAAGCCTTGGTTTTAAAAGGTTTTGGCTGAGTGAAATGTAAATCCCAAAAGTGTTTACATCAATATGCTTGATGTAGTTCAACTATTGTTTCATTTCTCTGTACTAAAATGTGTACGATAAATCTTTTTTTCCTAATACCCATAGCCATTAAGAAAAATGTTGGTGTAATCACTCAGTTTAAGGTCCCTTCCGTCCTCAAGTGGGAATATGTTCACAGAAGGGGGGAAAAAGCACCAGAAATGTTTTTAGAGGTTCTTTGAGTATCACAAATACTTGAACTGCTATCAAAAAAAGCATATTTGACAACTCTAACTACAGAACTTGTGTAATAAAAGAATTCAAAACTCACGGTCTTGAACTTATCAAACTTGTGTTGCAAAAATACTGTTGCATCTTGCATTTGCTCTTCTCCCTGTCAAAAAGCATGAATTCAAGTGTTCGAGTTTTTCTTTAAGAGTAAAGAATTTTCGAAGCTGTTAGGTCCTGCCATTTGAATGCAAGCTTTTTTTGGCTCAAGATGCATCATTAACCCAGCTCTGTTACTGGGAGATTCCATGGTACTGAAACTGAGGAATCACTTGGTTTGAACTCATAAAAGTTTGTTCAGTGTCATTTTAGATTGAAATTCCTATTGTACTTTATTTAACAAAAACAGAAGAGTAAGACAGACTTGGAAAATGTATACAGTATTCAAGTTCTCTTTACTACTTTGTAACTTGGAAACCTTTTATTTTGCCAGGCATTTTGGTATACAAGGCGCACAGAATCATTGAGTCCTGTCAGGAAGCATTTATCTTGCGGCTTTATCGCCAGAAGAACAAGCAAGGTTTCATTAAAGCTTTTACAGATAATGCGGTCGCATTTAACACTGGCTTTTGCCACGTGGAAAGAGTGATGCGAAATCTTTTTGTCAGGAAACTTTACCTGTGGCCAAGGTAAGATACTTCTTTATTTCATTGAAATCTTATAATTATTAAGGTTGCTACTATGGATTCCTAACAAAATGAGGTTTATGTAGCCAAACTGCTTATCTCCATTCCCTATTTGTATTCTGGAACTAATTTCATTCAATTTGTGACAGAATATATGTCACATACCTAAATTTCTATTTTCGAAAATAGACTCGAATTAAAACTTCAGGAGGCTGAACCTTACAGTATAGCTGTTTTTTTTAGCCAGTAGAAATCACAGCAGAAAGTGATAAGCTAAATAGCTTAAGAAAAACATAATTTACTGAACAGATAATTTAAACCATGAAGTAACAGGAACACAGTCTCACAGTTTCACTGTTCATAGAAGTATATTTTTTTCTGATTGTGGCGAAACTCTATGGATATTTATTTCTTTGTACCAGGTTGTGTTTTGTTTTGTTTTAATTTTCCTTTTAATGTATGTGGTATATAAAGAATATTTCTTGATGACTGATGGAAACCAAGCTGCCAAGTTTGTGGCATGCATTAAGTCTTCCAGGAGCAGAGCCTGAAGTAGGACTGGGCAATTCAGCTGATTACACATTCAATGCTCTTGCTTTGAGCAGGAGGTCTGCCTATTTTTTTTTTTCTGTCCAGTCTAGAACGTAGATCTCATGTACTCACGCTCTGCGTTATAAACTCTATCTTTTGGAATTACAAAGATGCAGAAATGAACAACACAAAGCTCTCTGAATTTTCCTCCTTGCCTTCTGAACCATGATAAGACCTGAGGGTGCAGCACAAAGTAAGGAAAATGCTCATTGAGTTTCAGAGTTCTTCAGACATAGTGTTCTTCTCCGTGCCTTATTCTGTTCGTAAAATCAGCTGGCACCTTTGTAACTGCGTGGTCAGATTGGCTTACAGAGGCTGTGTTGGAACAAGGACCTGCTGCTTATCCAAAGCTGGGGATGTTAAATTATCTGCCAGCAGATCCATGTGACTCCAAGGGATTTGTGAGCCCATTACATTTTCTTCCTTATGAGGTTTTTGTTGTTGTTGTTTTTCCTTTGAGGTTTGTTACTTGTAATGATGATGTGGAATCTAGTGCAGTAGTTCTCCATGGATCAGTCACCATAGCTACAGACTCACATGCCTAGAATGAGAACAGTCATAATCATGAAATCATCAGATGGTTTTATGAGACCATTCATAAGACTGCAGTCTTTGCATCTGTAGAAGTGGATTCATCTTGCATTTAGCTTACTTTACATTTAAATCATTTGTAACTTTAGTTTATATGATCTTCTTTATAATTACGGTATCAAGCAAAACATTCATGTGAAACCTAATAAGCTGTTTTTCCTCATAGATTTCATATAGCAGTGAACTCATTTTTAGAGAAGCATAAACCTGAAGTGGTGGAAATACATGTGTCAATGACCCCTGCTATGCTTGCTATCCAGACTTCAGTCCTGGACATTTTGAATGCATGTTTGAGAGAGCTCAAACGTTACAATCCAGCTCTTGAAGTAGAAGATCTATCTTTAGAAAATGCTATTGGTAAACCTTTTGACAAGGTAACTATTTTGATTGTTTTGATATGCCTCATAAAGGAACATAGATCTTCAAACTATCCATCATGCAAACAAAAATATTATTTATAAAATAAATAAGTAACCAGCAGCTGATGTTATGGTTACTAGTAGGATTTAGTATGATTGAATTGAATATGATTGAGTGAATTAGTATGATTGTTCGCCTTTCATTTGAAAAGTCCCTATATCAAGAACATCCTGATCTGTGGTTGGTGTAATAATATAATAATAATATTATTTAGAGATAGGTATGTATTATTGCCTCCCCCCATTCATTTGAATTTCATACCTGTATTTTCTATTTTCTTTATTAGGAGAAGCACTGTAAAGCACGCTTGTGTAAATAATATGCACATGCATGCATCTGTTGTATTTTTAACCATCGTATATGTCCATTAACTGTGTGTGCAGTGTTATAATGGACAGATCCGCAACATGCTTGGCATGCATATGCTTTCTGTAGGGTAAAATCATAAATTTCAACCACCATAGCGAAATACTTATTAACTGATACTTACCATTGATGTGAAGCCTTCTGTACTTGAAAAAATCTGGAGGCTTTTATTCCTGTGGCTTTCTACGTTGTGTATCTGCATCATACTCGTCTTAATTTGAAAATTAAATTACATTTTAATGTTTTCTATTTGCTAAATAAAGAATGCTAAACACTAAAGGCATAGGCCAGTACCTGTAAAATAAGATTTTTCCTTTTTTTTTTTTAACTTATATTACCTTTTTTTTTTCTCTTAACATAGAAAAGAAAATATGTACTGAAAGCATTAAATTATATATAGCTGCTAATCATTGGATTGCATGTATTTGTTGAATTTATGACTTTACATAATAGCATCTGTATTGTAACTTCGCAAAAAATGGTTACTCATCAAAATAAATGTCTCACCATCACATCTGGACTTGGCTATTTTTTATCCCAGTTGGGATAAAAAGTGGCAAGTGGCATTTCCTGTAAAGGAAAGTAAGGGCATTTCTATGTTGATTAGTATAGTAGAAGTCTGACATCCTGAATTTTCCAATTTATATTTCTAGACAATACGTCACTACTTAGATCCTCTCTGGCATCAACTTGGAGCTAAGACAAAATCTTTGGTCCAGGATTTGAAAATACTACGTACTTTGTTACAATATCTAACTCAGTATGACTGTGTCACTTTCCTCAATCTTCTGGAGTCACTGAAAGCAAGTGAAAAAGCTTTTGGTGAGAATTCAGGTAAACATTGAATAACCATACAAGTTAATGCATGAAACAGAGAAATGATGATATTTTTAATTAACATTCCTAAACATATGAAGGTATCTAGTTAGGTTTTATATAACCAGCCATATGGGCGTAGGTTTTTATTGACAGATAATGCTTTCATCTTCCCACTTAACTGCTGTTAACAGCATGAGACTTGCATCACATTTCTGTCTTTTATTAAGCTAGTAATTATATAGTAAGCAGGTAGCACAGGTAATCCAGATGAGAGATGTGAGGCTATTATTGGAAATGTCTGAAGCATGTACACTTCAAATGTCAAACAATTAATGTTTTCTTTTTCTCTTTAGGTTGGCTGTTTCTTGACTCCAGTACTTCAATGTTTGTAAATGCTCGAGCAAGAGTTTATCACATTGCAGATGAGAAACTGAATCAGAAAGGCAAAGTCTCTGGAAACAGTGATGTAAAGAAGGAAAATGGTACTGATCGCTCCTAATTTTAAGTTTGAGAGTGCAACACGATTTCAAACACTCTGTATATTATTACTTATGCTGTGTTTTTTTTACAAGATCTTACACAGCTCTAGACCTCAGTCTGGTAGCTGGGATATATTGAGACATAGTCTTTGTTCAAAAAGCATACAATAAACAAAAAAAACAGTCATGATCAAATAAGGCATTCTTCTCAGCTTACTCAGCTGATCATTGGGAGAACTTTTATGGATTGTTACTGAATTACATAGATTTCAGCTTGATCTTTTGCATTTTATATGAAGGGATAAGAAGCTGCCATTACTATATATATATATATATGTATGTATGTATGTATTTTATTCAAGAGTTTCAGAATTGAAGAACAAGTCAATACTTTAACTTTTTTAGTTAAAGTTAAAGTTTAGTTAAATGATTCATTAGAGCGTTTTTCCCCGTTTTTAATGATTCTGTAAGAGTGCTCTCCTACCTGATCAGCAAAACAAGTCACATATGTAGACTGTTGAATATTGTACTTGCCAACAACCATCACAGCATTGACATTGAACCACTAATTTAAAGTTCTGAAGGGTATTTTGGCTGTAAAAGCTGCTATGTTTAATCTTTGTTTCAGAACTGAAAAGGGAATTGGTGCTAGAAAGTAACCCAAAATGGGAAGCTTTGAGAGAAGTACTGAATGAGATTGAAAATGAGAATAAGAACAGTGAAGACTTCGGTGGTCCAGGTGAGAAAATACTAAATGAAGTAAGTTTTCACCGTACATCTGATTTTCTCTTCTATTTGACTTTTGAGAGGGATTGCTCAAATTCTTTACTGTGATTATACTAAAGAGCTGGTTTGAAACAGTAATTTATAGACTTAAGACAAAGTGTTTTATATACTTGTATTCTCACTGGTAGGATAAATAGTTCTAAGACAATCATCTATTCAGTTTATCCCAGTGCAAATCAAAAGATCTCATCTGCTGTGGTCTTCATTCTAAATAACGAGGCAACTTGTACATGTTCCAGTCTTCTACAGCAGTTAAAGTAATGCAGAAGTAGAACTGTTTCATAGCTTTACAAGCTGTATCGGTCTGTTACACAGTTCTCCCTGAACTGTTCAGACAAGCGCCCTTGCTTGGATTGTGGAGGGGCATGGAGCTGCAGATGGCTAGAACTATAGTAATTGATGCTCAGGGTCAAAGAAACAGAAGTTCCATCTATTGCCCATTCCATCTCATACATTTTCTTGGGCACCTAAAAATCGCTTCTTCAGGAGATGCAGCTTCTTGGGTAGAGAGAAGAAGGCGAGTGTGTTTCTAACTAACCGTGTTGCTGCCTTTCCTATTTTAGGACTTTTCATCCCCTTAAATTTCACCAAGTTTTATTTTAGGAAATAGCAAGGGTAAAAAAGTGCCCTTTTCTCCCACCCACAGTGTTCTGACTATGGATAAGAACTGGCACTCTAACCTAGTGTTGTAGGAGTTTATCTGAGTCAGCTTGCAGAGAATTGTTATTCAAGGCCCACAAATGTCAATAATACTGTGTGAAACATGTATTTTTTGGACTCCCTAACACAGCTGACAAAGGCTGAAAACTAAAACAGTCTCAATTAAGTCCTTTCTTATCCCACATTTAAAAAATAAATAAAAAGAAAGTATATTTCTTCTGAGTATATTTCAGCCCGTGCTGTATTTGCTTCATTTCAAATGGTCAAAAGAAAAAACTTACTGTTTTAGATAGTGTAAGACTAAGGAATGCTGAACTTTTATTAACCTTCTCTAATCTTGGTTTAATACAAACTATGATGCAATTTACACTCCCTGGAAGTCCAGAACAACTGTGACCACCAAGTGTAAAAGGCATTTGGTAGGCACACTTCTAGGATCATTTAAAACAATTTGCTCAAGATGTCTTGTAGCTGGATTAAAAGAAGTACATCATAACAGATTATAAACATGATATTGTTTCTTGACTGCAGGGCAAGTGCTTATTTGTGCCAGTGATGACCGAGCTTGTGCACAGCTCAGGGAGTATATTACTGATGGAGCAGAAGCCTTTTTAACGAGACTGTATAATAAAACCTTCGGAAAGGATGAGAAAGCTGGAGATGTGTGGATTAAGGACAGAAAAGCTGTCAAGTCCAAAGGAAATTCCAGACCAGACACAGGGCCTCAAGCCAAAAAAAACAAACTCGCAACTTCTTCAAAACAAAATAAACACAAGAAGCAGCAAGACCGGACTATAATCCAAATGATAGGGAAAACTGAGGAGGAAAGCAAAGAGGAGCTGGATGTGGAAGATAACAAAGAGTTAAGCAGTAGCCAAGAAGGCAGTATTGATGAGACAATTCCTGAAGATTTCCCTGTGAACTTACCTTCAGATTCTTACTACGGTATTTTCAAAAACCCACTCACAATTATTCATCCGTTGCACGGTTGCAGTGATCCCTATTCTCTCACCAGGGTACTGCATGAAGTAGAACCAAGATATGTTGTGCTGTATGATGCAGAGCTGACTTTTGTTCGGCAGCTGGAAATCTACAAGGCAAGCAGGCCTGGAAAGCCTTTGAGGCAAGTGAACTTGGTGATAATCAAGACTGTTCTTGGTCTAATTTTAGTCTCAAATGAAAAAAAAATACCTATTGTGCACTTCTGACAGTCAAGGCACAAAATACATCTAGTGAGTTTCTTAAGCTACCTTTTAATTCCTGATTAGCTTTCTTCTTAATTTTAAACAAAACTATGTCGAATGTAATTGCAAGATAATTTTTACATCCCACTAGGTATTTAGTCCCTTAATAACAGAAACACACTTGTAATAAAATGTCCATTCTATAAAAGGCAGTTTGTTCTATGTAGAAGATAAGATACCCCCATGCAAACACACGATTTGAAGTCTTGTATGTTTTGTTGTTTTTGTTTTTCTTTTTTCCTTTTCCTTTTTTTTTTTTTTTCTAAATCAGGACAATTGCAGATTGTAGTTTGTTATACATAGTCTTCTGGGAAGATTTTAAAAATAGTAAGAAAGTAACTTCTTCGTTATATTTGCTTTGTGTCTGACCGAAATCTGAGTCTACCCTGGTTGAATCTCAAAATTTCAGTAAGCCTATTTTTCTTAAGAAAAAAGAGAAAAATGGATATAAGGTTTTTTGTTGCTGAGTCTGGAGCATTTTTGCAGAAAAAAAGATGATGTTTTCAGCTTACCTTTTTAAGGCAAATATCAACTTTTCAGGCACTTACTGCTACTACTAATCTTAAATACCATTTTTTGGTGTCTTTTTTAATTTACTAAATAGTTCTGTGGGTTTTTTCCCCTCTAAACATACAGGGTGTATTTCCTCATATATGGAAGCTCAACAGAAGAACAGCGCTATCTGACAGCTCTGAGAAAAGAGAAGGAAGCCTTTGAAAAACTCATTCGGTAACAAAATTAACCTTTGTTACTAATTTCTTACATAATTCCCTTAAGTGCTCACATTTCAAATGGTGAAGTTCTTAACTGTGTGAAGGCTTTAGGTAAACTCCTAATTCAATTGCTTCTTAAAGAGAATTTTCTTATCGATGGGGAAAAAAAAAACAAAACCTTCCTTTGCAGAGTACCTGATATTTTGGCTTTTTAATATGAAATTTCA
Organism: Netta rufina; assembly: GCF_964035555.1. NCBI lineage: Eukaryota > Metazoa > Chordata > Aves > Anseriformes > Anatidae > Netta > Netta rufina. Next base: position 623,229 of record NC_140138.1, read on the forward strand.
AAGACTACCCAGTATAACTGGTACTTTTACTTGATTGTTTAAGATTCTCCTTTTGAGAAACTACTGAAAATGTGTTTTTGTCTGCAGGTAACCTATGTTGTAAGGTATTTCGAAGGCTTTCATGACTTAAGTAGTTTTCAGGACCAAACCAGTTATTTTCTTAGACTGCATGAGATAATGTCTTCTCACTGGGTTATACTCGTAGTACTAGTCATTAGTTCTTTTGTTTTATGTGCTCTGTGAAATTCAAAAAATATAAAGAGATGCTCAGAAGCACTACAAATTGAAAATAAAAGTTCAGAATCTAGCCCAAACAATCTGGAAATCCTAATGAATTGCGTTTCTAGTCGGGTTTGCAATTAGTATTCAACTACATGTAATTTTACATCTCAGTGAACAGTATATGTTATGAAGTATTCATCATATATAATTGCAATTTTTCAGTGATTCTTTGTTTGTTGTTCCTTAGAGAAAGGGCCACTATGGTTGTTCCTGAAGAAAGAGAAGGAAGAGATGAAACAAACTTAGATCTTCTGAGAGATGCTAAACCTGCCTCTGTTTCCACTGACACACGCAAAGCAGGTGAGTGGTTTCTGAAGCTGGGCTCGCAGCTCTGAGCTGAGGCTTGTAACCTATTTTGTTTAAATCCTGTCCAAAGCATCTGGGTGGTAGAGGCACGTGGATTCTACAATCCTGATGGAAAAGAAGCATTACCTTAGTGCATCTCTCGCTGTCGTTCTGAAATAGCAGTGCAGTATGTTTTTTTGTTTGTTTGTTTTGTTTTGTTTTAAAAAAGAAATTATAGATTAAGGAAGTATTTTACCATTAAGACAGATACCATTTGGATTGTTTCTGGGCAGCCTGTTGCCTGTAATGAGGTGGAAAGACATTAAAACATTAAAACTGAAGTCTACAGAAAGTCAAGTGATGTGTTTTGTTCTTGAACTAGTCAATGTTTGGGACTTCTTATCTTGGTGAAACAGATTACCTGAATGAACAACTGCAGATCATGTATTTGTCTTTCTTTCCAATAAAGCATCTTTTTTTTACTTTTGTTGCATTTCTAACCATATTTTTGTTCCCTTCTTCTGATGTGTACTGTGTCTTCATCTTTACAGCTTTGCCTCTATTTTTCTTAGTTGTAATTTTTTTAAATCTTGCTCTTCATTACCATATGCTCTCTAATCTTTGCTGTGATGTCTTTCGTCACCTCAATGCTGCGATCTTTTCATGTGTCCTTTTACAGATAGATCTATAGAAGTTGAAATATATCTTCTACAATGAAATGCCATATTTCTATGGGAAACAGCTGGAAATAAAAAGCAGCAGCTTCATTATCTGATTTTGCAGGAAACATTTTAAACATTTTCTTCACGTGTTTAAGTAATTTTCCTCTACAGTTTAATATATCTTGTCACTACACAGCGTGTAGAAGGTAACATGATAGTTCTATTAAACTGCAGAGCATACTTCATAAACTATAGTATATAATGTGGCAACTCATTTGTCTTTAAAGTTTAAAATTAAATAAAGTCTAGATTTATTATACTGCTGAATTTGAGGTATAATGTGAAAGGTGAAGTTCATCCGTTACGGAAGTGTTGGCATCACATGGGATAACTAGAGTTGGAGGTCATGTGTTAGTTTGGTTAACTCTTTATTTTGCTCTTCAGGTGGACAGGAACAGAAGAGTACTCAACAAACTATAATAGTGGACATGCGGGAATTTCGTAGTGAGCTTCCATCACTGATTCATCGTCGTGGTATTGACATTGAGCCTGTTACTTTGGAAGTTGGAGATTATATCTTAACTCCTGATGTCTGTGTAGAGCGGAAAAGTATCAGTGATCTTATTGGTTCCTTAAACAATGGAAGACTGTATTCACAATGCATTTCGATGTCCCGTTACTATAAGCGACCGATTCTTCTGATTGAATTTGATCCTAACAAACCTTTCTCCTTGATTCCACAAGGTTCTCTACATCAGGAGATTTCCAGTAGTGATGTTACTTCTAAACTAACTCTTCTTACACTCCATTTCCCAAAGTTACGTATCCTGTGGTGTCCTTCTCCCCATGCTACTGCCGAACTGTTTGAAGAGTTAAAACAAAACCATCCACAACCTGATGCAGAAACAGCAATGGCTGTAACAGCAGATTCTGAAACTCTTCCCGAGTCAGACAAGTATAACCCTGGCCCTCAGGACTTTCTACTAAAAATGCCAGGTATTAATGCAAAAAACTGTCGTGCCTTAATGAACCACGTAAAAAGCATTACAGAATTAGTGACTCTGTCAAAGGATAAACTCTCTGAAATTTTGGGTAATACCATCAATGCCACACAACTGTATGACTTTATTCACATGACCTACAGAGAGGCAATATCTAAAGAAAAAAACAAAAGATGACTAATGGAACTGAACAACATAAGTTGTAGATGAGCTTTTCTCACACAGGACTTCGGCAAGGCACATGAAATATTTTAACAAATGCCCTCTATGTTAACCAACTGTTTCCTGCTAATGCTGTTCCATCAGTTTTAACATTTAATTATTACTGTAGGCAAGCTTTATGAGGAAAATAACATTTTAATGGAGACACACAAATACTTTTTATTCTTCCTATAGCACTTTAATAAATTCTATATTAGCACTGAATGAAATAAAATTCTTCATCAAGCCCATTAAAATTAAGTGCTAAGACTAATTGATAGAGGTGTTTTCTTTTGAAAGCTATGTCTTGTTAAAGCAAAAAATGTACGTTTTGATTAATTGTGTCACCTGATGCATCATATCACTTTGCTTTTGTTGTTTTTATTATTAATGTCTTGCTTTTTTGAAACTGCCAGTTTTCCACTGACAGTGGTGGAGCTGTTTGAAACACATCATGATCGCTTTCCAGGAGTTTAACTACATGTACTTTAGAAGAACATACTTGGAATCAATCATGAATTTTAGAACTTCATCATAAACATTCATCACAGTAAACTGTAATTGTATGGTATGTTGTCCATTATATTTGCTTTCTTTACTAGAAGTTATAGTCATTTTTGACATTCCAAAATTGATACAGCTCTGTCTTACTACATCTTGTAAAGTGCATTCCTTTGGTCTTGATTGGACAGTGTGGCATGTCCATGGTGGCACAATACAACATTATTCTCAATGTGCCTTATTTATACTTACAAGATACTTTACTTTTCAGTCAGTTTTGATAGCTCTTTCACCTCATTCACTTTAAAGCAGAAATATAGGTATACAACTGGGACAATTCTTTTATACCAGAGAATATTTCCTCTCGTATAATGCAGAAGTTTTCTGAACGTCTTAACAGTTCTTCCAATATTGTCTTATTCCTATGTCATATTGCACTTGCATTTTAATATCTTAAATAGACCATCTGTCAATAAATTCAGTAAAGCTATTGTCACTTGGAAGGTATCTTTTAGCATTCTATGTAGCATAAAGCAGGGAGAAGACATGATTTTTTTTAATAGTTTGTGAAAATGAATGTTGTTAAAAACAAGTATTATGCACTGAGCTTTGATATGACAGCTCTATAACAAACTGCAATTGCTAAAAGATGGGTCATTACCAATTATTCTAACGTATTCATGTTGGCTGTTTACAAAATCTTGTATGTCATGACTTGCATATATATATTTGTAAGATTCTAATTCTAATGACACATATGACTTCTATAATTAAAGGAGAAAGTATTAATTTTTTGTATTCAAGTTCAGTAAAAACTGTATTGTGTACTTTAAGATTTAAAGTATGCTGTGCATTTTAAGTGTGAATTATGAATTTGTTAATTTATAGTCTTGAGCTGTGACATATTTCCAACGTGAAGATTATTCTGCAGGTGCAAATTTCAGTATTAAATAGATCAATAACAAAATTTAAATTCATTAATTTAAACAAATGTAATTTAACATTATGGTAATTGTACATACGTGTTGTTTCTGATTTGTTTGTATTGAGATCTGAACATCTTTTATGTTTAAAGTGTAGCTGGGATGAGGGTTTCTGTTGCCCTGTATTCTAATTTATTTCGTTTAATATAGAAGGAAGATTTTCCATGAGATTTTCTTATTCAACGCAGTAAGGTCAGAAATATTTGGTGTTGAGAATGCCATTAAAGTGGTGCTAAGAAAACAGAAAGTGGTACTAAAGCGTAACTATCTTGAATGCATGTCCTATAGAGCTTGGTACAAAAAAAGAAGCTGAACAACCTTTCCAAATATGTATTGTTCATTAAGATATTAACTGTTTATTTGGTTTGGTTTGTTTGTTTTTGTTGTTGTTGTTTTTTTCCAGATATATTGCATGTCAGCTTTGTCATGCAATGTTGTTTGTTGTTTTTTTTTTTTCCCTTGGATTTGTGTAAGGTGAAAATGAAAGGTATGTGAAGAGGTTAAAAAAAAATTATAGCTTTGTTTTTTATGCTAGATCAAAGTCATAAAAGCAATCAATAAATAATTAGATTAAATTTCATTTTGTTTGTGTAGAATTACTGTGATTTTTTTTTCTGTTGCATGATTTTTTCTTTAAATTGTACTGCAATTATTGTATGGCTTTATTACTTGTGAGCGCTCTTATTTTATGAGGTTAGATTACAGTTTAGGTTATAGTAATCTGTAAATGCAAGTCAGTGGTTTGTCCTTCTGGGGCAGTAGGTACTAATTGTGAACAGATAGGGGAGATACCTTGTGTTGTGAAACCCCTTAATGCTGAAATAACCAAACCACTGAGTCACACTTCACCTGTATGCAGACACAACAAAGTATTTTGGGTAAATAATGAAAATCTGTATGATGTCTTCCCTGGCCTTAGAGTGTTTTTTAGCTTGCTTTCATCAAAAGTAAAGAAATTTTGCATACGTTGTCATTGCTTTACTTTTATGTTTAATTGCCGTTACTGTTAGGTAGTTTGTGCTATCTAAAAACAAATAGACACTTAATACATGAAACTGCCGTGATTTATGCAACGTTTGGAAGTTAGCAAGCTGTTTGTTTCTGAGCTTTCTCCTAGGCTTTGCTTGCTCAATGTTTCTTGTAGAGTAACAATAAAAACAAAATCTCTTTGGAACAAATGCAGCTTATATTGGCAAACGTTATTTTGCACAGGATAGGTTGTGTTGTAGTTTGCATGTTTAAGTTATCTGGTTATCCAGATACTATTTCCAGTAGTGGTGACACTTGCAGTTTCTAGCTACAACTGCCAAGAAGGCCTTTTGCTTGCCCTGTTGTCTGAGCAGTTCCCTAACCAAAACAAACTTTATCTTCAAAATGACTTTTTTCTGTATGAACATGTAGGGCATTTCTAGTCCCAGCTATATTAATTGCTTTAAAAAAAAAAAGTTAAATATAAGCCAGCTGCAGAGAAATCAGTTTATAAAACATACAGCCATACTGTGGAAAAGCAGCGACTTCTAAAAGAAGTGCAAAAGTTTGAATGCAAATATTTTTATGATTGTGAAGCTTTTTCATTTGCAGACTGACAGCACAACCATAAATAATTTTTAAAAATAAAAACATCTGTCTCTGAAACTTTCCTTAGTCATCCAGAATTCCACTTCTGTGACTGCAGAATAGAATTCAAAAGCTGTCATAAAAGTTACTGAATTAATACATTTTTGTTGTGCCAAACAGCATAAAGAAACGTAAGAAGAGGCTTGTTAAAGAAACTTGTCATGCATTGCTTAACCAATTGACAGTTTTTATTTCAGGCTCCATAAATTGTGTGCTACCAAGGGTTACAATCTTTTTGTAAGTGCTGTTCTAGGAAGAAGTTCTTTTTAGCTCTTACGCAAAGATAGTCTAAATTAAATTAATATTTAGTTGATCTGTTTTCTACAGTATGCAGTATTAAGAAATGCAAGTAGAGTTATAATCTGAAAAAATGAGAAATTATTGCTACAGGATTTCGTAATACTTTGTAATTATATCACATTTACTCTTTCTTGATATAATAGCAAGAATCCTGGATGTTCCCAGAATTAACACAAGCATAAACCTGTTCTGTTGTTGTTGTTGTTGTTTTTGATATAAAATCCTTAACATCTACTTGACTGATCTACCTTCTTAACTTGAAAATATAAGCACTGGCAATATATACAATCAAACTTATGGATAATTACTGTATACACTTTTTCCTCACTTTTTTTTTCTTTAAGTCATCCTCTCCAAAACTTCTATTATTGAATAGTATTTCTAAATATTCTGTTCCATGGTTGGCTAGCAACCTAGTCAAGAATAGTCCATAAATGATGAATGCGTTTGCCAGTCACGTTTCTCATTTCTGTTATTCTCTAGCTTATTCCAAAGTTAGCATGAGAAATAATATCCCTCATCTATAAGATATGGGGGAAGAATTAAATACAAAGAATCTCTCTTAATGTTTATCAGTTAAGAATGACTTAATTGCTAACAGTAAGTTTGGTGAGACTAGTAGTGTGTAATTGTTAGGTAAATCTCTTGTAATCTGTAGTTGGTTTGGTCTGTTTATTTTAAATCAAGATGTAAGTTCTAAGTATAAATTTGAAAGGTTGACTGACATGTGGCACAGAAAAATAGTGAAAACTCTTAAAGATTCTATATTAGCAAGTATTAAACCTTCCTGTCTCCCTCCACTGGCCTTTAAAAATCATGTTCAGACACAGTCATGCTGAAATTTGATCCAGAATGTAGTTGAGTGATAATTCAGAGCCACAGTTCTCTCTTTAGCTTCAATAGATGAAACATTGTGATTTGAAGTTGTTTGTTCCTTAGCTTTAGCTTCTCTTCAGGCTCTTCAAGGAAAGCAGAAGCCTAATTACTAAATATAAACAAACTCTTAGCTCTTTTCCCTACTAACGTGATGCAGCTAATTTTGCATATACATTGGAAAGCTCAGAAAAACAGATACTAAATAAAAAGGGACTAGGAGAATTCTCTAGAAAACAAACTCTAGAACCATTAACTTCCCTTTTATCCTTGAAATCAGCTGAGTCTGAGGGGGGAAAAATGTTAACTCCATTTGTAAAAAAGCCAGAGAGAAAGAGAATGTACATGACTAAATGTTTTGATGAGGTTGTACAAGGAAATACTCAAGTATGTTTGAAAGCTTCAGTGCCTCTTATTTTGAGTACAAAATGTTAAGAGTTCATCTCCCAGATATTTCAATATGAGTAGGATAGCCATTTTTACTTTACTTTTTTGATCTGTTCTTTACAATCTTCTCTGCAAGAGATGTTCTCAGCAGCACTGTCTTGAAAACCTGGAAGAAATGTTCAATAGCTTGGCTAGACAATGGTTACCTAAGGGACAAGTTCTTTAGTTTTACTTAAGTTAGTGAATGTAACCAGGGCTACTGCACTGCTATGGTGATTTGTTGTCTTGACAGAAGATGTTGCTGCAATACATCACAATGGACCTGCACGTGGACTAATCCTGGTGTGATTTTTAGAGCATGGCAAAATGATCTTAATCCACAACTGCTATAAAACAGTATTCCTTGGAATATTAAATTATGGTTAAATAGATACTGGTTTTTAGATGGCATTTACCAGTTCTGTTTGCAAAAGCTTCCCTCTGTAAATAAAAAGGTGATTTCATTTCATGAACTAGGTTCCAATAAATTACTTGGTTCTGAACTAGATTTCAGAAATGACTAAGTTAGCAACCACAACAGGGAATACTAATTAAAGGTTTTTAGACAGGAGCCTTACAGGAGGACTTTTGGGAATGCCAGAATAAAATGTATACTCTTTGATAGTAAATTTTTCATAATAAATACAAATATATATTGCAAATACAGTATAAATATGTAAGTTTTATTTTAAAGTCACTGTTCCAAACTGCTCCACCTTCCCTTCGATAACTAGTTAATCGAATTCAAATTCCATAAGCCTGTACTCAGAAAGCTCACACATATATACTGGAATGATACATAATTGGATTAGCAAGAACAGAAATTTCCAGAGTAGATTCAGTGAAACAGGTCTGTAATCTCTCTTCAGCAACAATTGCATGTTGTCCACAGAAACACACAGAAACTGGCTTTATGGCTTGTTTGAAACCTTTTTCTTATGATTGCTGTGTTTGCATTATTCTCAGGTTCTCCATTTAACTTCTACATTTCATATGCTTTTTCTATGTGTTTTTTGTTTTGTTTTGTTTTGTTCTTTTATTCTAACTGTATTGTTGTCCACTTGTGTGCCTTTCAGCAATGCTGCTACTGTACTGCTGCAGTTTGTGATGTGTACTGAGCAGAAATAACATCGAGCTCTTTGTAAGTCTGGCTGCACTGGAGCCTTGTGCGGTTCTGAACATCAAAGGGTTTATATCAGAAATGTATTGTGCTTCATTTTCATGTTGGTCTCAGACTCGAGGCATGTCACGCTTGGAAAACTGACATGTAGAGAAAACAGAGCAGCCTCTTGGCAGTTCTTGCAAGATGTAACCTTTGTGTTTTGGATATTATTTTTTTTGAAATGAACTAAAATCAGACCAAATATAGATACAATTATAAAATTATAATCAGTTGATAGTATAAAATATTCTTAACCCCAGAAATAATGAAACGTTTAGCTGCAACAAAATTCTTAGAATCTTAAGTGTAAATAGCAGAAGTTGCAAATTTTCTTGTGGCATTTATATCACATGACCCTTTTAACAAATTACAGCAATATAATTGTCAAATATTCAGAGCCTGCAATAACTTTTATTCCATGCATAATCATTTGTATCAGGACTTTGGAGATCTGCAACATCTAAGAATATTAATGCTGACTACGTCTCCTACTTTCATTTAAATTTTCTTCCACCAAATCCCCCTACCTGGCTCTTCTTGTTGCCAAGGTACGCTTTGTTCTTGCTTCATCTTTAAAATCTGCAAATGTTCAGAGTTGGAAAAAACTACAGACTTAAAAATTCACTGTATGTTTCTGTTAAACTGTTTTTGTGAGTCTAACTGCTAAAGCATATGCATTTTGAAGTGTATCGATCCACTTTTTTTTTGTAACTTACAGAATGTTTTACTATATTTATAATTCTTGCAGTCCGAAAGTATTGTGCTATGGCTACTAGTTGGAGACCAGAGATGCTCCTAATGGACATATAAATGTTCAGATCATCTTCAGCTACACCACAACAGCAAAAATTGAGAGATCCTTCAAGAAACCCATGCCAAATAAAAAAAAAAAAAAAAAAAATAGAAACATTTGAGGCATGTTCTACTGCAAATCTTGATGCATGAGATGCTATTCTATAAAGACTCTTTCAGAAAGTGAAAATATTTCAACCAATGCCCTGAACTGCAGCAATAAATCTGCTGTATTATATTTCCTTTAACCTTTAGAGTAAACTATTATTTTTTTTAATACTAGAAGGCGTTATATTGTGCATCATCCACTGACAAGTCCAAAATCACAATGTTCTTTTTGACTTGTATTTACTTGATATGAAGATTTGAATGATCAAATAATTGTGATCTTCCACAAAGATTTACTACCACTAAAATGTGATTATTTTTTTCTTCCTTGGCTCCAACAGCTTCTTAGGGATCCCTGCCATATTTCTGGTGCTTTGAATAACATGTGCTACCCTTGACAGAGGAGTTTCAACTCACATCCACGGGAATCTCTGACTTTCCTTCCTTCGTTATCAGCTTTTCCAGTAGCGTGTAACTACACACACATGCATTTGCACATGCACACACAAACACAGTGTCTGCTGTGGTGGGTAATACGAGCCTGCACATCTTCAGTGTCTGTCTCTGAAAATGACCCTGAAAAAGTAAGCTAAGCCCATCCCTGTTTCTATATATAAAACTGTTTGTTTAATTGGTGTACTGTACCAAGAATAAATAATGAGGTAATTCTGAAGATCATTCCCAGAACAGTCAGCTAGGATAGCTGTTGCAAATCAGAGATATCTTCTATTCTTTTTTGTGTGTGTGTTGTGGTTTTTTTTTAATGGTGTCATTGTCTGAAGATGAAAAGCCGCTTACCGAAATGTAAGTTTAAGAACAGCACAATGTTTCAAGAACAAAGCATTTATGCTCTTAAGTGGGGGGTTGGAGTGTTTGTTTACTGAATGTAAAAATTGTTAAACACTTAAATCCCAAAACAATTAAGGATTCTAGTGGGGCAGGGGAGGCTTCCAAGTATTCTCAGTCAATCAGGAAAGACTATCATCACATTTTTTTCCAAGGTATTGTGCAGATCTTGTTTACCTTGAGTAATGACTTAAGCTAGCAAATTAACTACAAATTTTATCTCAAAAAAATAAATAAATAAATACAGATTTTAGAAAGATTTGAACAGGGTTTGTTTGATTGTTTTTAAACTCTAGCTGTAATAAGTGTTAAAGGATTGATAAGAAAATCCTGGTTTTGCTCTTTTGCTTTGTTTCTTCAAATGTATCAGAAGTATGCATGGGTCCTCACTGTCTTGGTCTGTGCATAGATGCATAGATGAGGTAAAAAGTAGCATATCACGTTCAGTTCAATAATTAAGGCACAGTAACTGAGCAGGCTTGCAGGTGATTTCTTATATAATACAGTAATAGTCTTTTTTAGTGACTGTGTAAAGGTCTGTAAACTGACCCTTCTGGGGCTGAAAGAACAGAAATTGGAGTCAAATACCAAACAGACTCTCATGAGAAGAGTATTGTGTCTGTTTGATAATAAAATAAAGAGCTTAATTCTGTCATGCACTTGGTGATGTATTTATTTTTTCTGACAAACAGGGAGCCAGAAGAACTAAATGGAAAGGGATATGCCAAAGCTAATAAAGCAAGTCTATGATGAAGCACGAAAACTGAAATTACAAACTGACTAATAGATGAATTCATACCTTATTCGTCTTATTTTTGTATCCCTCTCTATGCTTCAATTCTGAGATAGGGTTATTTATTACCACTTTCAGGTAAAAGTCTTAATATTCCTTTGACTAGCATACACTGAAGAATTTCTCTTGATTCCTAGCACTGCCGCATCAATTCACCTTGAGCGAGCCTCAGCCACAAAAGAAACATTCTGCCACCTCCAGTGTGGCAGCTAGCTGTGGTACTGCTAGCTCAACGGGAAAACCTTTCCAGAGTCAGCCTCTTCTTACCTTCTGGGTAGTCTCTAACCGTACCCCGTAGAGAGGATGGACAGGTATTAAGTAGTGGCGTGGAGTCAGGAGCCAAGACATTACTGTTCAGCTATAACAGCAGCAGTTCCGGCCCTTGTTCAAGGAATCAGTTTCAAATACTACAGAGAAATTCAGTCTGGCAGGTGGGATCCAGCTCAGACCTAGAAAATCTATAGCTCTTAGCAACTGTAATTAACTTGGCCCTTATTGTTAGGGTTACATTGCTTAAACCAGCAGATTCCAAAACAGGATCAAAGCCAAACCAGTTTCAGTTACGAAATGTTTTCATTTATCTAAAAAGCTCGTGTGGACTCAATTTGTTATTGTGTGTTAAGAAATAATAAGTACAAAGGATTACAGACTAGAGAAGAAGGAGAATGCAGTCAGTGCATCAATTTTGAAACGTCTTATTTCATCATAAGGTTAATTTTCAAAGCTGACACTGGGATTTCGGTAAAAAATGCCTCATTTTCAACTAATTGTGCCTTAATAAAACATCCAAACCTTCGATTTGGAAACTCAAATTAGCAGCCGGGTATGTAATGGCTTTTTTCTTCACATGTGTGGATGCCAACTAGAAGATCAAGGTATCTTATAAGTACTGCACAAAATAGACTGAAATAGAAATGAGAACTCTATTTAACATTAGCAAAGGAAAAATGGAAAATGTGGGGAAGAAATGGTTATGCAACACAGGAAAGGAGAGAGTCTACCTCTCTCTTTTAGCAGAGAAGACGTGCCCTATCCCCTCTTCTTACTTTAACACTTTTGCTTTATCACTGTATTTGAAAAACTTATGTATTTGAATAGATGTATTTGATACATAAATAGATTTGAATGGATGTATTTGTATAGATTATTGTATTTGAAAAACATATGCCTCCTGCACTCATGATCTAATATTTCGTGATCACATCTCTCTGAATCGCATCTTACACTAGGAAGGTGCTTACTATTAGCTCTTATGGATCATTAGAGCTGGAGAAGCAATAGCTTTGTGCTTTTGGTAGGGCACACCTGAAGCCTAAAAACAAATTGTTTTTCATTTCATAATAAAAATGCTCACTTGGAACCAGTGAGCTAACTGCTGACTTCAGCTTGAGTATGGTTGTGAAAAACATACATCCACCAGAGGAACTATGTAGCAAAGCCTTTATCAGATTTCTTCACCTAAATCTTATAAGATCTTATAAATCTTATAAGAAAGATTAGTTTATAAGAAATCTTATAAATCTTATAAGATTTCTTCACCTAAATTAATAGTGTCTGGTAATGACAGAAACCTGAAATTTGCAAAAGCATAAATTGTAACTCACGATCTAGTCCATTTTTACTTTTAGTAGCTAATTAGGACAGTGGAGAATTAATATATAAGTAACCACACACACACACACACACACACACACACACACACACACACACACACACACAAAAATAGGTCATTATTTAGCAGTTACTGTATTGTAACTTTTTAGGAGCCAAAAATAGTATCACTATATCACTTTGCAAATGCACTGGTACATCAGACTACCTTCCTGTCAAGAGTGCCCCAAATTTTACAGTTATAAATCTACCTTAGTTCCCAGTAAGTGATATGCCAAGGTGGTCTAAAATGCTTAAGATGGACCTATATGATGATATCCAAGACAAGAACATGGGGTTCCTTCCTCTACTGAACCAATAGTAGATCATGAACAGCTGACACCACCATACACCACTTGTCCACTTGAGCCTTGTTTTAGGGCTAAAAAGAAAAGATAAATGTAAATTTAAAAACAACTCCTATGCTACATTGTGTCAAAACTACAATTTAAAGTTGAAATTCACCAGTAAATTTATGTGAATTCCCCAGCACGAGCATCCCTTTAAAGTATTTGAATTGAATGATTCAAATTTGAAGAATGAATTCTTCACTCGGGTATGACGTACTTATATTCTAAGCCTGGCAAAGTCATTAATGGCACAGGCAATGTAAGTCTTGATTCACACAGAAAGCATCTGCAGATTAAAAAATCATCACTAGCCAAATTATAACGCTGTAATTAAGCCCTCCGCTCTGTGCATGCTGAATGATGGTTGTGGCAAGTGAATCAAAGGGGAACTTTACAGCTTCCCAAATGCCCCTGTCAGAGAGTAATTGATAGGCAATGTTTCTAAAATATTTTTTTCACCTGGGGTCCAAATAATTTCCTAAAGAAAATCAAACCTAGAAACAAAAGCAATCTTGTGCTCTTTGAAGTCCCACAAAAAGACACATGAAGCCAAAGTGTTTGGATTTTGGTGTCCAAAAGGAGGTGTGAGAAGCTGCAGAGGAGGAGTTATAGCAAGGGGTTCTGAGTGCTCCTGGTTGAGACGAAGTATGTGCTTCATAGAACAGCCATCTATAGAAGCTGCAGTCTGTGGTCTCCATCCTCCTTAGGACCCATTTATGTCTTGTTCCATGAGAACAAGGACACACATGCAGCAGCATGGGATAGAGAAGAAAAGAAGCCTGAGTCAGCACTCTCGGGCTGAATCACAGCTGTCTCAGCATGAGCATTGGTGACAATAAGGCTGGGTTACACCACTCCACCTGTCACATTGTTCCAGTCCCAAGGAGCAAGCAGAACAGGGACATGCAAAGGATGGTGCCAGAAAGGTAGGATGAACATGAATAATTAATTTTCAGGGAGTGCAAGATGATGTGATCACCTTCAGATTTCCCCCCCTTTGTTGCTAAGCAGCATTCCTTAGTCACAAGCTCTGACTTACAAAATGAACAGCAGCCTCTGCACATTTTGCTATTTTTACATTTTAAACTGTTCTTTTGCCAAGCTCTCATTACAACCATGTTTCAAAATGCTCTATAACAAAATAAGATGGCACTGAGATATTTGCATCCCTTGGGAAAAGGTCTTAATTACTGCCTGGGACAAGTAGACCATGAACTCTCCAGTCTCCAATGAGGAATGAGCAGAGCCTTCATCTCCTGTGTACCATAGGAAGTGCTTTTTGCATCTCAAACAAGAGCTTTACATGAGAAACTGAACTCACATCAAACAAAAGGCAAGAGTATAGTATGGTTGGTTTTGTATTTTCATCATCAGTTTCAATTTGCACTAAAAAGATCCCAGATTTTTTCCTGTGGTGGTGGTGAACTAATTGTAATAATTCTTCCAATCTGTATTAAGGATGTTGTTCCAATGATCAGACCCCATTCAATGCTCTGGGCATTCTGACAAAAATAAAAATTAAATTAACTACCTCTTTGTGTGAGGAATTCTCTCTCTCATTTAGACATAAACAGCTGGCTGCCAGTGTTCCAAAACTAAATAACAAACATCTCCCCCCTAAAATATCCTCTCCTCAAATGCTTTGGTGCACAACCAAGCATTTCAGAAATCCTAATTCTCAAAGACCAAGAGAAGCAATTGACATCAGGATCTTTCAAGGGCAGCAGGTTCTTGCAAGGTCAGCTAAACTGTCACCAAGATTATAAATAATACTAATTCTTGGTAGACCCTCTACTGAAGACCAATAAATAAGTAATATCATTAGAACATTTTTTTTTTCCCCATTGGCAAGAAGATTTAATGGAGATTTCACCACAGAAACACAGAATCCATCATTAGCTCCATGGAAAACCATTTCCCCAAGGGATGCCCAGAAAGCTCCCCAAATCGCCTCAGCTAACTGCAGTAGCCTTTCAAGCCATACAGCTAACAACCACTTCTCATTTCACTGCTGTCCTGACATCGCACACATCTGTCTACATCTTTTTGTGCTCCTTCACATGCTTCAGCACTCACAGAAGCAACAGTTGTGCCTGGACATAGTGCAGCCACCCCTCCACACTCCAAGCAACTGCATTGTTCTGCCTCTGAACAGGCCATTGCTATTTAGGGTATGGAGTATTGCCTGCTGAAGAAGCTTTTGGTTTCATATAACCTTTCAGATATTTCATAAGGTGCAAGATCACTTTAAAAACCTGGGCATTTATAGTCACCTGCTTCCTGGGAATAGCTGTGGGTCTGTCCTTCACACCTACAGAGCAAGGATATGTCCCAAGCCAATTTTTTACAGGAGTGAGAGTCAGAAGTGCCTGCCTCCCTCTTTTTTGGTATACCTGGAGGAAAGAGAAGCAGAGAATGTTTTATTTATCCGTTCTTCCCCACCAGCTGTAAGTAAAAGGACAAGAAGCAGGCAACAATAACTGTAGCCTACGGGTAGGCAATTCCAGTTGCACCCCTGTACACTTCAAACTTCTGCAGGACTTTTCACGCTGAGACGTGAAAGAATAGGGGGCTCAGGCATGCTTCCTGTTGCTCAAAGGAAGAGGCAGTGGAGGAGAGAAGAGGCATGAGGTGGCAGACATGGAATATGCCTGTGTTCAGAGGTGTGGCTGCACCCACACAAGAGGAAAAACAAGTAGAAAAGCCTAACGCAGGCACAATGGGATGATATAGGGGATTCATGTACTGCGTAGGAAGAAATCATGAAACAAAGAAGCTATGATTAGGATTAGAGGAAAGAGTGGGAAGATCTGGATAAACTGTATTCAGACTACATGGACAGCTGGCACATTGTAACAAACCATTTTTGTTGAGCCATACTTGATTCCTAGTTTCTGCTTTTTAGGAGATAACATATAACATCCCATTTATATAGCAAATCAAAACTCAGTTCAAAAAAAAGAAGATAAAACTGTGTACGGTACTAATTCAAACCATAAACACACGCCTTCATGTGCTACAGAAAAAGCTAGCTACAGGAAAAGTTTAGGCAACTTGGTTATAGTCAATGACAACTGCTTCTTAAAGGAAACACTGTCATAACAACCTATGCATTACTATTACTGCTGAAGGCATGCAACACACAGACCTCAGTATTTTTCATATGCTAAGAAAAAGCTTAAGATGACTATTCATGTCATTTTTCTTGTAGTTGCATATATTTCTATTTTGAATTTTGAATTTCACAAGGTTATAAATATTTTCATTATTTTCAGAAACAAAACTATTTAGTGAAGGTTCTCATGCTGGTTGGTTTGCTTGCTCTGTTATTTGGAGAAAATAGAAATGCTGAAGCTTTTAATGTTTAGCATCATTAACATTCAACCATCAAACAAATGAAAATATAGAATTTAAATAAATATCTAATTCTATGACAGACTACTCCAGCTTCAGCGCCAGACTGAATTCACAATTAATATCTGTAACTGCTGTGTTTGTTAGTGCTACAACCTTGGGCATTAACGGCCAACCTCTGCTTACTAATTTAACCAGTTATCTGCTGGGGGTTTCCTTTGCTTTACTCTTAACTATTCTGCTGACAAAGGCTGTCTTTTTCTCTTTCAGTCTTCTTACCATATAGAAATATCACTGCTGCTGCAGCTTGGACCAGATGCACATCTGGACTACTGTCTGGACTACTTTTTGTACTGTGGTGCCCAGAACTGCACACAGTACTCAACATGACGCCACACCAGCACAGAGTAGAGCGAGATAATCACCTCCCTCAACCGACTAGCGATGCCATGCTTGATGCACCCCAGGATATGGTTGGTCTTCCTGGCTGCCAGGGCACACTGTTGGCTCATATTCAACTTGCCGTCAGCCACAATCCCCAGATCCCTCTCTGTGGGGCTGCTCTCCAGTGTCTCATCGCCCAGTCTGTACGTATAGCCAGAGTTGCCCCATCCCACATGCAGGACCCGGCACTTGCCTTTGTTAAACTTCATGTGGTTGGTGATCCCCCAGCTCTCCAATCTGTCCAGGTCTCTCTGCAAGGCCTTTCCACCCTCAACAGAGTCCCAAGCTCCTCCAAGTTTGGTGTCATTGGCAAATTTGTTCAAAACTCCTTCTAGTCCTACATTCAAATCATTTATAAAAATATTGAAGAGGACTGGCCCTAAAATGGAGCCTTGCAGCTGGGGGGTTGTTGATGATCCTTATGGGTCCCTTCTAACTCGGGATATTCTATGATTCTATGATTACTCATAAAGGCATTAGACCTCTTACAAAAGCTCCACTAACTCCTCTAAACTATATTCTATACTAATGTATGTACTTTTTTTTTTTTTTTTTTTTTTTCATTCTTCTCTTGATCTCAGGCCTTTAAGGAATATTTTGGAATATAATAATTACTATTCATTTGAGAGTGACAGAAGACAGAGTTATTATCTGCCCCTTAAAGACCTAGCCAAAGAAATGTGGATTTATGTCATTGGAAAGTGAAAATAAGGTAACTACATCTGTGACGTGACCAGAAAGTTTCCTTCTAGCTTGGACACAGTCAAGATTTCCTTCCAAGTAGTTTCTGCAGACATATCCTGTATTTGAACTACTCTTGGGCTTCAGTGGTCTTCCTTTGAGGACTGAGTATGCTCTATAGATACGCTGGAGAAACTGGACTTACTTTCTGACAAAAATGCTTGCAGCAATGAAGAAGTATTATAAAATGTTTTTCTCATCTGATGGATTCTAATAACACGTAATTAAACTCTTCATGCAATAAGCATTCAATTTGAGCCAAGATCTCAAACCCTATGTACTAACTGAAACCTAAGCAGAAAAAAATAAAAATGCTGTGGTTCAGTGGTGCTCCTGGGTGAAGACAGATTTACAGAAACACTCTGACATGCATAGATTTTCATCGTACATACAGAAATTGATTTTATGGATATGGATATATTGTTTCCAGTGCTTCAGTGGAGGTATATTTCCAACACGTTCTGCAACAGCATTTAAAGAAGTCCTAACAGCTTCAAGATACTCTTATGATGAGAAAAAATAAGAAAACTATTTTTATGGTTAGCATAATTCATTTTATGGCATTTCTGTTTGTAAAGAGGTTGTAAAGAGGTATGATACACTTCATCTGAGTGGGTGCTAATTGTGGTTGGCAAGGTAACCCATGAATAAAGCTTGTCTCTAAAGCAGCATAAATTTTGCTACATTTTAAACCAAGTACTTCAGTTATTTGTGTTAGGAGATGCAGGCTTCAAGTGCTTTCTTGAGAAGGATGTTACAAATGAACATCACAATGCCTGAAGGAAAAAAAAAAAAAAAAAAAAACATTACTTGAAAATGTACACTAACATTTTTAAAAACTCCTTGGTAGAGTTTACACAGAATGTGGCTCTATTGAGTGGTACACGTGAATTTCCTTCTCAAAAAGTCGATGTGATTATTCTGTATATTTAAAAAATACTTTATATGTCAGATACAGAAAAATATAATTGAAGACCTGCTGGACGCAGGTAGGACCGTGTGTTTCGATAAACAGCAGTAGGAAGTTATTATTTATAATTAGTCAATCAGATGCACTGTTTACTGTACTGGCAGCAGTGAAATTCCACGTTCATATTTAGATGAGGAATGACAGCAAGACATTCTTAATATTTCTGGACAAATGAATATGCTTCTTCTCTGTATCAACTCATATATGGATTTCTTGCCTGAAAGACTTGTAATAAAACCTCTCCTGTCTGGTATGCTTGAGAAAATAACTGCTGGGAAGCTATTGGAAAAGACAGCACTCTGAGCGCCATGTTGCATGTAAGGTTTTTACAGGCACGCCTCAGACAAATACGCTGATAATTGTAATAGCACAGATTGTGTTTGATATGACTTTGAACTATGTAAAATTACACAAAACTATAGGAGTGAATTTGGTAATTTTGTGCTAATTTAACAGTAATTACAGAATATGTTTATGGAGTGCTTTACTTAATTTTCTCTCATTAATAAAACTGATCAGTGTCTACATTTCTAGAACAAATTCTTTACAAAATGCTTGTACTAGAACTGAAAAGCATATATTGTTCCTGATTTATTTTTTTTTTTGCATTTTTTCTTTAAATGCTATCCTCTATACAGCCTACAATCTCACAATGAAATAAATACTTGTTATAAATCATAACAAATATTGAATTTATGCAATATTTTTGATTTTGAAGTACTGACATTGTATAATTTGTCTGCTTTTTGTGTTTAGCAGTTTATAGCAGGAGAACACAAGAGCAGCAGAGTGAAAGGCCCACCTTTCCTTTCAACAGCATTACTCTACCTGTTCAGATTGTTCCACCTCTGTTTACAAGTATTGCAAGTAAGGCGCATGGGGCTCACTGTTATTCTTGGAGGCAAGTGCTGAGTTCTGTGATTGAACTTTTCTGCAGAGAGAAGTAAGTTTTGTAAAAGTTCATGCCTAAAACAGGAAAGATGGTGCTCAAAGAGAAGAGCTATTGTGTTGTGTTGGACATTTCGAGGGAGTGATTATAAATCAGAAGTTGTTTTCAATTAGTTATTTGCTTGTTTAAATGCATTTTCCTTTTCATGCACTGTCTAGTGTCACTCGGTTGCTTAAAAAAAGTCCAAATACCCTCAAGAGATACCTTTGTGCGTTAAACTCATCTTCAGTACCAGTTCCAGCCAAACTTCTTTACTAGAACATAAATACATCAATTTCCTCTATTTTGTAGGTTTTGTGTGCACTGTTGAATATGTAGGTGGGGATTTTTTAATTGTTGTTTAATTATCAGTTTTCTTAGAACTCCCTAGAGCAAACTTTTACTCCAAAACAGTGAAAAAAAATAGATTTGAATATTTAGTCATTTTGAAGGATGATATACATGTTCTAGGCATGGTCATTGGGTTGACTTGATGAAGCCTCCTGGATTTATCCATAGCAACTAAATGTTAAACATGTAGCCATGTTCAGCTGAATCCCTGGATTTTGTTAAAATGCAAATATGGTTGAATAAACGTCAGTTTGTAAATGCCTTTCCTTTATCATTACAAATTTCTGACCACATTAAAAGCATCTTTTCACAGAAAAAGACCTTGAACTAAGGAACTGGATTTTTTTAACCACAAGTCTTCCTACTTCCCTGTTAGGCACACCACCTTGTGCTGTTTCTGTTAACAACGATAGCTGTTTGGCCAGGTGTTATAACCAGCCCCGAGTTCAGCCTGTCATTTGTCTCAGTTTGAGATGGTAACATTTGGGCACAACGGACACTCACTGAAATAATACCTTTTATCATTTTCTCTGTTTTAGAAGTTTTAGGATCGTCTCCAAATAGCATAATGGCAAAGCATGAGTAAGACCTTAGCCTCTGTGCTATTATACAGTCTTTTCCCCGTTTTCTGAGAAATATGCAATCTGAGATACAAACTGATTTTGTTGAATTTCACCGTAATTGCTTTGGAATTATTAAATGGATTGATTAGATTTGTTGGATTTATTAAATGCGACACTTTGAGCACTTAGCTGAAGTTGTTTGCAGCACTACTTCTAAGAGCGGCCACACATCTGAACTATTTTACGCAAAGGGTGGCAGAAATAAATTGGAGTGAATCACAGGGTTTAACGAGATCTGCACACATCTCACTGTTCAGTATCTGCTGTTGTTAGGTTGTTTCTGAAACTGCACCATCCGGGCACTCGCCGCCCCCTCCCTCCCCACGCGTAAGGCTGCCGCGCAGCCTCGACACGCGCGCGCACACCGCCCTCCCCGCCCGCAGGCCAACGGCCGGGGCGCGCGCCCGAGGGCGGTCTCGGCCGCAGAGCTCGCGAGAAGACATGGCAGTGGCGGCGAGCGGGGGTGAGCGGGGCTGAGGGGGGCCGGCGGAGCTGGGGGTGGGCACGGGGCGTGCGGGCTGACGGTATGGCCCGCCGCAGCGCGGCCCGGCACGGCGGGGAGCGGGCCGCCGTGAGGGCCTCGCTTCTGCCTCAGCCGGCGGGGCCCGGCCTGCACCGCCCGGTGGTGCTACGAGCTGGGACGGGCGCTTGGTGGGTCGGGAAGGAGGCGGGTGTATGCTCGTCGCTCTGGAGGGGAAGCTGCCTGCAGCAGCTGTACGGCTACGGGCGGAAAGGAGCGGGGTGAGGCTCCGCAGGAGGGAGGGAGCAGCGTACCTGTGTGTGCCTTGGGTGCCATAAACGTCTGCCTTTATTCTCCCCCTGGGGTTGGTGCTGTGTCCGAGTACAGAGAGGTACTACTGGGGCTTTTGTGGCTGCAGCACAAAAACCTACAGGACTTAAAGTGAACACTTTGTTAAATTAGGAAGTAAACGTTATAAAATCATCTTTTTGTGCATATTTGGCGAACAGCACATAACTTCACTGTCAGTGTCTAAAAGATCAAGACTGACTGTCCTGTGAGCCTGCTGTGTTCTAAAGTTCACCTTTATGGGAAAATGATTGCACCCCTTCCTCACACTACCTCTTTCACCTTGTGGTGGAAGAATGCCCGGGTTTTGAATTAACTGGTGTTTTAGAGCTCTCAAAGGCACAGCTGGCATTTTATGAAATTATTTTCTTAATGTTTGACTCGTTATCTAGTTCCTTCCTGAACCTTTCTTTCCCATGTAATTAGCTGGGACTAATTATGATTTGGCAGTATAACGTGTGTTTAAAACTTGAAGTTATCAGTGCTGTCTGGTAATCACGCAGTTTTCTAAGAAAATAAAAACTCATGGAAGCTGAAAATTCATAGTATGTTACTGGAAGCACAGGGCAACTTTCACAACTTAAATATATTTGGAGAAAAGTAGAAGACTGGACTTGGTGAATTTTTAGGAGCAGTTACACAGTAACATGAAAATGATGTAAAAACATTTACCATTTTTAATTTGTGTGATTCTGCTGAATGATATTTTTTTTTTAAAGCTCTAAAGGTGGAGGCTAATACACAGATATTCAGCCAAATTTAATGTTTATATATATAAGCCATTGCTTGTCAGCCTATAAATCAACATAGATAATTCACTATGATATTATGGATTAATGTGTTGTTGGATATGGAATATAGTTGGTAGTATTTGCTTTTTAAAAAATAAGATGACATTTAGATTACTGAATAATTAATTACTGGAAGGAAAATCGGATACCTCTTAGTATTAGACCATTTCTTCCTGTAGTCCATTTTGGTATTTGTCTTTTAACCCCTTCCTCTTGCATGTATGTTTTTTTATGTGTTGTAACCTCTGTCATTGATACATATCGGAACCATAACGTCAGCTTCAGCCTTTGGGCCTGCAAACCTTTACAAGAAGTAAAACCCTATCTATAGAACTCATCTCTCAGAACAAGAACCAATCTGTGAGGTTGAGTTGTCTGGAATATTTTGATACCTATGGGATAAAAGCCAAAATTGGAAGAACTCATTAATGTTGTATGAAACGGCATTTAATAAATGCCAACTCTAAAGATAAGTGTGATTTTTGAACTTTCTTAAATTTAGTACACAGTAGGTTTTTGCTGGCATAATCATATGTGTGTGTAAAGAATCACAGAGTCAATCAGCTTGGAAAAGACCTCTAAGATCATCTATGTATGGACATTCTAAAATGTACTAATAAATTAAGGGTTGATGATTGAGGAAATATGTTTGTGTTGTCATAGCAAAAAGACAAACTTTGTGAACAGTTTCCTTTTTCTTCATAAAAGTTCCTTCATATTGGAATCTATATGTAACTAAAATATATTTCTTTTAGTAAATGAAGTTCAAGTGAATAGGTGCAAAGAGCATTTAAACTTTCAAGTGTAGAGACATTCTAGCTGTAAGGGATTATGCAAGTAGGACTTGAAGGAGCTAGAACTTGTCTTTTGTACTGCACTTAAATTAAAAGGGGTGGGTAATGCATCTCTAGCACTGTTATTCTTGCCAGAGGTAACTAGAAAGACAAAATTAGTGTGTTAGTTTGAGCAGTAATGTGAAAGGTGCTAAAGAATGAGTCTAGAGCATATTGAAATTAGTTTACCTTCAGGGTTTTTAACCCAAGAAGATACTTCAATGTCAAAAGTGCAAAAGCTAAGAAAGAGCAACTTGTATTAATGTATTAATTTCCTAGCCAAAATAGCGTATGTAATTTTTAAAATAATGAACCTTTGTGGCATTTTTTGTAACTGGTGTTTTTCTTGTCTTTACTTTCCCAATGACCAGAAATGTGCTGAAACAGATGTAATAAAAGGAGGATAAAAATACAAGGTAAGTGCTATATCTTAAACCTATTAAAACTTTTAAGTTAAGTGGTATTTATTTTTTTTATTTATTTAATGAAACTATTGTGTAGCTGCTATTTTTTTAATGAGCAGTGTATGTCTTTAAATTATGCTGGCTTTATACTACTGTCAGAAAGGGAAGGTTTTCTAAGAGATATGTTCTCATACAAGCAGGAATTTGGGGATACATATTACCCATGATATATAAGCTAAAACCAAATCATTGTGATACTTCTGCTTAGTTGTTTGGTATGAGTGTTTTTAATCATCTCTTAGAATTTTGCTTTAAATACTCTTAGGCTGATTAAATCATATTTTCTCTTTTTTAAAGGACTGTCAGGCTTGCAAGCCTTTGCAGATTTTGTTAGACTTTTTCTAAATGTTAACTTTGATATTGGTAATTGAAAATTTGACCAATACAGCATTTTGTTTATTTTAACAATTATTTTACAGCAACTCAGGCTAGTACCAGCAGAACACGTTACAGTACAGCACTTCCACAGTTCCACTAGACCGATGCATTTTGATTAAATACATCCAGTTATAGATGAGGAAACTTTTCTCAAAGGGAGTAACTAAGAATGTTTAATGGTTGCTGCTAGAATTGAACTTCAGTAAGTGTTAGAGTAAGACGTGGGGCTTAAGTAGGTTCATAAAATAAGGATGTAAGTTATATCAACTTAAATATTTACAGTTTTGAAACAGTGTACTTCTGATGTCCAGCTACTACAGAATTGGTGAAAACTTTGATCCTGTCCCCTCCTTCCCCATGTTTTTGTATGGGAAGAAGAAAGGGCTTTGTTTTGGGGAACTAGGAAGGGATTACTAAGGCAGAGCACCAAGCTTAAAGCTTCCTTGCTTATTTCCACTGAGGCCCTTCTAAGATGTTACAGAGTATTGACTCCACCTGTACTGAAAAAGCCAGACACTACACACAAGTTTAATGGCTAAGAACTGCTCCAGAGACTGGAAGAAGAGAAAGAAGTACAAAACCTTCTGGATCTATGCAGAAGGTATGATGTATCTGGAGCACTGATGTGTTCCAGCAAATCTGCTTACAAACTGAAACAGACCAGAATCTACCACCAGAGTATCCTGGCTAGAGAGTGTGATGTAGTAAAGATAAGCACACGTACAGTCTGACTTTAAAAAACAAAGACAATTTCCATTTTTAGTAAGAATTGTTAAGCATGGCTCTAAGAGTGTGGTGGTCAGCCTTCATGCGGACTTACATATGTGCAAACATACTGCCTAATGGGGTAAGTTTGATTTTCCTGGTTTTTAAACGTTATCGGATACTTCATCGACTCATATTTATTCCGTTGTCTTAAGATGCAGTGAACAGTACTAATAATGCACTTAGAAATGCTCAACATGTCATTTCTCTGTGCCATACCTAATCACTTGTGAAAGACTATTGAAAAACTGTTCCTTTGAAGAGCACCAAATATGTGACTTGGGTAGCTTCTAGATGGTTTTGAATTGGGTGGCACTATCTGCTGCCTTTGGCTATACATTGCCTTCTCTTGTAGTTTTTATACAGGTCTTATACAAGTAGCTTTATTCATGTTTCTGAGAAAATTATCTCAACTAATTTCTTAATATTCACAAAGTTGAAGTTAGTAGAGAAAACCCCCTGCAGCCTCATTAGCAGACAGAGTTCAGCAGTTATTTACTGTGGTTGGCAGCAGCTGACTGGACAGTCAAAATACATTTACTCTGGACTACCCATATAGCACAAGTGAGGCACAGCTGGGGGCTGGAGTTACAGATAAATATTTAGAAGACAGAGAACATAAGCTTATAGGAAACTAAACTTTATAATTTCCACTGTAGTTGGAACAGATTTGTCAGTGTTTGACCTTACAAAACATTAATACATCCATCTCAGAGTTCAAAAAAAGTCCTGACAATTATTTGGTATTGTATGAAGAGTAATGATATTTTTCCCAGTAAGACTTTTATATACTGTGTGAGTATATGTCAGTGACAAGAGAATCGATCGAGTAATTGTTAGGGATGGATGAGATTGGAGTCTAAACTGTTGGAGGAAACAGGAGAAAAAAATCATTCAATTGCATGTACTTGGAAGAAAATTGTGGAAGATTGAACTGTTAACAAATCGCTGTTTTTCAAAGACTAATTGTATTTGGTGATAAGAACTCAGCACTAAAATCAGTAAGAAATGAGGAAACAGACTAATTAAAAATAGTATTTCAGTTGCTGTTGTCATTATCATGTCAAATCACTCTTAAACTCTTAACTATTGTATTAAAAAAGGCAAATGTAGCATAAGAAATTAATAAATGATGTTCTTAGTAAACAGGAAGGTGTCAAAATGAAAATGTAGTCATGGTCCACTTCAGTATTCTATAATTACACTGCTGGGTTTGTTAACTTACCGTCTCTCTCTAATCACAATATAGTAATTTGCAGTTTATCTGCATACTAAAGGTAAATATGAGAAGTCCTCTCAATTTTGTAGTTGTGCCAAATCTTGTTCTGTGTTGATTATTAATCATTCATTATAGATGTATTATTCATCTCTTATGATAACCAAAAATACAGACTTAGGTGGTACGTAGGAACAGTCAGTACTCCATTCTGCTGACAATGGTGGTAATTGTGTGCATGTGTAGTTGAAGGGGTGAACTTAATGCTGAGCTGCTTTAACCCCCTGAGGCAAGACTCATGTAAGTTTCCAATGTTTGTTGCCTATCCAGTATGAGGGAAGGGCAATGAGGATGACAATGACTTTCTCTGTCAAAGTAAATACCATACTTTGTAGGTTTATTTTGCCACTGAAAAAGAGTGGTCCAACCGTTGCAGTATCTGTGATCTTTTGGTCTCTTTTCTATACAGTGAGAGCCACATAGTGGGTCAGATGAAGGAGCTGATCTGATGGAAAATTAAATCCTGTTTCTCAAAAAAAAAAAAAAATATATATATATTGCAATTCTAGCCCTCAAAATTGGTAGTGGTATGTGAGTGCCAGTACCAGAAGTAAAACAGAGGGCAGAGCCAGAAACAGTATTGGTGGGGGGAAAAAACATCTCAGTTTAAGTTGGTTCAATTACTTGTAAATCAGCACCCTGCAACTGTACTGTTAGGCAAAAAAATTAGCAACTGGAAACACTTAAAGATGGAGGAACTTGTTTTAATCTGAAGATTAGGTGTGGTTTTGGGATGCATTCAGGCTACTTGTAGAAGAGGAGGTTGGTTCGCTTACATTTGGTGAACTACTTCACTTCATGTTCTGGTTTAGTGTATCTGCAGCCTTTGATTCTTACAGTGAATATACCTGCTACTTTTTTTTAGCAACACGTGTAAAAAGATCAACAGCTAAAATTAAGCCCATTTGTACATCACAACCATGAATGTTTCATGTTTGCATCTTTAAATGATGATTCTCTGCTGCATTAAGCACAGTGAACCCATCTTCCTGGCATCAATTTGTAAGCAGTATTCATCATCTGAAGTTCGAGAACCTATATTCCATAATAATTCACCTTGGAACAAAGCTTTTTCAAACTTTTCTTCAGTGGTAAAGATTGACAGCTGCTGTAAAACTACTCTTTATTGTTTTTGAGGCTCTGTCTAAGCTACTACCACAAAAATCTTCCACATCCTGAATCTCCAAAGCAAATTCACATTACAGAATTTATTAAACAGTGTTCAGATTACTTTTTATTAAATCCAGATGTTAATATAACAGTTATGCACTTGTGCAATAAGCTGAATCTCTGTGATCGTTGACTCAGTCTTTTAAGATTTCATATTTGGGTACTTGGCTAAAGTCATTATTTAAATGTTTGAAAACTGGCTTAAACCTGGGCATGATGCCAAAAGCAACAAAATGGGGGAGAAGTCATAGTTCAGCTCCTTTTTGATCTTCACACTGAATGTAACACAAATGAACCAAACATTTAAAAAATAATAAAGACAACACCCCTGTTTTTCTTCCTTTATTAAACTGAATTTATAAGGTAGTCAGCCCTAGATTATAGCCCTGAAAAGTGTGGGCAATGGCATTCTCATTTCCAGATTTTGTTTTTAATGTTAGAAGTCTACTGGAGGGCTAGGAAACGTTTGCTGAAAATTTGATTTTAAAATTCTGGAGACATTAAAATTAGTTTGTCAGGCATTCCTTATTTTAAGTGAAGGAGAGGTAGCTCATAAAAATTGAGAAGCAAAGAAACTTGTGAAAATAGAGTTCATGTTAGTGTATTCCGCTAAAGTCCAACACCCATAAATGTCTGTTGTTTCTCAGTATTTCCTATGAAAAAAAAAAAAAAGCCAGCTACTGACATTCTGTCTAATTACATTGCTGGCAGAATCCTTTTATTTTATTTTGTTTTATTTTATTTGTTCTTTTATTTACTTTAAAAAAAAAAAAATGGGAATGTATTCTTTGGTAAAGTAATCCTGCAAAGCTAAGCGTTCATTTATGATGCTACATGCATTATACAAAGTTGAATGCACACTTAACGCTTTTCAGGATTTAGGACCAGATGCTAGTGAAGCTTTAGGAAAATAATAGCTGTGCCTTAGCATAAGCGAAGAAATCGCTGCATAAATATAATTGTGGTGGATGCATTTGTTCTTGCATCACAGTATTATAGATGCAGTCAATTTTAAGTACAGATGATCTATTTTACACTGAATATTCATCAATCCAAGCAGTGAATTATGGTCTGAGTAAGTGTACTTAAGTATTATCTATAAGGAAGTGTGTTTTCTTTTTTTGTTCTAAAATGCTATCTGCATAACTGGTACACATTACAAATACTTTTGTATGTAGCGAATTAGGTTTGATTTTTATATGTAAGTAACTTTGTACATGTGAAAGAGTAAAGGGGTGCGCTTGTATTTTATTTATGTGGTGCTTATGCAGTGGAAAAGGGACTTGGAATGTGTGTATTTTGAAAATGGAGCTTGCTAAATATGCTAAAATGACAAATGAATGGGATCTTTACATTGATTACAGTTGAAATGAACAATTTGTTTATTATTTAAGGAGTTCTTGAATGGACTAATAAATCTGGCTATTTTGGAGCATTTGGTTATTATCATTTCATGTTACTTGGTAGGAGATGCTTTTATAGCATATTTTTAGGGCTGCTTCTTTAAAAAAAAATAGCATCACAAAAACACATCAGATACAACTCAAAACAGGTAACCAAAAGGAATTCCCTAATGATTCTCTGCTTTTTTTTTTCATTATGTAAGCTGTACTCTTTGTATAGCTATCCTCTACATAAATATATTCAGTGTAAGATTTTTGTTAAAGATTTATATGTTATGTGAATTAGAAAATATAATTTTAGAAATCTTTTTGAAGCGGCTCTTGACACCATTGAGTAGTGATGTCTGATTTTGTATTATTTAAAATCTGTACCATAATTTTCTTGGATAGCAATATGCTTGTTCACACACTGTCACTCTTAGTTATCCTTGCACTCACTTCGGCTCTTATTTTATAGCTTTGTGTTCAACAACAGAAGGAAATGTGTTCGCACCCATTAAGACAGTTCTGAGGACAGACAAATTCAGATGCTCGTTGACTTAATACTCTTGTGCAACAGCACCACTGAATGCAAAATTGACAATAAAGTGATGTCTTTGCATGTTAGTTCTCTGTTTTAAAGTTTATCTTCACTTTAAGTGTTTTTGATTGTTCAGTAAAATTGTGGGTTTTAATGCTTGTATTCTAGGACAGTAGTTGAATTTGTACTGATGAATGTGTTCATGAGAATCCTGCAGTAAGATATAAATACCAACTGCAAGTGGTGAAAGTGACAGCAATACTTGCTATCGTGGAATACAGAGGAATAGGACCAAAAGCAAAATTGATCAGGTAATGGGTCATTTGTTTGAGACTTCCTGTTATTTCTTTGAACGATTCAAATGTTTCTGGAGTTAGGATATAGTTTAGGTAAATAATGAATATAATCACAACATCAGACAATTAAGTAAATTTATAAGAATAACAGAAAACCTTGTCTGGTTAACATATGACATGCTACAATTTCATCTGGGGTTTCTATACAGCAGAAAAAATTAAATATCCTGTTTGAGGGTACAAGTCACCTGGTTTCTAGTAAATATTTGATTAAAGAGAAGTTGCTGCTTACATAGTCTTTCTTATTTCTGAATTTGTATGGGTTATTTATATTAATGCTCCTTTGTGTCGATGTCAGTATAGCAGTACTCATTCTTTCACTTGGTGTGAGATAAAGGTTTTAGCAAATGCTAAATGTAGTTTGTGCAAAAACGCAGTTTGTAAATGCAGTTTGTGCAAAATGTAAACCAGCCTTGTGGCTACAGGAATTATAAATCTTCCAAGGTAAAACAAGCTTCAAATAATTCACTCTATGTCTGTAGACAGTTTAAACCAAGTTTCTCTGCTTCTATGAATAACAGAGTGTAATGGGTGATTTCTCCTGGAATCAGATCAGCATGGTGAGGCAAACTGTTCTGGCTGCGGTAGATCTGAGTTGAGTGGTTAATGAATCCCTCCTTCCTCTGCCAGATGTTCCACCCTTCCTCCGTTCTGCCAGTTTAACCATTTGACTGCTCTCTTATGAGGTCCTGTAAAATGAGCCTAATCTTATATAAGCATGGCATAAAACTGGGAAGTACAGAAAGATTGACTCTGGAAAGGGTTGAAACGCAGGTGGTAGCAACCTACTTCAGTGCATCTTTTTGTGCCCTGAGGAAGCTTTGAGCAGATGTAAACAAGGACAATAAGGAGAGAAACTATAAATCTGAAACGGAGGATGGAAAAGACACTGTACAATACATACCATTATTTCCCTTTTTTCAGACTAAAACAGATCAACTAACTGAAAGGAGACTTCTGAGCATAGGCACAGTTCTAAATTTACAGTTTCTTAAATATTTGGGGGCAGTAGTGGGGCCAGAAGATAATACAAAAGATGGAGTTCTGTAGCAGTACATGGATGTAGTCAAGAGAGTTGGTTTTCAGGTAATCTCTCTCTGAGGCACATGCTCATGAGAAGAAAAAATATGGCCAGGAAACACACAGAGCACTTTTGATGGGTAAAATGGAATCTGAAATAGGTGTGATATGAGAATTGATTTAGTGATACATGGAGGATAGAAGAAATAGCAAATACGGGAAGAGGAATTGAGAAGGAAAGCAGTTACTGAATTGATCAAGGGAAGCCAAGAACTGTGATCTGTTGCCAGAAAAAAGTAATGAAATAAAGCAGCAAGAAAAAAAAGCAGCAAGAAAAAAACCTGGGGCTTTTGAGATTATACTGTCTTGAGATTATATTTTAACAGACAATGCTTGATGAGTATCTTGTTTTGATCAGATTATCGGTAGTTTCTGAATAGGGCCTTGAACAAAACTTTGTAGTATTTTTGTAAAAGCGGTTTTAATGGGGTTCAAAACCATGTGTCTTTCAGGAAGGAGTGGCACTGGATACATTTTTCAGCCATTTTGACTGATATATTCATGATTAAATACTTTGTTTCAGAGTTAGTAAATTGCACTAGCCAAAGTGTTCTAGAACATACTCTGATAAATTACATTTGATGACTGTTAGATGATGGAAATGTCTAGAAGAAATATTAAAGCAAGTACGTTTTTTGTTGTGCTGTTGGAAGACCAACAATGTCTATTGCATGAATAAAATTTAAATTACTGTGTGGGAGAGAAATTATGGCTTGAAGTATTTTTCAGACTTAAGAGTTTGTAAATTGTTTGTTACCCTAGTTTTGATGTGTTGTCGAAATGTTCAGTAAGAGGTTTTTCTGCATCATGCAGAAGGATACAAGGAAAATATATTAAAAACATTTTTTTGGTCTGTGTTCTAAGAGTTTTTCTGCTGACCCAGCAGTTTAGACAGGGTCATAATAACCAGAAGTAGGATAGCACGTCATCTGACAAGCGGGTAATTTGGTCATCCAGCATAACTGTGGATGAACTTGGTGCTTCTAACAAAAATGACCTGTGTTTAGTCATCAGGCCTACTTAGTCAATAACTATAGTTTAAATTGTTTAAACATTTGAAGTAGGTGTTCATTAGGGAATGACCTTTAGTAAGCTGTTTGGTAATAATAAGGCAGTGTTGCACTTCTGTTGTATAACAGAATTCATTAACAGTGTTTTCCCTTTTTATTTTAGAAATACTCTGTTCTTTACTGGGGAACAGTTTACAGATAGTCTGTCTTTCACACTCATATGAGTGTTAAGTTGCTTCTTTGTGTTATCACTTTAACTAGTAAGTTTATAAATATTATTTTCCTTTAAGAAGATCTTTGGAAGTAATTAGTCTTAATTGACTGAGTGAAATAGTTTGTTGCAGTCAGGCTTTCTCAGTTTTCAAACTACACCTGTAAAATTCTTATCTTCAAATCAAGAGGTGTTCTTTCTGTGTTTATTGACTTGCTGTTGAGTGGCTTTGAAGTATTTCTAAAGTTCGGTATGTCCCTCTCTGTATCAGCTTATTCTTGGATACAGCCGTTTCTGCATAAATGGAGGACCTTTTCTGTTTAATTTAAAATGAAGGGGAATGAGAATGATAATTGTTTTTCAAGGGGAAGGTTGAAGGCTTTACAAGGGGAATTGTTTTACACAGGGAAGGCTTTTCTCATTTGAAGCTCTAATCAGAGAAAATCCTCAGAAATAGAGAATTCAGATGCGTTACAGCTGCTAAGTGTAAGAATTTGTGCAGAAGACTATAGTAAACAGTTTTATTGTTACCATCTTTTATTTATTTATTTTAATCAAGCAGCTTTGTAAAGAATGAAATATTGGAACATACACTAGTTTAACAGATGAGACTTCTTTTAAAGTGGCCTTAGGCAACATAAACTCTCCTGACCCAAAGTTTCTGCCCTATTGGTCTTTAGCTAATTTCAGTATGGAAAATGGAATTCCAGTTCATTTTAGTCTTTGAGATCATGAGAAATTGCTTCTTAAAGCAGTGAGGGCACGGACTATGGATTATAGCATTAAACTGTTTAGAATATCAGAGTTTTCAGGCACCATACTAATAACATACTTTTTTCTGGTTATTTTAGAGTATGGGTGTTGATCTGGGGATTAAGTTTGATCTACTCATAATCATTGTTCAGAACTCATAAAGAAACAATGTGATATGATTTCCCTTCCTGTGGTCTCGCCTTGGTAACAGGGAGTATTGCGGGTCTTCTTAGATGCATTATAGATTTGAGAAGTAAAAAGTCTGGATTTGTAAAAAGTATTGTTTTATTTTTAAAGCCAAAATATTCTGTTTCTGATATATTTTCATGCTTAATTTCCAGTGTTTAGGAAGTTGGGGTTTTATTTTTTTGTTTGTTTTTACCTGAAAGCCTCTGATAGATTTAGCATTCTCTTGGTATACTTCATGACTGTATCTATGAAAAAAAGAACTTCAGGTTTTGGGAGGATGCTGTGAGGTGTCAATCTACAACTGATATAATTGCATCCACATTCTGACTTTTGTCTCTGCTGCATAAAAAATGAGGTCACTTCATACAATGTGGGATGTGAGCAGTAGAACCACTGTTAAACTGTTCACTGTTTTGGTTCACTGTTACCAAAGTTAATGACACTTTGTACTGTTTGCTTCTAGGTAAGGTGTAGTAATTGTTCTTTGGCTCTGCTGTATTAGTAGATAAAACTTGGAGAAAACAGGAGTTGAAGACTGAAGAGGAAAAAAGTTGTCCTAAAGCCATGGTCTACATAACAGCTGATAAATAAGCGATGAAACCACTGTGCTGTTTATCTTTTTAAGTGTGTTCTAAAGTTTGTAGTAGACTTGGTAACCTCTGATTAATACTCTTTAGCCAAACAGTCATATTTGTCCATTTCTAGTAAAAGTTTTGGCTAACTGGACTAGGAAATGCGAGAAGTGTATTGATCTCATTCTGACTCTAGAAAAGTGATAAATACAACAGAGTATTGAATATAAAATTCATGTATTTAGTAGGAGAGTAGACAATGGAATGAAGTGGGACTGGGACTGCCAAAACTGTGTCACTGCCTCAGGTTAGCTGAGAAAAATGGGCATTTATATCCACACAGCATTTGTGTGATGAATACATGTAATATAATGCATGGAATTGTCAGTTATCCCAGGGTAACAAACCCTGGGGTCTTAAATCTTCCAGTTTCGGATCATTAAATGATTTGGTCTGATCAGGACAGCCGCACTATAAACATTCTCTCTAAAAACTTACAGTTTAATTTATATTTGCTTGTACTTTTGTTGCTACTTAAAATATCACACTGTCCAATCTAAACTAAGTTGTTAAAAAGAAGAACTGATCCCTTGAACTTCTAAGTCAGATGTTAATCTTCTGGTACTAGGCCTCTATTTTATTTCTAGTTAAAAGAAGCAAAATGGAGGAGATTAAATACTTCTAATAACTTTCAAAGTAAACCCAATTGTTTGGGACAATTAAAGACATAGAATGCTCTGCCATGCTTTTTACAGGGAGGTTATATGATCATATCACAGAATTTCTAGATTGGAAGAGACCTCAAGATCATCGAGTCCAGCCTCTGACCTAACACTAACAAGTCCTCCACTAAACCGTATCACTGAGCTCTACATCTAAATGTATTTTAAAGACCTCCAGGGATGCTGACTCAACCACTTCCCTGGGCAGCCCGTTCCAATGCCTAACAACCCTCTCGGTAAAGTTCTTCTTAATATCCAACCTAAACCTCCCCTGGCGCAACTTTAGCCCGTTCCCCCTCATCCTGTCACCAGGCACGTGGGAGAACAGACCAACCCCCACCTCGCTACAGCCTCCTTTAAGGTACTTATAGAGAGCGATAAGGTGGCTCCTGAGCCTCCTCTTCTCCATGCTGAACAATCCCAGCTCCCTCAGCTGCTCCTCATAAGACTTGTTCTCCAGACCCCTCACCAGCTTTGGTGCCCTTCTCTGGACTCGCTCGAGCACCTCCATGTCCTTCTTGTAGCGAGGGGCCCAAAACTGAACACAGTACTCGAGGTGCAGCCTCACCAGAGCCGAGTACAGGGAGACAATCACTTCCCTAGCCCTGCTGGCCACACTGCTTCTTATACAAGTCAGGATGGAGTTGGCCTTCTTGGCCACCTGAGCACACTGCTGGCTCATATGCAGCCGACTATCAGCCAATACTCTTAGGTCCTTCTCCGCCTGGCAGCTCTCCAACCACTCATCTCCCAGCCTGTAGCTCTGCTTGGGGTTATTGTGCCCCAGGTGCAGGACTGGCACTTGGCCTTGTTGAACTTCATGCAGTTGACCTCAGCCCATCGGTGCAGCCTATCCAGATCCTCCTGCAGAGCCTTCCTACCCTCGAGCAGATCGACACATGCACCTAACTTGGTGTCATCTGTGAATTTACTGAGGCTGCACTTGATCCCCTCATCCAGATCATCGACGAAGATATTAAAGAGGACTGGACCCAGTCACATGGGGGACGCCACTAGTGACCGGCCTCCAACTGGCTGTGACTCCATTCACCACAACTCTTTGGGCCCAGCTATCCAGCCAGTTTTTAACCCAGCAAAGTGTATGCCAGTCCAAGCCACGAGCAGCCAGTTTCTTGAGAAGACTGTTGTGTGAAACGGTGTCAAAAGCCTTACTGAAGTCAAGGTAGACCACATCCGCAGCCTTTCCCTCATCCACCAAATGGGTCACTTTGTCACAGAAGGAGATCAGGTTCGTCAAGCAGGACCTGCCTTTCCTAAACCCATGCTGACTGGGCTTGATCACCTGCTTGCCCTGTAAGTGCCGTGTGATGACACTCAAGATAATCTGCTCCATGAGCTTCCCTGGCACTGAGATCAAACTGACAGGCCTATAGTTCCCCGGGTCTGCCCTCCACCCCTTCTTGTAGATGGGCATCATGTTTGGGAGGCCAGAAAAGACAATCCTTATTTTAGAAGAACTCTAAGCACTTAGCATAAATCATATGAAGAAAGCATGGTAAATATCTGCTACTTAGGTTTAATGGCATGTTGATTTTTTTCACACATTAATCTGTCACCTTCTATGTCTTTCTTTTGTCCACTAGTGGGTTGAATTGGACAAGTTTTAGAAATTAAAAATAACAAATTGACTCGTTTCCGTGGAGCTAATTCAAGTTATTGTATGCACTGTTAATATCTGAAAGTAGTTGTGTTGGTACAAGTTAACAGGTTTGTGCAAGAGATTTTCTGTGCTGTCTTGAGGTTATGAATAGGGACTGCTTAACAGCATCATCTGCCTGTGTGCATTGAGTTGCAGTTCAGACATACTTGTTGTGATATTTGCAAAATCTCTTATATTGAAGTTGCTAACAAGCCCTAATTATGCAACATGATTTTGAATTCATGTCAAATTAGTATTTAGTTAGTTATTGAATGTAATAATAATTGAAGTTCCGTCCTGTAGAAGTTTATTGTATTTTTAAATGTTAAATATTAGTCTTTTGGTATTAAAATACAGTATTTTGCTAATCTCTGTAACACTGTGTAGAAATAAAAAGAAGCAAAGTATATCTTTTTCAAGAAATTTCATTTTACAGAAATCATTTTGTGACGTTCAGTCATGCCCATGAAGGAAGGTAGAAAGTAGCATGTTTAACGGGAAACAGTCCTGCAGTTCCTTCCTCTGACTTGAATCATAATGCTTTCCTTGCTTTGTTCAATTCAAGGGCTTGGTTCAGAGGCACTAAAGTAAACAGAATAGCACCTGCAGCTTAGTCATAAATGGGAACATCTTGAAATAGCTAAGCAAACAAATGAAATCATGGAGTTGTTTAACCTTTTCTGAAATGCCTTGGAAGTTCTACCAACGCTTGTTTTTAAAATTAAGCAACCTTTTGGCTATCAAAAAACATGTTGAAGAGTTTGATCCCATTTATTGATAAATGTTACTTTCTGAACTGTCAGAACTCTTCTTTTAAAAAGCGCTCTCTCTCTTAAATAAATGTACACTTCTAGGACAGGACATGACAGTAAAATATCTAGCAATCATATGATGTGTTCATATAAATATTTGACCCTTACTCTGGACTTGAATTATGAAGTGCTTTTATAATACCAAAATGGACATTCGTGTTTTGATTTTTATAGGTTGTCAACTTCAATTACATTCTGCTAGTTACACTATTTATGTTTCCTAGCCATAGAAAATCATGGGGCACATTATCTTATTAAGTCCTTCCACAGTGTTCTGCCATGGTCCAGAGGAACTGAACTTGCTTTTTGGCAGGTAAATTGGAGTTGATCTTGCAGTTACATTTTCTTGCTCTGTTTAGATAATATAAAACTGATTTTGTGTAGACTTCTAAGTTGAGTATAAATTTACTTGCTATTTGCGTTAACACAGACATCTTAAATTTTGGTACAGTACTAAAGCAAATGCAAAGAAAATGGTGATCAACATTGACATCTTAGACTGACAAACAGGAATGTCACATCTGGATTTCTCTGACCATTTACAAAGAGCATATTTCCATCCCCTGTACTATGTATGTGTGTGCATCTGTGTATCATATCTAAACAAGATACTATTTCATGTTTTACCTGTCTATTTTAAGGTATTTTTATGAAGCTGTTTATTTTTGTAGAGCTAGTGAAGGTGTGCTATAACAGCCTCACATGTATTAAAAAATTTGATTCAGCTGAATGACTTAGCCAACAATGCCCATATTGAGACAATACTAAGAATATCCACAAAAATGATAAGATGAAATTATGTCTGTTCATAAGATGATCAAAAGTAATAAACTAATAAAATGCTGAAGACTGTGTCTGGATGTCCTTTCCTAATGACAAGCCTTTAAAGTGTTGTTGCTGTAATTCTTGCTAGTCCTGAATGCTTAGGTAGCAGCTGTTAGGAGGGATGGACTTACTAGTTGTAAATTAAATAACAAATCTTCATATCCTGATCTGGAGTGTTCGACATGAGTTAAATCTTCATGAACTTACTGGATTTCTGCTACAAATAGTACTGTACTAGAAGTTAAGGATAATGTAGCTTCTTGTTAAAAAGGACTGCGTCAGCAGAAGTTACATTAAAAGATGTTCTGGGTTATCAGAAGGAGTTAATAGATGCTAGCATTGATGCTTAATTTTAAATAGCTTGCACAACTGCCTAGGTGACTGTATCTCCCTTTCACGTGATAGACTAGCAGTTCATACCCTTCTTTGAAGAAAGTTGTTAACCATACATTATCTTTGAGAGGCAGCTAATCCTAGACTTAACTTTTTTGTTTCATCTCTCAGACCATCTATTCATGGATTTTGGTGCACACTGCATTATTTTTATAACTGTTTCTTAAAGGAAGTTGGTAGATCTGAAAAGTTCTGTTGTCAGTAAGCAATTCGAGCATTAATTCCATTTTGAGGGATTGATTTGGTTTCAGCGACTTGTATGCTATGCATATTGAACCCTGTCTTGTTTTACTTAAAATATTTCTTAGAAGTTTACTATCTTGGGAAAATTTTATTATTAATTACCATTTTAAAGTCTACTAATAGTAAACACCGAAATTTTTTTGTAATATACCTACCTACTTAAAAAATTTCCAAAGAGACCTTGAAGTATTTAAATACTAAGCTTCATAGCATTGCCATGAACTACATCCTTTCCACTGAAGGTTTATGGGAGACCTAGAAGGTTCTACCAAATGATATTCAAATAAATGAGTTTTGAATAATGTGAAAAATCATCTGTATTGCTCTGTGACAACTGTGTAAGTTACCAGCTTTGGGGTTTAGCAGAGCTGTGGGAGGCTGCCATCACAGCCTCAAGTTCTCTGCCTGATAATTAATTTACACTTAGAGTAGGCCACATCTCCCATTACGTACCAGGTGCCTTTGTTTGGTCTGGAGATGGTTCAGGGAGGAATGCATCCCCCAGTGTTCTATTGACTCGTTCCCTGCCTCTGTCCAGATACAAGTAATTTTAATTTCTTTACAAAGTTAGCTACTGTAGCACACTGCTTTTCAGACTTCAATTGGTCATAATACTTAAGATTTCAAGATTTCTGTGAAGAGAAACTCAATTTAGCATTGTCATTGTAATATGCAAGAGTGATGAAGTTTCTGGACACCTTGTAGTGTCTATTCAGTTGTTTTAATATAGGTAGAGTAGGCAGTTATAAAAAATTAATCTCAATAGTTTCCCATCCACTATGGAATTATGTGAAATGAGGGACATAAATCTTAACAGGTAACAGAGTCAGCATTGTTCTTGCAACAGAGGCAAACTCAATTTGAAACAATGTTTTCTCTAATCAGTAAAAGTATGAATGTCAAAAATTGATTAATCAGTTAATTTACTGATAATGGTTATTAATAACAAGTACTTTCCATGTCTATGTTCATTTTGTACTCAGTATACTCATGTATATTCAGCTTTGCTGCTTCTAAAAGCTATTTCAGTAAGTGGATTTGAAACCTACAGGGAGAAGGGGGGACAACTTTTCTGTAACAGTTTATTGTTAGAATTACAGTGCTACATGCAAAAGGGTTGGTTGTTTTTTGTCAGTTTTTTTTTTTTTTGGTTGGTTTACATCTTTGCTATTTTTAAAACACCAATATATTAGAATTTCTATAAAAGACACAGGCTAGTGATTTTGCAGAATAGGTCTAAACATCTTTTAGATGCTTTATAAGTATTTCCAAAGTGTTTTTTTTTTTTTTTTTTTTTTATTATCTATCATTTGATTTTGTAAGTCTTTAGAATTTGGGGAAAAAATCTGTATACACATGCTAGAAAAAAATATTCAGAATAACTATAAACGGAGGCCTAATAGCTTTTCATGTAGGAATTTAGTATCTCAGAAACATGTAAGCACAGCTGAAATAAAATTGTACATAAAGGTGCTAATGTCTTCTAAATAGAACACATCATAGAACGTTTTAGAGGTCACAGTGAAATCATTATGTAGAAGCGTGAAGAACAGCACCACCTAAATGCATTATTTGTTTTGGTAGCAGACACCTGGATTTTGTATTTCTTCGGAATCACGGAATGGTAGTGGTTGGAAGGGACTGCAAGAGATCATCAGGTCCAACCCCCCTGCCAAAGCAGGTTCCTGAGAGCAAATTGCACAGGTAAACTGACTTGAGACAGACTTCAGCAGCCCAGTCCTACTTCTTTCTTAATTTTGTTTTCTTACGTGGTGCCTTGCTGATAAGGTAGCATGCCTAGAGGAGTTATTTTTTTAAAAAAATATTGCATCTTTTCCTCTCCTTGAAGTGGGTAGTTAATCCCCAGCTCTTCTTTCTGAGAAATCACTCTTAGCTTACTGAACCCTATGGCAGATGTTAGCTACAAATACTCCTCTGTATTTTGAATATTTATGTCCAAGTGCTGTCTGTATTGATTCTGTGGAAGAAGGGAGGTACTGAGAGCCTTCCAAGAGTCTGACCGCTGGGACTCTGCTAATTTGAAGATTAGAGAGGAAATTTATTGTAGGCATATCTATGCACTTGATAGGGCCAGCTGCGTTGTGAAAGCATAGTTCTTGCCCTTATGAGAGTGGAAAGAGGAATTGCCAAATTAGTCTCATACTGTGACTGAGCACATTATCACAGATACAAAATGATAATGCTTGCTGGGCAAATTGAAATGATATTTGAAACTGTAGCTGTCCTCTAAATGCTTATTACCACCCTAGAGTTAGAGACCATTGTACCCACTATGTAGATTTTTGGTTCTTCCAAGGCACAGATGAGATCAAAGTGCTTAATGGAAATGACTTGTGTTGGCAGTTGTTACACTAACCTGCTGGATATGGTGCTTGAGTTTTTAAGAATCATTTTTAGTGTTTCCTGAAACACCAAAAAACAAACAAAAAAACACACCCATTTGCAATTCTAGTATTTTTCCCATTGAAGATTCTGGTGCATTTCAAATAGATAACTGCATCATTTAAAATTTAAATTTTCTTGAGTTTTATAAATGGAGAAACTGGAAGTGACCTAAGTTCCTTATAGGTGTAAATGAGTGAAACTGTTAAAAACCAGCCATTTGACTTGGCCAGTTAAAATGCACTGTGATTCTTAAGCTGTTTTTTACAGCCAATTTTGTATAACACAAGCTGACTTAACTACCTAATACCATCCAGATTTCACAGGTTATGCTGAATAAAATACCAACTCTGGTGTCCCAAGTGGCAGAGAAGTATGCATTTTCCCCCTTCTGAAGGTTTTTCTAAGGAAATATACTTTGTCTTTTGAAGATAAAATGTTTAAAAATAAAAGAAGCATTTGTCTTCTACAGTTAAGAAAGATAGCAACCGCCTACAATCTGCGGGAACACTTACATAAGATGGGTACGCTGTACAGCAGCTCCTTGCCAGCACTGGCACATTGCTTATGTGTGGCTGACAGATAAATGGGAACTGAAGCCTTGCGTGCAGGGTTGGTACATATTCTATTTTGATGATCTATTCTGAAGGTTAAGTAGGAAATAATTTTGTTCTAGTTTTCACTTTACTACTCTTACCCATTTTGCCTGTGTAAAAATCCCCCAACCCTGAAAGCCTTTGGGACAGTTGGTAGAGCAGAGTAGTTTTATTTTAATTGCTACAAACAAAAGAGTATTATGTTTTTCAAAATTTTGTAAATAGAAATGTTTTTCATACCAAACAGAATGATGGTTCATACAACTTAATCAACTTTCAGATGCCTTAATTTGAAGGGAGTGGAAACCCTGGAAGTAACAACTGACTGCTGTCTGTCAGATTAGCATTGTAGGTGCTTTCTCAGGTTGTGCAGAGTAGAATATTGAGACTTCCATTAACAGTCTGGATATTTCAAAGAAAGAAAGAATTTTTTTCATGTACTTTTTTTTTACTGTTGCATTTGAGCTTTAAGTCATTAATAGACTTTTATGTCTAGGCCTGCCTAAAGTCAATGGCTACGTAGATAATGTTACCATCTGTAAATGCAGACGACAAATATAAAATGCTTCAAGACTGAGGAGGGTTCAAATAAACGAGAAAGGGGAGGCAAGTGTATTTTCTTTGACTGTAACGGTATTACAATTGTAATTGTATTATGGTATGATACATTAAACTGTAAATCAGGTAAGAGTTTCTCACATCTGCACGTGATGTCTGGATAAAGTATTCATTGGTCAGGGCTTAATTTTAATCAAGGTAAACTATTTTCTCCTCCTGTTTTTGCATTTCAGTTGCTGATCACCAAGCAGTGGTATTAGAAATGTTAGAAGCATTAGAATGTAGTTTGGGTTTTGCTCTAGTGTTAGAACACTACTTGGGAATATACCTGGACTTCTAACAGCCAAAAAGTGAATGATCTTACAGCACCCTTACAGCAAAAGTTGAAAGAGGACCTTCTGCGTGTAATGGTGTGTTGTGACCTCACCCAGCGCTGTCGGTCAGCGCAGAGAGCAGCATGAGGAAACAATATCTTCCTGCATGTGCTGTGGTACTTCAGGGAGTGTTTGCTGTTGCACGCTACAGCCTCTTTTGGTTTTGTTTCATAGCATCCTGTTGCTGTGAAATTTTGTACTGTTAAAGGATGGTACACCAATAAATAGTTGATGTTTAGGCTTAGTGTTTATTTAATTATTTTTTTAAATTTACTTTTAGTGGTTAAAATGGTGCATATTCTTTGCTAAGGTTTTCCCAAAGTTTTAAGGCAAGAAATCTGCAATATCTGAGGCTTTGCTTAACTTTCAGATTAAGGTTAGAGTTCTGAATTGGAGAACTTTGTTTTTAGAAGCTTCCTAATAACCTAACCGAGTTTGGATACTGTATGAAACCATAGCAATAACTCAGATTTGAGATGCACAAACAGCAGTATTGTCCCGTGTTACAGCAAAGCAGCAAGAAACAGCAGTCATAGGTAGCAGCAGAAGTTGCTTTCAAAGAGGGGGATGCAGAGGGAGAATTCTCAGTGAGGTTCTTTGAAGGTGGTGGAATTTCATTTTCAGAACTTACCAAGACAAGGTATACTGAGCAGCTGGTAGCCCCTACTCTGGGGCAGGGTGACCTCCAAAAGGGCTGTTCTCACCTGATTCAGTCAGGTTCAAAATGTTTTTTGTGTAAGAAGTCGCTTGGAGTTACTATGCAGTGCAATGAGGGATATCATTTGACATGGGTTGTAGTTCAGGCCTGCCTTGTGCTCAGTTGGATCAGGATAACTGAGCCACATTTATACACAATCCTGGAACTAAAATTAACGAAAG
Organism: Netta rufina; assembly: GCF_964035555.1. NCBI lineage: Eukaryota > Metazoa > Chordata > Aves > Anseriformes > Anatidae > Netta > Netta rufina. Next base: position 665,516 of record NC_140138.1, read on the forward strand.
CTAATTTATCTGCATGTTGTAGAAGTGATAAAAGTTATATCGGCTTAACTTAAAGCAAGATATTTAGTTATCTGTCATAGGGAATAGAGTCAAAAGTTAACATGCAGCATATAACAGATGTTAAACCTTTAATACAAGGTGTTTTATTATTTTTCATATGGATTTAAATTAGTGAATACAGCTAATGTGGTTTGATCTCTTTGAAAAGTGACTCCAATGTGTAACTCATAGCCAATACACTGTGGATAAAATGCCGCGATTACAAGCAGATAAGCAGCTAAATTTTCACTTAAACTCTGTTCTGAAGAAACTTGCTTGGTTAATAATGTACTTAATTTGTATGTATGAGTGGGAGTTTGAGGAGAGTGTAATGTCAGTAAATCAAATGAGAACTGGGTAAATTACTCTTCTAAAAAGCTAAGAACAAAGAAAAAATCTTGCATAACAGTAAGTTAATGTGTCTTCATTTAATGTGAAAGCACCAATTGGTAACTATGGAAAATAATGAGAAATATGCACTTAACCATCATAATTGTTCTACTGAAGTACATGTCAAGCAGTACTGATTATATTGCTTACTTTCAAATTGGTGTTTTCAGCAAAAAAGATTTTTATCCCTTTCTGTAGTATAGACCATTCTTTTTGTCATCTTTATTTTTTTTTAAATGTCACTTGATGTATTCTGGTTGTTGTCATTGAAATATGGATTGCATGTTAACGGCTTTTAAATGTACACCCCAACACATAAGGTATTTATACTGTGCAGACCTAAAGTTTGAAGTTTAAGGCTGAGTATAGGCAGCAGTGGTGTTTCTGAAGAAAAATAACTATAACTAAACAATTTAATAATAGTAAGACATTTTTTGGCTTTATGTAGCCTTGTTAATTTTCCTTATTGTGTATTGCTTATGTTTCCAAGAATCCAGTGATGAACTTCTTTGAAGTCCATAGTGATTTTAATGAAGTTTTAATGACTTGATAGAGTTCTGTGAGCTAGGAAAAGCCTGTACGAGTAATCCATGCTTCTGTATTTTCTCACTGAATGAATGATAGAAAGAAAATAAATAATAAATTAGGGTTTATATTCCAGTCTGTAGGTTATTTTACAATGAGTGGCTAGTATTAATGTGAAAAATTTCATGGCAACAACCCTTCCTTATTAGAGAGATTAAAGATTAACAAATCCTTATATGGCTCTTTGGTGGTATCAAGTCCTGAATTAATATCAAAGTTGATTATTAAACCTAAGGGAAGTTGTGGAGTGTTTAAGAAAATTAAAAGTTGTCTGTATGTTATATGTTAATTCAGCATTGCCTAATAAAAGCTACAGAAAAAAAAAAAAAGAAATGTCACTGACAAACTCTGTGTCACGTGCTAGAAGGTAGTGCATGGGACCTCCTGGACATCCATGCTGAAAGTTGGCATTGTAGGTCTTCTGTAAAGCTGGCAGAGAAACTGTCCTGCTTCTCAGAACCAAATGACTGTTAAATTGCATGTAAATATGTTGCTTAACTGCATTTTTGCAAACCTGTGCTCTATGTTGAAAAATTTTAGATAATGAATTTATCATTTTAAAGTAGAATTTTGTGTGCAGAGGAACTGACCAGAAGCCAGCAGTAACATGTCTACATGATTTTTTTTTTTTCTTCATTAGTTTTTATCAACTGTAGTGTGATTGAGACCACTTGCTCTCCCTGTCTCCAGACCATTTTAACACAATGGATCACCTGGGGACAGCGGATGCTGAGGATGACTCTGGCTCCCTAACTCGGCTTGCTCCTAGTCCTCACAGCGAAGCAGTTGCACATGAGTTCAAGGAACTCTCTTTGCAGCCCAGTCAGTACTTACCTCCCCTCAACGAACGGAAGAATGGTGAGTGCAAAAGTGACTGTTTTCCTTTACTCTGGGGTGCTTAAATGTATGCAATGGGATTAATGCAGTTTGTTTGCTTTCTTCAAATAATGGTATTGACTGCCTTCACTTGCTTTTCCCAACCCGTGTTATGTAAAGTGCTACAGTGATTGTTTGCTATAAAATCTGTCCTGATTGGCTTCACCTGTCATGATCTTAAAACTCCAACTGGAGTACTTCGCTGAGGCATATAGAATAGAGAAATTTATATTTTTAAGCCACAGATAGTATATGAGATGTATTAATAGGATATTTTTGAAAGGAGTTGTGTTAATACTAGGCAAAAAGGGAAAATTACCAAGAACAGATTTTTCTGCAAAAAATAATACAGAATTGAAGTTTCATGTTGTATCCTAGAAAGCTTAATTCACCACATAGTTTAAGATTGAACAATGAAAGAAAAATAAGATTTACATTTCGGGAATCTTTCCAATATCTGTTCTCATTGTTGATGTTGGCATTGCAACTTAAAAAAGGCGTTTCCACTGTTAACAGTAGGCACCAGGAAGAATTAGGTCTAAATCCAAATGTAGGCTCATTTGTATTTGGAAGAAGGCAGGAACCTTTTTTGTTGTGTTTGTTTTCTCAGACTAGTGTCTCATAATAACGAAGATATGTTTTGTAATATTTATAGTAAGTATTGGGAATGTTCAACATATGTAAATGCAGTAATTTTTTTAAATTAAATCAGTTTAACTACAGTAAGTTATTCATAAACTTAGTTGTAATGGTACAAGCATTAGTTCATAAGAAGGACGGCTATCTGAATATCCCCACAAAGCAGAAAAAAATGGGATACATGTTAGTGGGCTGCATGTATATAAAATAGCTAGGGACAGGTCCAAGTCATAGTATTCTCCATTTCAGAAAGGCACAGAATGGTGTCTGTGATCAAGATGCCTCTGTTTATGCAAGTCCGTGGTGCTTTGTGTGTGTACCCTCAGTACTCCAAGAAAGACAAATGTAATTAAGGGAAAATGCGACAGCGGAGAGACTTACACTTAGCTTAAATAAATGTGGAATAACTGCTACTTCGAATGCTTGAGCTTGTCTTTTACAATTGCTTCTTTATTTTTGTCCGTGTATGAAGATCATGAAATACAGAATACTGTGTTAACAAATGTATTAATAAAGTATTTTAAACTAAGGGATCTGCAGCTAATTTATTAATATTCTGATTCTGTATCTTTAAGAATTATTTTCTGTAAGAAAACAAATCTGTAACTTGGGAGACATTGCTTTTTGTTGTCTTATTATTTGATGTCCAACTGATAAACTGTTTTTCTGTACCAAAAGCTTGTTATAAGATAGCTCACAACCTTTTACCATTTTGTCAAGGAAGCACCACAAATACATGTTTAAAGAAAGCTATTCTATAATGAGACTAAACATGCCAACACTTAACTCATAAACCTAATTAAGAAGAGAATGGAGTGGGTTTATGCATTCCCTGTGTGTAATTATACCCCTGGGAAATTTGTTTATTTTTTTAAATTTTGTTGTTGAGTATTTCATTTTTAGTTCTTCCATATCAGACAGTTGTTTCTTTTCTTCTTATTGCTTAGGATCTTCTTATTAGTTCTTCTTATTACTTAAGATCCTTTGGGGCATTTGTCTGGAGTAAGTATCAGGCCTCCCACAAAGATTTTAATGTCCTCTCTGACAAAGTTTAATCGTAGAAAGTTCATGTAATGGGCCATGGCCTCACATCATCTAGGTCTTTTTAGAAGACTAAGTCATCTGGTTCATAAATGTTTTCAAGACAATAGTAAACATAAGCGTATTGATTTTTAAAAAATAAAAAGTTCAAGAAATAGAACTGCAGAAGAGACAGAATTCATAATGTAGGAGCATTTTTTTTTTTGGAGGGATACAGTCTGGTAGACACAATAAACAAGTGTTTGATGGGCACGAGTGCAATTTCCTATCCTTTTCGGTTTTATGGATCTTTCTAATACTGTTTAAGCATCCTGCCATAGAGTGCAGGATACTCTTTTTCTTTTTCAGGATTTACTCTTTCAGTAAATTCTGAAGTGTACTTAGAGGAGCATCCCAGTACTTTTCCTGTCCTTATGGGGAAGACCGGACTATATCTGACTTTATACTGGTTGTATTCCTGGAAGAAATGTCTATTTTGTGTTCAGATTATTTTCTTAAAAGAACAGTCGGAGTTGTGGGCACTGTGATCCTCCAGAGCACCCAAACTGTTGCCCGCCTGTAATTTCAAATTTAGTCTCTTTGGTTCACAGGAGAATCCAGACTAAAATTCAGTAGAAATGGTGAAAGTCAATAGAAAAATCATAGAAATAAAATGTGAATTTGATGTATTCATACTAAAAGTAGCTTCAATACTTACTATTTTGACAAGAAAATCCAAAACTGGATTTCTTCTGGAGTATTTTAACATGTCAGTATTTTATGAAGTCTGTAAGTATATGAGACTTCAGTACACAAAAATACAGTGGCATTAAATAGAAAAATATGGAATATATAAGTTGTTTTTTTTGTTGTTGAATAATTGTATGCAGGAAGCATTATAATTACTGTGAGCTTTGGTAGTTATCCTTTAACCTTTGTTTACTTAAGGGAGACTTTTGGCAGTAGTCCAGTGGAAGGCTGAATTATTCTAGTATTGTTCTGCATAGTGTTAAGCTGACTTCCCCAAGTCAGTATAAAAACTGCATTTCAGGCTTTGTCATTGACACTACAAGTGTGTGAGGTCTATGGTTTGGTTTGGTTTTACATGGCGGCAATTACAGCAGGGTAACAGAAACATGCAATGAAATTGCAGGCAAGTGCCTGGTGAGTTTGAGATGTTACTACTTCATTCTTTTTTTTACAGTTTACTTCCCTTCCCCTGCCCAGTCTGTCTCCAGCAATCAATCATACAGCAAAACTAGCATTATGGTTCAGGTGAGCATAGCTCAATATTTTTTGTTTCAAAATCTCATGGTGCAGATTAACCTCCACTGGAACTGTCGTCCTTTGAATTGACAAAGAAACATTTACGTGCTCCACCAGCTCTGTTGAAGGGGTTGTATCTTCTAGTAGAGGACCAATGACAAGCAGCTGGGGGGAAAGAGCATCTTAAGCTTCTTCAGCCATTTACTAAATGCAGTAGTTTACTCCCTGAATAAAGACAGAAGGGTAGATTCTTTGGGGAGTGTGAGAGAGAGAGAAGAGCAGCAAAATATTCTTGTCCTCTCAAATTTAATTCATTCCATTACAAAAAGACTCTGAAAGAGAAATGCTAACTGATTAATGTTACATATTTTAATTGTAAGGCAAGTAATAGGAGTTTTCAAGCTGATTTGCTAGATAAAAGTTTTATTGCAGGGCTGAAATACTTTAACAGAGTCATCACTAAAGCAAACATTTACTTTAATTTGGGGGGATTAGAACAATAAACTGTTTATAAAACATTGTATGTATTGATGTGTAATAACTCAGTGTATGTGTTTGTGTGTAATAACAGAGAATCATCTTTCCAGGATGTTATATGGTGGTCTTCTAGACTGTTACAATTTTAAAGTTTCCCTTTTAATTTGACAAACTGTTTTCAGGTTGACAGCTGTGGGGAATACTGAATTGCTGATTAAATTTGTGTTTCTCATTAGTCTGCATCTATTTCTGGATAATTAGTCAATATGCACAATGCATTGATTGTGTAAACTTGTACTCAGTTGATTGCAGTGAGTTATCGTGCCTGTTCTCTGGAAGCCAGTTCTTGTTCAACTTGTCAGAAAGCAGCGAAAGTTACGTTTTCAGTGCTCCTGATTTTCGTCCCTGGTGAGTGGATACTGAAGATGTACCTGTAATTCTGTCAGTCTTAACAGCAGCCACTGGCGTATAGCCCACGGCTGTGGCATGGTAGTTGGACTGCTCATGTAAATGGAGATTGGGAAGCAGAGTGCTGTAGTCTTAAGAGGCTCCTGGTTTGCATTCCTGTCTGCAGGATACTTGGTTGTGTACAGTTCACCTGTGCTTGAAGCTGGAAGGACTCATCTGTGTCAGGCTGCTATGTCCTTAGGAAGGCCAGCAGCTGGGGGAGGAGAAAAGTGACACAGATAAGGCTCTTTGGGAGCGGGAGGAAGAAAATTGATGACTAGGTGTTGTGTAGCTGGACTGCAGTGGAAGAAGAATTACAATAGTAGCAGGCAGGCAGCATGGCACAGCTGAAGTACTAGTCAGAACAATGTGCTGCCCACACACTGTACCGCACTTTCACAAGCTTCTGTCTGAGAGACAGGAGGTGGCAAAGGAGGGAAGGACAGGTTGTCTACTGCTAACAGCAGGAGGGTGGATGGGGATGGTGCTGTATGCAGCCTTCCAACCTGCTGTTCCAGAGCCAAAGGGTGGGAAGGGATTGCACATGCGGATACCATTAAAGAGAAGCAGCACTGCCAGAGCAAAGCCGTCTGCATGCTGAATTAGTACTTTCGCAGCACTGGTGAGCATGCCATTTGGACTGGGAGAGGAAGGTGTGAAGGTCTTACTGTCAGGAGCTGTGCAATCGGAGTTGTTTGAAGGTTACCAGCAGAGTCAAAAGTTTCTAGCTTCTGCCTTTAATAGCAAATTCTCTTGGCTTTCCAGTGGCTTCCTAACCTATCCTATTCTGCCAGAATTGCCTTCACGTGACAATGGCTACTGGTTTCTGAAAGAGAGACAGCAAATTACTTTTGTGCAGTCATTATCTGCAGATGAGTGTTCGGTTATGTTCTTGTAAAATGAGTAATTGGTTGCATCCTATACAGGCCATTGACTGTCCTTTACCACTTCATCAGCCCACTTCAGCTCTTGGTCTTGGCTGTAAACAGGTTGTGCATGTGCACATGCTCTGTCCTTTGCATTGTGTGGCAAAAGAGTTCTGCCCCGTGTTGCTCATGGGTGTCTGCTTCTTGGAGTAGCTACATATAGGGTTGCATTTGGTTCTGTGTTGAACTGTCCAGTTTGTGCTGGAGGAGGGTAGAAGAGGTGGTGATGTGCCTACTGTGGCTCCCTGCTAGATCTTGTGCATTAATCTTTAATGGTCAGCAGCTGTTTTACAGGAGAATTGAGCTAATTTAGAAGAGATAAGAATGTTGGATGGTTTGTCAGGATAAAAACCTTGATGGACATTGAACATCTTTACATAAAAGGCAAGACTGGAAAAATCCCTATTAAAAGAAATCAGTCTTATGAAATTAGTGTCTTAGGCTGCATAAGAACAAGAGCATTCAGCAACCAAGACCTTAAGGTATTGAGTCAGATGAGAACGACAGCTTCCTATAGGGCCACTATAGTTCCTATAGGAATTGGGGGAACTGTAGTGAATTCCTGTGAAGATAATAAAAAATCCAAGTGGTGTGTATTGCGTAGTCCTAAAAGATCAGTGGAGCCAGCTGCGATACAGACAGTTCTCAAAATAACTAAATGAAATCTATATTACACTTAACCTAATGATATTGTTTAGATAAACTTGATGCACCAGGGGAAATTTTCCGGCATCTAAGAGTTGTGGGCATACTGTTTTTCCTGTTATCTCTCATCTTTCACTCCCTTGTTAAGTAGCATTGGTGTCATACATTCTTGGCATAGCTTTACGGCTTCTGAACAAATTCTTAATCCTCTCTGCACTTAATAGATTTCAAGCTGCAAATTTGATGCTAGGGAATCGGGTCAAATTTGGGATATTCTCCTTGTGTTCATCTACGTCAGTTTTTCCCACTTTAAGTTCTCTGATTAGGCATGTTTTTTTCTCTCCTAATGGTACAGAGTAGGCTATCATGCATAGAAGTTACTTTCTTGAGACAGTTTGGAGAGACAAAAGTAGAGAAAAATCAATAGTGGGAACAACAAATGGAAAAGTTAGTTCTGATTAAAGTAACAGAGTGGCACAGAAAATAATTGGAAATGTCACCTGAAATTAAAAGTTTCACAGTCACTAAGCTGTAAGCAATGAGATCTGGAAAACAGCATACAGATATGATTAACAGCAAAGCCCTCCTGCAAAGAAAGTAAACAACAACAAAAAATGAAGTGCATTATAAAAATACAAACCTAGATGAAATATACAATTCATGAAAGTACACTCTAGAGGTGTATGTATGTAATACCATAGGTTGTATATGCATATGTGTATACTTCTGTATTTAGTATGTACCATATAGATGTATACAGTAAGTGATAAATGAAGAATGGTTGCCCAGGGAGGTTGTAGGATCTGTGAAAACCTGACTGGGCACAAGTCTGAGCAACCTGTTTCAGCTGACCCTGCTAGAACAGGAAGGTTGGATTAGATGATCTCAAGATCTCAGCTGTTCTGTGATTTCTCTCTCCTTTAAGTTTTAATAGTCCACGGAACATCCAGTATGAATATTCAACTAAAGAATCCATTGTAAGAACACACGATGTTGTATTTAATATATATTTGTATGTATGTTTGTTGTTTTGTTTTTTTTTAAGACATGATGTCAGCAGAAAGAACAAATTACTTCGTGAGGATTCTTTTGCCTCCCCCCTCCCCCCATAAAATTTGAATGTTGTCTTATCTTGTTATAAGATGAGAGAGCAAAATGAGTAGGTACTGATTTCCCAGTAAGTCTGTCTTTGTCATTGGTACTGCCTGTTCCCACAATCCTAGCATTCCCAGGGCATCAGTCAGTGTCTACAAGGAACAATTTTCAAATATTAAAGCATGTGAAAAGACATACAGGCCAAAACTCAGAGCTCTCTAGGGACTGTGACCTCTTAAATGGAATATATTCTGACATTTTCACAGGCTACATGAAAGAATTCCAGCAGGGTCATTCCATTTGGTAAACTTCTAAACAAACAATCTGTCATTTTAGCTTGATTTATAGATTTTTATTTTAATTGTCTGCTTATTGTGAAGAGATTAAGATGGGAGACATGACCTGTGCCTGACTCAATTTAAGTCATCTGGTATATATGAAAAAAATCCTGTTAGAGAGCTTGGCATTTGACTGATTACAGGAGATACGGAAAGTATGCTTTCTTTTAAAGAGATCTCTTGATCAAACTGATGTATTCTGACTCTTTTTTTCCTGAAATTCCTTGTGGATAACTACATGCATAGCTAGAAATGAATGTTAATTTTAAATTCTACTGTATAATTATTTTAAATTGCTAGAACTAAATCCTAGCTGCCTATGTTATCATTGAAATGTTAGCTTGTGATACAGCCACTACAAGATGGTAAGGTGGTTCAAACAAACTGGTACGTGATATGCAGAATTTATTACATGAGCCCTTAGCAAATCATAGGTGGCATGGTGGGTGACTGAATACTGGCCTTAAAAAGTTATGTATGATATACTTTTATATAGGTATGTAAATTTATGTGCTGTTAAATGTGTATATGTCCAGTTAAAACTGCATATAAATAGTATTTATCTAAAAATAGTTATTTTTATGTATTTTTTACATATATACATTTTTATACATGTATTTATCTAGATGCAGATACATGGGTGCAAAATGGTGGGGAATCTTTCATTTAGACAGTGAACATTACCAAAGTTATTTTTTTTGTCCACTTCAAAATCTCGTGGTAGTGAAACAGCTTAAATGCCTACCTCTGCTCTTATTTATTTATTTATTTATTTGTCTAGAGTTTAAATTCATCTGTAGTGGGCTTTACATGTGATTGCAGAAGAATGAATTCCATATGATGTGATGACTTGTAATGTACTTTTAAAGCAGTTGTTGCTTAGTTATTTGTTTAACGAGGTTAAAGTTGCACACTGTTAGTGCTTGGCTCACCAGGCTATTGATGTAAAAAGGTACTAGGGCTATGCCGAGTGGCAGGCAGGCAGGCACTGTGGGGAGCCTGGTGTAGCTGCGATGTTTCTTCCTGTACCTTGTGATTTTGGAGAACCTCAAGCAGGCAATTCCTCTTTCTAAATAATGCTTTTTCTATAGGCTGAAGGTTGGCAGAGCACTTGGAAGTCTGTGTTGCAGGAGGATGGGAAGAAACAATACCACTTTCCTTAGATTAAAAGCAAATAAGCGTGTATGAAAACACTATGCAATACATTCTTATTAAATTAGATATTGCTTGGTTTTCATTTAACTGACAGAGATGTTCCATTCTGAAGCCTTTTATTCTTCATTTCACCCACTTATATGCAATATATGCAACTTAAATTGAAATTAAAAGGAGAGGTATTTCTACCCTCCGAATATAATGCAAATTCTAAGAGATATATTTTATATCAAAACAAAAAGCACCTCATGTATCTTTTACTTCAGCTTCCATTTCTGATCCACTGATGTTATTTGTACCCCAGTTTAAACCTGCAGTTGATAGATACAATGCATGTGGCTTATGATTGTCTTTTAGCTGTAAGAGATGGTTGTGTTTTGGTGTTTAATAGAAACCTGTGTTTTAGCCACAGTTTTGTTTCTAGCTCGTGGATTTTGTGTGATCCTCAGTGTGATCCAGCTATTTGTACTGCTGAAAATACTTCTTTGGAAACAGGTACGCCCAACGTTTACTTTGGAAATGAGTAGTTCTCTTTCAGATATTACAAAATATTCTGTATTTAAGCAGAAAGATGAGATGAAAATTTAGCTATTTGAAAAGGGGTTTTGTCTATTGAAATGTCAGTACAGAAGAAGATCTGTGTTAGTACTCATTTAGCTTGAAGCTACCTTACTGCTGTTACTGAAATATGAGGATGGTCATTTGAAATGACACTTAAAAACAGTTGATAGTTTCACAACAAGTGGAGGTCCCCAATCTTACCTTCTTTTCCACTCCTTATTTGTTCAGTGCATTTCTTTTATTGGCTCCTGTGTACATCCAGTTACAGGATTAGCCAATGCAACTGGTTAATGGCATAATTTCCTAGCAAGAAAATGAATGTGTTTTTGGTTTTGTTTTTTTGGCAGGCCAATTATTTGAATTGGGTTACTGTGAGATTAGACCAGAGCCAGTACAAAGGAGGCGAGAGGATTGTGTGGTTAGAGCTGGGAGTGGAACACAGACAGAGAAGAGGGAGAGGGAGAAATGGAGAGAAGTTGGAAACATCTCCTTTGGCAGTGGCAAAGGTGTAATTTGGCTTTAGAATGAAGCTACGCTTTTCCATTATTCTTGAAAGCTGGGTTACCACTTGCATATAGAACACAATAAATACTCCAAGGAGTAGTCACTTTAGGAGATGACAATGTAATGAAGAATTTTTTTTTAAAATACATGCCATCTGCAATGATTTAAAAATCAAAAAGGGAAATGAAGGGAGTAGCATAGAGCAGTAACAGTTTGTGGTATGTCCATTCTGTAGACTAGCAGTGAGTTGTTTTTAGGACACAATCCACTGGTCCTATATGAGTCGTTAGCTCTTTTGTACTCAAGAAGTTGGATATTGTCCTAGGTTATAATAATACAATAATACAAAATAATAAGGTTGAGCTGGACCTGTGGAAATCATCCAATTAGACTCTCCAATGTACATGAACACAAATCAACTTGATGCAAATTAAAACAGTGTGGTGTTTTTTTTTGCTTAAAATACAGCATGTACAGGGAATAGTAGTAGTTCTTCCAAGCAAAACTGCTTCACTTTTTTTTTTTTGTTATTGCTCATATGATTCCCTGCGATACAAAGGTATCATGAAGTGTCCAGTTACCTTTTTCCTTCCAGTCACTTTCCCCTTCACTCTTTTCTATTGTTAGCAGATTATTCTTCTTTTGCCACCTTTGTGGCGAATTTGCCACTTTAACGTTTGTTCCCTCTAGTCCGCTCAAGCTTTCACAGTATTGTGCTGTATAAAACACAACACATAAGATGCGTATCCACATAAGATGTTTTTCAGAGATAATCCATGCGTCTTTGCACTGTATTGTACCATGGAGATTCAGCCTGTGAATCTCTTTTTATTTACTCAGATTTCTTATTTACTTAGCCTCAAGGTTTCTCTATCCCTCTGTAAGCCAGGAATTTTCTGCACTAAATCCATGCCACTTGCAAGCACACAGGAAAAAATTGGTCTAGCTTCATCTGGATGTCTGCCCCTGCACTGACAGCCCCTATACTGACTGTACAACTATAAACATGACTTGCATCTGTACCTGATCTGGGGTTAGACTATAGCCATAGGAATAGATTTTTTTTAATGTATTGCTGTTGTGTGAATCTGGAGTCTACTGACATCCTCCAAAATGTCTCTCTCTGCAGTTGTGCAGGTTGAGTCTTTCTAATAAAATGAATGGGAAACCACTATCACCTTAATCACTTCTTAAATGTTCTTTGGTATACAGTAGGACTAAATAACATTTGGCAATTTCAAACAGATATATGACATTTCATTTGGTGGTTGTGTTATTCAGTGAATATTTAATAAAACAGCCTAATTATGTTTCATTTTTGTAACTTTTCATTGGTAAGACTAGTAAGTCTGTTTTGTAAGAAACAGCTGATATTGGAAAATAAATACTGACATTAGGAAGAGATAGTGGGTGAATCCTGCATTCTCTGAACTCTGAAATTTACTAGGATTTCAAAAAAAGTATTATTATCAAGTGGCACAGTCCTATATATATATTTATTTCATATTTAATGTGACCTCTTTCAGATAGAACTTCTTTAAATTTGTGGATTCAGTTCATTTGTTCTGCTTATTTTTTTTTCCTCTGCTGTTTGAGGAGGTTCTTCTCTTATACAAGATAACTCTCCTGGAATCTTTAGCAGCTGTGGTATCGATACTTCTTGCTTAACAGATTCTATCGCAAAGTCTTAAAGTGAGAGGTACTCTATTAAAATTGCAGAAGACACTTAAATAGTTCTTCAAATGCTGTTCACCTAGGAAAATTAGTTTTTTTTTTTTTTTTTTTTTAAAGACTTTTCTGTCAAACTGTAGATTGGATTGTATTGTTTCTTTTCTTGAGAGCAGTGTGACTCACTCCTCTCAGGTAACATGGTATTACTAAAAATAACAAAACATACTTGTGGTAGAGAAGCAGAAAGACTCCACTTCTGCTTGTGAAGTCTGTACTTTGCCATTGAATAAAATTTTAAATCCTGTAGTAAAGTGCCATTCAATATAAATAAAAATTGAAGGAAAGGGCTTTAAATTAAGAGATTTGATTGTCAGCTCAACTGTTTTCCAAGTCAGATTCCAATGGATCTGTGTCCAGCTTTACTTGCAGTAGTAGGGTCTTTCCTTTATTAACCTAATGCAAGAGACATTTTTCAAGTACTGGGCTTGGGTGATAGCACTGTGGAATAAGATAGCACTGCTCTTAAGGAAATCTTTTAGTTTTGGATTGGATGAAAAGTTAATATTTTAATATTAACATATTAATATTAATATTATTTTTAATATTTTAATAGTTTTAAAATTCATTTTGTACTCAACTATTACTGAGGGCTAGCATTTTCTTTTTTCCCAAGGCAAAAAAAAGTACTTATTTGCATTCTAGAAAGAAACCTTTAGATTAACTACTGTTATATTTACAACTGCAAAATTGCAGCAGATTTAATTTAAATATTACAATTTCATTAAAATGTGTATAAACACAGAAGTGCTGTGAACAATCTTTAAAATATGCCTAATGATTTAAGTCCTAAAAGTAGAATTGAAAGAAAGTCTGTGTACATACTACACTTTTTAACTACTGGACATTAAGATACTTTTGTTTCAATTATTCTCAGTTTGTAATTTCAGTATTGGAAAATGACAAACTCTTTGTTAATGCAACACTCAGAAAAGATGTGACTGGCAATCTAGTGTAATAATACAAACTGTGTGGAATGTGAAAGATGGCACTTTAACTCCCATACTTCTGTTGCTTTGAAGAGTAAATATGAATAAAGCCGTTAGCTGTTGCATATTTTCCTTTGAAACCAGTATTTTGTGTGCCTGAGAAAGGCATTTATTTGCCTTGTCTCATGGCCACCTTACTCACCATGCCATTGCTAGCCATTTGTCAGCGGCTTTCTTGAATCTTTTTCCTACGCTCACTTTTGTATGTAGTATTTTCTTTCCTTTTGTTCACAAAGCAAATTTCCACTAAAATCTTGCATTAAAGCCAACTTACATGTTAAGAATCCACTACAAAAATTTGAAAAGAAAAAAAGTGACCAAAATCTGAACCCTAATTTTATATTTTGCTCAGAATTTATTTTCTGGATATGTGGAGTTTCTCAACAGTAGTTTTGTTTCTTATGCTTAATATTTGGCTAGAGGCAGTGAGGAAGTTCATTTCATTTATGATGAGTTCTTCCATAGTAATTTTTCTTCTTGTGTTTGAGAAAAAATCACTGTGAAAGCAGATGTATGGGAATTGTCTATAATTAGTATATAAGTAAACTGTAATTTAAGCTGATAAATTTTAAACATGCAATCTGCAAACAACAAATCTTTAGGCTGGGAAAGCTGCCTCAAATCATTTATGCTACAGGAATTTTTCTTTTGCCTGTAAGCTCACACCTCTTTCCCATCTCCAGATGGGAGCAGTCCTGGCATTCCTCCTCCCAGCAGCAGGAAGACAGTGAAAGAGAGACTTTCAAGTGGTGCTACTTGTTGTGCAGCTCCACCACAAATGCTTGGGAGTTCACTGTTCAGGCGAAGAACCTTTGCACTCTTCTGTGTTGAATGATGCTAGTCTTGCAGAAAGATCCAAAGAGGCAAAATGATTTTTCTCTAGTCTCCAGTTCTGAAACTGGAGTTTGTTGTTGCATGTAGGTCTGTTCAAATCTGATGCTGTAAGAGCGAAACATGTTTTCTGAGTGGAGATCACCTTCATAATTTCATGCTGAAGGATTTAAAATATAAAGTAGGGATATGGAAAGTCTGTATAATGATGTTTTTAGGCCAAAGGGAAGGGAAAATACATCTGCTGTAGTTAATTTTGGCATACTGCGACTATTTAAAATGATGTATAGTTTATTTGCTCTAGGTACGTGAAATGTGAGTTAGTCTTCTGTTCCTGTATGGCTCATGCCAGGTAATTTGAGGGATCCCTTTCTCCAAACCTTCCTGATTGACATTGAAATTGATGACTCATGTGAGATGAATGTAAAATGCTGGAGGGAATGGCAGATCAGAAGCTGTGCAAGGAAATACTCCTAAAACTGCTGGGAACAATGAGAAGTGTAACTGTAATATAGAAAGAAAAATAATAAAATACTTGTTTTTTTCAATATTTACAAAAAGGAATAGAATCTCTCCTTAGATTGGAAGGAAGCACATGGGAATCATGAATGGCTTTTCCCACTTAGGTCTGCTAGATAAATCTCTGAAACAAGGCTGGAGGTGGCAGGGAGGAGGTTCCTCAACATAATTTTTTTCAAATGCTAATAGGCAGCTTTGTTTTCTAATGAAACTTAATAAGTAATGAATGTGCCAGTCAGGCAAAGATCAAATATTTCTACTGCCTGCAGCAGCATGCAGAGCAGCGGGGGAAGGGAGAGAGAGAGTCCTCAGCATTAGTGTTTGTCTTAGGTATCAGCGAATGCTGCTCCTTCAGCAACTGCTGGATTTATTTTTAACTTCTTAACTCATTCTTTGTCAGATGATTGACCAAGCTGCGTATTGAAACATGAATGTGCAGAGGAAGCAAGCATAACTAAAGGAAAAGGGGGAGTGGTTGTCTGAGAAGAGGGGTGGGGATTTGGGAGTTATGCTTCACATGCTTTGTGCCTGGTGTTTGAGGGAGTTACAGGCTCCAAAGCAGACCGAGCATATTGCAGGTCAACCTCGAAAGTGAAGGATGATGGCTGCTTTTGCCTGTGTGAAGATGCAATTGCTCATTTGCTAGGAGACAGAAACTGGAAGCAGCGTTTGGGGCAGCAGTGTACTGCTTGGTGATTTACTAGTATTTTTTCCTATGCTGGATGTTGCCATTCTAAAGGATTCTCATCATGATTGATAGCTCCAAGAAGCAGAAACAGGGCTTTTCCGAGATTTTACCTGCAGGAGATGTTAAGCCACTGAAGGAGAAGGAATGCCTTGAGGTGAACAGCCAGAAAAGTCTCAAGGAAGGTTAGTCACTTGCTGCTTGGGGACGGGAAATGCAGAAATACTGTGCATATTCAGTTCAAGTATTTGTGGTGTCGTACAGTATGTCAAGAATTATTTTGGTTCATCAAGTTAGGTATTGTTTACCCTCTAAAAGCTAAATTTAGAAATTATCTGAGACTGTTAAAATAATGATGGTAATAGCTTGATAGAAATTGTATGAAGAAAAATGAGTGATTACTCTCTTTAGAGTAAAATGTAGTGTTAAATTCATGAAGGACTCTGAAATTTTCTGTAACTATTGCACAAAATGCTTCAAAATGGCACTGTTGAAATAAATACAATGAAACAATGATCATAAAATATAACACTACTAAAAATAAAACCCCACAAGCCGTTAGTTTTAGACATGTATTGCTGTCTTATTGTCAGCACTGCACTGCTCTTTTCAGCTACTGTCTTTTGTAGAATACCCTCCTCCCCCTGACACATTTGATTTGAGCCTGCTTTCCAGATACCTGCTTATCAAATTAATTTATATCTCCTTATATGATGGCTTTTAGGTTGTGCATGAAATTGACATTGTCCACAAGCATTAGTTTGCAAAATGTCAATAGTTCGAGGATACTTGGAGCTTTATTTAAAGCTGCGAAACGTACATTTACAGTATTTGCTAGGCTGTGGCAGTACTACTGCTGAGACATGGAAGTTTTCTCATTCCTTCTAGCTCAAGGTATTTATCTAGCTGGCCTGTGTTAAGGGGGAGAGGGAAGAGACCTCTGGAGGTCAGCTGCCAGCCCTGCAGAGGACACTGTTAGCTGGTGCATGTTAACATACCAGGCTCTTTGCAGATCAAAACTCAAACTCCAACTTTGTAGTGAGCCAAAACCAAGCTGTATTTTGTAGCAGACAAAATTCCTTCACCCCTTTTCCATGAGTCTGCCTTGGCTTTTGTTCCAGATATCATTGGGTTGTCTGGTGATGCAGAGACTTTTTCCTTGTTCTTGTGACGAGACTGCTTTCCCCTCCTATCCCTGCTACACAGGATGCCTTTCTCAGAATTTCAGTGCAGGGTTTGTTTTTTTTTCATAATTTGGAAATTAATAACAATTAAGATAGTGAAAAGATACCGTGTATTCCTTACAGAACTTAGTAACTGACAGTTTGTTTAAACAGGAAAAAAAAAACGCATTACTTAGCTACAGCACTGATGCATGCAACTGTGTCTGAGAGCAGAACAGTTCTGCTTCCCTTACAAGCACAAAGGTACTGCCTGAAAGACAGTGATTGAGAGAAAGGGCCAACAGTGGCTTCTTTTTCATGGTGGATGCCTTGTTGACCCCAAGCAGGTTCACTCAAACCTGCTGCTGATACCTCTGAAGCTGTGTGGGGCAGCAGGAACAAAGAAAGGCAAGGAAGTTTGGAGAGGGACAGAGGAATAAGCATACAATTCTGGAAAAAAAAATGCTAACAAATGCAAACTACCAAGACAAAAGGGGAGAAATAAGTAAAATAAAAAACTCACTAGCATAATGGGTAGTGTAGGTGGGCTAATAAGTAACCACATTAATTTTTGTCTTCAGTCTTTTTTGAGTATGTCAGTTACATAGCAAGTGGCTGAAAGAATATGCATTACAATAATGATGGTCTGTCAGAGTAGGAAAAAACCTACAATTAGGGGATACTCGTACAGTCTAAATTCATGACTGTTCTGGAGTTTATCCAGTGCATAAAAAAATGTGATTGTTTTCCACCATCACTATTTTTGCTTCATTTTCTCTATTTTAGTACATATTTGCTGCTTTCACTTTTCGCGAGTGAGTATTCCTAATTCTTTTATCTTTCCTGAATTTTGCAACCTAATAATTAAAATAATGAACCTCTTTTTGAGAGTATGAATGGACTACAGGATCTCCTCTTCCAGCTCTTCTTTCTACAGCTGAGCAAAACCAAGCATTTCCTTTATTGTAGAATGAATTATTGAAGGCATAGCAAATGTGACTGGTTTTAAACACGAAATGCTAAAGCAGACCTTAACCTTTTCAGTTTATAATATACACATGTAGTTCAGGTATTCTGCAAATTTAGAAAAATTCAATTGCAGTTAATTTTAATAAATTATTTTAAAAAAACAGCATAAATAGTTTTAAAACACTTCTCATTTTACAGAATATATTAAATTAGCTCATGGTGGGATTCTTCCTCTTCTTCTTTAATTCTTTCTCTTTTTTTTTTTTTAAATTTCTCTCTCTTTTTCTTTAATTCAAATTAAGATGTGACTGTTTTTAGCAAAGTGGCACCCGAATCATCATCCGTTTCTTGTTCTGAAACAACAATACATACAAATACCATCTGTATGGTTAAAATTTTAAAAACAAAAAAAAATTTGGGGAGGAGCCCTGGATGAAATATGTAGAGGTCTATGTAATTCAGAAGGTGGCATAACCTTTGCTTCCTAATCTATTTTGCACAGATATGGTAAATATAAAAATCCTGAGATTATAGTTTGCTTATTTCAGCAATTAGTATTGTTAGGTGCAGCCCTTTTTTTGCTTGGTATTTCTTTACAGGGAAGAAGAGTTTTGGTGGAAACACAAATCCCAACTCTGACTTTAGCAAATAAATACTAAATGCATTGGAAGGTGACATTAGAAGGATTATTTTTTTTCTTTGCTTATGCTAATGACCTCTCTCTCTCTCTCTCTCTCTCTCTCTCTCTCTCTCTCTCTCTCTCTCTCTCTCTCTCTCTCTTCCCCCCCCCCCCAACTCTCTCCCTTTCCCTCTCCCTTAAAGTATCTGATAGCATTGGAAGAAATCCTCCTACTTATTCTACTTTCTTGTAAAAAAAAAAAAAAAGATAAAAATAAAAAATCTTATATATTGTCTGTTTCTGTGAAAACAGAATTTCTTAACAAGATTTTCTTAATTTCTTAATGAGATTTTCTTAATAAGATTTCTTATTTCAAAATTACCTTTTGCATGAGCAAGGAATAAAAAATACTTTCTCTGTAAGGCTTACTATACAATGATAGCTAAACAACTCTTTTAGAAATTCCTAAAGCATTGACTTCTAATCTTAAGTGAGCAGACATAATATTTAGAAATTTCAGGTGAAAAGCTTTGGATGAAATCAGGACATCTTTGTGCATATGGTTAGTAAGAAAGAGGTAGTCATCAACAATGTGTCTATTAGGAATACGTTTTGGCTTCAGATTAGGTTTCTAACTGAGGAGTGAAGTGAATGTTGGCAATTTTACCTTGTACCCTGAATTGTTTTGATACAGAGATTGCTGAGCTCATGCAAGAGCGTATGACCATGCAGGAAAATTTTTGAAGAGACTATAAAATTGATGAAACAAATCAGTATGGTCCTATCTTTCATATATTAATCTGAGCCTCAGAGTTACTAGTAGCCTGCAGGTTACTGTAAGGAAAAAAACTAACCAGGAAGTATTTTTTTTTTTCCACCTTAAGGCAGAATTTATTTCATGTATTTGTATTCCTTTTTCATTTTATGGCCTTAGGAGGAACTGGAGACTGGTAAGTGCTAGAAACAGGATACAGGGTAGAATGAGTGAAGCACAGGGACTTCTCAGGTGCTTGCTGGAAATGTCTTTATGCTATCTGGTTAATAGATTACCACATTTAGGTAGGAGTGGTTTCTTCCCTTCCTCCCATGCAAACAAATCAATATTGAATGGGAATTGTTTTTTAACAGATTTCCTGCTATTGATGTTGCGTATTGGTGGTAGGTACTCTTGACCTTTACCGCTCTCCTGCGGTAACATGTAATACTTAAGGATTTTGCTGGTTGTTTGTTTGTTTGTTTTGGTTTTGTTTTTGTTTTTGTTTTTTTTTAAAAAAAGCTTTTTTGAGGTGTTTTGTCCTCGCTCATCACTGGCATTCTATCAGATGTATTTCTCAAGACACAGATGAGTAAAATGCTGAAAAAATAGTATGTGTGTTGACTTAGTAAAGGAAGCAAATATCCTGATCCTGTAAGGCTGTATTGAAATTCTTAACTTTTTCTACCATAAACAGTCTCTTTGATGACAATGGGAGAGTTGTCTTACAAGTAAATCAGTGCTTATTCCACTTTTTTTTTCCTTCAGTATAACACTTGAACAGACAGTAAGTAGATGGTAGTACTATTATAATAGATACATGCTTAAATACTTTAATAAACCAAGGTCACAATGTATTAGTTTGATTTTGTATCTAATCTATATACAATTAGAGGATATGAGGGATAACCAGGAATTGTAAGGAGTCTTGCTATGGCAATTCCAGTCATGCCAAGACTTCTTAAAGCTTTCACAGAATTTAGGCCTAAAACTGCTGCTGCCAAAAGTGGGCATAGTCTCATCCATCCCTGCCAGCTTCTTCCTTATGTTGGTATTGGTATTAGTGACTATGCAACCCGGAAGCGAGCTGGATCAGTGAGTAGGTATCACTGAAGACTTTATTTCTGCAGTCTTAGTTTTCAGCCAGATTGCACTGACCTGGTAGCCTGCACCTTTGCCAGTACTGATGCAAGAGGAACAGCTGTGGTTGGAGAGAGGAAGAGACCATTCATTGTCTTTTCATCAGCATTCTGGTCTTAGATCACATTAAGATATGAAACCACACTCTGAAACCACTGTCTGTGTTGTTGCTGTGCTGGAGGATTTTTGCTTTCCTTTCACAACGCATCCAACAACGCTTCTATACACCTCAGCCTTTTTAATGCGATGTTCTTTTTAATGTAGTGACTTTGCTGTCACTGGAAGCGATCTGAGTCATCCACAGAGCAGGCACCCACAGATGATGTTGTCTACATAGCAGAGTTGACATAATGCCATAGCATACATCTCAGTTTGCGATCGGGCACTTAAGTGTAAACCCACCTTCTTCATTGTTTTTAAATTGATGTGTAATCTTGTGACCTGGATGATCTGCTTGGGTATGTGTTTTGTTTCCTGGCCCTTCTGTGCCTCGGAAGAGCCTGGAAAATGGAGGTAGTACCTTCTCTCAAGAGGGCTTGCCTGGAAATAATCTGTCATTATTCAATGTAATATGCTCCAAACTACCACAGAGCAAGTCTGTACTAGATGTAGAATTTGAACCCAACTTTCATGAGTCCCTTGACAGTACATTTCTTGGCTGACAGAAGCATTGGAGGAAATGTCAAATAAGTTTTAAAAAAATAAAATAATAATAAAATAAAATCAGAAGACTAAACTAATCAGAGGAATATTGCAGATTTAGAATATGTACTTATTGTTAATATACTGAATATATGCAATTTTACACAGTGCTTGAAATGAAAGCTTCAGTTTATTTAGACTTTCTACCCAAGGTGGTAGTGATTTTTTTTTTCATTTTTGAAGAATTGTGAAAATACAGGTTTTACTTTTTAGATCAATCTATCTATATTCATCCCATCAGACCTTCCAGTAATTTGTTTGGAGGCTTTTGCATGTTTTGACTTGTTTCTAAGCAACATATTACATGGCAATAAGATATGATACGGATTGTTCTGTTTCCTAGTCATTTAAGCTTCTCAACTGATGATAATAAGTTATGCTTCATATTTTTGTTTTAAATGTTAACTTTACATCTAGCTATCTTTCCCATCTAGCTTTTTGTTTTCTACTTTCAGTCTGATAATGTTAGTTCTAGAAACAGTTATTTGTACAATATAACTGGCTCACAGACAAAGCTTAAATCATTGCCATATAGTTTAAAGATTTGGAGGTCCAGAATCCCTCCAGAACTCTGATGAGATTATCTGAAATGGCCCTCAGTAGTCTCACTGCTATAATTTATATGCCGAAATGAACTATGACTGAGTAACTGCTTAAAATGAGTATGAACAAGAGACAGTATTACTTTTCTTAAATTATGTCTTTATACATAAAGATATAGTCTTAGCAGAAATTCACATAAAAAAATAATAGAAAAAATACATTAAAATATGAAAGAATGAGTAAGTTTTTTTTTTTTTTGTAAAAATAACCAGAAGAGACTTTTTTTTTTAAAGGTTACTTTGGCATACAAGAGGATTCTGAAGGTTTTTGAACCTGAATAGCATATCCACAGTTTTAGGTAGTGTCAGATTTCCTTGAATTATTTATTTAAAATTATTGAACATTATCATCTTCAGGCTGGTGGGAGGTGAGTACAAAAAACTTAATGTATTTTATATACAATTTTAATGCATATGTGTATAATACTGTACTTAGAATCACTTCCAACAAATTACAGGTAGTAAATATTTTCATAGCTTTTCCCTCATCTTCCTTCATTCTTTGACATGCCATACAAATGAAAGGAACACTACATAACCAAATTTTTGGGTTTGGACACATACAAAATGAGTAATACTTGGTGCAAACTAGTTACCATATTTTGAACCTTCCTTGGATGTGCACACTGTGTAACTTTTCTTTATTTTACTTAGTGTATAAAACATTCAGTTTATTACATTTTCAGTTTTATTCACAGAACAATTAACATTAGTTGAAAAGTTTAACTTTGTCTCAATGAAGCATTTAATGAGTTATTTAATATAAACTTAGCACAGCACCATATAGAGTTCAGGGAGAAACATTTATGATTTAGGAGAATGCAAAACATTTGCCTCTGCAAAATTAACTTAGTGTAAATTACATTCAGTTTACAAAATGCCATGTAAACTTTAAAGTGTAAGCAGATGCTGTTTTGGGTTGCAATGTTAACAACTGAAAGAGGTATGTAGTTAAGTAGTTGATGCTTGATTTTAGCAATTCTGTAATCTGTTGTGAGGTCAGTCCATAATTTTAATACAAATCTAATGCTTTGATTGCTTGTGTAGTCCACCTGCCATCTGATAAAATACTCTCTCCTACAGTACTGCCACCCTGCCACTCCTATACTTGTATTAATCTTACAGTCCTGGTGCCAAATAACTAATTATAAATAACTTTTGATTGAGGATTGTATTTTACAATATGCACAATACAATAGATAGAATTATCTTCTGCAGCAGTCCTTCACTGCAACTAGAACGTCTGTTGTTAATATCTATTGCTCTGTGCTTCAAGCCCAACATGTTAGAGACTTTGGTTGCGTAAAAGCTGTTCTAAGTTGGCAAAAAGAAATCGAGGCTTTCTGTGTAACAGACTTTAATTTAAAGGAAACGGCCCAGTTTCCAGCACTGTCTGTTTCCATGGCAGCCAGCCTAGCAGCCTGCACTGGAGTTCCTACCGCTCTTGGAAATTTCCAAGGGAGTATACAGGAATGTTGGGGATGGCATTCTCCTGTTTTCACTTGCAGTTTTAAGGACTTAAATAGCTCATATCAGCTGCACTTTAACTTTGAAAGAAATAATGAGTTGATTGCATAAAGAACATTTTTGAGAAGTCAGTACATGATTTTTCTTCTTGCTGTCATTTGAAAGAACTGTACACTGTCTAATGAACACCTCAGTGATTTGGTCTTTCATCTCTAATTGTTAAATGTCAACAATTATTTTAATGCTTTCATAGTACGTCTGTAAAAAAGACAATTTAAATTTGATTAGAAATTAATGGGATACATAATTGTGTTAGATGTGGAATTAGAGCTAGAATTAGTGCACACAGTATGAGTTCTGGTATTTTTTCAAGACAAGAGGCAGTGGTGAAAGCTTGCCAGTCAGTGTAGATAGCGTTGTTCCTGCTGTACATCTATCAATTTATTTTTGGCCTCTACATTCCAGTGCTTGTGATTATATAATACTACTTTGAGACACCTTTACTATAGGATACAAATTAGAGATTTGTAACAAAGTGGTGGCTGCAAATCATATGCAAACTTTGCTCTTTAGTAATACACTTAATTTTCACTTATTCTGCTGTTCACACTGAGTAAAATCTGACTGGACTATTCTAAATTTCTTACCTTTCAAAGGATCTTTTACAGAACAGGATGTATACTTAAGTGCCTATTTACTTTGGCTTTCTTGCATTCAAACCAGCATAGCAAGGTGTTGAGGATCTGCTTGGTTTGCCCCTTCAGGCCTTAGTGTTTGTGAACTTGAAGAGTAGTCAGTGTTTGAAAGTAGAGGCCGTTAACTTGGTAAAATTTACTACAGTATGAAAATATGTTTTAAGATAAGACTTCTCCTTTTCGTACTGTCCTCTCCATTCCCATGCATATAGAACCGGTGGTTCCCTGGTATGCTAATGTGGGAAGAAATGGTAAGAGTTGGGAGCACCAGCCTCTGGCACTCATGGTTTTTCCGATCGTGAAAAACTTATGGCTCCCGTGAAGTCAGAAGACTTCTACTGACTTTGTGAATCAGATAACCTGGTCTCCTTACTCTGAGGAAGGATTATGCATCATCTTTCTGTCATTAAGTAATAAACTATGTAAGTTTGAATGTTATTTGAAGTGCCCAGAGAAAACATACAGACATTTTGGAATCTCTTGGCTTGGTGCCAAACTGTTAAACTTGAAATCATACACTGACTTGAAAATAAAACAAAATGCCCTCCTTTCCCTGACAAAACAGGAGTTTGGCTGACCTCTGTGTGCATGGTTTTTATTCAGAAGCAGTTTGAAGACGATTCTGTAGCGTGGCAGTGGTGTGAAAGGACGTTCCTGCCAGATAAAGTGCAAAATATTTGTTCTGTCTTTTAGCAACTATATTTGCTCAGTGGTGTTAACATAGCCCTTCTTATGCATTTTAAAAATGAGGAATGGTATTACTGAGGTTTGCAGCATATTAACATATTTAAACCTTTGTCAATTCTGGGCCTTTATTTTGGAGATCTATGATTTTAGATGTTATGTAGGTAACTGATTTTAAAAGTATGAAAGTGAGAAGCAATCAATCAGGCAACAAGCTGAATGGGTGCAGCCAGATAAGAACAATTTGTTAAATACTATGTTTGAGTAAGAAGCACTCCAGGGGGACTTTGTTTTATAATACCTTGTGTCTTTTGAATTCTCCCTTCCCCAGATGTCGCTGTTTTGTCTGTAAATGCTTATTAAAAATAATAATAAATTGAAAATGAACAAAAAATACAGTATAATAACTTTGTCTAATGCCTCAATAGCTTTTACATTATTTGGAAACTCTGTTCTCTTGTCTCAACCATCTTTGTTAGATTTACCTTGTTATGTGCTACTGATTGTTATAGAAATCCTTTGCTGTATGGATTTCTATGTCTCTATATAGTAAACAAGGTCTGTATTAGATTTAATTACATTAGATATAAACCAACCTGCAATCTATTGTATAGAGAGTTTCTCACTGAAATACATCAGCAATTCTTTGCCAAAACTGCCAAGCTGAGCTCCATTCTCACATCTTTCATTCATCTTTGAATATAATTTCATCACATTTTCCTTATTAAAAACTTGTGATTTAGTTTACATGACTGTCTTTTTCCATACCGTTCTGGCTGTTATTTCAGCTGCTTTGTGGGTTCCCATTTCCTTTATAGCTTTTCACAAACTTCATTCTTAGTTCCCTTCCTTTATACCTATTACAGGCTCATCTCCATTATAACGATACTAGTCTGTCTAAAATGTGTGTCTGCTCAGTTGTAGGGCTCAGTCTGTCTAACTACAATGACAGTATAAAGGTCATTACTGCCTGTACCATGACCATCTGCTTTGGCACTCAGACCTAAGTCAAATATCCTCTTTGACGGGACTTTTGTCTAGATGTAATTATTTAACTCTTGTAAAGATACTGCAATTTCTTCCTTAGAAACATCTCTGCTTCCTGACTTTTGTCTCCCTGTGGCTAAAGTTATTTTAATTCCTTACATCTTACTGATGTATAAATACTAGCTTTTTTTCCTGGTTTGCTTGCTTTGGAAAAGTAAAATTTTTTTTCAGCTTTTCAATTCTTAAAAAAATACATTTTTTCATTCACAGTGAATTTCTATTTAGAAACATTTCGTTCTTTAGTAACACATTTAATTATTCAATATTTAAACAACAACAAAAATCTGACACCAAACTTCTTTTTCCTTCTTAAGTTTTGAGTTGAAGCAAACAAAAGCAAACATCTAGTTTTCATCCAACTTTGTTTCTGTTGAACCTCCTTGCTCCAATCAAGTCAAAATATTCAATGATTATCTTCCAATGCTATCTTTGAGTCATCTTTTCTTCAGTATTCTGCCCGCATTGCTTCCCTATTAGTCATGCTACAGGCTGTCATCTCTTGTCTATGTAATACATACATTCCTGATATTTATTTAGTGAGTGAGTAACATCAATTTTGAGAGCTTTCAAAATCCACAGTTGTTATAACTGGTCCAGATACACATGGGACAATTTCAAAAACATATGTGATGTCCAGTGTAGGTTAACAGGCATGCAAGTAGTATTATCAGAAACCATAAATATTTGTTACACATTTCTGCCAAAAAATGCTAGAACTTAACATCTATGCACATACAGTTTATGTGCAGCTACATACCTACAGCTTTTCTCATCCTTCTGCTATAGTACACTATATACTATATCCTAAGACATTGTTGAGGATATAGATCACTTTTCACTATTTCTGCAAAGCTTAAGTCAAATACCTGATCATAATTGAAGCCACAAACCATAGATACAGTACATTCATAAATTATGTAGCAGGATTTCCCATCATTTACATTTGGAGCAAATTAAAGAACTGGATGAAATCAGGTGGAAAATAAGAGATGAGCTACACACATTCTTAGTGTTATTTTTTGCTGAGTAGATTTACTTTGTCTCTCCTTTCTCCATTTCCTGTGTGAATGCTGCCAATCATAGCCATGGCCAAGCTACATTAATTTCAAGAACTGACAAATTCCATCAGCCACAAATACAAATAACTCATCCACTGGGTATGTCTTTGCTGTGTTGATGCTTCTGTGGTGTAGGGCTGTGTGCAGTTGCATGTAAGAGGGAGTCTGAGCCTTTCCTTGTTGCTGACTCCCACCATGCAGAAAGCAGAAACAGGAAGCTGCAGGAACTGCAGCACACTTAACAAGTCACAACAGCCCACAGCAGTGGGCTTACAGCTTTCTAAGTGTGTTCCTCCTTGACAATGTACCAGTGCTGCCATGTGGTACCTTCCTATAGCTTGCATGTTCCTAGTGCTGGCTTAAAATAGCACTTTGACGCAGAGACTTTGGTATGTTGTGGGATTTTTTGATTTTTTTTTCCAGAGAAATCTCAGCAGCTGAATGCACCTCAGGCAAACTTTTAAAAATGTGTTTCAAAGGAATACAAGGAAGTATGTATTAGAAGCACTGGAGTCGTTAATTAGCTTAATTGTATTGGCAGTCTGCAGTGTGAGGCCTTTTCAACTTGCTAGTGAAAAATTGAAATGCAATAATTGCTAAATGCTGAGATGGTAGGATGTGTTTAGACTGTGCAATGGAATCACGTGACCTAGTGGTAATGCAGTGTTAGTGCAGTAGAATGCCAAATAGAAATCTGATCCTTTTCATATGAAAGATGGAAAAGCATTAGTCTGAGGTTCATGTTGATATCTGGATCTGGGGCAGGCAGGTCTAGGATTAATAAATAAAAACAAAATGCTGATAAATCTCCACTCCATTCTATGCAATTTAACAGTTAAATGAATTTCTTAGGGAAAAAAAAATACTGTCAAGCTAAGTAAAATGCATTCTACATACCACAAATGCATTTTTTTTCTTAATAAATGACTTTCCTATTATGTATTGGTGGGTGACTCACATCAATGATAGTATTCCCATGCTGGTTGTAATTCTGCTTGCATTTGCTACTTGACTCACTGCATTGTAGGTAATGAATTCTTCAAAGAAATACTAGTTGATTTACTTGCTGTGTCTGATGAGGTGTATCAGCTCCACCCTGAACACAACTTATGGTAGAGGAGATAATTTTGCGTGAAGACCTTGAGCCTGCAATAAAGAAGCATGTGTTTCAAAATACCTTGTAACTAGCTAGGTAAAAGGTTTGATAGATGATCTGGGTTTGTAGTATGTTTAGTGTTCCAGGAAAGCTAAATCTAAGTATGGTGTACATCTGGACTAAATACAGCTGCATAGCATTGAATGGGATTTCTGCCCAGAGCAGGACATGCTTTTCAGCCCTTTTCACTGCTTCATAGTATAAGAGAAAGCATGGCCATGAGCAAAGAAAGAAGAAACTCAGGTTTTAGTTTACTCAAGACCACAAATACTGGGTCTGAAATACAGAAGTCTTGGCATGCTGGTTATAAATTGTCTCGCCTTATTTGCATAGGTAAAACTTATTTAAGGTTTTAAAGGGATTGCCCATCTAGTCTTAAGACTAGCTCTCAGTTTCAAGCAGGAGAATCAAAACCGGAGTGTTTTGTTTTTGTTTTCCCGTAAATACTACAACTGCTAGTGGATTTCTCAGTGCTTTGTGATAACGCAGTATGAAAATGCTAGAGAAGTAGCCCAGGGGATAGAAGTGTGACATTACAACATTACACTGCATGCTTAAAATGCATTTCCAACTAAAATGTGCATTTCTTGCAGTTTACTCTAATAATGTGATAAGATGTACATTAATAATGTGCTAATAATGTACGTTATTTTTCTTAATTCACATGTACTTGTATAAACTTTGTGGACCTCTAAAATTGAGTGTACAGCTGCATAAGAATGTTTGCACATGATTATACCCTGTTTTTTTGGAGTCAGATTATACTTTTCTGAAGAAAAAAACAAAACAAAACACACAAACAGCTTTCTGCAGAAAGATGTGAAGAAAGATGCTGCCAAGCCCAACCTAAGAAGCAGTCCTGGAAGGAGTGTGTTACCAGCACCATTTGAGTGCTTCAGTTGGTTCAAGACTACAGGCAGCACAAGTTTGCTTCTCCTAATAAAAGACACTATGTAAAGAGGTCACAATTTACATGGAGCCATGTGAATTAAGGAATACCAAAAATAAATCAATCTATCTATTATAAAATAATTCTGCATTTAACTTCTTATAGCTTTTTAATATTACTTGGAAAATACAAAACCTTAAAGCAGGTATTTCTAAGTTTCCATGGGAATGCAGGAAATTTTGAATAATTTTGAATAACTTTCCATCAATTTACTTTCTACTGCTGTTGCTTTCATGTTCTCTCATTTCTGTCCTTTGCAATTCTTGTGTAACAACATTGTGAACTCTGAACATGACTGCCATGGTGCAGCCCTGAAATGTTTGTATTTAAATTCTCAATGTTTGCATCACATAAGAAAATAATGCCCTTGTTTTCAGGATTTACCTTGCTATTCCTGGTAGTAGCGCTTAAGGCAGAGGAATATCCTTCCTGTACTGCAGAACAGGAAATAAGCTGGTTCCTTTCAAATTCTGAAAACAATGAAGTTTGTCCTTAGCCTAATTTTTAGAAATTACATTCATTTTGATGTTCTGGACAACTCATTAGTTTGTTTTGCTTCCTTGTGAAATACAATGGAAACAGCATGTCATAATCATACATCCATAATAAATTATCAAGGCAACACTTGAGAATGTAAATGTTGCGTATTCCATGTATTTTTTTCTTGACCAAGCATCTTGTACTGTCTCTTGAACAAGAGATGAAATTTCACATTAGGGTAACAGCTATACATGAAGTCCTGTGTAAATCAATACAAACACAAGGGGAAGTGAACAGTAGAGAAAACAAACTTTTTTTGGGGGGGAAGATTTACAACAAAATGCTCTAGTTTTGGAAAGTGTGGGGCCTTTATGTCTAAGCAATATCATAGAATGGTTTGAGTTGGAAGGGACCTTAAAGGTTGTTTAATACTAACCCCCCTGCCGTGGGCAGGGACACCTTCCCCAGCCCAGGCTGCCCAAATCCCATCCAGCCTGGCCTTGGGCACTGCCAGGGATGGGGTACCCCTGGCTCCTCTGGGCAGCCTGGGCCAGGGCCTCAGCACCCTCATTTTAAAGAACTTTTTCTTTATATCTCACCTAAACCTACCCTCTTTAAGTTTAAATCCCCTTGTCCTATCTCTACAACCCCTGACACAGAGTCCCTCCCCAGCTTTCCTGCAGCCCCCTTTAGGCACTGGCAGGCCGCTTTGAGGTCTTCCTGGAGCTTTCTGTTCTCCAGGC
Organism: Netta rufina; assembly: GCF_964035555.1. NCBI lineage: Eukaryota > Metazoa > Chordata > Aves > Anseriformes > Anatidae > Netta > Netta rufina. The sequence continues at coordinate 695,459 of NC_140138.1, forward strand.
TGAACAAGCCCAACTCCCTCAGTGTGCCTTCACTTTGATCATTTTTGTGGCACTCTTCTGAACGCATTCTACTCATCATTTACCACAGCAATGGCTTGCTTAAAGTGTTGTGAGGCATCATTCACTTCAATAGCCCTATAGAATGAGTGGTGTTAATTTAGGCCCTTGTTGAGTCTTTTTTTTTTTTTTTTTTTTTTTTTAGTGAATGTACAGAACTTGGAAATAGCTTTAGTTATACATGGGTATTGTGGCAGATTCGAGTACACAACAAAGAAACAAAATGTTTTAAACTTTTCAGTGGTTCACGTGCACAGAAATGCCTAATTTGGGCCTGTCAGATGCGAGACTGTTCATTTCAAACTGTGTTTGTCTCTGAAGCAGGGATAATTAAAGGCAGAATAAACAATGCCCCAAGTAATAGTTGGTAATATCCTGGAGAAGGCTACTGAGGTGCAGTAGCTGGAAGGGCTCAGTTTGCACTCCTGTTATTTCTGTGTTCAGTTAGGAGTAGCTCTTCCTATTTGCATATCTAAAAATAGGTATTGTCAGACTCAAAAAATGCACTGCATGTTATTAACTTCTGATGATGTTGCCAGTATAAAGAGGAAAAGAAGAGGAAGAATATTTTTAACAAAAGTAATCTTTCAGATTTAATGATCTTTGACTGAAAATTTTTGTCTTCTAGATTATGGTGTGGTTTTCACCCTAAATAGTTGGAATTATATAGCTTAAGGGGAGACACTAATCGGCAAAGTCTCAGTCTGTTTCCCTTTCCTGTCTGTGGCGTGTACAATTCATAATTATTTACACTAAGAGGCTTTAACCAGACTTGTTTTGAATAAGGTACAACATGAAGTGGCACTTCATATAAGCCTTAACCCTAGGATTTGTATTCTCTAAAAGCAAAACACAGTATAATAGTTTCTAAGATTATGTCTATGACTGGATATGTTTTTTTTTTAATTTATTTATTTTTTTTAATGGGCAGCTTTTAGGACTTAACATTTTAAATGTTGAAATTCATGCTATCTACTGAACTAAAAGTCTGGATCAGTTTAGATCCATTTGTCTCATTTCAAACGTTTAAAATTGTTTCAACTGGTTGAACTAAGTTTTGGGCCACTCCTGCCCTTCCCCACAGTTTTTGTGTGGTTCTTGGTCTAGTATTTAATGTGTATTGTGTTGGTCATACTTAGAGTATGTTTGGACATATTCAAACAACGTTTGTAGATTTTATTAAATGTAACAAACATAAATTGTCTCTGAAAGTGTAACCTGTTTTTCCAAATTTGACAATATTGGGTTTATTTGGTCCTTAAATCATTATGATAACAACATGTCTCTGAATCAGGAAAACAACATTTTCTGATGTTTAGAGAGAAGATAAGGACTCTTTCCGATTGTATTACTTTTTTTTTTTTTTTTAAATAAGTCAGCTGAAATGTAGCTTCAGTTCCTTGCATTTCAGCAAGACTGATTTACATGTACAATAAGCCTTCATGTTTTAAAAATAAAATCTGTAAGGGTCAACTAAATGTATACAGCTTTTCTTTTTTAAATCCCTGCAAACATCATCTCTATCTCAGCATAGTGCAGTTGTGTAGGATTGGTTTAACACATTTACAAAGGCTATATAATCATTGCATATTGCAGTTTATGGTATGAACTCTTTATACCTTACTATGTTTTCTGGAATCTATTATCTAATAATAGCATTACAAAGAAAAAGATCTAATACTTAATAGCTGTTATGAGACCTAAGTGATAGGAGGAGTGGACATATGTATGAGATAGTCCCTTTATCAGATGTGACTAAAAAGCAGCAAAAGCCATTATAAATAGGGATTGGAAACAATTGTTCCAAATTATGTTAATAGCATTTGATCCTTAATGATAGTTGTCTTAGAGGTTACTATCAGGTTACTGAATGTATATAGCAAAAATATTTCTAAAGTTGAAATGCTTGGCAACTTTTGAAAGTTAGTTTTACACTTTACAAGGTATGCTTACATACAAATGTTCTCTTTTTTCAGTACTTCAGCTGAGGCTACAACAAAGGCGGACACGAGAACAGCTGGTGGACCAGGGCATCATGCCACGTAAGACTTGCTTTATTTCTAGTAATTTTGTTACTATACTGTATTAATTATGAAGTCGGTATATAAAATAACGGAGATTAGCACTTCCCTGAGAATCACTAAAAAATAGCTTTATCATTTGAAAGGACCAGTGAGATCTTTTTGGTAATCTAAATGAGCATTCAGTTAAAGCAGCCATTGTGATGAAAATGCAAGGATTTGCAGAAATCTCATTTTATTTTCTCTTTTCAAATTGTGACTAATCTTACTGAAATAAATTGGATTTTATGAATGAGTAGACATCAATATCAAAGCCAGCAGTCTTTTAAGAGTAGGATGGCAAGGGTTCCAAAACAAAAACAAAGGAGACACAGAAGTTAAGACTTATATGCCAACAAACGTCTTCTGTGTTAAATCTTGCATGGCAGTAGCTGTGATGCTACAGGACATGAGGCAGTGACTTTGTCTGGGTATCGTACTCTGGATCATATGACTTAATACAGAAGATGCTGTGCATCGGCCTTTTTTTTTTGCCTTCACCTTTCCTGCTGTCACTGAGCATGAATACATCTCCAGGAATACATGAAGAGGCTATTTGTTTGTGGGTTTGTTCGTTTGTTTGTTTGATTGTTTTAGAAGATCATTTTAGAACCTTTTTCCCAGTTGCCAAAAGTTCCTGGTCTATTTTCCACATGTAGCAAACCATTTTTATCTCTCAGTTCCACCATTTGAATTTAACTGCAGTTTATAGTACTTTGACAAGCAAATAATGTTTGTAAATCTGGATATTTGTTACATTTAGATGTCTGAACTCACAGCACTTGTATTTTGAAAGTAATTGGCATGGTGCATGTAATTGCACTTTATTGTCGGAATCTATATTCTCCCTTATTGCTTTCAATCTGTAGAGATGGTGGTCATTTCAGCAGCACTACAATACCTAAAATCAATTTAGGAATCATAAGAGAATATGATTCTCTTATCATATATTCTCCTGAATAAAGAAATCCGGTAGCCTAGAAGTCAACTGCATTTAACCCTTCCCTTAGATATCTTTTGGTGTTTCTCTATGTGGGGTCCCGGTGACTATGCTTATTGTTTTGTACAATGTCTTCTAACTTGTTTTGAAGAGCAGCCTGGCCTCAGAATGAGAGGTGCGCAGAGAACAGTGAGAATCTATCAGTGGACAGTGGGAGATTGGACTGGGCTCCAGATAACAGATCTAAGTGTAGAAAACATACAGCTGCACAAAGTGATTTTTCTTGTTAAAAATATAATTATAAATAGCTCAGTGTGAATTGGTGAATTCTAGCTTTAAAGTACAGTATCTTAAAGCTAATCTCATGTTGAGTGTTTCTGAGTACTCATAAGGCTTCAGATTGCTTTGCTAAAGCATCTTCACCTTCTCAGGTCTGTAGTGTTTATTATCTTCAGGAACTGAATGATAAGTTTCATTCAAAAAGTGGGGGCCCTCCTATCGGTCTTGCTCCAGCTTCATCTGAAGAATTACCAGGCTTTGTTCTCCAGTTAAAAGTTCAAGTCATTGCTTTTTCAGTTTTTTTCCTAAATAACAGCCTCTGTTGTTGATGAAGATTCCAACAGTGACACTCCATGACATAACTCCATGACAATTAATGAAGATTCCATCAGAGTATATGCCCTTTTGGGACTTAGATCTGTGGTGAGACTTGAATCCCATGATATGGGTACTACTGGCCTCCTGCTCACTTTTGTCGTTGATGGTAGCTCTTCTAGTTGTTTTTAATTCTGCTCCAAGAGAAGGAGAAATGTATATATTTATGAATCATTCCCCAATAATGTCCTCCACCTATCCTAAGATGATGTTGGTATTACACTGTAACCAGGAAATAAGCCTGCTATCTTTTTTCTCTAAGCCTCATGTTTTTAGGGCAGACTCCATACTTTACACTCAGTGTCAGGATGGCTTTCTAAATCTTTGACTGGCCCAGATTCTTTTTGAACTGTTAGTATCCGCCACTAAGAAATGCAGGATCTGGGCTTTTTGCATGCAGCAGCAGTAAAAGCAAATAGTGAGCTGTAGGCAGACCATACACAAAGAGAACAGTCTGCCAGAGCTGAGGAGCTTTCAGTTGCTATGGCAGGGCTGCTGCTGTTTGTGGCCACCTGCACTCCCAGCCACACCAGCACAGAACACACAGAATATGCTGAGGGTTGGTGCAGTGTGCCACTGACCAGTACAAATCACTGATTGCAGAAAGGACACTGAAATCTTCCTCCTAGTTGGAGAGGTTTATCGATTATTTACCACTTGCTATAACATGCTTACCCACTTGGAAAAGATTATTTGCTGTAACTGACAGTCCGCACCTTGCAAAGGTTCTCCTTTCCCCCATAGTTCCTCCATATACAGCCTTATGGGTGAAAGCAATTAAATAGCACTATCTGCACTCCAACTTCTTTGCTAAGCATTAAGAAGAGTGAGAGTTTGCCCTCTGTGGATAATGTTCTCATCTCCCGTAGTAAAGCACAGATACTCTTACAATTGGACTGTACAAATGGGCTGTATATCATAAAAATCAGCACTTACTCTTCTTGCTTCGTTTCTGAGGTAGATGTCTGCTGCAAAGAAGCAATGGATTTAAATCATAGCAAGGAGGAGTCAAACTGCACAACACAGCCATAACTTCCTTGGAAATGTCTCTGCAAGTTTTAAAAGACAATACAGGTGGCTGTTGGTCAGCAGTGTCTGCCAAAGTGGGTTGTGTGTCTGGGACAGAGAGAGCTAGGTGATTCCTCGAGGTCCTTTCCAGCTGTACTGTTCCGGCAATTTACCTGCCTTCTTATTTCAGAAGTATACATATTATTTGTAGTACAAAGGCTTTCTGCTGCTGTTGCATGGTTTTCATAGTAGAGGAACAGGCTTTCTGAATGCAACCTGTCTTCTTGAATATTGCTTTGAAATGCTATGTGAAATAAGATCATTCTGTTTTCAAATCTGAACATTTAAGGCAAACACAAAATTCTTTAAAAAAAAATAAAAATCAGTACAAATAGTTGGACAATTCATCTCCCCCTAGCAACAGCAAGGATGAGGTATAGGTGGATAGTAATACAGTGGAATAAGTGAAACAGTGTTGGCACTCTAAACCCCACTTCATAAAATTTCTGCTGTGGAACTGTTTTGGTTAACAGACCACAGTACAGAGTGAAGAAGTTAACTGTTATGTGGTGATTTCTGTTAAAATCATATATTCCGTGTGTTCTGTATAGGAGTGATACTCCTCTCTGTTAAATGTAATTGAATATAACTGTCATGAGTTGAACGTATGCCTGGTCAGATGCAAACACAGATCTGAGATGGTGTTAAACAGCTGTACAGTCCTACTGACTACAGTATTTCCTTTGGAAATCACTTCCTGATAACTTAACCTTTGCTTTCTCTTCACAGCTTTGAAAAGTCCAGCTGCATTCCATGAGCAGATAAAGAGCCTGGAGCGAGCCAGGGTAAATCACTTTCTGTAAACTTTCTATTAATATCTGAAAATGAACAGTCAGTTTACAGGATACTAATTCTCAGATTGCTTGAAAAAAATAAATCCTACCATTACAGTAATAATATGTGCTTGTATCTCAGAAGAATCTGTTAACATACTGCTGTCAAATCTCAGGGGAAGTTTCTTAATCCTGCATGGATTAAGCAGGTGTGCAGCATAAACTATGATCAAATTGTAACACATATCTACCTGTAGTCTAAGGAAAGGATCCTTGGGTTAAATTATGCTTGTGTTGTATTTCTGTAGCAAATGTCTATTTCATAGCATTGTGATTTATTGGGGGGGAGAAGGGGATAGGGGATCAAATCCAGAAATGTTCCCAACTTTGGAAAGATAGAAATTCATTAACACTGCTTGACTGAGAAACAAAAACATGGCAAAGCAAAATCCTCTCTAATATCCCTGTTCTAACAGTGATGTCCACCTGACTACAAGTGTAAATATTCATCATTGGACATCAGTGAATTATAAATGTACCAACTTCTTTGTGCTTTTTCTCATAAATACTAGTAACATTTTTTCATTTCTTTGAAGACTGAAAATTTTTTGAAGCACAAAATTCGCAGCAGACCAGACCGGTCTGAGCTGGTCAGAATGCACATCCTTGAAGGTATGTATCCAGATGTATGGCCCTGTTCAGCTGCTGTTAGAAGGAACTTCTGCTAGACACTCTGCTTTCTAACTGAATTAAGCTTTGATGTGAATTATTTCTAAATATTTATATGCTCTGTTTCTCTGCTTTTACAGTGTCTGTTGTAAACTGTATTCTCTATCAGTATAATAGATATAACTGCGGCAGTGAAAGTATTCTCAACTGTATATTTGTTGGCAAGCGCAAATTGTTCTTATTCTATAATGGTAATTATACCATTGTGTATGTACATACATTGCTTCAAGTTCTACTCATTACCCTAAAATAACCTGGCAGTTTTGTACATTAAAAAAAAAAAAAAAAAAAAAAGCTACCGCCCAGTCTTTAATAAACTTGACTTTTTGCTTGCCTTGTTATTTTCCTTGCTGCTCAGGTCATTAGAAACAATAGTCTCTTTTACGAATGGGGCTGGATTACTGTTTCACCATAATCTCACCAAATACAGGCATTACCAAATAAACACAAGCCAAATCAGTTTAATATCAATTAGTTTTCAAAACATGCATTTGGATGCTAAACCCAGAGAGGAATCTCCGTATGGACAGATTATCTCCATACTTTCATGAAATACAATTTTGAAGATTCTCTAATTGAAAAATCAGTTATCAGTTAAATCTTTACTATAGCTCACACTGGTAAACATTAGAGCAGCAAATGCTATCTTCAGATTATAATTAGCATTTACTATTTTATATTCCCTGCTTTACACTTGGACATGTTTACCAAAAGTATTGCCACTTCTAAATAAGAGATTATATTTATTTAAAAAAAAAAAGGGTATGATAATGGGGTGAAAAACATCTATTCATAATATATATCTATAATCTTACTATTAGTTTGAGAATTTTAAAAATAATTCTTGAATGCTTTTAATACAAGTACAATGGTTGTAGCAAAGATAGAAAAATATAGGTATAGGTAGAAGGGTTATTGCAAAGATTAGACAATGCTGGTTGTCTTGAAACTGGAGAAGGAATGGAACAGAGTATTTAAATCAACAAATCTTTTAGAGACCTTTGCAGAGCCTTCACTACAAGCCACTCAGATGAAACTGAAGAGAGCTCGCTTGGCAGATGATCTGAATGAGAAGATCGCTCAGAGGCCTGGCCCTATGGAGCTGGTAGAAAAAAATATTCTGCCTGTAGATTCCAGTGTTAAAGAAGCAATTATAGGCAAGTAGAAGAGACACAGCTTACATTAACTCTTGAGAGTAAAGTTCACTAGAAGAAAACATACTTAAAAGTTTACTAGTTCTTGTTTTTCTGTCATGAATGATGACTGTCATCATTTAATTGAATATAGTATTTTTTTATTCAAAACTATTTTTATTCAAAACTAAGTTAGAAATAAATAGAGTATAATACTCTAAAAATACTTCTTAATAAAAATTCTAACAATGAGGGAATGAACATGGCCATTAATCTGTCATAGCTGTCTGTGTGCACTGCAAATATGTTTAACATACCTTTATGTCTCTTACTAAAAGGAACTTCTGCTATGCATTCGGTTTTATTGATTCTTTTAATATGATTTATATGGCTGTAAATACTATTAAAAATACAATTAATACTTAAAAACATTATGCTCAGACTGTCCTGAAAACTGATCAGTTTCCAGCAACTAGCTAATTTTGCCACCAATGTCTAAATTTAATCTGTATAAGTAAAAAAATAAATATTGTTTTGCTTGTTTCTTTGTAAATATTCTAGCAGTTGGACAAGAGAATTATCCTCAAGGTTTGGATGATTATTCATTTGATGAAGACAGCAGTGATGCTTTATCACCGGATCAGCCAGCCAGCCAAGAATCCCAGGGTTCTGCTGCTTCCCCTGGTGAGCCAAAAACAAGTGACTCACCATCACCAGTAACACAAAATGCCACTACTTCAACACAGGTACAGTTTTAAAGTACTGAAGCAAAATCTCCACGGTATATTTTATTGGTGTTGAACTATAGAAATGGGGCATAGTTTCATATGAAATGAATACCTTTGTTGTTGCAAAGGAGTGTCTGGGACTCCGTTTTTCTATTATATGTTTATAAACTAGTGTCCGGGTTTGGTTGTTGGCAGTGATGAAATTCCCATTCCATAGATTCACTGAAATTCAGTATAGCTATTAGGACATCTGTGGCTTTCCCAGAAATTGCTTAAAAGGTTATATCCATGGTTTACTCCAGCTGTTACTGATTACTTAATGTCTGTCTTCATTCTGGACAAGGTCTTGAACTTACTTTAGAAGCATACTTAGCTGAAACAACAGTTGATGTCAGTTCCATTATCTCCAGGACAGTCCATAAAAATAAAACTTCCCATATAACTTACATGTTCTCTCCTATAGATGATCTATACTTATTAAGGAATTTACTATTTAATGAATGAAAGTAACCTTCATGTTGATTTTTCAAAGAGGTTTTTAGTATTTTCTTAAGTAATTTACAAGCAAAGGAAAGTAACTGTGCCATGGCATATGAAATATTGTCTTTATAGTAGAGCATTTAAGTGTAAAAAGTTTTTAAAAACAGTATGTTCATGGAATCGTAAGTTTGATTTAATGTGTTAAAGTTAAATTTACTGTCCACTGAACAGTGAGAGAGATCTTGAGTTGAACAACACTTGACTGAGATGAGTTCCAAAAAAGAGTTTTGAAAGAGAACTATTCTAACCAAACTTAGTTTTGTGATCTGAATTGGACATTAATATTGCCTACTCTACCTTAAACACATTATAAAAATACTGATGTAAAATAGTAAGCCAAAGCAGTAGTGAAACGAACATCGTGCTACAAATGAATTTCTTTAATGTTCTGTTAACTACTGAAAGCACATGGTTATGCGCATAGTCAGTTACCTGCAGGCTTTCTTGAATATCTTGCAAGGCACTTGCCATGCATATCTTTGTCTTCACCTTGAAGATCAGTAAGATTATTCATTATTCAAGAAAATCACTAAGATTATTCATTAATAAAGAGATGGATGTATCTATTTACAGGGTACTGTTTAGCTTAAGAAGATGAAGCTTGTGCTGTTTTCTGTCGTGCCTCAGCTAATAATTTTAAATTCACTAACTTAACCCCAGTTTGAAAGAGGTGAAGTCTTTGCTTTTAACTAGATTTCTGCAACTTTCATAAAACTTTTTGTCTGTATAAAGAGATGCAAATTAAGATTTCAGAGAAGGGAAAGGCAGCAGAGCTGTTCCATGTTGTCTGATAGCATCTAGCACTTGCCTCTTGTGGGTGACATGGAACAACTAAGCCAAAGTAAACTTCCAGTTGACTTGTGACTGAATCTGAATGTTTTCTAATGAATTCACATCACAACACCGTCCCTCCTCCTATGTTTCACCTGTCTTTTTTGAATTTTTAGTTCCCCTCTTTTCCATCTTACTAACACATTAAGCATTCAATTCATTGTCTTGCCATCTGTGTGTGTTATTCTTACGGTAATTATTACGTATAGTAAATATGCATTGAGTAGTAACCGACATTAAGAGTTAAGATCTATGGATGTGTATACTCATCCTGTCCTTTATGAAGTGCTTGAAGATATTTTTAGACTACTATTTTTTTTTTGCCAGTTCTACTTTTCTTAGGATTGTTAGGTTAGATAATGATAGAGATTCCTCCAGAAGTGTGGATTTTCTAATTGCACTCTTCTGTAAGGCACTCTTAAGACTTCTCTGAGCTAGATTCACATGTGAAGATTCAGCAGCATTCGTCTCCAATCATTTATTTGCTCGTTATTTGAAACTGACAGCTAAACAACTGACAAATTGTTTATATTTTGAGTTCTACTTGCCTAGAGCAACCACAAGTTTGTGTATATGGGCTGAAATTAATAGTAACAAAAAATTTTGCCTTGTATCAATGCTTAATTGGTTACTGAATCAAATACACATCTGCTGAGCAACTGCGTATGCTAGAAAAAACTCATTGATCCTGAACTACTATTTCTCACAGTAAGCCCATCTTCCTGTTATGCATAAAAAAAAGAGCAGCTATAATATCACAGAATTATTATTTATATTTTAAATTTATGTCTTTTAGTATATTTACACTTTGGTAATTTCCTTGATGGAAAAACTTAGGTGATGAAAACCTAAGTGATTTCTAAATGAAGTGAAGTGATGAAGTGATTTATAATCACTTGGTGATTTATAAATCAGATCAGTTTAATAATATTGCATTCAGCTTTGTGTACTTGATACCAATATGCCCCACAGTATATATACAAGTACAGAAATTTTAGTAATGTTGTAAATTTTGTTTAATTAGCAAAAATGTTTTCCTTTAAATACAGTAGTATTTTTTTAATAGAAAGGGTGAATAGGATGGAAATTCAAAAGCTTTAGCACTTAAGTTTGCTTCATTTTATGCACATCTATACCCAGTAAAAACAAGTTGGTTTAGCTTGTGTAGCACAAGTATTAAATTTTATTTTTGAAAAATTTAAGAATGTATCATAATTTGACCAATAGGTGAGTGGTACATCTTCTTAGGTTACTGCTGGTCAACTGTAATCTGTACTGGATTCTTTTCAGGGGGACTTCCTAAGAGGGTTCCTTCATCCCTTTCTTAATTTCACAAAGGAGAAAAGAAGCATAATTTTGCACTTCGTGTTATTTTCATGCTTGTCCTTTTAATAAGCATGCTTTTGGAAAATGTGTTTATGTATTTAAACTGCCAGAGGATTTGTAGCAAAGTCACAGCTCTGTATAGGGAACTATGCTGCAATTTTTAAAATAAGACAAAAAACAAAAGATAAGTTAGAACTAAATATTGAGTTCTTACTGTACAAAGTAACGTTAAATTAAACAGTATCTATGAGATAGATACTGTCTGTCCTCCAAGGACGTTATCATGCAGTTGTTTTAATGGCCATGGACAACTCAGTACTCTCTCCTTGGTTTTCTTACTACTGCAGTAATTCAAAAAGTATTGCAAAATTCATATTCAAAAACAATGCTGGACACAAAGTATGGCACATCTGTTCTATTTCTTTGTTCCCTAACATACAAATTAAGACATGAATTGAGTTTCATGTCAAGAGAATGTAATTTGTGTTAAATAGACTGAAAACAAACCATATGAAATTAGATTCCTAAATAAAGAGTTGGGTTCCTAATGGAGAGTTAAATAAAAATACTCAAAGCAATAGATGCCAAAAGCTTTTCAAGTAGGAAGCACAAGATAGATATGCGATTACAGCAACGAAGTAACGGAGCACTTGAAACTGATTGGAAAAGCACTTCAGATAGAATTACAATCCTCTGCTTATGGATTTGATAACGCATTAGAGCCATTTCTGTGTACAGATCTAAAACGCAAAGCTGTTCCTCTGCAGAATAAAGCAGATGCTTACTTTATTGTTCCTTTTCAAATAAAGAATAAGAGCACAGCGTGTCTCTACTGGAGATGTGTCTGTGAAATGGATCCTTCATTCTTTTAATTTCCTCTAACAAATTTTACATTTTATCGCAACAGAAAGTACAAGGAATGTTTTGGAAATAGTGGAGCACAGACAGTGTTCTTTTCAAAGCTTCCTCCTCCACACATTTCCAAGCCTCAGAGAACATAACATAACTTTGAGAACCTTCAGCTCTCATTCACTGATGACCTGAAACTTGATTTCACCTGATGTATTTGCATCTGATAAGGAGTAGGTGCTTAATCGCACCACTCTAAACAGATTAGATTCTTGTGTTCACAATTCTGAAGACTTTAAACAGTTATCTTCAAAACAGTTTTAAAACCGCTGAAAATTTTGCTTAATGATAAAGAATGTAGTAACTATTTTTGTAATAGATTCACTGCTAAAGGACAGCAATATATTGACCTGCAAACTGCAGTTAGAAGAACATGTCTAGAAATAATATAATCTGTAATTGGAAATAGAAGATCTGTTCATAAGAAGTAATCTTTACTTTACTTTGTGATGTTAATTAAACTAAGATTTAAATTATGATGTAATTAAACTTTTAAAAATAAGTAAATGATACGGGTAGTTCATTGTTTCATCTGGCACTTGCAGTAAAATGGGGAAGACTGTAAAAAGCTTTGTGTTTCATGTAGTCAATAATTCTTTGTAGTTTAAGAGAACAATGTAGGGAAAAAGTAATTTACTCTATGACAATGAGATTGTTTAACACCATGAGTTTCAAGCAATAGAATTTAAGAGATTGTTTTTAGAAAGACATCAACTTTTTCATTTTAAAGGTTTTTATTGTGTTTTTATTGTATTATCATTACGCAGTTGTTCTCGTAGGCTATTCTCCTGTTTAGGGTAATCTCGTATGTGACTTTTTGATTCAAAGACCAACTAGGTGTTTTTTTTAAACATTACTGCTATAATTTCAATAGGCCTTTAAAAATTGATGGCAACAGGAATACTGTGTGTTAGAATACAGCATCCACACACCTTTTTTAAATGGTAAGTCCCGCTAAAGTCCCCTGCGAATTCTTACGCAAGTCCAGCAAATAACAGATACTATGTAGATAAGGGATGCTTTCCAGAGCAAACACTTTGAAAGTTGGTTATAAAAATAGAGGCATTTGTATCTTTAGCCTGACACCAGAAACTGACATGGTAGCAAGACAGGCATGTATACAATGTTTCAGTGACTAGGCGTGGCATACTGAATCTTGCAATTCAGTAAAGCCATACCAGAAGTTACTCCTCTGGATGGCTCGGCTACATTTTGGCTTTTTCACCCAGTGGTAAGAGACAGAGCTGGTTTCTTGCAAATACACTGTACTGCATATGCAGCTGTCTGTGCTTCAGTCACATAAGTTTTGAAATCACAGACATCACACAGACACTGCTGTTAAGAAAGTGGGAAAAATATTACCAGAAATAAAGTTCTGTCTTATGGACAAAATGAAAATTGCCAGGAGTTTAGCTGATTGAGACTTTAGAAAATATTTAGCTAAAAAAATATGGAAAGAAGAATCAAAAGCACTATGTAGTTTAGATAGGTTAAGACAAGATAGATATAGCTGACTGTTTGCAGCTGGCAGTTGGAGTTTCTTAACCAAAGGAAACTAATTATGTCATCTGTCTGGATAAACACAGTATAATATTAAACACTAGCAGAAGTGTTTAGAACAGAAAAATGGAAGTGTAGAATAGAAGTGTTAATAATATTAAACACCGGAGAAGATGGAGATTAGAAGAAATAAGACAGAAAGAGAAACTACTGGGTTGAAAGGAGGTTGATGATAGTCCGCATGAGTTGATTTTGGGACAGGCTGATTTCATATTACATAGCAAAAGTTAGAAGGCTTGTTCAGCAGAGAGTTGGACTGTTATTATGCAGAAGGAACCGTTTGATTTGTTTTTTAGGGGTAATAGAAATGGAATAATTTTATAAAAAGAAATGTGTATCACATTTCCTTTCCTTGAAAAAGAAATGTGGAAACCTGGGGACTCTGACTTAAAGAAAACTGAGGAGGAAATTAGGGGACAGCGGAGTGACTGTGAGCTACAGTGTTCTTCTGTAAAAATGCAAGTGCATTGGAAGAGAGGATCCCTGTAGAAGTTTTAATCCCACTGTACCAGGATCCAGTGAGACTTAATGTGGAACATTCTATGTGTTTCCAGTTATTAATGTCCAAGAGAGACTCGGGAAAACTGTAACAAACAGGACAGGATGAACAGAGAATGGAAAATCTCTTTTATGAGAAAAGAATAAAACTAAGTTTAGCTAGAAAAACAAGGTCTGAGATCTGCTTATGTTTAGATTCTATATTCCACCTAATGGATATTCACTACCCAGGGAAATAGGTTTTAAATTAGAAAAATATTTCAGCACAGAATGAAAGAACATAACAAAGGGAAGCTCACTGAAACTTTATTATTATGTAAGAAAACATTTGGGAATTTTCGGGCAGGAGCAGTGGTGCCAGGAGAATAATAATTTAAAAAATCCTAAGCCTATATGGAATTCAGTGAGTTTACAGAAGCAATTATACGCTTAATACTTGTAACAGCAAGGGAACAAACTCAGTAAAGTCCAGACTACTGGGTTATACCTGCATAATAGCATAATAGTGTTGGAAGTCAAATACAAAAGAAATGCACCTCCTACCACAGTCAGAACTGTAGTTGCTGTGAAACTACTATAGAAAGTAATCCCTTCAAATTACATGTCTGCTCAGCTGCTGTGCAATTGTTCTGAACCAAGAAGTTCATTTTCTTGTGTTTATGTTTGACTTTCATGAAGGATTTTCCTGAGAATAATAGCTTGGGAGAGAAGATTCTCTTTGCTTGCACACAATTCTGACTTTACAGATTGAAAACTTTGAAGGCCTCAACTGTGCAAGTAATAAAGTAGTGTTTTTCTAAATACTGTGTTTTCTTTTAACTTCAGTAGGCACCTTCACTATAAGTGCAGTGTGTAGTGTACCCAGAGTCAAATTTTAATGTTGTATTATAAATGCTGCTTCAAGCAGAGTAGTAACAAATGGTGGTAGCTCTGGTCACAATTAGTAACAATGCATTCCATCCTTCATTCTGTTATCTGTAACTTTTCTCTCTCCTTTTATATTAGTAAAATTACATGATTAATAGAATTTCCTACACAGTTCTGTATAAAACGATAGGATCTTTTTACATCCTTAAATTCTGTAATTCTCTGGTTGTAGAAGCCTTCATATACAAGTGTTTGGTAACACTACTAAGGAAAGAAATTTACATCTTTTCCTGTAATTCTGACAAAGTTAAAGACATGATTTCTTCTTTTATCATTACATTGCTAGGAACAAAGGTACTTCAGTTATAGTTGTCAGTTCTCAAAGAATTTTGCAATTACGAAGTTAAGAAGGAGCATCAATTTGTTGATTTAATTCTGGGGCTAGCCACCAGAGACAAATAGGTAGGAGTAGTTTTGGCAAAATGTTCCTGACTTAAATGGATGAGGTTACTTCTGAAGGTCCTTCTAGCTCTTTTTTTTTTATGAATGTGTATGAGAGACAGGGTAGTAATCTTTTTACTGAAATAAAATTTTCTCATGATGTTTCTTTTCTGTTTATATGTTTTTCATGTATGTTACGAGAAGAAAAAGCAAAGCAAACAACAACGTATAGGTTATGAAAAAGCCTTTTTGGAGGGCTTTTTTGATATGTTTTATAAATCCTTTTGGGTTTTCATGCTTTTTACTTTTAAAAAAATAATACTAATTAAGAAAAATATTTGTTGTAAAATATTATGATATACTACATAAATTGGTATTAAAATCAATTACTATTTTGCTTTGGTGAGATGAGAAGTAAATCCTGTATTAGTAAAAGCAGATTTTGGATACCTTTTGATGAAGCAGTTAAACTGCAAATAAGAATTAAGGGTAAGAAAACAGTTTCTTACTTGCTATATTTGAAGTATGCCAAAATGTGCATTTATAGCACACTTCTGTACATATACATGAAAGAATCCTATTTTTGCCATTCCTTCTAAATTTATTTTTCAAATTTGACATGATAGTAAATTGTCTTAACCTTTTCACATTTTTTTGATTATTCAGATGGTGGATGTTTTTAATGTTTCTCTTTTTCCTTATATTTTTTTAATACTAGTATCCACCTTTAACCTCTCCAGTTCCTGAATTCCTCAAAACTCCCTCTACAATTGAACAACAGGTTACACGGTCTACTGCTACAACCACTGTGACCACAAATACTGTATCTGCAACAAAGCCTGGGCCAACGTTAGTAAAGGTACATATCTAAAATAATGGCATCTGAAGTTTTTTCTTTATCTGTTTTGTTTTCCAATGCTATATTTATTGAAAAAAAGTGAATAATGTTATAGTGCCTATAACCACCAACAACTGCTGTCAGTGTTCAGGAGAGCATACTGTGCTGTTGACTGAAAGATTTGGTATGCTAAGATCAGCTATTAACCACGTGTAAGGACTGGCTCATTATTTCAGGAGGTCCTTACAGTACAGTTGACCAAAATTTTAAAGCAGAATTATGTGCTACATAACTACTGAAGTTTTTGAAAACGCATAGAGAAATACAAAGAATAGATTTTTGCAATGTTTATTTTCTATTGGAGAAATTCATATTCTAATCTAGTTTTATACAGGGAATAATTTAACAGGAACAGTGGCAACTACATTGATAATCTATGTGTAGCCAAACTAGGGAACAGCATTGTTCCTTTTCCACAACTATTTTCATAGTTCATTTACTGTATGAGCATAAAGCCCAATTAAGTTATTGTATCCTTGTATCAGAAGATCAGAAAAGCACAGTTAATTCTTTCTTTTGAACTGACTTAGCCAGCAGCATGGAAAACTTTTTCAAATACAATTAGAAAATGGTTTGTGTTGAAAAATGTTTATATTTCAATTCAGCAACTTTGCCAAAGGTCTTCAGCTCTGAAGTGATTATATATATGTATATGTAGACTTCTACCTAACTATATGGAACTAATTCTCAGTTAAATTTATGATGATTTGTAATATGCAATTTGTAGTATAAATTTGGAGTTACCTAGTGGAATCTTTGGATTTATCTAAGCCTGTACCAGCTTACCTAATTGCAGGACCTTAATGACAAATTTAGGTATTCCCAAAACAGGCTACCTGTGTAATAAGTGTGCATGGATCAACGCAGGATTTCTGCTTTGTTACCTTCTGTATGACTAGGTAACTGCATTTAACTTTTCACTCAATATAATTTCAAAGAGCTTTAAAGGAAGAAGGTTTTACCATATGTGCAGGTATTGCTGATAAAAGGGTGCTGAAAGTTCCATTAAAGTAACACTGTAATATTTAGGACTGTCTGTCTGTGCTTTTAATCTAGGCCTGTAGGTACTGACCTGCAATCCTGTTTACAGATGGAGTTTAAGGTAGTAGCGTTTACATGTATGAAGTGCTAAGCGGCTTTGGACTTAGCTCTTTAAGAAGAATGTCTCTTTATAATGACAGGTCATAATTAGCAGAATCCCTTAGCTTCATTTGTGCCATCTATTAACAGAATGTTCACGTATTATGATAACTATATTTAGAACACATATATATCCAATTATTGTAATATTTCATATTAGAACAACTGTAATTTCTGATGGCCCCCTTCTTGTGCACACAGTATAAAACAGCTTGAGTACATTAACTTTTCAAGGATGGTGAGAAATACTTTTGAGTAGGGTTGCACATGTATTTGGCAACTCCCTTTGCAACAAACACATTGCTGTATACTTTGTATTTTGAATAACTGCTTGCTGCTGTGATAGTTGTTTCAATCTTTTCCATCCATAAATAGCAAAGCCACCCAAAGAACCCAAACGATAAGCATCGGAGCAAGAAATGTAAGGAACCTAAGCCAAGGGTGAAAAAATTGAAGTATCATCAATATATTCCACCTGATCAGAAAGGTGAGAAGAACGAGCCACAGATGGACTCCAACTATGCTCGTTTGCTACAACAGCAGCAACTGTTTTTGCAGCTGCAGATCCTGAGCCAACAACAACAACACTACAACTACCAGGCAATTCTACCTGCACCACTGAAGTATGTGAAGCTCTGTTTGTATTTTCTAAGTGTCCTTTAACTAAGATATATACATAGCAGTTGCAGACTTTTTGTCTTAAAAGTAAATGTGTTTTGCAAATGTTAATAGACAGTTGGAATCCAAGAAAACTTACATGGCATCAGTGTGGTTATTATTTAACCTCATTTAACAAAGAGATGAGGTAGTTCTCTTCTTAAAATACTCTCGAAGTCTGATAAGCCTATAACTGGTCCTAGTTATTTTTAGTTTGAGTGGAAACCAAATCTCCTATCTGTCAGATGCATGTTTTCCAACCAGAGGCTTATATGAAAGAAGCTCAAAGGCATTTATGTGAAAGCCAGAAAACTTTGTCACCATTTTCATTCAAATTTGATAGAGTTTGCAGAGCAGAAGAGAAACATATAGACAGTGGCTTTTACAAATACACGTACTATTTTGGTGTTTTTATTGTCTTTTTATATCAGTTGCATAGGCCATTTTTGCTGTTTTCAAGTAAAAAGAGTCTTTAAATTAGGTGAAATTGCCTATTCTCTATAGCCTCATCGCTAATGCTTATATGAACTCTGTCAGTGTTAATCTTCAGCATTTTCAACACTGAGAAGTGTACTCTCTGATTTATAGCTAGAAGCAGTCAGAAAAATAATTCTTAGCAGAAAGAGAAGCTGACTGTCTGCAGAATTTCATTCTTGCCATCTAAGACCAGCATTTTTTTTCCTAGAAGTGCTTCTAGTGTAACATGCTACAGTTAGTCACAAACTTAAATTCAAGTGGCTCTCAACTTTTTTAAAGTGAGTTCTTGCCGAGTTATTTTTCCTCAGCAAGTGAGACTAGAAAAGTAAAAGACACCATCTGTGGTTATATTTATAATTACAATGTATCCTAACATTTGGACTTGAGATGTTTCTGCCTGCTTACCCACGCTTCTTATGTTCCATTTACTGACATTTCAGAAATGTTTCCTCGTACATCACTTGAAAGAAATAAAGAGCTGATTTATGGTATCCAATGTAAATGGTGGCATTTTTAATTTTTTTACAATTATTTTTGAGATCCTTGTACGAGATTCTTTTTATATGAGTACAGCTGACTCAAAACACATAATCTTCAGAGGAAACTGCCTTCACATTGATCCTTATTCTGTCTCCATGGACACTGGATCTGTATGTAGGGTTGATACATACAGTTCAACCTTTTTTTTTTTTTTTAAACTGACATCAAGCAAAAAAAGTAACTGGTTGCCCTAGTTGATGATGAATTTGTATAAACTGATCTTGCAGTCCATGGTATCCTTCAGGGATACTGTGACGAAGTAAAAACTATGAAGCTTAAATTTGTATGTTTAACTACAAATAAAATATCAACATAATACATGTATTCTCTATATGTTTTCTTTTCTCTGTGCTGTTCTATTAAAAATATTTTATGTTAGTCATGTTCAATGTGTATTTATGAATAATATTTAATATGTAATAAATATGTATGAAATATGTATTAAGTTGATAGATGCTAGATTCAGAACCACAGCTTCTTGATTGAAAACAATATATAAATATATATATATATATGTAATATATATTTACCACTAACATTATTGTCCCCATTTTTCTTATCACTTGAAGGCCACTGAATGACAAACAGAATAACAATGGGAATACACCACTGAATACTTTGAACAACAATACACAAACATCAGCTGCCAACTCACCAAGACAAAACAGTAATATTCCTAGCAGGAAACCAGGACCTCTACCTTCAAGTTTGGATGACTTAAAGGTAAAAAAAAAAAAAATAAATAATAATAATAATTTAAATTTGTCTATTCTTAAACATCAGTAGAGGTCATTTCATGGAAATTTTTACTGTCAAGAATAAGCCTGGATGTTATTTAACAAGGAAAAGTGTATTTTTAACTGTTTAGAATAGAGCTGTCAAGTTTTCATACACGCTTCTTCTGGACTTAAAATATTTGTTTTGATTTAGCCTCCTCACAAGCGCATGCTCTGACAATGACATCTCTTTCCCAAAGAATTAGAAGAGGACAAAGAATTTCAGACATTGTATAAGTATGTAATTTGATGGTAGCTTTGTTAAACTGTGTGTTTTAAACTGTTCATGTCAAATTTCCCTCTGGTGGATTTTAACACTGGGACAATAATTTTGGTATATCAGTGAAGAATTTTAGTTAAGCAATAAAATTGAAAAGATGTCCTAATACATATTCAGAGGGATTACTGATATAAAGTCTACATGGAAATAACACTGCTAAGAGAGAAGAGAAAATAGAGATTTTCTCATCAGAGTTCAGCATATCATCTGAAAATGAATACTAAATTTCAGAAGAGTTATAAATAACTGTAGACTCTTTTTAAATTCTAGTATGAATGTACAGCATACAATTCGTCCTTCTGAAGAACTTTTAACAGGGATTAATACTGTGAGGGACCTACTGAAAATGAATCTGAAGAAAATTGGTGGTGGGAGGGGGGGGGGGTTAGATTCAGGTATTTTCAATAGCATGTACTTATATGAGCCAGACTTGAGGAGCAGGGACATCTAGTGGGCAGTTAATTTCTCTCTTCCTTTAACAAGGAATTGGGTTCTTGAGATGTGGGTATTTTTTAAAAACTTGAAGGAATAAAAGATGAGGTTTCTGAAGAAGAGATTCTCAGGACAGTAATGCATTTTTATAAGATAAAGTTAATAATTCCATATTAAATAAGTCTACAAGATGCAATTCAAGCTATGGCATTTGAAACAAGCTTTGGAATCTTTAAGTTATTAACTATTAAGATATTAAGCCATATCAGTTAATGCCTGAATTTTTTATTTGCAGAGATTAAAGTTCTTCTCTCACCATTTCTGCATAATTTATTGGTATTCCTGCTGATGTGATAACAGTAACCTAAGCAATACCTGCTGCTGGTAGTGTTTTTAACACTGAGTCATCTAAATCAGTTCTGATAATTTAGAATTTAGAAATACACTGCAGAAAAATTGAAAACTTGGAATGCTGTCTCAAACAAGTCTGTAGGGGATACTAGATGGGGGCAGCCCAGAGGGGAGTCGATCATCATTGTTAGGTGGACAGGTACTTAATATAAAATTGATGTGGTTCTTAGAAACTTGTTATGCACAGATATTTCCATGACTTTTCGTTTCCTAATCATGAAGATCTATACTTCAAAATTATAGACCAGCAAAGCACTGAAAGATTACTGAGATCACTCTACCTTAATTTCTTTTAGAGAGAGGTGTTTATAACATATTTTGAAGCACAGGATTAATTTACAGTCAACACATTGGCACTCTGTGTTGTCTCTAAGGATTGAGGATATTCTTCTATCAGAAATTAGATTAATTTTGACTGCTTCTGCTTTTTATATCTGTGAAAGAAACCACATAGCTATATATTTATAGCTATAAATATATATGTATATTTAGCACATAGCTGTAACTGTTCAATTGCTAATTAGAAAGAAAGCCTTTTGTGTTTGATGTGTCTACTGAGCCATGCAAATGACCTAGTAAGTTTCAGGTAAAACACATCTACCTGTCTTGGTAGGGTGATAGAAGGGTTCAGAATGCTAGTATTCAGAGCTTTTATTTGTACTGCTGCCACCTTCTGCAGCTTTTCTTCAGAAGTTTTTAGCCCACAATTGAAGTTGTGCTTTCATTTTCAAATTTGCAATAGGTATGAAAATTCAGCGTAACTGCAACTGTTCATTGTACAGCAACTGAACACTACTAAGGTTTTGGCCAGGTAACCACAGA
The DNA here is from genome assembly GCF_964035555.1 of Netta rufina. Classification (NCBI taxonomy): domain Eukaryota; kingdom Metazoa; phylum Chordata; class Aves; order Anseriformes; family Anatidae; genus Netta; species Netta rufina. The sequence continues at coordinate 717,006 of NC_140138.1, forward strand.
AAGTAAGTTACTGGTTGTGGAAATGTGGTCATGATCATGCACACTGTCAGAACCCAGTGGTGGAATAACTAGTGAATATGCTGAAAAATATATTTTCTTACTAAAATATAATAAGGTAAAATATATATAAATACATTTTATTTATTTTACTATCAAACTTTATTTTATCTTAGGTAGCAGAGCTTAAAATGGAGTTAAAATTGAGGGGATTACCAGTTTCTGGAACAAAAACAGATCTTATTGAGCGTCTGAAACCATATCAAGATCTTAATAACAATGGAGTCACTACTACTAGCTCTGTTACAGTAACTACTTCTACTGGGGCCACAGGTAACACTGGGGAAGTGGCTATAGCATTTCCTGTTGCAACACTAAATAAAACAGTGGCTAATACAGTATCCAGCTTTCCTTCAGAAAAAACAACTACTGGACCTGGCTGCAAAGTAGTAAATACTGAAAACATTAGCTCTCCTTTGCCTATATCTCCTTCTCCTTCAGAACAATCTAGTCTAAGCACGGATGATACAAGTATGGCAGATACTTTCACAGAAGTGATGACCATGATGTCTCCATCTCAGTTCTTAAGTACTTCACCACTAAGAGCAAATACAGGTGATGATAATCAGAATCGCAGCAGTGGAAGCATCTCAAGCATGGAGTTTGATGTAGCAGAAAAGGACCGCAAGCTTCAAGAGAAAGAAAAACAGATTGAAGAGCTCAAAAGGAAACTGGAACAAGAGCAAAAACTTGTGGAGGTTCTGAAAATGCAACTTGAGGTTGAAAAGAGGGGACAACAGCAACACTCTCAGACTTCTGGTAACTCAGCTGCTTTGGAACAGAAGCAATTCAGTGCTGCTGTCAAGGATGAAAATGCTCTTACTGACTGCTTGAGCACAAGCCAATCTGTACCTGCAGCTAGTCATTCTTTAGGACAATCAGTATACACTAGTGGCCAGAATCCAGTTGCCAAAAAGGCAGTTGTTATCAAGCAGGAGATACCTGTCGCTAAAGCTGAACCTCAGAACGCCATTTCTCAATTTTATTTTAATCCCCAGAGGCAGCCACAAACTGCAGTTGTTGCCCAACCTCAAGCTTTACTGACTACCCAAGGAACTGCACAGCTGCTCCTTCCACTTTCTATCCAGGGACCGAATTCTACCACTTCAGTGCAGCTACCAGTTGGAAATATAAAGTTACAGGTATGAGGGTTTTCATTTCTCATCCTGCAAACTACATGTCAATATTTGCTTAATTTAATATAGATAGATAAATGTGCTGTTTGTAAGATGCACTGGTAAAAATCAGTCTTGTTTTTGCTTTAGAGAAAAGCTTAGTAACATTTATTAGCCAACCTGTTTATAACTTCTTCTAGTACTTGCTTTCTTTGTAATCGTGCAAAGAGTTTTGGCTTCCCAGACTCTTTTTCTTGAATAGTATTTGTCTTACTGTATACTGCTACTGCCTCTGTGCGTGTGGTTTTAGATTTATACTTCCAAATTCCACCACTTTACCTCCAAAAGAAACAGCTTAAAAGTCAGCATTTTATTTTGAAATATACCTGTTTTCAAAATGTGTTCAAACTTCCTTGTGTGGTGAGGGCTCATTACATTTAAAAATGGGAATGCTAGATTATAGCACTCCAGTGGAGTTATAAAAAGAAACCATGGTTACACAAATATTATTACCAAGCTGATTATAAGGTAGTATCACTGTGAATAAATACAACATAAACCCAAATAGAATATAAATGCAGAGCTATGAGATATCTGACCGGGTTGAAACAGTTTAACATCATGACCTGTGGTAGAATGAAGGATATACCTCCTTGTGGCACTATTATTGCCTGCTAGCTGGCTGAAATCCCCTGCAATCCTCAGTTACTGTGCCAGCAGAGCACTTCTTCAGTGCCAGTGTGTGCTTGCTGTTTTGGCATGTTGTGAGTCAGGGCTTTGTGTTAGCATGTGTGCTGTCACATTTAGCAACACATGTGAGGGCTGTAAAGTTCTGATGGGGCTGGACCCTGCCACCTACAGTGTAAGAGCTACTCCTGGTAACTGTCGACCCAGACAGATCTTTGTCTAAATTGTTCTAAAATCCTGCTAGAATTCTCTAACAAACTTAAGCAGCTTGTTCTGGTATTTCACTTCACTGCTATTGCAGAAATTTTTCCTAGCTTCCAATTCAAATGCTCTTTCTTAAAGTCGGACATGTCTTGCCTTTAAAAACAGCAGTGGTCACTAAAAGTACAATCATCTTCTTAAAACAACTTTTATATGTGATGGAAGTCTTGTCATGTTGCATCATCAGTTTTGTCTTTCAGGTTGCTGAAACACAGTTAATTCTTTCTTACTGGGTGTGCTCTCTGCATCTCCAGCTATTTTCATTGTTCTCGGCTGGACCCTCTCCAGTTTGTCTTCATCTTTTTTAAACTCTGGTACCAAAATAAACACTACACTCTAGCTGGAAGCTTGCCAGTACCAGAAAGAATAAAAACATTTTGTCTCCTGTACACAGTTCTCATTGATACCTCTTAGAACAAATACTATAGATATTCTGCATAACCTATAGAATAGTTTTTTACGTAATGTAATTTACTGTGAGATACATATAATGCAAATATTTTATCTTCACCCTTTAGGCTCAATCACAAGCTGGAGTACAGACCCCATCACAAATACCTGTTCCTATTCCTTCCTCTGGCCTGGGCCAGACAGCACCTCAGATGCATGCTCCACAATCAAAACCAAATACCATCACGCAGCATGCACTTGGTCAGACCCAACAAATCAGAAAGGTTTGTGGATAGCGATAAGCATTAAGCAATGTACTGTTGTGTATTCTAATTCTAGGCAGTGCTTTTACAGTCTTTTTTGTCGTGTCACATACAAATGATCAAGTCACTTAACATCTCTGTACCATGTAACTCATTCTCTTTCCAAAATTTCAGTCCTTGTAGGACTGCTTTTCCAATTTCAAATAAATATACAAAACTAAAGACTTTTTTCTTTTTTTTTTTTTTTGGTCTTAATGGTACTCTTATGGCACATGCTCACTTCGTTCTTACTTACGCTTGGCACAAGCAATATACCAGCTATTCCATTCAGTTTCTCCTATTTGCCACCAGCTCGAAATGGAAGATTCTGGTGGGCATCTCTTCAGAAGAAGCTTTTATCTGTAACTACAGACCTTCGTTCATTTTCAGGAGTTCCTTCCAGTACTCCTCCTTTCTTTGTTGATTTTATCCTTACTGATGAAGAAAGCTATGGACTCCGATGCTAGGGACAGCAAGTCCAGTGAGTCAAAACCCCACTATATACCTAAGACAGTTCTCTTAGAGAAATGCAGGGAACGATGCGGAGAGAGATCCTTCTCTTCCTCTATATCCAAAACTATCAGCCCTAAAAGTTCCCATTCCGAAATGGGTGTTTTATCAGCACTAGATGCACAGTTCCGAGTGCCAACCCAGTCATATTCATATGGTAACTGATACCAGCACCAGCCACCACAAAAGAAATAGTTTTCTCTTCCTTTGAGCCACATCCAGAGACCAAGAGATTGGTTTGGCTTCCTTATTAGTGCTGTGGTCTCTATGGCTTCTATGACTTAGGAGAACAAGGTTTTCCAGTCTGCCCCAAAGAAAGATAATTTAGAAACTATTAAAATTTCAAAATGAAGAGGATAATTTTGATGGTAAGTTATATAACTGCCACTCTCTAGACAGCTTGCTAGTAAAGGAGAACACAGCTAAATGAGCATCATCATTCTCCAGGCTGCTGGGTAATGCTGTTTAATGGGCAATGAGGTTACCCTACTGAAGTCAAAACTGACTGACACATATCCAAAAAGCAGATTTCCTCCAGCCTGTCTGGGATTTGGTAAGGGGCTAACCTTATTTTGGTAATTCAACAGCTCCCCTATAGAAGTTTTCCAGTCATCCTCAGGCATATACTTGTGCCAGAGACTGGCAGTTTGCTTCCCTTGCTGTGAAGGACTTTGTGGAAGTGATTGCAGGAGATGTCCAGGATTTGTACCCTCTGGTTTTTCCCTGTTCAGCGCAGTTGTCATGGAGAACACCATGCTGGATCACTCTAGCAGGCTTCAGCCTGCAATCTGGTGGTGCTGGAGCTGAGCAGCTGACCTGTCCTGCTGATCTGCTCACATCTACTGCAGTTCTTTTACACAGGAAACCAGTATAATTGCGTGATTTTTTACATCAGAATGGAAAACGCCAGTGTAGTACAATAGATAAGGACAGCTGTAATATGCATTCAGCATTAGTTCTACCTGGTTGCTGTTTGCATTCCTGAGCCTTAGGTGTTACAGCAAGCAGACTGGGCCATTCCAGCTAATGAACTGTGAGTAATGCTGTTTGTTAAATTAACATTTTTTAGTGAAGTTAGTCTTCCTAATAACGATCACCTCCATAAAGAGTTGTTTTCTAGAATTAGTTTCCCTCAAATTCCTCCAGACTTTCTCAGGCTGCTCAGCTTTTTATGCAAGCCAGCTGATTACTCCACTTGGTTGCTGCTATATACTTGTGGTGTCTCTCTGCATTCTAGCTACCAAGTGGCCCTAGTTCTTGAATTAATTCAGGAATAAGGATACCTCTCCACAGAAAGGGCAACAGTTTTCACACAGGTGATCCACATGGCCAACAAACTGCATTAATCCCTCTCAGAGCAGACCTCATTTGGTATTTAGGCTGCGCTCCATAGAGCTTTTCCTAGCCTTATCTCCATCCGTAATCTCAGATTTGTTGCACCTTTGTCACAAAGGTATTTGGGAGTAAAACTGAATTAAAACAGTCTTATGCATCTTATGCACTCAGATTGCCTCATACAAAAGTGCTGAAGGCATGTTCTGTGAGGAGAGGCTGAGGGCACGTGGGTTGCCCGGTCAGGAGGAGAGGAGGCTGAGCGGTGGCTTCATGGCTCCTCAGCTCCCTGAGGAGGGAAAGCACAGAGGGAGATGCTGGTCTCTGCTCCTAGGAACCAGCAATGAGACGCAGGGCATGGCTCAGAGCTATGCCTGGGGAGGGTCAGACTGGGCACCAGGAAATACTTCTTGCCTGGGAGGGTGGGCTTCCTAGGAGGTGGTTGGTGCCCCATGGCCATCAGTGGTCACAAGCCCTGTGGATAATGCCCTCAGGAACGTGCTTCAACCTTTGGTCAGCCCTGAAGTGCTCAGGCAGTTGGACTTAGTGATCTTTGTAGGTCCCTTCCGACTGAAGTACTCTACTCTCATTTGTATCGGGCTAGAAGGTGATTCATTGTATTGACTACCCACTAGGTGGGGAAGTTATGCAGACTGTATTAAACTGTTCCATACTCTTTTGAATGTATATCAGAAAAATTAAATAACACTACATCATGCTTCCTGGAGGATCACAGGAGAATATTTTACTTATGAGGGATGACTAAAGCATGACACGGCACAAAGTTTCTTTAAAAGAATAATAGCTCTAGATTTACACATTAATACACTGGAGGGAAGAACAGGTACAGATAACATCCCCTTAACAGGGAATTTAAGCAAGCAAGTATTTAAAAAAAAAAAAAAAAGTCTTCATTAAATGCCATTTACCCAATATTATTAATTATTAAAAATACTAAGACTGCTATATTAATCCTTTACAGGTTTTTCCACCTACCACATCCAATACAGTGTTTTCCTATCAGACTGCACCAGTTACAACACCTTCACAGTCTTTTATTAATAAAACATCAAATTCTAACATTCACACTGGCAGCAATCAGGCGCCGTCTATGCAGAATGGACCTGCTACTCCTAGTAAGGTAAGATCTGTCCAACTGCACTCCATGAAGTTCACTTTTATATTAATCATCTTAAATAATGCATGACTATATATTGCAGTTCTCTCAAGGAAGAATAACGTTTTGTGTATTTTAATGATACGTATATTTATATATCATGTGTGGGAAAGTAACAACTTATTTTATACCTCATATTATACTATTGTTTGTAAATATTTAGATTGGTATGGCAGAATACTATCATTCGTATAACATGATACATTTCAATTTCATTAAAATGTATGTTCAGACTTTTTTTTATTATTTCATGCAGCCTGGCTCTCCTTCTCAAGCCCAGCCTTATATCGTTCAGCAATCCCTCTTCAACAACACAGTGTCCAAGAAAAAAGATCCCCCCCGTTACGAAGAGGCTATAAAACAGACCCGCAATATTCAGACATCTCACCGTGAGGTAGTTATTTTTGCTTGTTTATTTTGTTAAAAATATTTTGTTTCTTCAGAATTATCAGTCATTGTTTATTACAGTTTTTCTTTGGCATCAAAATTTTCTAATGTACTCTTAATATTCTCATAACTGTATTTAACTGCAGATTTCATGTTTTTTTGATGAAATTAACAGACATGTAAATAAGTCTTAGATTATCCAGCTGACAATAAATATAATCGGGATAACACTGCTATTGCTACTTAACAATAACTGTCATTCAGTGGACTTGTTTCAAGGATGTATGATACCCAGATTTCAGACTTAGAAAGTACATTGAAAAGTACTTTCCCAAACTGAGGAAACTTGAGGAAAATGTGTGCATGAGTGTGTTTATACGCACGTACAGAAACATATATACACACTTGAACACACATGCTTGCTTGAAAGGAGGCTTTATTTAGTGAGCTTGGTGAATAATCCTACAGGGTGCTTTGTCAGTTTACTGTGATATCCTTCAGATTGGAAGAAAGTTGCAAACAAAGCTAATGAGCATCCCTAACCTCATGCATTTCAGAATTATCCCAAAAGAGATAATTTCATATTGACTTCATATTGTGTGCTATTTTTGTGGTGGCAGGCACTCAGACAGAAGCATGAATATCTAATGCCATTTCATATGTTACTGGCATGTAAAAACAAACAAACAAACAAACTATATTGCATATGATGGTTATTTACAAGTTGTCTCTTAGAGAAAGCATTTCAGGGTCCACCCCCATAGTCTAGTTGCTATTCTGAATATTTCCCTTCTGCAAAACAGGGCTAGCAATTCCCCTTCTTATCCCTAGTTTTCTGCATCTCTCTTTTAGGTTGCCTTCATGAAAACTTTGTGTTGCTTTTCATATTTTTTTTCCTATTCCTTTGTACTGAAACCAACCAGAGGAATTCTACAAGTGTCTCTCCAAACTCTTTCTCTATTATCTAGATTGACAATTTCATAAGAAGAATTTTGGTCTTGATCATAGGTTAGTACTTAGGTACTACTTAGAGAGGCAAGGATCAATATGCTTAGAAAAACACTACATGAAAAAGAATAACCCTTTTCTCCTGCACCACAGATTTCCAGTGCACACAGTCAGCAGATGGATGATCTTTTTGATATTCTCATCAAGAGTGGAGGTAAGCCAATGTTGTGGTTTAACCTGGCTGGCAGCTAAACACCACACAGCTCACTCTCCCCCCTCCCTCTCTGGGATGGGGGAGAGAAACGGGAAAGTGAAGCCTGTGAGTTGAGATAAAGACAGTTTATTAAGACAGAAAAAAAAAAAAATAATAATAACAATAATGATGATAATAGTACTAAGAATAATGATGTGTACGAAACAAGTGATGCACAGTGCAATTGCTAACCACCCGCTAACCGATGTCCAGCCTAATCCTGAGCAGTCCGCCGCCCCCACCCCAGCTAGCCACCCCTCTATATTGTTTAGCATGACATCAGATGGTATGGAATGCCCCTTTGGCCACTTTGGGTCACCTGTCCTGGGTCTGTCCCCTCCCAGCTCTTGCTGTACCCCCTGCCTGCCCGCTAGCAGGACAGAGTGAGAAGCTGAAACATTCTTGGCTTGGTGTAAGCACTGCTCTGCAACAATTAAAACATCAGCATGTTATCAGCACTCTTCTCATCCTAATCGAAAACATAGCACCCTACCGGCTACTAGGAAGAAAATTAACTCTGTCCTAACTGAAACCAGGACAGCCAAGTAACATTTGTGTGATGGAGAGATTTAAAACCTCATAATAAAAACTCAGTACTGTAGTCAACAGATTGAAAGGAAAGAATTCTGTCAGTGACAGGAGGTATCCAGTCTGAATGAAGCTAGTATTCCTGAAAGTTTGTGTTAATTACCTATAAAACAAAACATTTACCAAAACACATATAGTCAAGCAGCTGTGGAAATTCTCTTCTTGCATATTAGCCCAGGCAGACTTTCTCTGTAATCCACACAGTATTCAAGTGATTAAAATAGCACCGTACATTAGCAGAGACATACTTTATAAAGATTGAAAAACTTGCACAAGTCCATATTATACTGAAATTATACCATGAAAAGAATAAGGGAACAGCAAAAGCAAGTTGAAACTACTTGTTTTCCAGTAGTATATCTTTGATATTTAGAGCTGATAACACAGGGTTATATTTAATGAAATGTTATGTATGAACTACATAGAGACATTAATGAGCAACAGCTTTCTATGTTAGTTTAAACAAGACAGCTATCAGAAAGGAAGTGAAATAACCAAAGCAATATATAAAGTAGCTTTGCAGTTTATACAGGAGACTTTTAGGTATAATTAGGCTTTGTAGACTAAGGTGCCATTACAATACTGGGAAAAGTTCTGGTGCGAAGCAATTCAGTTAACTTAATGGTTTTTTTGTACTACTGTCTTGTAAAGGTCTTGACAGCAGTGAATGCCAGGACATAAGTGATTTGATTGTAGGCTATGACCAGATTTTAGCCATATTCTAAACATCCAAGTATTTTTCTCTTTTTCAAAGCAAATTGCAAAGTCAGCTGAAGAAAACGGAGTAGACAGTGACAGTGTAAGATAAGTGACTTGCGCAGTGAACAACTCATACTAAGTTTACAAATGCTTTCAGTGCTCTTATTAAAACATTGCATCAGTAGTTCAAAGAAGCTGCACCTCTGAAACAGAAGATGTATGAAACATTAGCATGCTTATTTAAGTATTTGCTTCAAATATGGCATTACTAAATCTATTTGATTTTAAGGTAACAACTGTTCTGTATTTGCCAAGTTGCCACAAAAAGCAAAAACATTTTCTGATTGTCTTTATGAAAAAGGAAATAAGTATTCAGGGCTATTGCACTTACATTGCAAGTTCTACATTGAAAAATGTTTAGTTTATTAATGTACTTCAGGAGACTGAGAAAGTTAATTTCCTAATGTTTGGCCTTTACTAAGCAAACATTTTATAGATGCTCTTACACAGATATAAAAAACGTACATTTTCCTTGGAAAACTGGTACAAATTACATGGTCATTGCATTTCTGTTGGCAGAAACAATATCTGTGCTAGAGGATTTACTCACATACTTTTGTCTGTCAAACATTCTAGATCTAATCTTATTTTTGGACTCCATTCACATGTAAGAATTAATTGGAACTTACCTTGCTGTATCTCCTTTTACTGTTACTACCACTAAGTTACTCCTCTTGACAGAAGAGTAGTTTTCAAATCTAGAATCAATTATGAAAGCATCCTAATCACATTAAACGATCTCTTAGACTAATTCATCACAGTGGACATAGTATTAAACAGGTATGGAATTGAAAATTGGTTCAGATACTCTTCCTATGTAGGGAAATAGATGGTTCTATAATTATCCTAGTTAGAAGAACTATAAACATGGAGGAGGTAAAGATGTCATCTAGAGAACTATTCCTTTTCTCATTGATACAAGCATTCTCATCAGCTGGAGTATTACTTGAAAGCAGAACTCCAGAATTTGTTTTAAAATATTTTGTTCACAGAGTATCTGACATAATTAGTCTGATATATACGTAGTATTTGTACTATCAGAACAGCAAAATGAGTCTTACTCCATCGAGTTTACTGTAGGTACATCTCAAAGTGGTCAAAAAAGGTGTAGAAGTTGTAAAATATATGTCATTATCTTTTTTGAATTCTGGTTTGTTTGTTTTGTTACAGAGATTTCCCTTCCGATAAAGGAGGAACCATCTCCCATTTCTAAAATGAGACCAGTAACAGCCAACATCACTACAATGCCAGTGAACACAGTGATATCCCGCCCCCCACCCCAAATCCAAATGGCCCCTCCTCCTGTGTCCTTAGAACCGACAACCAGCTTGTCTATAAGTCTGGAAAATCAGCTTGAAGCCCTCTTGGATGGAACTTTAACCTCAGGTAATGAAATTCCTCAATTGACAAGCAGCAGTGAAGACAGAGAGTCGTTTTCTTTAATTGAAGACCTCCAGAATGATCTGCTTAATCACTCCAGTATTTTAGATCATTCTCATTCACCCATGGAAACATCTGACCCACAGTTTACCACTAATAATTCTTGTCTATCTCTTGACCTTCCTGATACAAATTTAGACAATATGGAATGGCTAGACATTACAATGCCCAGCTCCTCATCTGGACTCACCCCTCTCAGTTCTACTGCCCCCAGCATGTTTTCGACTGACTTTCTAGATCCACAAGACCTGCAGTTGCACTGGGATTAAGCTATAGCCAATGAGAACGTGACCTGCAAATCTCTTTACAGCAGAGGTCCATTATTACACTATTCTGATTCCAGTTAAGATAATTAAGATAGCAACGTTTGGAAGAACAAATGCGTGAAAGTAGTTCCTTATTGATGTTCACGTTTACAACGGTGAATTACTTTATGCTCCTATCACTAATGCAGATCACGGCCCTCTGAAAGCTGTGTTTCGCAAGTCAAGAAAGGATGATTGTGCTTACTGATTAGAAGTACCCCATGGGAAATGCATCACAAATATATATGAAAAGTTATGTCTCTGACTTTGTAATGCTTAAATGAACAACACAATGTGGATAATCTTAGAGAAGAAAGAGTGAGACTTAAATGTCTGTATTCACCCAGTGAGATGTTGTTTGAGGGAGGGTAACGTATCACTACACTTCATTGTTCCTGTGGATAGCCTGAGCCAGGTTCAAAATGAATTGTGAGGGCAAAGACAGGTAGAAGCACTGGCTGGTTCAGTGAAATTTCATATCTCTGGTCTCTAAATTTGTTCAAGTTTTTTTTTATATTTTGGTTTTGTGGTTTTTAAAACTCTTCCCCCATTCTTTAATCATGAGGGAAGAATTTAACTGCATCCAAAGGGATATTAAGTGTAACTGCAAGAAATCCACTGTAGCTAGGCCAGGTAATACTGAGAACACTGAATTTTCTATTGCGATGCTCTGGATTTAATAGCTAGGTTTTAATGTGTATATCAGACAGTTATTTGTATACTCTTTTAAACTTTGTATAGCTTATTTTTGTGAACAGAGGGGAACAGTGGTGTTTAAGCAACAGAGTACCATAATGAAAATAATAAATATCCTAATTTAATTTGTCATTGAGGATATTTGTTAGTTCATTGAATACAGTATCTCAGCATATTAGAAGATTTGGAGGAAGTAGAAAAGTTTAATAAATGCGGTTATGATCCTGTGCAAGAACAGTCCCAATGCCCTCAATGAAGGGTGTTTGTAGGATCAGGCCAAGCTGCAGGACAGTACTGATAGGACAACCATCATTTCTAACAGAATCTGTATCTATTGAATAGCCTTGTCTACAACTACATAGCATCAGGGAAGCTAAACAGAAGTTGCTCAGTGAGAATCCTAAATAAAACACACTTACAGAAAACTACAAAAGGTGAATAAGCAGTATCAGGATAGACTGTTTGGGGATGAGAAGGCATATTTCATACGTATAGACAGTGGAAATAAAGTTCTTACCTCATAGCACTGCCCATAAAAATACACTTTTAAACCCTGAGTTGTTGTTTCTCAGTCTATTATGAAAGTAGTCAGGCAAAAAAAAAAAAAAAGCTAAAATAAGCAAAATACTTCAAAATTCTATAATTGTGTCTCAGGTGGTAGCTGTTAAATGTTGTCATGGATGATGTAGGCTTATAATCAAATACAATTTGAATTATTCCATTGAGGGAATCTCTAAATTAAGAGAAAAGGAAACAGTCCCCTATTTCATGAACAATTGAAAGGAAATACGTATTCCAATGTGAAAACTGATCTTATCTCAGAACACCTTCCTCAACACCAAACTTCAAAGTTCTGTAGGAACAAAATAAGAAATGGCATGAAGCTTTTGCTTACTTCTTGGAGTAACAATATGTATCAAACAGTACCAAAAGAAAAAGTACCTTTTAACTGCTTAGTAATCTGTATAACATAAAAAAAAAAAAATCATGTTAATATCAAAGTAAATACTTCTGTCATAAAATTTTGTGGAATTATCTGCAAGTTCTGTGTCTCCAGATAATCAGTGCAGTCTGTTTACCAATGTTAGAAAATTCCATTGACTTCAGATAAAATACTGAATTATATCAATGATTGAGGGTTTAAACTGGCATCACATCAGCCACCTGCACTTTAAATCATTATATATCTTCAGTAGTTTTACTGGCCAGGATTTACTTTAAGGACAGAAAAACAATCTATCAAGATTTTCACTACAAAAGCTGAAAGACATACATCCATTCTTGCTGTGCCTACTATACTTGAGTACAATATCATGTGTGGACTGTCTGCCTTAATTTTTGATGTTATATGATTCTTCAATAACATTGGACAAATAGATCCAACTTTTTGCATTCCTTTTCATCATATTGTCTTGGGAGCTAATACTCTGAGATACTAAGTGCCCTCAGCTGTTACTAAAATAAGAATTAAAGACTCTTGGTCTGATAGGAACAACTCTGAATGAAATTTATATTGTTCTACAGTGCTGTCAATGTAGTATGTGTGATTCACCACACATCATACACGTATGTATGGTTAGAATGACCCCTTTTTGACCCTGCCTCCTGATTAAATAAGAGGCAAGTAAATTTGTTGCTAGACGATAAATTAACCTAGAGCAACTGTACTGTCATTTTTTATGTGCATGTAAGTATTGCTTAAAACTGGCAAAGTCGTCTTGCTATAAAACTATCCTCATTGGCAGTGTATAATGTTAATCCATAGGAATCTATGTGCAGAAATAAACTGAAACAGCTGAGATGTGTTGTTACCAGTACAGTATAGCTTTCTTACTCTAAAAGTCTATTTGAAAAAAAAATTAAAAAAAATAAGGGATCATTTTAGTTTTTAAAGTACAAATACTTTAGTGTAGGGAATGTGTGATTTTTTTCTTTTTTGTGTATTTCAGGGTTATGTGTATTAAAACCTTATATAAAACGGTTTGCTTTAGACTTTGTTCTATAATGTGATATATTTGCCATAGTTATATATGCCAGTTATGGCAGAAATAGATTTCGCTTAGATTTTTGTGTGTGCATGTTTTACATGACAGTTTTTGTAACACAAATACAACACATCTTAGAAATGTAATCATGACTGTGCAGTTTGACTGTACAGAACTGAATATTTCTCATTAAGAGAACAGTTGCAAAGGAATGCACTGGCACTAAATTTGCCATAAAATGGCTGCAATATGCTAACAGAGGATGTAATATTAAATGTGCTGTTAGTAAATGCTTACAAATTAAGAATACTGTTTTATCAGTGTGAAATTCAAAAGTTGGTGTTTACACTTCTAGACATGGAGAGAGCTTGACCATGTTTTGCAGGGCTAATGTTAATCAAGGGGAGTAGCATCCTGCATTTAATACAGAAATGGTATTTGTTACGCACTTTTAGTGCCATACAGCATTAGTTAAGGCAACTAAGTTTACGGTCAAAATATTATTTAACATTACAAATAGTTAAGGAATCATTGTCATAAATTTAGCGGTTGTATCTGAGAATAAAATCAGTTTATGCAGTTGTTCTTTATAGAAATGTAGAGTCTAATCCCAGCAGTGTGGGTTTACAGAATCAGCCCGTTAAAAAGGTGAGGCCACAGCTTTTAGAAACAATCAATACTTAATACTGAAATTTCTTTTCAAGGTATTTCTAAATTCACCAACAGGGTTGATCTGCAAGGAAGCAGGTGATCAAAACAGAAGTTTCAGCGTTAAACTTTTCTGTTACATAATCTCTAACATCCAGTTGCCTGAAAAGTGTAGGCACCATAATTGGAAACCAAGCACAAGCTGTCGAACTGTTTTCAAGGCAGAGAAAATGCAATCACAGAATACATTTAACTGGAAGGGCATTACGTAATCAAAACACAATAAAGCTCACTGATGTATACAATTATTTGGATGGCACCTTCAGTATATTATAAACTTACAGCAAATTCTATTAAAACTGGAAAAAAAGATCTTCCACTTATCTCTAGTAAACATTTTGTTGAATCTCTTTATTTTGTGGTCTCTTAAATTGCCTTTACCACACTATAGGTTTTTCTTTTGCATGAGATACGTGGAATGGACTTGCATATAGTATATACATGGCCAATAAAGAGTATCCATTAAAACATGAAATAATCTCAAATACTCCTTTTATTTGATAAAAAAAAAAGTGCAAAAAAGAGACACCTACATCATTCTGTAGTGTCTGATACTGAATATATAGACTTTTAACTTAAAAGCGCATGAATGAATTTTTAGAAATCTAGCCAAAAAAGCCATTCTAGCTATGAGAGCAAATTCTCACTAAGAGGCAGGGAATGGCTAACAACTATATAATCAAACTATTTTTATATATTAAAAAAAAAAAAAAAATACAGCTCAGATATTCAAAAGACAGTCTAAATTAAATTATAGTAATATAAAAATTTAAATAGGAACCAAAGCATTGCCATTTATATTGCCAAAGGAGGCACTTTGTATTTTGAAGCATAGGAAAGTAAATCCCCGGAAGTATTACTGATACTTTTTTAAAATTAAGGATGTAAATATTTTGAAAGCTGTTTTTGATGTTTAACAGTACAGATTTGTTTTTGTTGTTTGAGAAATTTGTATTAAGTACTAGCACAGGCTTTTTTTCCAGATAGGATTTTCTTCACAGTACTGCTTGCAGTAGTAATATTGCTAACCCTAGTAGGTGTTTCTCTTCTTATTTTCATAGTCATAATTATGTCTTAGCATCTCATTTTGTGAAAAGAAGAAGATAGATACCTGTTTCTAGGGCCATCTTCATTTAAGCACTACTTTACTAAATGCAAATTATGGCAATCAGGGCGTCAGTTTATGTATTGCCTTTCTATAAGAAACCATGATGCCTTTGTATTTGCTGTTTGCACCCCTAAAATCAATTCCATATGTTTGAATGCCATATGTTTTGCACATTGTACTGTATATATGTAATGCATACTGTATTTTTATATGTGTAGTACATTTATCAAATATTTTGTACATAGTGGCAATATTGTAGCTACTGAGGAAATGTTTGATATTTCAGCATTTTTGCTAAGTGTCTCAAATAAAAAATTAAAACTGTGTTTAGTTGTCTGTGCTTACTTACTAAAAGCAAAAAATGCCATTTCAATAATTACTGAAACTTTGATTCTTGTGAGTCAAAAACATTTTGACTATGCTTCCCAGTACCTTTCTCACAGAAGGGAATGAGAAATATGGACTAAGACAACAAACTTCAAAAGCCTGATGGCTTGTCGTTAGAGTCAGACCTATAAGAATAAAGATGTCCTGAACTTCCAAACTTTTTATTTTCAAAAAGCAATACCAGTATGTTAACCCCTTCTCTGTTTTATTCTTGTCTCAATAAACTATAAGGTAAGAACCCTGATGCAGATACCCTGATTTACAGAGCTATTAGCTACCTTCAAACAGATCAGGACAAAAGCAATAGGAAAAGCTTTCTTTTACCTTCAGTAAGTTTTATTCAGTATTTCTGTCATGAAAAAAAAATAATCCCAATTTATGTATGAGTTCCAAACTATCTTATGAAATGTATACATTGGACCTGTGTTCTTCTTCAGTATATTTGAAATGAAGTGGCTTCATAAAAAGTAAAACAACTGTAAACAATGACCTTTTATACAGCTTGTGAGCCATATGGTCCTTACTTAATGTCATCTCACTTTCATGATGTGCACCTCCTGAGGTTCACCATCCCTCAAACCTCATCTACTTACTAGTTCACTAAAAAATGACTTTTTTTTGGCTCAATCCAATCTTCAAAAAATAAGTTTAAAAAAAAATACAAGGGGGGTAGAAGGGTAGACCTGGGGAACTATAGAAACTATAGGACTGTCAGTTTGACCTCAGTGCCAGGGAAGCTCATGGAGCAGATGATCTTGAGTGTCATCACACCTACAGGGCAAGCAGGTGATCAGACCCAGTCAGTATGGGTTTATGAAAGGCAGGTCCTGCTTGACGAACCTGATCTCCTTCTGTGACAAGGTGATGCGCTTGGTGGATGAGGCTATGCATGTGGTCTACCTTGACTTCAGTAAGGCTTTTGACACCATTTCCCACAGCATTCTTCTCAAGAAACTGGCTGCTCGTGTCTTGGACTGGCATACACTTCACTGGGTTAAAAACTAGCTGGATAGCTGGGCCCAAAGAGTTGTGGTGAATGGAGTCAAATCCAGTTGGAGGCTGGTCACTAGTGGCATCCCCCAGGGCTCGGTACTGGGGCCAGTCCTCTTTAATATCTTTATTGATGATCTGGATGAGGGGATCAAGTGCAGCCTCAGTAAATTCACAGATGACACCAAGTTAGGTGCATGTGTCGATCTGCTCGAGAGTAGGAAGGCTCTGCAGGAGGATCTGGATAGGCTGCACCGATGGGCTGAGGTCAACTGCATGAAGTTCAACAAGGCCAAGTGCCGGGTCCTGCACCCGGGGTACCCCAAGCAGAGCTACAGGCTGGGAGATGAGTGGTTGGAAAACTGCCTGGCAGGGAAGGACCTGGGAGTATTGGTGGATAGTTGGCTGAATATGAGCCAGCAGTGTGCTCAGGTGGCCAAGAAGGCCAACAGCATCCTGACTTGTGTAAGAAGCAGTGTGGCCAGCAGGGCTAGGGAAGTGATTGCCCCCCTGTACTCGGCTCTGGTGAGGCCGCACCTTGAGTACTGTGTTCAGTTTTGGGCCCCTCGCTACAAGAAGGACATGGAGATGCTCGAGCGAGTCCAGAGAAGGGCACCAAAGCTGGTGAGGGGTCTGGAGAACAAGTCTTATGAGGAGCAGCTGAGGGAGCTGGGATTGTTCAGCCTGCAGAAGAGGAGGCTCAGGAGCCACCTTATCGCTCTCTATAAGTACCTTAAAGGAGGCTGTAGCGAGGTGGGGATTGGTCTATTCTCCCACGTGCCTGGTGACAGGATGAGGGTAAACGGGCTAAAGTTGCGCCAGGGGAGGTTTAGGTTGGATGTTAGGAAGAACTTTACCGAGAGGGTTGTTAGGCATTGGAATGGGCTGCCCAGGGAAGTGGTTGAGTTACCATCCCTGGAGGTCTTTAAAAGACATTTAGATGTAGAGCTTAGGGATATGGTTTAGTGGGGACTGTTAGTGTTAGGTCAGAGGTTGGACTCGATGATCTTGAGGTCTCTTCCAACCTAGAAATTCTGTGATTCTGTGAGTGATTTGATCGGCACCCACTCCTATTGTGAATGATTACTGCCTTGGGCATGTCACTGCCCTGGAGCAGAGGGATTGGTTCCAATGACCTGCTCAGGTCAGGCCACAGCACTACATCTCTTACAAAGCTGTGCCTGTGAGACCAGACAAGCTTATGAACATTCCCCAGGTAGGCTGCTGTGTGTGTTTGACTGTTAGTGTAACCTCAGCTGTTACTGCAACATTTTGCTCACTTATGCAAATGAGCCTTTAAGGCCTCATAGAATTAAGTCAAAAGCTGTTAAAATACAACTGCAGGTTACTGGATTGTATTTCACCTGTAGCACGGACTTCTGCTCCCAACTGAGTCACAGTGTCACTGACAGAAATAATGCCCAAGTAAGTTTACAGGGGTGTTCTCATCAGCTACAAGGCACTTTATTGTACTACTATTGGATTAAACAAGAACAGAATACTGTTTGTACCGTTTTTCTGGTTAGGACCTACCTGTAATTCTTGAACAACAGAAAAGAATTTCTAAAACCCAAGTAATACAAAGCATAAGTCTATCCTATGAGAAAATAAAGAATATTTCAAAATGGTAAGACACAGAAAGGATTAGAAAGTGATTTGTGATGTAGACAGGACTACACCAACTTTCATTCATGACTTTCCTAAATTGTTCCAAAGTTTTTGAGATGTGCTGGATTACAGGATTTCATATTTGCATTTTGTATTCTGCTCAGTTTATGTTTTAGAACAAACAGCCCTATGCATTTCTTCAGGAGAAAGTGCTATGAGCTTTTCAACTTACACACAATTATTTTCAGCATGAAGCTGCTTCATTTTTTGCTATGATATTTCCATGTGGAGGCAATCACCATAATAGATCACCCACCCTTTCCTTATTAAAGGCTGTTTGATGCTGATGACATTAGGATTTATTACACAACCACATCTATTATCAATATGGAAGTAACCCATAAAACTGAACAATATGCCCTGTAAATTTTGTAAAATACCTGTTCTGTATGAACTTAAATCACTAAAAGTTTTTAGGCTATATGTGCCACAAACTCACCTTCAGGTATCACACTCCAAACACAAACATCGGAAAACAAGAGCAGCAGCTTTTCATTACTCCTTTGTGCATTGCAGAATTAGTAGTATAATAGTTAGAGTGTATCAGTGATAAATCTCTTGTTGGGTCCCAAGTGGCAATTTAGTATTTTGATAATGTTACAGAGATCTATAAACACATAACCCTCCCCCACAAACTGTGCTCAAGGACTCCCCCAAAGAGAGATCTCACTCTTGCTTCCAGACATACTGGTTTTGGTTAAGGCATCACCATCCATGGGGGAGAAATACGTGGCCTGTGTTTTGCTCAAGTCTGTACCAACCCCCTGCAAAACTGCCAGGGTGAGCTTAGCAACACTGTCATTCCGGAGCGAGACAGGAGACAAACCCCACATCTGTTTGTATGTCCTGTCACCACTGAAAGGCTGCCAATAGAGAAAGAGGCATGGGAGTGATGTTAGGGATCTAGATCAACCGTATCAAAAGTACCACACAAAACCCTAGGTTCTCTTTAAAAATAAAGTGGGCTGGTGTTTTTTTTTTGTGGCTTTTCTGTTGTTTTTGTTGTTGTTGATGTTGCTTTGTTTTGTTTGCTTGCTTGTTTTTCTTGTTTTTTTTTTTTTTTTTTTTTTTTTTTTTTTTTTGGGTGGTGGTGTTCTTTTCTTAATTGATATCTAGGAGCTACCCAGACTACAACATAAAAACTTTATCTGGATTTTAAAATGTGTAATTATCTGTGGTATAAATCATACAAAACTATTGTTCCTAAAAATTGTCCTTAAGCAGCACTTTATTTAGATACTAACATTCTTCTTTCTAGAAGCACCGAGGAAGTTATGCGCCTGAAGAACGGGAACTTTCTTTAAACCAAATCAAGTATTTCTTCTTAGTCTACTGAGAAGATCATTATGATTTCTTCTTGAATGTCCCATCTCCCCGTACAGTTACACAAGAACTTCAGCATTAGAAGTTGCTTTACAGTTAAATGCTATTTCTGATGCCATCTAAATAAACTTTCAAAAATGTAAAGTATTTGAAGAGGTAAAACTTCCATGAATTTCACAAGTCATTCAAATATTCCTCTTGGATTCCTCCCACACAAATTACTTCTCAGCTCACAAGAAAGATACAAAAACCACCAATAAATCAAACACATGTGGGGCCTCACAGGAATTGTGATGACAAGTTAAAGCTGGCACATAAAAGTCCACATTTTCAAATAAGCCAATAGGCTAGAAACAGCAAAGACATCAGTCAGACTTAATTTATTAAAAATTCATCTTCATCAGCTAAAACCATTGCCCCTGCATAGTCATTCGTTATCATTGAAGCAGCAGCTGTGAGAGCGGAGCACAGCAGCCTTCACATCCATTCCTACACATTGTCACACTGTGAAGCACTGCAGTGATCAAGTGACCAGACAAAACAGTACTGCCCCAGCTTCATGAGCACTTAATTTTCCATAGTCCAGAGCTGGGGATGTCATTTGAGGCTAGCAACATACAGACTAGCAGATACACTCCAGCATCCAGGCTGCCCAGACCATCAGCTCTTTGCCCCAAGGGCTGGAAGAACAGAATGAAACACCCCTGGGACAGCCTGCTCAGCACAGCACTGGGCACACCCTGGGCTGATTATCCAGGAAGCTAAATTAAATCAGTTTAGACCTAATTGACTGCAAGCGAAACTAGTTCAAATTGCTCTGTATTTGCTGAAACATAAGTGTGCATAGAGTAATCATGGAGATGCTGACACGTGGCAATTCCTAAACAAACTGAAGTTTAGTTGCACATTTAAGCTGCGGGCTTGCCTGGTGACTGCAGTTCAAAGAACATCCCACAAGCATGAGGATCCTTGTGTCACACCTGCATTAGGCCACCATAAGATTAGCAATGCTAATCCCAATTTTTTAGTTGAGAAAGTGCCTCTTTTAGCAGATTTACACACATCTTTCACCCAGACAGGGATGACCAACAGTGGCTGGAACCGACCCCCCAGGACAGCAAACAAAGCTCCTTTCATTCAGAAAGGACCAACACTCCCTGGCTGCCCTACAAAGGCTTTGTAGGGGGTTTAAAAGATTCTCCACAATGAACAGTAGAAGAAAACTGAAAGCTTTGTGTCCCACAGACACCAGGAATACCCAATGCAGATCCAGGAGTTAGAAAAACATCCAATGAGGAACAGATGCATCTTTTCTGCATTGCACACTACATTTTTACACTGTAGAAGCACCAGGCACCTAAACTGTATTTCTACAAAGTGCGCTTAATTCACCATTTACCGTGTAATTATACTAATGCTCGCATTTATGCTTATTTTCTCGGCGGGGAACGTTTTACTCCCGCTTTTTCTTCCTCCTCTCCAAGCTCCTCTATTCGGGCCGAGGACGACTACTGGCTTCTAATGTAAGAGTGCCATCTCCTGACAGAGGGAAATAAAAAACAAACAAAAAAAAAATAACAAACAACAGTTGCAGCACGGCCCCGGCGGGTGCGGCCGTCCCAGGAGCCCTCTCAGGTCCCCTCACACCCCCTCAGGTCCCGCAGCCCCTGGCCATTCCCTCACGGCGCCTGAGGGGCCCGGTCGCGCACACTCCCTCGTGCGACGCTCAATGGTCACCAGGTGCCTGCGCACAGCCACGGGAGCGGCGCCAGCGATAGAAAGGCGTCAGGCGGTCTTTTTAACGCAGGCGCGGTGGCCAAGTGGTAAGGCGTCGGTCTCGTAAACCGAAGATCACGGGTTCGAACCCCGTCCGTGCCTCGGCGTGTCCGCTCGCCTTGGAGGGGAGATTTCGCCTTCCGGCACTTTTTGGGGGCGGCGCGGGGCCCCCGTCCCCAGACACAAAATGGCCCCGAGCCGAGTGAGCTGCAGGGGGTGCGGGCGAGGCACTGAGGAACCGCCGCTGCCCCGACAATGAATGGCGGGGGGAGGCGTGGCCTCGCCTCAGCCCCCTGGAAGGCCGGGGACCGCCTGCCGCCGGTGGAAAGGCAGGAGGCCCCCTTGAGGCGACCAGCTACGTCTGCCGTTAGCCAAGAACACTAAATGCCGCTGAGCATGTATGACAGGTTTTTTTTTGGGGTTGGGTTTTTTCCTCATGTATTCTGCAGCATTGTTGTCTGGAATTAAAAGTGTACAGTTATGGACGAACAGAGGTGTTGTGATAACTATTTACATGAGATTTTGTGAAATCTTTTACACTTGGTGAATTCTGTTCATAGGTCAAAATCATACTTCAGGTTGTATTTTGATTTAAATAATAGTGGTAACATTCATTGCATCTCAGGCTTCTTTGTGTGGGCTTATTGTTAAGAAAACAATTACTTAACAATTACTTATTGTTAAGAAAACAAATATTCATTACATGTAATTAAAATTTAAAATTTTTACACTTAGCTTACTGCCAATATTCGTGAGCCCACAAGCAAATGGGGCCTCACGTGATGAAGCATCCACAAAGGTGAAATCCTCATGCACACCTTCCAGCTTGGTTTTGAACTCTTCCTACATGTGCAACCAATGACAACACTGCCCAGGCTCCCTGGAGAGAAGAAAAATGTAAATTATTAATTTTCAGCAGTGACACTTCCAGCACACAGAACATGCAAAATTACAACCCAGAATGTTCTAAATCAGTTTCTGTTTTCTCAGATATTTCTGCTCATGGATATGAAGGACAGGGAGTGTCCCTGAAGCTGCTCTCATGGAGGGTTTTCAAATCCAGACAGGAAAATCAAACTCAAGGACAAAACACGTATCTGATAAATGCTGTTTTGTGTTACTGCAGCCTCTGGGATAAGCCAAGAGCAGAGCCACACACACAATACTTGCTTGTTTCTTTAAATACATTTATGAGACTAAACCAGGTACGCACAAGAGCTGCAGCTGCATCTCTGCAGCACAATGGCTTGAGGCCTGTGGTTCTGCACTACAGGGCACCTGTGTAGAAACTAGGGGATACATCATGTCAAGATGAGCTTCCCTTCAATATCTGTGGCTTTTGTTGTACCCTGTACTGCAAGTTCACTGACGACATCACCTCCGTTTCCAGATTGATCTGTAGTGTTTCTAACATTAATAAACTCCCCAATTTAAAAAATCCTAAAGATACCCTTGGAGTCACTCAGAAATGGTGTTCTTGGTGTCCAGGCAGGATGATGAGATGTGTTAATCTAGGAAGCATAGCAGTGATGACAAGCCATGCCACGCTGAAGCAATGTCATCCTTCTGGTGAGGCTGGGGGCATTAGCCCAGGTTTGTGGGTCCTCCAATTGCACGGTTGGCCTCTGCTCACTCCTCTGGGCTCATGGTGAACCAACAGGGAGCAGAGCAATGTTTCCACACAGTGCAACTCGCAGAAGGACACTGCCAGCAGCAGAGTGGGGAGTGGCATTATGTGTGCATCCTGTCACACTGTGGCATGGGTGCCAACCACCCAAATTGGCATGCTCAGTCTCATCGGTGAACATAGAAGGCAAAGCAAATTCAGTGTCATTTCATCACCCGTGTTCTTTTAACAGTCTCATGCTGCCTGAGTTAATTGAATTTACACGTGACAACCAGTATGACCAACAGAGGACAGCACATCCATTTCTTTCAATGATCAAAGATCCCGAGCTTGAAGCTGCCATTCACTTTTCACTCAGGAAATGAGAGTGACTGGAGGAGGAGAGCGGCATGCCACAAATAAGCCTGCCAGCCTAAAAAGGCCTTTTTGCAATTAACTGGAGCTGGTTTGAATTCCAAGAGATTACTTCCAATAAATCTACCTCAACCCCAGCCTTACTGCTACCTAAGCACCACGGGTATGTCTCTGCTCACTGGGGCTGGGTTTTGATGCGGTTTTTCAGGGAGCGCTGGGGAACTGGGTAAAACATCCTCGAGAGTCAAAGCGCATTTAGGACTGCTGGGTGACACCTGCTAATTCCCCTTCAAAACTGCAGATGGACAAGGTGTCCATCACCGAGTTTTGATTATTTTTTTTTATAAAATAAAGATGTAAAGCCAAACTCAGGTGGTCTTATTGCTTCTGATTTGGAGGCAGAGAAGACTTTGCCAGTCATAATGAAATTCAAGGAACAAAACCAAGCATTTTGTGTGGCTAAGGGAGATTTCATTACAGGAATTCAATTAACCTGCAAGAGGTGCACACGTTGAAATCTATTATCTTTCCCCAAAAGCTGGCTATTGTGTTTTATATAGCAACCTTTTCTATAAAGGTTGCTGAATAAATAATGCTTTATTAGAAATGCATTGACGTCTTTATAGAATTAATAGCATATAATGAAATTTTTGTGTTAGTGCTTTGCAAACATTAATTACATTTCTGCTTCCTATGAAATGTAAGAAATTGATTTTTATTGAAATGATTGATAGGACTAAATAAGGACTGGGTGTTAGGCTTAAGCAGAAAGCAAATACAGAGCTTTAGGAGATATACAAAGAATAACAGAGGCTGGTGCACAGTATGCAGGTCCGCTGCGAGTACACATCCACATTGCCACTCTTGGCCCAATTCTGTTAATTGCTGAGCAGAATTAATTAACAGACTAAGCCAACAGTAAGGCCATGGGGACTGACAGTGCTCAGCAGTTTTTGGTATCGGGGCCTGTAAATAAAAGCCAGCCTACAAAATTCTTGTTCATGTGATCAGGGATATCATACACATCTACTGCAATCACATGAATTATTCACACTGGCGTAGCTTGAAAGATGTAACCCACAAAGCCTGTTTAAAATAACACGGGAGCATTAATTAGTGTTCCTGGGGCACATGGAGATGTTATTACCATTTGGCCTGTTTTTCACTCATACCCATGTTTCTTTTATTTGCTGTGTGCACAGGGCTGACATGGAGAAAGGAAGGAAAGTAAATGCAGGAGATAGACTTCTATAAACATTGGTCAAAAACGAGGAAAGGGGGTTACTGATTAGCTTTCTTCCCATATAAAGCTCCTAGATCTTATTGCAGAAATATAAGTTGACTGATTACCATTCTTTTATTTAGCATTATCTGATCAGAGAAGCATGAAAAGCACTTTATTGCTCACTTGATTTTTTTTCTCCCTGTGCTGGAAGCCCTCTGCAGGAAGCAAAGCTGAATTTCACAAATCTTCCCTTTCTGATGTCTCCCGAATTTCTAGGAATGCCCCTTCCCTCTTACTATATTTGGAGGTAGTTTCTAGGAAAAAAAAAAAAAAAAAAAAAAAAGACAATTTTCGGCCGGTGCCGGCCCCACCACCGCAGCTCAGGAGCCCGGGCCCGGCAGATTTGGGGAGCCCTCGGCTGCTCACCTTTGTGGCAGGGCTGCAGGAGCGAGCACGGGAGGGAGGGAAGGGGAGAGGTGTCTTTGTGGCAGCCAGGTGTGGTGAACATCTGCACTTATTCCTTTGGTCTGCCTTTTTTTTTTTTTTTTTTTTCCCTGCACTTTTCTTCTTTTTTTCAAAGGAAGAAGTGCTTAGGGGAAAAAAAAAAATACCCCCCCACCCCTCACTTTCTGGATTTTTTTATTATTATTTTTTTTTCCCCGTCTGTTTCTCCCCCTCCCCTCGCTGTGGCCTCTTGTTTAGCTCGTGGCGTGACCGTGATGAAGAAATGTTTCTGGGCGCCTGGCAGAGGCGATCTTTTTTATGTAATGAGTCAGGATTTTGCCAACGGAAGAAGCCGGCCGCCGACCGAAGGGCTGCTGCCTCCCTGCCGAGCTCGGCACCCCGCCGGGCCGGGGCCGGGGCCGGGGCCGCCCGCTCCCCCGAGACCCGCGGTAAGATGCGCGCTCCTCCCGCGGGGTCCCGCTCTCCCCTCAGCCCTCAGGTGGGGCCGAGCCGCCGGGGCCGCGCCCTGCCGCCGGCCTGGGGCCGCTGCCCGCCACGTGGGCGGCCGCTGGGGGTTGCAGCCCACCTGCCACGGGCCGCCGGGGGGCCGCCGGGACCCGCCACACCTACAGGTGCCGGCGGCCCCGTGCCCGGCCTGAGGGGAGGCTGCAGCCCGCGCGGCGCGGCCCCGCCTCAGGGCAGCGGCGGGAGCGCGGCCGGGACTAAGCCGGGCTGCTCCTTCGCCTTCTCCTCCTTCTCCTCCTTCTGCTTCTCCCGTTCCCTCTCCCGCCCGCCAGCGCTGCCTCGTTCCCTCAGGAGGTGTCTCCGAGCACGCAGGGTCGGCAGGGACGGACGGCGTTCATCGGGATTACCGAAAGCAGCACAAATGTAACAGTGTTTTTTTTGTTGTTGTTCAAGCGCGGCGATTGGTTTTTGGCGTGACTGACAGCATTTACTTGTCTCCAAGTGGGTCTATAATGAGTAAAACTCGGGTTTATTTAGAAGTTCGGTAGGGATTGTAAAGGAAGGATTTAGTAGTGTGTTCCTTTAGGCTGCAGATCTCTGCTTTTCTTTTTTTTTTTTTTTTTTTTTTAATAAAAAATTCTTAAAGCTGGGGATAGTCAGATTTGGGCACCCAGCTGAATACTCTAAGCTGGCACCGTCAGTAGGAAGTGACCCATTTTGGGTAAAGCGAAAGTACAGTAGTGTGCTATACAGATAGCGACAATAGAATAATGTCACACATCTCTATAATGTTTCAATTTTACTTTGAAATACCAAGGAACAGGCAAACGAGTTGATACATTGAAAAGATCTTAATAGATACTTTGAGTGTTGGGACTAATAAATCCCTATACTATTCTGGGTGAGTTCTGTGTCATTTTGTAGCCACTTGCAGAAGGTGCTGCTTAGCTAAACAAACAAATCATAAAATGGGAATAACAGCAAATAATAACTGCTAGCAACTTCTGCTATCCAGTTAGTTGAAGGAGTGTATACCATGACTTGGCTACAACGTCCTCTTTTATCAGTCCAAAAATCAGCTCCTTTGTAAGCACTGATCCCCTCAGTTGATTGGGCATATCTTACAAAAATACTTTGCTTACAAATTGAATCTCTGAAGGTTGTGGTTCCAGAGTCGGGGTTTTGGGGGCAAGATGAGCTTATGTTTTATCCAACTGGCCCACAAAGTCCCGCTTTTGGTGGTCACTTTGTTCTGCAAAAGAAACCAGTGCATTATGGCTCTTACAGGGGACACTAACTTTAGCACTAAACTACCGCTGTGCTCAGAAAGCTACTCACTACTGCATGCTTTAAATAAGTAGCAACATCCTAACTTTACTGGTGTCATCAGCAGTAAGAAGTGAACAGAAAATACGAGCATTCCCCAAAGTTAAAGAGAAATAGTTTTCTAAGTGTTGTTGTAGCCTGTAAAACTTTTTTTTTTTTTTCCCTTAAATACCCAGCAAAGGCAAAGAAAAAGTTATGTTTCAAAGGGTAGTTATTTGATGTAAATAAATTGGGAGAAAAAAGAAGACTTTCCTAGGAAAGAGAGGTACCTTAAACCTTGAAACCAATATACAGTCCTTGGGAACATGCATGGTGTCAGTCCCCTCCTCGGGTCTTCTGCTTACAAAAGGTTGCAGTTTTGATGTCTCTCTTCAACTGGCTTTGTGTTTTCTGTTGTTGTTGTTTGCTTGTTTTTTTTTTTTTTTTTTTTTTGTTGTTGTTTTGTTTTCATTTTTGGTTTTGCTTGTTTTTTACTTGTGTGCCCGTGTGCTGACATGTGCATGGTCTGTATCTATAAATCGATATAAAGATTACTAATTGCTGTGCTGAGAGTAGTTGTGCAATATATTTTTATGAGTAAGTGTGAGCTTGGTAAAGCCGTTCAATTCCACGCTACTATTTATTTTTTGCTATCAATAGCCTGAAGAATCTCAGTGTAGTATTTACTTCTAAATGATGTAGTTTTACTTTTTTATGGGATTCCAATAGATGTTTACCATTTATAGGTAAGCTGAGCTTTCTTGAGGTTCCAAATATAACGTACATATATTTAAGGCAGAATGAAACACATGTTAAGTGATATTCTGTGAGAGAGTATAATGGCTCATATACAGAGCAAGCACACACAGGAGCATCATCTTGGTTGGTGTAAATGTGCCTGTAATAGCTTTTACAATTTATACTAGCTAATCACCTGCTTAAGTTACACATGAATATCTAGACATCGTACGCATGTTATGCTTGCGGTCAGATTCATTTTAAGCGCTGATCTACTCAAACCTGAATCAATTCGATTACTTCAAAAAGGCCTGGAAATTCAGCTGGAGTTCCACAGCTGTGCTCTGCTAAAAAATTTGTTGGTATGTGCTATCTCACGTGACTGTATGCGGGATCTGTGTACACAGGCAAATGGATATTGTGCTGAATTATCAGTATTTTTCTATGGAATTCTGGCCTTTTACAATTTATAGCTATATAATCACTATACATATGAAATAGGACATACCAAAACCTCAGTGCAACAAATTACTCACTTGTTTAAAAGTGAGATATACCTTGGGAGAGCTTAGGTCAGAATTGCGCTGCTAACATGCCTTTTAGCCACTATTCTGCATGAAATAATGCAGCTCAAAAGCAGCATTTATGAGAAGGTTAAATTTTCAGGAACCAATTGAGCTACGAATTTAACTGTAGAAATATCTTTTTTTTTTTTTTTTTTTAATTTTAGTACTTAGTTTGTGAATACACTACAGATATAGCCAGTACTACAAGCTGTCAGATTTGGGCTGGTTCGACTCCTATGGCCTCTTCGCTAGTCTTCTGAGAATACTCTGCTCTGCTACTTGTGAGCTTTTTCTTTAAAGCTCTTAAATTGGAACATGTAATTTTGTGCAGCTATCTTCAGTAAGAGGTGCTGTACATCCCATTAACCAGCTGTGTTTAGAAATCCTTTCAGATAGGTTCTCTTTGATTCTTTATTGATGATACATAAAATTCACAGGTATTCAGTTGAGCACAATTAATATAGACATGGAATTAACTATTTAACTGACTATTAAGCACTGTTTAAGAATGTGGTTATAGTTCTGCAGGTCTTTCTCATCCAAAAATTTTAGTTACATTCTTTCCAATTACTAAGGCTATAGAAAGAGTTCCTGTTTCTGTCTCAATGGACTGTTTTCTGCTCAGATGGATGCCACACATATCTCTCAAGCTTTAAATGTATGTTCACCTTATGTGTGTTAACCAAATATTAATGATGATTGGACAAAATAGTGACTGATCCCCTACACACTTAGGCTGTAAGAGTGTGATCTCTTTCCATCATGCTGGGTTTTCCCACAAAGTTTGCTTGCAGGATTGGGTGACAGCCTCAGAGCCTCAGAGATGTGACTCCTGGAGTGCACTGTGCACCCAGAGCATTAATAATTGATGCCTGGGATCAGTTTATTTGAAATGGGGGGGGGGGGGGGGGAAGACCAAAAAAAAGACAGTATGTTTGGAGTCAAAATTAATTTTCCTCAAGATAAAAACTGTCATGAATTATTGAAAAAATACTTTGAAAGATTAATTATGTATTGCATTCCTCATTTATAAAATTGAAAACCCTACTAGCTATGTTTTCTGATTAAAATAATTTATATCTACATTTTTAGAATTACTTTTCAGTATTTAAAGCAAAACTTAAAGCTTATAAAACAGCTTATAAATACTGAATCAGCAGAGGATTATCAAGTGGCCTGATCTGTTTACTTTTGAAACCAGTGGACACGTTTTACCAAAAGTAGTGAGATCAAGATCTCCACCAGAACCTGCTGGCATCATTTTGGGGATTGCTCTGTGGTCTGAGTCTTCTGAAAGCAGGGCCTCAGCCTTTAGCATTTCCTGACCTCGTGTTACAACAGAAAAATTTCATGACTCCTCTCTGACACATGCATTGAAAAGGAGAGGACGATAATGACCCTAAGGTTGGAAACTCATGATCTGCAACAACTTACAATTTTGCCTTACTAAAGGCTACAAGATCAGCTGTCCCTTCCTGTGACGTTATCCATAGTTTTTCCAGGGCAAGAACACAGATGTCTGAGAGTCTTACATTATGCCTTGTTTTTCCCTCCCAATTATAACATTGTACATCAGCAGTGCTGTGCCTGATGCCACACAGAAAATCAACGTGAACACATATTTAAGACATATCTTTCAAAGGTGTCATCCCCAAAGTCTTCCTTATTTGCCTTAAAAATCATATTTAGCAGGTTAGGAAGGAAAAAAAAATATTGCTATGACTTGGAACCTATACCTGTAGTGGAAGAAGTGGTAGAAAAGTGGTTACATTACATGCATAAAGACACTTCAGACCATGCAGCTTGACAATACAAACCTCCTGGTGAAATCAGTGACTTTAATGAATTCAAACACTTGCCCTGTCCACAGTGCAAATCAGTTAATACTTACACAGACCTCATTGAAATGTCATATGCTTGTCTCTGTCAATATTAGGGAATTTGTTAAGGCACAAACATGGAAAAAAGAAACAAAGATTCAGCTTTCTTTGCCTGTTGTCACAACACCCAAATAGTTTCTGCTTACAAGGCTTCAGAGGAAGGGTGACGTTTATGTGGGTGACTTGTGAACGCATAGGTGCCAACTCAGGTTGTGGATTTTTTACCTTGCAGATACACATTGATAACTTTAAGCAAAGCTATTTCCATCTTTTCTGTTAATACTTCTGTAATATTTTAATTTAGCTGTTAATGGGAGAGGCTGCAATTCCCCAGCGTAATGTAATATTGATGCACTTTTGCTATTTTAAGTAGCTCAGCTTCAGTCAGACAGTCCAAATCCTTTTAAGGGATTTATGGATTTTCTATATGAAGTGACATAACACAGGGGCTAGACATCAACTTTTGAAAGTAATAGTTTTTCTTTTGTTTTGTAGATCAGGAGAATTAAACTAAAACAAGAAAGATAAAAATAAAAGAAAACAAGAAAAAAAAGAAAGACAAAATGTGTTCTGTCATCTACAAGACACATACAAATTTGTTTTTTTGTTTGTTTGTTCATTTGTTTGTTGAAAGGATAAGAAAAAACCTTTCAGGATGTTCCAGCATTGGCCCAAAAGGGTCAGTAAAAATAAAGGAATGCAGTAATTTTACCAAAGGAGTATTTCTATTTCCTATCTATTAATATTGTTGAAGACATCTGACTTAAAGTCAGATGAATCTAGATTTTTGCTTTGCTGTTGCTGCTGTTTGCATAAAAGCTTTCTTTTGTAACAAAAGGCCTGTCTCACATAACACAAGCTGCACACACCTCTGGCAGGAGGTGCCGGGGTGCTGGTGGAAGTCAATATCTCCACTGAAATCGCTGGAGCTGCATCAACAACAACAACAACAAAAAACAATTGAGATCACAATAAAATTTCTGGAACCTGAGGAAAGAACAGGGTTCACTTGCTGCACTGAAACAGGAGAAAACAAAGAGCAAATGCATTACAAAGAACAACATATTAAATAATATATGAGGAATTGATCATTGTTTTTTCAATAATATTATATTTTGTATGTTATGCTACAGGAATCCATTGAAGAATATGCCCGTTAGGTGGTATTAGTGTGGATTACTTGAAAAGGGTAACTTTTCCTTAGGCATGTCAATTGGATAGGCATAACTAACAGCTCAAGTACACTAACTGTTTTGCTTTAGATGTTATAAATATGGAGTATTCAGTCTTTACTAAAGTGGCATTCCTCTTTGCATTTGTGTTCTGAGCAGTCTTTATGTATGGAAAACCACCCACATGGTTATTTTTTTGAAATCCTTTAAAATGAAACATAACAATGCTGTAGGATTTTATTATGTATTAGTTTTTCCCATAAACTTAACCTTGGACTGTCACTGAAGTAAATCTTTAAAAACAAGAGATGCAGGTCAACTGCTAATGATGATTATCCTGCTTTATTTTGTACTTTTTTGGTAGGCAAAGGAACAAAAATTGCCCTGGACTGTCTGTGCTTTCTGCATAACGTGGCTTCCCAGTACTAACAGTATTTCTAAGAGAGGGGCTTCACAATTCACTCTGGTGGATGGACAGAACCATGTAATACAGCCAAAACATATGAGCTAGGAACTGCTTGGAAAACTGCAGTTTTCCTACAGACTGGACTCACAGGAAATTATGAAATCCTGAAGTATTGTTGCAAAAGTGCTCTAACTCAAAAAAAAGTTTTCTTTATAGTTTCATTCTTGATGTTCCACAGCATTCACCACTTCCTGCATGGCTCTTTACCGCAGGGAAAATGAGGGACTTTTGGGGGCAGATGTGTTTCCATTACACTATCATAATGCCCCTAAAAATCCTTATTGCTCTTGCAGTATTCTTCTGTGTTTCTGGGCCTGGTGTGAACTACTTGAAGACCTAGCTTATAAGTACATCTTTTCTCTAAAAGCACTTTAAAAAAGCCAGAGTTTATTTTGTTTATCTTATTTTTAGTTGTGTTTACTGTTGCTTAAAATATAAATGGCAAGATATGCAACCACCTGTTGATAAACAAATGCCATAAGTCATAAATCCAAGGGACATGCTGATAACTGCATGGTACTTAGGAAAAGGAATATATTTTGGCATAAGGTGAGTGTTTCACTCTATTGGTATGATTAACTTGTTTTTAAGGTAAGAATTCAGTGTGTATGTCTCTGAAAGTCTGACTCATTTTGCAGCTAATTTGAATGACTTTGTTAAAGTGGATCTCACTTAGAATGCTAATTGCTTCTAAGAGCATACAGCAGGTTATGTATCAAATGAAAGATCTGCCCATTGTTTTTATTTAAATTAAATGCACACACACAATCATATCTTCATACAGTCCCCAAAAAAAGAAAATTGAGATGAAAGTTAGGAAAGACACAGTGGGCTCTCAGCTATTCTGTGCTTTTCCAATCAAAGGGTTTTTGTGTGGGCACGGCCCTTGCTGGGCCTTTTCAAGAAGGAGTCAGCAGAGTCCCCCGGGTGCTGCCCGGCTCCTCTCCCTTCCCCTCTGGGTAGGGAACATTCAGGACTACAGTGCCCACGCTCAATTTCCCAGGCACAGTTTGTTCTTGCTAGGTGGCAGGTTACCCAAATTCTGAAGTTTTCCACAGCTTTTTGCAGGAAAAGGCAGAACACCTAAATGTAAATATTGTTTGTTTTTGTCTGGGTATCACAACGCAATATATCATCATTTGACATGTGTAGTGCCAGTAGTATTTATTTCAGTAGCTGTATGTAGGACACACGGAGCTGGTCTATGTAAAATGCACTGTTGCACTACCTAGCTTAAAAGAAATAATAAATATACCATGAAACTTTGCCCCTCTGACAGGGTCAAGTATCTTCAAATAGCCTTCAAAATCCTTGGCAACATAGGAAAGAAATTAGCCAGGAGACTCACACGCTACCCCCCATTTTATACTAACGTTTTATCCCCAAGGAAATTATCATCTTTCTCCTAAAGGAGTGTTTCTCATTTTTCAGGCAGGAAAATCTTACAGGTTAAGTCATGTCCTATGGGTCACAAAGGAAGCTTACTGTTATGACTGGAACCCAAAACTTTTGATGCCTAGATAAATACCACAATAACAAGAAAATCACTTTCTAGAAGGACTGAATGAACTGTGTTGCACAATAGTATACCCACAGGTCACATTTCAGCAAGGAACAGCATTTCAAGTATATGTAGAGGCAGAAAGTAGAAGAAAAACTAGTTATTGTATTAATTCTAAATGTTTGTATCAATACTTCAGTGTTTCTGTTTGGGCTGTTGATCACAAGATGATTCCTAGTGCCTTCTGATGTGAATGAAAGGTGCTGTAACACAGCCTGGCTTCAGGATTATACAGCCTTTTAAAATGATAAAAATCACTTACAAAGTATTAGAATAATTCAATGATTAATGTTATTAGTAGAGTTTTTTGTTCAGCAAACTTTTTATTTCCACATAATGATCCTACCTAAAGACTCAGCAGCTAATTGAAGATGTGTTCAAAATATGGGAGGCTGCACAGATTCTGTAGAGTTCTGTGGTATTAAAGATCTGTGAAGGGACCACACCTAGAGCTATAAATTTTATCACCTTTATATAGAAGACACTGTTAATGTGAACAGACTGGAATTTTAATTACATTTTTAAGGTCTTTTGGGGTCTATGCTTGTGACAATACTATGTAAAGAACACTGTGAAAGTTTTGAGCATTAAAACTGATCTGTTTTTGTATTTTGTAATGTGCTACATTACATTCTTTTACTACCTGTAATCTTTCAAGAATATCAGAAAATGTTTGTTTGTTTTTTTTTTGTTTATTTTTAACATAAGCCATCTTTCGTAAAATCTCTTGGAGATATAGCCCGTAGACCTGAACAGCTGATTCTTACATGCACACCTATTTATGTACAAAGACTTTAGGCCATAGCAAAAATAAGATTTCTCCCTGAAATTTGCTCTGTACATATGTAAAATGTGTTATATAACAGTGCTGTCATACAAAACTTCTTTAGATCTAGAAATCCTGAGGATAAATTAAATGAAGGGAATAAAAATTGGTAACACTATATTGCAGCCCCTTTTATATCTAATAGGAATCCTCTGACATACAATTGCCATTTTGAAAATGTTTTTAATCACTGGATAATAATCATTAGAAAATAATTAACCAAGCACATGTTTTGTGATATATTCTTAAAATGTCAAATTCAAATATTGTTTCATATTATTTTATTTATTTTATGTATTTAACTTATTTTGTTTTGAAATAGCATGTTACAAAAAGCTCAGGGTCTGATACAGCCCCAGAGGAAGGACTGCAAAACTCATCTGCAGAAACGTCTACTGCAGCTAACAGCACTTTGTCACTGAATATGCTAGGGATAGGTTTTGATATGAAATATTCTGTAAATGATAGTTTTACTGGTTGTTTGTTTTTCAAATATGAGCAAAACTAACATTTCTATTAGACTCTTCTTAGGGATTTTGATTTCTTTGAGTTATAGGACCAAGAGTCATTTAACATGAACCAACAGCTTCTTAGTGTTGCTCTGAAAGCTAGGACAGTATTAAGTAGGTAATATTTTTCAGCTAGAACTTCCACAGTGGAAAAGATATTAAATGTTTGTTATGTGCCAAGAAGTGAGTAATACAAGAATACTTTATTTCACAGAATGCAAGAGCATTACCAGCGTTTTAGTTTTTAATTATATATATAGTTTTTGTGATTACCAACAGCCTCATGAGATAAACAAAAAAAGCAGAAAAAGACATGCCATTATTAAATGGAGAACCTAAATGAAGTAAAGCAATCATCTCATTTATTTATTGAAGCAGCCCATTATTATCTCAGGTTTTGAACATACATCAAATGCTATGTGTACCGATTCTTTGGTATTCAGAATACAGCACTGAGCTCATCCATTTTCAAAATATTTATTTACTATGTTATTGGACTTTGGATTCATTAGGTCTGGTTTCTTACTGAATTATGATAGTATCAGTTCTGCTTCAGCAAGTACTGAGGGGATAGGATACAAGTGCAGCACCCTGTACTGCTACCTGAAGGGCATGTGGCTTCACAGGTAATCAAAGCAGAGTTTTAACACAGGAAGCAGGGCTGTACCTGTGTCACAAAACAGCTGCTCAGAAAAGCTCAGATATTTCACGTAGTTTCACACCGTGTTGGAGAAAGATGTAGGAAAGCTAAGAACTACAGCAAATGGAGCAGCAAGTCAAGTGCAAGAGATAAAATACTGCACAGACGCTGTAAGTAAGCCTATAGAAAGATCCAGCTAGTTTTCCAAGCAGGGGATGAGAATGCGGCCAGAAGTAAGGGTTAGGGTAGCCGACTAGATTCAATGTGAGTCTGCAATTTATCTTTCCTTTAAGTGGTTAACTATGGGAGCAGAAATGCTTGCAAAAATACACTCCATTAATAAATGATCACTACCACATTTCTCAATCACGCTAAAATGTTTCTAACTTTGTTATTTTTTTACCATCGATGTCTGATTAAATGTGTAAATGGGTTTGTTTTCATTTTCCTTAAGTTTTAAATGCATATAAACATTTTTAGTCCCAGATTTACACCACCAGTGCCAGCATTCTCACTGAAGTGGATTTTTATGGTTGTGTTATAAACAAGTGCAGATGTAAGTTATGGAGTACAGTGCTGACAATCTTAATTATAGCTGGAGGAAGATGCATGTATATAGTGCAGAAATACAAGCAATCATTAAGTTAAGTTAATAAAGTTAAGTTAATAAAGGTCATTAAAAGAAATCACACATTTCATAATCATGTTTTCATCAATATAATATGACCTATTTTACACTTAAGCAATTAAAATGGAAACTGAAGTACCTGGAGATGATTAATTTATCCAGTAGTTGGACTTGACAGGTGCTATTACCTGATAAATAATCTACTAGAATTTTTTGCCAAAATGGTTACTGTGTTTTGTTTGGTTCTTTGTTTGTTTAAAAAGCTACTTAAAAAATTTCTTTACCTTTCCAATGACAAATTGGATTTTGTATATTCCTTTGAAAGAGAAATCTGCAGCCTTGCTATGACTACTGTCTGAGGCTTCCAGATACCTCAATGATGAGCACAGCATGCATATCTAACTAGATCGCAGCAGGTTAATTTTGTAGCAGAGGAAGCACTAAGATATTCATATATAAAGCCAAGGAATCTGTGCTAGTCTTTTTTGGAGTTCTGAACTAATCCATAACAAAATTATCCATTGCCATGGAGTTGGCATTAAGGAGAATTGAATGTGTCCAGAAGATTTTTAAATTGTAGCTTGAATAAAACATAGACTCTGTGATATAATCTAGATTCATATGCAAATAGTTAATATCTTGATAATTTGCATGAAATCATCTTATCTGATAAAAATCACTCTAATTTTTACTAGAATCTTATAATATTATTGTAAAACTCTGGATACATCTAAAATCAAAAAGGAAAATAAAACCCTACTTAAAACATATCAGAATGGAAATCATGGAGTTTTGTTTCCAGCCTGAGCACTAGGACATGAATGTTCAAAATTCAGGAGGTCCTGGGTCCAGGTCTGTGCTCTGATTTGTCCTTGAGCCACTCCCAGGCAGCACCACAAGGCACCTAAGCAAGGCGAGCTGCAGTTGCATGCGCTTCACTGATCAGAGGGAACAGTTACAGCCACAAACTCATTTCAGAATGCAGTTTAATCTGGAATAGTGGGCCAACACAAGTCAGTTCTAGCCTTAAACATAGTATCTTCCTGTACCAGCTTTATTCCTATCTCCTCCTTTGCATGCTATCCAGTTAATAAACAGAAAGTTCTAGGAAGTCAAAAAAAAAAAAAAAAAAAAAAAAAAAAAAAAAAAAAAAAAAAGGTAACTGTTTCAAGACACTCCTGCCAGAAAGTAAAGACTGCACCACAGCTGCAATTTCCTGATAATGCACCTCATGCTAACATCTCAGTGTGGTATGTGAATGGAAAAATTACACCAATTAGCCAGTTCAAGCCTCTTGATTTTCTTGTAAAGCAGGACACTGAGCGCATCACATCCCGGATGCAGGTGTGCATCTAGCGTGGAGGGCTGGTAGCCAGAAGCCTGCCTTCACAGGGGCTGCGCAGCACTGTGGTTTGCCTGGCAGGTAGGGAAAGGAGCTGGGGAATGTGCACAGTGGAGGCTCATGCTCTTCCATCACTGCTTTTTGAAGGGTCTGGCTTTGTTGGCTTTTTCTTGGCTGTGACCTGCAAGCTAGCAAGAAATGGAGAGCTGCTCTAGAGAGAGCTTCACCTCACCTAAATGCAAGAAAATTTCCTTTATCACTGTTTATATGGGATTGAAAAACAGCCCACAACCCTGATCCTTCATGACAAACTTTTTAGTTGTAGTTGTAATTGATTTCACTAGGTGGTAACATGAGCAGAGCAGTATATTGAATGCCAAATTCTGCTGAGTATGTAAAAATACCTCTATCAGCATTTTTATCTTATTTTAAAAGTTAACATTTCCAGTGCAGCACAATATTAGATAGCATTCACGTTTAAACACATCCCAAGGACATATTCTCACCTTTTATCTGCACCACAGAGAACTTGAAAAATGTACTTTCCTGTTCTATCTACAAAACTTTTAAAAAACCTTCATTATCTCACACTAACACCTCAGAATACAGCAGTGTTAGAACAGTAAGATGGAACATATTTGGGGGAACAGGCACTTGGTTTCCAATCTGTGATTCTGCATCTCCTAGTCCTAATCTATGTGTTTGGTACTAAGGTGTTACAAAAACTGGGAAGAATAAATAATAATTTTTAGATCCTGTATTTTTATTTTATTTTGTTTTGTTTTATTTTGGTACTTCGTGCTGTAGCTACTCATTACCAATCTTTAGCATCAGAGTGTAGAAAAAAGGCATAGGAATGAAAAATAAAATACTGCAAACCAAAGTCCTTCTTGACTGCAGGCCTCTTGCCAGCTGCTTCTCACAGGAACTTCCAGTTCTGCCGCTTGCTTTGAGTGTAGCAAAAAGATAAACTTTTTTTTTTTTTTTTGCAAGTTAAGAAAAACTGCCATGCAAGACAAGTTGATAAGCAGTATCAGGAGTTGTATCATGAATTTATTAGTACACTTGAACATGTTGAAAAGTTTTCTGCAGCTAAAAAATGAAAAATAATTGGTCAATGCCCAAATTGTCCTGCTGAAGAAAACATTTTCTATTCTTAGTAACTGGAGCTTTCACTGCTGTAGATATATATATATATATATATATATATATATATATATATATATATATATATTTTTTTTTTTTTCTGTTTATGCTGAATTCCTCAATGTATCTGCCTCCTTTGTACACCCTCCTCCATTACATCATGGTTACGTGCTTTCAGCTGGTACAGATATAGGAGTTCAAGTTCTACATTGATGAGCATAAGCAACTACGCTAAGCAAAAGGTGTGATAAACAGAATTTGACTAGTGACTTCATTAGATTAAAAATAAGCATTTCCTGCTTATCTTTTCACTTTAACTGTGGATATTGGGGTCCAGTTTCCACATTTTTGCCTTTTGTAGTTACTGTAAATTAGACACCATGTATTTAGATATGGTACAAAATAGGTGCTGTGATGGGTTCTGCTGCACACCTCCATGCAGAACACCTTCAGTTCCTTCCTGATTGTTTCTGTGATACAGGCATACCTGCCTTAAACAGGTTGGGATTGACTTGATATTGCCACTAAATCTGTATTTGAACTAAAATTTGCCAAAGTAAATATTATTAGAAACCCATACATATCCCAAATACCACTATTATTTACCTTTTTGTAATGGTACATGGCATGATATAAACAGGGAGAAACAGAGGGATAACACATAATGAAGCATTATCGGGGCTACTGGTAAAAATTCGAGGTGAGTACATTAATTACAAATAATAAAAGCATAAAGAAAACAAGGTTTCTTCCCATGTTGCAGGATAGACTTTTATCCTACACCCTAATTAAATTTTGGCATATTTTATTGAACGGTTATTCTAGAAAAGTTTTTGTTTGTTTGTTTGTTTTTTCCTTGCAAAAGTATCCATACTATTTCTACAGTCCTTTTTCCACCAAGACAGGCTTTTAAGCACCATTGGCATTTATGGTATGCCAGCTTTTATGGCTGTAGAGAAATAACAATACTCTGGAGAAAATTGTGACGTGTTTTGCCTGGAAAATGTTGTTACACTCTGTCAAAGAAATATGAAGAACTTGTTTTAATATCCTGTCTCACAATATGGGACAAAGTGAAAAGAAAATCAGGATGGATAGAAGAAATATATACCTTAGCAAGATAATCAGTAACCAGAGCTCTAATATTATTTACAAGACTTCAATGACTCCCAGATGCCTGAAGTAGGGCAAGAATGAAGACCAGGAATTTCTTCTGGATTTCATGGTTGCTTGGCACTGTGGAATGTGGATACCTTTGCCCATTTCTATGAGAATTGTGTCCTTTGCCTTGGTTTTCCACTGGGAGCTCACAAGCAAATACATAGGAAGTCTTTCAGGACTTCCTTCCTCCTTTATTTACTGCACACACATGGGAGGCACATGCAAGATGTTTATTGTAAGGAATAAAAGTCTTACTCTTCCAGCAACTGAATGCTCCCAAAAGATAGCAGCATGTATGTATGGCTATTTGGTAAAAATAAACATGCTCCTGTCTGTCTCCAAAGAGAAAGAGCAAAGGCTTTTTTCACTCTGTGTTCTCAAACACAGAATAACATCCTGCTGTAGGGCAGAAATTGTTTGTGTGCAGATGCTTGGCTTTCTTAAAAACATAAATAATTTTCTTGGTGGCATATTTATTCACCATATTAATATTAGTCTACTAGAGGTAATTATTTTTTAAACTAGAGTACTCTAGGCTAATAGAACAGAAGTATTGCTGTTGGCATGCTAAATATTTTCAATTAATTAATATGTTCTGTAACTTAATATATTAGTAAATTCCAATTAGTTATTTATTAAGTTAATTTCTTTTATCGCTTTTTCTGTCATTGATGTTTTTTTTTCTGATTCACAAATTTAGAGTATTAGAATTTAGACAGACCAGACACTGAACTTTTACAGCAATTCCTGTGGTGTCTCTATAGTAAACCCTAGCAAGTTGGGATTTTCCTCTCGTATAGAGATCTACACTTGTAAATTCAGGTACAGGATATGGCCTTCAGAAGACAACACACTGAAATTAGATGTCTCGTGATATAGGAGAATACTCTACAAGTAAGCAACTGGTGCTAAGCATAGCTCAGATTCAGAACGCGATCAATCTAGCAAGAGGGTAATAAGATGTACATTTCAGTTTAAGTCTTCTGTGAGGTCAACAGATTCTTGTGCTGCAATGCGATTCCTCCAGAGTGCCTGTAATTTCATGGCAGCAGACTTCTGTATTGTGCAAATAAGCAGATAATCTGTTTTCTGACATTCTATATTGTGATAATCAGTAGATAGCCCATATCTTGAAAATCCTGTGTCTTGACTGCAGCACAAAGGAAGGAGGATGTGAATGGGTCACCATTCCTCAGAGTTTTTAGCTCTGGAGCAACAGAACTCATGTAGGCCTGTGTATAAATAAAGACAGAGTACTGAAGCAAGGAGGAAGGCACCACGTTAGCTGACTCTCTGCCTACAGGAGCCATGCACTGCTGAAAGGCTAGATTGCCTTTCACCTTAGCACCAGCATCTTTGCAGCATATATTTCATAAGACAAATCACATGTGGCAGGCACAGCCACAGATGGCATTGTTCTTCTGAGGTCTAAGAATGTATTTCCTTAGTTTGTGCAAAGTACAAATATCTGTGAGGAGCTTATAATTCATCTATTCTAAGTTAGTATTTGTTTCTTCTTTTAAATGGAAGTGAATATGGTTTAATAATGGTTGTCTTATATTGGGTATGATGGATTTAATTTTCAGGGTAAAATAAAGTTCATACATCATAAAAGACTACTGATACAGCACTTTAGACTCATTATCCTGCCTAAAGGAGATTTTAATTTTATTTTTTGTCATCAGGTTCTATTAGGTTAGGTTAGATCTCCCAAACCAACTATCTTCTTTCATGAGGAAGACTGTTTCAGACACAAAATTTGACCTGAATGATCTTAAATGTGTTGTTAAATTTTAGAGTAATGAAATGAGATCTTAATGGGGAACCTGTTACTCATGCTGTTATACTGCATTCTGTTACATCAAGTCTAGAGTAAAAAATTAGAATCAGACATTGGCTGGTATACATAGGCATTGAGTCAAGTGATATTGTGCCAGTTTATATCCATTGAAGTTTTGGCTCAGATTGTCTGGGACCCTGGAAAATACCTTAGCACAATTTAGAAGCAAATGTCTCTTCCAAAGAAATGTATCAAACAAGCCAATTCTGGAATATCTGGTATATCTAATAAATCTGGTATATCTGATAAATCTAAATCTGTTTGAACCTTTTCCAGAAATAGTAAAAAGGAATGGGCATACAGACTTGTATCTGCACGTTAGCTTTATGTTGAAATACAAGGCTGCAGGAATGTAGCTAGAAAGTATTTTACAGCTTTTAACTAAGAGATATTTAGATTTAGCCAAATATATGATGTTTGAACACAAGATTTATTTAAAACTAAGATGACTTTCTCAGAAGATAATGCAGTTAGTGAATGTTTGTTAAGAGTTTTTCCTTACCTAAGAATTTACATACACTGTTCCCAATGCTGACATGGTTTGTAGTTATTATCATTTATTTTAAAACATAGTTCAGTCTTTTAAAATATTTGAGGCGTATTACAAGCAGGTTCCTTGGTCTCATCAAATCTATATTGTGCAATTATACCCAAGTCTTTTTACACAATAATGTAGATTTATTATTAAGAGTGATTAACTAAATATTCAGGATAATAATAATAATAATAATAATAATAATAATAATAATAAAACACAGCTAAAGTAAATCAATACAAACATTTATTTCCCTCCCTTTAATATTTGATATAATTCTGAAAGGTTATAAATAATGATTTTAATGCGTTTAAGACAACCTGCTGTTGTCTTATTTTCATTTCATCATCTGATTTAGTATTTTATAATAACTACCAGGTCAAGCACCTTCCATTGTTAAAGGTGACCACAGAAACTTGAG
The DNA here is from genome assembly GCF_964035555.1 of Netta rufina. Taxonomy (NCBI): domain Eukaryota; kingdom Metazoa; phylum Chordata; class Aves; order Anseriformes; family Anatidae; genus Netta; species Netta rufina. The sequence continues at coordinate 759,009 of NC_140138.1, forward strand.
GAAGAAGAAAAAACAGTGACTAATTGGCTAGAATGACATACAGTTTTTCAGGAAACCACTCTTGTCTGTTCATTTACAGTTCGTGTATATCTCCCACAGTAATCAGCCATATTTGTATCTTGTCCATACAATGATACTTTGAAGTGTTTTAGAAACTGCAACATCATAGGCCTGACTGCACAGCTAACTTGACGAGAGCTTTGCTTCAGAAATGAGAGCAGCTCAAAATAAAGATCTGGGACATGTGGAACATGTCATACTACCTTTGAGAAATTACTTCTTCCATTCACAGATTACTGCAGAAGTGATCTACTGAGGCACCTCACTGACCCTTCACTTAAAAGAGAGGGCCAGCAGTATTTCTCTGGGATGACCCATCTCATGAATGTGCCCCAGTTCTGAAGCAGCTTGTTTCAGAATGCCTTACAGGCAGGTCTGTTTATCTGGATCTCTCTTGGCATGTGTTAGAAGTTCAGAACTTGTTCTGAAGTAACACTCAGAAGTGGTGCACCGGGAGTACTGCACTGCCAGTTCATCCAAATGAGCTCTGGTGTTCATCTCCGCTTGACCATATAATGTACCTAGTCTGCTCTTTGTATAATGCGTTCTAGCACTGATAGTAATTATATAGTTAGAATTCTCTTCTGAAGTTTTAACAAAATTTGAGTATGAATTAAGAAATCTCCAAAAATTTCACAAAATTAAGGGGATAGACAATAAATCTTGCAAGGTAATAAAGTTTTGTTGGAAAGGTGCTATTTAGTTGTGCTTGTAGCTTTACACTCTTTGTACAAACCCAAAGACAATTTGGTCCTCTAGACTTAAAGCTGAATTTTTCCATATGGACCTTATTTTAGTAATAAAAGACATCTGTGTTATTAATTCATGCTTTGATAGCCATGTATTACATCCTGGAATTAGAACTCAGTATTTATTACTGTAGTAATAAGGGTCTAAGATACAGGAACATGGCAGCAAAGAGAGAGATCTTCCCAAATCAATGCTAAAAAAGTAATACCAGAATCATTCTCTAATGGACTATGTGCTGGTTCAGTATGCAGTTTTTATCATTAAAAAGAGCAGTCTTTTGTAACTTGAAGATAAAGATTTTAATGAGAATTTTTGTGAATGTGTTACTTTCCTGTTAAAATACTTGGAATGCTTTGTTAATCCTAGTAAAGCAGCAAATGGAATGTAAAGATGAATGGAATTGAAATAATACAGCCTTGCTCTGTGGAGAACAGTACTACAGAACTGAATGATATGTTCTCTACAGAAAAGTAGAAACTACACAAACTACTGAAAAGAAGTTCTAGAGAGCGCAACTAATTTAAGCCTTATTGAAGGAACAAATTTTAAAAATTTAGCAAATCCTTATTAAACAATTTTTGATAATACAAGTGTACCTCATCTATACTCCAAAGCTGGAATACCCATTTCTACTTGACTTGCACATGTTGACAACCATGTTGATTGTTCTTACCCACAGTATAAATTAATAAGTGATTAAAATAATGAACAAACAGTTCAGTATACAGGTAACGGATTGTAGCTGGTGCTGTCCCACTGCAATAAGTGATTATTTAAGGAGTTAAGACCTATTATATCTATATCTGCCAATGGTTTTAGTAGTTACAAGGGAAATCCCCCTTCCTATAAAATCTATCTTTTCATGGCCATAGTATGACTTAACATTATAATCTCCCTAAAGATGGCAGTTTGGATTTATAGAATAAATTCAGATTCAGGGTAGAGTCTTTCAGAACTCAGCACTTTCTTTTCAAGTCCTGCCTAACTGAACTGCTTACTATATGAAAGGATGTATAGCTCTTCAGCAACTATACACTTATCTTCCCTGATAACATGGTAATCCTACGTGATATTGTCCATCATGGTGCCTAAGTTTTAGATGCCCAAAGTAAGGACATGATAATTCTCCTTAATGTGGCTACATTCCATATTATTCTTAATTAAAGATCAGAAAAAATACTGAAAGGACTACTCTAATACTGTCTGATTGTGGCTGCCTATTCTATTTATGGCACCACTTTATGAACAGCCCAAAAGTATTTGTGCAACCTACAGATACTCTGAATGAAAATATCAAATTAAGCATGAATACAGAAAAAAACATGCATTTATAAAACAAAATATTTCAATATATAAGCGCATTCTTAATTGTACTAAACAATAGTCTAGTATGATGTAAGAAAAAATAAAGCAACTAGACATTTGGTACATAAAGAACCAACATAAAAAATACAGTTGCAAATGATGAACCACAGATTTGCTTAGTAATTTTCTACTTAAATTTTCTACTTAAAGAATATTACTGGTAGTGGTATTTTTATGTCATTATAGTTATACTGATATAACTTTCTAGAGTGAAAGAGTGTGCATGAAACATTATGGTGGAGTAAGTCTTGGAGTATAAGTTTAGAATCAAATTATTGAACTTCCTTATTAAGAGAAGCTCTACTGAAAATCAAAGAATGCAGCAACAGGTCTTTGTCACTTGACATCTCCACGAGGTACAGATCCCTTCTGAAATCTCAAATTTGATGCGAACAACAATAAGTTTAGCATGTCTTCAAACAACTACATTTATAGGAGATGATTTTTTTTTAATGATACATAGCAAAATGCTGGATCTGAACATCACTGAAACATGTAGTATCCCAGCTGTGTGACCTGAACCATTCTTCTAAGTCTCCATTTCTGTATTTTACCTTAAAACCACTTATATAAATGGTGAGTGCCACATAGAAGGATGTGAAATACCCAAAAAGAAATCTCATTCTACGGAAAAGCATCTTCATAGATTTTGCTTTTAAATCAACTGGAAATGCAGACCACATTCCCTTTAACATATTTAGTATGCCTGAGCTGATTTATGGTTTCACTTCAACACAGTGAAAAGCTAGTGCTAATGACAGGAAATAATATGAAACTCCAGAGATTTGGTCCAAGATTCATATGGAAACTGGAGTATTAATAACTACAAGGTGTGAGAAACCAGTGCAGAAACGAAGGATGCTAACCTTCGGGAGGTTCAGAAGGATCCATGCTAACCTTTTAATACAACATTTTTTTACCAAAACTAAAAGATTTTGCTGTACTCATAAGGCAAAAGTCCCAAATTCTAGAGGTAATGCAAATGCGAGGAACAAGCAAGGTCCCCACTCTAAGTGCTAGTGATTAAACATTGGAGACTATAAATAAAAATGGTGCTGGCTGTCCCAGAGGAGGTTCTCTCTGAAACATTTAGGCTTTGTTAGATTAACACATTCTTTAATAAACAAAAATGATGATCTTCCAGATAAAACTCGTAAGTCCTTCATAGTCATTCTTTAGGAATACTCTTGTTGTTTTAGGCACAGAGAGCATAATGAATTGACCTTAAGCTGCACATTTAATTCATCATCTCAAATAAGTTCCTTTGCTGCATCAGGAGTTGCCTAATCAGCATGTATTCTGCAACAGGGGAAATTATAGTACAGCCCCTTGCACAGGTCAGTGGCTGGGTTGGCAGTGGGAACATTATACAAAAATGAGTGTGTTAAGGCAACGTGGGGAACTTGCCTTATAAAAGATGTTGCTAGATAACTGGAAAATTATTTTTACACTATTCCAGTCCTTAGGACTGAATAAAGAGATACTCTGACAGTACAGAAGTATCTGGAGACATTCTGGGGACACATCCCAGGTACTTGCTTTGAGCTGCGGCACATGATGAAATGGCCAGCTTAGTCAAGAAACCATCTAGGACAACTATAATTTCTCCTTAAAGCTTGCATTCTAGGGTAATACTTATAGTCATTATTTCACATTATGCACAACAACATACTCAATGTTTCAGTCATACAAGTAAATATTTTCACTGAATATGTACGCTCTTCATACATGCCTATTAAAAATATAACTCTTACTCCCAACCCCAAGTGTGGATTTTCCTCTGTAGCATAAGGTATGTCCTTAGCGACTGCTATAGAGAGAATAATGTAAAAAACACACTTTGAGTCTAGCCACTTTAAACACTAATCTAAATTAATCACTAAAGCTAGTGGCAGAAAACTACTAAGTTACAGTTTACTACTGTTTGGCATTTAAAAAGGGTCTTTTAATACTGAAGTTATCTGCCAAACCTTCACCAACTTGATTAAAATACAATAACCAATTATTCATAAAATTAAATACTTACACAATTCTATCAACACTTCATATGTTTTTTGGAAAAAATATGGTATGAAATCTGAAGAATTTACTGGAGAAGTTTCTTTTTTTGTGTTGAAGGTCCACATGGACTGCAGCACACTTACTGATGGAGCAGGGTCTTTTCTATCCCCACCAACAGCAGGAGACAAAATATGGACAGGTAGCTAACATCTGCATTCACTAAAGCTTCTGCCTGAAGAATGTGGAGATGACTGCCAAATGAGATTTTTACTCCACTTGGCATTAGACTTTTGACCTGCTTTGCAACATTGTATATTTTAATCTAGGCAGAATCTGTCATTAGGCCAGCAGGATCTGTCCTGAAGAACAATGGTCCAGTTAAAATATATAGGAGATGCCTGCATAGTGCCTCTCTGCATTAGATTTGGCTAGTACTATTAATCCTCCTATGTCATAAATACCATAGGAGAGATAATAAAAAAAACACAGCATGGACACCATCAATCATGTCTAAATAAATACTAATACAATCATAAATACTGCAGCAATCTCTCTTACTTTTTAAAGAAAATTGACATGGCAACACTTTTCTGGAGAGATGGTTTGCATTTATTTCACCACAAAAAATATTCGTACTCTGGAAATGATAGTCTTCTAAACAACCCCAGGATTTTAAGTATTGTTGTATCTGCGTTAGCTCTTAGTGAAGTAGCTATGGATGTGTTAGTTGTGTTTCTGTTCTCTGTTCTGCTTGTGGGAGGGCTTGATTTAGCTAGCAGTGCAGTTTGCTCCAAGCTGAAAAAATGATCTTAAAAATTCAGTTCAGCATTATGTCACAGCTATGTAAACCTGGATTAGGTTAATATCTAAAGAATGACCTATAGTTGGAAAACAAAACAAAATAAATAAAAATCAAACAAATGTATCTCTTACTTAAAATACACTCCAATGAAATTTTCAAATAAACTACTTCTGTGCTGACAGAATAGCCCAATTTATATTGAGACAAAGATTTTGCAAACTGTTACTCTCAGATACAGGCTAGCAGCTCGCTACCTGCAGAGCACTGTGGAACACCACTCTTTTTGAGGAATTTAAGGGCACTGGTGGAATTTACAGTGTCCATGCATACAGCACATTCCTAAAAAGTTGATAAAGACCAAGATTCAGTTACATGAAGATTTTAAATATTGCCAAAGTAAACACCGCAAGGTAGAAACTCACCAAAATACAACAGTGTTTTTAAAATAATCTCTGTATTATAGATATTTATAAAACTATGTTCTGCAGTCTATTTCCTATTATGAAGAAATCCCTTATAATTTTGAGTTTGGGATAGCAGCAAAAAGGGGGCTGGGAATAAAGTGACATAAGATAACTATTCTAAAATATAACTTCTAGTGTGTTATGCCAATAGATCTCATATGTTCTTACAAATGTTTTTGAAAAATATTGTTTGTAAAAGCACAAAGCAACTTTCCCAAAACCTCTTGTCCCCATTCGCTCTGAGATCTTTACTCTCTTTTACTCTGGAGTATAAGATGAGCCATTTTCTTGTGCTTTGGTAGTTTCCAGTTGCAGCTAATGTCAGTAACAAGTTGTGAATTGTCAATATATTTGAAAATACATTTCTAAGAGTGAGGTGTGCAAAATTAAAAGACAGAAATATTATTGGAAAATATGGTTTGTATTGACAGTATGTAGATAACTGAAAACACATATGGGTATATTACAGTAATGTATGCTGAATCTTGCACCTTTAGATATTAAGTATTGAACCTGAATGCTAAAAGAACATATTAATGTTCTTATTTATTTACTTACCTACATGTACATATTTAAGTACCTGTAGGTAAGTAAATATTCTTAAATATTATATTATGCCTTCTTTCTTTTGGAAAGAAAACCAGTTTTCCTTACTGGAGGAACTTCACCACTGATAAACTTAATTTCTCCTTGAAGTTATATACAAAAGTTGTAAACTTTACTGCATTTTTATAGAGTAAGTTCTTGTCAATCTTCCAAAGTTTGTCCTCCAGTCAGTCTTTAGCTGTGAGAATTTTTGCATGCAGATGATCCAGGTCACAGCCAAAATATTTTATTTATTTCAAATAAAACCCACTAAACTGTTTTCCCATTTCAGATAATAGAATTCTGTGAATAATATTATTGCTTTGTACTGTACATCTAGTATTTAAAATAGCTTAATCTTATCTAGCTCTATTCCTAATTTGTAAATCTATGTTCGTTGGTTTCCATATCCATGGGTGGTGTTCACTACAGAGTCAAAATCTCACCATAAGTACAGAGATGGCTTTGGATTGCTTTCCAAAATCTGAGTCCTACATTTGTATAACATTGTAGAAGTAGTTTTCATTTACAGTATATGAATGTATTATCCTTCCCTCTGCTTCAAGACCATGCTTCATATTCTGCAAGCAGACTTGTAAACTGCAGTGAACACAATGAAATTGATGGGATTCGATACAGGAATCAGACACCATCTGAATACAGTACCTCGCAAGGCTGAGGTTTCTTTTTGCTCAGCAGAAAATAAATATATTTTGCTAGTGTTTCACAATGTTTTGGGATTAAAATATCTAATTTTTGTCATAATCCTAGTTTCCCTTATTGCTTTTTTATGTATAAAATATTCTAGAATGAGGCTAAGCTATATTGAAAATTGAAATAATTTATGTCCATACAAATGTCAGTATTATGTATGTGAGTTTTACATATCCACATTGGGTATAACTTTGATAAGAAAAAGAAATGTGTATCAATTTTTTTTTTATAATAAAAACTGTATAGATTTTTGAAAGAACACTTAAACTTCACAAATGTTATAGGGCCCACTTGTCTCTGCGGCATGTCCTCTCTTAATTTCAGGAACAAATGTTAATAAATAAGTCTTCTTTAGCTAATAATACCAAGGATATAACTGACAACATGAAGACAATTGCCTTTTTTCCTAAAAGAACCCCTGTTTTCCTCACATTTAATACAATGGTATTATTCCTAGCATGAAGAAATCAGCAATGGACCAAAATATGAATACAGGCTACAAATATAAGAGTATTTCCATCAATTAACAGATCTAAGATTGAACCTAAAAATGCTTTTTGTTTTCTTACAACTGTCGCTCTTACAGTCTATCATATTTACACATTTTTCCTGTATACCCAGTGAAATTTCCTTGCTGTTCTTAACTTCAGCTATTTCTTTACATTTTATAGCATAGGTAGGTAAAACACTCATTTCCTCCAGAAAACAGTAAGAAAGTGTTAGGAATCAGCAGAGATGCATTTTCTTTATGTGTCTCTCACCACAATTTAACTGCACTAACACATCATAGACTTTTCCAAAGCAAACAGAAAGCATTAGGCACTCTCAAAGAGTAGGTGACTGAATAGATTCTGGTGTATGGGCTCAAATCTTTTACCATATATGGCATAAAGAAAAAAATGGTTACCAAACTGGCACATGCTGGTCCCCACCTGAAAATACTGCATAGTCTGTAGTACCTCAGTAATCTTTTTTCTTCCGTGCTAAATGAATGCCATGACTAGTTCTGCAAGCCAGCCCGCAAACACTGGTAGGGCTGGACAAGGGAGCAACCCGCTGCCTGCTTGCACATTGTTAAGCTCTTCATATTCTCAATCATGCTTCTATGTCAAGCACATGAGAAAACTAACTTTAACCTGGTATAAGAATGAAGTAAAAGTAGCAAAAGTGAAATTGCAAATAATGAATGCTTTTTAGTGTAACATTTTAAGTGTCTTTTCCTATATATCACAATAGCAACTAACAAAAGGTGGACCGAAAGCAACAACATTAGGCAGCTATAGATGGGAAGCTGTCAATGATAAATATTAATTGAGAATGAGAATCAGGGTAGTCATAATTACAAGTTCAGTTGGAGAACACACATTAAAATTTTTAATTTGAAATTTTAAAAAATGTACTTTTTAATGTACATTAAAGAACAAGATTCCAAGATCTACCAAGTTTCAATTTATACATGAAGTGATCATTGACATATGATCACATAGAAAGAAGGACATAGAAAGAACATAGAAAGAAGAACAAGTTTAACAACAGGAACACTCATGTTAAACTTGTAATTTAAATTGTTATATTCCAGGCAACATTTAGCTAAAAACATTTTACAGGTTTGGGTTTTGGGTTCTCGTTTTTACAATATCCTATCATAGGATATAGAAGGCTGTATAGAGGTAGTACGATAATAGGCCTTTTATGTTTATATATAAAAGATTTTTTTTCCATTTGTAAAATGTAGTAGTTAATACTTGGCAAATCCGATAACAAAACTCTGGATATGTCCAAGATACAAATGGGAGCTATGCAGTTTAGTCATCATGATATCATCATGACATCCAGTAGTAGTTTGGGATCTAATCGTCCTTTCTGCTTTTAGAAGTCTTCCGTGTGAAAATGTAAAAATAATGAATAAAAGTATTCATTGCAAACGCAGAAGAGCAATAAATCTTTTGTTATTCTACACACTCACTCACACTTTTGTGTGTGTGAGTGTGTGTGGTTATAAGGACAAGAAATGAGAATTTCTTATGGAAGAAATGCTTATAAATGCCTGCTTATAAAGGTAGCAATATTTGTAAAACCAACTAAAGAACAGCTCTGCTGGGCAAAGACTGCTATATGCTGTTTCCACTTAAAACAGTAATCTTATAACTTCAGATTTGTATTGCAGAAACCTATTGCTGTCCTGACAAAGCATTTTTCCATCATTCTTTCACTAAGGGGGCAAGAGGAAAGGCAAGGACGTGTATCTGAAGGTCTGCTTCCACTTCTTGCCAAAGGCTGATGCACTGATGAGATTTAAGAAAAATGCTGAAAGATTTAGACTGCAATTCTGAAACAGTTTGAAGTATTTTTGTATAGAAATTGACTTTCTTAATGCAATCTGTCTACTTTTTCTCCAAACAACACAAAAGAGAATTAAAATTTAAATGCATCAATATGTTTTATGAAAGATTATAAATTACTCTGTCATTCAAGCAGTTTCTAGCAGCAGTGATGGAATTTGCTTTATGCACTTCAGCAGTGTATACACCTTCATTGTATAATTTGTTTTATTCCCACTGCAACTCAACAGCATTGCAAAGGCGGGTATGAATAAACATGAATTTGAGATGTTGCAACTGAGCACAGGAGTGTAATGATGGTAATTTTTCCCTACAGATCAACTTCTCTCAAGAAACTTTAAATGCACCATTTCCTCAACAGAACTCTAATCAAACCACTGTTAGTATGTTATTAAAATGACTACTGTCCCTTACAGCACCATCCCCTCATAACTGATTTTTGCAATACATAAGCCAGTACAAAAGACTGCCCATAAAGGAGTTGGCTGTTACCCACCTGTGCAGTTCCTACCAAATTTGCCACTGAAATTTCTCACAGTACATGCCAGGTATTTTTGCATTGTGAATGCTAAGGAATTGGACTGCAGTTTTTAAAGAAATCAACAGGATCATCAGATTTATACAACAATTACATTTTTGCTTGCTAACGCTCATCTTTCTTCAAAGTCAATGAAGGCAATATAAGACTGAAGTCACACTGAACCAATAATGCTTTATTTTTCTTATGCTTGTGAATGTAGGTTCCCATCAAAAAATGATGATAGGTAGAGTTTTGTTCATTTTTCTTATTAACCTGTTAAATACAAGAAGATATCCTAAAATAAGGATAAAGAGAGAAGGATAGAGGTGGCAAGGCACGTGAACGTATATCTAAATATAAGCAGGGTTGTTTATATCAGTGAGCTCTGCAGAAGGATAAGTATGTGTTAATGTGACTTTGTTAGTCAGGGAGTTAGTTTGCAGTGCTCCTGTGCATTGTATCCTTTATTGCTCATATTTCAAAGGCTTTTTATGCAACATCCTAAACAAATAAATGAAAAGCTAAATTATTATCTAAGTTGTAGAACAGGAGAGACTGAAATGCTGAAGGTGACTGACTCTGTCAAGTCAATGGTTATTATTAGAAATGGATTAGATTTCATGTCATCACTCCAAATCTTGCACCCAGTCTTGCAGTGACTACCTAACATACTGTAATACATGTTCATGTGTTCATTTTTAAGTGATTAATACCCAGCAAAAAGCGATTTCCTGAATATCAAGTGACTGACTGGAAATCTCCTCATAATAGCTCAGACACTGAAGATGAAAGACCTATCATTTCACATTACAGTTCTCCTTTTTGCTGTTTCTCAGATATTCTCTGATTCATCTCTCTGGAATATTTCCTATACTGCAGTTTACATTTCTATCATGACATTCACAATTTGCCAAAACAGCAATTCCCCTTACACTGTCTGAGTATTGCTGGCTCTTAAATCAAATGTATACTGTCTGCTTCCATCCCTGCTCTCTGTCTCAATTATTATTTTTGTGAAGATAAGAAAATCACATTTTTACCACTGGAGACCCAGGCTGCTTAGGTCACAAGATTCTCTTGGCTTAATTCTTGAGTATGAATCATGAACTTTCCCTAATAAGTACTGGCATTCTTCAGATGATCAAGCTAGCTTACTAAGGCTTCCAGAGCTTTCCACATTAATTATCACCATGTTTAAAGTATCAAAAGCAGTAGCTGATTAAGAATTATTAAGAATATAAACTGTTTATTCTTACTGTTCCTTTATTTTCTCTCTTTCTCACTCTTATGTGGGTTGATGCTGTAAATGACAATAATACAGCTCATTTACTGGAAAAAAAAATAAGAAAAGAGGATGAAAAAGACAAATCAGAGTGAAAAATATCCATGTGAAATACTGGAAACAAAATCAGTTACTTTCTACACTGGATGGCTCAAAAATAAGCTATAAATGCCCACATAACTCCAGTTCAGAAAAAGCTTTTTTCTCACATTTAATATCAGAAAAATTTGATGTAGCCAGACTGAGTAGTAAGCCTCTACTCTGCAAAGGATTTACAGTCCCTGCAGATCATACACCATTGAGACGTCATAGCAAATGCCATGTAATTAAATGTTCTGTGAAGAAATAAATAAACAAATAAATAAAAGAATTATTTCTTAAGATGTGAAGGTGGAAACAGAATATTCACTCTAGATTAAGAATACAAAAAATTGCTGATATGAGCCTGAACACCAATAAGCACTTACATCTGGAAACATGAAGATCCTGGGCTATTAAGAAAAGGTTTCATATTCATGCACCAAATTTAGATGTTAAATTTAGTAAAAGTAGAACAAATCTGAACCTATTCAGTTTAGCTACAAATGACATTTTTGTAACTTTTACCAGGATTAGCACATCTAAATAAAGATGGACGCACCCATAGTCAAAATCCCTTGGAAACTTTTCTGAAGGCAACAAATATTTATATAATAGCAGTGATTAATCCTGAAAATAAAAGCAGAAAGCCCTGCAAAGAAATCAGAAGTGAGTCAAAATGACATGTAGTTACTCTTAAATTTATCATCAGAAGTGAGTTAAAATGACTAGTGGTTACTCTTGTATTTATGGTTCTGCAAATCATAGTATAAGAATGCAGCCAGGAGGAAGAGAAGAAGCAAAACAAACAGAGCAAATCCAAGAGATTTTTAATATTATTTCCAAAGCGGGCAAATTTTTGAAGAATATTACTGAAAATGTCCAGATTAAATACAAAATGCTTTCCTGACTGCTCCAAAGAAATAGTTCCCAAAAAGACCTAAAAACAGTGACGTAACATGCTTCTGAGAAGTACAAAAATCCTTTGAAAACAAATTTAGATCCTATATTGAGATATTTACAATTTTTTTCTACTTTTGCAGGCTGGATGTAATAGAAACCTGTTTTCAGTGAGCGAACACCATTGTATTTAGACTAGTGTACACAACAACTAATTTCTAATATTTGTAGCAATAGCTAACTCCTAAAAACATTTGCATTCCAAGCAGTTAAGAATGTTAAAGAAAGCCAGAAAACAATTTAATATTTGCCTTAAAATCAGTACCAACATAGTTTTCCTGTTTTTTGCTGTTTTAAAAAGATGTTAGATCACAGTAGTACTTTTCCCAAAGAATGCATTCTTCACAGCAACAACATATTCTGCGGAAGGCCGCTCACTGAAGTTTGTAGGAGCTAGTTTCATTTGAATACCACTATGAAACATGGGTGTGGGCAGAAAAAAAAATCAATGTGAAATGAAATATTTTCGAATGAAAACCCTCTTGTTTTACAAAAGTTACGCAGATCTGGTATGGATGGGTGGAGATCTGTGTCATCCATCTCTTTAAAAAAAAAGAAAAAGAGAAAGATTTCATACAGCAGTAGGCTTACTTAGCTTAGTCAAATGTTATTTGATTCATTACAGAAAAGTTTAAGGCATTTAAATAAGAGCTAGACATAGCTAAGCAACACTTTTGGTGAAAAATATCATAAAGTTTTACAGACAACTTATAATGTCATGCAAAATTTAAACAAAAAATTTAGGCTATTGCTGTGATAGCTATTTAGAGGTTAAAGTTTTCCAGAAGCTATTCTACCCAGCTGTTAACTCTTTTTGTCCAATTAACTCTCAAAATACTTTGCCCTATTTTTAAAGAAGTGTACAGGTGTGGAGAAAGCCTGTTTTACAATTCTGTCCTGGTTTCAGTTAGGACAAAGTTAATTTTCCTCCTAGCAGCTGGTAGGGTGCTATGTTTTCGATTAGGATGAGAAGAGTGCTGATAACATGCTGATGTTTTAATTGTTGCAGAGCAGTGCTTACACCAAGCCAAGGACTTTTCAGCTTCTTGCTCTGTCCTGCCAGCGGGCAGGCAGGGGGTACAGCAAGAGCTGGGAGGGGACAGACCCAGGACAGGTGACCCAAAGTGGCCAAAGGGGTATTCCATACCATCTGGCATCATGCTAAACAATATAGAGGGGTGGCTAGCTGGGGGGGGGGCTGTGATTGGCTGCTTGGGGTTAGGCTGGGCATCAGTCAGCAGGTGGTGAGCAATTGCATTGTGCATCACTTGTTTCGTACACATCATTATTCTTAGTACTATTATCATCATTATTGTTATTATTATTATTATTATTTTCCTGTCTTAATAAACTGTCTTTATCTCAACTCACAGGCTTCACTTTCCCGTTTCTCTCCCCCATCCCAGAGAGGGAGGGGGGGAGGGTGAGCGAATGGCTGTGTGGTGTTTAGCTGCTGGCTGGGATAAACCACAATAAAATCATATTAAAAAATAAAATAAAATCTATAATTTTGCATTCACAAGACACAGCATAATATCTTAACCCATTAAAGTGACCCTAGGTTCTGATTCGCAGAGCTTGAAATGGGACTTTCAATCTTTAACTTCATCAGTGAGGCAAAATTACATCCTAAGGGAAAAGGCTTAGAAAGACTTGTCTCATTTGGACACTCCTTCCAATCCTATACTAGAACTGTAGAATGAGAAGATGTTTCCAGACACAGTAATGTACCTAATGTGAATTTGTAATGGGAGCCATATCCAGTTACTCTTGCACAATGGCATAAGCAAGTGGAAAAGATGAAGGAAAGAAACTACTACAGCTTCCATATGGCTGTATGAACATAAAAATAATAGTGTACCTGAGTGAAAATACCTTTTATTTATGAAAAGCAAGTTACTGATAAAGCCCTTTTCATATAGCACTAAAAACAAAGATAAGAAGAGAGCAAAAGTGAAGCAATTTTGACTGCTATTCAGGTATAAAAATCATTTTCATAAAAATTCTATCCATTTTTATTACTCATTTTATTCTTTATGACTCATTCTTGCTCAGATAGCTCCATCATGAATCCAGTGCAGATTATGAATTCATTCTTCATTATATTATAAAAGACTAGAAATCTGAATTGTAAAATTTTGAAACTTACACTCTTGTGTTAAGTGAAGATACATATCATGGCTTATATGATCTTTCTCTTCATTCAGCAGTCATTTCTGTTGTTTGGTCACTTTGTTTAGTCTCTTAGAGGAACAAGTGAAGGGGAATAATCCTCCTCTGAAAAATAATGCTCTTAACATATCTGTTTGCCAATAATAAATTCAGCTTAGTATATGCAGTGATCTATAGAAAAGAACTTTATGGATTGGGCAAAGGCAACAGCAAAGAAACACCAGGATCAGTCTCAAGTACCAGTAGCAGGTGTTCTGTGTCTCTTTACTCTAAGGTTTTTGTCTTGCCTGATATCCTTGTAGCATTACATTGTATAGCTAACTCATTTTTTTCTTATGCCAATAATACATTGTAATATATAAGTTCATCAGTGGTGATTATGGAAGTTTAATACTTAACACTTACCCCTTTAAATTGTTTCCTCTCCTTCTGAGCTGTTGTTCATTCACCAACCTTATTTATTATTGGATAATATATGCCTATACACAGAATTCTTAGCAAATCCACCACTTTACAAATTCAAAAAGCAACTGAGTTAATTCCTTCTTTCTTCATAACAAAGAATGCAGCATGTTATTTTTATGTACCATTAGGAAAAAAAAAATGATAGAGGAAATGAACCAGGGGAACAGAAAAACAAAATAAGAAATATAATCCAAGCTTCTAATGCAGAGATGTAATGCCAAGAAACTGCTCCAGAGAAACTGCCAGCTTTTCTACCTTTTGCCAAGAAAATATTGCTGTGTTCATTGATCCTGTAATTAAACTGAGTATGTTCTGAAACAACTCTTTCTGAATTGTGCCATCTTCTGTGAAGGGGGAGGGACCTTCATTCTTATAATACACCAATAAACAGATGGTTTTGCTCAGAAAAGTAGATAGAAGGGCAAGCTTGGTTTAATCATGTACATGCATCCTTTAAAGAAAAACAAACAAACAAAAACCACACAATTGGAAAGAGAAATCTTGTTGCCTACAGACTGTGGGTGGGAAGCACAGGGCTATAATTTGCTATTTGCATCCCTGAAATGACTAATGCAAAAAGTCTTAATGGTTGTTTTTAAATACCTTATACTATAATATCAGACTGCACTCTTGCTGACTCTGGTTGTTTTCTTTAACAAAATTTAAAACAATCCCTTAATTCTAGTGTTTTGTAATATTTTCTTGCTAGGATTTTTAATTTGTTATTACAATTACCCATGCTAGTCAAGATATTTGCATTAGTTGTACACCAATAAAACATCAGCTCTGTATTTCTCCTCCCACGTTTTATCTTGTTCAACCCTCAGTCACCAAGATTTAGGATGGGCTGACTATTTAATTCACTTCTACTATAGTCCTTTGGCATTTTCTTGTAAAGCTTTATTTTACTTAAGATTGCTTTTCTCCATTCCCCACAATTTTTGCATTTCATAGGTTAATGAAGCAGTGGCTTTACTTCTTTAACTCATTTTGTTGTGGCTGGCTGTGCTAGGCAGACAGTGGCCCTCTCAGACTTGAGGCCTAATAGTCCTTAGGATATCATGAAAAGTCTGGATCACCTCCTTAAAGTGCAAGAGAGCCCTTGTTTCCAAGACAGTTTCCAATTTTTAGCAGAGGGAATTTGGAATCCCCATGGAGGACACCTAAGCTTCCCTTTTACTCTCAATAGTTCCCTTCTGCACCCATCCAAAATTCCTTCCTATCAAACCAATCAAAGTAGAAACATCACTGTCAAGTTTTACAGTCTCTCTGATCTCCATTCAACTCATCCTGGTGAGCTCAGAGCCCACCAAATTCAATCTACACCATATTCACCAACTGCCCTCGCTCTTCTGTAGCAAGTTATGGGGCTCATCAGCACTGGGAGCCCCAGCCAGCTGGTTGCCTCCACTGCCCAGCTGCAGCACAAATATCCAGAGAATGAAGGAATACAAACTAAAAATTGTATTTTTTTTTCTTCACTGCTGCATCATGTAGCATGGGTTTTGTAGCATTATATTGAGCCAAACACCAAGAAACCTTCTCTTTAGCACATTATTGAGATGTCATTAGCACTCTTGTTTTGCATTTTGCTTTGCTTTCAGCCAAGTGCAAACACTTAAAAAAAAAAAACAAAACAAACAAACAAAAAAAAACAGGTGCCTTTTAATAATCTGTATATGCAATGGTATGATGAGTGCACTGTTTATTAATGATTCCAGACTTCCACATTTCGTCTGCAAATGGGATTTCATCTACATATTGTTTACATGGAAATTTTTCCAAAGTTAATGCACACAACTTCCATACACATCAGTAATATCCAGAAAGTTTCATAAAAATTAAACGGTGCATTTAAAAATCTGAGCACTTCATTTTACATTTCAAAAGGTGGTTTCCATCACCAGACATTTTACAGTGTCTGACTTGAGCTATGCTGTTTAAACCATGTTGCTATAGACTTTAAGCCATGTTAGTGAACTTTCTTATTAAAGATGCAAAGAGTAAAAACTTCCCTAACAAACAGCATTTTCAGTGCAATTGCTATTTGTGTAGTTGAGGCAGATTTTGTTTTTTACTGTATCTAAATGCTAAAATATTAATCATTTTTTGGTTTAGTCATTAATTTCTTCAATACTAATTGTATTACCTATAATTTAGAAGCCAGATATTTTATTTGGTACAAAGAGGTCTAAAAACAGCAGTAAAATGCCTGCTTGAAGATAAGTTCATTCTCTAACCATTTTGCTGTAATTTGATAAAATTATCCACTTGGACTATTTCTTCAAAGAAGCTGGCTGGGGGGCAGCAAACAGATCCCAGAATATGATATCACTCAAACTCCACTATTTCCAGTTTTACTTCTCAGGAAAATCGAAGTTATTTACCTATTCAAAAAGTACGCTATGTAATTAAGAGTGCAATGCTAAATTAATTTTAGACATGGACACATGATGTCAGAGAGAGAGATCTGGAAAATAAAGATAGCTTCAGAGGAAGAGTAGCGTTAATTGTTGCTGACTATCACCCCAGGGACTGAAGACTGACCATTAGCAAGGAGGCGCTGAGGAGGCCAACTGGGGAGAGTGTGTGCAGGTTTGGTAGACAAAAC
This sequence comes from Netta rufina, assembly GCF_964035555.1. Lineage (NCBI taxonomy): Eukaryota > Metazoa > Chordata > Aves > Anseriformes > Anatidae > Netta > Netta rufina. The sequence goes on from NC_140138.1 coordinate 776,180, forward strand.
ACAAAAAAATAACAGAGATAGCCCCCGTGAGATCAAGTCAGCCTCTCTCACATGCACTAGCTGGTACAAACAAACTTGTGTTCGTGCTGTTTATAAGCAATCCTCACTTCAGGCCCATTAAGGAAAACACAGTCTGTTGAGCACCACACTCCCAGTCATAGCACAAAGAAATCTCACTGACTAAGGGGCTCTGTGATAGTGACCTAACCAAATACAAGTTTTAATTCTTGTATTAGCCAGAAGTTTGTCTGATAGCTGAGAATAGTCAGCTCATAATGCATTTTGCATTCAATCCCTTCACCCTTCTTTTTGGCTGTACCTTGGGGACAGAGAGGAACTTGAGCGGAAATAATGCTGTTGCATTTATTCGGGGCTAAGCTGAGAAACCTTTTTGTGCCAGAAGTATTCTGTAAATGTCAACAGCATCTGCGGCAGAGAGTGTGACCTCCAGCCATGGAGTGGCTCCAAGCTAGGAAAACAGCTACTTCCAGAGAGCACCTCAGCCTTTGAGAAGGCTGAACTCTGAAAAGTTATTTACTCCGAACATAACTTTCTGATGATAATATGAGATCTCAAGATGACTACACCCCAAATTTACATGCCAGTACCTAAAGTTATGTGGGACGCGATGTGGTCTGTGAATCACTAAATGAAGCTGCACATTTTAGCAAAAGAATGAGGAAGTACTATTCAATCTTTCATAGAGATTTTTTTAATCTTTGCACATTAACAAGTCTTGGAGTTGAAGACTCTAGGAGACTTTACTTGTGCTGTTTCCAACATCTTCCTCTTTCATCCCTTCCCATATAGAGCAGCAGCAGCTGTCAGAATGTGTGGGTTTACTGCTGACAGTAAATATCTGCCCATACCTGGCACCCACACTCCACTTCATCTGGAGGTGGTGAGTTGCTTTGGTTTTCTTCTGTTTTGGCTTGTTTAGTTGACAAGTATCAGATCAGTCATTCACCACACAGAAACTCTGCTACTAATCTACCTCCAAAACAAATTCAGAAGCTGAGCCAGGCCACTTTTGTTTTCCTGGCTTGGTGTTGTCCTGTTTTCTGTTGCTGATGAGCGAGTGACTGGTATCAATGGATGTGAATACGCCCAGGTGGCAAATTAATGATCATTGCTTCTCTTCCTGACACCAGCTGATTAATTCTTGTACTTCTGAGCCAAGCTTTGCTTTCTTGACAGTTTGTTTAGCAGAGAATGAACAGTTAGCTGTTGGTGCTGATTCATTCCTGCTCACCTGTTATTTCTCAAGCTGTCAGTCTTAACTCCAAATGCAACTCTTCAGATTTTTATCACTGAGCAGTTCCACTTGCTAAGTAGCAAATAAGTTATCCATAGCATTATGTCTCATTAACTAACCAACTGCTTTTTTATAACCCATTCTGACCTTTGTTACTACCAAAGATTTATTGGAACAACTCCCAAGACGAATGCCCGGAGGAGTAAATGTTGTGAAACTACACTTTGTGTAGCACTTCCCAGCACTTGCAGGGGAAGCAGGCGATCAGGCCCAGTCAGCATGGCTTTATGAAAGGCAGGTCATGCCTGACGAACCTGATCTCCTTCTACGACAGAGTGACACGCTGGGTGGATGAGGGAAAGGCTGTGGATGTGGTCTACCTTGACTTCAGCAAGGCTTTTGACACCGTCTCCCACAGCATTCTCCTCAAGAAACTGGCTGCTCTTGGCTTGGACTGGCGCACGCTTCGTTGGGTTAGAAACTGGCTGGATAGCCGGGCCCAAAGAGTCGTGGTGAATGGAGCCAAGTCCAGTTGGAGGCCAGTCACTAGTGGCGTCCCCCAGGGCTCGGTGCTGGGGCCGGTCCTCTTTAATATCTTCATCGATGATCTGGACGAGGGCATCGAGTGCACCCTCAGTAAGTTCGCAGATGACACCAAGTTAGGTGCGTGTGTCGATCTGCTTGAGGGTAGGAAAGCTCTGCAGGAGGATCTGGATAGGCTGCACCGATGGGCTGAGGTCAACTGCATGAAGTTCAACAAGGCCAAGTGCCGGGTCCTGCACCTGGGGCGCAATAACCCCAAGCAGAGCTACAGGCTGGGAGAGGAATGGTTGGAGAGCTGCCAGGCAGAGAAGGACCTGGGAGTGATGGTGGATAGTCGGCTGAATATGAGCCAGCAGTGTGCTCAGGTGGCCAAGAAGGCCAACGGCATCCTGGCTTGTATCAGGAACGGTGTGACCAGCAGGGCTAGGGAGGTGATCGTCCCCCTGTACTCAGCTCTGGTGAGGCCGCACCTTGAGTACTGTGTTCAGTTTTGGGCCCCTCGCTACAAGAAGGACATGGAGGTGCTCGAGCGGGTCCAGAGAAGGGCAACAAAGCTGGTGAGGGGCCTGGAGAACAAGTCCTACGAGGAGCGGCTGAGGGAGCTGGGCTTGTTCAGCCTGGAGAAGAGGAGGCTCAGGGGTGACCTTATCGCTCTTTTTAGGTACCTCAAGGGAGGCTGTAGCGAGGTGGGGGTTGGCCTGTTCTCCCACGTGCCTGGTGACAGGACGAGGGGGAATGGGCTTAAGTTGAGCCAGGGGAGTTTTAGGTTAGATGTTAGGAAAAACTTCTTCACTGAAAGGGTTGTGAGGCACTGGAACAGGCTGCCCAGGGAAGTGGTGGAGTCACCATCCCTGGAAGTCTTCAAAAGACGTTTAGATGTAGAGCTTAGGGATATGGTTTAGTGGAGGGCTGTTAGCGTTAGGTCAGAGGTTGGACTCGATGACCTTGAGGTCTCTTCCAACCTAGAAAATTCTGTGATTCTGTGATTCTGTGAACACATGGCTCCCTGAGATAATGCTTCTATAAATCTCTTTGATGGTGGTGTGCCTTAGGTGTTCCCCAAGATCTCCACCCAGTCTTTCCTACCTTCTGTTCTAGGGCTTTAATTTTTGTGTAGCTGGATTTTGCTGTGCTCCTTTTCAGGTGGCTGAGCTCCTGACTCAGCACCACACTAGCCCACAGGCAGCTATGCCAGCACAACACAGCAAAAGGGTGCATGAGGGTGGGGATGAACAGCAGGAGGGGAAAACAGGGACTCTCCAACCTTGTTTGAACAGCACAGTTGCTGTGTGCCTAGCCACAACCTAAATTCAGCACTCAAATACTCCATAGTAAGAGGTGGAAACAACATTCTGTAAAAGCATGTAAGTTTTCAAAAATGTGCTTCCCAGAAGGCTTGATTTTCAGGTGTAATGAAACCTAGCCCCCCCTTTTTTTTTTTTTAAGACAACTAGTGTGCTGGTGCCAATTTCAAATGATATTAGCAGTTTTGAAAGGCTGAAAAGAATGGGAAAACTATGGGAAAGCTCCCATTTTGCTTTTTTTTCATAAAGCATGACATAGTCCACCTCCAAACTCTTATAACATTTGGACCATTATCTATATAACCCTTGTCTTTTTTCCATAATTCTGCATGCTTGTATCTGAGTGGTTGACTATTTATACTTCAACATTTAGGTTTGTGTCTTCCATCCTAAATTGTATCTTATCTTTTTCAGACTATTTATTGAATTTGTAAAGAATATTCCAATTTCTAGTCCTGCCTTTCAGTGTGCTAGGAGATCTTCTCTATCTTGTAAGACTTTAACAATTTTATTCGAACTTCCAATTCTAGATGTTAAGGAGAAAAAAGAAAAAAAAAAAAAAAAAAAAGAGTAAAAGAGTACAAGATTTAGATACAGCCTTCTCATCCTGTATTTATCACGCCTTTTTATTGTTCCTTTCTTGTGCCTGCCCTGACAATAGGAGGCACGGCACAGTAGGGATATATATGAAAATCCCAATTTTTCACAGTTAACATGTGGCTAATAGGAAGCATCTTGTCTGAGTTGTAGCATTTCTCAGCTTGTACTGAGTTTTTAATCACCTAATTTGGAGGGGGAAATTAAATCTAGCACACAGCACTTAATGTTGTCAATGCATGACCTAGTTTGTATTTCCCTACATAGTTGGTGAGAATGCCATTTGAGACATTTTCAAAAGCCTTATTAAAAATTAAGATATACAACTCCTACTGCCTCTCCCTCATTTACAAGAGCTGCTACCCTGGCGTAGAAGGAAATCAGACTTGCTTATCATACTTTGTTCTTCACAAAACTATCCTGTTGCTCACCACCTACTGCAGTCTGGTGGACTGCAGATGATTTTTAGTTGTTTATTCCACAATTGGCATTGCCTAATTTTTTTTTCTTCAAGTTACTTCTTACACCTAGGAATAAAAAAAAAAAAATAAAAAAAAAGAGCGAGTTGCATTCCTGAATAAAATAAATATTATTAATATTTGCAGTTCAGTTACAGGAAAATTCACCTGTGCTTGCTATGGTAAAACAGATCTAATTTTATCAAGTCCTTTTAAAATAGATTTGTCTTTACATTTTTCTTCCTGATCTTTAACTAGTAATCTTTAGCTACTTGAGTATCCTCTACACCTTCATCATTAGTAATTTCTGTAGCAGCTTTGTTTTCCATTATCTCCTTTGTGTTTGAGTATACCCATGATATCCAATTTCTTATTGTCCCATTACTAATGACCATTTTAAAATCTCCATTTTAATAAAAAGTACAGCATTAATGGCATTACTATTTAAAATCTGCTGTTCATTTCACTAATCTTTAAAAGAGTTTAAAATAAAGAATACACACGCAGTTCATCTGACATCCACTGCAATAATGCTGTAACATGGTTTACAAGAACTTATCTATTTCAAAGGATATAAAAAAAAAACTTTACAGCTGCATGCAGCTTAAAAAAAATGATGCAAAGCTTTGACCATTTGATTTCAAGGCATGTTCTGATAAACCAAAAATATCTGGACTTCAGACAAATTTTGCAACAGGTGAAATTGTCTTTGAGACGGAAGGCAATGCCAAACTTTTTTTATTGTGCTGGAGACATTTTAAATCTTCTTTCTATAAGCCACGTTACATACTGCTGATTGCATTATTAGTCTTTTTGGGTTAAAATTCATTGCTTGTCTCACGGAGTTTTGGACTTTTTTTTTTAACTTTGATTAACAAACTACTGAGACTGAAGGTTTTTTTTTTCTCTTTTTTTTTTTTCTCTTTTTTCTCTTTTTTTTTCACATATGCTGTTTGGAATGCAGCAGTAAGAAGCACTTTTTATATACTTAACTCAAAAGCATTAGTTTGTAAGAAAAGATTTAACACATTGTGTATAGGTTAGTTCAACTGAGTACTTAACCACATTCATTGTGAAATGCTGAAATCAAACTAGCTCACACAGGATTTATTTTAATTTATCTCTGTTGGAAGAAATATAACATATAATTTGAGCCAAATTTCAATGCTTTGCTCTGAGTTTTGCAGTGCATGCCATCTAAAATGTACTAATAATGCCAAAAAATAAAACGCTGAATGTTCCTCTATTTATCCTCCATGCATTTTTGTCTCATTTTGGTAATCAGCCTCTAAAGTGATGGCAATTGAAATAATCCAAAACATAAGTTTTCAAAACCTATTCATTAGTAAAGATCTTGGTTACCTTTGTGTGTGGGGGGAGTCCTCGTGTCTGCATAAAAAAGATGTCCCAACCTTTTGGTGTTTCTTATGCCCTATCTACAAATCCCTTATCCTTCCAAAAGATTCAGACAGAAAACTATGTTCTGTTCCCTAGATCTCCTGTTAAATGTGACAAATGCTCTGAAAGATTAATATGCATTAATTATGAGAAAGTAATACTGGCACACCATTTTTTTGGACTTGAATTATAGGGATTAACTATTACATTTATAAAGATTTCTGGACTGTTACAGTAAACACTTCTTTGCTCAATGGATTTAGATGACAATTTACTAAGTAAATCTACAGGCTCATTCGATTATATTTTTAGAGCGAATTACAGAAACAAATACGTGGAATTCGTTCTGGACAATGAAAAAAAAAAAAAAAAGTAGGTTCTTTTTTTGGTTGCTCCCCCATATGCATGTTTCAATGTTTCACATGGGCTTTTCAAAGAGGATTCTGCCTTCATAGAATATATAAAATATTAAATAGAAAATCATCTCTTTTTATAAGTTTTATGTAAGTTATGAAAGTCAACAGTCAAATGAAGGATGCATCTGGTCTTGCAACAAAATTGCTGAATAGGTTACACTTATGGTCTTCATGAGTTTTGTGTCTTTAATACAAAATCTTCATTAGGAGTATACAGAGGAGGTACTTAAGATATATGAATACCACAGTATAATTGTGATTTAAAATACACACATTCACGTAAATAAATGGAACCAAAATTATTGACAACAGTAATATCTTATTGTCACAGTGCCAGGCTTGTGCCTAGAAGCTTAGAGATCTCACTTTACTTTCCATATTAGTACTGTGACCTATGCAAATGACACTGCTCATCACTGCAGACACATTTTTACTCTGGTTCTGTCTGGGTACCTTAAACTCTTACATAATCCTGAAGAATGATTTTCAGAGTCAAAGTGGGATCGTATATGAATGGCACTTCTGTTCTAGTATTTTCTAGCTTCAGGAATACTGTTGTTTGGTTTTAAATAACAAAGCTAAAATTATCTGAAATAATGTCATGATTAATAAAGCTGACCAAAATCAATATACCAGAAAGACAGCAAATTTGTTTTTAAGTATCAACATGCCTCCGAAGCTCTATGTACTATTTCTGGAAATGACACTCCTGTGTGACAATACTAATTTAAGATGTACCACCTTCTGAAAATAGCCCAGGCTGATTGAGAACAATAACTGTAATGACACATATAGGCATCAGTTTTGTCCAACTATAGTTATTTAAAGTAGTTCCTTTTCATCTTTCATGTAACACAGCTTATCTCCTATTGATATAGTCTTGCTGCTTTCATAAATTTTCAACGCTTTTTTTTGTTGTTGTTCTGTTTTCGTCTCAGCAAGAGTAGCTCCTTTATTCTGTTAGATAAAAGTAGAATGCTATCACTAATGCAGCGTGAGTTTAATCACATTCCCAGAAATATCAGTTTCAAGGACTTTTATATGTTAATTTGATAATATACTAATTTCTATGCATAGTGCACATGTACAAGTAAAATTTCTAATAAGCGAAGTGGATTGAAATACATGATGTGAAAATTGCTAACAGCTGGAGGGAAGGTACAGTAATGGAAACTGGCCATCATAAGACAGTGCATAAGACAGGAACAACAAAGAGGGAGGTAACTCTCAGCTCTGCTTTTTTGAGCAGTAGGTCAGCATTTATCAGCATTCCAGTATTTCTAAGCATTCCTGATTAAGACCATTTTTTTGTTGTTGTTTATTTGTTTGTTTTTTGTTTTCTTTTGTTTTGTTTTGTTTTTTTACCTTTTCTGTCTGGGACAACATATTTCTATTCTGTGAGCTTTCAAGGATGAAGGGTTTATTTCTTTCTCCCAATAAATTCTTTGGGAATGAATAGAAAGTATTTGGCCTATGAAATTTGCCCTTTTTTGGTTCTAACTTTCTCACATGATGTTATGCAGTTATTTTTCTGAACGATTTCAATGTGTTTGCCTCAGCAAGTCTGCTATTTGATTATTATTATACTTTTAACCTTTTTAAAAGGAAAACTCTACCCTTTCATCTTAAAGAACTTTTTTTTTTCCTCTTTTTGTTCTTCATTATCAGTGGAAGATGCATTGTCAGGTATATATAAGGTCAAAAGCACCATGTGTTCTGAAAAAAATCAATTCTGTGTCTCTGTGGCTCCAATTTCTGTATTGAGAATCTCTGGTAATATCAAGCTGATGGCAAAAAATCAGCAGGCCTCTTACACAGTTTCAGTATTACAGTTTTTCAATCTGTTGTTGCCACTACTTCTCTGTTCCACTACACTATATCATTATTAGGAAAGCACAATTATATTTGATACAATTGTATTAATAAGAATTAAAGAATGATTCCCTAAAGAAAGAAATTAAAATCCCTAAAAGAAAGGAATAAAAACAAAGGGAATTCTGAAGGAAATAAAGATTTCTCTGAAGAAATTTTTTTGGTAACTGAAAATATACCAATATGAGAGCAATGTCCTCTCATCTGGCTTCACAAATGATAGGGACAAACTCCAGATTGCTAAAATGAAATTTTGGATTGCTAAAATGGAATTTAGCAATCTGGAGTTTGGAACAGCAATGTGGGATAGCAAACCTGAATTTGATAAGGAGATCATTCATGACATTGACTGGCCAGTTTCTTGGTAAAATGAATTTCTATAACCTGATTGCTGGCACCCCTGTGCTGAAATAACTGCAAAGTATTTCTTGAAAAGCTTCAGGAAAAGCACCAGGCTTCTATAAGCACACTTTCTGTACTAGAGAGAACTTGTAATGGTATTTTTTCCCTTGGGAATATATTGAATTAAAATGTCTGTTGTATACGTATTGTGCTACTTGAGGGTGGATGCAGTTAAGCAACAAACCCAGCAAGGTGTCACAGAATCTGTTAGCAGCAGCTCTGAACTACTGAAGAGGTGTGTCCTTTCCAAAGCAAACACTCCACTTACATGGGATGGCTATTTGTCAAGAAACTACATGTATGTAAGTGACCTAGGACAAGCCACATGGCTACAAATATACAGTGCTGTGGAGAAGGGCTGGATGGGGAAGAATACCCAGGACAGCTCTACGAATCTCTCCCTGATACCTCTGATGTACTTGTGATGTTGCTTTAAATATGCCATGTGTCATTCATGTAATACTTCAAATCCTTACAAACACTCAGTTGTTCTTGGCTCCATTTTCCTTTCTCCACTCAAGCCCTTGCCATACCACAGCTATTCAAAGGTTCACTTTTGAACTTGAAATTATTTTCATTTTTTTAAAATAAATTCAAAACCATACATATTCAGACAGCTTTTTGATGTTTCTCACTTTCTGAAAACCCTATGCAACTAAAACATACCTAGTAAGAATTTTCATCCTTTTTAACATTGATAGATTCTTCTGTATATTTAGTACTGACTAAATTATATACTTTTGCAAGGCCACTTACGTAGCTTTTAGATTAAAATAATTTAAAATAAAAACAACTGAATTAAACAAACTAAACCCTCCAAGAAATCCAGACTAAGCTTCAGAAGTTTTAAACAAGACTTTTCATTCTTTTTCCACACTCCCCAATCCCTTAGTATGTTCTCCAGTGTTGAGATCTCTGCTTTCTAGAACTCGTTGTTTACCTCTGTTATTTGCTGTTGTTTTACTTGTAGTAAGTATATAGTAGTGTGTGCATTTATAATACACTAAGTAAAGACAATGAGCAGAACTGGTAATTAAACATTAGAAACAAAATCTCTGCAGTTCTTTCACGTTCTTCAATACCTGTCTAGACAAAGGCCAGAAGAAATCCAATTTAGAAAGGCCTAGAGGAAAGCTGTCAGAGATTCTCACTAGTCAAAGAAAGGTCCCAGAAAGCCTAGTAGCACAAGTATGTGCTCTATGGGAATGTGGTAAGTGATTCAATTGCTATGATATCAACACAAATTATGTTGTAACTTCCATTTCTCTTGTTCTCTAAGTTCCCAGTGAAATTCAGCCAGCTGGTTAAGATCTAACCTTTTCCATCAGAGTTTGTCAGACTGCAGTCTGCAAGAATCAGAAGATGGTCTATGAAATTATGAATTAACTGCAAAAACTTTTTTTTTTTTCAATTCATACACTTTTATTCTGATTCGTTCAAGAAAACACCCCATGTGCAGGGGTAAATATAAACAGGGAAATTCAACACTTACACTACTTTTACTCATGTACATGTCAATGTTTTATAGCAGCAACACATGATATTGTCTGTACATTTTCTCCCACTAAATTGAGAAATGCAGTTTTGTATTTTACGCATATTTAAAATGCAACTCTCTTTCCCACTACCGTAAGCTACCATTACCAGAAAAAGATGTTTTACTTCTTATTGGAATATAGATCAAGCTATTTGAGTATTTCTGTTGTGGAGCAGGGGTGGGGCATGGAACAATTACTCACTATATGGAATGTTTAAAAAGATATCATGAGCACAGAAAGCCCTACAACTTTTAATTTGTACTTCTCTTTAGTTATATTCTTCTAATACATTGACCAACTGATCAACTGATATAAGTGACAATGTATACATTTCTTTTTAAGTAATATCTTACGGATTCCTATTTTCATATTTTTAATTTAAAAATAATATTATTTTCAGGAAATTTACTGTTATTGAAGAAATAGTTTAGCCAAAAGATTTATGCAAGGTATTTTAAAAGAAGAGCAACAAATTGAAGCTTACACCTTTCCTTAGGCTTCTGTAATTTCCAGAATCATTCCCTTGACTATCCATACTTCTGAAGTCTAAGACATTTGAAATGTTAAGCCTTTTCAACTAGTCTTTCATGGGAATTAAAAAAAATCCTTTACATACCTCATGGGAAGAGTATTTATTTTGCAGAATCTCAGTTTTGTATGTATGATAAATTGGAAAAAATGAGAAACAATAATGAGAAGGGTCTCACACACAACACAACTAAAACCCTTGAAACTTCGTAACAGAGAAGAAAGTGAGATATTGCCATCCTCTTCACTTCATTGTACAGGTGGGCTGGCCTAAGGAGAGTTTGAAGCATGAAAGTTTGTAATAACTGTTACGATTTTGAAGAATATCATAAGAATTATAAATTAGAAGACCTGTTGTTTTAACAGGTGTCAAACAGAGGACAAATACAAACAGAACACTCAATACTTTCAAAAATAAAGGTGGTGAAATACCACCTATGTGAGAATCACAAGGTTCAGCAGGACAACAAAATACTAAACGGTTCAATGGCTCCCCAGGAAGAGCTTCCAGAAAAGCAGCATGCAAGTTCCTAAAATAATTAGCAGTGCTGTAGCATTTTCAAATTTCCCTAATCTACAAGGAAAAAGGGGAAGGAAGATGAGTGTTTCCAAAGGTACCATACAGCAGTGAATTAATCTCTCTACCATGGTTTCCATCCACCTCTTTTGAGGGTTAATATTTCTTTGGAGTCTTATTTCTGACTATTACAGAGGGTGCAGCAGCAGGAAGTGAAACTCGATATAACATGTTAACTACAACAGTTACTAGCTACCACATCTGAGCGTGGCTCAGTGATGGAACTGTTATTCTGTGGAAGATTCACTAGTAAATACTTCAAATGTGTGCTACTAATCAGTCTACAGATGTTCTGTGTTGTAAAGACAGATTGTTAGATGTTAGCTTCTGATTGCAGTACCACTGCCATGAAATTCAGACGGTTAACAGCAACAATTGCTGCAAATAATTTCATATTGTCACTTATATAAAATAATGGACTCAGAGAGAAAATAAAGAAGAATGTGACCTAGCCAGCAGTCTAAACTGAGAGGCCACACAACAAGAAGTAGAAAACAAAAAGCACAAGAAAACTGAATATTTCAGAAATTTCAGAAATTATGGGAAAAATTAACAGAACCTTAGTCTGTTTTTAAAAAGTGGTATACAGGACCTTCACAATCCAAACTGCAAGAACATCTATTAAGTGTCAATGGGTAAAAACAACTAATATTTTCCCAAAAGTGCCACGATCTGGTAAAATCAAAAGTATCCTGCAGCCTATGGATAAAACTGTTAAAACTAAAAAAAAAAAAAAAAAAAAGAATCCAATTACACACCTGTAAATTTAGTGTCCAGGCTACTCCACAGATTATTTTTAAGAGCAACCTTAAAGATCAATATTTACATTTTAAGACATGTATTAAAATTTGAAAATGAATGCTGCAAGACTTCAAGTTTAAAATGAAAAGTGTAAGGAAATTTGCTTCCATCTCCCTATTGATAGAGAAGCCTAAGCTCCAGGGTTCTGGATCACATGGATTGAGTATTGAATGACAAATTGGATTCAAGTTAAAGCCAACCAAAGCCAAGTAGGCTTCTTTGAGGTATTGTAGGAGGTATAGTAGGAGAAAGGTGAAACTGTTGATCTTATTCAGGTAAAAACACAGAAAGCTAGACAGTAATTAGTACATTCCAAGAAACAAATAAAACCCAGCTAGTTTTGGACAAGCATAACCAACTTACTGCCTGTCAGAAGATGAGCCAGCCTGGAGTCATGTTCACTGGAATCAACAGCAAAGTTGTACTTACCCTGGTTAGAGCAGAATAATAAAAAAATAAAAAATAATTAAAAAAAAAAGAAACAGATTCTGTTCCAAACTAGAAATGTACCGACACTAAGTTACACCTTTATTGAGGTAAACAAACCAAACTTAACAGAACAAGGGTGTATTTAGATGCAGGCTGAAGGCAAGTAAAAATTTTAGTCAAAAGTTTGCCTGTAGCTGCTATGAGAACCAGACAGATGTTAAGATCAAAGAAATCTTCCAAGAAATAGAGAAAGCAGGTAAAAGAACAGAAAAAGTGTAATCAAGCACATTACAAAAATTAATTTTAGACTTTGTAAACATTCAGTTATTTTTTTCACTCATGACTTTGATTTACCTGCATGAAGCTAATTATCCAAGTTTTTGAGGTAGTGAAGTAAGTAGAAGTAAATATACTTACTTTCTATAGAGCCTTATTTCCTCAACTAAATTCTGTATTTCAACAAGTTCAGTGGCTGCTGCTATTGCTGGCTGTTGTGTTCATACCAGTTTAGTAAGGTATCTGCTGCAGTGACAGGTGGTGAAGTAACGCTTTTGCTTTCAAGTATTTCCACTGTGACCCTTAAATGTTCTATCTTTTATGCACTGGAATCCACTGGAGGTGGATGGGAGAAGATTATGTGAGGCAATACACATCTGAATAGAGTACAAATGCATGCAAGTATTATATACACAACAGGTTTAATGTATTAATGAAAAGGAAATCTTGAGTAGAATGCAAACCCACACATAGATCCACCATGTCATAACTAACAATGCCTTTACTCAGGTCTAAAAAAAGGTAGATCCAAGAGGTATTGGAAGCTACAAGATGCAAAGGATGCAACAACCTCAGAAACTACAGTACTGGAGTGATGTACCAGCAAGTCAGCTATCCAAAACATTTGGAGTGATGTGATAAACAACATTTTTCAGAGACTGATGGAAACTGAAATCTTTTTAGCACAACCAGAGAGAGTTACTAGCACAGAGCAAAATACTGATGAGCATGCTGGAATCCCAGAGAGTCTCAGCCAGTCTGCCATGCTCATTATAAATCAGCACTAAGAGAAATAACAGTTGGCTTACAGAGAATATTTTTCCACAGCATAAACTTTGCAAAGATTCAATATACTCGGGAGGTAAATATAATTGATATAAAACAAGTTTTGAAATACAGATTATTTAATTCTAAATGTTATGTTGATGTCAATAAAAATGAAAGCATAAAATAAAAACTATCTGAAGTTAAAACATGGCAATTTTAGGGGCAATTTTAGCCTTGTTCTCTCCTACATATGGCACTTTATGTACATATTAATTTCTATAAAACAGCAAAATATACCATGATTTTTTTACTAAGTATTTCTGATGAGTCATTTGCACTAATTTTATCTAACAGCCATTAGAGACACCACAAGGTGAGGGGTGACCTTTACTCAATTCCCCTTTGCAAGTTACACGTGTAACTTTATACGTGTGTTTACATGGATCTGAGACAATCAGAATTTTGCTGATCAAGACTTAACCCACTGCGTTATTCTTTTGTCTGAATGATAAACTCTTTCTGCTCTCAGCTTAAAATATAAACACCCAGACTGCTTAGTCATACCACAGGGAGGAACACAATGTTTAAACAGAGTAAACACCAAAAAGTGGTCACCAAAAATGTTAATAATTAAAGATGATTAGGGCCTGAGGAAGGTCAACATTAAACTGATGTTCCAGTGAATTATTTCTTCTTGCAGCAAAGTTTCTCAAACATCTGGATTCTTATGAAAATCCTAACTGAAAAATTATTTTACTTAGTGTCTGCATAATAACATAGTACTTCAAGGAGTGACAGGAATTACTAAGAGCAGAATTAATGCTAAGACCTTGAAAATAATTCATGTATTGTAACTCACATAAAGTGGCTCACATGTAAAGCTGATACTGTAAGGAAACATCTGATTTATAGATACAAAGAAAGTTCAGAAGTTTTGCAATCCAGCAGTTCTACAGAGTCCCACCAGCAGGTTATCATCCTTAAACCATTGTAATCAGATATAAATATCAGGTCTCAAAACTCTCCTAATAGCAGGTGAAAATGTTCAGTATCTGCCAGTTCTTCATAACCATTAACTGTTGGTCACATCAAGTAAGGCCAACACACTGTACATGTACGCGTTTCACACTGGCCACAGCTACAGCTTAGCTCCATAACTTTTGATACTAATTCCTGAGAACAAAAACTAGAGAAAAAGCTACTACAGTCTACTGCTGGGCACATTAAATTAAATTGCCTTAAATTGCCTTAAATTCGTTAAATTTTAATATACAAAGCTATGAACTACCATGACTGCAAAGCCAAACCTCTTTCAGTTCTGCAGCCTTGGTAAGGGACAGGCACTGCCAGCTGTGTGGTAGCACAGACAGGCGCATGTAGTATCCTTTTTAATCAGCTAAATCCATCTCATCGAGCCCTACAGCTGTGGTCAAGCACTTCACAAACAGCTGCAATCTTTTTAAGATGTTACTTCTTTTTCTGATTTCTTATTATCCTCAAGCCCTACCAAGTGAAATGGGATAACTTCCTGAGCCAGCTGGGCTAAGCTCAATCACTTCCCAAAGCATTTAGAGCTGAGGGAATTTGCTGTGCCATGGGTCTACACCAAAAGGCACTAGCAGCCTTGTTACAGTACCGGAGGGGACACAGTGCAGCCTGCAGCTCCATGGAGCTGGTAGGAACACACACCAGGCAGAGAGGGGCACAGGGAGTTATTAAAGAATGGAACTATCAAAGATCTTGTTGGTAACATCTAGCAAGCCAAGATCTCGTTAGGAATTGTGTCCGAAAGGGTTAAAGCTTGGTTAAATATGTAGATTTTTCACAGAAATAACAAAAAGCACATGCTCAATGGGCAGGCCAATTTCCTGCCAACATCCAATCTCAATTCCAAGCCTTTGGGTCATTCCCAGTACTTCAAAATAAAAAGCTGCCAGACCTTTGTTTTTTAAGAAAGAGAATATAGAACACTGGCCCCTAGCTTAATTAAAAAAATAATAAAAATAATATATTTACCATGTTTACACCAGAAATACAGAAGATTTCTGTTCTACATTCTCTCCTTTTCCACAGTTAATATTTTATTAATGCAAATCATTCCACAAACAAAGAATGGGTCAAAGTTTATTTTCTAAGTTTCATGGTTTCTTTTTAAACGAATGTATCTTAAAAATTTAACTACGGTATCCAGCAGAAATAGCAATGGCATTCATTACTGCCTGCGATTATTTGGTTTGCACAGCAAAAATTGCCTTTTTTTTTTTTCTTTCTTTTGTTGTCGTTTTTTAATAGGGATCATAACAGTATTCAGAATTAGCCAACCTAAGTCCTCGCCACCACACCTGGATGTTGGGTACAGCAGCATAATTTCTAGGAATATTTATTTAGAATATTTAGATGTTTTGACCAAATGCCAACATATTAATCCTGCACAATCTAAGCACAGAATTTATTTCATTCTCCATGATACTGGATGATACTTCACCTGGAGTACTGTGTCCAGTTCTGGGCTCCCCGGTACAAGAAAGACAGGGATCTCCTGGAAAGAGTCCAGCGGAGGGCCACAAAGATGATACGGGGCCTGGAACATCTTCCCTATGAAGAAAGGCTGAGAGACCTGGGTCTGTTCAGCCTGGACAAAAGACTGAGAGGGGATCTCCTCAGTGTATATACATATCTGAGGGGTGGGGGACAGAAGGATGTAGCCAACCTCTTCTCAGTGGTTTGTGGGGATAGGATAAGGGGCAATGGCTGTAAGTTAGAGCACAGGAAGTTCTGCACTGACATGTGAAAGAACTTCACGGTGCGGGTGACGGAGCATTGGAACAGGCTGCCTAGGGAGGTTGTGGAGTCTCCTTCTCTGGAGATATTTAAAGCCTGTCTGGATGCCTACCTGGGCAGCCTGCTCTGAGGAACCTGCTTTGGCAGGGGGGTTGGACCCGATGATCTTTCGAGGTCCCTTCAAATCCCTACAGTTCTGTGATTCTGTGATATTCTTCATATGCAAGAAATACATTTAATGTGCGATTACAAGAAGATATATGCTGTAGATGCACAAGCAGATGTACTCTGACATAAGATTAAGACACTTACAAACCACTTCTTAGTATTTTTTTCCTACTAAATGCTCTATTGTACATCTATTAGCACTCTTCAATTCTTTAAACTTGGTCAATCACTTGATACTGGAAAAGTTTTTAATAAAGTGAGTTTTAGCTGATGAGTTCACATATCCATCAGTCTAGAAAAATCTAAGTACAGCAATTTAATTTGAAAATGTGAAAGTGTGGTTTGTTGATGGAGCTAAGTCAGTACAACCACTTGGTGCTGACATAAAGGATCACCCTTGCCTCTGGCCACACACTCTCATCCCTTCCCTTCAACCAGCATCTTCCAGCAACCATTCTTCTCTGATCTTATTCAGAAAGGTCAGGGAGTGAAGCAAGTAAAAAATTGTCCATATAAAAAGGGAAATCAGGGGTGACAAAAGACAAAACCACACTGCCATACTTCTAGCCTACTGGGATAGCAACTGTAATATTTTATCTATGAAGTATTATAAAATAAAACATGGTTCTTTTAAATGATGTAAATTAGTAAATAGAGCACATAGAAATGGATTATTCTTATTCTTAATTTACCCAGAATAAATTGTGATTTACAAGGCTGGATTCTGCTCTAGACCTTTATGAGGTGCTCATTGTGTGGTGGTTGCTTTTTTTTTTTTTTTTAATTATCAAAAGATCTCTTCACAATTCTAGAATTCTGTTTGAAAGGACTGTTGGAAGTCCCTAATCCAACCTCCTGCTCTAAGCATGACTAAAACCAACATTAGAGCAGATTGCTCTGGAACCTGCCCAGTTAAGGTCCACTCACCCTGCTCTTTCCTCCTGACTGACCCAGCCCTGCTCTTTCAGCGTCTCTTTGCAAGCCTTATTCCATCCCCGGGTCTGGTTCTTGAAGTTATTGCATCCACTAGCAGGGCTTTGTATATGTTTTAGCTAGTCTGCATTATGCTATATTACGGAGTCCATACCTCCAGTTTGTCAAAAACTGTGACAGTGCCAGAGACCTGCCCTCCTACACATCCACTGCTCCTTTATATTTTGACTTTGTTTGTGAACTTGATGAGGTTTCATTTCATTTCACTGTTCAGATTGTGGCAGATGATGAAAATCAGCAGCCCAAATACTGATTACTTACACTTGCCACTGCTAACTCGCTGCCAGTTTGAAGCACTGATGTCCATATTTTGAGTCTGGGATCCAGACAGCCTTGTCTGACCTCAGTGCCAGGGAAGCTCATGGAGTAGATGATCTTGAGTGTCATCACGCTTACAGGGCAAGCAGGTGATCAGGCCCAGTCAGCATGGGTTTAGGAAAGGCAAGTCCTGCTTGACGAACCTGATCTCCTTCTGTGACAAGGTGATGCGCTTGGTGGATGAGGGAAAGGCTATGGATGTGGTCTACCTTGACTTCAGTAAGGCTTTAGACACCATTTCCCACATCATTCTTCTCAAGAAACTGGCTGCTCGTGTCTTGGACTGGCATACGCTTCACTGGGTTAAATACTAGCTGGATAGCTGGGCCCAAAGAGTTGTGGTAAATGGAGTCAAATCCAGTTGGAGGCCGGTCACTAGTGGCGTCCCCCAGGGCTCGGTACTGGGGCCAGTCCTCTTTAATATCTTTATTGATGATCTGGATGAGGGGATCAAGTGCAGCCTCAGTAAGTTTGCACATGACACCAAGTTAGGTGTGTGTGTCGATCTGCTCAAGGGCAGGAAGGCTCTGCAGGAGGATCTGGATAGGCTGCACCGATGGGCTGAGGTCAACTGCATGAAGTTCAACAAGGCCAAGTGCCGGGTCCTGCACCTGGGGCACCCCAAGCAGAGCTACAGGCTGGGAGATGAGTGGTTGGAAAACTGCCTGGCAGGGAAGGACCTGGGAGTATTGGTGGATAGTTGGCTGAATATGAGCCAGCAGTGTGCTCAGGTGCCCAACACCATCCTGACTTGTATAAGAAGCAGTGTGGCCAGCAGGGCTAGGGAAGTGATTGCTCCCCTGTACTCGGCTCTGGTGAGGCTGCACCTCAAGTACTGTGTTCAGTTTTGGGCCCCTCACTACAAGAAGGACATCGAGGTGCTCGAGCGAGTCCAGAGAAGGGCAACAAAGCTGGTGAGGGGTCTGGAGAACAAGTCTTATGAGGAGCAGCTGAGGGAGCTGGGCTTGTTCAGCCTGGAGAAGAGGAGGCTCAGGAGCCACCTTATCGCTCTCTATAAGTACCTTAAAGGAGGCTGTAGCGAGGTGGGGATTGGTCTATTCTCCCACGTGCCTGTTGACAGGATGAGGGGGAAAGGGCTATAGTTGCACCAGGGGAGGTTTAGGTTGGATATTGGGAAGAACTTCTTTACTGAAAGGCAGTAAAGAATATATTATCATGCCATCCAGCCTACATCTTACCAGTGGGACTACAACAATTGTGCGGGAGAAAATGGGGAAAGCTTTGCTAAAGTAAAGGCACTTAACATTCAGTCTCTACTCTTCCACAGAGCCAGTCATCACAGATGCCAATGAGGTTGGTCAGGTACAATTTCCTTAAGCACTTTACCTTCTGAGACCTGAATATGTTCTCAAAAAATGAAGCTACAGGTATTCTGATTATTTTAAATGTTACAAAGTTCTATAAATAACATATAGATTAAATTGAGACACATATTTTAGGTTTGCTACGGAAATTTTTAAGATCATACATTCACAATTTTCTTGTCAGTTCATCTTATAAACAAACATTGAATTGTTTAAAACAGATCAGGAAAGATGTGGAATAACCTCTTGGTGCATCAGTTTTTCTGATGTTTCTGATTCATATAGAATGTGAGATTCCTCTGCTCAGAGCACTAGCTGCATCTTTTTAAGATTAATATAAAGTGGCTGCTGGCTTTGTAACTAACCCTTTTACTCAGAAGTTACGCAGTATGTCAATTCTCACTTTTCATATTTTTTTCATATTTTTTTGCTGAGGCGATCGGCTCCGGGGCAGACGTGTTCTGCAGTGCAGCATGGGACCGAGGCGGGCAGGGCTTTTTGTCCGGCATCGAGGCCACTCGGGGGAGCCGCCGGGACCGGCTGTCCTCGCGAGGGAGGCTGACGAGGCGCGGGCGGAGCCAGCAGCGCCCCCTCCCAGGCTGTTTAAAAGTTGCCCCTAGGGAGCGCGAGCGACCAGGAGCGCGGCGACCAGGACGGGCAAACAGGGCGTGGCACGGCAGTTCGCGCGGGCAGGGCGAGCGGGGGGCCCATCGTCGCTCTGTTGCAGCTGCCTCTCCCTTCGGTGCTTGTAACCTGCTTGCGTAGAACCTGACCATGGTATCAACCAGGCAGAAAACCGTGGCCTCTGCATCTCGTGCGGCATCTCCAGCCACGGTCACCAGTGTGGCTACTCAGACGGAGGGCTCGGGGAAACACGCAGCCGTCCAGGTCCTGGGCTGCAGAGTGTGCCCCAGCCTTCTGTCGGTCTCCGACAGCAGTGGTGGGTATGCCTGTGGGAGGTGTGCCCAGGTTGAAGAACTGCTCAGCCAGGTAGCGGAGCTCCGGGAGGAGGTGAACAGGCTCAGGTGCATCAGGGAATCAGAGAGGGAAATTGACTGGTGGAGGTGCACTCTACCCTCTCTGAGGCAGGCTCACGAGCCTGCCACAGCACAGGCGTCTCCTGTTATGCAGAAGACGGAGGTTCCCTCCTCCTGCCAGGCAGCGGGAGGAGACCTAGATCAAGGGGGGGAATGGAGGCAGGTGCCTATTCGGGGTGGTAGGCGAGCCCTCTCTCTGCCCACCTCACCTTCTCATCTACCCTTAAATAATCGATATGAAGGACTAGAACAAGAAAATCTAAATGACAAAGTAGATAAAAACCTGTCCCAGTTGGAGGGGGCGCCTAAGACAAGGCGACCTACACGTCGCATTGCCACATCATCCTTCAAAAAAGAAAGAAGGGCTATTGTTATGGGGGGCTCCCTTCTGAAAGGGACAGAGGGACCGATATGCCGACCGGACCCAACCCGCAGAGAAGTCTGTTGCCTCCCTGGGGCTCAGGTCAGAGACTTTGCCAAGAAAGTCAAGTGCCTGGTACGGCCCACTGACTACTACCCGCTACTGGTCTTTCAGGCTGGTAGCGATGAAGTAGCAACGAGAAGTCCGAAGGCGATCAAAAGAGACTTTAGGGATTTGGGGCGACTACTTAGAGGATCAGGGGCACAGGTTGTGTTTGCCTCTGTCCTTCCGATAGGGGGGATCGAAGCTGAAAGGTGTGCTGTTCACATAAACTCGTGGCTTTGAGACTGGTGTGACCGGCAGAATTTTGGGTTCTTTGATCACGGGAAGGTCTATGCTACACCGGGCCTCATGGCACCAGATGGGATGCGCCTCTCTCGGAGAGGGGTAAGGATCTTTGGTCAGGAGTTGGCAGGGCTGATAGATAGGGCTTTAAACTAGAGTCGAAGGGGGAAGGGGCTAAAACCAGGTGCGCCGGTGAAGACCTAAGGGATGGTACGCTAGAATCAGAGGGGTTGTGTGCCAGTGAGGTCCTTCGGTCAGATCCACAAGGTGCTAAGTGTACGGAGACGCACCTGAAGTGCTTCTACACGAACGCACGCAGTATGAGAAACAAAATGGATGAGCTAGAAGTCCTGGCCCAGTCCCGCAACTACGACATCATCGGTATAAGCGAAACCTGGTGGGATGAGTCCTGTGACTGGGGTGTTGCGATAGATGGTTACAGGCTCTTCAGGAGGGACAGGCAGGGTAGGCAAGGTGGTGGGGTGGCGATGTATGTGAAGCAGGGGCTGGACTGTGTGGAACTTCAGGTCGGCAATGGCAAAGTTGAGAGCCTCTGGGTAAGGATCAAGGGACGAACGAATAAAGGGGATGTCGTTGTGGGAGTCTATTACAGACCGCCTGGCCAGGACGATAGCGCCGATAAATTATTCTTTACAGAACTAAGAGAGGCCTCGAGATTAACTCCCCTTGTCCTTATGGGGGACTTCAACTTGCCGGACGTTAACTGGGAGTGCCACACGGCTGACACGAGCAAGTCCAGGAGGTTCATGAAGCACCTAGATGATAACTTCTTGGTGCAGGTGCTAACGGAGCCAACTAGGAAAGGTGCCTTCCTAGACCTGTTGCTAGAAAACAGAGAGGGTCTGGTGGGAGATGTGGTGATTGGTGGCCGCCTTGGTCATAGCGACCATGAAGTGGTTGAGTTCAAAATTTACGGTGACAGAAGGAAAAGTGCCACCAAAACCTCATCCCTAGATATGGGGAAAGCGGACTTCAGGCTGCTCAGAGAACTAGTCAGCAAGGTCCCCTGGGAAACTGCTCTTGAAGGTCTTGATGTCCACCAGTGCTGGTCATTCTTTAAGCGATGCCTCCTAGAAGCACAAGATCAGGCAATTCCTAAATATCGCAAGTCAGGCAGGCGGGGCAGGAGGCCAGCGTGGCTGACCAGGAACATTCTAATGGAGATTAGGCGGAAACAGAGAGTGTTTCGCTACTGGAAGGAGGGCCAGGTGTCATGGAAAGAATACAGGGATGCAGTTCGTGTTTGTAGGGAGAAAATTCGTGTGTCCAAAACACAGCTAGAGTTGAAGCTGGCTGTGTCTGTGAGAGAAAATAAAAAGGTTTTTTTTAGATATGTGAACGGAAAAAGGAGAACTAAAGAATACATAGGGCCGCTCCTTGATAGGGAAGGTCTCCTCACAGACAGTGACATAGGCAAAGCAGAGACGCTTAACGCCTTCTTTGCCTCTGTCTTCAATGCCGATGATGGGCTTCGGGACCCAGGGTGCCCTGAGCTGGAGGACCGGGACGGTGGTGATGACAAACTCCCAACTGACCCTGAACGTGTGCGGGATTTGCTACTCCACCTGGATCCCTACAAGTCCATGGGTCCGGATGGGATTCATGCCCGGGTGCTGAAAGAGCTGGCGGACGTCATCGCGGAACCTCTCTCAATTATTTTTCAACGATCCTGGGAATTTGGAGAGGTCCCGGTAGACTGGAAGCTGGCAAATGTTGTGCCGATTTTCAAGAAGGGTCAGAAAGAAGACCCTAGCAATTACAGGCCTGTCAGTCTCACGTCAGTGCCTGGTAAAATCATGGAGAAGATGGTTCTCGAACTTATTGAGGCGCACCTGGGGGACAAAGCAGTCATTGGTCCCAGCCAGCATGGGTTTGTGAAGGGTAGGTCCTGCCTAACTAACCTGATTTCCTTTTATGATAAGATCACCCGTATGGTGGACCAAGGGAAACCAGCTGATGTGATTTTTTTGGACTTCAGCAAGGCTTTTGACACGGTTTCCCGTAGGATCCTACTGGACAAAATGTCCACCATACAGCTAAATAAAAACATCATACGATGGGTGAGCAATTGGCTGACGGGCAGGGCCCAAAGGGTTATGGTAAATGGGGCTGCGTCAGGCTGGCGGGCGGTCACCAGTGGGGTCCCTCAAGGCTCCCTTTTAGGGCCGGTACTTTTCAATATTTTTATAAACGATCTGGATGTAGGAATAGAAGGTATTTTGAGCAAGTTTGCTGATGACACCAAACTTGGAGGAGTTGTGGACTCGAATGAGGGTGGAAAGGCCTTGCAGAGGGATCTGGATAGGTTGGAGAGCTGGGCGATCACCAACCGCATGAAGTTCAATAAGAGCAAGTGCTGGGTCCTGCACCTGGGACGGGGAAACCCTGGCTGCACGTACAGACTGGGCGATGAGATGCTGGAGAGCAGCCTAGAAGAGAGGGATCTGGGGGTCGTGGTAGACAGCAAGTTGAATATGAGCCAGCAGTGTGCCCTGGCAGCCAGGAGGGCCAACCGTGTCCTGGGGTGCATCAAGCACGGCATTGCTAGTAGGTCAAGGGAGGTGATTGTCCCGCTCTACTCTGCGCTGGTGCGGACTCACCTCGAGTACTGTGTGCAGTTCTGGGCACCACAGTATAAAAAGGACATGAAACTGTTGGAGAGTGTCCAGAGGAGGGCTACGAAGATGGTGAAAGGCCTGGAGGGGAAGACGTACGAAGAACGGCTGAGGTCACTGGGCCTGTTCAGCCTGGAGAAGAGGAGGCTGAGGGGAGACCTCATCACAGTCTACAACTTCCTCGTAAGGGGGTGTCGAGAGGCAGGAGACCTTTTCTCCATTAACACCAGTGACAGGACCCGCGGGAACGGGGTTAAGCTGAGGCAGGGGAAATTTAGGCTTGACATCAGGAGGGGGTTCTTCACAGAGAGGGTGGTTGCACACTGGAACAGGCTCCCCAGGGAAGTGGTCACTGCACCGAGCCTGTCTGAATTTAAGAAGAGATTGGACTGTGCACTTAGTCACATGGTCTGAACTTTTGGGTAGACCTGTGTGGTGTCAAGAGTTGGACTTGATGATCCTTAAGGGTCCCTTCCAACTCAGGATATTCTATGATTCTATGATTCTATATTTGACTCCACCCTAATACCTGCTTACATACTCTGCATATAATAATCACCCAGGTGAATATTTTCATATGAAATACAGAATGCCACCAGTGGAGTTTGTAGGTAAAATGCTCAGAGCTATTCAGAAATTACATTTGAAACTGAGCACATCACAATGTGGGAAATCTATCCCATTACAAAGTATGAATCCTGGCTGTGGTTATGAAATTGCTGTATCATCATTAAACACCTCAGAGGATGTGAAGTCAACCATATGCTGTCAGGGCTGAGCCATGCGCATCTCAAACATGGGTCTGTGGCAGCTCCCAGTCAAGAGGAAGAAATATAAGGACAATGGGGCGCCCGAGCTCCAGCAACCCGTTCACCCAAACTCTTCCTATTAGCCAGGATTTGCAGCTCTGGAATTTCCCCCAAAACTGAAAAGAAGGTTAAATGTTATGACTGGACATCAAAAGCTATGGAAACGCAGCTCTAGGAAATGCTGTGAAACACAGAGATACAGAGAACTTGTGTGGAGAAGGAACAGCGAGGTATACTTTGCTAAGTGTGGGGCAGCCAAGTGAGAAGGAAACTGGCTTCAAAATTCTGACACAGACATGCGTGCACCATAATTTAGAAAAGTTATGTACAGAAATGGATGACAAAGAGGGCACGTACTATGCCCAAAAACAACATTCAAAACTGAGGAAGGGAAGTATATACAGAGTGTTTAGTGTTTTCTCTTCGTGCTCATATAAGGAATCATTGATTTTATGGTATTTTTACAACATCTGTGTTGTCTACTTCAACTATCACATGTTTCTAAGAGGTGAATCGTAAGCCCTGAGTGAGTAAAATGAGAGCTAAAGGAAAAGTGTGTTTAATCTCTCAGGGAACCTACTGACTGAAGACAAATAATCCTCACTAGAAACTGAACCAGGTAGAAACCTTCTGTTTCCAATTCTGATCAGGTAAAATTTAAAGTGATATGGGCTTAGTGAGGCTGAGCTGGAACAAAGCAATCCAGTCCATTTCCAGCTGATGGAACATTATCAAGCCTGTGACACACCTGGGTTTCTTCTTGATATCACAAGTTGAAAATTACAGGTCAATTGTCCCCTTTTCACCTTTAATAAAAATGAACATGATGATTTTAGCAAACATTATGCAATCATGCTTACAGATGGCTCTTTATCATTTGAGTGCTTTTCATTAGTTAAATAACTTAAATTATTATTAAATTATTGCTCTTATTCATTTATTCTGCAAGTCTTCCTATGTTCTTAGCCAAATACCACATGAAGATTTCCTGCCTAAAATAACTACTTGATCCTAATGAAAATACATTTACATCAAAATATTATAAAATCACACCTAAACTACTAAATCATGATTTACTATTTGTAGATATACCAAAAATGAAGTCTCCAGGAGATAGGAAAAACATTCACAGCTGTTTTCTTAATATCACAGGTAACTAATTCTGTCCTTAACTTTCTTTTTTTTTTTTTAAACACATAAGTATCATTTGACTACTACTTTTAAGAACAATTATTTGCATTTTTAATATTCTCAGCTCTTCTTCACTATTATGTATTTCTGATGTGTTTTAAGACAAAAGCATGAGGGCACATCATCATATACTGTCTTCTAATTTTCTGAGTGGAGAACCACAAGCAGAAACTTTGGAAATCACACATTAGCAAAATGTTCAAGTTAGACCATGTCCAAATAGCTTTGACTGTGCTGCACTTCAAAGCACTGGCAAAGCATCATGCAGGATTCTTCCAAGCACTGCTTGATTTCCATAGTGGTGAATCATGACCATAAAAGAATCTGTGTTTTTTTTTGTTTGTTTGTTTTTTTTCTTCCCCTCCATGCAGGAAACAATAAAACATCAATAAAAAATTATAAGGTCAAGAGAGATCTATAGAACTGTTCTTCAGAGAGATCTAAGTGGCCAATTTTTTCCACCTGGCACACCCAGTCAAAACATTTGTTATTAAAGAAGTGTAATTTGCTCACTGTGACTTACATGCTAAAATTCCAGGTAAGGATTTAACTCACTCCTAACATACCTAACAAATCATTAGGCATCAATCTCTATATTTGGTGCTACTCATTCCAGTATTCCAAATTCCAGTATTCTATCTTCTCTATCACATCTGTGGACTTAGAATAAATTTAAAATATGGCAACATCTTGGTCACTTAGCTCACAGAAAATTCAACATTTTGTAAAATCAGACATTAAAGCAATGAGAATAAATAGTGAAATTGATTTACCACAAATTCTAATACAGAGAATAAGAAATCTTTGTCTTTCTTTTGAAAGGCATTTCAAAGACTGTCATCAGATTGATACTAGAAGATATGCATGTCCTCAAACAAAATTACTCATCTTTCCAAACTTTTCAAAGCAAACCATTCTTTAAGCTGTATAGAAAAAAACACATCTGCTTGCAAAATCATTGTGTAATATACTGCTGCTCTAGAAATATTTCTTCTACTTTTTTCCTTACAGATATAAAAGCATTTTGTATCCCAACCATATAAAGAATTGTACGGCTCTCATATCAAATTCCAACATCACACTTTAAAAAAATAAAAAAATAAATGAAAGAATTATGTAAAGCATATACCTGTATAATTATTGTAAAATAGCGTAGTCCTGCTAGTGGTGCTCACAATAGTACAGGATGCATTTTAAATGCCTTTTTTTTCCCCCCTGTTTTTCCTATAGTAAGATCTACTTAAAAATACATTTGTATTTGAAGCTTGAATATCAAGGGAGAACAATGAAGCTTAGTGAAATATGAGGTTCAGGTATCTTTTGGAACTCTGTGATCATTCAGAAAAAAGCCCTTCACTTCAGGATGGCAAAGTCAACATCTGAGATGAAAATCTTTCACTGAATACTTTTTTTGTATACCAAAAGCACGCAACAACAGCAGTCACCATGTACTAACTTTTAAAAAAGCTGTCCTAAAGGACAGATTGTCAAAGTCAGGTATGAAAATATTAGGCACTAAAAGGTTTTTGAGCAGTCCTACATATCACCTTCTGTTTGTTCAGTAATCCAACAAAAGCGTGATTCATCTCAAGGCTAATAGTTGAGCTGAACTGAAGCTTGTAACAAAAATAAATCCCTACCTTTGGAATAGCTTTATCTGTTTTTTAAATATTTTAATTGGTAGGGATTTGTGAAGGACATTAAAGCTTTTCCTGTTCCAGCTACAAAATCTACAATATCAAGTCCCGCAATCCAACAGTAAAAATAAGACCAAATATTTAATGATACGCACAAAATCTTTCAGTATTTTGTCAGGCAGTGTAACAGAATGAGTAATTTCTTACCATGAAATACCTGAAA
Source organism: Netta rufina (assembly GCF_964035555.1). Taxonomy (NCBI): domain Eukaryota; kingdom Metazoa; phylum Chordata; class Aves; order Anseriformes; family Anatidae; genus Netta; species Netta rufina. The sequence goes on from NC_140138.1 coordinate 803,166, forward strand.
CCAATCATTTTGCAAACCAGCTCCTTCCACTCAGTGATTGTAACACACGTACCTTTAGACACAAAGCACACTCCAGTAGAACTCTCAGACCTTCACAAGCCTTCAGAGTTCTCAAAAAGCACGAAGGTAAAGATGACAGTCACTAGTTCTTTGTGTCTCAGAAAATGCTAAGTGGTATATCACCTATCTTAGTGTGGTATATCACCTATCCTATACCTTAGAGTGGTATATCACCTATCTTAGAAAAAAAGAGGTGATATACCACTTAGAGCCCACATACCCATTGCCACTTATACCCACATATTGTAGCATGTGTAGTTTTTCCATGTATCACCTTTTCCTTCATCAAAATTCCCAAACTTTTAATAAAATGTGGCGATGCGAAAGCTTTTCAAAAAAGCCACAAGAATATATTACAAAGGTAACCTGTAAGGTAACACAAGTGTCAGGGTTGCTGATCAGTACTTTACAAAGGAAAAAAAATGTTCTAGAAAGTTTGGGATTTGTTTTGGTTCTGGACATGCACACAACACACAGAAGCATCAAAGACATCACAGAATATCATCAGCTGTCAATCTGAGGAGACCAAGATTTAGCAAACTGTTTTTTATGTACACCTCATTTTTTTCACATAATGTTGGGTCGATGAATGCAATACAAATCATGATTAACGAAAACTAAATGGATATAACAGATTCTTTCATAAGATTATGTATTGTACTTTGTCATATGTGCTGTGTCACCTTTTAGCAGTAACAGTGTGTCCGTATTAAATTGTAGACATTACCAAAAAAAGTGTAAAATTAAAGTGTACGTTCTTCTTAGCAACTGAATCCTACCAAGATATAATTATGTTAAGTAACCTAGTGACTAAACAAAATGCTGTCTAACATTTGTTCTGGGTAAACATATTTGTTCTGTTTCTGAAAAAGAACCAGATTCACCTCTGTTCCAAAACTATTTACATGAATTACAACAATAAATGAGTTGGCTTAAAAAAGTGTATGATTTACAGCTTATTTGTGGGAGTTAGATTTCTTAGATCAGTATCTTTCTAATCTGTTGACATAATTCTAAATGATTCCTTAAACTTAATGGTGAGACACATGAATTATAATTCTTTCAAAATACTATTTAATTACCAGAAATAACCCTCCTGGGTGGATGCTAGCTGAACTGGGCTTACACACTAACAATTTTCATGTCTGGGGAAATGCCTTTTATAAAGTAGACTGAGAAAAGTAACCACAGAAATGCAAGTGGGGTGTCCATTTAAGTCGCTTTAGTCTCATGTGCACCACACGCCAGTAATTCTTCCTGATGCAGCCGCCTGCTTCAGGCAGCCAGCGCTGTGTCCTGGAGTTGTGAGCCCACTCCCAGGCAGTCATTGCCTCTTTTGCTGTGTCTATGCAATTCAGCTGCTGTTGTGGAGTGCTGTGGGCAGGCTCCTGCCATGCCAACAGCTAATGAGGGTTACTTCTAAAATAACTGGGCAGGAACCAAGACTGTTCAAACATTTTGTTCAGCCACTCGTGAGCCACTCATTGTGCATGTTGACTTGGGAGAGATAACACTGATTTATGTCAGAATTGGGCTGAACAGAAGAGACTCTTCTGTGGTGTGTTGCTGTTGTTTTTTCTAAGGACCAGTATCATCACTATCCCTCTCTGAGATAATTATGGAAACTTAGCTAATGGAGGCATAAAAAGACAAGTTGCAAAAAACAAGTGAAAGAATAAACAAGAAGCTTTTCTGTCAGGAAAAATTGTCATTTAGGAAAAGCATTAATTGGTGAAGAAATAATGAGGATATGTGTGGTTTGAAGTGTTTTCTAAGCATGCTGTCTTACACACTCCTCTGGTGCAAATCAGCTGTTGATGATGCTCACAGACATTTCAGAAGTTGTTGGGGTTTGTTTGTTTTGTTTTAAAATGAAGGTGACAATTAGGGCATTGCTTTTGTTTCAGAAGTGTGCCTGCCTATGCTGGTATGGCTGTCCTTGTTTAATTTAAATTAGTCCAACCACTTGAATGGACATTTGAACTCAGACATTTTGTGGATGCCAGATTAGCCACCCTCTTTCCCTGAAATTATATAATATTTTTTCCTCCTTTATTTGCACTATAGTTTTCAATATATATATATATATTATATAAATATATATATAAAAAAAAATATATATATATATATAATATCTGCAAACCATCATTTATCAAATGTTTCCAAAAAAACCCACCAAAACCAAATAGCAATAGCATTGGGTCAGGCAAAACTGAAAGTCTGTTTTCCTTTTTTTCCAGTTATATATACTCCTTTAAGCCTTTACAGTACATATAGGAGGAGTGCCTACTTCAAGTGTGCAAAGCTTTATAATTTCTCTTCCATGCAAACCAGCCTTTGATGAAACAGTTTTTCATCATCAGCTCTTGTTTAAATTAAGAATATTTATTTAAATACTGTAAAAGCAAAGCTGTAACATTTCAAATAAAATATTTCCTGGACATATATCTGTTGGAAATGTCTGCTTTTGACAGGAGCTGATGACAGCCAAATGAATTCAGCATTAATTTACAATTGTTTCAAACATGCATAATGCAGAACATCATGCCAAAATCAGATGAGAACAGAAAAGCTCCTTAGAAAATATAGCTTGCTCAACAATTTCCATTAAGTTGTTTCTTGGCACCAGAAATATTCCTGTGACCCAGTTTCCACCTGCTTGTTGGCTTTATGTACTGTCCAAAGTAAAGTACCAACTTGGAAATTGCTGAGCAAAAGGTAAGAAAACATGTATTTTCTAACACTTTGCTGTGTGCATGACATTATGTCTCCACTTAACTTATGAAAAAAATAGTTATGGATTAGGAAGGGATGGAGACTGCCACATTACAGTTCTTTATGGAACTGCAAGTTAGGAGACTGACTGGTTTTTGTTTTGGCAATTTATACCACCAGACAATCACAAAAAGTTATTGTAGTTAGTATACACCTCCCAAGATTCATATATTCTAGCTTGTGAATTTCACATAATCAGGAAAAAGAGAATCCACACTCAAAACCAGCCATGTAGTCACAAATATTAAATTCAAAATCCTACATTTTCAAACAGATGGGTTCATGGTTTGCATAAGCTTGTGAAGGAAAAATGGTTTAACTGAAAACTTACTTGTTTCTAATTGTATGTAAGCAAAATAGTTCAAATTAATACATGATAAGTTAATAAATATCCTACAGAGTTGATAAAATACTGGCAAGCATAACAATGGTAAAGTTATGATATTTCAAAAAGAAAATTTCCCTAGGAAGTAAGACTGTTAAAATTCTCAGGAGAAACTTATGCATGACCCTGTGTATGTAGCCTGTCAAAACACTTTATCTCAGTCTCTTCCAGTCTCCTCAGAAATGTCAATAACCAAATCCCTTCAGATCACTCAATTTCAACCTGTTGAAAACTAAACAAAGATTACTTAAATGGGAGGGGGGGGGGGGGGGGGGGGGCTGTTTGCTTTCCATGTTTACATTCCAAGTGTTTTTACTTTGTATTAAGACACCTCATCTTTGTGTAATGATTCAGGGAAAATAACCTTGAATTGAAGGAAGCATGTTAGGTGGAGTTAGGAGGCAATTTATCAGCCCTGCTCAAACACACTTGGCTCCTCTACCCCTCCATTCTTTAACTCCATGGCTTTAAAAGGTGGGCAGTTTGCTTCCCATCCACATTCCATTCCCAGCAACATCTTTCATTCCATTGTCATACAAGGGTCCTACAGCCTGGTGCTGATGAGAAATATTTCTTTAAATGTTTTTGATCACAAATCATATTCCTAGAAGCCTTCTTACATGACAGTTTTTACACTAAATTATTCTTCCTCCTTCCAGTATTTTGTTATTTGAGAACGCACCAGTGACATTTAGAGAAGACAAAGGTGTTCCTTGCAGAATGTAACACCGACAGCACATGGAGAAAGCAATGCCTCTTGGACTTTCTTATTTTTCCTTTTTTTATTTTATTTATTTATTTATTTATTTTATGACCTTCCCAATTTCCCAGCAGCTTTTCCTTAGCAGACCAAAAATTAGCATGTCTCTCAGCTTTTGTAATCTGTTATAAATTAACTTCATTTGCATTAATAGTGGTTTAAAACTGGCTGGAAAATAAAAAGGAAAAAGAACTCAGACTACTTTGTTTCCTTATGTTCTCTTCTTCACCAGCTACTAAAGGAGAAGAGCAAATACTAGCTGGCTTCTCCCATACGGTACCAAGAACCAATTTTCTGGGGGACAGTTCGTAGTATCTGGGAAGGTACCAAACCTTGCAGATCCCTGTACTTCTCACTGACACAGTACAGATGCAGAAGCACTGCTTCAGTCACAGACAGAATTAAAATCCTTGAATGTGACGTTCCACATATGGGAGCTCTTTACCAGAGCTACTTGGAAATAACTATTTCTGCTTAATGCCATGTTTGGGTTCTTTAGGTAAGATTAAGATTAACAAATTTGGCCATTTAAAGATAAGATTGGTTTGCCCCAACTGCTGCTTTCTCTGCAGCTGATAGGAAGAGAGCCAAGCAGCTCCTAGAGACTGTGCATTCTGAACCAACACCTGTGTGAGGATAAACCATCTTCCAGAAAGGGTTTTCCTACTGCAATTGGTGTATAGCTTCAGCTAGATGAAGGTTTAATTGGATGTTTCAGTGAAATTAATCCTGTTATATTTGTTATATTTATGAGTACCTCAGTGTTTTATTTAGGAGTAGATGTTTAAGTGTTTCTCATCCTTAGAAACTGACTAATGCAGAAAGTGTTTGACAACCCATTTTGTTAACAAGGTTTTGAGAGAAATACAAACTTTGCCCTTGACAAAGCTTACCCATCATCAGCACCTGGGGAGCTGAGGGAGGGCTCATGTTTTATTGCCTTTCACTGACATAAATTATAGATGTTATTTCTGCCTTCTTTCAGGACAGGAAAAATAAAGGGAAAACTAGCAACTGTTCACCTTTAAAAATTGAGATGACTGTGTTCACAATGATTATAAAAGCTGTTAAACAGAAGCTTTAATTATTTCTGTTTATATATTTCTGTTTATATTTTATGTTGCAGCAAAGACAACAATTTGGAAAAAAAGTCAGCAGAAAGTCAGGGAACTCCAAATGCTGAGGTTATTCTGTGCAAAAATTTTCACCACGCACTTTCAACATTTATATTACAACAAAATAGTTTTAAAGTTTACACTGTAAATTAAAAAAGAAGTATGGTCAATTTGGCTAAATTATTTTCAACCAAATCCAGTGCAGGTAGCAATTTGCTTGTTGTAAGTCTGGTATAGAGTACAATACTGCACTTTGCAGGCTGCACATATAAAACATGATGAATGATATTGCAAATGAATGAAAAATATTTTAAGAGTTTGCTATCTTTCTTTCTGAGCTCCAGAGACTTTTTCTCTAAACTGAAAGAACTGTCTCACTTTCTGCATAACATGTGTTTTTCGACTTTCTATACTGTATGGTTTCTAAAACTCAGACACTTGCAAGCCACCTTCTAAGTCTTGTCCTGGAGATATGTGGCTCAGCAACAATATTCTTAGCCATCAACATGTATATGAACTTTAAAAGCTCATTATATTTTACTTATAGGTCCTAATATAGGTCCTTATTAAGTTCTAGTAAGACCTTCAAAACAATCTGTATTCTAATTCCAGCAATTTCTAAGTTCCAAACAAAGCACAAGTGAAAACCTTCTATAGGTATAAAACACAACAAAGTCTTCATTGGGTATTTGGGTCTTTATAAGAAATCAACATTGAAAGTGAAATTAGTGTTGAAATTTTCTTAAGAAAAAAGACAACACAACCTACAGACATAGAAAGAGAATCTTTATGGACATTGAAACTGAAAACAAGAAAATTCTTGAAAACAAGAAATATTGAAGCATTGTTTCTAAGAAGAAGAAGAAGAAGAGGAAGAAGAAAACAAGATGCAACTTACCATAATTTTAATATAATCAGGGCAATACAAATGAGAGAACTGGACTTTAGAGGACAGGTCTATCTGTTATAAAGACTAAACACGCTCAATATGAACTGAAGGGAAACAGTATATCGAGCAAAACTGACCACGTGTAACTGGACAAAGTTTTCTCTTTGTGCCTGCATGAGAACTTTAAAGAGAATAAGACCTGAAAGAAATGTAGAACTACGTTTCAATGGAAAGCTTTATTTTATTTTTTTTTTGCAAATTTATTAAATCAATTAAAAAAATAATGCCTTTTCCTACAAATATAAAAGAAGAAAGGCATATGTTGTCCCATGGTCCTCCATTCCTACACAAACATATAGTACTAACCAAGAAAACATGGACTGCATATCCAAATCCCTATTCTAATCACTTTTACCTTTACCTTTATCTCCTATCTTCTCTGAGCTGAGTTATTCCTGTACAGTATTCACGTTGCATAGAAAAACAAATTCTGTGCAGCTACACAGGTTACATTTACAGTGAATATTTACCTACTTCAATGTAGACATGCTTTGATTGCTTACTATTGTGGAGGTATTTTAGAAAGTAAAAATATCTTCCCCCCCCCCAGGCAACAGAAGTGTCCCAGAAAAAAACAAACAAACAAACAAACAAAAACAACTTCTGTATGAAATCTCTTACACAGAAATTGAATTCCACGTGCAGAAGGACTCAGTACACATTGTTCAAACTAATGTTCCCACTGAACAAATACAAGTTTCTAACTTCATGCTCTCTGCTGGGAGTTTACAACACCAGAGCAAGCTGCATTATAGGTCTTTTCAGGACAAGGAAAATTTCCATGAACTATCATAAGTCTGTGCCTATGCTTTTAATTAGGACGTAGAAAACAGTTCATTTATAACACTGGGAAGAGGGAGGGGAGGAAAAGGACCAAGAAGGTAAAACATGGTACTTCACAGTGAAAACAGATCCTGGAATGACTTCAGGAAGACATAAGGAGATACATGGCAGAATATCTTTAAGCTTGTATGGTCAGACACGTCAAATGAAATCGAGGAAAACTCCTGCCATATCTGATTTTGTCAAACACTTATTAGTATACAGAAAAATAATTAGCTACTGTGTATTTCTTTTATGGACAAAATCCAAATCATCTTGAATAACTAAAGATTAAATTCACAGAAGTAATACTTATTTTCATACATAACAATGCCTCCCATAAAAAATACGATGTACTCCTGAGTTCAGTCTCAGAAATGTAATCTGAGATACGTAACTGTTACCTCCACATTACAGAGAAACTAGAGACATAGACAAGTTAAAGTGAGTTGCCCAATGTCACAATAAAAATTGGTGGCTAAACTGATAGTGACAGTAGTCAGATTATCCAATGCTGTCTTCTACCAGGCAGAATTATCTGTCTTATAAATAACAGAGCAGCTCAGAAGCGTTTTCCTGTTTTGCCAACATTGTGGATAAATGCTGGCAGTGTAAATGTGTGGAATTTGGCGTAGAGCCTCTTTCCTTACAATGTATCATTCATTCTCATTTTTAGCATTTCAGTGCCTGTTCCCTTTAGGTGGTTATTAAAGGGAAGAAAAACAGAAAAAAAATAAAAATAAAACAATACAATATATTTATATTACATAATGAAACAAAAATCAAATAAGAGCATCCTCTTCTAACTTTGCAGCAGCAAAAAAGGTCTACAGTATTAAACAGAGTAAGTACTATAGTTGGTCCACCCCAGGGATATATAAAAATCTTTTTTTTTCCTTCAGGAGAATTCAAAGTTCTCTGTGATATGATTTTTAAGGGTAATTGAAAAAAAATGGAAGCACCAGTAAAATTCCTGGAGCAATTCTCTATATAGAGTTGAGAAAAAATAGGAAGTATTGTAAGGTTTCCCTCTTAATAACATAATTACAAAATGTAATTTCTTAAATAGAAAACATTCACAAGCTTCCATCACCACTCTGGGGAAAAAAAAAAAAAAAAAAAGTTACAGTATCTCTACACAAATTAGATTGTCATACGCTTTATCTACAAACTACATGCATTTTCAGATAAGAGAGTTTACTGAGGTCCCCCACCCATAGCTGCATGCATATATTTCCAACAGTCAAAGAAGATTTCTGTCTTTTGAGAATGAGATTGCATTGGAAGAATTAAAAGCAGTGTGAAGGCAAGTAGGGAATCCTTCAAATATTATTCCTCAATACTATATTTGAAAATACAGTCATGAACTACACAAATATAGATGGACTATAGGAGAAGAAAAAGCCATTATTCATATTTGCTACAAAATACAGTGCACCTGTGAATAAGAAATCAGATAAAAATATTTGCAGATTCGCACCAACTGCTGTACTACACACTTTATTGTATCAGGAATGGTTAACATTCGTTAAACATCTCTGGGTGGAATACAGACAAATCAATTTGTGAAGAATTACTAAAGCTTCAGTTAAGTGCTTTCAAGCAACTTTTCAGCGTCCAGGTTTAGAACTCCGTAACACATGACATCCAGCAGCACACAGAGCAGAAAAAACAGGCAGTCTACAAGGGAATGCATACAGCTGCCTAAACTCGGGCATGCATTTGTAGCTTCCAGTCAATACAGTGCTTAAAAAAAAAAAAAAAAAAAAAAAATCTTTCAGAGCATGAAAGGTGTGAGACAGTTGCAGACGTGAGAGTGAGACGGATCCCAGAGAAGTGCATGAACTGGCACATGTGAATATGATTAAGTGCCAAGCAGTTTTACAGTGATTTAAACAGAGCTTGAAGTTCAGGAAATGAAGGGGGAGTGGAAGACTGTGCTTTTGAATGTGGTATAATATTATTTAATCACTATGCCATTACTTTCTTCTAATGAAATACAAGTAAAGCACTCAAAATTTTCAACTCAACAATGTAAATTCTTCAGTTATTCTGTCTGGATGCTTGGAATTTTATAAGGGCTAAGTTTCTGCTTTGGTTTTATTTTTAAGCAAATACTGCATGTCTATGATTTTGGATGCTTTAACTTATTTATATTAGCCATTTTTTCCATTCCAGTTTCCAGTACTAATTTCAGTTACCTAAAAGACAGCCAGAGCATGCTAAGATGGATCCACCCACTCGGAGGGATCAGTGGCATAACTCAGATTTGCTCTTATGATCATTCATTCTGATTTTTATTCCACAGAAGAAAAGACTGGGATATGGCAGTGCCCTGCCAGTTTGTTATCTTTAGGTCTAACTCTGCCGCTTGCACCAGAAGCTTTGAAAATTCAGTTTGATGATTTTTTATTTTGAACATGGACAGATCTCAGTAAAGCTCTTCTAATCTATGGGGTAAACACATCTGCCTGTTATGTTCAGCATATACAGAGCAAGAACAGCAATGGAAAAAATGCAAAAGCTAATGAGAGCCTTGCAAATTTTTCTCATCTGCTGAATGTCCCTGTATTTACATCTCGCTACAGAAAACATTTTCACCTTTTTGTTTTTCTAGGTTATGAAATACTAAACTTGTAATGTAATTCACTTCTCCTCAGACAAAACTTGATAACTGTCTGACCATTATGTCATACACAATATTAAATCCATTTAAAATGCAAATATAATTTAGCATTAAAAAACTTTGCTGAACACAAGTTAGCTAGCACTGAAATTCCTCAACATACTAGACAAGGATCAGCTTCCTGCTATTTTTGCCCAGAAGTTTCTACAGTTGTACTGCTAGCAAACAGTTTCAGTCAGGCTTAGAGGCCAAAGAGCTCATTTATTCTGTTGTTGTTTCCCACAGTATTGACATGCCAATGTTTGGCCTTATTCTTCCTGTTGATATCATACATCCATCTGATGACAGTCATCAAATGGTTACAAAACTGACAACTCAGTGTTCTGACAACTCAGTTTTGTATTTTATTTTTAGGATAGGTCTTGCAATAGAACAAGCTTAAAGGGGAAAAAAAAAAAAAAAAAAAAGGAATAGGAATAGAACATGGTGTTAAAAGACAACTGCTAAAGTTGTCTTGAACAAGACACACGTCTTGAAGTGAAGCCTCAATGTCCAAAATCTGACAACAGCTTGAGTAATCATCTTTGAACAGAAAAATTAAGCAGAAAACTGTGAGACATATAGAGAAAAAATTCCAGCTGTCTGAAAGAAATGTGCAGGCTGTAAAGCTAACTGGACTGCTTGGTAGGAAATATTGCTCTCTATCACAAACTGAAATTGAATGATTAAGTGAAGTGCTTACCTTCTTACTGGGAATGCACAGAGAAGCAAGGAAGGAAATTTGTGTAATACAAATAATTTCATTTTTTCATGTTCTATTGTCTTTGTCTGAATAATTGGTTGTTCGGAATAAAAAATGTAGATAGTTTGTAAAGACTTTTGATATAAATATCACACTACTGGCATTTAATAGAAGAGCCATGGGAAATCAGTAGTAACTGTAGAGCTTCCTAGACTTCTGCATGCTTATAACCAGTTACTGAACATGTGAGTGACATTGTATAACTCCCCCTAACAAGGGCATAAGGCATCTAAATAGCAGCAATGGTTCTGCTCCAGTGTAAGGCACCTATATCCTGTGGTCCATCTACCTGAGTACTCAACAACTGCAGGCAGGATTAATAAAACTGTTTCACATTGAACAACAAAAGAAAACACTTTTATCCTTAATTTTATCAATTTAGTGCCATGTTTAATGTGTTTAATCATTTAATGTGTTTAATCATTTTCAATTTTATTAAATATTAAATGTACACAGGTACTCAAAATTGCATCAACTGATTAACTTTTCATCATTATTGATATCATGTGTGTGTTTTTAATAAAAAATCTAAAATAAAGAGGTGATTCTCATGCTATATTTAACAAACTTCTCAGAAACTGTTTGGAATTATTTTTTTTTTAATAACATAATGTTTAAGACCTCATCTTTAGACAACTGTTCTCACCAACGTTTTCAACTCCAAAACAAACAATTGAATCTAGTGAGCCTAGTTAAAAAAAAAAAAAAAAAAAAAAATTTGGCCTGTAGAATAGCAATGTTACCTTGAAAATCTGATGTCTGGGACAAAAAAACATTATTTATGACAATATATGACCTTATCAAAGTTGACCCACTGATATAAAATTTGGCACCACTGCTAGTATCTTTATAATTCTAGAGAAGAAATATTTGCAGAGTAGGACAAAGTTGTGCACCTTTCTTTACCCAAGGATAAAACCTACATGATCTGGACAGTGGGGGAACAAAAGATAACCTGTTTTTCATTTTCGTCATGAGAAAGGGTCAAATTAACTCTTTTTCTCTTAATACTACCTATTGTCCATTTTCTTTTAATATATTTTATGATTTTGTTTTGGGCTAGCTCTTCAGCCTTCTAGGGAAAAACAATGTTCTAGTTTTATCTGGTTTACCTAATATTTGACAATATATCATTCTTCAGGCTGTTACATGAGCAGTTTGCAATAGCCTGCAGTGTTGGCTTGAAGGAGTTCCTTTGCAGTGACTGTGGAACAGCCACAATTTGGTTCCATGATCTTCTGCAGTACGCTAAATAGTCACCTTGCCAGATTATTAGTTTTATGTTCCATTCTGTGTAAATATTCTGTATATGTTTAAATGGAGTGCTCTATTAATACACTGGAGTCATAAAACAGGTTGGGAAAGGTAAAGAGCCTGCAGTTTCAAAACAAAGGGGAAATTTCAGTTCTTGCAGTAGGAAACAAGTTGAAGTGTATTTGCCAAAAATGAGTAATGGAGATGTAAATACTGATTACAGATAACAAATCAACCTTAAACTATAAGCTTACCTAAATTTGAAATGGTACTCTGTGTTCAACACACAGGGCTATTTTCATCCTAACATTTTTTCCTATAAATAAAGGAAATATACACACAAGTAGAACTATATGTGGTGTAAAAATTCAGTATTTTCAAAGAGTTCTGAACATAATAGCAGGGTAATGTTCATGTGTATGTTTTTCAGGAAACTATTTGAGGGACAAGAACCTAATTTAACACATATAAGCATTTTAGTAAATAGAAATATATGTGGTCAGCCATAGTTAGATTTAGTATGTATTAACTTCAAATGCATGGGAAGGAAAGCAGGGAACTACTTTTATTTTAAGGAACTAGAATTCAGAACGTGTCACAACTCTGTCTCATCTGACCTCCTGCACAGCTACAGATGACAGAACTTTCCAAACTCATTTAAACTGGGAAAACATTCACACTACATTGAGAACCATCCACTGATATAAAAACTCCTGTTCCACTAAAATGCATTGTCTGAGTGCATATATGGGCAAGACAGATTAAGAAAGCCTGTTTTTTAAGCTACTGGAACATGTGTACAAAAGCTTTTAGCTCTTGCTTATAACACACATACCCTAATATTACATACCATATACACAAAAAGAAACCAGCCAAGTTCTCTCTTAAAACAAATCTAGAAGTTCGTGCATTCATCAAATCTTTGAAAACCGTCAGACTATAGATGGGATTCCTCTCATGACACAGCATCCTTTTTTTTTTTTTTTTTTTTTTTTTGCCATAAAAACTGCTGTTTCCTCAGGGAACTCAGGACTCAGTTTACACTTACATATAAACTAATAGAGTTTTAAGCTGAAGGCTTTTGACTACAAACAGAATGTGGTATTTCCTATCTAGTGTACTACACACGTACCACATATTACAATGTGACAAGATTATTTTTTCATATACTTTGTACCATTGCTTGCAGACAATGGTCTGCTCAAAACCCTCTTTTCCTGGATAGGAGTGTTTTGCTGACATGTGAGGAGATCATGTATAGGAAGAAAAGGTTCTTCTGTTCAAATTGACCAAGCACTTACCCCAGATCTGACATTAGACATACACTAAAAAGATCAGTTACATGTTAAATTCCTGTTCTTGGCCATTATTCAAACCAAAGGTGTGAGTCTCAAACACTCCCCTGGTACTTAAATAGCAAATACAAATCAGCAATTATTACCAAGATGTTACAAGCACTCTAAAATACCTCAGAGTCGCACCCTTTAAGAACATGAATAATTTATTTTAATTAAGGAACTCAGTCTAAGTAATGAAAATATAGCAATCATTTTTATGAGAATACAATACTAAACATTTAATGCAGCACTTACTTCCTAAAACATACTAGTACAAACACTTTGTAGCAACTGCTTCCCATATTGATCATTTGGAACCACCATTTCCATTCTTTAATCTTTTTTTCAGTAACAATTACTTAAACAAACAACATAATATGGTACAATCAAACAGAGTTATTAGTCTGTATGTGAGGGACTCTTGCAAAATTGAGGTAATATTCTCTGGTAAATGATCTCTTCATAACACTGCATTAGTTGAAAATGATTCTTATCATAAGACCAGGCAACTGAACTCTTGTTTCTTTTTTCGGTAGCTCTATGCCATTATAGTGAAAACTTGCAGCTTCTCAACAGTATATTAAAGAATACCATAACTGAAATTAAATCTAGCATATGAGAGGATTTAAAGTGGAGGTTAAAATATAGACTTCTTCCAAAAAATAGAGGGCCAATTTTAAAATATTGTGTAATTATTTGCAAATATGCGCCACTTTTGAGAATGCGGCAAATACATGTAACTTCCCCTAACACAAGAATTTAGAATGGCAGATTTACAGACATGCATTCTGTATGTCGTTGCAGCAGATTTATTTTTGAAAAATAGGAAGCAGACCTTAATGAAGTCATCTAATTTTAAAATTAGATAACTGATAACACACATGTTCAGTCTTCTTTGAACATTCTAAGTGTAAAATCACATTTGAGAAAGACAAAGATGTTTAAGCTAAAAGTTTAAAAGATGTATACATAAATAACACATACATATGAACACAGACTCATTACTGAAAGTTCTTTACAAAGACCTCAGAATCAAACAAAAGAGCAGTTCTCACTCCAATAACAGTACCAAGTGTCTTTGAGACTTTTAAATGGATTTGCCAACATCAAAAGCTGATTTTGAAGTAATCAACTCTAAAACAATGGTATTATCAATCATTTGATGGGTTGTAAGCATATCACAAATCAGGCTTGGCACAGCCAACCTCCAGATTTTCATGTTCAATTGCATACTAATACCAACCAGATCATATAAGTGACTCCAATAATAAAATAAAAAATCATTTGCAAGAATGTATTGACTAAAGACTGCTCATGTATGAGTACAGCTCCCAGTTATTTAAAAAAAAAATAAATGAATGCAAGGACAGAAATTTAACTTGCCACAGTTTCATTGAAAGTTTTCTGTACTATATTTACGAATAGATACATTCCAAATTAGTTCTTGAGCTGTGACCCATCCATAATCTGCTATAATGTTCATGGCCAATAACGATTCTCATAGAATATTATTAACTTATTTTTATTTTTTGAAGGAGCTTCATGTATGCTTTCTAAAGCAAAAAAAATATGTATATATCTTTATTACATGTATAATGACCCTATAAATCCCAGCCTAACCCACCATCTATTGCTTCTCATCCAGTGAAGGTGCAGCAATATCTCTGTAAGCATATAAAGTTACCTCAGTTTCAGCTTAAAGCCACAACAGTACATTTAGTAAATGAATACACAGTTGCTTGTCTAAATGTACTATGGAGTAACTTCAGGAATCTTCAGCGTACACATCTGGACAGCTGGCAATAGCCTCAACACTTCAGAAGCCAAGAACTTTTGATTACCAAGAGCATTCATGGGTTTGCTCTGCAGCTTGAGCACAGAGGACATTTTTATCTGCATTGCATTTACCATGATTTAAAGATACAGAGCACGTCCAGTAGACCAGACATTTTCTGGGCACCATGACAGAACTCAAAAGTTTGAAGAGCAAATTTTTTTTTTTCTTCCAGAATCACTGTAAGTTATAGCTTTTTACCTCTCTCCATTTCTCCACTAGATGGATAGGTTTAATTTAGTTATCCATCTAAGTCATCTGCAGCCTTTAGATTTTTACTCCAAAACAAGCTCAAAACTGAGACCAAGAATAGTCTGTTGCATTCTCATAAATGTTATCATTACTTGTTAATGCTACTCCCAGAAACGTTAATGTTATGTTCATTCTCCTCCAGGCTTCATTCTCTCTTACCTGTCCCTCTTCAAATACATGCTGCAGGGACACCCATGCTCTTCCCTTTCACTGTGCTATACAGTTCCCCTTTTTATTTCTCATCCACCATAAACTTACTATACTCCTGGATGCCAATCCTGTGCTTTCCAATACAAGCTAATACTGGTCACCCATAAATACTTGAGATTGATTTGAAAGTTATCAATTTAAGTACAGTTTTAACTTGCTTTTCAATTCAAACAATGAAGCATTCAGTCACAATTGATAAACAATCATTGTCAAGTTTCAGTCAAACAAGCACATTCTGACCCCTCTAAAGAGGCAGAAGTCAGCCCACCTACCTCGCTTGCTTTCTTCATGTTTCTCCATGACATCATTTCCTCATTTCCTCTCATGTTCAGGTCTACGAGTTCTCATCTTCTCACCTCAGCATTAATCACAAAACGTCCTCATTTTCCTCAATGAAATTTATCAGTTTCTCCAATCCCTATTTCCAGCAATTCTAGATATTGTTGTTTGTAACACCCAGCTAAGCATCCCCCTGCCCCGGCCTTCACACAGCTCCCAGCTCCCTCCCTCACTGTCAAATAACAGCTGCTCCCAAACTCACTGCAAGCAAGGCCAGCCACAGTTATAGTAAAGCCCCCAACCACTGGCTGAAGAAATTTTTTCATCTCAGTACAATCAACAGCAAGATAATACTGGATATTTTATACAACTGAAAAGCGGAAACATGAATCCTGAGGGCGGCTGGGGCCACACTCTCCTTACCCTGGCCTGCTGCCTCTAGCTGAAGGGAGAGGTGGGACTGAGGGTGCCACTGCCCAACCATCAGGGCAAGATGGAGGTCACCCATCCAGCTGCCAAAATCAGTAACAGAAGAGAGGTTTCCTCCTGCCCTGAGCCTATTTTGGTTCTGACTTGGACAATTGAGCAGGATATGGAAATAAGTATAGCTATTGCTGCTCCTCCAAACAAAAAGCAAATGAACGGCTCCAAAACTGAACAAGATCCATGGGGTTTGCTCCTCCCTTTCCACTGGAGGAAAAAGGGAAATCATTTTTTTTTAAAAAACAACTATCAAAGTATGACATAAGCACATCTGACTTCTTACCAGGCCAAAACATACCCTCTCAGCAACTTTCCAGCTGTCCCAGCTTCATAATGAAACAGCATGAAGGATGCCTCCCAAGTCATGTAAAAGCACATAAAACCCTAGAGATGACAACTCAAGAATTTGTAGCCACAAAGACTAGTGATGACAACCTTTTTTTTTTTTTTTTTTAAGAAACACTACAACCACCACCAAATGCAAATTCTATGCACATATTTTAAACATACATTAGGAAACAAATGTGGATCTAATTTAAGAAGCTACATTCCTTTCCTGCTAGAATTAGTGATTTCATTTAATGTGAAGGGCAAGTATACTAAAAACCATAGCATAAATTTTGATGCAATATAAATAGGGTCAGTTCCTCCTTACAACAACATCTGTCCCTGACTGTTCTCCACCCAAACTTTATATAAGAAATACCATAGTACCAATCTAATCACATTTTATTAGTTTAAGTAGGTGTTACCTCATAAAATCAAACAGTATGGCAGGACTAGAAAACAAAATAGTATTTTCTTAAGGGGTATTAAATATAGCTAGAGATAAGTAACATCCTGCTCTCTAAAATGTCTATTCAGGTTAGGGAAAAGGGTGGAAGCAGTGGTAATGTCTATTAACATTTGTAGCTTACAGTATATACCCAGCCTGCTCTGGAGAAAAAAAAAAAATAAATTAAAGCATTTAAGGTTCTATACTGTAGTGAAATTAAGACATTTTCCTGTGCTGGTATGTAAGTATTGTCATTCAAGACTGAAGTCAGTGCCAGATAGATTTTAACAGCCTTAAGATAAAGACTTCAGGTAGATCCTCTGCAACAGTAGAAGGCTCAAAAGCAAATCTCTGTTCAAGAGCTATAATCTTACTGGGTATTTCTGGCAGTCCCTTTAAATGCTTTTGTATCCTTTTGACATCATAACTCTGAGCTCTCCCAAAAATACATTATGCCAGTTCTTTAGGATATATAGCAAATAAACTCAACATTTGGTTAAGACTCTGTAATAAGTTATTTATGTCTTATGGAGATGACTCATTTTATACACTGTTTTAACTGTTGCATACATTCTGAGAACTGAATTCACAGTTTCTTTGTAGGTTTGAATACTCGAGATAAAAGCAATTTAAGACTCAAGTTTTAGAGATGAGGACCCTCTGGATCCTTGAGAGCAGAAGAACTCAGTTACTAACTTCCCCTTGCATCACTACTAACAGTCTTCCTTCCCACATTTTTATTTAAAAATGTGATATTAGACTGCTATTAAAAACAAAACAAATAAAAAAAAAAAAAAAACAACACACCACCCTTAATTCTACTACTCCAGGCAGTTCCAAGTTTAGAAGTAGAACGTTTCACATTTGAGGAATTTAGATTTTTTCCTTTTGCAATGCAAGTTCAAGATAGTTCTCCCAATCATAAAAAAAACCACTCTTCCAAAGAAATGTTTTGAACTTGCTGATTTATAAAACTCTTTTCCAAGGGAAATGCACAGCAATTTGCATCGTATTATAACAGGCTTGCTTTTTCTGATTACAATTCACAAATATCTTGAAAGTAGTCCATGGACCCAAAGGCTCTGCTAGTCACAGGCTGCAATCATTATGAAAATTAAAAAATGTCATATTATGTCTTAGCAAAACAAGAGCACATGAAAACCATTTCAGAAGCTAATAAATAAAAACAAACAAATTCCTAAGAAAATTTCTTTAATTTTCATTTTATGGAAATACATCTTTTGTTTTTATTTCCATGATACAAAAAATGTTAAATATCAAACATTTTCTGAAATCTACCAATGCAGATTTTTTTAAACAAATAAAGGGCTGGTGCAGTTAGCAGGTTTGTCACAGGTACCAAAAAACATTTTTACAAAAACCCCACAAGCTGGGGAAGAAGGTGGGGAAGAAATAGATCAAGACTTAAGAGTGAAAACAGCAGGATGTGAAAACAAAGAAAAACTACCTCCCACTAGGATATTCATGTTTGAGAAGCACATAAGTTAAATTTATTTTTTTATTTGTTTTAAAAGGATATGGTATGTGTAAAGTTAGTATTCAGAGGAACGCTGGCTGCACTGGGGGTGGAGGGTGGGAGTAGAGAATGAAAAAGTAAAAAAAAAAAAAAATCCAGATAGAGTAACTGGTAGAAAGCAATATGTGAAACTGCAGTTCTACCTGTGTCAAGAATGCTGACATCAAGCATACTGACATTGCCTTAAAAAATATCTAAAGATTAGGAGATTTGTGGTAAGTCCCCTCAAGCACAGGAAACAGCCTAGCATGAAATCAGAGTGCCAGTTCTTTTTGTACATTTCATAGCCAGCATGCCAAAGGAGGTGACCAAAATACATTTAGTCTTGCTTCTTAAATCTAACATCATTTACGACAACAAGGATTTCACATGATCAACAACAATCATATACTAGTTAATATATGCACAAGTAAAATTGACAGTGATTGTTCAGTAAACAGTTTAAAATAATTAAACTGATTTTCAGGACACATACTGCCTTGTTAACACCACTTATATTTAAATAAAGTATGGCTTCCAGGAGGTGTGTTCTTACAACTGCTGTCAATCAATTCCACTTGTTCAGGCAGTTGTTTCCTACCATGTCTCAGGGACTTCAAAAATTTCAGTGGAACTACTTGTGAAGCTTCCTAAAAAAGGAGTCATAGAATACTATATTAAAGATTTCAATATACAAACACTAAAAAGAATAAAAAGTCAGATCAACAATCTTTCGATTCGTTCAAAGCATACAAATGACAAATTTTCTTCTCTACAGAGCTTTAGATATGTTATTTGCAAGTCAATATTTACGAAGGGAACCCAACAGACTGTTTATCAATGGGTACTAAAAAAAGTTGACTTAGTTTTTTCCAAACAAGTTGAAACACTAATGAACAAAGAAAATTTTCTGAAAGAAATTGCTAACAAGTTCAAACAGAATCAACAACAAATAGATCAACAGAAATCAATTACTTAGTGGTTTAAATTCACATGACCTAAGGTTACTTGATTTCAACATACGCCCTCCTACGTTATTTTTATTTATTTATTTATTTACAGGCTGCAGAAATTTGTACAACATTGCAAAAATATAAGGTGAAAAATAGTCACCTATCTGCATTTAGCCAGACAAACAATTAAAAGGTATTTGGGCTAGAAAAATGTCAGTATTAAAGTCTGAAAACCAAAACAAAATTGAATTATCCAACAGCCTAGGTGAGAAGTCTTCAACCAAATAAAAACCAGAAAGATTATGGTCAAATGCCACACAGAATATTACATATATTGATTTATAAGTCCTAACAGTTTTTGGAAGACAGGAAAAAGACTTGAATTTATATTTTGTACTGGAAACACTATTGATTTTCAAGCTTTAAATCTCAAACACTAAACAAGGCTAAAAAATAGAAGATTTACAAAACAGATAAAGAAAAAACATCATTCTGGCAAATCCATATTTTGACACCTTTACAGAGGTCTACAATTTCTTTTGTTTTTCAAAATCTGTATCTCCTGAAAGTGAGATTCCTCAAGCTTTAACAGCTAACAGTTCATGAAATGTGAAAGATCTGCTCACAGTCCAGTAACCTTTCAAACAAATGTAGGCTTACTAAGAACACGTTAGACTGCAAGAACTGGGAAGGGTGACTGTGACCCACCCATCCAGAATGTGTGGAATGGATTTTAATAACTCTCACTTTTCATCACCATCCTGTCAATTAATATCAGAAATAAAAGCACAGCTAAGTGATACATAAATGCAAAACGCTCAAAAATCTAAAGGGCCTAGTGAATCCTGTTACATCAACGTCTATCTGGCAGCTTATTGCTTCACTGAATTGTCCTAGAAAGCCAACATGTTCTCAAGAGATATTCTAGGGAGGCACTGTGGCAAGCAGTGTGCTGGAGAGGCAGGCAGGTTGGCTGTCAAAGTTTTGGCTTAGTTATAAATGTAGTTAACGTTCTGACCACAGTGAGAAATTGCATTGGTTCTTCAACTTAAATAAATAATCTCACAAATGACAGTGAATAAGGGAAATTAGTACAATGTTATCAAGATATACAGTTTAAGTTTTAATATATATAAGTGCTACTTAAAAGGGCACATATATTAGCTTTCAAGGCAGCAGGTAGTTTTATTAAAATGGACTTATTTGTAAGCAACAGTTTGTTTAACGACATATCTTGCAGATCAAGCTACAGGCATTCAATTATGCTATGACTCTATCTAATTAAGCTTAAGTGAAAAGGTCTGCATCAGGTAAGTCTTACAACTGGTCATAAAAGTTTGTTGAATTAATAGGATCTACTTTAGTGTCTTACTTCCAGAATTCTTTCAGTTTTGTTGTGATAAAGTTATCTGATTTTGCATAACGAGAAAGTCACATAAATGAAAAAAAAAAATAGCTATAAATATTCAAAGAGCTTTATTTTAAGGAAGAAAGTAGGCAAGAAATCAAATACTTCTTCTTTTAGTTTGTCTCAGTTGTTTTGTTTTCCTTTTTGATGCCATCTTCAGTTTAAACAACTCACAGCAAAATAACTTATAACACTGACTTACTGTGTTACACTCATAGAAGTCCAGAAAAGTTGACACATT
Organism: Netta rufina; assembly: GCF_964035555.1. Lineage (NCBI taxonomy): Eukaryota > Metazoa > Chordata > Aves > Anseriformes > Anatidae > Netta > Netta rufina. The sequence goes on from NC_140138.1 coordinate 824,002, forward strand.
AAAGAAAAATTCAATTTTGTTCAGGCTTAGGGCAGTTCCAAACAGAACAGAAAATCATGAGCAAGAACATTGCTTTTACCTGCTGGAACTTGTTCTTTCTTGATCTTTTTGAACTTTTTGTCTCTCTTCTTACTATCTGGGAGGGGCTCTGCACAGGAGTCTGTCTGATTGTATTCTGGATCTTCTCCCTCTTCCACATCATCAGAACCAGTTTCTTCCTGAATAGGACTCATGCTTCTCTTTCCCACTGTACTGGTACCTGTAAAACTGAAATGCAGGCGAAATATTGTTATCGACAAGTTAAGAATAACTATTACATAGGTACTAGTTACTATACGTCTATTAAATGCTTACGAAGGTAGTAGAATAAACTAAGTGATATACCATGAAATTATATTACCTGGAAAATCCAACTTGCAACTTAGGGAAATGAAGGTGTTCATTGACCTATTGATGTCTCAGGCTTAGCTGTTATTCTGATGAGATTGCTCATCTCAACCGTAATTAAAGCTGTTCTCTATCCCTGCTCGAGTTTATTTTTTCCCCTCTTCGTCATGAAAGCTCTTGCATATAACCGAATATCTATTGAGAATGCTCATCACCTATTAATCCCAAAAACATACATCTTCATATTGAAGGATTTTACATGCTAAATTCATCCACTCTCCTTGAACTATATGCAGTTGTAAAAGTATTTATACTATACAGAGAAAACAACCAAACTCAGTATAATAAAAGTCAAAAACGGGTCTTAAAGTGAGATTCCTATAATCCAACAAGCTGGTGAAATAAAAATCACAAAAAGTTGCACACATTTTGTAAGTAGCATTTAAATTGAAGTCTGATGAGCACATTACAAATATTCACTTAGAGCTCTATTTCATTCAGCATACATTGAAATAACACGGCATAAATTTCATCCAACTATAATTCAATTGTTAATCTTCCTTGAATGCCAAATGGAAATATTAAAATAAAACAAAACATAAGTGGCAAAGAAGATAATTAAAAAAAAGAGTTCCCATCGAACTTCTAGATATGTAAATACCAGCTATTTAAGTGTATATTTTAATATTTTTTCAGAACAAGAGATTAAAAAAAAAAAAAAGTAGTTTTAGGCTTATAAACCTTTATTTTTTTGGTAAAACCAACACAAAACACTTCTTTTATTGAACATTCTATTCAATGCTTATATTTTAAAAAAAATGAATATCAAATTATAAAACAAAACTAAAATCCTTTTTATTTTTTCTTTTAATCTATCATATCTGGAAGCATGGTGTTTCAATAAAGTTTCAGCTAAAGGATTGTCAAACTTATCTGTAGTTTTGTCTTTGAAATAGACTTTTGTTCAGGTAAAGCCTGAACAATTTGCAATTTAAAACAGACTAATTCTGGAATGTCCAAAGGTAGTAAAAAAACATGAAACATATGATTATACTTCATGCTTTTACTTCCACTTTAGGGATGCACACACCATTTACTTTGATGAATGGCTGGCTTATCCTGCAAATGTTCACATACAGAACACCTTCTTGCATGATCTCTTACAAACCTTCATTTCGAGTCACACCACAACTATGATCAATAAAAAGATGTAAGCCAAAAAGCTGGAGAGAACTATTTGTCCCACATACACATTTCAATATTGCAAAACAGAAATAAAATATATCTGGAAAACAAAAAAAGTCTTTTTAAGAAAGTGCATTTAGAAAATGAAAAATGGCTTTTATATTTAAAAGAAATGTTTGGAATTTTTTCTAAGAATTCTACCTCTGGGAAATATATTCTGAATAATACATAAGGAAGAAAATTTAGGAGCCACAAATTACAATCTCAGAATTAGATAAATGATCAATAACTGTTGACTTTTATGCTTCCATTCACTGCATGGATTCCACATAAACACATATTAGGTGTTTTTTTGTTCTGTTCTTCTTTGACTGAAAATAAGGTTCAAGACTACAGGAACATAATTTTTTTCACTTAGCAATAGTAGTAAACCAGTATGGTTGTATATATAAGTTAGAGCACTACTCAGATCAAAGTTCAGTTTTCTAATTATACCAGCTATTTTGGAGTATGTCCATGTTTCTGTCTCAATTTCCTTACTCTGTTGAGAAACAACCAAACAAAGTGGAAAAAGCAAACAAACTACTAGTTATCAGTAATTTTCCAATTCAGATATACTGGTTTATACTTTCTGGACATCTGAAGCATTTAGGAGAAAGTGTTACATCAGCCATTAGCAAAGATGGCACTCAAGTTTCAGAATGCAAACGTACAACAGTTACCCATGCAATAATATGATTTTTCAAAAAGGAAAAAAATATATTTAAATAGGTTCTGAAGCTTCTTTTATATTCTGAATTAAGATTTTTATTCTTTGTTTTTAAGTAAAATTACTAGCCAAGTTTGGGGGAAAAGTAAGAAAAGCCCAGCATACACTGCCAGCTGGCAAATCTATCTAGTGAACACAATGCAGCTTTCATTTCAATTAGTGATGATCATAGGTGTGGTTCCGCACCTCTTCAACAAAGGCTCAGGATCCACCAGTCCTTTTTTCCCAACCTCTCCCTTATGTTAGCCTATTTTAATGCCAGCCTGCTGGCAAAAGTAACCGGGATGAATACCACAGAAGGAAGATGGTAGAAATCTAAAATCTAGATTTTATTTTCTACTTCTATTCTTAAATACAACTCCAATCATCAAAGAATATAGTATTTTTGTTAAATCCCAGCAGCATGAGTAACAACATTAGCACTAAACGCAATTTGATGAATCGACAGGATGTGGTGGACTTACATAGAGCTTTGCTGCCCAAAAGAGCACACTACACCTGATTAAAATGCTCACTAACTTTGTAATGTCATTTCTAAATTGCGGCTACTAAATAGCAGCAATCCAGCTAGTGCTACGGTAATTACTTTGAAAGAATCAGAAAGTGGAGAGGAGTAAAAGTGGGGGAAACCGTTATGATGATGTAGCATTAAGCATTTTCCATTTTGGAAAGGAACGTCCTACTTTTGAAAGGACCAATTCCATCATAACTGAGTATCTTGAATAGGCCTAGATACAGACAGACTTTCAATTTCAAGCATTTCCCAATTCTTATCCTCTAACAAACAACTATACACAAGCATTTCTGTAGAAAATAAACTGTAAGAGAAGTCACTACAAACTCAGTAAAGGAATCATCAGCAGAAACACAATAACATTTCAAAAAATAAGATAAGCTATTTTCAACAAAATTAAGGCATTCAAGAAACCAGTGCTACAACTGGGAGCCTGACAACAGCAGATGCAGCACTCCTGGTTTTAGCTAGAAAACTTGTAAGGCAAAATGACCTATCACTTTCCTATTCTTTATGCTCATGTGAGTCTTCTGCCATTAGCTTATTTTATTTTACTCATCCTTACATGATGATTAGGAAAAGTAGTAACTGCAAGCAGAAAAGGATATCTAGTTTTACACAGAACATAACCTATTTTTCATGCCATGGTTTAACACCATTTTGCAGAGGAAAGGATCCCAATTCCATGCGTTTAACCAGTCAAGACAGTTGGCAGGCAGCTATTTGCTCAGCACAACACAGCTCATGCAGTACACAGCCACACAAGAGGCCATGGTCCATCCATTTTGGAAAGCATGCTCTGAAAAGGGAATGGCTTTAGAGGAGTGGATCCTATTAACTACTTGGAGTTTTGCATTTCCTCTGCTTCTCCATCTGACGTAAACTGTCAGGCACCTTTCTATTAAAACTAATTTTTATATGTAACAGTAGTAATACACTACATGCCAGGGGTATATATTAATTATAAATTGTTGTACCTTGTAGCTACTACGATACAGCATTTTCTGAAGAGAAGTTCCTCTGTAACATTGGAATATAGTTTGTTTCTAAAACAAGAATTAATAAATCCTCATTACATACTTACCAGTCTGACAATCTAAGACAGAAGGTTGCTTATAAGAAATAACTAACAACTTCTTTACTGAATGAAAAACTAGCCAGAACATATTGTCAGAAGCTGACAGAAGCTGACAGAAGCTGATGCAGTAAGCTTATTAAATAATAAGTAATAAAGAATGCAGTAACATGAATCTATTATAAGAGATCAGCTGCTGGATACACCACAGCATTGAGAGCTTAACTGTATATGATTCAGATTAATCTGGATGAATATGCACATATGCACACACAAATACATAAAAATAACCTGGACAAATACAAATATATATAACATTGTATAAAAATATTTATATATGCTTATGTGTAAATATATATTTATTTGTAAGATATCTCTGTCTAGAAACAAAAAGAAAATCTATCTACAGACAGCTTGAGTGAACTGAAAGACCACTGAGTGTGCAGTTACACGTTGTGTCTAACCTGGTGTAATTGCCAGCTCACACTTACAGAGGAAATATTTACAAAGGACTAATGCACAAGAGAACACAATCTAGCCAGTAACAAAGAGAAATAAAACAAACAAACAAATACATGTCAAAAGAGCTGCATGAAAGGGAGTTTGGACCAGAATAAAGTCACTTTATTCTTGGAATAACAACAGAACCAAAATTCATGTAATGGCAATTATAAAATTGTCTATAAACAAAATAAAGGACTACTATCTAAAGCTATCAAAGTGTTGATCATCAAAAAATAAGGATAGCAAGGCTGTTTCTTGAGGAATTTCTCAATATTAGAGAAAATAGATGAAAATCTTTCAAGGAGATAGTGTTTAGGCAGACAACTCACTGAGACATAACATTAAGGAAAGAATTTTCTAAATTCTTTTTAATTTTTAATTTCTAAATTCTTTTTAATTTTTTTTTTTAATTTAATTTTCTAAATGCTAAAAAATTTATTCAGCTATTTTCCAAATTACATATTTGTGGTCGTCCCCAACTTCTTTGAAAAATAACAAGTCTGCTTTCCACATTTACTGTTTTCCAACATATCTGTTGAAAGAAGTTGTCTACAGTTCATATCATAAGCCACCACTCTTAGTGTCTTGCCTAGAATCTGTGAGATACCCGAAATACCTGTGAAAACATTCAGTAAGGAGAGAGACTTGCTCCAGTAGAAATACTACTATGACTTGGGATTTCTTTGTAATAGACTCAAGATGTTCAATATGTTCAGACTATTTAATACAGAATTAACTATAAGCTACAGACTTGAACCTTAGCCACCAGGTACCGAGAACACATGTAAACCAGTGCCAGGACAATCCTGAGCTCTTCATCTCTTCACAGCATGTATTCCCAAGTTTTCCTAAGTACAATAGTTTAATTGAACTAACTTCATGACTTCATTTGATATGGATTTTATCACCAGGTTCTTCCATATGCTTTTTTAATTATTTTTTTTTAAGGAATCCAACAAGTCTAACACATTTAGAATTCCCACCATGATAAAAGGCATGAAAATCTGACACCTAGGCAAAACACACACCTGTATTTAATTTTGCAAAGTAGGCAAATCATAAGCTCATGTAAGTGAGAAGAACAAGTTTAGTACATTTGTTACATGATAACATTTACTGGAAGATATAATGAGAGTTAGAACTTATCATAGCAAGAAAGATAAAGCAGGAAAAGCTCAGTGTTGGTTTTATGCCCGTCTCATTTGGTCTGTTCAAAGAGAGGGAGTGGAGGTGTGTGAGGAAGAAAAAAATTAACATCTACACTAATGTAACTTATGCACTCCACCAAAATGTGTTTTTTTTTTTTGCCAAATATATAATTGATAGAATTTTGAAAAACTAAGAATACCAATGACTTGATAGCTGAATTATTTAGTTTTATTAACACTGAAAGACTCTTTCTATTCACACCCACACAGATCACTGAAAAAAAAAACAAACTCATGTTCTCTTCATATCTAAAACATCTCTTCAATAGTGTGGGTAAAAATGGAACAAGAAATACACACAGCAACCTACTGTATTGGAATCAAAACAGACACCTCCTGACTTGGCTAACTAGCTAAGTATAATACTTATAATTACTTATAATACTAAGTAAATAGCTAACTATTTAAAAACAAAAATAAAACACTTTTCAAATTTTACTCCAAAAACTCAAAGCCTCACAAGCATCATGCACCTATAATGCATTGAAGACAATTTTCTGACACGGGTGGTGGAGGAGCCAATGAGGTGGCGGGTGCTCCTGGACCTTGTCCTTACCAACAGGGATGGGCTTGGTTAGGGATGTGAAGGTCGGGGGCAGCTTGGGATGCAGTGACCATGAGATGGCGGAGTTCAAGATGGAACTTGGTGGAAGAAGTAAGGCTAAAAGCAGGATTGCAACCCTGGACTTTCGGAGACCCAACTTCGACCACTTCTGGGACCTGCTTGGGAGTATCTCATGGGCTAGGCTGCTAGAGGGCAAGGGTGCATGTGAGAGCTGGGCTACATTTAAACAGAACTTTTTCCAAGCTCAGGATCGGTGCATCCCTAAGAGTAGGAAACTGGGGAAGGGGGGCAGGAAACCTGCATGGATGAGCAAGGAGCTCATCGATAAGATCAAAAGGAAGAGGAAGGTTTATGAAATGTGGAAAAAAGGCCTGTCCTCTTGGGAGGAGTATAGAAGTGTTTTCAGGGCCTTCAGGGACGCGACAAGGAAGGCTAAAAACCCACCTAGAGATGAGGTTTTCAAAAGAGATAAAAGATAATACTTAAAAAAAAAAAAAAAAAAAAAGTATGTAAACAGTAAAAGGAAGACTAGGGATAATGTGGGTCCCCTGCTGAACGAGGGGGGTGTCCTGGTAATGGGAGATGCTGAGAAGGCGGAGATACTGAATGCTTTCTTTGCTTCAGTCTTTGCTTCAAGGACTCCCCCATGGGACTCTTCGACCCTGGAGGGAGGAGAAAGAGTCTGGGAAGTGGAGATCTCCCCCCTTGTTGACAAGAGAATGGTTCGGGAGCATCTGAGTAGGCTCAACGCACACAAATCCACGGGTGCCAATGGGATGCATCCACATGTGCTAAGGGAGTTGGCAGAGGTGATTGCCAAATGGCTCTCTGTCATAGGTCCTGGAGAACAGGAGAGGTGCCTGAAGATTGGAGGATAGCCAATGTCACTCCAGTCTTCAAGAAGAGCAAGGAGGAGGATCCGGGAAACTACAGGCCAGTCAGTCTCACCTCTGTCCCTAGAAAAGTGTTGGAACAGCTTATTCTGGATGCCATCTCCAAGCAATTGGAAGAGAAGAAGCTTATGAGGAGTAGTCAGCATGGATTCACCAAGGGGAAGTCATGGTCAACCAACCTCGTTGCCTTCTATGATGGCATCACCAGCTGGGTAGATGAGGGGAGAGCAGTGGATGTAATCTACCTTGACTTCAGCAAGGCTTTCGATACTGTCTCCCATGACATCCTGATAGCAAAGCTGAGAAAGTGTGGGATAGAGGAGTGGACAGCAAGGTGGGTGGAGAACTGGCTGACTGGCTGAGCTCAGAGGGTGGTGATTGGCAGTGCAGAGTCCGTCTGGAAACATGTGACTGGAAGCAGTGTTCCCCAGGGGCCGGTGCTGGGTCCAGTCTTGTTTAACATCTTCATCAATGACCTTGATGAGGGAATAGCGTCTGCCCTCAGCAAGTACGCTGATGACACAAAGCTGGGAGGAGTGGCTGACACGCCAGAAGGCTGTGCTGCCATTCAATGAGACCTGGACAGGCTGGAGAAATGGGCAGGAAGAAACCAAATGAAGTTTAACATGAGCAAGTGTAGAGTCCTGCACCTGGGAAGGAGCAGCTGCATGTATAAGTACAGGCTGGGGGATGACCTGATGGAGAGGAGCTCTGAGGAGAAGGACCTGGGGGTCCTGGTGGACGACAGGTTGACCATGAGCCAGCAGTGTGCTCTCATGGCCAAGAGGGCCAATGGGATCCTGGCGTGCATTAAAAGGAGTGGGGCCAGCAGGTCAAGGGAGGTGATCCTCCTCCTCTACTCTGCCCTGGTCAGGCCTCACCTGGAGTAATGTGACCAATTCTGGGCTCCCCAGTACAAGAAAGACAGGGATCTCCTGGAAAGAGTCCAGCGGAGATCCACAAAGATGATATGGGGCCTGGAGCATCTTTCCTATGAGGAAAGGCTGAGAGACCTGGGTCTGTTCAGCCTGGAGAAGAGAAGACTGAGAGGGGATCTCCTCAGTGTGTATAAATACCTGAGGTGTGGGAGACAGAGGGATTTGGCCAACCTCTTTTCAGTGGTTTGCGGGGACAGGACAAGGAGTAATGGTCACAAGATAGAGCACAGGAAGTTCTGCACCATGCGGAAGAATTTCTTCACGGTGAGGGGGACAGGCTGCCCAGAGAGGTTGTGGAGTCTCCTTCTCTGGAGATATTTAAAGCCTGTCTGGATGCCTACCTGGGCAGCCTGCTTTAAGGAACCTGCTTTGGCAGGGGGGTTGGACCCGATGATCTTTCAAGGTCCCTTCCAACCCCTTCAATTCTGTGATTCTGTGATCATCATTTGCCTTCCTGTTTCTGAAGCACAACCTCATCTGGACTGCCTAAGACGGTAATTTATACCCTTCACTGTGGCAGTATCACCATGGAAAGTCATAAAAAAAACAAAACACACAAGATTACCTTTAGAGAAGAATCCAAAAACAAGTTTTCAAAGTTTCCAAATGACACGTGTCCTAGTTTTGACTGGACTACAGTCAAATTTATTCCTTGTAGCTGGTAAGGTGCTGTGTTTTGGATTTAAGATGAAAATAATGCTGATAGCACACAGATTGCTTAGTTGTTGTAGAATAGATGGCAGACCTAGGACAAGTGACCCAAAGTGGCCAAAGGGATGCTCCACACCATCTGGCCACATGTGGAACAACAAAGTGGGGTGGCTAGCTGGAGTGGGGCAGGGGACCACTGCTGGACATCAGTCAGTAGACGGTGAGCAATCGCATTGTGCATCACTTGCTTTGTTTAGTATTTTATTACTATTTTCCCTTCCTTTCCTATCCTATTAAATTGTTTTTATCTCAACTCTTTTACATTTTTGCCCCTGATTCTCTCCCCCATCCCACTGCAGAGAGGGGAGGGTGAGTGAATGGCTGTGCAGTGCTCTGCTACTTGCTGGGTTAAACCACAACACAAAAGCTATTTAGAGGTGTAAAACAAAGAGGGATGTAATTCTTTTACTTTGGTTGTAAGAAGTGGTACTACTACAACAAGCTCAGAAGCTGTGAGTTGACCTGCCCCCAGTATCCTAATATTTTTAAAGTTTGTCTAACTACTAAATCCCCTCCACTCCTTTACGTATGATCTTGTGACAGGTGATGTACCACTATCGATTCATGTGCAAAAAAAAAAAAAAAAAAAAAAGAAAAGAAAAGAAAAGAAAATACCAGATAAAAACTACCTCAGAGGTGCTAGACTTAATAAAGTGCAATAAAGATACAACAATTTGCAATGCAAAAAAAATCTCACCTGTTAACACAGTAGTATCGACTCTGGGAAACGTAAGGTGTGCATTGAGTTTTTAACCGCTTTCTCTCCATCTCCTTCCAACTATCTTCTGTACATTTTCTCTTTGCCTGTTTTTCTTCATGTTTTTTCTCAACATATTCAGCATATGTCTGGATCCTATAACTTTCAGCATACCTGCTGGTGTTTACAGCTATGGGGAAGAAGAGTGATGTTATATACAAAATGCTTAAATTACAACACACCCTCTCCTGAGATAACTTAGTCTGAAAAACAGAAGGCTATTTGTTCAGTTCATAAAAACTACTTTTTCTAGTTCCACTATTAGTGGTAAAATAAGTATGTAAATAAATAAATGTTGTACTATCCTAAATTCACATTGTACATTTGAATTACACATTTAAAACATTTCTGAGTTAGACTTCTTCCAAGAAGGGTTAATTCTACTGAAGATTTCTCTTTTAAATTAGAAACCATCAATTCTTCACTCATAACCCTCTTCCAGATTGCTTGTTGGCAAGAAAAGAATTCCTGGATTTTTTCCCTTTTAGTCTCACTATTTAACCCAGCAGGTTTATTTTGCAAGTCTGCCAGGAAAAGACGACATTTGCACAGGCTTTGCCAAAACTCTGATTGCTGTGAAACACAAGCTCATTTGAGCTGCATTTTTTGTAGCACAAGATACCCGTGGAAGCAGCACTTAACTAGCACCCAGCTGTTCCATCCTTGTATCTTTCTAATGTTCTGTCTCCACTTAACTAAAAAAGACTGCCAGTTCAAGGTAGAAGGACTTTTGTCAACACAAAATTAGAATCACTTAAAGAAAACTTTCACTGCCTTCACTCAGCAACAGTTTACCAACATTCCTCCAAGTCCCAGCATCTTTGCAACTCTCAGCCTTTAATCTGGAAGCCAAGCTCTGGCCTGAAGTCATCACTATAACAGATGAATCAGCAAATTAAACTGGCTGTCAGCTGGTGTCCTCTACCACTTTCAGCCTAACTCACTGAAAGAAAGTATTGTAAACTAACCAGCAAACCTGTTTTAATCTAAAACAAAGAAACAAAATAACACATTCTTTTTCATGCATGTCTGCTGCACATTTTAAAATACCATAATAGTAAAATGGAGATAAAATCCCAATTTTATTACTGCACATCTACCATAGAAATTTCAGATGCATAACCAACCTTCTGATCCCAGCTGATGCACTGCCATCTTAAATACAGAGCATTCTGTACTACCCCTAGCCCATGCACAACACATATCATGCTCTGACATTGCAATTCAGACAGGTAAGGTAGTGGATTTTTTTTCTCTTTCTATTCTGCATATTGGCTGCAGTAACATGAAATGAAGCAGCTGCAATACAAGTCATGGCACATAGATGTTGCTGTTACAAAGTTTTTCAAATGTACATAAAACTCGACAACACGTTTTTATATTTAATTTTAATCCCAAGAATAGGTGACTGTAATTATGATTAACAGTCTCATGAGACTGCTGCATTAACCAGATACATGTTAAACATACCTCCCGTCACCCCCCTTTTATTTATTTTGAACTGTGAAGTTATAGGATCTGTTTGAAGAATTAGGAGCATATTTATTGCCTATGAAGTTACAGTACAAGCATCATAAATGAATTAATAATGCTCACTGAAGTTACTGCATGCCAACTGACATTCCTAAGGGTAAAATTTGTTTAGGTAAACTCAAGCATGTTTTTACTTGCTAAAATCAAGCACACAGTTACCATGGATCATCTGATAAATACTGACTTGTTAAAACACAATAACCATTTCACATTGTTTGTTTTGCTATAAACTACAAACCAGAGTTATGGCTCGTTCATTTAATTCCCTGACAAACTCTGCTTATATATAAGGAAAAAATAATCCTTACGATTATTTTTATTTATAAAGCCTAAAGATAATTCTTAAAAATAATCAGTATGAAAGTTAGACGAGCTGTCTGTCCAAAAACACTATCTTGAAGCAAGACCTGTATTTTATGCAACATGTTCCTGTTGCCACATACATATTTTTACATATATGTATATGCATATAAAAAGTTCCAAAAAGATAAACGCTGGATATAACTCTACACTGAATTTGACATAAAATATGCTAAAGTGCAAACGCTTTATGCATTGAACAACCAAAATGAAGGCACATAAACAATTTTATGGAGCCACACAGACAAGTTAATCTTGCACGGTTTTGATCTGAAAAACAGCTCCCTTAAGGGTTTTAAATACATTCTCTCTGATGCTCTTCTGGTGAACAATGTCCCTGCTGCCAAACAAACCAAATACAGTTACCTCACCCTGCAGTGCCCATGGAAGAAATGCATTGCTAGAATACCTGGTGAATTCTAACGAACTGAAGAGAACATAAGGTTTTTATTTACTTGTTTTTAAATCATAGAGAAGGCAATTTTTTTTTTTTTTGGTGAGAAACCTGACATACTAACCACCAGCACCACATGGCTGCATTTCATTACCTTGGGTGCAGCTGTAAAGTTAAGTTTCTGCCTTGAAGTCGAATAATAGTAATTGCATATTATTTCAGGAAAGATTTCTAGATGACGGCATCTTCCCTAGTTATTAGGCAAGCTATTAAACAGGCTGGCTGACACTGAGTGACCCAAGAGGAATGTGTACAAAGATGCTCTTTCACCAAGTCATTACTGTCATACAGAGCAAAATCCTTATAATAACCACAATTTATAAATCACAAAGAACTACACAGATTAAAGTTGTGATACTAAACACTCAAATTTATGAAATGATAAAAGTAAAATATCACCTATGAAGTATTAAACTGCATAGATGCTTTTAGACTACTCCCTCAATCAGACTGAGGGTGTTCAAATTGTGAGTAGCTAATTCAGTGCTTTGTTTTATTCTCATTACTCGTGACTTACAGAAATTATTATCACAGAATTTCTAGGTTGGAAGAGACCTCAAGATCATCGAGTCCAACCTCTGACCTAACACTAACAGTCCTCACTAAACCATATCCTTACATGTGTTGTTTTTTTTTCCCCATTTGTTTTTTAAATTGTCCAATTTGAAAGTAAAGCTCCTTAACTCAAGAAGCTAACAAGTGCCTATTTTATAAACAGAAAGCAGAAGTAAAGACCACACATCCCAAACTACAGAATATATATTTTAATTAACCTAAATGGAATTAAATTGGCCACTACACAAAGCATCCAGTCATGGCTGGGATCCCCCACACAAACATATTAACATATTGGCAGAAAAGTCATAAATGAAAATTCTCCAAAAAGAAACAGCACATGATCATGTGGCCATGGACTTTATCAATGGAAGTGTAATTGACCTCCATTATGTTAAATATTAGTGAAACTGGTATTGCAATATTCTCCCACCCCCACTTAGCTGATAAGCAGCTTTCAGACTTCAGTATACCTGGAAAAGTTCTACTGTAAGGCACTACGCTGTTTGACAACTGACTAGTCAGACCAGAAATTGTAAATGCATTTCTCCAACCTCTCCCTCTCAAATTATGAAAATTACTGATAGTTGCTAGTGCTGATTCAACATTTAAAAGGATTGAGTAAACTCTGCTGGCTTCTCTCAGAAAGATACGTGAACTTGATTGACAAAACCCTCACCAATTGCCAATATTTCTGTTTACTGCTGCTCTTTTCCTACCCTCTCCGATTTCTCCCAGGTCAGCCTTTTCGTGGCAGTGTCTGTCTCATACTGGCCTCATAAACCACCATACTGTCTCATACTGGCCTCATAAACCACCATACCCCTAAACATTCCTTAGCGTTAAACTCATGGATCACAGTTCTGCTCTGGCCATGCACTACTCCCAACTTCTTTTACAAATTGCATGTTTCTGCTGCCATTCGATACCACTTTTCCCTTGTGTTGCATTATCCAGTTCTGTTTTTTATCCCAGTTTTCTACATACAGGTTAGGCCTATCCCCTTGCCTAAAACAAGGGAGCAGGGCTGGCAGCAGGGCTGGCAGCAGGGCTGACACCAGGCGCTGGTCCAAGCACTACCACAAAAACCCTTGGTGATGCATAAGTGGTTACAAGACCCCATGCCTCGTTCACACGCCAAAAGGACCAGGACATCCCAAACAAGTAAACAAAAACATATGACAAAAATGACTCCACTACCATTTTTTTTTCCCCGCTTAGAAGTCTGTTTTGACAGCCAAAATAAAAACCACTGTAAGAACAGCGACAGGCTGGTAGCGCATTCCTTCCCCCACCAAAGTAAATGGACAAATTGTAAAACTATAAATAATCCTTAGGATTAAGAAGGAGGCAGGCTACACTGGCCCTAACCATGCCTTTTAAATGAACAATAAAATACTATATTTTTTTGTTTTCTTTCCAAAAGGTTCATCACTTGGTGCCTATGCAGTACCCCAGAGGAAAGTAAAAGCAGCAGCAATTCGAATACAGAAACACAGTGCAGACCCAACCTCATGAGCTTTGTGCACTTTTTACTACTTCAAGAGAACGAAATCCTAAACTAGATATCACAGAATCACAGAATTTCTAGGTTGGAAGAGACCTCAAGATCATTGAGTCCAACCTCTGACCTAACACTAACAGTCCCCACTAAACCATATCCCTAAGCTCTACATCTAAACGTCTTTTGAAGACTTCCAGGGATGGTGACTCCACCACTTCCCTGGGCAGCCCATTCCAGTGCCTAACAAACCTTTCAGTAAAGAAGTTCTTCCTAACATCTAACCTAAAACTCCCCTGGCGTAACTTAAGCCCATTCCCCCTCGTCCTGCCACCAGGCACGTGGGAGAACAGACCAACCCCCACCTCGCTACAGCCTCCCTTGAGGTACCTTTAGAGAGCGATAAGGTCACCCCTGAGCCTCCTCTTCTCCAGGCTGAACAAGCCCAGCTCCCTCAGCCGCTCCTCGTAGGACTTGTTCTCCAGGCCCCTCACCAGCTTCGTCGCCCTTCTCTGCACCCGCTCAAGCACCTCCATGTCCTTCTTGTAGCGAGGGGCCCAAAACTGAACACAGTACTCGAGGTGCGGCCTCACCAGAGCTGAGTACAGGGGGACGATCACCTCCCTAGCCCTGCTGGTCACACTGTTTCTGATACAAGCCAGGATGCCGTTGGCCTTCTTGGCCACCTGAGCACACTGCTGGCTCATATTCAGCCGACTATCCACCATCACTCCCAGGTCCTTCTCTGCCTGGCAGCTCTCCAACCATTCCTCTCCCAGCCTGTAGCTCTGCTCGGGGTTATTGCGCCCCAGGTGCAGGACCCGGCACTTGGCCTTGTTGAACTTCATGCAGTTGACCTCAGCCCCTCAGTCCAGCCTATCCAGATCCTCCTGCAGAGCTTTCCTACCCTCAAGCAGATCGACACACGCACCTAACTTGGTGTCATCTGCGAACTTACTGAGGCTGCACTCGATGCCCTCGTCCAGATCACTGATGAAGATATTAAAGAGGACCGGCCCCAGCACCGAGCCCTGGGGGACGCCACTAGTGACTGGCCTCCAACTGGACTTGACTCCATTTACCACGACTCTTTGGGCCCGGCTATCCAGCCAGTTTCTAGCCCAACGGAGCGTGCGCCAGTCCAAGCCAAGAGCAGCCAGTTTCTTGAGGAGAATGCTGTGGGAGACGATGTCAAAAGCCTTGCTGAAGTCAAGGTAGACCACATCCACAGCCTTTCCCTCATCCACCCAGCGCGTCACTTTGTCATAGAAGGAGATCAGGTTCGTCAAGCAGGATCTGCCTTTCCTAAACCCATGCTGACTGGGCCTGATTGCCTGCTTGCCCTGCAAATGCTGCGTGATGACTCTCAGGAGGATCTGCTCCATGAGCTTCCCTGGCACTGAGGTCAAACTGACAGGCCTGTAGTTTCCCGGGTCTGCCCTCCGGCCTTTCTTGTAGCTGGGCGTCACATTTGTTAGCCGCCAGTCAACTGGGACCTCCCCCGATCGCCAGGACTGCTGATAAATGATGGAAAGCAGGTTGGCCAGCTCCTCTGCCAGTTCTCTCAGTACGCTCAGGTGGGTCCCATCCGGCCCCATCGACTTGTGCACATCTAAGTGCCGTAGCAGGTCACCAACCAGTTCTTTGTGGATAGTGAGGGCCACATCCTGCTCCCCATCCCCTTCCACCAGCTCAGGGTACCGGGTATCCAGAGAACAACCGGTATTGCCGCTAAAGACTGAGGCAAAGAAGGCATTGAGCACCTCCGCCTTTTCCTCATCTCTTGTAACTAAGTTTCCCCCGGCACCCAGTAAAGGATGGAGATTCTCCTTAGTCCTCCTTTTTGTGTTGATGTATTTATAGAAACGTTTTTTGTTATCTTTAACGGCAGTAGCCAGATTGAGCTCCAGATGAGCTTTGGCCTTCCTAATTTTGTCCCTGCACAGCCTCGCTACATCCTTAAAGTCCTCCCTAGTGGCCTGCCCACTTTTCCAAAGCTTATAAACCCTCTTTTTCCTCCTAAGATCAAGCCACAATTCTCTGTTGAGCCAGGCTGGTCTTCACCCCGCCAGCTCGTCTTTGGGCACGTGGGGACAGACCGTTCCTGTGCCATTAAGATTTCCCTCTTGAAGAGCGCCCAGCCTTCCTGGACCCCTCTGCCCTTCAGAACCGCCTCCCAAGGGACTCCACCAACTAGTGTCCTGAGCAACTCAAAGTCAGCCCTCCTAAAGTCCAATACAGCGGTTTTACTGGTCCTCTTCCTGGCCTCGCCAAGAATAGTGAACTCCACCATTTCGTGGTCACTCTGCCCAAGACAGCTCCCGACAATCACATCCTCCACCAGTCCTTCTCTGTTTGTGAAGAGAAGGTCTAGCGGGGCACCACCCCTGGTAGGCTCACTAACCAGCTGCGTCAGGAAGCTATCTTCCACGCTCTCCAGAAACCTCCTAGACTGCTTCCTCTGGGCTGTATTGTGCTTCCAGGATATGTCAGGGAAGTTGAAGTCCCCCACGAGAACAAGCGCTGAAGATTTCGCAACTTCTGTCAGCTGCCTGTAGAATTCCTCATCCGTCTCCTCATCCTGGTTTGGCGGTCTATAGCAGACCCCGACCAGGACACTAGCCTTGTTGTCCCTGCCGATCCTAACCCAAAGGGACTTGACCTTGTCATTCCCAGCCTCGAGTTCTACAACCTCGAATGACACTCTAATATAGAGAGCCACCCCACCACCCCTTCTGTGCTGCCTGTCCCTTCTGAAGAGCTTATAGCCAGTCATTGCAGCACTCCAGTCATGAGACTGGTCCCACCACGTCTCCGTGATGGCAACCAAGTCGTAGCCTGCCTGCTGCACGATGGCTTCCAGCTCCTCCTGTTTGTTACCCATGCTGCGTGCATTGGTGTAGATGCACTTCAGCTGGGCCATTGCCTTATCCTCCAGCCTTGCCGTTGTTCCCCCTGGCACAGCCCCAACAATCCTAGCTTCAGCCCGATCCCCCTTCCTACCTAGTTTAAAGCCCTCTCAATAAGCCCTGCCAGCTCCTAGCCCAGGATCCTTTTTCCCCTAAAAGATAGGGACCCGTCTGTGGCCATCAGGCCAGGTGCTGAGTAAAGTGCCCCATGATCGAAAAACCCAAGATTTCTGCGTTGGCACCAGCCCCGGAGCCACGTGTTTAACAGGTAGGCTTTCCGTGTCCTCTCTGTACCCCTCCCTGCCACCGTAGGGATGGATGAAAACACCACCTGCACTCCCGCTCCATCCACTAACCGACCCAGTCCCCTAAAGCCTTGTTTGATAGCCTTCAGGCTTCTCTCTTCAATGTTGTCACTGCCTGCCTGGACTATCAAAAGAGGATAATAATCAGAGGGGCGTACCAGGTTGGGAAGCTTCCTGGCAACGTCCCTGACCCTGGCCCCAGGGAGGCAGCAGACTTCCCTACGGGTAGGGTCAGGCCGACAAATAGGTCCCTCTGTTCCCCTAAGAATAGAGTCTCCAAAATATTTTATTGTATTATCTAGCAATTTTCAGAGAAATGACCTTAAGAGTAACTGCCCTACGTTGCTCTTAGCTCTGACAAAATAATTAAAAACAAACAACAAAACCCAACTAAACATAGAGGACAAAACCACTTTCTCAAGTATGCTTTTATATTTATGCTCATATAAATGCTTTTTTTATACAGGTTCGTTGGTGCCACAGAATCAAGCCTCTCCTTGTAAACAGGTATGCCAACAAAGTATCGGAATGGCATCATTGCCTCATCTCCACAGTGCACAGCTGCACGTGCTAGATAAGTCATTTGGCATTCACAGAGCAGCTACTGGGGAAAAAAAAAAATTCTCTCCACAGAGAACACAGATGACGGTACAGTCCACTGAGACATTTCACACTACATACATGTACACCGATTGTTAGGATTTTAACTTTCTTAAAGTAGCAGTTTAAGTACTAAAAGAAGTCAAACTGTTTTGCCTTTGCACCCTGTTTAAACGCCTCAGTAATAGAAACAGAATCTGTGAAATAAATTAACCCATTTGAAAAAAAAAAATCCTAAACAGATGAAAAGCTAGTCAAAAGAGTTCCAAGATTATATTAATAAGAAACTTATTATATTCAAACTTGCATGGCACAGGGTTAGTTTTTTGTTAGTTTGTTTGCTATTTGTTTTTTAAGCAATGAGAAGAAAACATTGCCACAGGTGCCTGACAGCAAGTCCATCCCTAATCTGTCCTCTACATCACTAATGTTGAAAGTTGTAAAACAGCTGTGTTGTGATTTTAGATCTCCAGCTCTAATGTAAGACAAGGACTAGAATATATCATTCAACAATTTCACTTCTTGTTACAGACAAAACTCCTGAACCACACAAGTACAAAATTCACCATATCTCGTTGCCAGCACTTACTAGCACAGAAATGCTAGTAGAACTAGTAAAACGTTCAGATCTGTTAATATACATAAAGCATACAATGTACAGAACACTTCCTTTCCCATAAGATAGGTCTTTGAGTAACAGTAGATGTTGGGAACGGATTGCTCAGATCTGAGATTTTTTCTGGAAGGCATACCACAGTGTGGGGCTAGCTAGCTAGGCAGCTGAATTCATCTAACAGCCTGTTACCAGACGGGGGGGAATCTCCTTCCTTGCTCCTTAGCCCCTGCAAGCCGCATGGTCTCATGCCCTTCTTTATGGTGTTTCTCTGGTTTATAGACCTGCTGATGAGCTAGGTGACCCCAACTGAACCAGCAGCAATTTTATTTATTTATTTTTTCTGGGCACAGAATCAGCAAAAGGAAAGCAGTCACTGTTAGAGTAGGACAAGAGTCATGCCCTTTATACATGAAGGATTACAATTGGCACAAACCATTAACTACATTTTAATGCCAGCAAATTAAGTATTTCAGTTAAGGCAAAGCAGTCACAGGAAGCAAACTCCTGCAAATCTGGTGACATTTCTGATGCTTGTTAATAACTTCAGACCAAGGAAGTAGTGAACAGAGCTTGGAGACATCCTCGAGGCAGTGCTGTTCAGTGACAGAGGCAGGTTCACAGAAATTCAGGCAGTTCTCAATCCAAGCCTATTAATGCTCCAGGTCACTGTTAAGACACAGGTAACAAGCCCACCCACCATACTGGGCGATACACTGGAGAATGGCTGCACTGCATTGCCAGAAGTAGCATGTTCCCTAATGCATGAAACAAATGCACTGATACCATCAATAAAAGAAAACCTGTAACTTTTCCATTTTGATACCTCTCGTTGCCTATGAGGAGTGCAAAACCTACAGACTCACTGCTCAGGCACAATTTCTGTCTTAGACATCCCAGTGAAACCATTTCACTCAGGCCCTTACATTGCCTGCATACACATGGAACAAAGATCCCTGCAATCTTCTGTAAAACAACATGCAGCTTCAAGGCAACATGGTTTAAGAAATCCAACTTGCACGAATATAATTCTTCAAAGAATCTAGGTGATGCAGTAGATGCTACTTACCACTTCCTCAAATTCAGTGAGAAGATATTGAAATGCACACAATCTCAATACACTCGTATACAACTTTAAATTGCATTGGTAAGTATTCATGCTAAGTAGAAGATTGTACAGTAACCCTTGTAATACCCTGGTGAAGTATGAAGTCTGGCCCTCTCTGAGAACTCACAGGTTCAGAAAGATTAACGATTTAAACAAAAATCATTGAAAGGCTATCACAGTTTCAGCTGCTGCACCTGCTTTAGTCTTTTGCTCCCCTGCTGTCTAAATACATTGCTCCACTCAGTGCCTAGAGGAAGAAGATATCTTGCATGCAGTAATTCTGTATGAGCTCATGTATCAGGGCATTAACACATGGAAGAACTTAACATTATTTCAATGCTTGCCATTTAGGATGAGCAGTTACTTTTCACATGTACTTAAATTTTCTGGTTAACTGTATTTATTACATTTTAAAACAGCGAGAAAAAGGTTCTCAGGAACATTTTCAAAATTAAAACTGCTTTTAAATTGAAGCTGTGGTCTTAAAAGTATTGTAGGACTTGCTTGTAGCCAGAACATAGACATTATTAAACTGCACCTAAGTGTACCATTTCCAGAATATTTGTATGAGATGCAGGTTCCTCTAAGTGAAGATGCATTGAAATAGTATTTATTTCATAATAACCTTTCCAGAAGAAAAAGCCAATTTTATAAATATATGAAGCTGAACAGCATCCAAAAGCAAGCTTATCTATCAAGCTGGAAGTCATAAGAGCCAGAAGTTGTGCACCAAGAGTTCATTCTGAAGTTTTTTATATTTATACAGGCTCATACTGCTTTATCTTTTGTCACTCACTTAAAAAGCATGTGCTCAATGTTTGACAGAAATATTGAGAACTTATGAAGTGCAATTTGGCAACAGCGAGCCCTGTCTCCCATATGTTCACCAAAAGGAGTATCAACCAACAACTCTTTAACAAGCTCTCAGTAATTACCTACTCTGAACAGCAAACCTCAACAGAAAATAAAGAATATTTTTCTTTCACAATGTAAGTAACTTAGTTTACAGCAAAGCATACTGCAAAAAGTGACAACGCATGTAATCTACACCACCACTTCCACAGACTGGTTAGTCCCTTTGGCATGTCAATGTGGCAAGTTCAACAAGAACTGACACTAAGAGCACAGCCCACCAGAACTCAAAATGCGCAGGCACAGCTTGCACATACAGACACCAGGGATGCAGCATCGTGGTACCTATGAGTGGTTAACCAGCATTTGTCTCAATGCAGCTCCCACTTTACACCGAAGCTTTTGGACTTTGCAGGGTAATATTGTCTTAAACAAGGCTTTGCTGCTTCTGCTAGCTACCGGAATGCTGCCAACACACGAGTCACATGAATAACCAAATTAAGTGACAATTCTTGGACATTATTATAAAAAGCAAAATGAGAAGGTTAAGGAATTTGCTTTTTGTTTCCTGAGGTTTTATGTGTTTTAAGCATGCTTTATTCGGATTGAAACTTAAGAGCAGCTCCAAAACTGCATATAAAAATCCTGCCCTTTCCCCTATTTGTTTCAGAGGGAAAGAAAGAGAAAGAGGGAACAAGTCTCTTTATACCATGCAAAGATTCAGATACTTTGGGCTAACACTTCAACAACTAGGAACTGGAATCTGCTCTTCCTTGCCACAGACACGCTACGGATCGCCGTGTCAAACAGTTTAATCATTAGTTTAATTTAGCAAAACAGGTTTATTCTTTCCAAGAAGAAAAGTCAATGGACCGATGTTTTATCAAGGGTTTTTTTACTGGCTCTTTATGGTTACCATTCATTATTTATGTAACTCAGGAATGCTGTTTTGAAGACCACTGGGATGAATAGATACATTTTATTACTTACATATTTAAAATTGATTTTCATGCATATTAACATGAGATCTCCAGCATATTCCTAGTGTGCAAGATGAACAAGTTTTTAGTCCATAAAAAAAATAAAGCCAGGAGAGACAGAAGCACCAGAAACAGCACACAAAAGCCTATACAAAGCATCATGGTTTAGGAGATCTGTCACTTGTTTGATGCAAAGGATAAGCATGAGAATCAAAATTAATTATAATTTATTATCTGAAACGTAAAACACAAACTGAAGAAAAAAATCCCCTCCTCATCAGGTAGAAATTAATCTCAAATGAAAAGCAAAAAATTTCAAAGACGTTATATTTTTTTTAACCTCAGAAACACTTACAAAAAGCCAGCTAATAAATAATTTAGGCAGATGCTTTTAGGAAACCCATTCACAGCTAAATGGTTCCAACAATGGGATATTGAGCTAACAGAAGCTGTTTTATACCAAAGCAATTGTTTCAGCTTGAGAATTCAAGCAAAGAGGTCACTTTATTATTCATTTATACTGAATATTTATTCAATTCTTTTGATTAGTTTTTGAACAGCTGCATAAATCTTGCAACATCTTACTGCTATACTGCTAGACAAACAGGTCAACATGACTCAGTAAATCAGAAACTGGTTAAAATTTCCAAAGCACAGCACACATCGGTTATGTAAAACTAGCACTTGCACAGTAAATACAGGCTAGCACACAGTTTGGGGAACTGAATATAGCTCTTAAGAACTGAGAAATCCTGGCACTAATTGTGTCCAAATGGAAGCAGTAACTTGACCAATCACACCTGTGGAACCATCTGAGATCTTTTTGCATTCATTTATTCCACTCATCAAATTTCAGGAGTGTCTTACATGTATTTCATTGAAACAAAAGTCTGACTGCACCCATGCACTCACCTAGGGTTTTTTTTTGTTTGTTGCTTTTGTGTGTTTTAATGATGTTTTTAAAATACATGTATTTATCTCAGATTGACCATAGAGACCAACACAGCTGCCTTAGGACAGTTTTCCTACAGGGCAGGGCTCAACCTGAGGGCCTTCAGAATTCTCATTTTTGGGAGGAAGAGTCCCCACACAGGGACAAGCAATATTGCATCAAGACTCTGCCCCTTCCCACCTACCAGCAACATTCTCCCCTGCCATCCTGTCTCAGTCTAGTATGGAACCAACCACCACCTTTTCTTTTCTGTTCTTCCTTCCCGTGACTCAGATGGAAAGTGAGAACAGTTGTGGAAGAGACGGCTTCTTGTAGGGGCAGGATGTTTGATTTAAGAGAGGGACTTGGGCTCCCATCTCTGGAATGGAGGAGATGGGTAGCTGACAAGCAAGCAACAGATTGGCCCCAAACCCTGAAACAGTCCTCCCATCTTTTATTGTCCCTTCTTAGTCTTTGCCCATTCACATCACCACACCTTCCATTTCCTTCACCATCTGCATGCCAGCTGTCTGCTCCCAAAGAACCTGCTCTGGCATTATCACACCCAGCTGGGCATGTTGATTGGCACAGCCTACAGCAGCAGCACAGATACACTGTAACTGGGACACGAGACCATCACAACTTCAGTGCCACCTTTATATACCAAACTCATTGTATGAGTAATCACAGATGTCAACATTTTTTTTTTTTTTTTTTTTTTTAACACCTACAAGGATGAAAAAAGAAAAAGGCAGAAGAGGAAAGTTTGTAACGTACAAACCAACTGTATCAACTGGCTATCCTGAGCACACCCATGCAGGGGTGCCTGCGAATCAGCCTTCAAATGATCTGCTGTTCAATTTTATAACTGCACATTATTTCAGTCCAATATTCAGTATTTGAATTACTGCTGCAACTGAAAAATAAGGATACTTTCCAAATCTGAACGACATTTAAAAAAAATTGGTAGGCATCCAATCAGTTAACACTCCATCCAGATTATTATAGAACAAATCAGATTTTCATAATTTTTCCCACACATTCTCCTCATTAAAAGGATTCAAAACAAATCTGAATTTTTTTTTTTTTTTTACAGTGTTTAAACTCATATCTGAGGCCAAATCTAACCACCCTATAAATATGGGGAAACTTCCACACATCCATCATGTTCTCATTTCATTTATTTTCCATAAATGTTTTTGTTGCACGTGTTACATGTATTAATACCAACTCAAAGCCAGAAGCAACTCTTAAGAGGTAAGCATAAACATATGTCTGCAGCAACATCTTGCTTTGTATCACATTGTTTGACAGCTCTGATGTTGTTTGGTTTTTTTTTGTTTGTTTGTTTTGTTTTATAGTCCAGAAGATGCAGACATATTTATATAAACAGGTTCAAAACAGGCCACATCATTAGTTTTTCCTAGGTTCTTTACCTAAACACAGCCCACTAAATCACGAGGACGAGTAGTGACTTTTATTGCCAAAGCCGTTCATTAAAGAATTTTAAATCAGGAAATAGAATAACAGAATTGATTTTATGATTTATTTATTACAGCAAAAAACAAGAGACAAGCAATTTTACAGTAAAAATCGCACAGCTTTTTGGTAATTGAAGTTGCTGTAGTTTATCAGCTTGGCTGGCTGAATACTTTCAGTATATAAGATTTTACTAACCTGACTTCATAAAAATCTATGAAAACTATAATCACCTGAGCTTTCAAATAAATAACTTGTTTCCTAGCACATAGGCCACAGAACAAGCCTCCCAGTTTGTTAATGCATTAAAAAGAAAGACACAGGTGCCAGAAAGATTCAGTTTATATATTGTGGAAAGAACTGAATGTCTGCAGAATATCTATTTGCTGTAACAAAATGAACTTGAAAACAAAAAGAAATTGTGATGGTGGTGAATGTGTCTGAATGCTTGGCACACAATGGGCTATTAACTCAGTTGATAGTAGTGGGGAAGTTACTGTAGCACTATGTGTGTATACACGTACATGCACACAAGTATATATATAAAACTAATAGCCTTGGAAGTCGTGTCCAGAGAAACAAGCAAGCAGTTTGAAAAGGCGGTGGAAAATGTACAGAGAGAAAGTTGCTTTTGTGATTTACAGATATCCTGTACATGAAGGTATCAACTTAAAACCAGAAAAAAAAAAAAATGTTGTAATTCACCACAAAGACAAATCCTTTTGGAAATGCAAAAAGGTGACACAATTCCAACCCTTCATTCAATTCTTTCTCAGCATATACCTCGCACATCGAGACCAAACTGAGTAAGATTAATCAGTCTGAAATAAAAAGTTGCAGACATTTCAGATAAGTTCCTACTTCACAAACATCATTTGCAAATACACAGCCCAGAGTACACTTCTACTGAACATAATTTAGATTAAGTCTAAACTTCTAACGTGCTCACTACTGCATGGCGTGCTGGTAGCACCGCTGACTATAATGCGGAGATGATGACATGCAAGGAGTGTCAGCAAGTTACACAGCTAGCTAAAAGAGGACCACTTTTGTTTTGACATAATTCTTTATTTGTAACTTCTCACTAGGAGTTATATGGTCCATTTGCCTAAATATAGGCTGGGTCAACAATGCTCTTTCTGCTATAGGGAGGCTGATGTACTCATAACTCTCTGCAGAGATAAGTATGTATGAGGAAGTATGATAAATACTCGGAGAATGTTAAAGAATTAGATAATAACGCAGTATTTATGCATCCTAAACCTGAAAGCTTCTTTATTTTAGCTTTGTAAGACAGATAATGGTGATCTCAGTGGGTTTTTCTACTGCTTTTTCTTTTTAGAACTTAAGTGTGGGAATTCACACAGAATAATTCTAAAGTGGGATAAGATTTCAGTCACTTAATCAAAAGTGTTATCTACACTGCTATTCTTACTGGCTCCACAGCATTTGACATGAGCATTTGAATAAATAAGGATGACACTCGTAGAACTATCATGTACAATGGTCTATTTCCAGTCATTGTTCTCAGCAGTAAGTTTATGGGTAGTTCCTCAATCCAGAAACCACTAAGGGCTCATGGATCCAAATACAGTCAACTAAATAAAAAATATCTGAAAAACAAACTGCTTTTCTTCATAACTGGAAGCAATACTTCCAGTAAATTCAGAGACATTTGTCACTTTTCATTTTTTTACCATGTGCATCTGAGCAGAGAAGTAATGTCAGACAGCCTTATGAAAGTTTGTAACTCACTACAATCTACAGGATCCTCATAACCCATGTAAACAGCCACATTAGCTTGCACCTCTTAAAAGCTTAAAACAAAAACAACCATAAACATGCTCAACTAAATCCAGTAATTCCAATCTTTTCAAGAGTCTGTTACCCCTCCTCAACCACAACAGTAGTCCGTTCTTTGCCCTATATGCAAACATTACTACTATGCAATACTTGCCCCAGTCTCATTTCATTCTATACAAACCACTGCTACTAAAACCATTCTGTTTGCTACTAATTAGAATCAAGCAACTTGCTTTTTGCTCTGACCAAATAATTGTCCTCCTAAATCCTCCAGTTCTTGGCATTTTATTTAACCTCATGCTCATTGTTCCATTCAGCTCCGATTTTACTTACATTTATGCTCTCATTAGCCATTAAATGATACTTAACCCAATTACTACTATCTCCTCTCACTCCTCAGGTGCAAGAATCACCATCTGAATAGCTTTCCTAGCACCAGATACACCCTAGACTATCTTCTCATGCTTCTTTTGACTGGCATGTTAAAGCCAACTCTTTCCTATAGACAGTGTAAACAGAACAGACACGGATATGGAAACAGAATGAACACAGTAACTATAACAATTTATCCTTTACTGTGCAAAGCAAGTGGATAATCTGAACATGAGGTATGATGTTCACTGATCTATACAATGTGAAATGGGATTATCTAATTCCCAAAGCATTTACAAATATATTTGGCTAATTTTTGATGCTTGCTCAAGAGTGTTACCTTGCACAATACTTAAGTAACATGTTACTATCTATAGTAATTATATGAATTAGGAACTCAGGTTTACAAGTTGTTTATACAGTCACGCAGTTTTTTCTTTAAAACTAACTCCTCTCCTAAAATCCAAAATATATAAATCTACTGAATAATGAAACATGAAGCAATATGAAAAAATACAAAAACAACTTCCAAGAAAGTTAAACGTGCATTTCCTGTAGGTCTTATCTCCATTGATTTGTCTCAAAGCTAAGCTCAGCTCAAAAGTTCGAATGAAGATTAAAAAAAAAATCTGGAGACTTTGCATGTTTATTAATACACAAATTGTAGACACATTAGCATCCAGACTGAGTTATGAGATTTAAGTTATTTTACATGTGCTCTACAACACACAAAAAGGCTTTCTACTGCAGCTTTCACTTGCAAATGGAAAGAAATCAAACATGCATCAGTCCCACGGATATCTGGAGGCAAAAACAGATCATAAAAGTCCTGATAGTTTTGCTTTGTGCAGAGTGACAGTAAATAACTTTAAAAGAAAACAACACTGCATCAAGTGAAAAAAGTAGCCATACTCTACTTACAGGTTCGGCTCCTAGGAGGGTCATGGAAAACTGTCAACTAAATCCAGTTTGGGCTTGTTGTCTTTGCTGCAACACATGCAGGTAGTATGAGTTTTGTTCCTCCTAAAGGATCTGGACTAGCTCAGTGGCTTTGCCATTCGAATCGCAGACACTGTTAGCCTGGAGGATTTTACAAGAGATAGCTGAAGTCCTAGCTTAGTACTGAAGTAATTTCAGAAACACTTACCTATTTGTACTTGTTCTGGCTGGCTTAATGATACAAATGCTGATGTGTCATCTATCCACGACACCTGAATGTTACCTATAAAAAGCAAAAGAAATGGTTATGACCACAAAAAAAGAAGGTCTCAAAATTGGTCACGTATTTTATATGCTGGGCCATGGAAGACAAAATAGTCAACTAAGCATATTTTCAGCAGAGAATATCTTTTTTTGTCAACAGGAGTCCGTGGTAAAGGTGTATAATTACAAGCCTGGAACTGTTCAGAAAGCAGTGGCCATTAGGGCTGCATGTTCATTCTGTTTACTATTAAACCCTCTTAGTAAGGGCCAAAAGGAAAAACGTAAGAGATGCGTAACACCTTTCTGATCCTATAGGATTTCTGCTTCTTCATAGCTTCAGCTTCACCCCCCAGTCTTTTAGCAATTCAAGTAATCTTAGTGTTTTGGTTTTTTTTATTCCTCCTTCCACGTGTCCTGTATAATACTGAAACAAAAATTTGAAGCAATTTTGCTAGGAAGTTTCAGCTCTGTACCGAGAAAAAGAACAGCTTTTTGGGTTTAAAAACCTCTGCATCCTTCAGAACTGCAACATTTCCTGAAGACACAGCATGGAATGGCTAAGTTATCACTCAGTTTCTTTCCTCATACAGACATGCAAGATAAGGGATTCCAGTAGAAGAATGGGGCATGGGGGTAGAAGATGGTTCACACAAGCGGAGAACTCTAGGTATTATAACACTATAAATCATCAAAATCTGGTTTGTGCCATACTACACACAATTTCCTGGATGTGCAATGAAAACTTAATTTGAGTAAATACGAGGACAAATGCAACTGTGCACCTCATTTGGAAGCTGTTACCATGGAACAGTGACTGGAAAAACATTCCTCCACTCATCAAGCAGCAATTCCATTTCCGATTCCATTTTAATGTCACATTAGCACAAAAAGAGCTTACAAACAAGCAAAAGCATAAGCAAGGATTCTCATCCGAGACACAAGGACTTACTGTAGTCTGAAATCCCTTTACATCTCCTGTCCTTATCTAAGTGCTTTATTGTTTGTATACTTGTCGTGGTTCCGCTCGAGTGGGCAGCCGAGCTCCACCACAGCCGCTCTCTCACTCCCCCTCCTCAAAGAGGAACGGGGAGAAAATATGTGAAAAGGGGCTCAAGGGTTGAGATAAGGACGAGAAAATCACTCAGTAATTATTGTAACGGGCAAAACAGACTCGGCATAAGGAGATAGTAAGATTTATTGCCTATTACTAACAAGCTAGAGAAGTGAGAAAACAAAGGAAAAAGCAAACCAAAAGCACCTTCCCCCCCATCCACCCTCTTCCACCTCCTCCCCCTGAGCGGCGCAGGGGAACGGGGGAATGGGGGTTATGGTCAGTCTACAGCACTTCTTCTCTGCCGCTCCTTCTCGGTCACTCTCGTCCCCTGTGCTGTGGGGTCCCACCCACGGGATGCAGTCCTTGATGAACTGATCCGGCGTGGGCTTCCCACAGGCAGCAGCTCTTTCAGAACTGCTCCAGATATGGGTCCGTACCACAGGGTCCGTCCCTCAGGAGAAAACTGCTCCAACCTGGCTCCCCTACGGGCAGCAGCTCCTGCCGGGTCACCTGCTCCTGCGTGGGCTCCTCTCCACGGGCTACAGGTCCGGCCCGGAATCTGCTCCGGCAGGGGTCTTCCACAGGCGGCAGCCTCCGTCGGTGCAGGGCCACCTGCTCCACCGTGGTCTCCTCCACGGGCTGCAGCATGGAACCCTGCTCCACCGTGGTACTCCATGGGCTGCAGGGGGACATCCTGCTTCACCATGGTCCTCACCACAGGCCGCAGGGGACTTCTGCTCCGGCGCCTGGAGCACCTCTCCCCCTCCCTCTACACTGACCTTGGCACCTGCAAGGCTGTTTCTCACTCCCTTGACTCTCCCGGCTGCTGTCTGGCGCAGCGTTTTTTCCCTGTCTTAAATATGCTCTCACAGAGGCGCAAACAACATTGCTTATTGGCTCAGATCTGGAAAACAATGGGGCCCTTCCCAAACATGAGGCAGCTTCTAGATCTTTCTCACAGAAACCACCCCTATGGCTCCCTGCTACCAAAACCTTGCCACGTAAACCCACTACAATACTTCAGATACTGAAAATTGCTAGAACTTTTTTTCAGGGAGACTAAGGAAATCAAGTTTATATAAGGTTACATCACTGTTCAACCTTCAGACATTACAAGGTTAAAAAAATGATGCAAACTGACTTAAAACGCTTTTTGTTTTCAGATGTCTAATCTATTAAAATTTAATTTAATTACAGGTTACAAGGTTAGAGAAGTCTCTTCTGAAATCCAGCCAGATAATAAGCAGATTTTCTAATTATAAAAAAATAAAAGCCTAGTTAGATTTAGTTTGCATGCTATACATGAGTAGCCAGCTATTTAGAACTTTAAGTTGTGATCATTTTGATCATTGCCAAAACCATACTCAAATCAGTATGGTTTCTGACATTTTCCTATATTAAAGAGCTAAGGCTGCTAGTAAGAGCAGCTTTCACTGAGAAGGCAAATGTTAGAATTTCTTTAAACACTTCATAAGGCAAATTTCTAATAATTCAGTCTTGAAAAACACAGGTCTTCACTGCCTATGGGTAAGGATCTTTACTCTATGGAGAACAAGATCTAGGCAACTTAACATTTCACAACATGGGAACTGCCGAAGCTGATTTAAAATTGCAGCTCAAAATTAGTGTATGTTTGATAGCTTTCTTTAAATATTAGAAACTACTGCAAAAATTACCGTTGCACTAAGGACATTGGCAACTTACTGCTCCAAATTTCTTTAAATATTGAGTCCTCCTTTTTCGCAAATTTTTCAAATTACAATTTTTTCTAATTACAATTTAAGATTTTTTTTTTTGAGACAGCTGACATATTCTTCCATAATTCTGCAAGACCTAAGCGCTGTCCAGATTCTGTCCCTCTCCTATATGGAAATTAATGAATTCCATTATCTATCTTGAGCAGACAACAAAAAAGACCAGAAAGAAAAATTATCCTGCATAACTTACAAATGTATCTATCCTTAGAATAAAACAGCACAGAGGATCAGCGATGGACCAAAAATCTCTTGAATGAATTTAGCTGATACCAAATGGACATCAGTGCCCATGTTTCCATTAAGTACCAATTAAAAATAAGTAAATAAAAATCAAATCTAATGATGGCACATGATTTCAGGATCAGACATTTATTCATTGCTACTGTAAGGCTGGTGCACTCTAAATGGCTTTGGTATTTTAGATAATTAAGGGTTTCAATACCTGCCAACATATCTTTATACTTACTATCTTTATACTTACATTTATTCAGTTTAAATATATAATTGTAAGAGCATGTCAAACATTAAAGAGCGAACACTGAGCTGCAGTCTAAAGAGAACTGCAACAAATGGTCTTTCACAATTCTCCATGCTTAACAAACACTCTGTTCAGATATGTTGCCTTTTTATTTTTATTTTTTTTGTTAAGAAATAGTAATTTAAGAAACAAGATTGATAAATGAGGCCATCCAGAAGTATTGCTAGGTACTCAGTAAATATTGTGTATTTCAAAAGTATGGTGAAAGGACAAAACAGATCTGAAAAGCAAATGCATCTGTACTTGAAGTGCAATATTAAACAATCAACATAGCTGCATGCCAGCTTACTGCAAGGCTAATCCAAAAAAGCAACATTCAGCAATGTAATAGAATACTTCTAGAATACTAAAATATTTCTCTCTAGAGAACTAAAACAGAAGATTTCTTCTTCTGCACTTTCATAATAGGTCAAATGCCTTCAATACTTTGAAATGACCACTGCTAGCTAAATGACCCTTGTCTATTTGCTACTACACTACTACAGGCAAAAGTCCCTTGCTAAAAAAAAGTTAATGTCAAATAAAGTATTAGAACTTGAAATAAAGAGATCTTCACCTAGCTAGATTAAAACCTGATTTGTTGCTTCTGAGATGAAGGTGGAAAGTAATGTGTGTGTTTGGGTTTTATTATTATTTTAAACAAATAAATTTTAAACCTTTCTATATAAATACATACAAATAAGCAAACAACATTAAAATCTATAGAATAAAATTATACTGTTAAATCATGTCATTCAGACAGGGTTTTCTTCATTTTTTTTGTACCACAATGATAAAAGGTACGGAAAGTCTTCTGTATAAGAGACTAAGTAAACTAGGATTCAGACTTAAGAGAAATTCTTAGAGAGATGCTCGTGCATATTTATGGGGAAGATACAAGAACATAAACCATATGAAGGACATACAGGGGGAATTCACTATTTCGTTACTAAACAACTAAGACACATTTAATAAAATATGTGAAGTTTTAAAACGAAAGGCAGTTGTCACAGAACAGTTAATATCATGTATAACTAACTATTCTTATAAATTTCTAATCAGCTGCTACTTACAACTAAAGCCTCAGCACAGATATTAAAGATTATATGGATCTTCTTTAACAAAAAATAAAAAATTAAAAGAAATTAACACTCACTACTTCAGACAAAAGAAACTGCTGAATCTTTTATTCTGTGAAGAAGGCTTGAAGCCTATGTTAAACGCAAACATTAACTGAGAAGGGTTAACAGGGCTTCTACCTTTCTGGCTGGAAGACAGTACAAAGAAAGCAAGAACAGCTGAAGGAAATGTTGGCATGAGGAGGGGGAAGAAAGGCCAGAAATCCATAGAGGAATATAAGATTAAAATAAAAATAATACAAATAATAATAATAAAAAAACACTATACAAAGCTCAAATGTCTATATGAATGCATGCTGTAGGAGAATACTTTGCATATACTGTGTGCTAGAAATTTTTGTTATACTATATTCATTACCTTTGAAGGGGATATTTTTCAAGTTTTTTTTTTTTTATATATTTTATTCTTAAGCGGAGTTAAACAGGGAGATAAAAGTACAGGGGGAAACAAGAACAAGTATCATAGTGTATGGAACAAATCCAATTTTGAGATTCTATGATTCATTTTAAAAAGGTCATTTAAAACTCACATATGTAGTAGCTTGGACTACCAGCACAAGGTTTAAACACACAAAAGGACTGGTTACATTTAAAAGCAATTTATGCATTACAATCACTATGATTCCATGAACTACACTATACCAGTGTTCCCCTCTCTCTCAGAGAGAGATTACTCTCATATTCTCACAAAGTGTAATACAGGGGTTTGACTCCTGAAAGTACTTGTACAGTGAAATTACATTCACTCATGAGACTGTAAAAACATCTTGCATGAACAGGTATCCACTTGGTATGCATACAGTACTGAAAGACTTCAAAATCATGAGCACCCCTTCTAGAGTAGGGAATGTAAAATAGTACCAAGTTTGACACTGCAGTCCCTTCAGCTGTCTCACTGCTTTCATCAGAGAGTTAAAGGAAGATTACAACTCTGCTTCAATTTGTACTAGACTAAAACAAGTTCAAAATGATTTTTCTATAACATCAGATTAAGGTTGCTATTTAATTTAACAATTGATTTATAATTCAAGTAAAAGTTTAATTTAAAACCACGTTCATTCAAATGGCATTGTAAATTGGGATAATTGATGTCTGTTGTAATTGGGGTAATTGATATCTGTTGCTGCCATGATTTTTGGCTTCTGGCAAGTCAACCTCACATCACCCCATACTCTGTGTCTCTGTCCAGCTACAGCTGAAAAAGCATGGGTGCTCTTAGAATTTTGGAAGACATCACCTGCAGTTTGCATGGCAATAAGACCTAAAATAAAATGTGAATTAAGCACTTTCCAAATACCATGAATTTGTAAATCCAGATCTGAAATCCATAAAAACTAGAGAAATAACACACAGCTCTGGAATCCGTAAAAACTAGAGAAATAACAATTTCAAAATTGTTCAATATTTCAGATGTGTAAGCCTGACACCTGGTGGTAGTGATACATACTCGCGTTTCATAACAGCACTGAAAAGAAGGAATTGTTAAAGTAAGTTACATAGCTGAGCCTTCAAAAGCCTATAGAAATAATACCAAACTGTACAGGTTCTTAATCCTGTAAGTCCACCTCTTGAAGAATCTCAGCACCTTTCTATATTCTAGACTTACCAAATGGGAATATTAAGTTCTATTCTGCATCATAATGGCATCATACTGCAGAGCAGATCAAGTCAGAAAGAAACAAGTCAATTTTTATACGTTCAGAGACCCTGCATAGAATACTGAATCATAATTATAGGTGAAGAAGAGACAAATGCTATCACTATGTAAATCAGAGTGGCAATCTACAGCAAGCCCAAGAGTAACAACAGATTATTCTGAAGGACTTCTATCCCTCTAATTGTAATTAAATATCCTCATGGTTAGCATAGTAATTTTGTCAGTGGAGGTTAGTTTCAGGCTTGCCCTGTATCTTTTCGCCAAACTGCAAACTCTGACTTAAGTCATTAAACATGGAAAATCAAACATTTTGAAACACCTACAGTATATACTGATCAAGTACTAGCCACAGCAATCTCTTCATTTGCTTTTCTCCAAAAGGGGAAAGGTCCATTTCATAATACAGACAGAACCAGTTAGTCACTTTTCTACTTGCAAGACCAGAAGATGTCTTTTGAAGTATTACCTTACTTATCTGTAAGCAACTAGAAACTAGTCTACAATAAAAATCTTGGAAACAACAACCAACATAAGGCTACAGACCTATGAAAGATCACTCCTGTTCTGTTTTAACAGCACAAGGCACAACCAATGCTTTCTGTTGCAAGAATTGCATATCAAGAGATCAATGCTAGTTACAAAGGACCTCCATGTCCTTAAATTATATACACTATTACTTAGTAGAGGAGTAATAGGACTAGCCAGTTATTGATAGCTTTTGTTGTTATTGTTGTTTCCTCCAACTTGAATGGTGTTCACAGTATCGAAATCAAATTTTAAAGCTTGCTTGACTAAACACACGTAAGTTGCTGTTTTGCTTTAAGTACCCGATGGGATGAACCTTATTCCTCAGATCTTGATCTATCTTTCCCATTCCCTTCAGCCACCTATATAGTAAAACCTTAACTCCTCCCAGGAGACGCTATGAAAAAAAGGGTCAAAGGTCCACAGTAGGGAACAAGCACCAGGTAACAAAGATTTCTAAAGAGCAGGTCAGCAAGGCAGACATTTTCAACACATCACTACAAAACAAGTCCACAGGACACCATTCAAAATCACTAAAGATCACTTATCGTTGCCTATACTAGGAATAAATCTGCATCCACAAATTAAAAATAAACCCAGAGGTACTTGCTAACAAAAGAGGAAAAGAAAAGATATAAGTAAGTATAGATCATATTACTCACCAAAGGCACTGAAAAGCTGGTAAAGGTCACTCGTCTTCCACTCTTTGGGAAAAGTAACATGAAGAACATGATCTCGTTTAGGCTGTACTGCAAAACAAGAAGTTACTTATTAGAATAAGAAATACCACTGGTATCTTTAGAAAACCCTAAAAGAAAAATTACCTAATATGGTCCCATAGCTTTAATTTTTTTTATTATTATTTATTTTTTAAAGAAAACACGACAAGACTTATAAAACTACATCAGGCACTAGTGAAAACATGTTTGCAATTATGCATGAAGTAGATATACAGATAAGCTAGTACAAGGAATTGAGGCAGCATTTTGTGGGCAGTTCCTGCTGCATGTAATTCACATCTTTTGTGGCAAGTTCTAGGACAGAAAAAAAAAAAAACATCCTCCTCGTGCTCTAACTCTAATTTAAGCAAATCGTTAGCAATAATTCAATGATACCATTTTTCTGTCAATAAAAAAAACTTACTGTGAAACAATGTTCAATGTAGTTTTTTACATAACAGTAGGCACAAGCTAGAATATACACACTAACAGACTTCTTTAAATTAAAACTACACCAGGAGAGGCCAACCTCTAACAAAGAGGCACCAAATAAACCTCTGGTGTACATGATTTACTGCACCAATTTCTTAAAGGCAATTCAAGACATAACTACACACAACTATTCCCCAGGGTTTGGTACTGGGGCCAGTCCTCTTTGATCAATGATCTGGATGAGGGGATCAAGTGCAGCCTCAGTAAGTTTACAGACGACACCAAGTTAGGTGTGTGTGTCGATCTGCTTGAGGGTAGGAAGGCTCTGCAGGAGGATCTGGATAGGCTGGACTGAGGGGCTGAGGTCAACTGCATGAAGTTCAACAAGGCCAAGTGCCAGGTCCTGCACCTGGGGCGCAACAACCCCAAGCAGAGCTACAGGCTGGGAGATGAGTGGTTGGAAAGCTGCCTGGCAGAGAAGGACCTGAGAGTACTGGTGGATAGTTGGCTGAATATGAGCCAGCAGTGTGCTCAGGTGGCCAAGAAGGCCAACTCCATCCTGGCTTGTATAAGAAGCAGTGTGACCAGCAGGGCTAGGGAAGTGATTGCCCCCCTGTACTCGGCTCTGGTGAGGCCGCACCTCGAGTACTGTGTTCAGTTTTGGGCCCCTCGCTACAAGAAGGACATGGAGGTGCTTGAGCGAGTCCAGAGAAGGGCAACAAAGCTGGTGAGGGGTCTGGAGAACAAGTCTTATGAGGAGCAGCTGAGGGAGCTGGGATTGTTCAGCCTGGAGAAGAGGAGGCTCAGGAGCCACCTTATCGCTCTCTATAAGTACCTTAAAGGAGGCTGTAGCGAGGTGGGGATTGGTCTATTCTCCCACATGCCTGGGGACAGGATGAGGGGGAATGGGCTAAAGTTGTGCCAGGGGAGGTTTAGATTGGATATTAGGAAGAACTTTCCTATGAGGTTTGTTAGGCACTGGAATGGGCTGCCCAGGGAAGTGGTGGATTCACCATCCCTGGAGGTCTTTAGAAGACGTTTAGATGTTGAACTTAGTGATATGGTTTATTGGAGGACTTGTTAGTGTTAGGTCAGAGGTTGGACTCGATGATCTTGAAATCTCTTCCAATCTTGACAATTCTGTGATTCTGTGACAGAATTATATAAGATTTTTACTTAACCACAATGAAAAACACTCAGGAAAAGAGTCTCTCCTCTTTGGTATACAGATATGCGAGTGACTCACCACAGTGAATTTCACTCCTGAATCGTTTTTTGATATGAACTTCTCTAGTTTCTGATGTCATTTGTTCTCAGCATTAAAATAGGATAGTTTTTCACAGTGGACCTTACTCATAGTGCATACGTCCAAAAATCACTCCACCAACCACTTATTATTGCTATATTCAGGTTTCACGTGTACTTAACCCAATTATGCAAGGGCAAACCTGCTCGGTTTTATTGCCACATTTGGTTAAGATGCAACTTTGCACTGTTACTGAACAAAAGACTTGTGGACTGCTCACATCACAAATAACTAAGCATTAGTAATTACTGAAGTTTAATTTTGGCTGGTGGTTATAAA
This sequence comes from Netta rufina, assembly GCF_964035555.1. Taxonomy (NCBI): domain Eukaryota; kingdom Metazoa; phylum Chordata; class Aves; order Anseriformes; family Anatidae; genus Netta; species Netta rufina. The sequence continues at coordinate 860,451 of NC_140138.1, forward strand.
CAAAATTTGCTTAGCCTGGTATGTGCATTATAGCAAAACAGATGTATGTTTCTCTATTCCACCAACCAAGGTTTTCACTTTTGCATGAAATTGAGAACCATAGCTTTCAATAGTTAGTGTTTCCTGAATAGATGGCACAGATTTTAATAGGCTTTAGTTTTAAGCCTTCCCACTCACTTCTAAAATGCCCATATAATTTTTAATTCCCAAATAATTTTTGAACCCCTTGTGTAAAGTCAGTAGGACACAGCAGCTACTTGGAGGCCTGTAAAACAAAAGTTCCTAAAACAAACAAGGCATGGCAACAATACCAATTTCTAAGTGCATCTATTTTCTATAGAAATAATTGCAGAATAACTCAAGACAATGTTAAAATACTAAAAGAAATCTTCACAGAAGTTCCACTATGAACACACCAACGGGAAAAATTACAGTCCTAACTCAGCATCTCATGACTAAAATACTGAATGCTTAATGAAGTCAGTGGAAAATAGGTTTCAAAACTTTTGTGTTGAGTAGACTACCGATGTGGAGCAAAACCAAGTAAAGAGACCGATTTTTGAGCTGCCAAAATATGGAAGACCAGAACATGACCCTGTGGTATGTTGCAACATATCTACTTGGTTGGTTAGTGAAATCCATGCAGCTTAGAAAAACATGAAGTGGTCACCTGTCTGATCATGGCAATTGAAATATAATTTAGAAGCAACTCACAAGTTGTGTAAGTGCTTTAACCCATTTCACTGAAAATGAGCCAGGCTAGTATGAGTTTGCTAGCAATTCCATGTCAACGAATTACAGGTTTTCATGAGCACCTCACCATCTGACTGGATGGAAGCAGAAGCAGCTAAAGAAAATAATCACTTCATGAGCACAAGTGAAGTCTTGTTGATTTAATCTACTACTTCAAAAAACAAAAAAGGGCACAACATGCTTTTTTTTTTTTTTTTTTAAATGAGACAAGAAACTCCTCATAAGCCTCCAGTATTATCTTACTCTTAAAATTCACTTTGAATCCTTTGTTTAAAGCTCCATCCCTTCTAACTACCAAAGTGAGAAATATTTGAATCACATTCTACTTTATTTGGTGGAAACTTCAATCTTTTTAAGGAAGTTTTTAAAGCGCAGTAACAAAATAAGATCATGAAAGTCACTTTCATATATTCAGTACCATTTGACCTAGCATGTGTTACTGAACTCCAATCTTTCTGGAAAAAACTGCACAAACTGGCTATAATACTACAGAATAAATGAACTGACAAACACAACAATATTTGTAACAGTCACCTAGTTTACTGCACTTTTTTAAACAAACAAACTAAACTAAGTATACCTACCTCAGAAGTGTAGCCTTATTCTTTGTGTGGCTTTACTTCTCCACAAAAACACAACCTACAAGCAACAAATGACCAGCTAGCTTCCCCAACCTACAGTAGTGTTGAAATCTCAGAGTGGAAATAAACTTTCTAAAGTAGTCAAAGTGCCACCTTACATATACTTTCCTCTCTGAAGCTTAGAAAGTATCCCTGGTTCAGACTTTGCTGAAGCAAGCCCTAACAGATTGATGCAGATGCTTTCAGATAAAAGAGACAGACTTTCAGAGACAGACTCTTTGGCAACTCTTCTTGGCAAAGCATCAAAACAATCCTGCAATTTGACTAGCAAGTGGCAGTAAAATCTTCACAGCTTAGCAGCTTGGTCTTCTCTCAGTAACCCAAAGTACACTACACTATCCTTCCACTCAGTGCTGAACAACTGAAGAAAGAAGTGTGTAACATAATTAAATAACCATTCCAATAGATCTGCAGAGCCACTGATTAGTGATCTAAACACCTACTAAAAGTATGTATGAAAGTTACATACATGCCTTTACAGCAGGCATTTTCCTCTCTAGCATTTACTTCTATCTTTCTAGAATTGCTTTTTTTTTTTTTTTTAATACTATTAAGCTAGTATTTAACAAAGGGTCATCCTTCATTCTAAGCTTTTCAATGCATGATGTGGCAAATGTCTTCCCATAGAAATGCTACTCATCTGGAAGCACTATAAGCACTATTGAAGACATTCATGCATCTCTAAGACATATTACAGAAGTAGTAAGTTAAGCCTTCACCTAGTAAAAGACTTGATTGATTGGCCTGCAGGGCTTTACTTTTTTTTTTTTTTTTTTTTTTTTTTTTTTTTTAAGTCACAGCATCAGTGGTAACATTCATCCACAGTTCACAATGAAATAAACTACTTACAGTCTGGTCCTTCCAAATTCAGATATGGAATGTCCATTACTCTCATAAGAAATAGCCTGAAGCAAAACAGAGAAGCACCATTAGCAAATTTATGCCTAAAGACCTTTTAATAAGCTGTCCTTTCTATCATTTATTTCAATGTTGCTTTTTCAAGGTAGCTAGAAGTGGGCTTTAACATCCTAAACTTAACCTAACATCTTAAGCTATAATAAGACAAAGAGACCCTACAAATAAGTCTAATCCACTATTTAACAATCCAGATTCAAGAAATTATTTGACATCTTGCCAGTAATTTTACTTATTCAAAAAAGAAGTCTAAAAAGCTGCAAGCCCATTGACTGTTACTGCTGAAAGCTATTAAAATAATGAGGAAATGAACAAATGAGAGAAGTAGCTCTGTGCAGTAAATTCCAGGTTCATGGCAGACAGGGTGAAAGCTCTCATTACAAACACACATATTCTTTCCTGTGTTCTGAGCATTGCATCATGCTTTAGACAGAATTGATCTCAAAACCCTAAAACTGCAAAACCCAACATGACTCTATAGTGGAGATCAACCAGGTTACTCTTTTTGCCCTTTAACGTGTAATTAAATGGTTTCAAACAACGCTTATGAAATGCTTTCCATATAAGCTCATATTCAGTTCATACAATATTTTCCTCCAAAACAAGAATTAAAAGTAGCCTTAAATCCTGTTATAGGCATAGATGCTACAGTACTGTTACAAAATATTTGCAATGCTTTACATTCACTGGGAAGCTAAAATAAATGTTTTCTATCATGGCTTCGAAAAGCTTTAAAAATGTTTACCAGATTAATTACAGTATTAAAGTAAATAAAAATCTCATGTAAATAGATAATAATAACAACGTATTAAGCACGTAGACTGATCTGTAATTCCCTTGAGTCCTTGTATCTTACTATATTCACTATTAGTGTTTATGATTTTGAACATAATGTTCTTACAGTTACTCGTATCACTGAAGTCTCCAGGAATGCAGTTTGTAACTTGTCTTTACTATAAATACTTAGGCAAAAAATACTGGGGGGAAACAGATTTTGTGATTGGTGTAGATGTGAGCGAGAGGGTCTTCAGAGAGCTGGCAGCAGTTATGGTGCACACTGTCCTATCTAATTTCTCTTCCTAAGCCTCAGGGCAAATATGACATAATGTGTATTGTGCCCCTGAGCACTGAGGAACCCCAAAGCACTTTTTAACATCAATAGACATTAGAAACATTCAGATGAATTAACTTTAGAAATTTTAGCAATGCTAACATTCCACTGAGTGGTTGAGACAGTTTACAAAGGAGTCAGAGTTTCTTCGTAGGTTTAGCCTTAGCCCCACTTGTACAACTTTGGCTTCATTATAGCCACTTGTCTAAAGGGGACAGGAATGACATCTTGAGAACCAGGCAAGCTTCAGAACAGATTCCATAAGGAACCAAAAAAAGCCATTACTCTGATATCTCCTTAACAACTCCTAGAGATCCAGAGTAATATTGACAGGACACACAGTGCTATTGTTCCCAAACAAAAAGCCACCCACCCAGACAAAAAATGGACAGGAGGCTTTGCTCATATCATGGTTGTCTCCGAGCTGTAAAGATACACCTTACAAGAATAAATTAAAGGAAGGGGGAATACAAAGAGGCAGTGTGGGACAACTTGACAACTGGGTGAATTTTACTAAAATTCAACAAAACCTTCTAGCAAAAATTCTTGGTAAGCTACCCTCACCCAGGTTTTATGATGTTTAGGAAAGCAATACAAGGCCCAACAGCAAAAACAGATTTACGCCAAAAATGCGTATGCCAGAGACTAAGATCAGTTTTTCATTCCCTGCATCAGTCCTACATTTATCTATTTAGTCAAAGAACTTCTCTAAACGGCATTTACACACGTACAAACACATACACACACACTCCCTGAAGAAGTGGTGTAAACACTGATTTTAAGTGCATTTCAAGTATGTTACAGCAGCAACGACATCTTGTAGCACTAATTTATATCATATGGATCATGTGCACAGAGCTGCAGCATAATCTGTAATCATTTATCCATGATTATGGCTGCAAGATTCCTCATCTGCAAAAAATTTAAAGTAATAAGGTTGTTCTGTATGACAACACAAAATCTATATTAAGTTAGCTAGGTTCTTGAAGTTGTAGCTATGGCATTGGTTTTCATTACATTAAGCTGTAATTATTTAAATATAGTAATCAAGCTAAGAAAAAAGTTAATTCCTAATCTGTTTGGAGGTTACAACCAGATCACATGGTCAGAGATCTATTTCTCAATGTACAACATCATCTTAGGAACTCTGATGTGTTTTAAGTCAGTTACTTGAAAGCTGATTGCTTCTGCAGCAATTCAAGTAAAAGAAGGAGAGAAAGGCTACAAGCAGGACATTTCACAGCAAGGCATAAGTAGTCTCAAGTAGTCAACATCTTTCCTCTGCACTGAGCTAGGATAAAAGTTTTCACAGCTGTTTCATGAACTCTGTAGAGAAACCAATGCAGCTAAATAAAGGCTTTTTTTTTTTTTTTTTTAAACCCAGATGGGTTTACCAGTCCTGCTAGCACTGCCACACATGGCTGAAAGCACATCAACTGTTTACTTGTACACTGTGTTTGAAAAGCTACTGGTCAGGTGGCAGAAGAGCACACTGACATTCTTTTGCAATTCTTCTGAGAAGAAAATTAAATTCATATAAAAGCAGAGAGAAATTAACTGATTTGCAGTACACGCTGGAGAATCTGACTCCCACAAATACAGCACAAAACCAAGCTATTTGCACATACTTCAGATTTTGGTTACTGATATCCCTGTGTATGAAAAATATATTTCTAAGACAATTTCTACCTCTATAGATTATCATGCTATCCAGCTCAGTAAAACACGGTGTTTTCATTTGTTTCCACCTCCAGCTACATCAAAAGGAAAAGAATACATACAAATAACCTAGAGAGATCTGAATTATAGCTCTCAATTCCCATCGCTTGTTGACGGGAAGCAGAGAATAATTGGTTTGTTTGGTTGGTTTCCCTTTCTCTTTGCTTCCCCATGACCTTTGTTTCCCCCCTCTCACCCTCCCCCTTTTTATTTTCACTTTAATTACATTATCCCTATCTCAACCCATGAGCCTTTTTCTTTCCATCAGACTTTCTTCTCCCCTCCTCTTCTTTAGAGGAGGGTGAACAAGAGAATGGTTGTGGTGGAAATTTAGCTGCTCAACAGGACAGAACCACCACACATGATGAAACACCTGAACTATACAAATAATAGCTTAGATATTAAAATACAAAGTCTTATCATTTCAACTCTTAAATTCATCAAGATTGGAAGTAGGTGACTTACAAAGACTGCGTATATAAAACGAAGCATAAAGATTACAGAAATGCATGTCTGTCTGGAATTCCTGGCTTATGAGTTGTTTACCATATAGCTTACTCCATTATATCTACAAAGAACACAACAACCCTAAAGGAAAGTTTGGTTTTAATTAGTTCTGCTCTTACAAGAAGCTGAAACTAAAGATTTTACCTACATTCATCATTAACCCACATGAAAATTAACCTATATGCTGCTGGACACCGCTCTTGAACAGCGAGCCAAGAATTTCTATTATTGTAGTGACATAATTAAAGAGGTCAAGCTAACAAACAAACAAAAAAAAGGTATTACCTTCCCGTTGTTAAGGGATGTTTGTAATAAATAAATAAATAAATAAAATCAAAGCTCAATTTTTCAGTTTTCAATTTACTCCCACTGTTCACATTAGTGAAAAGTCTATCTGAACAGAAAACATTTCCAAAATCCTATCAGTCACACCAATCATTTAAAAATTTCATGTTTGAACTGTTTAAATATTAACTTGAAGAATTCAGATACGTTGAAATTAAGACTTTATACGCAACCCAAAGAATCATAAAGAAGTGGTCTGGTTTAAAGAACATTTTTCAAAGCTTTATCTTGATAGTTCAAATGGAGAACATTGCTTCTAAATAATAGAACTACTCTGTTCACCTTCTTTAGGAAAAGCTTTTGTGACACATAAACTTTCATTAATTTAGCTTACTGTTTGCATGTTGCAGTTTGTATTTTGCTTGAAGAACATGACTACAGCACAAAGAAAAAGGTTTCCTTGTTCTGACTGTTGCCCACGGGATCAGGTAGAACTTCTGGAGGAAGGAGGAAGATAGTTTTTTTTCTCCCCAAGAAGAAGATAAGATGCTCAGCTAGGGAATGTTGCTAGACCACAAACTAGAGAAAAGTAGGAGTAGCAGAAAGCTACCTGGTAGCCCCAAGCACACCTGCAAGAAAGCCCCATAAGCAACATACTTACTGGGGACTTTAAGATAACTCTGTAAATTGCATAAGCCCTTGATGCTTCTTAAAGATGCTAAAGAGACCAAGTGCTGTAAATAGATATCTGGTCTGCAAGGACATACTGCACAGAGCAGATGACTTGGTCATTTAGATATCCAACAGATCTGGCTTCTGGTGTGTACTTTTATCTTAAAAAAAAAAAAAAAGTCACCTTATTCTGGTTTGTTATTTTGCATTATAGCAATTAAAAAAAAAAGCTTTAAAAAATGCAAGCCTTGGCCTACTCATTGTAAGGAAAAGGCGATATAGTCTCACCTCCAAGCTCTGAGGTAAGGTGACAAATGTTAGTCAGAATACAGCAAAATCAAAGTAAGTTCATGTGAAAGTAAAGTATGGCAAGTCTTCCAAGTTTCCTTGATTCAAAAAAATATAAATAGCCTTTCAGAAACAAGAAGCTACAAGCTCTGAATAATGACAGAATAGATGAATATCCTTTTTGTAAACTGTAATTTTCAGCTTTTGCTTAAGAAAAAAAACTAAAGCTGTTCTTCTCCCTGTAATTTTTTGGGAACTTTCCCTTTTGTTAGTTAGGCAGTGTTAACTCTGAAGCCAAAACAGACCAATTTACAATCTATGGTAGGCTTCCTCTAAAAACTTTGAAATGTCGTTGTCGGAGGAATGCCACATTTAAAGCAGCCAATTTAAATTACTTGAAAAAATTAAACTAAACCTATTGTTGTGACAATTTTAGAAGCCTCAGATTTTACTTGCTACAGATATCCATTTCTAGGAAGAACTGAAAAAGCATATTGGTTAATGACTAAAAAAATAACTTCTGCAAATGGCATCTACTAGCTGGCACGCATGTGCTTGTCTGTGTTGGTGTTACAGAAAGCAACTCTGTGACAAGTCTTATCTTAAAATGAAATTATGCTGACCAATTTTATCACAACCTTTACATTCAAATCAAGTGGTTATTGTATCAAAAACCATCCATAAAGACTCCTAAGATTTCTCAAGTCTTGTATGCAATTCATGCAAGTACTAGCATGAACATCTAATTCAAAAATACTGAACAAAGCATCATCCAATAAAATTACTAATTATATGTACTTACTATGCCTTTAAAAAATCCATTACCTGATAATACAATAGCTTTGTGTTATTTCGGATATTTTTTCCACATTGTTTAACCATACTTAGTGTTAACAAATCAGCAGTCCCAGAGAGTGTCCTACAACAAAGAATACTTGACCAGTTTCTCCTCCACTAATCCCAAAGATTACTCTAAAAATAATTTTCTAAATTATAATCGTATTCTCAACAATGGCATGGACAAAACCATTAAAGCAACCTAGGTACAATTCTCTTTTAAGTTTGCTTTTACAGGCTAGCGGAAAGTAAACCATTCTCTTCCAAAGAAAAGGTATTTCCTGTACAAATTCTGGCCTCTTTGCAGCATTACTAGTGTGAAGAAGAAAGTCAATCAAAAAACTGAAGTGTAAAGAAACATGAAGTTAGCCATTATGCCAGAGTTACATATTCTAAGACTAGTGTTATATTTCCATGTTTTAGCATTCTTTTTTTAATACAGCAACTACTTACTTGTTAAAAAAGGGTTCTATGAGTTTTGATCTAGCAGACACGTGATTTTTTGGAGGACTGAGGAACGAACCTGATAAAAAAAAAAAAGAAGAAAATCAGTGTGTAATGAGTAGCTATAGATACCACTCAGGAAAAGGTTTGAAAAAGATTAGGTAGATACCTAGGAAATTAGCCATGGAGATGAAGCACAGTCCAGTAATGTAAGCATCATATCCCGCTTCATGAAGCTGTTCAGAAGAGGTATCATAACTTGGAAATCCTTCTGCACTTTCTGAGAAGAAAAAGTACTTTGTGAACAAATGTCACATGAGTTAAATGTAGCTGTGTATGTTTACCCCCCGTATTTATTATGTCAGACAGTATCATTTGTACTAAGTTTTATGATTTTCAGAAGCTCTGAACCAAGCACAGCTCTTTTTTTTTTTTTTTTTAAGAATAGGTTCCTGGGATAAAAACCTCTTCCTATTAAAAAGCTATTAATCTCCTCTTTCACAGGCCTACTTAGCTACAACAGAATATTAATACTAATACAATGACAGATTTCCCCTCGCACCTCATTTTCTTATGATTGTTTTGTATTTAAGAGAACAGTCACTCAGGCTGATTGAAAACTAACACTAAACCCTTTGCTAGCTATCCAGTTGAACTATGGCCAGATTTTTTAAACTATCTAAATGATTAAGATGCAACTAAGTGACTAAAGGTTATCTTATAGATGAACATCTGTGGTGTTTCTGTGGTCTTGAAAAGTATTTCTTGAATCATCCCTGAAGGCCGAAACCTCAATATGCACCTGTCTGAAGAGAAGCATCCAAGAGTGCCTAAGTCTCACTACCAGAGATGCGTGTGCATATCACTTCTTTAGTTAAAATTTTCCCTCTCCCAACATAAAAGTCATTTCACCTTGGTAGCTAGAAAGATCAGCCTCTAGAAAGATGTTTCCTTTTCCTCTAGAAGTTATACTGAGGATAGGACTGGAAGAATGCAGTTAACTGTTTAAAAAGCCTGAATTGTGACCTTTACATTAAGGTACAGACTGATGAGTAAACTCTGTAATTTCATCTAATTTATTATATTCTATCAGCATGAAAAGCTAAAACAAGAGTGAAACATACATACATGTACGACTTAAAACAGTAATACAGGAATACTATCATAACTTATATAATGTAAATAAGTAGATATACTTGTCTTATAAGATGTCTTTTTAAAAAGAAACTGGAATCCAAATTTGATAAATGACCAACAAAACACCAGGCATTTTTCAGATGAGCCCTTGTAACTGAGTTAACCTATAGGAACATATTTCGCTCAAGATAAGAAATTTCAAAAAAAAAAAAAAAAAAAATGTAAAATAATAACTCTACATAACATGAGGAAAAAAAGAATACTTGACAGCTGCCAAATTATGTTACATCCTCAGGAGAAGCTACAGGGGACGCAACACTAGAAGGTCTGCATGCAATTACTGTACGCTCCATGTGCATGGCACATGTACTTCTTCGGTCTAGGCATAAGGGACTTGTGGTCTTTGTCCAAGATTGTAGAAGTAAAAATTGGTCATACATCTTATTCTCTCTCCTGTTACTACAGCTTAACTGCATCTGCTGTGCACATTCAGCAATATAAAAAGTATCATTCATCTTGATTTTGACTTTCCCTCCCAACAAACTCTACTGTTCTGTATTTCCCTCTTTCTAAACCAGCAGCTCAAGAGAAATTCCAGAACCTTGAGATAAACTTGTCCTTTGATAACATCTCCTTTCTTTCACCTCAAAGCAAAGAAAGCTCTAAAGGAACTTAGCTAATTTCTAGAACACACGAAAATAGTTGCTACTTGCAAATTTTCTTGGCTTTCTTTGTTCAAGTGCCTATCAGAGTACTCTGGCTTCAATCTGAAGGACTATAACAAACAAATTAAACAGCTTGAAAGAGTTTCAAGTTACTCACCAAAAATCAAGCTAAAGAACAAATGCCATCATTAGAAGATGACAAAACTGCTGCTGTTCACTGAAATACTCCCATTCTTCTATTATCTGAAATAAAGTGCAAGGATTCCTACCGACTTCCACTACTAGTTCTAAAAGTAACTTTATTTATTTTTTAAGGTCCTTTTCAACAAAATACTAAATATTAGTAGGGAAACCCACATTTCAGGACAACAATGAAAATAATGAAGACATTCTCTTTCCTCTGCTAGAGGAAAATATCTCCAAAAGAAGACTGTTTTGATATATCCTTACCAACTTTAGGAGGACTGAATGGAACTTCTTTTAAACGTTTTTCCAGTTCTGCAAGGGACGTATTATTAATGATCTCCTGCAAGAAAGGACAGCATTAACTTCCAGTGCCAAGCACATTTTCTCCAAAAACTGAAATCAAGTAGGATAAAATGAGTATTTACTGCTGCCACCTTGTGTCCTCTAAGGATTTATACACAGCCTCATTTCAAATTAAAACACCAGAGAAGTCTGCCAAGACAAGTTTTAAAAAGTTAACTTGCCTAGCCTACAACATACTCTCTCTGAGTTACAAGCATTTATTAACGCTCTTCAGAATTCTTGAGGTCAAATTATGCCAAAATACTATTTCTGTTTGAATCTGTCACCATGCAGGGCATGCGTGGTAAGGGAAGGCAGCACAAAGAACAAGGTAAAATACCCTAAATATCGATCATAATGTTTGAATGCATTCAAGGTGAGTATCAAGGTGTGCTTGCCAACTGGAAATTCTTGAACATTTGTATGTGTAAATACTGCTCATTTTTAAGTAGTTCAAAGACAGGGAAAGAAGTTTTACAATCAGAAAGCTCATTTCATCAAATCCTACTTCTGCTCAGCCAAGATGCAATACTGAATATAATTTATGCACATACAATGTAATTAAGAAATATCCAGATTATTAAATTTATTTAAACCAAACTTAATTCACATTATTGAATAATCAAATATTCTTTGTCAACCAGTACAATGGAAAAACCATGCAGAATCAACAGCAACAGAAAACAAAAAATATCACACAAAATATTTCTTAAGCAGAATTGGCTGAAATTTGAGGATCAAGTTTTGCTTTGGTTCTAAATCAAGACAGCTGTTTACAGTTACAATCAAGTCTCTGGTCTGAAAAGGTATGAAGAATTCCATAGCAAACTCAACTCATGCATTGCATTGGCATCCCAAAGTGCCATTTGGCAACAGTTGCCTAAACCTGAGCATCTACTGTAAAAACTAAAAATATCAACATAACTGTACTAAACATAAAATTTGTGCTGGATTATTCCTTTTCAGAATACAAAAGCCTTATTATTACTACAGTAGTATTCAAGACAAACTTGAAAATATCTAAGTAGATCTTAATGAGATTTTCTGTTATGCAATATTCTTAAGTAAGAAAAGTATGCAGAAAGAGATGCTGCTCCATCAGCACTTTTTTTTTTTTTTTTTTTTTTAATATTTAATTCAATAGCTATACAGGAGAACACAAGAATATGCTTGTCTATGTCAATACATCTTCCCTGGAAAAATAAAACTCATACTGAAAAAAGTTTTAAGAGAAACCTGTAATTTTTTTTTCTCCTGCTGACTACCCACAGGACGTAGTAGAACCTAATGATGTTCCAGGGCCATTTTCTAGACAAATCTGAGTTAGATTCACAGTATTTTGAAGCTTTTCATTTACAAGCAGCTTTTGTGTCTTATCTGTTCCTGAGTAACACTTCCCCTACCCTGAGTAAGTATGCAGTTTTGTGCTAATTTACAATACAAATACATATCTAATCACATTTTTAATTAGCCAAAGCTGTACATTTTGGAATTCAAAGCTGCTGTTATGTTAAAACTGCAACAAATACATATCACTTGTATGAATGTAAAAGCCTGTATTCCAAAATTTTCAGAAGTTTCAATCAGGGGTCAAGGATTTTTTTTATTTATTTGCTTTTAAACACAAAAAGGAGCATTGCAGAAAAAAACTGTTAGACATTTATCTCAACGAAAATATTTCTTTCAATATACATAATGCAAATTTGTATCTTCAAATCATTCTATAATACTACATTAATTTACCTTAAAAGGTTGTGTACTTGCCATCAGTTTTGTATCCAATAGCCTAGAAACAAAGTAAGAGTTAAGTATATTGAAACACAATAATGTCATTTTCACCAAATCCTCAAAAATGTTTTGGCTAATTAGCTGGGAATCAGCAGTTTCACCCTACTGTAACATTACTCTCTGGTCCTGGAGCAGTCAAAACATTACTTGTCTTTGTCCATTAACTAAGTAGAAAGAGATGCAATCAGTAGCAAATCTTGTTCCAAATGTAGTGCAGACTCAAAATGCCAATCATCGTGCCGAAAACAAGGGGGTAGCCAAAAACATCTTTTGCCAATGAATAGACTACCACTACTCTTGTGAAAGAGATGTTGTGAAACACTTAAAACTGTATTTAACTTGTTCAAAATTTTACTTCTAGTCACAGTGCTACAACAAACAGTATCAGCTTGATAAAACAATATCGAAGTTACAAGTTTGAACTAAGATCTTACCGGGGAAAGACACATGATGTTACTTCTTTGAACTCACTTAGGTCCTAAATTAACAGTAACAAGAAAGTAAAATTATTTCTGGTTTGTTCATGATTCAAGGAAGAAGCATTCTATCACCTCCAATACCCTATCCTATCATATATCCTAGGCTACCTCTAATTCCAGCTGCAACAACAGTTTTACTTAAATGTCTGAAAGGATGTTCCCGGTGTTTAATGTGTCCCTGGAAGGTAAGCCATCACTCCAGGTGGACTGATGACTTCTATGAGTTTTGTTCTCCCAAGATTCAAAAGTGCAGGCATAACTGATGACTGCTTCTGTTCAACACCATGTGAACATGTCCCAGACTGCTTTCACCCACTAATCAAGTCTTTCCCATAACATCTACAAGCCCTTGAAGATCATAAGTAATAAAATTACCATGTAGCCATTCCCTCCAATGAAACATTTGGCTTCCTCTGACACCATCCTCAGTGCCAACGCATTACTTAGCCTGACTTAATTGTAAGACTATTGCACCCATGAATTGTCAGACTGCCCTGGGGCAGTCACGAATGCATGCTCCCTCCAATTATTCAAGCATTCCAGCTCTTTAACCTAATGGATATCATCCTAAATTTCTGTTATGAGATTCCCTATCATTCTATTAATTTTACTATATTTTAAAGACATTTTCCAACTTTATAACTGCAAGCAGAAAAAATAACGTAATATCAAGTTCCAGTCCGGTCTCCTAACAAATTTATGTTACATTTATCTGCCCTTATGCAAGCAGATTTTGAAGGGCTAACAGACATGTGCAGAAGACACAATTCACTTCCAACATTTAACCCAAACGTTTTAAAAAAGTAAAGAATTCAGCTAAACTTTCTACATGAAGATTTAAGAAAATAAGGCAGTAGCCCTGAAGCCACAAGTGTTCTTTTTAAAATACTTGAAAAAACTCTATTGTTCTCAGATTAAACACATGTATTAATACATTTATGTCATCATCTGAACACTGAGAAGATCACTTACATCAGGAAGAGGACAATAGAACTGGTGGATAGTATGCATAACATCAAGCAGCATGTTGTGCCCAATAACAAGCTTGCCCTGTGAAAAGTAAGTTAAATGTTAGTCACACTTCTAGCCATGGACAAAGCAAGGGCAGTATGTGAAAAGCACCTGTCACAGATGCTAGCTGAGAGCAGCTGGGAACAAACAGAAATCAAACCTCACAACTTGCTCTCCACCTGCCCCACAGACTCCTCCATTCTCTGTGGGCTGCTACTCCTCTCTTTCCTCTACTCCCAACCACTTATTCACAGCCTTCGGCAGCAGCTTGAAATGATGAGAAGTAGAAAATAACACTAAGAAAGCTTCTCACAACTTTAATGTATTAAAGATTAAAGTAGTATGTCAGTCTGCTAACTTTTAATTTACAGCTTGTACAACAAATCACAATATATTCTTTATGGTTGTAATTAATATATGACAGTTATTAAGGGTGTGACATGGCTTCTCACAGTGCGGAAATGTTCATGCCAGATGCTTTACAAGTTCCTTCTTGAAAAAGTGCAAGAGTTTTCTTTAACGTTAACTCTGCTTCATTTGACATGACAACTTTTTCTGCTTCCATGCATTCTTCCTTAGCTAAAGAAAACAATATGCACACACATCTGTTACCTCAAAAGCAGGCTGTCTCAACTACTTGAAAATAAATCAGACTGAAAGGTACACATGTCAAACTATAGCCCACTTAAACTACGTAAGTAGAAAAGACACGGATGACCTTCTCTGATTAAGCATTTAACTGCGGGAAAAATAAACAATCTTTTTGGAACATAGGAAAAACCTGAAAGCTTAGTTACCTAAGAGAATCTTGTTTAAAAAAAAAAAAAAAAAAAAAAAACTGCCATTGACTCTTACAGGTAATGAGGTCATACATGTCAATCAGTTTATGAGCTTACTTAATCTAACATACTAACCTATTGTAAGCCATGTAACACTGTCAACTAGAAAAAAAGAAAATACCAAAAAGAGAAACAACTTTAACATGCATTCCACCTTATCTTGCAAAATATAACAACAAAATAAGCCTTTGTTGGAATTATTTTTCTAAAGGTACATTAAAAATCACATTACTCACAGAATTTGCAATAGCATGAACAACTCTGGAAAATCCTACTGCATCATTCAGTTCTTCCTATAAGCAAAGATTCTGGCGTTAGTGAAATATAAATACAAATACTGTCAAAATAGTACCTGTAAACAGGCACACTGAAAATTTTAATCCCTGTTTGGCTCAAATGTTTTCTCATATATAAGCAAGAGCAGACCACAACAGAAATGTTAATGTTTGGAAAATACATGAGGCCAAAGCCAGATGCTGGTGAGAATTCCAGTTATAATAAAGCTTTGGTTCACTGCAAGGTTGGACAAGTTGCAAGCTACTGCTGTAGGTTGACTCTAGCCAGCAGCCAAGTACCCATGCTACCTTTTGCTCACTCGCCTCTCCCAGGGACTGGGGAGAAATTAATATTAATAATAATTAAAAAAAAAAAAAAAAAAAGTAAAAGGAAGGGTAAAAGACAAGTGGATCAAGATTACAACAGGTTAATAAGAAAAGCAAAAGCTCCATACACAAGCAAAGCAAAAAGAGGAATTCATTGACTACTTCCCACCAGCAGGTAGATGTCTAGTTACTTCCTGGGAAGCATGGCCTCAGTATGCTTGCTTAATGGCTGCTTGGGAAAACAAACACCATAACCACAAACATCCCCCCTTCCTTCCTCCTTTCCCACAGCACCACATATGCTGCTACGAGGAAAGTAAGCTTCATCTAAACCGGACCCAGTAAAGTTATACCCGATTTGTTGTCTATACAGTATTTTCAGTAGTGCTCACCAGTTATTAGACTGTAAACAGCTCAAAAAGATACTAAAACTGTTATGCATCTTCGGTTTCACTTCATTCTTCAGCTTAGTTTCACTTAAAGCACTTTTCCCCCAATAGGTTCTTCTTTTTCAAGTATTTTCTCAAGTAATTTCTGCCTTGCATTATTTGTCTTTGCTCAACCGTAAGTGAAATTCAACAAAGCATTCACTGTTATTTTAGTTCAGCTCTTAATGCCAATAGTCAGACTGATTAATACACCTAAAAAAGCTGCTTCAGAAAAGTCTACTGCAGTAATAAGTTGTTCCTAACATTCCTTCAGCAAGAAGAGATGCCACTTTAGATAAGGTCTCTATTAGATAGCTCCTTCCCTCTTAAGAGGGATTCTGCATGCAAACATTATTCACGCCATGCAAGTTGATTTTATCTTGAAACGGATATGCACAAATGACAAGACATCAATGGAATACAAGTGATCAACCATAGCCACAATTTCAGTCTTAAGACTCCCAAAAACTTGCTTCAGACTTGGTATCAAGTCCCATAAATAAAGCTGAGAGTGACTGAATACCACTTATGACTTGCAGTCAACTTGTTACTATAGTAGTTGTGTGCAGCATGTTTCTATTAAGAAAAATCAGATTACATTAATTGTACAACTAAAAGCAAGCAAGTTTTTTGTTGTTTTTTTTTTGTTTGTTTGTTTGTTTTTTAAACAGTGTACTACATCAAGGTCAGATTGCAAATCAAAATAACATGAACACTTGCTCCAGAATTTTTGCAAGACTTTTTGTAAGGACTGTTGTTGTAGAGCACTAACAAATGCAATTCATCTATGTTTCCTATGTCCAGACCTTGCTTTTCTGACAGAGAAGATTCACATAAGGAGGAATCCAGTGCTCCACAATATAGGTTAAGTATTCTACAATTACTTACTCTTTAAAACTTTGTAGAGTATCTTGCAATTCTTTTTGCTATACTGCAAAGCAAAAGATATCTGAGTAGAATTTGGAGAATCAGTTTCAAACAGCTACAGCCAAGCAAAAAGGAAATATTACCAAACCCTATCACATGCAATTTTATACAGCTGATTGAACTCATAGATTCTCCCCCTCTCTTTCATTCAAACTAAAGAAATGGAACTTAATGCAAATATTTACCTGTTCCTTTGCTTGTTTCTGCTGTTCTCTTCTTTTTCGTTCTTCATCATCTACCTTGCTAATAACAATATATCTCTCTTTCTAAAATCAGAAAAGTATCATTTGAGGAATGAGCCTAAGAAGTTCATAGTTACAACCATTGCAAGTTTTTTTAAATTAAATTGTAAAGAAAATTAAGTCATATCTCAGCAGCAGTAGCTTGGCAACATGACTGTTTCCACTTTAAGCACCACCTTATCATCCACACCCAAAAGTCTAATTTAGAAAGCTGTATTATATATACCCACTAAACCTAACGTTTACTAAATTCACTTTTTACTTTTTAGAAAGGTTATCAGAAGGTTATCTATTTTTAGAAAGGTTTTCATTATAGCTAACAGTTTTCAAATATTTTTGAAACAGAGATTTGATCTGTGAAGGGATGATTCAGTATGCAATGACACTATTGTTCTCATAAGATCAAGAGTCACTTTTCACCCATATACATACTCTTCACCAACACTAAATATCACAAACACTGCATTTTAAAGTACCCTTTGGTGTCCCTCTTTAAATTTTTAAGTAATAAACATATACTTGTGTGGCTTAATATAATTCATATATAATTCATATTTAAAGACTAGAAACTAGTTAATCATATTTTATTTAAGATGTTCCACATTTTGCATAACAAAGCTCAAGTTGGATGTAGAAATCAGGACTTTTGGTCAGACCTAGAGATCTGGAATGTTAGTAAAATTGAGAAGTACAATTTCCTTTCAACAGGAAAAATGTTACAGGCAGTAACTTGCCTAGTTACCTTATCTGACTCCAGAGTTTCAACATGGATACCTTTTGGATACCTACATATCAGAACACATGAAAAAGTACATGTAAGAAGTTATAAAACCAAAACACTTGTTGGAAAGCTCTCATTTATCTGCAGCCACAAGCCAGCTTCTTTGGTGGCAGCATGCCATTACCATGTCATTTATTTTAGTATTTATAAACCACTCTGAGTTTCCTGCTAATAGTAAGCTCTAGTAGTAAATATTAATATAAATTTGGTTAGCTCTGCTAACCACTGCACTGCAACCACATTTAATTACCAAAGTGCTGCCACAGAACACCCAACAACTAGCAAGGCCAGAGAATATCACGCCTTGTTTTTAAGGCATCTTCTTCATCTTCTGATCTTTCCATCATAAAAAAATAACCACAATTATATAACCCACACAGAACCAGAATGTTACCTTCATCCTCTGGCTACTACTAAATCTAGTATTAGAGAAACTGTAGTATTAGAACTACCAAACAGTCCTTAGAGGACACATACTAAAGTACTATTGTGTCCTCTTCACCATGATTTCCTACACAATTTTCAACCTAGGATTCACTTCCAAGCTGTTTCATGTCATAGACCTTGGATGCATCAGAACATTTCCACAACAGAGCTCTTGAAAAGAGAAAGTGACCTGTGAAGAGTTCAGGACTGCATCACTCCCTTCAAGAGAGAAGGGCAATCAATAACCTCATTGTTTTCTGTTTTAATTATCTCCAAGCTAACTTCACAACTTCACTTTCTCTCACCAATATCCCCACACAGCGTACAAAGCTGAAAATTAAAAAAAGAAGTTTGTGAACACACTTTTCTATACATTGCAAGAAGATGCAAGAATAAACATCAGACAAGCATAACACCACGTCCTACTGGAAGCTACAGATATTTTATCAATATATTCAAAAACATAGAGTAAAATTCTTGAAAACACCTCTGTTCTCAAGTTAGTTCTCAAGTTCACTTATTGAGATTCCATTTTATAAAGAGCAGCTTTATTTCATCCAGTTCCAGTACAAGTAACAGTGCCAGATACTGTTTACATCACTGAAATAACTTAATGTACAAAAAAAAAATTTCCATTATTTTCTACCTTTTACTAGTGTAGTTGGAGCAAAATCTCATCTCTAAAGCCCTACTCAAACAGCCTTACAGTTTCTTGCAATATAAGAAATTATATATATATATTATATAATTAGGATATATATATGATATATATTATATAATTAGGATATATAATTAGGCAAAGATATAGGATAAAGGAAGTCAGAAGAGGGGAACTGCCATTAGAACTAGGATTTTTTAAGGTCAAAAATGGTTATACTTGGCATCTAACAGAAAAATTAGACGTTCATATGAGCAATATAGAAGTTTTTCCAAGTAAAGCCCACAACATACCTAAGCACATGCACTTTCATTTTCACTAAAAACCTGTCAAATTGCTTTTATTACATAACTCTAGGCTTCTGCACTTTGCTGTTCTATTCACAGGTTTTAGACAAGAATGATAAAATATTAAGCTTTAAAATATTCAAATGAATCATCACAAACCAGTTTAATGCAATTTATCTTTAGAATACCACAAAAATCTTATTTTAAAGGAAAAAAGAACTAAATTAATCACCTCTGAGATTAAATAGATCAGCTTTTACCCCCCTCCACCCCCCCCCTTTTTTTTTAATCGTTAATACTGAAATTACAGAGTAAGACAGAATTATCAGTAACTTACTTCCAGCTCAAGGTCTGATAAATTAATTTCCTCTGAAATCTAAAACCAAAAGATAATTATGTTACTAAGTCTTATTTTACATTTGTGTTTCAAAGTAATAATGTTCAAATAAAGCCTGCTTTAGTTCCTCTGTAGAAATATTTTTAAGTTAAGAGTGTAATTCACTTATACCAAGACCTGTAGGCCAGTTGCCAAGTTGTGAAGGCATTTGGAACATTTTGTACAGCTATTCATGTATCTTCTCACAAGCAAACATTCTGCACTCATGATTACTGAATATAGATGCAGCAATGTAACCTTACTCCAGTTTCAAAACGCTCTAGTATCTCTGAGTTTGGATAACCTTTTTTTTTTCCCTGAGATAATAATTGTACATCTGGATTCCAAAGCTAAATAGGCTAATAAGTAAGTTTGGGAAGGAGATCCACTAGAAACAGTTTTAAAACATGGTGTCAACAATGAACAAAACAATTAATAGCTCAATAGATTTGAGGAAGTTGTTTGTAAAACGCATCTCCAATGCTTATAGAGCACTACAGCAACTACAAGAGTAGGCTTATGTATGCGAGACACTTCTTAGCTATACTTACATATGTTGACACTGCAGGCAGAAGTTACGGCTCATAAAGCAGAGTTTGACAATCATATAGATTACCAGGCTTTCTCAACATTCAGAGATAAGTCAAGCGTAGTTTTTGTTACAGTTAGCCCAGGTCAGGTTATCTTTCTTCTTCCCTGTAACTCCCCTAATTCAATATAGCCAAAAAAAATCATTTTTAGAAGACAAATTCAGAAACTGACCCTGTACATGGCTCCAGTTCCAAACTTTCATTTTCTTCATTCTTTAACAATTCTTCTATCTGTTCCCTGGAAAAAAAAAAACAAAAACAAAAACAAAAAACAGATTAAATAGATGATTTGCCCCTATAGCTATTGTTTTCTTTTTGCTGAGATGTTTACAGCTCTCCCCAAAAGAAAACACTTAAACATAAAAAAACATTCAATTTACAAACATGTCACTATGTTTATGTTATGTCAACATGTTTATGTTTTAGTTTCAACAACATCGAAGAAAGCATTAAACTGTCACTTTAGTGGGGGGATGTCTTGTTTTTCACCTAAGACCATTAAGTGTTGCTAGGCAGATACAGATTTAGTAGAAGTATTAGCTAAGTGTTTCTTCCCCTAACTCTGTTCCGTTTTACAAAGGAGGAGATTGCCATCAGATAAAAAACACCCAAACCAAAATTCTACACCTCTTTATGTTGAAGGCCAACTAAAGGGTTTGGGTTTCTTTTGCTAAACAAAAGAAACTTATAATGGATTTCTCTCTGTATTTTCTAATTTGTCTTTCCTTTCACAGAATATTTTATCATAAACAGTAGGAAACTAAATATTTTAAGAGTTATGGTTTATTGTAATATCACCATATGCATAATAAAGTTTCATTTTATATTAGAAAATTTTACTTACACTACTTTCTCAATGAATTTTTTCTGATCTTCAGGAATTGTGACAGGACATTTTGTGGTATTGGGAGAAATATAGGAGAGAGATCCTGCACCATTGGCCTGAGAACGTTTTTCATCATACTGTTCCCTTAGCTGTCTTTCTTCTTCCTGATTTAAATACGGAATTCCTAAAAAAAAAAAAAAAAAAAAAAAAAAAAAAAAAAGACGATTAAAAACTCATAATAATTACAACTAGGTTAAGGATGTAGATTTAGGAAAGAGTTATTACTAACCAAGAATCTGCCAATGTTACCCCCCTGAAAGCTCAAAACACATTCTGCTCTTTCAGTCACCCATTCTAGATCCCATTCTCTATTTATGGGTATAAAAGCTTTCTTCAACCACATGTGAGATTAGCTGGTACTGTTGGATTCTTAAGATCTGTATGCCTCATCCACACAAAGCATAAGCCTGAGAACCCACAGAGCTGTAGATCATGATCACAGGAACACTTGGCACTTCTCTTCCTTGATATTTGCAATGCTTTGATGATAAACTGCAGTAGCACCTATTACAAAGCATTGATACCTTTTCTAAAAATGTTACTTAAAAGGCCTTACAATTGTTCCATTACCCTGTAATGTAATTTATTACTCATCTATTTATGTTTAGTCAGCAAAGAAAAATAACCTACTAAGCACTTATTTAAATATGAATTCTATTCAGTTGAACTCAATATAATTAATTTTTGAAAAGGGAGTAACTATCAGCATAATTATAAAACCAGATATGAATAATTTGGAATTATACCCAGAATTTAATAATTTAGAATTACTGTTACAGAACTCACTCTGTGATAAGAGAATACTGTGAACAGCTGCCTTTTTTTCTTTTTGCATAAAATGAAGAAATTAATAAAATGAATAAATTTTGCAGATATAGAAAGAAAAAAAACTCACCGTTGCGAAAAACTTTATTAAAATCAAATCCTTGGTTTGCTAAAAAATCTATACTTGAACTCTGTAACAAAAGAAAATAACTTTACAATTGGCAAGAGTATCAATGGCTTACAAAGATCAACTATTTTTAAGTTACTTAAGTTTTTAAGAAATTATAGTAAGTTCTGGATCATGAGCAACTAAGTTTGTGAACCTACAGAAGCCAAAGCAAATTTAAACTGTGTTACTTTTGTTATGCACTTTCAGCTTCTATAGGGTATCTCAAAATCAGCTGTGTCTCCCGAAGCTATTCTGACACATGGGTCAACCTTAAACAATTTAGGGTTTCAATGCTATATATGCGCACAAGATACATCAACAACAAAAAAGCCAGTGAAAACACTAGTTTCAACTTTACTTATTGTGTGAATTTTCATTGGCTTTGTTTTCTGAATCAAGACAACCAAGTTCAAAACTGGACAACTTTTTAAGGCAATGACTCAAAGAATACATACTGAAGTTTTAGCAATGAGAAGCCTGGTTTCTCTACTGCCCAAGATACTATCCGATAGAGTCCTACCATAGACAGTCCAAAATTTCTTCTTGCACTGTTCAGTGTCATTAAATCTAGAGCAGTTATCCACAGTTTCATTTTAAATAACTGGTTAAGGAGCACTTATGCTCTTTTATTAAAGTCTAAAAATCAAAACAAACATCCAGGGGATACACAGAAGATCACACAGGAATTAACCTGTCCAAGCACAAAACTTAGCCAAATGAAGGAGGAAAACACAGTACAGAGAAACACAGTACAGATACAATGAAAACAAACAAAAAGGAATGAAATTACTAGCAGTGAGTCTCAAATCCCAGAAGAAAAAAAAATCCATCTAAGATAAGCAGTATGTTTGGCTTTTACAGTAATAACACTGCATAATAATACATAATACATAGAGAATTAAATGGCATTGTTATTGCTAACTGAATAAGGAGGCTTTGTTTAGCTCTTTTTTTGTTTGAACAGAAAAGTTGTAGTAGAAGACAACCTCATTTCTCCAAATCAAAATGAACTAAGAGACCATACTTCTTTGTCTAGCCATTCAGGCCAAAAAGGTAACAACCCGATAAACTTAATCCAAGCACAGAGCTCACTAAAGGCTTTTTAGGTATCTATCTTTTATTACAATTTTCCTCACAAAATACATACATCACCATCTCCTAGGGAAAAACAGATGTAATAAACAAAAAGCTCTGTTGCTGCAGCAAGTTGGAGTAGAAAGTTTCAGTAATTCAGCTAAATGCAACATTTAAGGAGACCATATTCTAGATTTTCCTTTCGTTTCCTCAAATACTGATCTCAAACTGTAATTTCTGCATTAGTTTATGATTTATTTTTTACTTACAAAGTAAGAATAGGTACACTAAAGGGATAAAGACGAAAAAACGAATTACATAGAAAAAGAGTGAAAAATATGGTTCAGTAGAAAAAATCTGAAACCAGGAAAATGCTGGCAATAGTTTGGAAAGCAATGAAAACGAGATAAGCAATTGAGAATAAAGAATAAAAAAGGAAAGAGCAAGGAAACAGGAAGTCAGACAAGGGGAAAAAAATAGAATCATCTTGCCAGGTTTGAAACACTGTATCCAATTCCAGAAACAATAGGGAATACAATGTAACATGTAATGAGACTTAAGTGAAGTCACAGGTATTCCCTTGAAGCTCATTTGGGAGGATTTTTCTTAACTGATGCTTTTATTTCTTCTTTAAGAATACAACACCAAACACAGAAACTTATCTGTCTTTAAAACTGTCAAAAGAACCAACCACTTCTCCCTCTACAATGATTTAGTATTTTCAGGAAAACCTCTCCTTAGAAGCCTCCTGCAGGTATATCTTACCCAAGAAAATTCAGATCATTTTTCTACTAACCTGACAGACAAACTTGACATCTGGTGAACTTCTGTTAAAGGGTTTTGGAAAAATATAGAAATTAAATGACTTCATTATATACCTGTGAAAAAGATGAGTTGCATGTCAATACATCTTATCTATATTTATAAATTTATCAACGAGCAAAGCAAGGAATAAGAAAATTACATACTTCTCTTCAGTGTGGTCATATTTAAAAGTGCAAAGGCCAAACTGAAAGAGCAAAAAATCCATGGAATGCTGGAAAGGAAAGGAAAACTTTGCATGAGAATAAAAGCTGTACACATTTAAAAATAACTGGGGTGCACCCAGAGTAGGTATTTCTCTTCATTTCAAATTTAAACAGATCTGGATCTTCATAACCAACATTTGCTCTGTTGGTAATTTTGAAGTAAATTCATCAGATCTTAACTAGTTTTCAATCCCATTTACCTAGGGATCATCACACTACTGCCTAAAGATGACTTGTAGAATGCATTTTTATTCCCTAAACACACAAGAACTAATGGAAATCCTGTATTTCTCTACCTGTTGCTCACACACAAGAATAAGATGGTGTACCAAAAGCAGCTGTCAGTTCACCTTCTTACATTCACTTACACTCCAAGTAGTGTGTCAAGAGGCTATGAGGGATGCTGGCTGCATATTGTTTTCAAATATGTATGATAATACTTTTAATATCCTTCTAATACATGTGGCTAACACTGATAGAAGTATGAGACAGATACTTATCATCCTGTCCTCTATTTCACAAGTGTTGAATCAGTATTGGAAATGTTTTGAACACTGCTGTAGGTGTATACGAAAATAAACAAGCATCCTGGTTGCACTGTCTCATTCTTCCTAAGGGCCAAATAGCCCTTTTAAACACAATGAACACATAGAATTATTCAATTCAGTCGTGGGGGGGATTGGGCAGTCACAGGATATACAACACTAATCTTCTAATCTCTGAGCATAAAGATCAAAAATATCAATAATCATGTTAATTCACTGGCTGGCAAAAGAGAAATTTTAAGAAGATTATAACAAAATTTCAGGTTAGGCTCAGATACACCAGACTGTTTGTGCCTGCAGAGCCTAAATCATCAGCTACCCTGAAGCTCTGAAAGTCTTGAGTGGCTCTAGCACATTTTGGGCTTCCAGCCCATGGCAACTCTTGCAGGTACATAAACAGTAGCCAGAAGCTCTGTTAAAACAAGCAAACTAGGAGCCCCATTTACATTAACTATCTGCCTGGTCTCCAAACTGGGAGGAGCCACAGAAGTCTTTGAATTATTTGATCCAAAATTATGCATAAAGAACCCCAGGTACCTGCATAATGATGCTCACGCATGTTCACCTTTTGGACTTTGCCTTTACAAACACATGCCAGAGGGAAGGCTGGTAGACTGCAGATCTCCTGTGGTCTTAACATAGCTTTTCCTGTCTCCAAGTTGTCTCTAAAATATTATACGTAAGAACGTACCATTGCATAAAAAACAATAAATAAATAAACTAACATTAAGTTCACCTGGCCTTTCTCATATGGAGCCAGAGGAATAGCAGGTGGCATCCACTAGCTTACTGGATGCTCTTCAGAAACCAGTCTCCATTAGTGTCTTCTTCTGGGTCACTTTTTGTCTTTTTTTGTTTGTTTTCAAGCTATAGCCTCTTCCTTAGTTTTTGCCATTTGTTGTTCTAGTTTCTCAATGGCTACCCCTAATAGAGAGGAACAATAGGAACACTAACCAGCAGTTCCCTCATGCTGCAATGCCTCTTAACAAAATAATAGTAAGCAGTGTTTATTGACTCCCTGCAGCTCAAGAAACAGCATGTGCTAAAACACTTAGCACTCCTCTTTTCTGATCCCTCTCCTATAGGGGGTAGGGGGAAGAGGAAAGGAAAAACAACCGATAACATCACAGTTTTGACCATTAGATGCTCACACGCTACATGTTATCTCCCATGATCATTTGGCTGTTTTTCAAGACTCTTTTGACTTCTTTTAGCACCTCTTCTCTCCCCTCTCCTCCCGTCCTGCTCCTGCAGAGAGGCAGACGTGGTGACAACTTGCATTTCAGTTTGCTTAGCAACAGTTCCTGCTTCAGGGGAGGTAGTTCAGGAAGGACCTTTGTCCTGATGTAGTTTCTCTGTCACTGAATTTCTCTTACCTAGTCCCATTTCAAACTGATTAACACCCTCAACATCCTTTGATAGCAGGCGCTACATATCCACTATCTCTTATACAAAGAATCATGCCCCTTTGTTCTGACCACAACTCCCACCAGTTTTATGCAACACTCCCTAATTCTTGTGTTAGCAAGAACAATGAAACAAGCAATCCTTATCTGCTCTACTTAGCTTAATTGTACAGACCTCTATCATTGTCTCCATTCTGAACTAAGTAACTTTTTTCCAGCATTTTCATTTTAGTCATGGTAAAAAAACTTTACCTTTTTAAGTTTCTGATACCTTTCTTCTGGAGTGTCAAAGCCATTGGTTAATGCACTAACAGAAGGCCCATCGCTGATCCCTGAAAAAGCAGAATGTATTTGGCTTTGGGTAAGCTTTTCAAAATTAGCCACAACTAAGCAATGTCACAACTGGTAAGTTAAAAAAAAATGTTTTCGCTTAAAATACATGTTAAGAGTATTTTAGTTAAGAACAAATTTCCACTGTGTAAAAACATACATCTTCAACACAGAAGATACCCAATGTAATAGTACTGTTCTAGCAGTAAAGCCTTGCTGCAGAAGTCTGGTTCCTATCCAACGACATACTAACATGAAAACATCTTCTACCAGTAACATAACATTGATGTTACAACACAATGGAGGATCAAAGTCAAACTACAAAATGTTTAGAGTGCAGAGTAGAGATTCATTGAATGACTTGGCCACCTTAAGCAATACAAAATACTAACTGTATTTCCATAATCACCGCAGCTACTGAAACCATTTTAAAATCATATTTACTTCTCATGGTTGCCTAAAGACTACATCCCAAAGCTAAAACTGGTCTCTTACTGGTCTCTTTCCCTGTCCAAAGGCTTGCAGGATCTCCCTTATTTATCCCAACCTCTTGTTTTCATGAGGCACAAAAATCTCTACTTATTTCCTGAGGTTTATTTGACAGCAGCAGCTGAGAATCAATTAATATGGTCAAAAATTACTGTGGGGAGAGAGTAGAACTGTGGGCATGACACGTTCCTTTTCTTGACCAAAACCATGCTATGATACATAGAATAAATGTTTTTTTCGCTTTCCAGTAGCCTTTGCTTCAGCTACTTCAAGCCAACACTTGGATATACCACACAGCAAACTCACGCACCTGGCACTGCACAGATACTGCCAGAACACGCGACTGTACCTGAAAACTCCCCATCAATGGCCAGGAAGTCCGCTTCTTCGATGGCTTCACAGACTTTGCTCAGGTTATCCTTAAAATCTGCGGGAAAAAGTCAAATCACGCCTGAGCCGCCCGCGGCCCACGTCCGCCCGCCGCCCCTCAGGGCTGGCCCTGCGGGGCGAGGGGCGGCGTGGGGCCGCCCCCTGCCGAGAGCCTGAGGCCAAAGGAAGGGGAACTGGGAAGCCGGGACAACAGGGGAGCCCTCAACCGCGAGGTGCGAGACAAGCAGGGACTGCCGCTCACTCACTGCTTCTGATCACCTCCATCCCTCGCCCGCACTAGCCCGCCTGGCCAGGCCCGGCCCGGCACCAGCCGCAACCGCCGCCGCCGCCGAGCGCTTCCGGAGAGCGGCCCGCCCCGCCTGGCCCACCCCTCAGGAGGCGGGCGGCCGACGCCATCTTCTGGGGGCAGGCACCGCGCCTCATGTGGGGTGTACTCCAGCGCCCTGCTGCGGTGTGTAAGGGGGGGGAGATAGCCCCGGTTGCCGCTACAGAGTCCTAAAATTTTTTTATTTTTTTTTTTTTAAAGAGCATTTTTAGTTACTTTATTTTTGTGGGGGAGAGGTGTTTCGAACTGTCACGGGTGTGGAGAAATATGTCCTTTGAAAAAGGTGAAGCAGTTAGCACAACATAGATGGAAGCGATGCAAAGTTGGTAAGATGTTGAAATGCTAACGCTGGTTATGGATTCACCTTGGTGATGGAGCAGGGGTGTGTGAAAGTGCTGCGGATGAAACATTTGTCATCCCACTGCATAAAACCAACACTTCTGCAGATCACTGTAGATCATTGTAAAGCTCAATGCACAGCAAAATACCCCCACACCTCTACTATGGAAGGAAATTCTGAAATAAGGCCTGGTACAAGAGCAGGAAACTAAACTCATGAGGAAGAATAGTATGAAACCCAAGGGGTCCAGTTCACACAGCAAATGAAAGCTCTTTTCCACCATTCCAGCAGAATGAAAACAAATGGGAAATTCCTAATGAATTGGGAGATAATTTCTGCATAGAGTGGATGATATGGAAGTATGCAGGACTGGGCAGTAAAAAAGGAGAACTTTTAAATATTCTTCAAGATGAGGCTTTGCCTCTTCACTGCTAGCAATTTATTCTACATGTGCCCACAGCAAATCATCTATATGATTAAATGGTGCAAAGCAAGACATTAGTTGAAATAGTAGTAGAGATTCTTCTATTTTGCAGTAAATTGGCTGAAGCATGACACTTGAATCTTGCTCCCATATTTTTTTTAAGAAATGCTCCTGCTGCTTCTTGTTAAAGAGCTTAAACAAAAGACTCAGAGGTAGCAGCGGTGTTCAACTAATGGGTAGCGAGCAAATCAGATTTTGAGATGCCGAGCAACCTGCTCACAACCCCCGTGGTCAGTGTTGAATGTGTTCAGCTTGAACGTGTGTAGTGCCATTGCAGCCCCCGTGGTCAGTGGTTGCAGAGCCTGTGCTAAGGGAGAAAATAGCCCCAGGCTAGCAGTGTTTGGCCCAAGGAGAAGAGGCGCTAGGCCCAGGGCAGCACAGCTGCAAGCCAAGGCTTTGAGACAGAAGGGCTGTGCTTCTGAGAAGGCAGAGCCTCAAGGGCAGCTCTGTGGTGGAATGGAGCCGGGTCTCCAGGGAGGGAACACCAACTGATTTTCAAGAGCAACCTAGTTTTCCCAATGCATGGGCCACAATTGTAGTAATATTTGCTTGGTGACATAAACCATGTGTGTTAGAGAATGAAATTTGTTTGCATCATCTCCTGGGCTCAGCTACTTGATACACGCAACAAATCGAGAATTAGTAGTAACCAATGTACCTGTAATCAAAGTTGAACTTTAGATATAATATAGAAAAAATGCAAATGTTATTCCAAGGGAAAAGCAAACTGCAAGGTAACTTTGCTTGAAGTTTGAACCTCTCTTCGAGGTTCATAAGTCACTTAAATTTAGTAGGATAGATCTTGTGTTTTCTAAACAGTTTTCTAGAATGCAGTGTGGTTTTCACAAGTTGCTACCTGTTTTCATTTAGTTGTAAAATTATGATAAACTGTATTACAGAATTACAAAAAGTGGTGGAATGTTACATTACTAATAGGTAGCGTAAATCTTTGTACTTATTCTGGAAACAAAAAGATCTGCATAGAGCAGTACTATGTGTGAAATAATATTAGAGATAACCTGAAAGTAAGTATAATGCTGTGACCCTTCCTAGCTCAGAGAGATCACTGGCTAATAGTTATATTCATACTTTAAGCAAATTGTGTTTTCTCTCCTCTTTTCTCTCCCTTCAACTCACATGCATACAATTTATTAAGGGAAAAAAGAAAAAAGAAAAAAAAAAAAAAAGAAAGAAACAAAAAAAAAGAAAAAGAAAAAAAAAAAGAAAGAAACACAAAGTTTGATAGTTGTTTTAGAAATTTAACGTTTTTCCCCAAGTGGCTGAGCAATCCAGGAAGTCTGTTTCAGTTACAAAACAAAGCTAAATAAACTGCAAATAAAAACGTCAGATGCTGTAATAAAGTGTGGTTACTTAATATTAAGTATTATGTATTACAAGCAAGAGAGATTTCCTGCTTCAAACGTAGGTATTATTATTGTGTATTTAAAAGGAAAATGTGAAACTGTTAACTGTCCTTTGGGGCTTTAGCTATTAAAAAAAAAAAAAACACACACACACACAAAACAAAACAAAACAAAAAAACAGTTTCTTCTTAACTTGGAGGAGAAAAATGAACTCATATAGCAGGACTAAAACAGCACAGTTATACTTAGGATTGACTCCTCTGCAGATGACAGTAGCTACAAAAATATTCATGTAGTGATATATGTGGCGTAATAATCTGTACTACAAGTTAATCCAATTTTACCTTGGATATAGTATTGTATGCTCTGGTTTTAAGAATGCAGCATCTTGGCAATGTGCCACCTATATATGGTAAAAAGCATATTATTATTTTTTTTACATTAAAGCAGAATACCCTGCTTAATTGGGGTTTTGTGGAGTCTGGCAATTATTCATCACAAGTACTTTCTATCTAATTTATAGTAATTTGAACTACTGTTTGATTCTACACGTCTTTTCTCATTGCTGGTCTAATGTCCAGTTAATCCTCTCATATTTACTTTTGGATATTTTTTAAACAAAAAGTTTGTCCCAAGCTACAGAACTAAAGTTCAAATAGAAGAGAGTCATTTGTCTTCCTTTGTTTTTATGAGAAGGTCTGCTCTGGAGAAAAATCAAATTCTGTATGACCATGTTTACAGCCTAGGCTGCTCGTTCTTTGATCCACTTTTGGAATATTCTCCTCTTAACTGTTTTCCTATAAAAAGTTTATTGCAATGAAAAGGAAATGCTATTAGGTGTTAAAAAGAATTTATAATTCTTATGATATTTATTCAAGTTTTAATATCAATTATTGTGTAATTGTCCTTAATGTTTCAGAGGCATACATCTTCACTTCTGTTTAGTTTCAGAAGATAACATATTTACCTAATGAAATAAGTGCCTACCTGATTTTTTTTTCCATATATACATTAGTAACTGCACTTATGAAAACATAGCTTGTAATCTTAGTTCCTAAAAACTCCCATTTTTTAATGACACAGGAAAAGCTTGGCTGCTTTCCAAATGACTGGGTAGTCTTGAGAGAGAGCAGGGCAAACAGCTAATTACAGTGTTACAGGGTGAGGGGGAATGGGCTTAAGTTGCTCTAGGGGAGTTTTAGGTTGGATCTTAGGAAGAACTTCTTTACCGAAAGGGTTGTTAGACATTGGAACAGGCTGCCCAGGGAAGTGGTGGAGTCACCATCCCTAGAAGTCTTTAAAAGATGTTTAGATGATAAACATTTAGATGATTTGCTTAGGGATATGGTTTAGTGGGGACTGTTAGTGTTAGGTCAGAGGTTGGACTCGATGATCTTGAGGTCTCTTCCAACCTAGAAAGTTTGTGATTCTGTGATTGTTTTTTTGGCTATGAAGCATTGGAAGTTAGCTGGTACAGACTTACCATTTACTCTGTGCTGATAGTGGAATTCTTCATTGTTATTTGACTAAAGCTGAAATCTGTTTTGGAGTCCAAAATCATTCCTATGATCCCTGAACCATTATAACTAAAACTGTGTTTAAAAAATCTAACAATGCTGTGTATGATTGAACAAATATGTCTGTTTATTCCATGTCAATGGAAATTTGTTTAGTACCTTTAAAATATCACTTTAAAGAAGGTCAGAATTGGATGCTCCTTTTTTAATCACAAACAGATCCAAGCAATAATAGCTGCAGTATTGCTAATGGAACTCCACTTGTATGTGAAGAAGCAATAATTGGTAAGTAAACCAAATAAATATGCAAGTGTGGTATGCAAGTATTGGATTGTTGCTCAAAGAGTTGATAAACTTCTCAGCTATGTGTTTTTCTGTCCCGGAAGAAATCAGATTAGAATAGTTCTAGAGCAAACAAAAATAGGACCATGCATGTGTCAGCACAGGAACAATTGACTTCTGGAGACACCTGGATAATATGGGAGAGGAAGCAATGAGAAGCTATTACTTTCATTATTGAAATAGGCTGAACTAATGGTAATGTTCGATATCTGATTTGGGTAACTCAGATGTC
Source organism: Netta rufina (assembly GCF_964035555.1). Lineage (NCBI taxonomy): Eukaryota > Metazoa > Chordata > Aves > Anseriformes > Anatidae > Netta > Netta rufina. The sequence goes on from NC_140138.1 coordinate 892,073, forward strand.
ATTTGAACTGGATTTGTAGCTTGTACCAAGCCGAACATGGACAAAATCTTTATGAAAATGTTACTTCTTATCACACACTGAAAAATACATCTCAATAGTACTTAAAAAATCAGTTTGTTTTGGACTCCAGTCAAAAAGAAATACAGTAAGGGAACAGAGACATATAAATATTTGTGAATGTGTGTTATATAGAGAAATACTCCCAAATGTGGTAAAAATAGCCTGTGTGAGCCAGCTCACTGCAGTATGTATTAGCTCTGCTGTTGAACAAGCCTCTAGAAGCCTAATTGACCTCTGCAACTAACTCTCTAGATCTCAGCTTGTAAAATAAACCTCGTTTATTAGACCACGTTTCCGTGAAGGAAGATGAGCGTGGAGACGTGTGTTCAGCAAACGCAGCCCAACTCACGAGTGTGGGAGTGCATTAAGAGCACCGTGACGCGTAGCGGTGCCACAGCATGGCGCAGCGCGGGGCTTAAAACGGCCCGAGTCGGGCTGGGCCTGGGCCTGGGCCTGAGGGGGAGTGGTGGGGAGCAGGGCCGCCGGGCTTTGAGGGGGCCGGGAGCTCTGAAGGGGCTGGGGTTAGCGGCGGTGAGGGGAAGGCGGGCTTGAGGTGTGCCCGGCCCCGCCTGGCGCCGCTTCGGGGGGGGAGGAACAGAAGGGCGCCCTGGGCCCGGGCCTCGGCTGAGGTGGCGGCACCGGGGCGGGAAGGAGCGGGCGGGCAGTGGGGAAGCCACCGGGGGAGCTCTGAGGCTCCTGGTTGGTGCTGAGGTGAGGTAGGTCTGCGGAAAACCCCGCTGCCTCTCCTTTAGAAAATTAGGAGGACGTTTTCAGACGCAAAAGAGTGGTTTGGTTTCTTCCTCTTGGAAGTGATCTGTCGCTTGCTTTACGTAGGAAACTGACAGCCTGTGCTTGGCTGGGAAGAGAAGTGGTGGTGAGCGCTTTGGGGAGCCTGGCTGCACTATCGGTATGTTGCGCTGTACTGCTTGTCGGCTTCATTATTCTTTTTTCTTACAGACTCGCATGTTTACTTCTTTGTGTTTGGTCTGGTCTGGATGGAAAGATAGTAACCCGGTAGTGAGCAGCAGTCAGATGGGGTAGAGCGTAAGCGTATTTAAGTTTGTTAATGTACAAGGGGAAAATCTTTCAGCCCTTGGTCCTTTCTCACGTGTAATGATAAGTCATCTGGATCAATGTGTGTTCTAAGAAACTAGATACGACCAGTTGCCAGAGTGTAGTAGGAATATAAAACAAATGGGATGATATTTTTGGCAAGCTGGGGGGGAAACTTACACTGGAAAAGATGTGGAAATCCTATGCTTTTCTCAGCTGTGCATTTTCAGAAATACCAGCAATGGTTAATTACTAGTAAAGAAATTAATGCAGAGCTCAGTCCTTCACTGAGATGGCAAACAGAACAATCCCTTATAATTTTGAGGCATGTGACTAAATGAACTGGGGGTTTTTACATTGCCTAGCATTGGTCTTTGTTAAATTTTATTCCATATACTTGTAAAGAATAGGGCCAGAGTAAATTAGATCAAAATGTTGCGTGTATTCTGGTGTTTGTTTTATTTATTCTCTCCTGGTATTTTCTAATGATGTTTCTTTTGATTTTGGCCAAAGCCAAAATAAGATGGGTGTCTCAATTGGAGAGTTGGTGAGGTTTTTGGTTTCACTTTCATGTGCTACCTAACACTGGAAAAAAACATACAGGGAGACTGAGCTCAACACTTTACATCTAGAGTCTGATTTTGATTGTAGTTTGTAACAAATACATATTTTTCGAAAAAGTAGATAAAGTTTCATTTTGGAGAGAGTTAAGTTAGTTAAAAAGTTTAAAACTATCAGAGTGACAGATGTTATGATGATAAAATAAACTTCTTGCAATTCTAAACATCTAAACATAAACTTTTCTTATTGGGACTTGTTGCTTTACAGAAGTAATGCTGTACCAGATTTGAAGATCTGAGAGAGCTTTTGGTTTGCATAAAGTATAAAAGGAAATGGAAGAAGATGAGACTTCACGAGGTGAACCAGAGAGGGCAGAATTTAAAGCACGTGCTACCCCTGAAATCAGTCGGCGAATATCAGTTAGTGAGTTCCATTGCCATTGCTGTTATGACATTCTGGTTAATCCCACCACCCTGAATTGTGGACACAGTTTCTGTAGACATTGCCTAGCCTTGTGGTGGGTATCCTCCAAGAAGAATGAATGTCCAGAATGCAGAGAAAAATGGGAAGGATTCCCCAAAGTCAACATTCTTCTCAGGTAATTGTAATGTGCTTTTCTTTAAAAAATTATTTCTTAAACAACCAAAATTAACTGTCTGGTTTCTTGAATCTGCTATAAATTCTTGTATTTTATTGGTAATTTGAACTGTCACAAGGATGTTTAGAGCCAGAAGGCTTATACCTTGTTGCCTTTTTTTTTTTTTTTTGAACTGTTCAAGCATGTTTTTCTGCATGAAAGTAAAGTGTTGTTTGCTTGTTTGTTTTTCTTGCATCCGTTAAAAATATTGGGAAATAACCAGTTATTTGAAGTTAGAAGGATCCTTGATAAGTTTGTGATTATTTCTGTACTAAGAATTATTTGTAGGAAGAAGTATGATCTTATGGCAGAAGAAAGCTCAAAATATCAAACTGTTGTCTTAAATTACCTGCAAGTTCTTGCAGTGTGTTCAAGACAACATTGGCCTACATTAATAGGATTTTTAATAAATAGTTTATAGAATTAATGGTGTACTTTTATGTTGTTTCTTGCTTAGAATTTTGGAATGATCAAGGCATCCTAGTGGTGTACACAGTACTGATTTTATATATGAGATAAGGATTGTTGTTTTTAAATGTGAGATTTTTAACTTCCTCCATCTTTAAAAGCTAAGAAAAATAAAGTTTTAAAGTAATTGGTTTAAGTTTAATTTTATTAAGTATTGTTAACTGATGTTTTCTTGCTTTCAAAGATGAGTCTTCAGTAGAGGCTGGAAAACAAAAATCTTAAAATTAATCCCTTTTCTGAATGCTAGGCCTCAATGGTTATAGGTCAATGACAAGTATTTTTCCCATTAGGGATGTTATTGAAAGACTTTTCTCTGATGCAATTGAACAAAGAAAAGAAGATATTCAACAAAACAGTGATGTAGCACGCAGCTTAACAACCTTCCAAAAATATGGGAATGACCAGATTTCTACAGCTCCAAACACGGGAAGAATTAATCCTCGAGGAGGAGGGTTTTTCTCAGGCGTTCTGACAGCTTTAACTGGTGTAGCAGTAAGTTTCGTTGGGATGGTTTTCCATATACTTCATTTAATATGTAAATAAATATACTTATATTACATGCACATAAAAAAGGGTTGTATAGAAGATATTTTAGCTGAGCTGAGTAAATAAGGTAGCAGAGTTGTCTGTCAGCAGCTATGATTGTAATATACAACAAATGGAAGTTAGACAACTTCAAGATAGTTCCTTGTAACCTAAATATTCTCCAGGGTTCTTAGCATGAAAGATTTTGCATGTCAAGTCCATCAATGCACATTTATTTGTGTGATAATATATTAGCTTTGCAAAGGATCTCTTTTTTTTTTTTTTTTAATCTACATATAGGTAGTACTACTTGGGTATCACTGGAGTAGCAGAGAATTTGAAGATGATCTTCTTGTCCACAAGCCAGTTGCTAAATGGACTGCTGAAGAAGTGATACTTTGGCTAGAGCAACTGGGCCCATGGGCTTCACATTATAAAGAGAAATTTCTGCTGGAGAAAGTAAATGGAAGGTGAGGGGTCTAATTGTCAGGAGTGGCTGTCATTTGAGTGGACTACTAGATAGTTTTTGTTAGACATGGTATATTATAAAATGACCAGGCTTTGTTCCATAGATAGTGGGAATATTCTATGGATGTAGCAAAGGAAAATACAGGGTAAGTTTTAACACTTATAGTTGAAAACTTTAGTAGTAGACACTAAGCAACCTAACAGAAAATTTTCTAAGAACTTGTTTAAATACTAACAATGTAGACTGAAATGATACTGAAAGTAAAATTCTACTAATGCATTATCTACCCCCCACCTTTTCTTTCTTGCGGAAATATGTGTGCTATATGCATTGTTGCACTCAACCCAGGAGTTCTAGGTTTGATATCAGGAGACCAGACTAGATCTGTGATGTACTGAAGAATTGTGTTCAGTGATAGCCAACAAGCTGCTAAATTTGCGTGCTGAAAGCAGGCAAGAGAAAACTTGAAAAGAAGGATATTTAAAACCCAGGCTCTGAAACGCAGTTGATTCAGAATACTCCATGTGGAATGTAATCCAAAAGGTGATAACTTCTATCAGTAGCTTATTGTTTCATTATGTAATTACTGATTTGTTAGTCATATCTTTTTGGTGAAGAGTCACTGTTTACCTTCTGAATTCTTCTGCTTTTGTAGGCTCCTTCTCACACTGACAGAGGAGGATTTCACAAAAGAGCCTTACAGTATAGTGAACAATAATCATAGAAAAGCTATTATGGCAGAATTGGAATGTGTCAAAACTTTAGGTGTTAAGCCACCACAGAACCTTTGGGAATATAAGGTAAATTCTTTATAAAGTCTGTAATCTATATAAAGTAATTTTAAAATGTATTTCAAATAAAATTCTCTTAAAGTCAAAAGCAATGTTAAGGAACTGTTGTATTTGAAAAATGATCTTTTTAAAAAGTCTAAGAACTGATGTGTCCCTTAATTTTTTCATTGTTTTAAATTTGATACCTTTCAGGCAGTAAATCCAGGAAAATCACTCTTTATTCTGTATGCACTGAAGAGTTCTCCGAGACTCAGTATGTTGTACTTGTATCTGTTTGATTATGCAGAAGCTTTCCTACCTTTCATCCACACAATTTGTCCTATGCAAGAAAACCAGTATGAAGATATTGTCACAAAATTATTAGTAAGTGTTCAAGTGCTGCATGGTTGAAGCAATTTGAAGCAATTTAGTTGCTTAAAATTGTGATTCATCATTTCATCTCATTACCATTCAACTTTTTAAAAAGAAATATTGTAAAGTAAATGGTTCCTCTTATTTTATTGAATGAGATTAACAGTGTTACAACCTTTAGCAAGATATTTAAGGATTTTAAACACGTGAAAACGATTCTTATGATTCTTTTTTTTTTTTTTCTTTTTTTTTTTTAAGGTCACATGACTGTAGAAAAACCTTTATCTGAAAATATCCACATTTAAAAAATGGCATTATAAAGTCTGGACATTTGTGATGTTTTGTGCTACTCCAATGGAAATTACTGTATTACAGTGTTATCTACTAGAAAGCATTAAAAAAAAAGATTAATTACTGCTTTCATTTTTTTAAAAAACAAAACAAAAAAAAAAACAACAGAGGACTAGTGGAAATAAGCCAGCCAGTATTGTGTCTATTTAGTAGGAAACCGTTTAACAGTTTTTTTGTTTTGTTTTGTTTTTTCCTAATTTACAGGACCTCAAAGATCCTTCTTGGAAACAGTGGAGAGAATTCATTGTGAAGTATTTATTTGTGCCATACCAGTTGATAGCTGAGTTTGCTTGGGATTGGCTGGATGTGCACTATTGGACATCAAGATTTATAATTGTAAATGCAATGCTGCTCTCTGTTCTCGAGCTACTCTCCTTTTGGAGGCTCTGGTCAAGAAGAGAATTGAAGTAAGTCTTACTGAGCTTGTTGAGGGGTTTAGGAAGTACGTGACCTTATAAACTGGAAAATAAGTCTCTTATGACTTCACACTTGCTTACTGAAATTACATGTAGTGTCTAACCACAACTCTGAAACTAATAAGAATATGTGAATTTAAATCTGCACATGCACTAATTTCCAGTCTTGAATATATTTCTTGCTGTGAATACTTGAAAGGATTTCTTACAGCTGGTTTTACTGATCAGATGTAGCAAATGCAGTAATGGTAATATACATGTTCCTAACCATTAGTTCTCAGGATAAGAGTTAATGTGTACCTGCCTTTTATGGTAAATGGTATTAGCTGTCAGCTGAGAACTAAACATGCAAGAATTCTGTCAAGATATACTTATGGTATAGTTACTAAAGGATGTATCCTCAACTTAGTTTAGTTAGACTGATATCACCTCTGATGGTGATCAAAATTGCTAGAAGTAACAGGAAAGTTACACCTGAAGTAAGACCAAAACAGTATTAATATCACTTCATAATTGCTTGATCTTTTGTTTATAGTTTTTAGAAGTCGCATAGGAGAAAGTCTTGGTTTGACATACATGTATATGGGGTATTCACTTTCTTTGTCAGCAGCTAGGGGGCAGAACATCTTCAAACGAGAACAGAGTATATGAACATAATCTATGACAAATCCAGAATTTTACCACTTTAACTGCTGTAGCTTGTAGTCTGAATAAATTGACTTAACACATCCTCACATAAAATGTAGTATTACTATATTTAAGAAAGTTTCTACGGAGTGCAGAATGATGCTTTGCAGGTAACTGAGTAAGCGTTGAATAATTTGAGGCTGCAGCATGTATTAACTTGGCTTAGAATGGTTAAAAACAAAGTTCCATTAAGCCTCTCCCTTTCCTTTTCCACAGGACTATTCCTCACAGAATGTGGAGACATTTCTGGAAAGTCTCAACCCAGGGTCTTTTTGTTGCTATTTTTTGGCCTTTTATACCTCAGTTTGTCTGCAATTGTTTGTTTTACTGGGCCTTGTACTTTAATCCAATTATAAACATTGATCTTGTGGTTAAAGAAGTAAGGCGCTTGGAGACACAAGTGCAGTGATTGGCATTAGAAATGTTGAGCTATTTAGTTTCTAAAAGTGGTTATTTGAAAGAAACTTTGCTTTTTCTCCTGTATGTATATGGCAGTGAAAATGTTGGATTACATTAAAGATACAAAAAAGCCTTAAGGTAAGTTACTCTTAAACAGTTGATTCCAACTCTGAGGATGGGCTTTATTATCCAAAGTTATTTTTATAGTAAAAAAAGTATATCTGTATTCCTGATTTTGCCATTTAAAACTTAGTCATGTCATCATATTTTTGATCAAATCAAACATCTCTATTCTGTCTTAAAATCGGTGTCTTCTGAACAGCTACTGTAGTGTTTAACTTAGTATTTCATACCAGGGAAATGTGTTGCTCAGAACTTAAACTTGCCAAAGGAGAGTTCCTCCTAGACAGGCTTGATATTGAAAGTACTTCAGTGTTTTCAGCCTGCTTTACACGTGAAGTTGTGACTGTCAAATGCACAGTAAAGTTTGTTCTAGAATTCCCCCTGTTGAAGGCAAAGACTGCATTTTCTTGCACTTTGGAAGATATTGGTGATTTGCGATTCAATTTGCTTTGTTTTGTTCAGATCAGTTAGATTTCATCGATAGTTTCTTTAATGCTCTCCTCTTAAAGTCTGTTGCTAATCCTTAAATTCAGGATTATCTCTTAAAGGGATTATTTTGGATAAGTGACCTGACACTGTAATTATGTCTTACTGCAATGTGTATCTAGATCTGTGAGTGAATGTTGACTGGAAGGTTATTTTGTATAAACTGGATTGCCATTTTTTAATGTATTTTTTTTTGACTGAAGGAGAAGCTCTTAAATATTCAAGAGCTGTGTTGCCTTGCATTATGTTGTTGATTTTTTCATTTGTATCATTAATATTAAACTTTAAATCTGCCTATGAATATTTTTAAAGATTAAAGATACCTTTTTTAATCCTAATCCTTTCTAAAGAAGTTGTATTTATTTTATATCAAAGTGCTTGACATTTTCTTTGACGGTAAATGCTTCAAAAGAAAAAACTATGTTGAGCAATTTTTAATACAGGTAGGACCTCTTAAGTAGAGTGAGATACAAAAGTTGAATTAGATTTAATTAACATTTAATATGGACAAGAGGGCTTTTTACGCTGATGCTGTCACTTTATGCGTTCCTTCCTGTCAGTTCAAATGTAACAAATGTTAAGATAAATGTTAGTGGAAAAGTGTGGATTGTATCTTACATTCCAGGGAAGCGAGGATAGAAAACTTAGAGTGAATGATATTATGAATCTGAATATAAACCCAACAATATTAGATATTAGGAAGGAATTCTTTGCTGTAAGGGTGGTGAGGCCCTGGCCCAGGCTGCCCAGAGGAGCTGTGGGTGCCCCATCCCTGGCAGTGCCCAAGGCCAGGCTGGATAGGGTTTGGGCTTTGGGCAGCCTGGTCTAATGGAAGGTGTCCCTGCCCACAGGAGGGGTTGGAACTGGGTGGTCATTAAAGGTCCTTTCCAACCCAAACTATTCTGTGATTCAAACAAATTTTAAGTCAGTTACTCATTAAACTGATAAATACTAAATAGGAATTGAGATAGTAAATAAAAGTTTACACCAAACTACTGAACATGCTTTTTTAGTCCATGTATTGTAAAAGATAAATGAGAATGTAAACGTTTACTTCAGCTGTTCTGGGACAGAGAAGCTAGAGTGGCAGGAAGGAGAATCAAGAAAGCGAAAAATCATTTCTTGTCAATACTGTGACAAAAATAGTCTTTTTAGTTTTAAATGCATATGGAGTTTTCATAAAGGCTGATGTTTTGTACCTAATATCTACACACAGGCTGAATCTCACCACACATAACATCTGGCCACAAAAGGTACTTTGTATGATAGGGAGCTTTAGAAAAACATTTGGCAGCTTGGCTATCACATTCACATGCCATTTTTTGACACTTTTCTTCTATTGATTCTGAAAGAAAACAAATAAGTTTGATATTAGTTTGAAGTAATTAGAAATAACAAATGGAACTACGGCAATCATTACTTCCTATTCTATGTTTGGCAGATAAATAATGCAATCCTTTACAAAACAGCAATCATACTTTATTTTACTCTTGTAGTTCAAATGCAACAGGAACTATACTGAACTTTAGTAAGACAGTTCTTTTGCTTATTGGGAAATCTGTTGTATTTAGACTGAGCTCCATGCAAGGACAGCTCAGCAATAGAGGATACATAAGCATGGTTTGCTTTAGCAAAAGTTCTCTACCTTCTTTAGAAAAGGAACTCTGGTAACTAATTCCTCTGGAAAGTGATATGTAACCCTCTTTGCCTGCCCTTTTGCTCTAGTGAAATTTGAGTTTGGGAAGAAATTTCCATTTCACATGTGCTTTTACTCCATTAAAGGATGTAGCATTAAAAATTATCTATGTGTAATAAAGAATGCAAAGGTGTTCTATCTTCAGCTTATATTCTCCCCCCTCCCCCCCCCCCCCCTTTTTTTTTAATTAAGGTATTCTGTAAGAAGTTAGGTAAAGTATGTTAAAGTACAATAAAATCCATCTCTAGCCATGGTTGTTTTGTAACTGTAGTCCTTAACAGAAACTTAGTAGGGTTTTTTGCCATGAATGCTGTCTTCTAGCATTAACGTTTCTTGTTGGCATGAACGGTTTCTTCCACAGCAGTATGTTTTAGTCTTATTGTGCCAACCTAGAAACGCAATTTTTTTTTTCCTGCAGCAGTCTGTAAACTGAAAAAATTTTGATTATGTTTTGTCAGAGCGTGAAAGCTTACCTCGATCTCTGCTTGAGATTTGTCTAGGAGCAGAACAAGCATTCAGTTTTGTGATGAAGAAACTCAAATTCTGCTATGAAATGGGACTGTTTTTAATGTATATACATTGATGTTGTAACTAGCTACCCTATAAGCTTCTCAATAGCGTAAGTAGTATAAATAAAATATTAACTGAGAAGACTAGAGAAGAACTATTCTTTTTTTTTTTTTTTTTTTTTTGGGGGGGGGGTTTGGGGAGGAGAAGGGGAAGGGTTATTGCTCCAAACTTTGCTGGCATACCATTTGAGAAAGTTATTTTATTATTTTGTTCCAACTTTATTTATTGCTGATATGCTTATTGTCTTGACTAGTATTTCAAAATGTCAGCTTCTGGTCTGGAATAGGAGCAGAACCTTTACAGCCAAACATAGGCTGACTGCAATTTGACTGTTAGATAGTTTAAGAGAGAAGATGCTTAGCACTTCCAGAGCGGAGGAGGAAATTACTAAGTAGAGAGTCTATATGAGCTAGATGCTTGGGCAAAATAGGGGTTGAATGAAAAGGAGGAAAGAAAATAACATCAAAAACCTTCATCTGATTTCAGGTCAGGCAAATATTAAATTTAGTTGTGAAGCGAGGGTTTTTGTTTTGTTTTCTCTGAATGACCTACCCTGCTACCTGTAAAATATGTCAGTCTGAGAGTTAACTTTTAATCAAATTTATAAAAGGGCCTGCACTTTTGCAATGCAAATAATAAGATACTAAGCTGATTTGTATTCTGGGTAGTAGCATACATGCAAAATAACTTTGACTTAAAAAACATATTTTTTTAAAGTGTTAAGTGTTTTAAGGGCTTGCAAAGCTTGGGGGCTTCTTAGGTGTTATAGCTTCAAAAAGTTCTTGTATATGTGAAAACACTGAGTGTTGTAAACAAATCATGTAAAAGACATGCTGCTTCTCCCTGTTACATATATTTGTTTCATTTCTTTATCATCTCTTTGTCCCTCCCTTTTATACTGTAGCTTGGCATGTATTACATTCATATTTTGGAGCAATCAAACAAGCTTTATCAGGTTGAATTTTCAAATCTACATTTTATGGCTTGTGGACACGCTATTTCAATAAACAAATATACTCATCAAATAACTTATTACCTCAGTGTTTGAACTTTTAAGTTTTAATTGCAGTCACTTGTGCATTGCAGTCACTAGCAGTGTGGTGTGCAGTCAGTCAGTGGTAAGTATGTCAAAAATGTGTACATTGTGAACTTAGAAATGGTATGTAATATTTTCTGCTGAGTATAAAAATGATCCTTTTAAACAGCTGTAATTTTCTGTCCCTGTTTGTAGTTGCTTTCCAGTTGGAGACCATGGCATAGCGTGGGTTCCTTAATATATGTACACGTTACACAGCTTGAGTGAGAATGGGTAGGTTGGTTTGTTTATTTTTGAAGTATTTTCTGAAAAAATAATAGAAACTTGTAGATCAGAATTTTGCTTGGTTATGTCAGCAGGTGGGGATTTAGAAAAAGAAATTGCATTCAGTTGGTATAGTCATGCTTTCTAGAAAAATAGCTTACCCTGCAAAGAGGTTGCAAAAGGAGGGAAGGTAAAATAAGGATTTTGCAGTTAAGGAAGCATCTCTTTATGAAGTCCATGAGGCAATCAGTGCAAGAAAAAATAAACCCAAAAACATTAACCGTCCACTCACCACACATGGCAACATTGTCTTCACATTCCCAGTGGTAACTTTCTATCTTAGGGTGACAACCTGCTCGTTCTGCCTTACCATAGCAGCAGTCATGGTTAAAGCAGCACCTGAGAGAAACAGAAATGGGTTTGCCTTAATTCATACTGTGGTAATTTACAGTCACATAATCCAGATGGCTTTTTATCAGCATATTTAGTAGGTTGTAAAGTAATAAAACAGTAAATGTATGAATGTGCAAAGAATTGCCTAACTGAATCAAAACAGGATAACTGCTTAACAGATAATATAGACATTAAGCATTCTTTCAGGGGAAAAAAGTGTCTGATACACATTGATTTAGTTGAACTTTCCCTTTCATCTGTAAGAATCTATCAAGTATTCTCAGTTTTAAAAAAAATGCCTACCCCCTCCCTTTCAGCCCCTTTCAAGAAGATGATTAAACACCAGTATAGTTTGTCAGATAATAATTGGCAGAAAAATAAGTCACTTATTGATGACTTTTGTAACAATTTCGGGGGGAGGGAGGGGGGGTTAGATGAGAAAACTTGTTAGGCCAAAGCATACTACCAAAAATGTCTTTTCATGGCAAAGTCCTTAGATGGTGCAGGTGAACTGTTCAGTAACGCATAGGCATGGTTGCAGTTTAATGTCATATACCTAAAACTGTTTACTCCCTGTCATACAAAAAAAATAGAAAATTACCCCAGATCATGCTTTAAAGGTTATTCTTTTCACATTTGAGACAATGAATTCATAGACTTTCTATCACACTGTGGAACTAAACAGTATAGGTAAGTGTTAATGGCATATTTTAATGCTTAAAAAAAATAATTATTCATATGGTGTGGAGACACTGCAAGCCCAGAATAGCAAGTAGGGAAGGACCTGAATTCAGATAGATAGTTTGCAAGTCTTTGCTGCAGACTGTTCTTTTTCCTTAGTGGAAGAACAGGATGCATCCGCAAGCTTTTTGCATTCAGTCATTCAGTTACCTCCTGGTAGCCTACAACCATCATATTATAGTATGTACGTGATGTTTAGCAATGGTGTTTAGGTTGCCTGAGGAATCTGTTTGCAAGAGACCTCACGGCATTGACTTTTTCTCACTTGAAATGACTTTTTTTTGTATGCTTGTTAAATAATTACTTGGTAATTGTACAACAATCTTCACTTAAACATCCTGCAGTACTTTACAGGCATTTTGCTATTCAATTTTTAAGTAGCTCAATACATCCCTTTTACATGTATGAGTAAGTGTCTTCCAAGAAACAAAAGAAAAAAAATGGACTCAGAGTCTTCATAGCAGGACTAAGGTAAATAAACCAGGAAGTATGGCTTTTTCTTTTTTCTTTTTTTTTTTTTTTTGCCACAGTTCAGTCTATCTTCATGTCTCTACAGAAATAGCAGTCTTATTAAGAATGCCTCTCTTATATTTTTAGAATAACTTTAGACCTAATTTAAGAATTTAATATAAAAAACAAATGCTTCTGTATTTTATATGTCTTATAAAATCAATAAAAATTGTCTCCATTTGAAAGTTTATTTTTGTGATAGGCATAAATTTGAATTGCAGTAAGTATTATACAAATAATTCCATTACAGACATTCTTGCTTCTGATTAAGTATTTCTGTAATTTCACTTAAATTGTTTTCAGACCTAATTCTGAATGTAAACAGTTCACAGTGTAGCTCATGACTATAAGAAATACAATTTGGTAAGAGTGTTTGATGCTACGTTTTAATTAGTGCCAAATACTAATTTGGTCAAATGCAGAAGCAGAGTAATAAGCCACTTCTGGCTTGTTCTTAATGTTACATAGCCATGGCTTGTGCAGAATAAGCTTCTTGCTATTATGGGACTTCTGTGAAGTGAGAAATAGACTCACAAGGAAAGATTAGCTTACTATAGATGCTTCGCCACTATCTTTGGTTATGCAATTAACTATAACTAATAACAGATCCTTCTTTTCATGTGTTCCCAGCCATAAAGCAGCAACCACAAATACTCTCTTTTAAAACAACAGAACTTATGTGCAAAAGCTTGAAATACATATGAAAAGATCCTAAAAGTTTAAGGTCTGAACACAACTACTCTGTGCAAAAAACTCAGATGCAAGCTTTCTGTATGTCTTTCTGTATGTTCTACCCCAAATGTAAGTGTCAGGTATTTGTTTTAATTTGTTTTACAATATAATCTGGTTGGAAAGTGATAACCAAGAGGTAACATATGGTGGGGAAATTTATTGTTATAATGATAACCTTGAAAATGTAAAACTTTTATTTAACTTTTATTTAACCACAATAACCATGAAATCATCTCCCTGACAGCTACCATTCAATTATTAGTTAAATTGACGGTAGTCAGTATAATAAGGTCTCATACTAAATTTAAAAGGACTGGTTTTATAATTATTGTAGTAATGATTCATAGCTCCTCTTATTCAAAAGTTATTTTTCACAGGTTGAATTTTGCACAACTTTCTATGTACTATTCATCCCATTTTATTGGTGTTCAAAACAGAATTAGAATCAAAAGACTTGCAATTGGGGCTTTTTTAATAGATAGTTTGAATGTTTTAGTTTTTAAAACGTCTCTAAGAAGACTTCAGTTTTCGGCCAAGCAGCAACAGCAAGAAAACTCAGTTGTACCATGAAACAAATATTAATGCAGTAAGAGTTTGAGATAAAGACTCATGTAGGTCTACAGTGATACTATTTAAATAATTTCAGAGTTTCTTAGCATTCTGAAGAATTTAGAGTCAGTTCCCGTGTTGATGTTAAATAGGCCTAATTCATATTTTAGTCCTTTTTCTCTGTCATTTGCAAGCATTCAGCACTTTGCTACTCAGATAAATAGTTACTCTTACCAATCTACTCTGTCCTTGGGCCATCCTCTTCCTCCCAGTCCACAGTAGCATCCATAACGTAGGTAGGCAAAAGGAGATCGTCCTGTAGTACATCTAATGGCTCCGGCTAATTCCAGAATTCCTCTTTTGTTCCTTAAACGGGCTTCCCCAAGAGTGCCTCTATAAACTATGGAAGAAAAACTTTGCGTTGAATCTAATGTGCAGACACAGTCATTTACATTATTAGTATTTATTTTAACTTTGATAATATATATCAGTACTTTGAAATAATGCTCCATTTTCTTTTTGAAACTCTGGGGCACAGTGATTGACTGTCCTTGACCCAATCCCTTTTCCCCTACTTGGTAGTGAGCAGAATACTGAACAGCATTCAGAAAAGGTGTTGTGTTTTCCTCCCATGAAGGCAGCATATAATGACAGACTTCAGTCATTTCTGTTCTTAAAACTGGCTAGAGCTAGCATGTTCTGTGGTCTAGATCCACAAGTCTGCTAGGACTAGATGTCCTAAGTGGTGACTTTCTCCTTATCCTAAAATGCAATTTTGCCTATGTTATTACTTTATATAATATAAAATTCACACTTGTACAAGTATATCCTTTTTCATGGGGTACTTTTTTTTTTCCACTAATGTATCCTAATTTCTAGGTTAAGATGCCAAGTAACTGACTTTTCTGGGGGAGAGAGGAATTTCTGTTGTTATAATAAGTTGAAGGGATGAAGGGTGTGTGTATAAATTTGGGAGGGAATTCTTTTTGTTGATGTATGTGAAGGTTGTGAAGACTGTATGATTAATGTATATTTTAATGATAATTCCCCTTCAGGGAGCAGAGAAGCATGTGGGTGCTTGGAATCATTTATAGGGAAGTTAGAAAAAATGTTGGTTGTTTAAGGGATTCTCACCATCATTTCTACAGAACAAGACTATTGAAGGACTTTATTGTAGCCATCAGTTCAATACTAAAGCTGTTAGGTCCTGGGCAGATTAACGTTGGGACACCATGTGACTCTTTTTAGGGCTTCAGGTCATCCTTCAGTTTAAGCTAACACATCAAAGACCCTGGATGGTAAATAGGCAGCATTTCCTTATACTGAAGGCTCCAACCTATTTTCAGAAATTTTTAAGTCTTAAGTTATTTTTACATCAGCATTGAAAACATTTACCTTTGCTATCAGTACAGGTTCAATAAATTACTGGAAAAAAATGTTGCAGTAAGGCTGCAGCATTACAAACTAAAACAGCTTATAATCTTAAGTGGTTAGTTTTGCTAGTCCTGTAGCTAGCCAGTAACAACTGAAGGAACCACATTAGTGGCTAACAGCAAAGCCAGGTTTGCTGTACATGTTAGTAACTGACGAAACCCCAGAAGCAAGTGAAGAATGTACAGAGTGTATCTTGGTTCTTGGCTGCTGGGGAAGGAAGGTGTAGGAGGGCAACAAGACAGAAAGAGAAAGGTAAGAACTTCCAAATCACATTTCTGGTTACATCACAGTTGTCTGTTAACTTCGGAGAAATCACAGTCCCATATTTAAATCCAGGTAAAATGGAAGTGATGAACTGTCTACTCCATGGCAAGCTCAAGTATAATTTTTTTGAAGTATGCCACATAAATTAAAAGGAAATGAAATCTTTATCCTTGGAATTTTTCAATGTTACAGCATCTGGACATCCAGGTATAAAGCAAGGCTGTATTGTACCAGATGCTCAAAATGAGGCTGAAGGAAAGGTTTGTTCCAACAGCTTTATAACCCAAGTATAATAAAAGCAATGAAGGATGCTCCTAGAACTCACATAATGACAGAAACAGGAGGAGTATTGGCACGGTAATGATAGCGTTAGTGTATTAGCAGCACAATAAATGTTTACAAAATATTTTATCAGAACTTCTGTGAAATAAAGCCAAAAAAAATGTTAAAATTTCAGGTGTTCCTGCTCTCAAAAGAAAGCTTTACAGACAAGTATTTGGAGGTTAGGGGGGAAACAAAACTAACGAGATCAGCAAACTCAAGTTTAAATGGATGTGATACCTGATTTGGAAGTAAAGGTTGAAGGAAAAACAATGCTATACCAATTTTAAGATTACTTTACACTCTGAAGATTACTTTTGCACTCTGAAGTGAGGAACTAGAATTGGGGCAGTGAGCCTTGTGGAACATAAAGTTGGCCCCATTATGCAAGCACATTACCTTGTGGTCTTTAATCAGGTAACTTTTTTTTTTTTTTTTTTCCCCAGACCCCTGATTCATTCTGTACAGAGGGTATGCTGTAAGAACAGGTCAAGGCTCTTGTCCTTAAGATCTTTCTATTTGTGAGATTTAGTTTGCTGAATTTGCCAGTGGTTTAAGAATGTGTGGACAAGTGCAGGAAGACAAAAGCGAATCTCTTAGTTAAGGCAGCTGAATGCTATTCTGGAAAACTGGATTTTATCCTTACAGCTGTTAGAGAGGTTCAGCATGAGGTTAGTTTTAACCCTTTAAAACAATGCCTCTCAATGGTGCCAGCCTGCTGAATATCCCAGGGCTAGAGAAACAAATTACGAGTGTACTGCTGAGAGCTAGGCTTTGAGCAGTTGATGTTTCCTGTCATTTAAAGTAGCAGAAAATAAGATTGGGTTCTGTCATTTCACCATGGAAACCTAAAATTAGTAGATGCTTTTATTTATGTGTTAACTTAGCTACCTATCTGTAAAAGAGGGATGATGATGGTATAGTTTCAAAAAAGCATGGAGTAAGTACATTCAGGCACTATGCTGATGAATGCCTCAGAAAATCTATGAGGAAATGGAATAAATTATTACAACTGGTCTCTAATACTGTTTAAGAAACAGGATATTAATTTAATAAGTAGGGGACGAAAAAAAATTAAATACCTGCTAAGTGAGCAGTCTGTTATAGTCAGGTACGAGGCAGGGGTCCTTTAACTACATTCCCGTGCTGTAACTTACTCCCGAGGAATGAGTCAGTCTCTACGAATAAGCCCGCTGTAGCTGTGCAGACAATCCTAGCACCAGCAATTCCTTACTTCAGGACAACTTTGTGCCTCGGGTGTCTTAACACCCTGAGATGGGTATGGTAAAACATCCTGCCTCTGTGGAAAGGTTATTACACCTGCAGTTGGGTTTTACATACCAAACTTTTACACATTTTGTCCATTACTGATGAACTTCTGTTAAGGGGGGGGGAAAGGCAGCAAAGCTCCCCCCCAAGAAGCAAAGCCCCCTTCCAGCCTCCCCCCGGCCCAGCAGCTCCCCTTGTCGGGGGCAGGTCTCAGGCCGGGGTCGCAGCCCCTGTAGCCCTGCCCCCGAGCCCCGTCCGCAGCCCCAGGGCACTCACCAGCCAGCAGCAGCAGCAGCAGCAGCAGCAGCAGCGGGCCCGGGCGGGGCGCCATGGGCAGCGGGGGCGAGCAGCGCGGCCTCGCTCTGCGGCCGTCGTGCGGGACTGAGCCGGGGCCGCCCTCGCCGGCCCTAAGAGGCTGCCCCCGGGCCGGACACCGCGCTCCCGAGAAGGGAGGAGCCGCGCTGGGGGCCCCGGCTGAGCGGGGACAGCCCCGCTCCTCTCTCAGTGCGGCTCAGCCTCGAGGCGAGGGGCCGAGCAGCTCGGCTCTGCTGCGGGGTGGTGCCCAGCGCCGGGTTCGTGCGCTGAACCGGGAGGCCGGGGAGGCAAAGCTGCCCCTGCTGCTGCAGCCGCCCGTGGGCTCCGCAGCTCGATCGAAGGGACTTTTTAACCTTCCCTCTGGCAAAGTAGGCTTATACTGAGAGCTCTCTCTCTCTCTCTCTCTCTCTCTTTTTTTTTTTTCTTTTTTTTTTTTTTTTTTTTTTTCCCCACTTCCAGATCATTTACTTTTTGTATATTCTTTCCTTTCCAACTCTTGGATTATTTTGCAAAATCTACAGCTGGGTTTCACATTCTGATCGTGGTGTCATTGCTTCTCAACACACAGACAACACCGCTTGCTTTTACATCACTTTTCTTTGCTGCTACATTCCAGGTATTTCATTAGAGTTTTTATTGTTGTACTAAAACCAGTGCATTTCTTCATGCACCCCTGAATATCTTGTGTATTGATTTTTTTCCTCTCTCTCTTTTGCGTGTAGTATTATTACATTTCAGTATACCACACCCATTGGATCACACTACGACTGACTGGATAAAGAAGTAGAGAGGAGAAAAAGAGACAGCTGGGGTTCTGTCGGTTGGTTGATTTTTTTTTTATTTTTTATTTTTTTGTGTGTGTGTGTTTGTTTTTTTTTTTTTGCTTGTTTTCAACAGGATTTACCAAGAACTTGTTCACACCATTTTACTATTGGAAAGCAGCTTGTAGTTTTGGAGTAAAGGCTATTTTCACCAAAGAAATAAAATGTTTTTGGATGTGTATTGAAGTATGATTCTACTTTTGCATCAAAATACCCTGTTTTCTGCTTCATATCGCTCCTCTTTAATCACAAGGGAAGTGGAAAATCATATGTGGTCTGATTGCAAAAGACAAAAAGCACGCACAGATGGATCAGGTTTGTTTTTTGTTATGTTCTCATTAATCCACTCTATGAACTGTTTGTGTTGGCACAGAAGTTAGGGTAGTACGGGATAAATGTGGAAACACATCAGCTGAAGGTAGGATATTGACATACCTTTGCACACCTGACACAACTTTGTGCAACTGCCTGCAGAACACCAGAAGCAGTTAATTAGCCAGGCAAGGCTGTACATTGTGCCCAAATAAACAGACGCACTCATGGCGTGAAGTTTTCACAAACCAGAAAGCATGGTTTCCAGCTCGAGAGGCATTACGTCGAGGCATAGGCATCAATAGTTCTGGATCCTGGTAGAGGCTCACTCTGTGACTGTGCCTTCCCACTGACTGATGCCAAGCAGCTTCTGATACAGGGTGCTACTGTGCACTGCCAGCAGTTCCTTCTATCCCTACCTCATGGCTGTTCTGAGCACAGCAGAGCTACTGCTGTACCTCCTGGGGAGCTGGACTTGCATGCTGGAAAAATGGGATCTCTGGCAATCATAACTGTTGTCAATGATCCTGAAAGTTTTGCTAATATATGAGCCATAGCAGATAATCCATCTGTTGGAATAGATTCTATTTATTTATTTTTATTTGAAGATTTTGTTGCTACTGCCATCAACTGGGTCAAAGCAATTTTCTTATTACTCATGGAGTCACGCTGCTAATTACTGTTACACTATTTTTATATTGTCACTTATACATTATTTGTTTACTGACTCTTCCGGTCAATAAGTCACACCTATTAGAGTGTTTTAATAGTGTTGAACTGCAGTATAGTGAAACTTCCAGTTGAACAGTATCCCATCCAACATACCACTGGATATGACATTAAAAACAATATCCAGCAGAGCAACGTGAATTAAATGTCATGTTTGCTCTTCAGGAGACTGCCTGATGCAATGTGCTGGTGCACCTGATGTTGGCTTAGTACAGCTGATGTGGATTTTTCATCTAAACTGGCTAATTCTTCTCATATGCATGTTATCCAACTGTCACAAAATTTCATGCTATTAACATTTAAGTGAGGTGGTATTTGCAGAAGTTATACATAGAGTAATAGAAAGTATTACAGCAGTGTATTATTTATCTATCTGTACCTACTGAATAGTTTATATGTAAATAGTTTGAACTGGAACAGAACCATCCTCTTGGTGTCCTGCGGCCCTGGGAAATGTTCTACTAAAATGAGCAGGATTGACACAGAAGTGGGCTGTCAAAGTTCCAGTAGCTTCTGCAGCATTTATCCAGCGATCATATAATCAGTTACTTTTAAGAAATATATTTATCTTTCTGTAGAGACCACTTAAGAGGTTACAGCTGATTTGATGTATTTCTTAGGTCGTGAGGTGGTGATAGTGCTTGCATGTGAGTACTTTTTCCCATGCTCTATATTTAAATATGCTTCCTAAAATTTCATCTGTGATTTTAAAATGCATTTTCCCTGAAGGAAGGAAAGCAATCTTACAACCCTTGAAAAATCACATGAGATTGAAATGCTCAGGCTACAGCTGCTTCCATTAGAAAAGAGAAAAAGATGTGAGGTAACAAACTATATGAAGTAAGGAATGCAAGTCAGGATTTCTGATTCACAAGAACTGCAGTAAAAGGAAAATATCTAGTGAAATCAGGACAAAAATTCTGAAAAATAAATACGTCAAGGGGAGTTAGGTTGTCCAAATAATTGCCATTGTATACAGCTAAGAAAATATACTAGTAACAGATTGGAAGTTATTACAGATTATGACGATTGTTTACTTAGTTAATGGGACTCAAAATTCCCTTTACATTTTAAAATAATATTTTATAGGACAGTGGAAATGTCATATTCACTCTTTCTAGTGTCCCTTTCTTCTTTCTGAAGCACTTGGTAAGTGGTAGAAGGTGTATGCAAGAAATGGCATTTTCTTTCTTACTGGTGAATTTGTACATTGTGAATTGGAGCCGTGCAAGGGTAGGGAGAAGCATTTTCTTTTCAAATATCCTTTCTCAACCAAGGCTGCATGTGCTCAACGATAGCTTTAATTAAGTTGTTTTTAAATCTGAGGAATAGATTAATATAATTGAGGCAGATAGTTGCACTGAGGAACATTCTCTCAGAACAAAAATATTATGGGCAGTCTTGTTAAGTTGTTTGTAAAGGCCTGGTTTCTGGGTCTATGATTCAGTTTCCTTATGTGTAGAATGAGGATATTAGTCTGTATACACAGCAAGATGGTAACTTTTTGGACTAATTTATTCTAAAATGTTGATGCAAAGTGTTGGAATGGTCTAAAACAGGAATAAGTGCAAGGTATCCAGTTCCCCTGTGAGCAGGTGAAGGTGGTGATTTTGAGAAAAACATGATAGTATGTTTGCCATTGACCAAACAGCTGCAAAGCTGTATTTTTTAAGTAACAGAAAAAGTTGCTTTCATTAACACTTTCTATTTAGTAAGAGCAATTATTTTTACTGAGAAATTAAAAACAAACAAAAAAATTGACCTCCTACCTTGGACGAGGGTTGGTTTATGTACTCAGAACTTAGCTATTATGAAGATCTCTAGTAATGATGATGATTGTAGGAGTACTAGGGTGTGTAGGTATCTAAGGCAAGTCCTACAAAATCGGAATTCTACTGCGTTAAGCATGTTGCAATGTACATGACATATTCCTACCCCACTGAATTAATGAGCTAAGCAAGCAACTAATAAAGAATGGTGGAAGAAGTTATTTCTCCCATTGTTATAGATGGGAATGGAAGCAGGGTGATTTGGTGAAACTCTTATGTGAGGGTTGTGGTAGAGCTGGGAACTGCACCTTGGTGTCTTATTTATCATCATCTTCATAAAAAGAACAGTCTTATTCCAGAATTTGTTTGGAAACAAATTGGCTTTGTTCCCACATCTTAGAGGTTTGGCTGGCTTCCTTCTCTTTCATGTCTTTCCGTCCTCTGTAGCTCCTTTTCAGAACCAACGCTTCCTGTTTACCAATGTTTTCTTCATCTCATGCTGCTGGGGATGTTGTTCCATAAATGGTAAGAGTTATAAAGCATAACCTGTGGAGAGAGATGTTTGAAATGATTTGAAAATATTCTCCTGAACCAGTTTATAATATTTAATAACATACTTCACGGTACTATCTCAAAACTATTTCTAGCATACAGAACAAAATTCAACTTTGATTTAAGACTATACCAGCCTATGGTATGACTTACACTGTTTTTGTAATGGTAAGTCTATGAGAAGAATAATATGTTCCAAGAGAATTTTGGGAACCATGTTTGTAGCATCCTCAACATGCCCTTTGGCAACAATGTTGTCATGTCCCTCCCATAGAAATGTTGTGCTAGTGCGCAGCTGACCATAACAGACTGTTGCTGGAAAGGTTATTATTACATAAATGTTCTTTGTTCTGTTCCAGATTCTACCCTCTCCTTCTCAACTGTAATGGCTACTAGCACAAAGTCCATCCAGTGCATGCAATCACCCAGGTAAATAACAAATTACAAGTATGTTATTGGAGCACTATATATATAGTTATGTGGATCTATCTGTTTTATGATATAGAAATATCATCTGTCTTTGACCGAAGCCATGAACTGGCAGATTGCAGGGAAGGAATCTGTAAATAATTTCTGACTTTCTTAGCTCTTAAGTTTCAACAGTCATCTGTGCCTTTCTGAAGATTTCTTACACACTGTAAGCAAAGTTCTACACTGTAGCATGTGTACCCAAGGGACCCAGGGCCTGATTCCCATGGAACCTACTTTTGATTTTTATACCTAGGTAAGAACAGAGATAGCAATGCAACTCTTCCATTTTTCTTGTAAAGCAAAATTAGAAGGCTGTAGCACAGCAATTAAAACATCCTTCTTGTGATTTCTTTTTATAGAGGTTACATCAATGTGTATTCTTGAAACGGCTGCTGTAATGAGCGGGATGATGGGATAGAGTGAACTCTCAGCAAGTTTGCGGGTGATAGCAAATTGGGGGGAGCGGTTTGTAAACAGGAGGGCAGGGCTGTTACTCAGATGGATCTAGTCAGGCTGGAAAAATGAGCTATCAGGGACATCATGAAGCTCAGAAAATGCAGAGCCCTGTATGTGGGCTGGCATAACCCCATGCAACAGGACAGGTTGGAAACTGTCTAGAGAACAGCTTCACAGAAAAGGATCTCAGGGTCATGGTGGACAAGTTGAACATGAGTCAACAGTGTGCCCCTGCAGCAAGTTTGTCCAGCTGCATACTGGGCTGAGTATAGCCAGTGGCTTTGGAGGGAAATGATTCTTCCCCTCAATTTTGGTTTCTGTGACATCTGGAGTGCTGTCTGTAGCTTTGGACCCCTAGTAGAAGACGGATGTTGACATACTAAAGCAAGGCTCGTGAAGGTCACTAAGCTGCTTGGGGGCTGCAGTTCACAACGTGCCAAGGAGAATCTGACAGAACTACATTTGCTCAGCATTAAAGATGATGATGTTGAGGAGAGTTGGTATTGTTGTCTAATTAGCTACCTAATAGAGGGAGTAGAGAAGGAGGGTGTAGAGCTTGGTGCTTCCCAGAGGTACACAAGAGGCAAATGGGCACAAGTTCCAACATGGGAAATTCAACATAGGGAAATACATATTCCTTTTATATATGTGTATATATGTATGTATGTATGTATATAAAAGGGTGGTCACATACCAGAACAGCTTACCCAGAGAGGCTGTGGTAACTCAGTCCTTTAAAATATTCGTAACTGGACTACACATGGCCTGAAGCAATGTGCTTTCATGGGGCCTGCCTTGAGCAGAAAGTAACGCTGCAGACTTGCAGAACTCCCTGACCACTTATGTGTTTCTATGGATTGTGATCTGATAGCAGGTAGCTTCAAACCGACAGTTCCACCTTGCAGGGAAAGAGACTCTACTAACAATTTTCTTTTTGCCTAAATGTTTTCATGAAACTATGCCCTGCAGGCAGGGAAGGCAGTACGTCTGTTCTACTGCAATAATAAATTAATTGATAATTATTTCTGTATGTATCACCAACTAAGCTATGCAAATGCACAGGGGGAATAATATGTACTGAATTCGAGGAAAGCTGAGACTTTTGTCTACTTTTATTATCTAGACTGCTTTGTCATAAACAGAAACAATGTTCTTTTCATAAAGAACTACTTTCCTGCCATTTTAATTCACTATTCTGAAATTTCATTTCCGTGCATTTGTCCTCATCCAAATATTCCTCCAGTTCTGTTATATTTTTACTGAGATGTGGGGAAACCGCAGAACTGTAAGCAGTACTAAAGATGAAGGTAGACTTTAGACTAACAGAGACTGTGTAGACTATTCCACTGAGAGGGCTGAGACAAAAATATACTTATTATCACTTTGTGCAACCCTTTTCTTTTTACCTCTTCATTACATCTCATTAAGTGCTGTAAATTGCTTAAAAATTAAGTGCATATTTTTGTCTCATCTATTTTTTCTTCCATCTTTTGTTATATTACTCTCCATCCCGTCAGTGGTGTAACACCCTACTAGGCTGCTTGTATTACAACTATTACAACTTTCTTTATGATCTTTCTGTTCATGATGTCTGCTTTCTCATCTGTCAATAATTTTATGGCAATTGGACACTTGGGAGAGGACAAAAAACCTAAGTTGTGTGTCCATCAAAGGAAAGGTGAGGACAAAGTACCCCTTGTCTGCTCCAAGCTAATAATCCAATGAGCTATCTTTAACTTGTTTAAATGCCATCCAGACTCCTTTGGGAACTGGGAAGTTACTGAATGTATGATTAGGAGACAAGAAAAATGGAAGTACTGAGGAGGGATGTGGGTTGCTGGGAATAGCCAGAGAACTTCTTATGAGTAGGAAAAAAGTGAAAACTATAAAACTGGGATGTTAAGATACATGGGTTCAAAAAGGCAACGCAGCTCAATAGTGTTGATAAATTCAAGAGTCACCTGTCAAACAGGCTTGGATTTCTTTCTTTCCCATTGGATCGTTTCCTACCTTTACTGCATTTTCAGTGTGGGTGGGTGGAACAAGGAGTAAATGAAACAGAGAACCGCCAGCTCCATGACCATGATTTTCTACACCTCAAGTAAATCAGATTCTTCTGAACTAGCCAAGAATTGGAACAGTCATTTGCTGAGGATTATGCGTAGAATGGAAGTGCCCAACATGCAGGTCAGCATTCAGTAAAACATCTGTTTAGCTGCTATTGTTTAGCCACTAGTTGCTATTTTGATTTCCCAGGGAGAAGCCAGGATTCTAATCTCAGTAGAAAGTACAAGTTTAAGTACATTCTCTAATCTGTGTCATGCTGACAAACATATTATGTGAGTTTTCTATGAAGGCCTGTTTACCACTGTATTTGTACAGCAACAAATGCCATGGGTACTTTATAATGTGAACAATTTAGAACAACTTATGTAACCTGTAATTATAAAGACGTAAACTTATGCTTCTTCATAGTGTCAATTACTGGATTAAGAATATTTTTTTTCCTAAAACTAAGAAAGAGTTTTTATGATTCTATAGGCTGCATATTCCCTTAAAAGTGACCAGTTATGGGTAAGATAAGACATGTTCAAGACATTTGTGAGCGAGAGACTTCTTATAGGCTCACTGTCAGGAAGTGCTAAGAGAACAGTTGAGTCTGAAGGTTGCAGTTGCAGTGGAGTCCCAATACCCTATAAATACGACAGTGTTCAAGCAAGATGATGATACCTAGCTCTTACAGAGTTCACTGAATCTTCAAAGAGATGTAGATATGTTGCATAATTTAATTTCCATTGTCCAAACTGAAAAATAGGACACCAATGGTTTTGGCAATCTTAAGCCTTGGTTATTGTTTTTGTTTTCATTTTAATATAAGGAATATGACCTGAACCAAATACTTCACTTAACTTCCTTAGTTTACAATACAACAAATTCCTAATTGCAATGCTGTATTTACTAAATTTAATAGAAAACAAATGTGAAAAACTTGTCTGCAGGTCCTGTAATCTTAAGGCTCGTATCATCCTAAGCACACAGAGAGACTGTATGCTTTAAAATGGCATGTATGAAAAATCTTATGTAGAAAGGAAAAAGTTTTAACTTCATGTTGAGATGCTATCATCAAATGCCATGGAACTACCCCATGCGTACTAGCAGTGATTGAACTGTCATTCTCTTTGCATTTGCTATAAGGGGCTGTGCTATATTGAGTGTAATAGGCCTTGCTAACTGGCATCAGGATGTGCAAGACAGCATGAGAAAGCAAGGGAGCAAGGGATTAAAGGTGTGAATCTTGCTAAATGGATTTACTTCTTTAAAGCACTGATCCTAAAGCATATATAGCATCAAGTCATAGGTGATATCGAGCAGTCAAAAGGAGTTTGGTAACATAGCATTTCATTCCTCTAAGACTTCCTCGTTTAGGATGTATGTTGTAGCTTTCACTGATTAGCCCTTCAAAGCCTGGAGAAATAAACAGCCATAAAACTTAGCACATTCTAATTGTATTAATTGTTGTTTCGATTATTTTAATGCAGATATTTTCTGTCAAACTCTGTTGAACAAGTAGAAATTTTGTCTAGATTTATTTTGTGACTATGATACCCCAAAATAGGGTGTTATGGTGCTGGATATTGGCATCATTTTTTGTTTGCAGATTATCATTTAAAATATAAAATTTCTTATATTTTATGCTTTAACTTTACAGAGCAGAACAGTACTGCATACAGGGAGTACTCTGAATTTTGTGTGATCTGCAAGGCTGCATTTCTTAACCTCAATGCTGATTTGATATTGCTTTGAGAATCCTAACCTTTTTAATTTTCTAGTTCTGTTTGGAATTCTTTAACGCCACATTAATGTTTTAATGTTATTCTGTTTATTTCCTCCCTCAGAAAGAAGAAAAGCTAAACCCTTATTAGTTTATGCTCCATGTAATCCCTAGGAAGGATTTGCCAGGAACGGATAATCTTTGCTTGATTCCAAGTCTTATTTAGATTGGAGGGTCAAGGGGAGACATACCCCAACTTAATTATATAGCAATTCTAATTCATGTTTATTCTGTATAATACCTTGCAGAGTTTTTGTTTTGATTTTTTTTCTGATAGCCACCAATATAAAAAGCACTGATTTTTCCGATAGCCACCAAAGAAAACAACTGTATTTATTAAATAAAAAAAAAGTCAATACTGTACATCACTGTTTCAAACATATAGATGTTCTCAAGTAACTGTGTGTTGAGATACTAAAGGGTCATTTTCTCACTTTCAGTAAGGTAGTGTTTTTTATTTTTGAATTTATGTTGAAGCAGTGAATAATTTGCCTATGGATATGTGGAAACATTTTGCTTTATGCATGCAGTGAAGTAGACTTAAAATGTAACGCAAAGTGGTTAATTATCTGTAATATCATCCCTGATCCTAGGGAAGGGAATGCATCTTCCTTTGGCCAGAAATAAAACAAACATTAAACAACTGCTTTTATATAAAAAAATAAATATTTTTAATTGTAGCACATATATTGTATCCCCCCAACCCCCTTCATTTTTCTGTAATCTGCGTACCTAGCTGATTACCCCACAACTGGGAGAACTGGTATTAGGTGGGTGCCTTTATGATCATTATGACTGCAGGCTGAAAGGAAGAGGAGGAGCTGCAGGAGCCCTAATTTTACTTGAAATACTGGACTTAGGAAACCATGTGAAAACACCAGGCAGTATGATTCCTTCAAGAAGGGTCACCAGCAACACAAGAAATGTGACTACTTATTGGTAAACTGCTTCTTTCTTTCTTTCTTTCTTTCTTTCTTTCTTTCTTTCTTTCTTTCTTTCTTCCTTCCTTCCTTCCTTCCTTCCTTCCTTCCTTCCTTCCTTCCTTCCTTCCTTCCTTCCTTCCTTCCTTCCTTCCTTCCTTCCTTCCTTCCTTCCTTCCTTCCTTCCTTCCTTCCTTCCTTCCTTCCTTCCTTCCTTCCTTCCTTCCTTCCTTCCTTCCTTCCTTCCTTCCTTCCTTCCTTCCTTCCTTCCTTCCTTCCTTTGATGTTTTATCTCAATAAATCATCATTTAGATTTGACCTCTGCCCACCTCCTTCTTCAGCTTCTTAAGTCACTTGTGATTTATTCAAAGAGTTGACACTCAGATCATCTCATCTGACTTGTATGCCATAGCTCCTGAAATTTCTTGTACCAGCCCAAGTAATTTATTTGAGCAAGGCATATTTCCTATCTGCCTGAAGCATATAATTAAATTTGGAGTCACACAAATTTAGAAGATAAGGGACATCCTGTTCTGTTAACAGAACCCTTTGGTAAATCGGTAACATGTTTTTAGTAAAAATAAAATCTAATCAACACAATCATTTTTTCTCTTCAAGAAGAAAATTTATATTCATTATTTATTCATTAAAATATTTATTAAAATAATTTGGGAGAGCCTTTGAGAAGGGGAAGGAATGGCAGTAAGTTCAATACTAAAACATTTCAACTGACAGGCAGAAAAACTCTGGTCGTGAAAACATACAAATAAAGCATATGCAGTATGTACTACAGGTTAGGTTCTGTTCTCAGTTAAAACAGTTAATTCCTATTATCTCTAAAACATAAAGAAAAATGTATAAAAACAAACAAACAGAAAAAACCACCACTAAAGAACAACAACAAAAAAGGGAACTAAAAAAAAAAAAAGAAAAAAAGAAACGAAACACCAAAAACAACCAACCAAAAAAAAACACAATAGCTATCTAGTATCTGAAATTCAACAGTTTAAAGAAATAATTTTTTTATTTAAATCCCTGCAACCACTGTGTAGGTTTAAATGCTAGCAGCTCAATTTTACAAATTTCAGTAATGAGACACAGAACAACGGAAGCCCCATGCAAAGTAAGGTGAAGAGAAGAAAAACTTAGAAAAGCTTAGCTCATTGTCTTATTTTTAGTGCTTTGAAGTGGGCTAGTGCTGCTTATTCTATCATGATAATAATGTACTCTTAAAGAGACTGTATCAAAGCTGACGTGCCTAAAAAATATATGTATCAAAAAAACTCAGAGGGTAGGCAACATTGCCTTTTAAAATAGCTTCTAACAATGACTTAGCGTAATTATATATGCTCCAGACTGAGGTTTGGAAGAATGTTAACTCTCCTGTCAATTTAAAACCTTCTTACGCATACAACCCATGGGTGGGGTGCTACATTTTAGAATAGAGCATTTCACTTAAATGAAAAAAATAAAAAAATAAAAAAAAATCTAGTGTTTGTTTTGTTTAGGTCTTATAGCATATAAACTCAAATTTCATGGAAGCAGATGTGGTTATAAAGCCTCTTTTGAGTTCCTACCACAGAGTAAAAGAGTACAAGAAAAATGAGGAAAAAAAAAAGATTAGCAAAAAGGTATGAGAAAGCAACTTCTATGACTTCATATCCTGCCTTGCTGGGCACACAGTCCCTAGATGGACTCACGTTGTTGTCAGAGGTTGTGCTGCTCCATCAGGGCCATTATTTTTAATGGACACTGTACACTGCCCATTCACCTGGATTCTCTTCTGTACTGCAAAATGAGAACTCTGAAATTAAATATATTATGTCAGTTAATTCTCATATGACTCTTCTCACTTCTGAAATTGTGTATATTTAGGAGTAATGTGTGTATACCTATATGCTTAATGATATGGCTTGCAGCAGAGGAAAAAAAAAAAAAAAAAAAAACTGTACTGGCTTGAATACCAAAATGCCGGACTGAGGGACGAAATTATTTTTAAAGAAAATATTATATCTTTATATAAAAAGATATATATTTGAATAAAAAATAGCTTTAGGGGTTCCACGGCAGCATTCATTCTTATGCTTTTCTACTTTGAGGATATGAGTTCCTTAAAATGGTAATCTTTCTAGTTTAACAAACAAGAATTGAAATACTGTTTTAAATATTTCTCTTTGATAGGCTTTCAGTTATGAAGTATTCTGCATTTTTTCTAGTTGAACCAAATAGTCTACCTTTTCTCCCTAGAAGAAAGAGGTAAAAGAAAATTATTATACAAGTTTCTAATATCTAGTTTCTACACTTAAACATTCCAGTTGCTGGCCAGAACACTTAGCAAAATGAATATTGGTGTCTGATGCTGATCTACACATTGCCAAATTTTTCCAGTATCAGTTTATGTCCTTTCAATGCAAAGCACTTCTTATTAGTAATTTCTGCATTTTTTTGAAATTACTATATTTATCCTTGTATTTTAATGTTTTTTGTTCACGAAAGATCAAAAATTGAAATGAAAATTGCCAGGAAGGAATAAAGGGTGAATCCTACAAGTAAATTTTATCTGGGAAGTGTGTGCATGTTTTGTGAGAGGTTACAGACTTTTTCTCTCTCCTTCACTCTAGAAAAGCTGTATTTTAAACCCTGTATTTCAGTAACGATGGTAAGGGAAAAATAGAAACATCTCATCAGCTTGATGCCCAGCAATATAAAAACAGAAATAAGCTAGATCAAAGATACCAGCTAAGTTCATTCTCCTTTGTTATTTTCTGTTAAAAAGTATTTTCTCTGAAAGAATCTAGTCAAATCTGGCCCCTCCTTATTTAAAGGTGTATTTAAATTCAGCTTTTTAGTGTATAATTGCTACTTTTGCAAAGCAGCTTTTGTTTCATTATGTTTTAGGTGACATGATGAAAAGCAAAATCATTGTAATAATGTACTCTAACATGAGGTGGAGTGACATAAAGCAAAAAGTAAACACTACCGCTCAGGACTTGAAATATGTCAGTGGCAAAACTGAAGAATTCCTTACATATGTTATACTCAGCTTGAGAATACTTTGCCATTTTTACTAGTGCTTATATCCTGAGTCTTGGATGACTTCTTGACCTTTTGGAATAATACTGACAGCTAAGATCAGCTGATGAATAATTGCTTGTATCTATAACTAGGCATTATGGTGGTTGGTTCTCTGTGTGAAGGGTCTGAGCTTCCTCTGAAGTAAAAAGACAAAGTTAGGGATTCACAAGAGCCAATGTACTGTTGGGGGACTCCCTGTTTTTGCCAAGTAGATATGATTAAGAGAGGCAGAGAGGTGTAGCATTTAGCCACTTTGACCTAAGCCTGCGGGGAGCAGACAGTTACAATGTGTTAATAGCTTTCAGGATATGAGAGAGACAGTTTAGAATCTTTGAAGATACTTATCCTACTTAACTCACCTATGAAAAGGATAATCTGATTGCCAGCCCTAAAGAGGTTTTAAGCAACTGTTCCCTCTACTCTTTCTGTTGAAATTGTGAGAAGAATGAGATTTTCTTATTCAGAGACAGAAAGATGTGCCAGCAACAGTTGAGCTTGTGATTAGGATACCTTACTGCAAAAAAGAGAAAATCTGTCCTGATACCTGCTTGTTTTAATGCAAAGGTGCCCTACAAAACTCACAGGGATTGCTTTTTAGCAGGAATGATCAAATTGGTAAAGTATGTGTCCATGCTAGCATTTTAGTTTGGCTCAGAAGTAAGCCATTGATTGCCACTATTTGGTGTGCTTTGGGTCGCTGTGTAGTCATCTGTTATTATGGTAGGGCCCCCTCTGTGGATGGGGGTATTCTTCAGTTCTGGTTGTGTTCTTTCCTGAACAAACTTAACCTCTGGGTTAGATTACAAACCACTGGTTTCACCTCCTCCATCTTCTTTATGGGCAGATTTAAACTGCATATATAAGCTGTGATAGAAAAAGAGATCAATTCACTTTAGCCATAATCCGTCTTTTCAGTTACGTTAGAATTCTCTAGGATTAAACATATGTTCTTCTTAACTTCCAAGTATAAAGCCAAGCAAATAAGGACAGGACCATGGAGGTGGAAATCAAGATACTGAATCTAACAAAGACACGTAGCTCCAAAGTACAGCTAGAATGTGTATTACTCCTCAAATAAAACACTTATAGAATATCCAGAGTTGGAAGGGACCCATAAGGATCATCAAGATCTAAACTTGAGATAGATTCACGCTAACAGTGGATGCAATGACGTTCTCTTTCTCTCAAAGGAAGTAATCTACATGCCTTACATTATTAATCAGCACAGCCATAGTTAAAGAAAATGATAAAATTAAAATCAGATGTAAACAGCTGAAGCTCATGATAATGAGTTAGCCAGTTACAACAGTGATGTAAATATCATATTACCAAGCAGGCCAGAAACTGTGTGTATTTTCCTCAGTTTAACCTCCAATGCCTGTTTGTAATGTAGAAATGAATAAAACAACGGTATAGAAAAAATTGAATATAATGAAATAATCCAATAAATTAAATGGGCATATATTGCTACATTTAAACCTTCTTAACCACAAAAAATAATAAGAAAAATTGTAGGATTTTTTTTTTTTTTTTTTTTTTGAAAATGTAATGAAACATGTAAACAATGAAAACTTTAAAGCTGCTCGGAAAGAAGAGAGTTGACAGATTAATAACTTCATGATGTGCTTTTCTTGTATCCTTAAAGTACCTTTATATGTATATATATCTATATCTATATAGATAGATAGATATAGACATCCTTTTTCAAGATATATTAGGCACCGTCAGTGATTGTCCTTAAATCCCTGGACATGGAGAGGTGCTGTGAGAACTGCCCACAGAACTGTCCCAACTCCTGACTTTTCCCAACCCTAGTCAAAATTCTGTAACCAGCTAGAATAGATCAGTTATTATTAAACCAAGAATTGAAACAATATATATATTATTCCTATTGGAATATAGCCTTTATGTCCAGACAGATACATTTTTTGTGATCAAAAGAGAGTTTGTGAGTTTGCAAGTCCCTTATGAAAATGGTAAAGCACCTCAAAAGATTTAAAAGTCTTGAGTGCATGCAGCATTAAGGCTCAGTAAACAGGAAAACTGAAGTTAAACTACTGAGACCTTATAGAGCAGAACTGTTTGTTTCAGAGTCTCAAATTTATTTCCTCTTTAGTATTTCTGGTATGAATTAATACAAAATGCCCTGCATATTCCCTTTCATTTTTAAATCACGTTTTCAAAACCGTGTGGCATTTAAATTTTCTAGTCCAGCTACCAGCTACAAGTTTTACTCTTTTTTTTTTTTTTTTTTTTTTTTTTTTTACATACTCTGGACAACTAACATTTAGGAAGGATATCTTAGCTAAGAACCTTGACTATAATGATATAATGATGTAAAAAATAAAAATTCAACCAATGCATTTTCAGGACAGCATGCTTTTGAGTAGTTGCTTGTTCATCTCAAGTGACTTTCAGGTATGGCTTGATGTGGTTCCAGTTTTGTCACTCTTCCTGTTGAAATGTGTGACAACATCAGGAAATGGTCTAACCTGTAGTAGCATACCCTGACAAGCACTTATTTTTCTTGTTCCTTCCCCTGCCAGCCTGAGGTGATACACTCTGATTGTTTTCAAACATGCAAAGAGAGAGAGGCCTGAGTAAGCCTTAGGTACATTATGGAGCTAACTGGGGAAAAAGAAAGCTTAAATCCATCTCCCTCTCATTTATGGAGACACCTACCAGTTATCATCCTTATTATTCCTCAGAAAAGTTTAAAAGCAGGGACTGGCACTCTTTCTTTCCTGGCTAAAAGAAGACCTCTAGCTGATCACCCATCCTGGCAAAGGGTTACCCTTCTTCTTCTTACCCTCATCAGAACCGCCATCCACACCTTTGTTGTGCTGCAGCATGTTTCACTCAAGATTATTGTCATGGGCTGGTTGGAGGCCTCCAGCTAATGCTCACAGTGGTGACTGGCATTAATGTCAGCTAGCCTTGTGCAAGACAGGGGTCTTCTGCATGCTATAATATTACACTGAAGTTGTTGGGTTTTCTTAATTCAAGAAGTCATTTCTAATTCTGAACCTTTCAACCTGCAGGAATTCCTTTCGTTCTAGCTCTGCTTATGACACCTGCCATCGGTTTGTAGATACCAGCACCCCAGGAACCCTGGAGTGGGACTTGTGCCCTCTGCTGGTCAATTGGTCCTCACAATGCTGCTGGAGCAGGCAATCTGTTCTCCTTAGGCTCAGTAAAAGCTGTATACTGCTACAGAGTGACTGTTTATTAGTTTTTAATTCTGCCGCAGATTAACACTGAGACACTGAAACTAACACGGGATACTCTCCGCTGCATACTAATACTTCAGTTTAATGTAAAATATGACAAGGATTTCTACTTTAATTCCTAGACACAAAAAAAATGTAGATGTTTTGCTTACTTAAACATTCTAAATGTTCTACTCAGCAAGGAGTTTTAAATTAATTTAAAAAATGCTAAGTTTTTTCCTAAGGAAATAAAAAACGTTCACAACTAACATCAGGCTCATATAACAAAATTTGCAGTTTCACTTGCTGTTCTTCAAATACTCAGCTGCCCCTCTGCCACCCAGAGCTGCTCAGTGATAGCAGAAATCATTTCTCTGTTAGGGTATTATCAATTCCTTTACTTTTTGCATACAGTAAGTAATTATTTATGGTTACAGAGAGAGTCATAAGCACAACTTGGCAACATAACATGTGTGTAGGAAGATCTTGTTATGCTGTTTAGCTCAAGTCTAAGAGTAACTGAATAAGGATATATAAATGTTTTAAGAAAGAATAAACAAGAAAGTTAAAAAAACACACACACACACAAACACCAAAACCTTTTTATTTCTACAGAGATTAGTTAAGTATTGTCTAGTACAGAATATTCTGCTCTCATGTGACTTAACTTAAAAATTCATCTTATTTTCAGGGGTCAAGCCTGTATTCTGGCCAGTAACTGTGAAGTGACAGTATACTATATCATCAGCATTTGTAAAGGAAAAGATCTTGCTGTGTCAGTAATGCAGTCAGTTAGGTTATTCAACAGTGTGGCATGCACATGACAGAACAGATAAAATGCCACAGAGTATGACTTGCATGCCATACTCAGTATTTTTCCATGGGGGTATAAAGGATTCATTAATTCATTGGTATTCATTAATACCAATAAATAAATAAAAACCTAATATTTTCAATACCTTAGGTGGGAGTCCTCCTCCATATGCTGTCCAGCTACAAGAATGTGCACTAGGCCTTCCTATTTTGCTCAAAGCACTTTTCACTCATTTCTGTGTATCCTAAGGAAAACATCAAGATACCCCCCAAAAAAAAACAAAAAACAAAACAAACAAAAAAAAAAAAAACACAGGTATAAAAAATACCAACTGCAAATTGACTTATAGAATGGATTACATTAACCAGATTATTTAAAATAAAGGACATTATTTTTAAGGTTCGTCTTCTCATAAAGATTTAATATGGCTTAACTGTTACTATCTGAGTAATTCAGGCCAACACTTCTGAGCATGCCTTTCATGGAAGGAATCCTGTATTTCATCCTGTTGTTTTATGTTGAGCTCTACCTTGGAGAATTATTTATAGAATTTATATATACTTTTTTTTTTTTTTTTTTTTTTTTTTGGTGAATACTTCCTTTCATAGTTGCTAAAGCACATATTTATGCCTGACCCAAACTGGCTGTTTGTATAGATGTTAAAAAAAAAAAAAAAAAAAAAGTTTTTTTTTAAAAAAACTTTTTTGAAATTTCCTGTTTTAATTATTCAGGAAATTTCTTTTTCTTCCCAAAATACATGTGGAAATGGAATAGCCATATATTTGCAAACCACTGCTTATGGAAAGAGCACAATGTCACCATGCATATGTATGATGGAATTCTGTGTCTGGAAAAGAAAATCAAGGCCTCTTTCAAAACGACAAAACCAAAATAGTTTAAGGGAATACATTTCCTGGAATTATCTCTACACATAAATAACTTATTTACATTAGAAATTTCTATGAACTGAAATCCTAATGTCAGAAAATGTTCAATGATAAGAACTCAAGATGCTGCAGAAAATGCAATGCACTGAAAAAACAAGTTACTTGTCTTACAATCATCTGATGCTGCTATTCATAGCTATGTAACTCTCCTGATTAGTGAACGCAAAGATGGGCTCCAGAGCATTTACTTTTTAACATTTGAATTATAAAAATAAGACTGTTCTTTTGTTTCCTCTCAGAAAATAATTTGTGGATTTCAAGGGAAGTCCCTTTGCCTGGTTTGTTTTATAAGTTTATTGGGGAAAAAATACTAAGAAAATCTGACCATACTTCTGGTAGTCAGCTGCATAAATGACTTAATTTCTACTAAGTCCCAACTCTTTATTAGCTCAAAATATCACTTAAACCAGAAAGGGAACTACTCAATCATAGATGTTAGGTTATTATAACATTACAAGTTACAACTTAGATTAGTGACAAGGAACATATCTACTTGTATTAAAGTGGTGAAAAGGAGAGTACGTGCGTTCTTCTGGTCTACTAACTACTACTAAAAAATCTACAATTACACATTTTTCAGGCTGTAGATTGGTTCTTGGTCAGTCTTATAAAAGCAACTAAAATATGCACTTCTGAGTAACAATTCTACTACAGTGGTTAGGAACAATCAAAGAATAACAATTTTCTCCAAAGCACAAAAAAGCTCTATAACTTCCAGCTACATTGAGTTTTTCCTCTTTGTCAAATAATTAACCTAGATTGTTTGTTCAAAATCATCAGTACATAAAGCGATGAAACATCTCTTTTAACAGGTTTTAAGATGACAAAGGATTAATTCTCCAAGAAAGCAACTCCAAGATTTTCTAGCTGACTTTAGTGATGTTCCAGCAAGGTACAAGGGTCTTTCCTTCTTGATACAGAAATGCAGTGTTTCCAAATTCCTTTTAAAGGGTATTTAATCTCTCTCTCTCTCCTGGAATAATTCTCTCATAAGCAACAATAACCAGGTTCCATGTCCACATGTCAGTATAACTACATAAGCAGTTGAAATTGTCAAAAAATAATTAGTCTGGTAAGTTTATGTAGGCTTCCACATTTAAAGTGAAAGATAATCAGGTTATGTAACAGGAGTAATTATCACTTGTTAACCTGTGACAATAAGTCAGTTCAAGATGGTTGAAGTGTAACTACTATTCTGTTCCTCTGAGTTACTATACCATAAAATCAATTTAAACAAATGAAAATAATTATGTTATCTACTTCCAATTTATATAAAAGCAAAATATATTATTTCCTCAAAAGCTTGGTTTTGGGTCAATACCTTGCCACATTCTCCTGATATTTTGCACATCTGGTACATAACACAAAAACATGACTCCAAAGCTCCCACTCTCACAGAGTGCCACTGCTGTGTTGCTGGAGCTGCTTATAGGGTACAATTTGTTTTTAATAAATAAATAAATAATGTAGCTTGTTCAACAACATAATCATTCTAGCATAAAATCTGTTTTGCTTCCTAAGTGTTTGATACATAGCGTGTTCTTACAGCGTTATCTGTTCTTTAACGTCATCCCACAATTTTCAGGCTCACTTCTGCAGTCCATCTGATTCAAAGATCGAAGCCGAAATTTCCTTAAGTGTTATATTCTTTATTGCAGTGCTGGATGCACGGGGGATCTCTCCACCTATCGTGCATACCCAAAGCAGAAAGCAGTCTTGAATTTATACAATCAATCTATCAATACTCTACAAGCGCCTATACATATTCATTACCTATCCCCGCCTTCCCTCGCTTCTCATGCTAATTAGCCTTTTGGCACCTTGCGCCTGCGTAGAGCCTCCCAAGAATTGTGGGCAGGGGTCTTTGGGAGGAAGACCCCAAGTCTTCCTCACAGTGTACTTTTCACCTTTGGCCAGGAATCTGCTGAGTTGGCAGGTTTCTTAATTGCAAGAGCTGGTTGTTGCTAATTCTTCCGTTTGTTGTATCTTTATAATGAATTCCAATGCCCAGTTGTGAGATTTATAGTCTTTACATTTGTTTCTCTGTCCTTCTGCCGCCTCCTTATCATGAGTTCCAGTGTCTTGTTTCAAGATACACAGTCCTTGTGTGGGGATTGTCCTTGCCTCCCCAATACCTCCTTAATCACATCCTACACCTGAAACTCTCACAGATTGGTCAGCCCATGGGTGGAATTCTCAGCAAGGCATCTTTTACCAGTGAGTGATGTGTACAACATGATTTATGCAATACACATACATAGAAAGGATTAACAACTAGGACCAATATTTTTAACATGCTTCTATCAGCTGAAAGATCTTACCTGATCTTTGGTTTGTTGTTCTGGATGAGAACGATTGTATTGCTTGCTTAAAGCTGCTCAGTGTTCATACAGTTATAATGTGGAATCGGCTAAGCCTTCTTTCACCATTTTCATGGTCCAGCTCATAGTTTATTATCCATGAGTACAACCATTGTCCTGGGCATGCTTTTTTTCCCCCTCTCACCTTCCTTTAGTTTCTGCAGTGAGCAACAACCCGATTTTTCGTTCAGTTTTAGAGGACTTTTAAAGTTCATCTTATATGCTTAACTCTTTCATGGCAAACTGCTGCAATTAAATTCTCACACTTAGTTTCAGGAATTGCAACCTTGCATCAAGTTAACCGTGAATCACAAGCTCACATCAGCCAGGTTATCCGGAGGCAATTCAACTACCGCGGCTTAGAAAGGCCTCAAAGCCACGCTCAGCAATTTATGCTCAGCCTTTCGGCAGTAATTACATCAGAGCTGATTAACGCTGCCGAGCCGAAGGCATCTGCGAGGGGCCTGACTGCGCCCGAGACACCACTTCCCGGTGCACTAGGCGAAGGCCCGGGACGTTTTGCTCTGCAGGGCTCTACCGCACGGACACGTGCCGGCACCGGGGCGCCCTCCAACACCCGGTGTTAGCGGGGCCGCCCCGGCAAGGGGCCCGCGCAACCTCCCGGTACCGGGACGCACACACGGAGCCCCGGCCCACCGCCAGATCCCAAGGCAGAGGCGGTGGGTGCTCGCGAGTAACGAAAATGCAACGGTTCGGTTTACTCGGATTTTATTATTCGGCAAAAAAAAATAAAAATAAAATAAAATAAAGTTTCCATAAACACGGACCGCGCCCTCAGGCCGCCCTTCACCTTTCGCTCCTCCCCTCAGGCCTCCCCCACGGTTCCCTCAGGCGCCCCCGCCCAGCAGGGGGGTGACGTCACCGTCGGCCAGCACTCCCGGGAGGCGCCGCGGGCAGGCTGCTACATCACGCTGCTTCCGGGAGAGCCGACTGGGCACCACCCACCCTCCCCGGCGGGCCCTGGCGGCAGCACGGTAGGGCGAGCTGCGCGCAGCGGCAAAAAAAGAGGCGGGGCTTCCAGGAACCCAGTCAATCAGCGCCAAAGCCCCCCCGCGCCGTCACCAATCAGGAGGGCGAGTTTCACAAACAAGAGCGACGAGCCAATGGGGGAGCGGGCGGTGCTGGGCGCTGCGGCCAATCGGCGGCCTCCGGGCGGCAGGGGGCGCGTGCGCGCGCGGTGGGGCCGGGCCAGACCAGACCGGGGGAGGCGGAGCCGCAGCCGCGGGAGGCGGAGCCGCCGTTGTCGCTGCCGTGGGGGCCGCGGGGGCCGCGGGCAGCCACAGCCACAGGTAGGGTCTGGGGGGCGGCACGGGATGGGCCCCGACGCTCGGCTCTTCGTCCGCGGGTAACAAATGTGGCGGGGGGGTGCCGGGCCCAGTGCGCCCGTGGGAGAGCGGGGGACGCTGGGCCCGCGGGGTTAGCAGGGCGCGGGCAGGCTGTAGGGTCGGAGGCAGCGCCGCGGGGCCTGGCTGCTCGGTGGGGTAGGGCCTGGTGCCCGCGCGTCCCGGCCCGAGGAGGGGCTGCGGCTGCCCCGGTCCCGGGCTGGGTCCGGTGCTCGGCGCGATTCGTGCGCGGAGCGTGACGCGCGGCCCCGGCCGCCGGGGGGGGTGAGGCGGCCTTATGTGGCTCCTTTGTTCGCCCCCGGAGCTCCTGTGGCTCGGGAAGGTGCAGCGAGCTGTGGGCACGGCGGGCGGGCGTTGCCGTTGGGGTACCGGGTGTGGGGGTGCAGGGAGGTGCCCGTGTGAGTAACGTGGGGTGAGTCGGGGTTCAGCTTGCGGCGCGCTCTGCTCTGTTCGCGGTACGGAGACGGTGCCGTGCAGCTGGAGCTGAGTCTGCTCCTGCAGGAAGAAACCAAGCCCGAGGCCGAGCCGCGTGTCAGGGGTGCTTCCAACGTGGGAGCTGGCTGTGCAGCTCTGGTACCTGCGGAGTGGGAGCCCAGAACTAACAAAACCCGCGTGTTCTGCGCTGCTCCCTCCCCTCCCCCTGCCCGTTACCCTGACCTGCCCGGGGCAATGCCCAGCGGTGCGTGGCCGAGGCGCTGAGCTCATTTGTGCCCGCGCTGCCCCAGGAAGATCCTCCTAAAAGCCCTTTGTGTCAAGCTCTCTGCTTCCCCTTCCTCATCGTGGTGCCAACCCGAGAATGCTAAGCAGTTCAGGCTCTCGGAAAAGGGCTGCGCTTTGTGATCTGCAATGACCCAGTTAAACAGCCGGGCAGCAGGATGAGCAATGAGATGGCTTTGAGGAGCCTGCGTTGGGCTGTGTGCATCCCCTTGGGGCAGGTGCCCGATGTCCAGCCTGGCCGTTGCTGAGGTGGTTTTGCCTCTGACTCTGGGAAGCAGGTAGGGTATGGTATGTGCTCCCAGATGTGGAGTTGTGTATTTACAGCTCTGTTTAGATCCCAACACCCAAACACGCTGCGCTCGCTGCCCTGCTCAGAGGTGCCGGGCGTAGTGACAGAAACAGGCTTCAACTTATCATGGAAGGAAGGGATCTGTACTGGCTTGGCTGCCTTTCAGTCAGTTACTCGTGTGCCCTTCAGTCTTCCCTGTCCACTTTGCAGTATTCCCTTTACCCTTGGGCCCAGAATACAACTTTCTTCTTCAGGAGTACGGTTTTCCTATATGTAAACAGTGGTGAACTGTTCACATTTTAATTTTACAACCAGACTTCTGGTTTGACAACTTCTGATTGCTGAATAAAGCTTTAACATATGAAGGTGTAGATGATAGATTCATTTTTGGCTGAGTTAATTTTTTTAGTCTGTTGCCTTTTTATAACTTCTTTCCTGCCTTTGACATATAAAGGGGGAGAAGGTGGATGCTATAATACAAAAGGGGGTCTTAGCTCGGTGTGATTTTCATTAGACCTGCACCCTGTCAAGGTTTATAATTCAGCTGTAACAGTGAGTCCAGTACAGACCAGCAGCAATCACAATGAAATTTTCAATGTGCTTTGTACTGTGGAAACATCTAAGTTAACATTCTTGTAACCCAGTACTTGCATTAATAGTGAACTCAGTGGTACATGGCAAGAGGATATGCTTCCATTATCTTAAAAACAAACAAACAAAAAACCCCACATCTATTAAAAAAGCAACGCTCACATACATGCACACAGAGGAAGGAATTGTAACAATCATTTGGCCACTGACACCCTGCGTAGTAGTTCTGGTCCCCAAGTAATGTTGGGCGTTAAGAACAGAGGGAATGCTCTGTGCCCTGTTTGCCTGTCAATGAGTTGTCCACACAGCTGGATGCGGTAGGAGGGAGGCTCCATCCTGTCCAGCTCACTGCCCTTTGGAACTGAGCTCCCAACTGGGGGAACTCCTGGGCACAGCAGGTTGGCTGGCCATCCCTTGGGTTTGTCTCCAGTGCGATCATTCTGTTCTTCATAATGTCCGCTCACGGGCTTTACTGTTTTTGTTCAATCTCTTGATGTTAGGATCTTTGTAAAGCACTGTGTTGGGCCTTAACTGCTGGTGATTACTTAACTGGTGACTTGAGATTTAGCAAAGGCTGGGTACTGTGACCTTCCCCTTCACAATGCCCAGCGCCTGCCTTCCTTCTGTAGAAACACTGAATTCTCTGTGAATTGATTAATTTGCTTTCAAAGATAAATTTTACAGTACAAGATGATCTAGCGCTGATTGTAGCATTGATTATATTCAAATCCTCAGTGCCTAAAGAATTAGCCCAGGCACATCCTATATGTTGAGAACGTCCTTTAAAACTTACCTGAATGCTGCAGAAGTGACAAAGTTTAGAAAACAAGAAAATTGTCCTGCTGGAAGGAAAGCAAAGAACCAGTAAGAGGTGTGAATGGCTTTGTACAATAGAGACATGTTGGTTTCCCTGTCTGCCAGAGCTGGCACAAACGTGTTTTCCTCCATATCTCCTGTTTGTGTAACTGGGCTGGTATCTGTCTGAAAAGGTGACATTGACTGCTGGCACCGTATTTTCTGTCACTTTGTCTCTGTGTAATGTGATTGAGATGAAGCCTGTGATAAAGATTTAACAGTGATAATTGTTCTTTGGGTTTAGGCAGGTGTTTTTTTTCTGTCCTAGGTTTAGTAAATGGAGCTTGGATTGGTCACTAGCAGCAGTTGAAGAAATACAACATTCCGTGCAACACTCAGTTCTGCCTATAATCTTAATTACTGGTACATTAGAGTGTTGTTTGTTTGTTTTTTAACATCCCACACTACTTCTCTCCTGTAGCTTGTCTCTGTCAATGACTTGTACACAGCATAAAGCCACCGTATGGGCTGTGCTTTTCTAATAGTAGTTACAAGAAACAGGGCAGCATTTTAACTTTCAAAAATATATATATATATATACATATGCATATTTGTTTTAAATTCTGTCCCTTCAGATGAAGGAGAAGAGCTGTTACTAAACAGGTGATTTTTCTGTATTTTGAAAGTGAATGGATGACTGAAAGTCAAGGCACCATTATTTGCTGTGTATAACCGAGGCTGATGTGTTTCTGGTTGCACAAGAGGATCTAAGAATAATTTGGATGGGAGAGATGCTGTTGGAGGCATTATGTGAGAATTTTAAATCCGCTGCAAAATCAAATATTGGGATAAAGTGACTGCCCAAGTATACTACAGAAGGATAATTTTTACCTGAATGTCTTATGGATACAGATGAGTTAGGAGGAAGAAACAGAAAACTCCTTTGAATAATAAATTATGCCACTTGCATATGTTCGTCACTTGCTGGCATTCTTTTATCTGTGATGCAAATCTGTTACAGTTCCATTAACTTTATTGTTACGGAGAAATTCCAGCATCAATATGTGAGTTATTCTTTAATATTTTTTGCTACAGGTGGTAAATAAATACAGTTGTTACTATGCCGGACTTCACCACTTTGCAAGTTGGTGGAGTGTTGAGGTTGCTTAGAATTAGTAGAGCAAAGCTAATTTTATGCTTGCCCGGATCTTAACATATACAAGAGACTTGTGTTGACAAAGTAACACAACCTTATTAACAACCTTATCAGTTGTTAATTCAGGGAGAAAAAATGCTTTATTTAGCTTCCTTATTTTTGTGGATAAGTGTATGCTGATACTGCTGCTTGTTTGGTTAGCGTGAGGGTTTCTGAGTCTTGTTAGCCTTGTTTGAATTCTCAGTGCCAAACCATGAGTTAGTAAATAACGTATTCAAATGGCCAATAAATTTCCTTTTGGCATTTATATTTAGATTTCTTCATAGATATGCTATTGTTAGCCAGTAAAACATTTCTCTCATAATAAACATCCTTTGTATATATGGCAGAAGTGGTATGTATTAATAACCTGATAACGAAAAAAGGATGCATGAAATAATGTGAAAAACAGCTACAAAAAGCGTTGATGGTTATTTCCTTTCTTGGGAATAGATTACTGAGTGTTATTTGTATGTCAAAACAAGCAATATCTGAACAATTCATGTCCATGAACTGTTGTAGCTGCTAGTTATCTGCAGAGACTGACTTTTTATTTATGAATTTTAGCTTGCTGGTGGTAGAGGACACAGTGGGAAGCTGGGTGAAATGGAGCCCTTGCAGTGCTTCCGTTAATTTGCTCAGTGACCTTAAGAAAATCCCTCTTTTTTTTTTTTTTAATGGTGGTTTTAGGTATGTGTTGTCATGGGACAGACTCTTGAGAGCTCTCATATGTTTGTTTAAAATCCTTGAGAAATGCTTGTAAACGTTATTATTCCAGATCAGTCAGGCAAAGTAAGGTGTCTTACTGGCAGATTGCTGGTCTCGGTTGGGAATTTATTGAGTTAGCTGAGGGTTGTTTTGCTGTTTTACTTTTTCATTCCTTCATCATTGATATGGGTTGGTAACACAACATGTGACATGGCAACCCAATGCAAAATGCATTTTTTTGGTGGTTTTAGCTTAGTTTCAAGACTAACAGAAGCGTGCTGCATGTAGCTTAGTATTTATAGTTTAGTATTGTTTAATATAAATTCCTACATCACATGATTTTGTGAAGCAAATTAGCTTTTTTTCAAGCTACTTTTTTTTCAGAATTCTAGATTTCCAGAATAAAACCTGGCCCTGATGATCTTTTTGTTTAAAATAAATACATTGTATTTTTACATTGTGATTAGGGACAACTGTACGCAACCATGAAACGATACTCCAAGTAGCCTTATGTTGAGGTTATACCAACCATTTTGGCCTGTTTAACTTGAATAGTTATAAATGCATTGAATGAAAGACGTGGGGGGAAAAAATCAGTGACTCAGACTAGTTGACTGGGATTGAAATGTGAAGTTGACAATGTGGAATTGACCCAGTTTGGCTTTTGAGATGAAGCCAGAACTCTGTGCTGCTGGTGCAGGTTTCAGTAGACTGGCAGCTGTTGGCCGCTGGTGCCCATTTGTGTTGTTTCTGAGTACACCTTGGTGCTTGGCTGGCGATGAGAGACTCGAATTAGATGTTATAGTAGTTTTCTGACCAGCTTGGGTTTTATTAATAAATATACTGAGCTCTTGAGTTTATTTCCACTTCAACAAATAAAGGAAGTGTAAAGCTATTAAGGGGCACAAGGTGGAAACATTCCCCATCAGCTTGGTTCAGCAGCAGTGCATGCGAGCTGTACGTGCGGTTTGGTTTGGTTTCACTTGCATGACTGTGTCATCTTGAGTAAATAAGCAGAAAAGCAGTGCTAAATAGAAGTTGGAGAGGGGTTTTCAGGAGAAGCAGGTGCTGGCAGAGAGAGTGTTGCTTTTGGGGCTCTGCATACTTGGTGTTCTCTGCAGGCACGGTGCTGCCAGTGCGCGATCAACTTGCTGTTGCTGTGAGATTGGGTCCTTGGGACCCACATGCCAACTGCTGCATGCTAACAGCCATTTCTCTTCTTTCCTTTTTGAGGAGTTGCATATCCAAAAAGTGGATGTTCAGGATAACATGTCCAATGTGTCGGAAGAGAGAAGCACTAGACAACAGGACATTAAGAAAGGACTTCAGTTTATAGAGTATGGTTCTGTGTTTTTATTCTTATACATGCTTATACACCCTTACATACAAGATGGATGGAGAAGTCCTTTTAAACAGTACCAGGGGAGGAAGATAGTGAACCTGCATTTCTCCTCAGAATATT
Organism: Netta rufina; assembly: GCF_964035555.1. Lineage (NCBI taxonomy): Eukaryota > Metazoa > Chordata > Aves > Anseriformes > Anatidae > Netta > Netta rufina. Next base: position 936,932 of record NC_140138.1, read on the forward strand.
TGCTAGCATCAACGTGGAAATGGAGAGCAGACTTCAAGAGCAGACAGCACCCCGCTTTGTTCCTAAGCAGAGCAGACTGGAGGTGGGAGGGTGTTCCCTTTCAGCCTTTGAGGAAAAATCAGCACTGACATTTTTCATGGGTGGATAAAATCCACCTTACCTGTATGGATGTTTGCACCTAAGACTAGGTTGCTACTGACAGGGCTGAGTTTGCTCACTGCTGCCTCAATGTTTCTGCTCTCTTGAGCTAAAGTTTAACTTAATAAAAAAGCTTAGCAGTAGTTAATTTTCACTTGGGTCAGTGCCAAGTTCTCCTCTAGGAGATCCTGACTAGCTTGAACTGACTGTGAAATTTCACATTAGTTCACTGCTCATATAAGACATGGGGAAAAAAAAATATCTAGAAAGTGGTTCCCAGATAACCTGTATGGGAAGAGATGGCATTCCTGTTTTTCCTTTCCAAAAGTTTGTAAGTAAATACAGGCTTGGTGCTGGAGAAAATCTCTGTAGTGTGTCATGCAAAAGAACTTTTAAAATTCCTTAAGTCTTATTGGTATGACTTAATTAAAACTGATATGTTCTTTTAACAGATAATTTGTAACTTTATAATGCCTACAGAAAGATTTGCAGTTCTCATGTATATGAAATGTTTTTGCATGTTGTAAAAGAGGAAGAAGGGAATTGTTTTTAAACAAACAACACTGAAACGTTAAATCCAGCATTCAAAATCTTGATACGTTTTGAATAGCAGAATTAGGGCTGGCCATGTAACTTCAAATTAAAATGACTCAGTAATTCTAAAACGTAGCCATTTAATCAAATCTACTCTGCAGCTCTCCTGCCTTGTTCAGTGCAGGCAGTAGAAAACATTTGGTGTTTTAGCCTGTTGCAGCAAGTGAGACTGCTTTTCATAATCTTTTCAGCAATGTGTACCATAAGTAAATTTTGTAATTTCTTTTTCTAGATCTACTTTGCCCTATCCAGGGACACAAGAACAATATGAGGTAATGAAACTACTTTTGCATTTCTAGAAGTGTTTTTTGACATGGGGTTATCTTATTATATTTATTGTTGTTTTCAATCATCATTTAAGTAATAGAGTATGAATGTTAATTTACAGTGTCTGAATATGGGAGCCGGAGGACTACTTATATGTAGGACTACCTGTGATAGAAGTATTCAGATATTTGGATATCTGGAAGTTGCTCACAGAGCAGCTCAGATTAACTCTTTCCCTACTAGCCCTGCTAGCGTTAGGGATGAATTTGAGGCATTCATTGGATAAAGTAATGTGCTCTTCTGGGTAAACTTTAGGGTAGCACAGTAAAAGTGAGGTAAAAGGACTTCAGGCATATATGTCTTCATGACACATGTTATTCTTATATGTGTTGCTATTTTGCATAATTTTTGGACTTACACTTTCACATTCATCTTTCTAGCATTTTTATCAAAGAAAAGGTTGTTTCACTGGCTTTGAGAGCACATTGCTTAAAAAGTAATTGTTCACATTTTAGAATGAAAAAATCATTTGTTTTACAAAAGCAGCCTTTGTGTAATACTTGTTTGCCAGTTGCTGGGGCTGCTGTTTGCTAAAAGAATGTAGGGAACACGTAGATATGTCTTAGAAGTTACATGTACAAAATAATTCTTTTATAAGTAGCTCAGCCTCTTTTGTTTCTGTGTATTGTTGTGTTGAGTATTAGAGACTGAAAAAAATGCGAAGAAAAATAGACAAAGTTTTAACTTGATTTTGGTTCTATTAATTTACAAATATAAATTTTCTATTTAAATATATATTTGGAAATATGGAAGATTCACAAACAGTATTTATTTTGTGTGTTTCTCTTCTTTGTTACAGTTATTTATACGAGAACTTGTTAGAAATCTTTTTAATGAAGGGAACGATGTGTATCGAGAAGGCGATTGGAGAGGATCACTGAGTCACTATACAGAAGCTATAAACATAGCAGATTATGCAAATTCTGAAGAAATACATGTTTCTGATGATATTTTAGAGAAGTTACATGTAAACAGGATAGCATGTTTTTCAAATATGGTAAGCTTCTACTTAAACTGTGTGATTTCTTGAGAACAGAAATGAAGGTATGGAGAGCTTAATAGTGAAAAGCTCTTGGTTTGAGAATTGGAATGTTTCAAATAATCATTTTGGCATACTCTTTAATCTCATCTTTTTACAAGTATAATAACCTAGATATTTTAGCTACTAATATTAGAATTTAACCAAAAAGAGTCATACTGGACTTGAAAGTTGGTGGAAGAGTATTTTTGTCCATTTATATGGCGGATTGCATTTGAGTCTGCCACTTCCTCTGTGGAATAAGATGTGAAACAGCTAAATTGTCTATGTAACACTAAATAGATTTTATGTGAAAGATAGCTAAAAAGAAGCAGGGTTATGTTGGTTGGTGGCTTAAGAGAATTCACCAAACATTCACCCACTGCAGCATATATGAATGTTTTACAGTGTTTCAATAGCTTAATTTAATACAGTTTACATGCTATATTCTAACAATAAAAACTGATCTGATTAGTTCCTTTTTTTCCTTTTATCCCTCGTAGGGACTTCATGAAAAGGTTCTAGAAGACTGTGAGATAGCATTAAGGTTGAATGAAAACAATTTCAGAGCTCTGTATCGGAAAGCAAAAGCTTTGAACGAACTGGGAAGGTATAAGAAGGCTTATGATGCTGTAGCAAAATGTTCTCTTGCTGTGCCGCAGGTAGGCAAATTATACTTTTTCTGATATTTTAAATAAATTAGTACAGAAAACCTGTACTTACATCAAGACCAGTACAGTTTTGTTTTAAACGCAATAATATGTATTTATTCCTCTTCTTTTTTTTTAAATTGTGGATGTTAAGGCTGACAGCAGATACTACAAGCCTCAAATTCAGTTTGTTACATTAACTTTCAGCAAAGGAAATACTAACTTCTCCATATGTATGAACTGCTATAAACTTTTGCAGTAAACACTAGAACCATTTAACTATTGTTTAAAATTCTCTAGTTATTATACTCTAAACATTAAAAAGAACCCATAAAGTGTAGCATTTATTCCTGTGATAGCTGTTTTTTAGCTTTTCATGAATTTAGTAATGTAGGTCTTACCTGTGCATTGTCCTCCATCTAAATCCCTCTAAGTTTAGGCTATTAGCAAGTATTAGCAAGCAGTATGTGGCATAACAGGAGAGGATCTGTAGACTGGAACGATGATACTGAGGATCTGATTTCCATGCTTTTTGTGTTTTTTTTTTTTTTTTTTTTTTTTTAAAGAGTTGGAGTGCATCAAGTATGCTCCCGCAGCACTTCTTTCCATTTAGTTTCATCTTAAATGAATCTAATTTGGCTCTCTGAGACCATTCATAATGCAAGCTAAAATGCAGTGAGTGAGGATGATTAAGAGATTCACTTCAGAACTGCATTCCTGATTTGATCTAAAATGCCGATCGAAACTTACATGCTGTGCTCAAAACAGACTTAGGACAGATTATTGAGTTAATTTTTTTCTTCTCTGTACATCAAAAATAGTGAGAGAAAACACACACACTTCTCACCACCTCTGGTTTTGGAAAATCTTTGTTATTTTTGATTCAGATAGACAGGTGCTTTCTCTTCTATTTTCTGGTGTTTTTTCTTTCTTTTTTACTTCTAGACATTAGAATAATTTTGCTTAAGGATAGCTTCTATATTTTTTCAGTGCAGCTTGTAGTCCTATGTGCTTGTGAAAGAACAAGTATGCATTAAAAGGCATCTGGCATATAGAGATCTTGCAGAATATAGATTATTTGAGATGCAAACAGATGTCTTTGACCAATTGTTAATAGATATACATTATGAATTTTTATTTATTTCCTTTAGGATGAAAGTGTGATTAAACTGACTCAAGAGCTAGCTCAAAAATTAGGGTTAAAAATAAGGAAAGCATATGTAAGAGCAAAGGTAAGACTTCATTGTAACTCTTACAAATTTCTACTGTTTTAAAAAATTCATTGCTTTCTCTCTCTTGATCTCAGTTTTGTACCTAATGAAGATATCTTTCCATTGCAGCCACCCTCTTCAAATTCAGTTTCTAGTGATATATTAAATCAGGTAAGTTTTCACATTTCAAGTGAAAGTTGACTTTAAACTATGGGGAATGACTTTCATAATTTTACAATGATTAAGTAAAAATTGGGCAATTCACATTTTATTTTGCTGTTATTTATTTATGTGCTGTTATTTTGGATTTCAGGGTTCCATCAGTCTTTGTGTTTGATTTTGCTATATGCTTATTGCAAATTAGGGCATGAGATTGTTCAAGTTATCTCTGTAGAATAAATGTTAGCTAGAGCTTTAGATCCAATGTAGGGAATATATTTAATGCCTTGAGACAATGGCATAGTTAATGTGGTTTGTTTGTTTATTTATTTTATATTACTAAGAGTATTTCAAGTGAAGGGTGCTAGACCTTTAACTTGCCAAAACTTGACCTTGCATTTGAACTTAAATATATCTTCATATTTCTAATGTATCTGAGTAGCACTAATGAAGAAGAGTTCTTCATCTTCCTTACAGACTTCTTTTCAGGTGAATATAGACAACTTAGTTGTAAACAGAGGATTGTGAGTAGAATGAGGAAATAGAGGAACAGCACATTTAAGTTGCAATTTGGACTCTTTTATTCTACCAAGTATCAGTCTCACTGTTGTTGGTTGCTTACAGATTTTTAGTGCTACAGTGGTTGTATTTCAGTCTGCAAATGGATACTTTATCTGAAAAAATGTTTGGTCTTTAAATTCCTAAGCCTAAATGTGAGGGCTTACCTTCTTAGTCTGTGAAACAGGTTTGAACAATTTTAAAGGCTCTTGTGCAAAGTGCTGAGAGGTATTTTTTTTTCTCACTTGCAGAGTTCTTCTTCTGTAGAAGATATTGAGTTAGGTGAGTCTTGTGTTCCAGTATTAATGCTAGGAAACTAGATTTATCATGTGTACCTACTTGTATTTGTTAAGAAACTTCTTCATAAGAAAATGTAACTTGTCATTTGAAAGATCTGTGACAAAAAGTCTGATCTGATTCTCTATAAAACTACATATTGGAGTGGCTGATCCAATCTCCAGTGGCATTCCCCATCTTGATATGACTAATTGCCATTAATGCGATTGTCTTGCAGATCTCTCTAACTTGGAAAAGTAGGAAAGTGAGAATATGCCAAAGATTTAGTAAAGTATCAAGTCTGTAACTTTTGCTGTCTTTTAGTTTGAGAAGTATATAAGCACTGAGATAGAGGTACATGTCAACTGGAAGTTAGAGGAAACAGAATACATTTATTTGCTTAAACATTCTTCACGTTTCTCTACCCCCACCACCCCATGTCAGCATGATAAACGTTATGGGAGATATTTTTACATTTCTGACTAAAAGTTGAACTCATTCCTGTGTTATCTGTTTCAGATTTATCTGACCAGAAGCAAGAAATGGTTTCTGCTGCTTCTTCATCAGTCTTTGTTTCTGAATTGTCTAAAGTGGCATCAGTACCCCTGTCATCCTTATCTTCTGTTATGTCTCTTCAAGTGGAAAAGGTTTCTTTGCCTTCTGCAGTGTTGGCAAATGGAGGAAATGTTTCATTCTCTATGCCAGAAGCATGTTTAGATTGTGGAGATGGAGATATAATTATTGGGGAAGAACTTGACGAATTACTTGATTCTGTGCCTGATCCAGATGAAAGTGTAATGGTAAGACTTTTCGTTGCTTTCTTTTCAAAAGACTGTTCTTTTGAGTGACATCTTGTGTGTTGTTTTTTTCTTTCTTTTTAGTGTTTGTTTGTTTTGTTTTTCAAAGTGGGCAGGTAATGGAATGTGAATTAACTTTCCCGGTTACATTGAGCTGTATTTGTGTACAGTCAACTTGAGTCTCTCAGATGTGCATGCTTGCAGATGTGTCTGTAAAGATAACATCAGGACCCTACAGGGCTCCGAGGACAATCACATTGGTTTTATGTGTTGGAAAACTTAAGTGAGGTTGCAGGTGGAGGGTTGCTACTTTGAGAAATATTTCTACCAGTACTACCACTGTGGGGAGGGATACTAATTCTATTAGTGTGGAAAGTGAGGCAGTCATTTGAAGTCTGGCAGATGTGTATTTGTTGCAAATGAGTCCTCAGTGAACTGGAGGTTGTTGAAGCGCCCACCCTGGCCCTTTAGAAAGTCAAATTAAGCATATGCTGATAGCTTTGCAGGACAGTGGTGCTTATGCTGTGGTCTGTTAGTGCATCCACTAGAATCTGTGTAATCGGAGCTTTGCCCAGTCTTGTGTCCTGCATGACCAGAAATAGCTAGATCATCATGAGGCTGACCTTTTATATTTCTTAAAAGTATTACAGAAATTTAGGCATTTGAAGAGTTGTTTTTCATTACACTGTCATTCTAGAGTGTTAGAACAAAATAAGAAGCATACAGAGTTCCTCAGCTGTCAGTCAGAATGAAAGCTCTGACTGATGACCAGAGATGGCTAAACTTATTAGCAAGTTTACTGACTCTGGGTTCTGGCTCTGACAGTCATTTGGAGCCCTTAGGATCACAGTATTAAATGAGGCTCTGGCATGTTCAATTCTTTAATTAGTTTTGATTTAAATTTCTCATTCAGCTATGGATGCAGCTGTAAATAAGGTTGATTACAGAAGTGAACTTGTCTTGTGTGATTTCTTAAAATAAGTCCAAGCATTTTTTTATTTAAAGTTTTATGCGGTTTGTTTTGTGTGTTAATGGTAATATAGATCGTGATTGTTAAGAAAAACTAAGAAGTTTGCCATAGTGAAAGCCAAGAGGAAATACAATCCTTCAAGACAGACTGTGGTCTCATGTAGTATAGAGCCTGAGTGGCATGTAGGCTAAGAACTTGGGACCAGACATTACCTGAATTGTGCAGACCAGCTTAGTCAACCTGTAGACAAGGAGGGAGCTTCCTGGGGAGGCAGGGAAAGAAACTCCCAAACTTGGTCATGTGCTTACCAATGTTGTATGGTTTTCCTTGGGTGAAGAAGGTGAATTGGCTTATACAGAGCACAATGTCATTTGATTCAACTTGAAGATTTGTTTCAAAGCTAACTCTTAACTCCTTACTGTACTGAAATTTGAATTATGTTCTCTTTTTATTTAGAAGAAATCATGTGGGTTGGACTCTTCTTCCTTTTCACTATTGTCTTATGCTTCTAACATAATTTGGTAATTCAATTCTGATTTTTAGTTCACAAAAAAAAATCAAATCCATTATTAAATTCAGCTAACTGAACCATTAAAGTGCTTAGTTCATAGAGAATTTCTTGATTAGGGCACTGAGATGTAATTTCTGCACTTCTGTAAGTGTCCTGCAGTTCTGCACAGTACCGAAGGGTACCTCTTATTGTTGTTTTGCTGTAGGTTTACCAAAACTTAGTAGAAACTTCACTAAAAGAAAAACTGTTACAGATTGTGTTCTTGAGAGTTTTTTTTTTTTCCTCCTGTGCGTGAACACTTTTTTAAATTCCTTTTTATTCAGCAAACTACAGGTGCCAGAGGACCTATTCCTGCAGGAAGTGTAGCTCCCAGTGTTCCTTTCTCTGCCTCACTGCTGGGGACGTTGCCAGTTAGCACAGGATTTGTTCCTTCGCCTTCTCTTTCAGAAATCTTTTCACAGCCTTTGGCTTCTTCACTGGAAAATTTTTGTTCACCATTAAGCACCTTTTCAATCAGTGACCCAAAAAGAGGTAAGAAATGAGTCTTAATATTTGACCTTATGATGAGTTAGAGTTGTGAATGAGCCAACTGGCTTCCCTTTTTAACAAAGAAATTTTCACCACTATTCAGTAATATTTAGTACTTCCATAAAATTTGGTCTGTGCTCATATTTAAGAGTACTGATGATCAGTATTGGTTATACACAAGATTTTATAAATAAAGCTGCAGTTTACTTGGGGTCTGCGTAAGTATGCTCTAAGCTCCCTCTGTGCATTTCTTTTTTTAATTTGTTGTGGAAGTTAGTGGTTTCAGGTGAAAAAGTATAAAGAAGGAACCATGCTAACTTCAGGCTTTATTTACTTAGGTATTTATTTTAACAAAGATGTACTCACAGCTTAAACCATTTCTGATGATTTCACGATAAACAGGAATCCTAGAAGTCTAGTATAATTGTGTTCTCTGAAAATATAGCAATATTTCAGATTTGGATTCAGACTCCAGGTACTGTAATTATATAGTAAAGTCATGTGAAATAGCAAGAAATAAATAGTGAACTGGAATAGAAAAGAAATAAGTTTTGTCTCTAATCACCAGTATTACAGAGCATGCTCTCTTTAAAACGAGGCCAAATGTACAAAGCAAAATTTAAAATTCTCTAAACTCTCTTTCATCTCCTTATTTTTGCTAATCTGGTATTGCTTATCTATCTACTGTTTTTGTACTGCACGGGTATCTTTATATTCCTTCAGCATGTCTGCAAAACTACCGCTAGTGTTACTTAGATGGTTATATTGAACATGATTGCCCAGTAATTTGTCAGCTGAGTTGCTTACAATGGGGTTTTTGCATAATTGGGAAAAATAAAAAAATAATAAAACAACCAACTAACTAAACAAAACCCCATAGAAAACAATAAACTTCTGTTTGTCAAAAAAAAAAAAAAAAAAAAGCACCTTTGCTTATACTTTGCAGGGATAATACATAATTTTGGGGATAGGATGCTTTGAGGAACTGAAACTTCCTTTTATTCCTTTAGATCTCTCAAGTTCAGCTTCTAGAGATGGAACACCAACTCTTAACAGCAATAATTCCCCATTGTTTGTAAGTATTTTTCTTTCTTTTTTTTTTTTTTTTTACATCAGTTCAAATCTTAATGCCTCACAGGCTTAACATAGACCTTAAAAGAAAATTCTACTATGAAAATTAAGAAAATAATGGCACTTTTTTCCATACCAGAACCGTATGCTAATAGTTTTACAGTAGCTCAAAGCAGCAGTAATTGAACACAGAAAAAAATAATTTTAAAATACAGTTGAAGTGTAAAATAACCAACCAAAGAGAGAGAAAATCTCTGTATGGTGTGGGTGCCAAATGTTAGGAGTCCTGGAGAACTGTCTTAGTACAGGAAGAGAGCAGAGGCTGCCTTGTGTCTAAGAATCCATTTGGTCTCTGTGTCATAGTCATGCCATGTATTTCCTGCAGATACTGGCCCTGCTGGCCACTGACAGTGTGTGGAAGGGTGGCATGAAGGATTCCATCCTCATGGGCCAAGATGGAGCAACAGCCTGGCAACTGCTGCTGTTCACCCTGTACTTGCTTGGGTCTTGTTATATGCTTGGTTTGCTGTGTGTATGGCTTTTGTGAAATCTGTCCCATTTCCTAGATATGTAATTGAGTTTGTACTTGATTTTTTTTTTTGTGCAATCTTTCTTATTCTTTGAATAATAATTTAAATTTTAAATGTAGAGAAATGAAATGAGATGGATCAAGTAAAATACACTTTTTTCCAACAGATAAATGGCCCTAGTAGTTTGTTTGGGTCTGAAAATTACGTGGGAATTGCAGGTCAAGCTAGAAATGAGTTTTCAAATGTTTTTAGCAGTGCAACTGCTAATATACCTGTATCTTCAGTACTTGCCGGAAGAAACCCATTAGAAGGCACACACGAGCTAAGACAGGCCTGCCAGTTATGTTTTGTCAAAAAAGGTAAGGGGCCTTGGGACTCAATTGGGTTGATTTTAAAGTAGTCTAAAGAATACATTTAAAATATTAGTGTACATAAAATACTCTTGGCTTCCCAATAGTGTTCAATTCCGACTTGTTTTTGCGGTTGTAGTATGATCTTATTATTAAGGAACTGGTAGAATGTTTCAAGAACTCTATTGTCTTTCTTCTTTTCTTTATTTCTTGTCCTAATAGGTTCTTGATTCCTAAAACCACCACAAATCATCACATGCCTTCCCCAACCTGTAGGTTTACTGTGTAAGGTCATTCACATTCTGTATTCACTTTCCTCCCAATGCCCAGGGTACTGTGAAGAATGACACCTTTGCTCAAGACTAAAAAAAAACTTGCAATACCCTCTCTGATTGGCCATGGGGAATTGAACTGCAGTTCAAAGTACCTGGTAACCTTCACGTCCCATCTGTTTTATTGTTTTTTTTTGTTTTGTTTTTTTCTCCAAACTAATTCTAAATCATAATCACGAGGCTTCCAAACCTTAGTAATAATTAACTTCACTGTATAGACTCAAAAGATCTTAACCTGTACTGGGCTTTAATATAACTAATCTAGGCCTGAGCTGTTGCTGTTAAACAGAGCTGTATTCTAGAAGCAATAGCTTTTATTAAGACTAATCTTAAGAAAAACACAAAAAAGCACCATTTTGTTTCAAGTTACAGGTGTCAATAATGAAGTACAGCATAGTAATCGATCTTATAAAGACTTGTATTGAGACATTTGGGGAATGAATATTGCAGTTTTAGGAACACCTTTATTTGGTTAAAATTATTTTTACAAGAAAAATCCATGTCAAATCCAAGTCATATTTGAAAAGCCACAGAACATGCTCTGTTAAAAGCCAAAGCTATAAAATATCGGTGGAAATACTTGTTTATATCTTGACTTCTTATATAAAAACATCTATTTCTTCTCTTCTTTGCATCTCTATCAAAGCCTTTAAGTATTGTGTCCTTATATTACCTGCTAGTGAAGTTGTGCTGTGCCATCAGGTTCCGCAGAGAAAATTGGTCACACTCTTTTTTTTTTTTTTTTGTAGTTTCTTAAATAGCAAAGTTCACTGAGCATTGCTAATCTTCAGACTTACTCCCTGATTTCTTTCTTTCAGAAGTAATACTGTCTTCACCTGGGTATCATCCTAAAAGCAGAGTTTAAACGTAGGCACATCTTTGCTTCCAAAATCACAGGGCTCTGGGAGGGGCATTTTTATTTTTGGCATGTATACTCCTTATCTAGTGTTTTGTGTCTGAACATAGTAGCTGTTCTAATATAAATAAATAAAGGTTATATTGGATCATTTACGCATTCTTGGAGTTCATCTACATTGCCTTCTTGTAAGTAAACAACTTTTTGTTGTTTTAAACAAAAAGTTTTAAATCAAACTTTAAAAATAAAGTTTTAAAATAGTGTTTTGGGAACGCATGCTAAGGAATTTGAAAAAATGTAGCAATTTGTACATTGTACAAATCCTCCCATAGTACTTCTAAGGTTGTAACACAGCACCCCCTCCCCAAATAACTTGTGCTTTTTATTGCCAGGACTGGTCGTTTTGTAAGTATTTATTTATTTCATTCTGCTCAATGTGATTGTTAATGAGTTTTGGTTCTTCAGACTTGCTGGTGCAAGTAAGAATTCAATATAGTGTGTTTGTGCTCTTTGCTTTTGGTTGTATGTGCCGTCTGTGTGTGGAAATGGTACAAGTATGCTGCACTTTATGTGAATATAAGCAATTCTCTGTGATCATTTCAGGTCCTAAATTATTGGATTATGCTTACCATCCCAATTTAGAACATAAATGTAAGAAGGATATTCTAATTGGCAGAATTAAAAACTCTGAAGATAAATCATGGAAAAAAATACGTCCAAGACCAACAAAGACACAATATGTAGGACCATATTATATATGTAAAGGTACGTGTTGTTATAGACAGTAAAATGTTAATGCCTACGCTCAAAGTAATGCCTTTTAGCTTTTTCACAGTGAAGTATAGAATGAGTTTTTGTTCTTCTTCATGGGAGGTGGGGAAGAAGGTTCACTGGGCTATATATACTTTCAAAGGCCTTGAGGGGAGCCATATTTTGACGATTAACAAGATTATTTAGAAAAACATGAGATGTAGTTCTGTCCTTAATTATGAATAACTTCTCTTCTGAGTATGAATTATGAGGTGATATTCTTACTTTTGCTTCATTTTACTGTGTCACTTTGGGCCTTTTTCCTGTGAATTATGCATACAGTGATTACTAAGAAAAGGCACAGGAGTAGTGCCCCTCTGATTTCTAATATTTCCCCAAAGCTTTGGTGTATGTATGTGTTACTGTTTGGCAAGCCAGCACAAGGAAGGAGCAGAGTCCAGAAAAGTGGATCCCACTGTCTTGACTGCAGCAGGTCTTTCAGGGTGCACCCACCTTCTCATGAGGAGTTGTATTCTCACAAAGATATGCTCTGGACAGGGAGGGACATGCAGGACAGCTTTTTCAGCTTCTTGTCGGTTAGCAAAGAAACTGGTCTGGCTGTTAGGCAGGCTTGGTACACCACCCAGCCACCTGCAGCTCTGTACAGTGTATTTTGGGCACTTACTATTAAAAAAACAACAGCAGAGCATTCTTGTTAGACTTGTGCATTATGAACTTCTGCTTATGGTGTGAGCAAGTTGACTAGTATATTAATTAACAAATATCTGTATTTAAACAGAAGTATTCTGGGCTCTCAGCATTGTTGTCTTAGAGTAGCGGAGGATAGTGCATCAGTCTTTTTGAGGAGCTCTAAATTTTCATCAAGTCATTCTGTATGAGGTTCTGCTACTATCTGTTAGAGTTTAGTGACCTGTTTACAACAGGTATAACTTCTTTATTTAACACTTTCAATGGAGATAGTAAAGATTTTCAGATAAACTTAAAATAGGAGTTATGTAAGAGCAGTGTCAAATTCAGTGGTGTTATTCTAGATGTTGCTGCTGAAGAGGAATGCCGATATCCAGGTCACTGCACATTTGCGTATTGCCAAGAGGAGATAGATGTATGGACACTGGAGCGCAAAGGAGCCTTTAGTCGAGAAGCTCTTTTTGGAGGAAATGGAAAGATCAACTTCACTGTGTCCCGACTTCTTCAAGAACATCATGGATTATTTATGTTTCTTTGTGAGGTGCTGCTTATTTCTAATAAAATAAAAATTATAATAGATCATCTATTTATCTGTTAAGAAGTGCTTTGGTTTGTGACTAACTTGTATATTTTGAAATGCATATTGAGTAATAATCTGAATAGCTCTAAAGTAGAGACTAGTTGAAGTCTATGATAAAATATTTAAGGTGAGGTATATTCTTAATATATAAAATATATACTCTATAATTACTTGTTTTGTATTCCAGAAATGTTTTGATCACAAACCCAGAATAATAAGCAAAAGGAACAAAGATAATTCATCTTCTTGCTCTCACCCTGCGATGCATGACTTTGAAGATAACAAGTATGTCTGAAATACCATCTCTTTAATTTTCAAATTAAAAACAGATTTCAGGGTGTTTTTGAATATTGAGTTTCATTTTTTACCTGTTGATTAATTTATCTTCTTTGCTGATTAACTGTGGTGCTTTGATGGTATTGATAAGACAAACTTACTGAACAAGGATTGTTTCACATAACTAAATTGGAAGTGAGCTCTATCTTTATCAATGCATTCAAAAGTAGTGGTGTCTACCCTCATACTTGAATCCTATTGCTCGTCTACCCAGTGAGCTGCATTGCTATAATGATACGTGTGATGTTAAATTCATATAGGATTTCATAAGTCTGCTCTTTCTTCAGTCTTACTCAATTTTGCTTATTTTACATTAGTTTTAACCCAATCAGTTAAGAATAGGTTTACTTTAATTACTTGAAATTAATTACCTGAAATAGACTTTTAGGCCTATTATTTCAGTTGATGAAAAGTAGTATGACAAAAGTGTCTTTCATTATTACTTGAAAGCTAAGAAAGATTTTATAGCAGTATTAGTGTTAAATAGGTTTATGATATTAAATATATTTTATTTCTTATGTAATGGAATCACAAATGAGAGTGTTTTAATTGCTTTGCTTTTACTCTGCTTCACTCTAAGCTCTAAAAGCAAGGCTTTTACTTTGGTGCATCAACTCTTTAATGATGCTCTACCAAAGAATAAGTACTTTGTGTTTGTAATTTGATTACACTATATACTTGAAAGTAAACATGATGTGCTTTGCCTTTTGGAAACCAATGATCCAGTTGGATTGGGTTCAGCAATGTTTTGCAGAAGAGGAACCTCTGGATTTTACAAGAGCACTAATTCGTAATGCTAGTTTACCCAACCTAGAAATGATGATTAGGTGCTACTTCCTTTTGGGAAGGCTTCTTGTTTTCTGATTTCAAGTAAGAAATGTTAAAAAGGCACTTGAATAAGCTGTGATAAAGAATGGTTATTTTATGTTGTTTTGCCACACACAAAAGTAATTTTAAGGCGTATCTAAGACTGACTCTTCTTGAAACAGGTGCCTTGTCCACATTTTGCGAGAAACTATGGTGAAGTATTCCAAAATCCGCCCTTTTCAAGTTCGTTGTCAGCTTGACCTGTGCAGACATGAGGTGCATTATGGCTGCTTAAGAGAGGATAAATGCTTTTATGCTCACAGTCTGGTAGAGCTTAAAGTCTGGATAATGCAGAAGGAAACAGGTATATTCAGCAAAGTGCTCACCTTAATCTGAATCCTGCTTCTTCCTTGTCTCACTTCCTCCTGAAATAAGTAATTTGGGATCAGTGCATTGACTGTCAAACTGCTGAAATCTTTCACACAGAATATTCAATCAACAGTTGTATAAATTTAATACAACGTATTGAGTAAGCCTACTAGCTTTTCAAAATCAGAAAGGTTTTAGTAATAAAAATTGTCAAAAACAGTTCATTTTCATGTGATTTTTTTTTTTTTTCTTGAAATAAAACCAAAAATGTTGCACAGTTTTTTACCAACCCTCAAACCAAACACAGATGGCAGTCTGTGCTTGTGTGGAATGATAGCAAATGTTATAGTATGTGAGCATGCTGTGTAGCTGCGATGGGAGCCTTAGCTGAAATAGTTGTAAGAATGGCCTTTCTGAAACAAGACCTAATTAACAAGACTTGTTTAAGATCTCTTTAAAGAAGACAGGGATAATCTAGTTTCTTTCAGCTGGCAATTTGAATAATTTTTGGTGGTCTCCAATAAAATCCAGGTTTTCTAAATAGATTCTCAGTGGATAAGTACATTATGTTTACATAAATACTCAAAGATGTATCTTATTTGAGCAATCTGTAATTTAAGAAAAAACACTTCTGTGTTAGCTTTTCAATGTGATCATATATACAGTATTTCTATTTTGGAGGCCCCTGTGAGATTCTTACGAGTTTGTGTGTATATGTGTATATATATATTTAAAAAAAAGTATGTAAAACATGTAAAAAATAAAAATAAAACATTGTGACTTGAGTATCACTCCAGGTTGGGCATTTCTGCAATTTTAGGATAGTCGTAAGTACTTTTTATCTTCCTTTACAGGCATTTCACATGATGCTATTGTTCAAGAATCAAAGAAATATTGGCAGAACATGGAAGCTAGCACCCATGGATCACAGGTATTTTAATTTTGCCATGAAACTAACTCTGTAGCAACTCTGGTAATTCTTTTTCTGGGTCTGTATAATGTAGTGTATTTCAGAAATCACTTTTAACTCTCCCCGAATGATCTTTCAGTATAGCATTTCTTGGTGCAATTATGCTTAAAATGCCTTCTTTGCTTCAATGCAATTGCTTTTTTTGTTTTTCTTATCCTGTCATAGGTGAAACATGAAACCTAAATGCCATTTCAAAGGCAGCTGCCATAGGGCTGTTGATTGTCTTTTGTGTAGGACCTTTATCTATTTAGTTTATACATCATATTCATATTATCACAACTTATGTGTACATATAATTAAATCAGAAATAAGTTAAATAAAAAGGCATTCCTTAAGAAATGTCTAAATATGAAATTTAAAGCTGAACCATTACAAGGCGTGTAGTGTAATATCTGCTTCAGGACATAGATTGTATACTTTTATTGTAGGGGTAATTCATAATTATGTGTGGATTTCTTTGCAGATACAAAATACTTTTATTGTTGTTGTTATTTTTTTGGCTTAAGATCCTTGGGAACCAAATGAAATATGGATCACTTAATTTGAAGATTAAGTTTGTTTGTGGCCAGTGCTGGAGAAATGGTCAAGTTAATGAGCCAGACAGAAACAAAAAATACTGCAGTGCAAAGGCAAGACACCCGTAAGTAAGACAGAACAGTGAAATTTTTGCCTTTTTGTAGCTGTTTAAAGCCTCTCTTGGGAAACTTTGTTACTGCTAAGGAAAGAGTCCATACAAGGAACTCAAAAAGTGTATCGAAGCACAACAGAGTAAATCTCTTTGAAGTATGTTAATAATTTGTAATGAGAAATGCTACAGTGGCAATTTGCTTTTTTAATTATAAGTTATGGTAGAGTTTCCAGCAAAATTCAGTTAAAGCTTTCCCCGCCTATTTGAGATTTACGAAGAAACATTCGTGGCTTTCCTGATTCTACTTCTGTCTACACACACTCTGTCTTTTCTTAGTAATACTTTTTTTTTTTTCATTGCATGCGTCCATTTTTAACTAGGTGGACCAAAGATCGCCGTGTGGTGCTAGTGATGTCTAATGAACGTAAGAAATGGATGACTATTCGTCCTCTTCCAGCAAAGAAACAAGTGCCTCTGCAGTTTGATGTATGTTAACCTAAAACTAACCTTGTTGGTTAAGAAAATGGGGGTAACTGGAGAATACCAGTAACTGAGCTTTTTTCATCAGTTTTGCAGAAATTCTCATGGGAGCTGGTGGGGATGTGCTAATAGTGTTTCTGCAGTGCTAAGTCTTAACATCTGAGATCAGTCCTTTTCTGCTACTGAAGCCTTTTCTCATCAGTGGCAGTTAGTCACTTTAAAAAGTGATTTAACTAAATTCTAACTATTTACAGTAAGCATTTCAGAAATGGTTTAAACATCTGTATGCTCTGGTAGTTTGGTAAGAGGCAAAAAGTAGTCATGTTACTTGCTTCAAACAGTTTACTCTTTCTGACAACAGTAATAGTGGTTGTTTGTTTTTTTTAATAGAATAAACACAGTTTTACTTTTCAGGTGATATAAATGTCAATTGGGGGGAGAACACTAGCCAAGACTTAAAAAGCATTTTCTGGTATCATTCATTTACTCTTTATATTCATAAGGAGTATTTTTTTAATTCATGTTCCAGTTGTGCAATCATATTGCTTCAGGCAAGAAATGTCAGTATGATGGAAACTGCTCATTTGCTCACAGTCCCGAGGAAAGAGAAATGTGGACCTATATGAAGGAGAACAGCAGTAAGTTTTTTTTGTTTGTTTGTTTTTTTAAAGTAGACATTTAAAGGCATGCTCTAACTCTTTTCATTTTTTTCCTCAATAAGTTTTTAATCCACTTTAGTCTTTTGTAGTAAGCCTTGCAGGAGCTTCTTTTTTAATTTGAATATACCCAGGATGGATATTCAAAAATAAATAAAATGAATGATATTACCTATTCATGGCCCACAGTGTATTTTAGCAATAAAGTAGTTTGTATCTTATTTTTTAAGGTGTTAGAAGCAGCATATTGATCTGTGTATTAGTAATGTTGTTTAGTACTTACGCTCCATATTGCTGTGTGAACACACAAGGATTCTGTGGCTAGCATATGGTGGCATGCTATTTGTGGAAGCATTCCCTGTTGTCCCCTTGGCCCTCCTTCTTGCCCTTGGGTGTTTACTGGGAATGACTGTGCATGTTCAGTTGTTGATTTGTTATCCCATTAGAGAGTTGCAGGGCAGGATTAATCAAAAACGGTAAGTAATACATGACATAAATGATACTGGTATTGTCTGAAAGTAAGCAAACTAAATCCAACCAAAGTTGTAGCATACTTTGTATTAGCATTTAGAAATACAGATATTAATATACCGTGACATAGTTGTTATCTAGTGGCATAGTTGTTATCTTTACTCTGGGTGTCTGTTCAGAAACGTGTAATATCTTCCTTTCCCCTAGATAGGCAGAAATGGGTCTTGGTAAGTAGCCAGAGATTCATATTGCTCTTGGCTCTTATCTCTAAGCTCTGTAACTGTCTATACCGTGTCCTTCCTTTTTTCTTCTTACCATAGATGGGAACTGAAGTAAGCTTGCAAACTCAGTTATTTATCTAGTATTCTCAAACTCCTGCCTTAATTGCTAATTACTTATTTTAGCTTCTGCTCTCATTAGTTCAAGACTTGGAGCAGTTGTATGACATATGGCTAAAAAGTCAAAAACCAGAAAAAGGAGATGATACAGCTGCTCAGGCAAATAAAGAAAATGGGAAGCAAATTCACATGCCGACTGACTATGCTGAAGTTACAGTAAGTAAATATAGACGTAATTCTAAATTCAAGTGCCTGTTCCCTTCCCTCCAGTCAGTAACACACTGTTGTTCCTACTTTCTTGGTGCTTCTTTAGATGATACTGGCTACACTAAATGAAAACTTTAAGACTGTAGAGCAGTATTCTGAATCCTATAAAAACAGTGAAGTTCATAAACTAAAGATGATTGTTTAAGAAGGAGTATCTGATGAGCTAAACAATAGGCCAACATAAAGAAAACATTTAAAATGTATTAGGAACAGTTCTGTGCTTATTGTATTCTCAATGTTTTGTTTTTCGTATAAATTTCTTATAAAACAGGTGGATTTTCACTGTTGGATGTGTGGGAAGAACTGTAATAGTGAGAAACAATGGCAGGGTCACATTTCTTCTGAGAAGCATAAAGAAAAGGTTTTCCACACTGAGGATGATCAAAACTGCTGGCAGTATCGTTTTCCAACTGGATATTTTAGCATTTGTGATAGGTAAGTGTTTTTTTAAGACATCAAAAATGCTGAAGAGTGACAGTTCATAGTGTAAATAATCAGTGCAGTGACTAGTTTTAACATGAGATGTTCTAGTATTTCTTGCTTTGTAAATATCTTTCAACAAGAAAGTAAGTAATGGACAGTATTAGCATGCACTGTTACAACTCAGGGAGTGACAAGCTTCCTAAGCGTGGAACCAAATGAATTTCTTGTGTGGCCTTAATAAAAGGTCACAAGTTAATTGCAGCTGGGCAAAACTTTGTCAAAAAATACTGTTGTTATTACAAGTTTATTTAGGGATCTGCCTTTCATTACCCATGGAACACAAGAACAGTACCTAGCTGGATACTGCTATTGGAGCTTTAAGGCAAGTAGAAATTTTGTTGGCACAGACCTGTTGTTTGTTTTTTTCCCCTGCATTCAGTTGTACATGTTGATGCTCCCTTTGCTCCTCTTAAATGCAGCCTGTTTTACCTGACTGCAGTAGATTTTGGTAAGCCAGTTGGCAGTTCTTTCCAGTGTTGGAATCTTCTTGGAAGGCTAAAACCTTGGGAATCTGCATTTTGGATTTAAAAGTTCACTGTGCTCGTCCAGAGACCTTTGTTATTCAATATCAAGTTAAAGATTTTGAGTGTTTTAGAGATTTAGAGAAATTGCATAACATATAAAGCAAGTTTTTTTTGTCTGGGTGGTCTTTGCGTGGAAGTTTACATGCCCCCTTTACTAAACTTTTAGTAACATCTGGAATGTATTTGATGCTATGTATGCTAATGGACCTCAGCTGTGCAGTATAAAGTGAATGTAAACTGGTACACTTACCACTTAATGGAAAAATACTAGAATAAAATGAGTTTTTAAGTCATGCTGAGTACTTCAAAACCAAACTTACTTAGCAAAGGGAAAATATTTTTTAACATAAATAGTTTTTGAACAAAAGTAGTTTATCTTAGTGGATTAAATGTTAAGATATTAATTTAACTGATAATTTGACTTTACCAAATTAAAGATGTGTCAATCATTAAATGACTTGGTAAAGTAGGAGCATGAAGAGCAGAAAGAAAAGGGTCAGCTCTTCTCTGCAAATACTTTACAGCTACTGTCTTGCTTAAAAGGTAGAATACTCTTCTAGTTAGGTTTGTAACCTTAAGGTTTTAGTGTATCTGAGAAACATGACTGGGAAAAATACCTAGATAAAATAGTTGTCATGATAATGTGATAAAAGCGCTATTTGAAATGTGTCTTAACAGATACATGGCTGGTACTTGCACTGAAGGAAACAACTGTAAATTTGCCCATGGAAATGCTGAACTCCATGAATGGGAGGAAAGAAGACAAGTTTTAAGAATGAAGCTCAGCAAAGCAAGAAAAGACCACTTGATTGCTCCCAGTGATAATGACTTTGGAAAATATAGTTTTTTGTTTAAAGATTTAAACTAATACTGAGATGACATATACATGTTACCAGCTGGAAGCATAAACCAGAGAATTTGATAGTAATCAAAAGCATGTGACAGAAAAGCTGCAGGTTTTCTGCTTTTATTGGCATATATTCCTCCTGAACAGCAAAAATATAGTAGATTTAGGGGGATTGAGTGGACCTGTCTATGCTCCCATGAAACAGAGTGGTGATTAAAAAAAAATCTGAAGTATTATGTGCTTACTCACCTCCTGTTGGACAGAAAGATAGGGAATAGAAGGGGGGAAGAGAGGTTATAATGTCTAGGAAGCCCCCCTAGTATCAGTCCTTCAGTTGAAAAACTTTAAGGCATCAAGGTATTACAAAACTGAGTGTTATAGGTTAAGAAGAAAATGATGAATGAAAATTCTTCAGATCTGTTAATGGAGAGGATTTGTTTAAAACAAAGTTTGCTACTTATCTATATGTAGGTTGCTAAAAAGGATTTTCTTATTAAAGATTTTAAACAAAATAACCATTTAACTACAATATATGTTGAATGGGTATTTTTTTCTCTATTTGTATGTTTCGATATCATTTACTGAAAAAGGATCTTGAGAGGAAAAACATATTAATTTTTGAAAATGAAGTAGTTAAAATTCTGTTTCTTGGTATTTGCTGTTTAAATGATGATTTTGAAAGATTACACTTGTATGTCAGTATTGTGTATTATTGTATGAACTAATGTTGCCTGTAATAAAGAGAACTTTACACAAAGCTGTTTTCTGCATGTAGCCTCTCAGGATTGAGGTTTTGTAAAAACGAACAATGATTTGCCTATTAGCAAAAGCTTGAGCACCTATAGCTAAAATTTAGAAGGTTGGTATCTGTATCACCGGCTGCTTGTTTGCAGTTTTCTTTATTGGCGTCAACTCTTTGGACTCATCACATTATTAAAATAACAAAAACTGCCAACTTACTTGCAAAATTAGATGAGTGTTTTGGAGCTACATGGTGCTGGGACATGTTTTCAGGCTGTTGACTTCAGCATGATCAACACCTCAGCTCTGATGTGTGTGGTGCTCAAGATTCCCTTTCCTGCAGACCACAGGTAATGGAAGCCATCCACGGGCTGAGATCAGTTCTGACACATATGAGCCTTTGGGCTTTATCGTCACTGGAATTCCTATTTGTTTCATTTTGGCTTCTCTGCAGATCATACTTCCAGCTTCAATTTTGTGTTAATTCAGTTTTTGTTTGTTTTTAAATGAAGCATCTTTCAGTCAGTCATTCAAAATAGCTAAAGTGAAGTTTCTCCTCCCTTTTGTTCTCCATGCCTTACCTCTCCCTCCTCTCAAGAGTATTTTTATTCTCCTCTCTTGGCTCATGTATCTAATTAGAAGAGCTTTAAGAATGACTTAAATAGTTGTAAGAATGACTTAAATATGTTGGCAATATACTGTGTATGTAAAAAGTGTTGAACCAAAGTTCAGTGAGACCCATGCAAGTGACAAGCCTGGATGTTATTTCCCTTTCACTTTGCGAACTAAAAGCACAGTGAATAATATTAAACCAACACCCTCAGCATGGGGGAACTTGTGTAGTAACTGTTCCTCGCAGACTCGGCTGGGGTGCATTTGAATACAATGTACAGTATGCATACAAAATTAGCTTGGTGCTTGAAATACCACCTGTTGTGATGCTAATTTTTTACATTGTTTGTAATAAACTGAGCTTGAAATAGAGTACTATGACACTTATTTCTGTGACAAAACCTCATTGTATCGTTGCTTTCTCAATTTTATGCTTTCCTTGTTTAATGTAAGTGCTCTGTAAATTATTGGAAGTAATCCTAGACAAAACTAAACATGAAAGCCTTGTTCTATATGGACAGTGTGAGAGCTTTAATTAATCCGTGGGGGAGGGGGGGGAACAGCTTCCAGGGGGGCGTGCGGTCCTGTCAGGAACGGAGGGAACCCCTGAGGAGGAGGACGAGGAGGGGGATCCCCCGAGCAGGCGGAGTTCCCTGAGACGGAGGAGGAGGAAGGGCGCAGCCTCCCCGCCCCTCCCGGCCGCCTCTGCGCCTGCTCGGGGCGGCGCGACGTGGCGGCGGCGGGTTCGCCGGCTGCCGGGCGGGCGGCGGGGAGCTCCCGGGGCCCGGTGTCCTGCAGGCCGGCCCCGCCCCGCCCCGCCCGGGTGTGATGTCGTTATGTGGCGGCCCCGGCCCTGCGGCTGCCTCCAGCCCGCGGCCCCGCGCCGCCCGCATGGCGCGGCGGCCCGAGCTGCTGTGCGGCGCTGCTATCGCGCTGGGCTGCGCCTTCCTCGTCGCCCTCAAAGTCACCTGCAGGTAATGGCGGGCCGGGGTTGGTAGCCCCGGCCCGGGGCTCCCCCCCTTGGTGGTCGGGCGCTGGGCCTGCTGCCGGACGGGGTTTCTTCGTGGCAACCGGCCTGACCCCAAGGGCTCCGGCCCCTGCCGCACCGGGGAGGGGCGGGGGGAGGGCTCGGTCCCGTGGTGCCACAGCTGGGCCACGCGATTCTGGGCCCTGAATCGGGATCTGGGTGCCGTGGATGGGATTTTAGGGCACGGTGACTCCTGGCTGCGTGCTGTGCTGGGGTAAGGGCGTTGCTTTGGGGTCCGGATTTGGGTGCGGGAAGGTGGCACGGGGCTGGCTGCCTCCCTGCTGCGCGGAGGCCGACATGTGTTGGCTGAGGGGCCCTGCCCGCAGGGAACGTGGCTGAGAAGCGCCGAGGCCTGCGCTCGGTGTTCCTCCCATGGGTCTGCCCGAGCCAGGACGGACCTTTAGGCTTTGGACAGTGTCGTGCCTCCAACGGCCGCTGAACCACAGTCACTGGACGCTCAATCATCTCCCTGTTCAACTGTCCATTACTGTAACATACATAATACGTTTTTATTATTTTTTCTCCTGTGCTCGACACTTACCGTGATGCTTTTGTTCTCCTCCTGTGCCCCTTTCTTCAAAAACTTGCATGTCCCTTTCATTTCATTCCTAGCTGTATATGAAAGCTGACAAGTTGCTCCTGGAATGAGCTTCTCACCGCTCTATACTCTCCACAGAAAATTTGGTTATAGTGTTTTGGCTTTTCATAGTACAGTCAGACAGAAAAGCTAATACTGGGAAAGTGTTCTGCATTGTGTTGCTGCCAGAAACAGAAAATTCAAGTGTACAAATTCCATGTGCGATTTGGAGGATGGTTAATTGTACACATTAACTATGACTTAATGCTTAATTTCTCAATTCACATCAGTTCAGTTTGTAATCAAGTCTCAGCACCCAAGTACAGTTATATGTTGTAAGTGGCAGGAACTTCTACAACCCATGAATAAAGTGTATGGAAGGGAAAATTCCCTTACTACAAGGGAATCCGCTAGTGGGGACCAAGGTATTGCAGGTTTGTAGACAATCAAGGAACAGCCAGCTGCTGCCTGAGCTAACATGTAATTGTGAAAAGTCTGCGGTATAGAGCCTGAACTATTTCTGGTACCATGCAAATGTCTTTTGAGGCAGCCTTACAACTTGGCAGACGAGGGGCCTGATCAAAAACATGCTTGCATGTGCTTTCTGTTATTATCAGGTCGTTCTGTTGAAATGAGGCTTAGTTTGTATGTAAAAACTATGTGAAGGTCCTGTGCTATACATCAGAGGGAGGCACTATTGAGCAAATCAGAGTAAGAAGCTGGTGGCTCTTCGTTTGTTGTGTGGTGCTTTTTTTCACAGAATCATCTAGGTTGGAAGAGACCTCCAAGATCATCGAGTCCAACCTCTGATCTAACACTAACAAGTCCTCCACTAAACAATATCACTAAGCTCTATGTCTAAGCATCTTTTAAAGACCTCCAGGGACGGTGACTCAACCACTTCCCTGGGCAGCCCATTCCAATACCTAACAACCCTTTTGGTAAAGAAGTTCTTCCTAATATCCAACCTAAACCTCCCCTGGCGCAACTTAAGCCCATTCCCCCTCGTCCTGTTGCCAGGCACATGGGAGAATAGACCAGCCCCCACCTCGCTACAGCCTCCTTTAAGGTACCTGTAGAGAGTGATAAGGTCGCCCCTGAGCCTCCTCTCCTCCTCCAGGCTGAACAATCCCAGCTCCCTCAGCCGCTCCTCGTAAGACTTGTTCTCCAGACCCCTCACCAGCTTCATTGCCTTTCTCTGGACTCGCTCGAGCACCTCGATGTCCTTCTTGTAGCGAGGGGCCCAAAACTGAACACAATACTTGAGGTACGGCCTCACCAGAGCCGAGTACAGGGGGGCAATCACTTCCCTAGCCCTGCTGGCCACGCTGCTTCTTATACAAGTCAGGATGCCGTTGGCCACCTGAGCACACTGCTGGCTCATACTCAGCCAACTATCCACCAATACTCTCAGGTCCTTCTCTGCCAGGCAGCTTTCCAACCACTCATCTCCCAACCTGTAGCTCTGCTTGGGGTTGTTGTGCCCCAGGTGCAGGACCTGGCACTTGGCCTTGTTGAACTTCATGCAGTTGACCTCAGCCCATCGGTGCAGCCTATCCAGATCCTCCTGCAGAGCCTACCCTCAAGCAGATCGACACACGCACCTAACTTGGTGTCATCTGCAAATTTACTGAGGGTGCACTCGATCCCCTCATCCAGATCATCGATAAAGATATTAAAGAGGACTGGCCTCAGCACCAAGCCCTGGGGGATGCCACTAGTGACTGGCCTCCAACTGGACTTGACTCCATTTACCATGATTGGGCCCAGCTATCCAGCCAGTTTTTAACCCAACAAAGCGTACGCCAGTCCAAGCCACAAGCAGCCAGTTTCTTGAGAAGAATGGTATCAAAAGCCTTACTGAAGTCAAGGTAGACCACAGCCTTTCCCTCATCCACCCAGCGGGTCACTTTGTCATAGAAGGAGATCAGGTTCATCAAGCAGGACCTGCCTTTGGTAAACCCATGCTGACTGGGCCTGATCGCCTGGTTGCCCTGCAAGTGCCGCGTGATGACACTCAAGATCATCTACTCCATGAGCTTCCCTGGCACTGAGGTCAAACTGACAGGCCTATAGTTCCCCAGGTCTACCCTCCGGCCCTCTGTCCCTTCTTGTAGATGGGCGTCACGTTTGCTAGCTGCCAGTTGGCTGGGACCTCCCCTGATAGGTAGGACTGATGATAAATTCATAATTACTAGAGGTTTTTTTTTGTTTTGTTTTGTTTTCCCTATTTGAGGATAGACATGTAGTTCCTGAATCATTCGTGCTATGGTATATCTTCTGTTGACCTATTTTACATATTTTCTTTAGAGCCAATTTCCTATGTCATTTTTAAGGCTTATGCTGTCATACCCTGTGTCCATCTGTCTGCCCATTCACCATAACTCTTGAACCGATTGTCCACTTCCAGTTTAATCCAGTAGAGGAAGCAGAGGTTTTTAAGCAGTATAATGAAAGTGGACAACCTGAATATGTGTAAGAGGAGAAATTCTCATTTAATGTCTCCTAAGAAGCAGGTGTCAGTGTGAGGTTAATGCTTATGGGCTGCGTTTGGCTTTCAGTGCCTACTCAGCACGTGGCCAGTGAGTTGGGGTAGTGCTTCTGTACAGGGAAGAAATGAGTGGTTTGGCTAAAAGTGGGGTGAAGGAATGGGAGGGAAACAGGAACTGATTTGAGGGGACCTAAGAAACCAAGGGCTGGGGAAGAAGGGTTAGTGAGGGGCGAGACAAGAAGGACCCAAAATAGAAGTCCATGGGACAAATGAGATTTTTGGCCATCTGCGTGAAAACAAATTGGTTTGTGAGTAGTGGAATTAATGAATTGTGTACATGAGGAACCAGTTTGTATTTTAAAAACTCTGGATTTGATATGAGAAATGCCTCTTATGTTTGAATTACAAACTTCCGTAACTTTTAGAAACTTTTAAGTCTTGAGCTTTAATTATGTACTAAATAACCTGGAAATGAGAGGAGCTGTTGGTTTTGTGGATCTGTTTTGTTAAAACACAGGCACCAACCAGGACGATCGTAAGATTTGAAAATGTAACGGTGTTACTAAGAGGTTGCTTAAAGTATGAATTTAACAGTGTTCAGGGCTCAATAATTTATTGGTTACTAACATTCTAACCTGAAAAGAATCAAAAGAGGTTAAAATAAAAATATTTTTATGTTTAGCTTTTTGTTGTGATACAAGGCAGAGAAATGCATAATCTTTCCTAAAACTTCCTGTCAAGGAGAAACTATGGCAAAACGGATCAGTACAGTGATGTGGTCCAGTTTTTAATCTAATTTGCTGTAGTGTAAATATAGCTAGTTCAAGAGAACTAAGAAAAAGAAAGAATACAATCATACACTTGTGTTTAAGGCAGTTTATACCACTAAACACTTCTGAACACGTTGGAAATGCTGAATTTTGGAATGGTTGATTCTAGATTTGATAGAAAGCAGTTTCCTGAGCACTTAGTTTATGCTCTTGGTACTGTTGGTCAAACTTGTTTCTCTTAAGAAACTTTTTCTATCTAAATCTTACATTGTATAGTCTTTAAACACTTACTGGTAAGTTCTTTTTGCTGTAGATGAAACATGCCCTGAACAGAGTTCGTGATCCCTGCTCTAATCACTGACATCAGTGAAGTAAACCAATACACATTTATATAATGCTAAAAGTCATTAGTAAAAACAAACATTTTTTCATAATACAGTACAAAAGAAGCATAGAATACTTCAAAGCATAAGCATAGTAATAGTCTCTGTTCATACAAACATCACAAATCTTTATGACCAGTGTCTCTTCTCTTATCAGGGTGCTGTTACCTAAAGTACAAGTGTTAAAAGAGGATGAGGCCAGGGAAGAAATCCAAAGAAATCACTCTTCCTGGTAATTTTATTATCTGCAGCAACCAGCAATAAGAGTGTGAGCTAACACAGCCATAAACTGAGTGCATGTTATGACAGTGTTACTTTCTGAAGCTTGTTAATAAGGGTAATCATTAGATTTTAAAGTATTTATTGAAACTAACTCAGATAATTGAAGTTGTAGTCATTTTGCATCAATTCTTAAAGTTTTGTCATTGCATGACATTCACTAATGTGAATGAGGGCTTTGGGCACACTTTTTTAAACTCCTGTTTTACGGTCTCAATAAGCCCTCTTAACTTCCTTCCCACAGCCGAGCAAAAGACGTAACAATGCCAGCAAAGCTTCCCATGAATTTCTTCTCCACGAGATCTCCAGTCATTGATTTTTTCCGGGGACAATTAGACTATGCAGATCACCTTCGTCAGGATTCAGAAATTGCATTGTATTTCTTCTATGCACCGTGGTGTGGGCAGTCTGTTGCAGCAAGAGAAGAAATAGAACGTGTGGCCAGCAGGTTGTCAGACCAGGTAACTCTAGAGAAGATGCGAATCTTAAATGTGACCTGATAGCCTCCGTTTAGAGATCAAAGAGCTGATTTCTGTCAACCCATGGGCACCAGTAAGACCTGAATGTCTGTATCTTTGAGTAACTAAGCTAGTCATCTTTACATACGTAGTGTTAGAATAAATGGAGAAAACCTGTGTTATTTCTGCTCCTGAATGGAGAGCCCTGCAAGTTTCTTCTTAGAAGTGTTTCTGGATTTATTTGTGTGCCTTCAGACACAAACAACAGGGAGTTTGCCTCCAGTTCCACTATCACTGGAGACAACAGTAATCATAAAAGGCCTTGCAGCCCTTGCATTGCTGTCTGTCGGGTGATTACCTCTGAACACATACAGTTGTCCGAAACCTCCACTCATTGAGCTGCTTTATGCAGAATAAGTTATCAATATGGGTTATGACAAAGTTAGTAGATTTGGAGGATTTCGGTTAGGAAGCTTAAAAACTAGAAGTAAAAGTGACCATGACAGATGGCTATTACAAAGAAGTGACCAACAAAAGCAGGAAAAAAAAGAAAAAAAAAAACTTGGATGATAGAATTAAGAGGAACAGGTATGGAATACTGCCTTGAAAAGTCATTTAAAAATAGCAGATGGAACAGATTGGAAAAAAACATGCTAGATAAAGAAAGTCACAGTAATGTACTTCGCTAGCTGTGAATTTTTATCTGCTTTGCAGGTGCTGTTTGTGGCCATTAATTGCTGGTGGAACCAGGGGAAATGTAGGAAGCAGAAGCATTTCTTTTATTTTCCTGTGATACACTTATACCACCGGAGGTAAGAGTTTCATATATACAGTCTGGCTTCTTTATTGGTACTTCGCAAAACAGAGGTTTTTTTTATAAAATGTTGCATTTTCAAGGTGTTGCATCTACAGTTAAACAGATGAAGAGAAGGAGATTCTGGGTGAAGCTCATTATACATGCTACTTAGGTGTTGAGAAGGGCTGTAAATGTCAGTTAAATGACATGCTGCTCAGTTCATTGTTCAGGAAAATTTGCAGTGCACACGCATCTCCTGGATATTCTCTCTCCACAAAATTCAGATTTATATTTTTATTTTAGATTTCTGCCTGCTCTGTAGGTGGATTATATTAACTGGTCCCAATGTTTAGCAGCAGCCAAGTATGTATTTAAGGGCTGTTGAAGGTAGTGGAATGTAGGTGCATGTTTAAATGGAACTGTATACTGAAGGTGTTCTTCTAAATTTGAATTTCACACTCATTTTTTAATTCTCTAAATGTTGAGATACCATCATATAGTATTCTATATAATCTCGTTTTTATTTTTCTAGCATTTGTATGTCTTTTTTTGTGTGTGTGTGTGGAGCATAAAACACTTTCCTAATGCTAGGTGCAATACAGTTGGATGCTGTGTAGTTTCTCACGTTTTTGCTTGTGCACCTGAGTCTTGCACTGCAGCTGTCTTCCATTACAGAGGCTGATTTTGTTTGGTTTGAGGATTTATAAATTGAGGAGTAGCAATCCTTATCTTTGTCAGCTGGACTTTGAATCACATTAAATCACATTAAATTGCTCAATGGGAATGGACTAATTCCTCGTGCTTTTATGTTTGATTTCTTTTTAGTTTGTGATGCTTTGTCCAACCTAATGATAGCAACTCAGATGCAGGCTTTCAAGGTGATGGAGGAGCACTGGAGGCCATACTCCCAAGGCCCCCATGTTTTAGGACCACCTGATGTGGTGTGGGCTGGTCATGGGTGGCTGGGAGGAAGCTGTAGACTTGCTCAGTCTGTCTGTCAGCAGTGCGACTGGATTTGTCCATGCCTTACTGAGGTATACTTGTAAATGTCTCTGTAAAGAAATCTTGCACCTTTTCAGGTTGATACTGTTTGAACTAGTGTAAAAATGTAAAAATTAAAGTGAAAATAGTAGCATTTTTTCAGATCTGTATTTTTAAGTCACATGTATTTACTTGGACAAAGCAGAAAGATGTCTCTGATTACCTAAGTCATTCCTGGCTTTTACCAGCTTCTGCAATGGGACTCAGAAGCGGTCCTCATCCCTTTGTCCTCACCAACACATCTTGCCTACCCATAGTCACTGCAATTTCAGTTTAGGAGTGTAAGCTGTACTACAGTAACACTGTTGTGTAACACAGCTCCTCTATCAGTTACAGAAGCCACTGATAATTGGGGGCAGTTCCCAAGAGGCTGAGCATGCTGTTTGTATAACTCTTCTCTCTGCCACCCCCAGCAGGGACTCTTTCTATTTCTAAGTCTTAATGCTTTATTATTTTTTTTGGTACTAGTTTTGGACCAATTGAGTACAAAGGCCCTATGAGTGCTGTTTATATTGAAAAGTTTGTTCGCCGGGTGATGACACCACTACTCTACATCTCGTCTCGATCAAAATTACTAGATTTCCTCTCAAATTATGAGGTACTTGTCTCTCTTCTCTAGCTTTACTGCAGTGGTTCAGAAAGGATTTGACTTGTTTTACGATTAAATTTTATCTGCTACAAAGTACTAGTTTCTTTCCAGAATCTTGAAATCAGTGCCATGTAAATTTTGTTGAAATCATAAATACATGAAATGACAAATTCATAATGCTAGTTCCCTGTGTAGTGCTTACCATAATTCAGTGATGCTGTTAATTTGCAGGACTTTATTACACAGAGGCAAAAATCATAATTGTAACCTCATAAGAAAAAAATAAATAAACACATGAATAAGAAAAATGGGAGAAATATTTTCCCAAAAAATCTTGCAGTCTGTTGGAAAAACATCTGAGAAATATGTAATAATTGTTTTATTTTTTAAAGGAGCATTAAACCTTTCTAATAAGATAAGTCTGTAAAGTAAAAACAAATGTGAAAGCAGTTAACATAATGGCTTCTGACCTCTTTGTAAGCTCTTACTTTGTGATCTCAGTTCACTGGTGCCCTGTGTTTAATTAATTTTCATTTTTTTTGTGTTCAGAGGTGTCACAATGGGTAGCAGTACTAGTGGGTTAATAACTTCCAAATGGACAAAACGCACTTAGATCAGAGTCATTGGTAATCCCTTTGTAACCGTTCATTCCTGTAGTGCACAGTGGGAAATATTATAATGTTACTAAACTCCCAGCTACTGGGGCAGAATGGAAGACCTACACGACCAAGTGATTCTGTAGTAGTGGCCAGCACACTGGCCTTTCCAGTGTTTCAGAATGAAGCCCAGTTCCTCTTTGAGTTATCTCCTGTTCTGCCGCAGGATGGAGTGCGATGTGTGCTGTTAGGTGAGAGCTGCCATGGCAAAAGGGGGTACATGCTTGCAGTTACCATGGGTCGGTGCTGTGCTCTTTATTGTTTAGTTCATCCAGCTAGAACTACTTATGGGTTTCATTTGCCAGTGTTTCAGCAGGGACTTGGAGTCTTCTGTCTCTGCATCTGCTGCCGATACTTTCTGTGATTGCAAACAGTTCTGTTGTCCTTCCTGTGCTTCAGTTTGCCAGTCTAAAGCTTCGTTACTGGTTTTCTACCTCCTTTGAAAAACAGCCGTGCTTGGGTTTTGGGAACTGGGGCTGTGTTCTCTGAATTATTCTTGGTAGTCTGCAAAGGGCAGCTAATAAGCATAGTGCTGGTAAGCTGAAATTTGCTTTATAGTAGGATGTGCGCTTCCAGTGGAAAAGACTAAAATATAAGAAATCTATGGTGGGAAACCTTTTTTCTTTTTTTTTGAAATACTGCTTAACAATTGAATGTCTATTTGTACTTACAGGCTATGTTCAAACTTCCTTGCTTCCTGTGCTTTAATTCTATGGCTCCAAGTTCCCAGTCTCTACGTTCAGTATTTATTTGTTCTTTTTCCTTGAAAGAACTATGAGTTTTCTGAGCTGTTGTGATGTCCTGCCTGTATTCATTTAAGGCTGAGGTTATTCCCCAGCTGGTGGCACTAGGTACCCAGTGTCTTGCCTCTCTAAAGTTAAGCCAAAGGGGATACTGCACAGGGTGCCTGCTGTGTTTGTAAGATCTGTACAGGGAACAAGTGTGGTGGTTTTACCGTGCTGGGCAGCTGAACTCCACCACAACCGCTCTCTCACTCCCCCTCCTTAGAAAAGGAGGGGAAGAAGTAAAGGAAAGAACAACTCACAGGTTGAGATAAGGATAATTTAATTAAAGGGGAAAAATAATTATTAAGGAAAGATTATTATTAATTAAACAATTTAAGTAAAGGGAAAAAAGGGAAAGGGGAAAAGGGAGAAGGAAGGGAAAAAAACAAAACAAAACAAGTAAAGGCTGTGTGGAAGTGCAGAGGAAAGAAATTACTCTCTACTTCCCACAAATGAGTGATGCTTGACCACATCCTTGAAGCAGGGCCTCAACAAATGTAGCCAGTGTTGCAATGAGAGCCCACCCCTCCCCTCTTCTTCCTTTTTCCACCTTTTACTGCTGAGTGTGACATCATATGGTATGGAATATCCCTTTGGTTGGTTTAGGTCAGCTGCCCTGGTAATGTTCCTTTCTCACTTTTTTGCCCACCCTCTAGGAGGATTAGAGAGTCCTGATGCTGTGCCAGCACTGCTCAGCAGCAGACACAACACTGGTGTGGTACCACTGCTGTTCTAGCTATACAGGTGCAGAGCACAGCACTGTATGGGCTGCTGTTTTGAATTTGATATTTTATATATAAAAAGGGTTAGTTTTCAGCAGAAGGGAAAGGACAGAGGACTGTAAGTAGATCTTTGGGACATTCTGATCAGTCTCTGCTGCTTGATCTTTTCTTTGTTATTTCTTTGTTGAAAAGCTAATTAATTTGGAGTTCACAATAGTTTCTGAAAGTTTTGTCATTAGTATCTAATCTTCAATTGTGTGTTCTGCTAGAAAATAGATTCTGCAGACTTAGGTTAGGGATATTTGCTTTTCACTTGAAAACTTCTGTCAATAATAGAAAGGGCTGGGTTGGAAGGGACCTTAAAACCCACCCAGTTCTCCCCCTCTGCCATGGGCAGGGACACCTCCCACTACATCAGGGTGCCCAGGGCCCCATCCAGCCTGGCCTTGAACACCTCCAGGGATGGGGCACCCACAACTTCTCTGGGCAGCCTGGGTCAGGGCCTCACCACCCTCTGAGTGAAGAATTTCTTCCTACCATCTGATTTAACTCTCCTCTCTTTCAGTTTAAAACTATTCCTCCTTGTCCTGTCATTATCTGACCGAGCAATAAGTTGCTCTCCCTCTTTTTTCATAAGCCCCCTTTATGTATCGAAAAGTTGCAATGAGGTCACCCTGGGTTCTTCTCTTCAGGCTGAACATCCACAGCTCCATCAGCCTCTCTTGGCAGGAGAGGTGCTCCAGCCCTTTGATCATCTTTGTTGCCCTCCTCTGAACCTGCTCTAACATCTCCACATCTTGCTTATGCTGGGGGCCCCAAACCTGGTCGCAGGACTCCAGGTGGGACCTCACCAGGGCAGAGCAGAGGGGGACAGTCCCCTCCCTTGACCTGCTGGCCAGCCCTCTGTTGATGCAGCCCAGGATGCAGTTGCCCTTCTGGGCTGCAAGCACACACTGCTGGGTCATGTTGAGCTTTTCATCCACCAGAACCCCCAAGTCCTTCTCTGCAGGGCTGCTCTCGGTGAGTTCCTCTCCCAGTCTGTGCTCACGTCCAGGATTGCCCCGGCCCTGGTGCAAAAAGGATGCTTTTGAAGCTGATCCCAGCTGCACTGAGCCAGTGCATGTTCTTGGCTGTTTCATTCTACTTCTGCTGTATCTGCTTTTTAAGACCTACTAGTAGTAAGGTCTCCTATATTTTCTGTCCAAAAACAGCACTATGTAGAATTTGGAGTAGACAATAAGTTGGTAAGTTATTAGTATAGTAGGTGAGTGATTCATACGCAAAGTGTCATGTTGAGCAGGAGGTCTTCTCAGCACGTGTTTCCATGCTAACGTGTTGCTGTGCTTATCTTGTTTCCAATGGCACTTTATTATTGACTGTCAATTTACTGATAGCTGGGACTTCAAGCCTGGGATTGTCCTTTTTCCATTTAATCTGTAAAGCTTTTTATGCTTTAATCATCTGCTCAAATTCCAGTAGTCAGTTTTTGACAGAAAAAGGGTCTAGCAAGGCAAATCAGGAGCTCTACTCACACTCAGTCAGGTGCTGAAATCCATTAAGCATGTTAACATGTTTGAACTAGAAAGGTCTGTAAAGGTATCAAATTAAACATTTACATCGTTTTTTTTTTTAAGTTAAAGCATATAAAGAGATACTGCAATCTAGTAGTTAATCTTGTATTCAATTTTTAATTAGCATGTTTTTATTTCTAAGAAATGTTCATGAACACAATCCAGCTAAAAATAAGGAGCAAGTGGTGTCGTTTTTATGGTGCATCTGTTCCCCAACCAAGTGATGAACGTGTTGATGACACAAGAGGGCGCTCAAACACTATGAAAAATGTTGACTTGAAGGTTGAGATTCTGCATTTTCTGATGTTGATTGTTTTTTTTATTGTTTGTGGTATGATACTAGTGCACAATTAAAATCAGATAAAAATTATAAATTGTTTTTTGAGAGCAAAGGAAAAACATCCCAGTTGGAAAGTACTTACAATTGTGGAATGTATGGGAAAGTTTAAGTAACATCAGGAGAAAGATGTGGTTCCTACGTGCCTGTTAGAACACGTGCTCAGACTCCTTGTGTTTTATTAGCTGCAGGGATGTGGTGGCTTCGTTTGAATCCAAACTGGCATGTCTAATTCCTCATCTGACTAACACAGCTACTAGAAATGGCCTCTTCCTTCTGAGGCACAGACAAGAAACCTTGCTGCTTTTGCAGTTGGACAGAAAGCTTCACTGAGCTGTGAGAATTAAACATGCCCAGGGAGCATGTTGCTTTCTGGCATGGGGAGAGAGAGGGAAAGAGGCTGTCTCTCTGGGAGGTAGCTGGTGTGTCTTAGCTTGGTGCCAGCTTGCTTCTGTGCTCCACGTGTGTAGAAATGCTTCCTGAGCGTTAACCACCATGTGAGGTCTGACCCAGACGTGGATTTGACTTTGCTGTTGTGTTTGATGCTGATGTTAAATGATGAGGTGACCATTTACTTTCTGTCCTGGCTACATAATATCACTAACATCATTAGGAAATGAACAAGCTTTTACCAAGTTCATTCATCTAATAGCAGTCAATACAACTGTTTCTTTGCATGTAGTATGGGTTCTTCTGTCCCTCCAAAGATGACATTTCTCCTTGCCTCTTCCTGTGTTCTTTCCTGTGTTTACAGATAAGCTGAGGCAGGAATTGCATGTCAGCACAAGTCTGAAATAGACATGATCCAGCCGGAGACCCATCAAGAAATAGGCTGCACTACAATTAATAATTCTGTATTTTCATATATGAGCTTCATTTAGGAGATGATATTAATGAGTTTTCAATTTTGAAACATATCAACACTATCCCACTGTCGTTGGACAATCATTAAAAGGCCATTACTTAAACAGGTTACTGATTAGGCACGTAGCATGAGTTAACCTACATAAGGCATATATTCTCCCCCTATACATGTAGTTTCTTCTTACTGAAGAAACGTTTTATAAAAATGACTCGTGGCAGCACATTCTTCAGGCAGTGCTTACAAATCTTAACCCTCTGTGGATAACAGAGCTAGCAGTCAGAATCAGAGCCTCACCATTTAAAATAATTTTATAAATGTTTCTAGATCTGCCCCTTTCACACTTTGTCAATTTTGACTTCTCTTTCATTCACTGGGTGGTGCCATAGGTTTGCTTCTTAGAGTAATGGTATTGAAAAATGGTCCTAGGAAATGGGAAGCTATGAATCTTTAATAGTTATCTGCCCCCTTACTTTTGTTTACTTTACTTTACTTGACTTTAAAAGTTTTTATGAGATTTTTTTTACTTAATTTTATATTAGGAAAGATCATTAAAAAAAAAAAAGCAATTACAATGAATGCTGTTATATTGCTGTATTTTTTCCTTTTTAATTTATATTTTTATTTTCTTCTTGACAACTGTTACTGGGTAAATTTGCCTAATTGTTCTACCTCATTTTTATTGTTGATAATTTTCTTGGCATACTTCATAAGAAATCTTTATGAGCAAGGGTCTTGTGTTTAACATTCACTTTTTGACAGGACAATTCCTGCCTGAAAGAACAGGTCAGTAGTTGGAATGGAGATGTTTTTATTGGTGAAATATCCCAAGATAATATTACTAATAGCAGTAATAGGCAAAACATTTGTCCATGTTTTAAAACAAATTTTTATATGTAAAAGTTAAATAAATAATTAAAGCATTCTATGAAATATAAAAAAATATATATAGGTGGGAAGGCTTTTGCCACATAAATGGGTGATCAGTGAATCTAGAATCATTTGTCCCACAGTGATACCTGTGCTCTTGCTCTGTGCATCAAATGCCTTCTCCGGTGGAACTGGGAAACAAATAACACAGAATAACCAAATCCCATCACTTACTCTGTCCTAAAAGTCTATTAGATCAATTTGAGTGGTGAGGTTAAAAAAAAAAAAAAAGTGATTAATAATCAGTGTTAAGTTTTGCAGAATATAATCTATTAAGACCAAAATTTATTTGAAATTCTGGAGCAGGAGTCTATTCTTCTGTCTGTTCCATGTCAGCTTTTCCAGATGCTCTTCCTGAATTTAATCGGATGCCATGCAGGCTTGGTACCTGACAAAGACATGAGGCCTATTCACAGCTGAGAATTTCAATTTGTCTGGCAATTTGAAGATCTGTTCTTATGTATGGATATGCAAGTGGGATGTGGGTCTCATTATTTTTGTGCAGCTGTTCTCTAAATCTCAGGAACAACATAATGAAAGAATTTACTATGACTGATAACGATAGGATGTTAAGTTGGCTCAGCAGTTCAATTATTCACTCAAAAAAAAAGTGTAAATTCATATGTAGTTGCTAATTACATGCAACATAGTAAATAATTAAAATGTTAAGTTCTTGATAGTTAGAAAAATCATCTTTTATATTTCAATTCTGAGAAAAGTCTTTATGATGATTATTGTTCTTATGATTCTCAAATTAATTTCAAAGCAAAGATTGTTTTTAGAGAACTTTAATAGCTAACACAGCAAATATGCAGCTTGAAACTCATTCCTCAATAGTCATAAACCCCTCTCTTGTGATATGTAGGGTTTAACGACATCCTTAGTTTGATTGTTTGATTTCCAAACAATCTTTTGATGTTAAAATATTCTTGCAGCATAAAATGACTGTTCTTCAGTAAATATTGTTTTGTTGCCTTTTTATAATGTTATGTTTCACTGTAGGTAACTAATTGCAATTTCCCTTGTATGTGTACTTGAAAACAGATTGGCTAACTAATTTTTATTCTTTCAGCCTGGAGTTATAGGATATTTTGAGTTCAATGCTTCGCCTCAGCCTCCTGGTTATTTAACTTTCTTTACGTCAGCTTTACATTCATTAAAGAAAGGTAAAAGCTTCATCTTAAAAAATATAAGGCATCTGTGAACAATTTATGCATATGGACTTCAGTGGTTCTTTACAATATTTTATAACTTGAAATGTAGTCCCTTTTGAGTGTTGATCTAATTATGAAACTATCTTTTATTACTATGTAAAGACGGCATACATTAAAGGTGTATTGTATATTTTGTGATCAGCCATCATGGAATTAAAGTATATGACAGTTTGCAATTCAAGGATATGTTAAGATACACTTTTTTCAAAAAACTAAAGGTAGCTGTAACAGATGCAACATAATCAGACTAGCACTTAAGTAATTTGAATTCAAGAGTATCTTGTGCAACAACTGAAATGGCAAGTTCAGAGGGGTGAATGCATATGTACAGAAAATAAGTGCGCTTAATACAATATGTGTAGTTTTCATAACTCTTAGAGGTTTTATTTTGGGTTTTATTATAAGTGTTAGAGATTTTATTATAAGTGTTTCTTAAAACATCAGTATTGTACACTAAATCTTCTATACAAAGGTGTAAGGTGCTCCTAAAGACTATGTGAGCTTGACTAAAAGGCTGTAAGGAACAGGCTTATTATACCCATTTAGCTAATTAATAACCTAATATAGATTACGCAGCTCTGTTGTTCTGAATACATTTATTTGAAATAAAATTATAGAGAATCAATTTCCCACTGCAGCAGTGGTTTTAAAAGCCACTACAAACGGTGGACTGGCAATTCATAATGGAGGAGTAATGCCTTCCATGTGTGTCAGTATGCTTAGCCAGCCTTTGAGTATTTCCATCTGATGAACTTGTGGGTTTTGATGCATCAGAGACTGCAGTGGACCGTTTCTTTTGTAAAATCTGGATAGTTGGTAACAGGCAGCAGCACTTCTATTTTTTTTCTGTCATCTACTTGCTAATCACCAGCACCATGCTGTTAGTAATATCGCTGTACAGTAAGTATACAAACACATTTGTTCTGCTGATGGTAAATTCCAGGCATAGATTTTATGTGCTTTTATTAGTAGCTATTATTCTTTCGTGACACTGGAGAGCTGAATGCATTTCTGGGTTACTTTGCTCTTTAAAGTGCTATTTTACAACTCAGGTTAGTGAGAATTTGTTATCTGTGTTCAGAAACATTTCTTCATGATGCACTGCTCTCAGAGAGGAATCTGTTCTGAGGTTTTCTGTCGATTACCAAGCCACGTTCCATTAAGTCAAAATACTACTTTAAAAGTTTAATGCACTGTGGTGCTCTTTAATCAGGTCATAAAGTGGTATTGTAATGTACACTATTCTTAATGTGCTTTTCCTTTTCACAAACCCCATTTTTAAACTTCACTGCATGTACTTGCAGACCCTGATTGCTTACAGATTTTTGAAAATAAATGGTCTTGAATGAGTCAGTAGTGACACAGCTGTACATTGTTCATCAAAACTATTTAAAATAAGCAGAAAGCTGCTAGTTTCTCTTCCAATGTTGATTTCACAGAAATTCAAACTTCCTTAAGAACTTTATGATGCTTATTATCTTAATATTATCTTAAGAACATTAATTTTTTGGTAGCAATTCTTTTGTCATAAATTCTGGATGCAACTTTCTTAAACTTAAGATTAGCATATTTTAAGGATATTTCTGTCAGCAAATGAAGTAAATTGATACCATTCTTCTGATTTTTACTTTGCCTCTGACTTGGTGTATGATATAAAACCTAATCTCCTATATTTTGTTTTGTAATTTTCCCAGTTTTGTGTTGGGATAGTTCTATACAATATAAATGTGAGAAGTGTTCTGCCCTGCCTGCACTTTTATAAATCTAGAAATATTAAAATAGGTATTTAAGTGTTGCCTATTTACTGCAAATAATATACATCATATACATCTTGTGTTTCTTCTGCCTCGCTTCATCACTAATACTGGCAGTTACTATTCGGTAAGATTTTCTGTGCCTTTACACAGCATCCTTCTGCGTTTTGCTTTGAAAGGAGATGGTGTTTTTGCATTTTAAAAATAAGATCTGTATTCTTCTAAGACTTTCAGGAGAGAAGTTCAGTGTGTATAATTATATTTAAAAACTGAAAATTTGCCCTTTAAGATTACCTTGGAACAATACGCTTTGGAGTGATCACAGATAAACATGTTGCAGAGGAGATCTCACTGGTGAATTCAGGCAGCGTGTATTTGCACAGACATGTCAACACATCTCTAGTGAGTATTACATTTATGTTGTAGTAACTCTGAGACAACACCTGGAGATTGAAACTCTTGTTACACTGCGATCATAATGTCACCCGGACAAATGTAAAATAAATGGGTGTTCACAAGTGGAAAGTGGTGGAATAAAATAATTTTCTTAACTAAATGTAGTAGCTATATTTATCTGAGAAATATTTCAAAAACTGTAATACACAGGCTTTTAATTTATTAAGGTGTGTATATGTCGTGGTTTAACCCAGCTGGCAGCTAAACACCACACAGCTGTTCGCTCACCCTCCCCCCTCCCTCTCTGGGACGGGGGAGAGAAATGGAAAGTGAAGCCTGTGAGTTGAGATAAAGACAGTTTAATAAGACAGGATAATAATAATAATAATAATAATAATAATAATAATAATAATACAATGATGATAATAGTACTACTAATAATAATGTGTACAAACAAGTGATGCACAATGCAATTGCTCACCACCCGCTGACCGATGCCCAGCCTAACCCCGAGCAGTCCGGCCCCCCTCCCCCGGCTAGCCACCCCTACGTATTGTTTAGCATGACGTCAGATGGTATGGAATACCCCTTTGGCTAGTTTGGGTCACCTGTCCTGGGTCTGTCCCCTCCCAACTCTTGCTGCATGCCCAGCCTGCCCGTTGACAGGACAGAGCAAGAAACTGAGATGTCCTTGGCTTAGTATAAGCACTGCTCTGCAACAATTAAAACATCGGGGTGTTATCAGCACTCTTCTCATCCTAAGCCAAAACATAGCATTCTACCAGCTACTCGGAAGAAAATTAACTCTGTTCTAACTGAAACCAGGACAGTATACTTCATTAATAATGTTTAAATTCACAAGGTATTTGTGACTTAGAGATTGAGCTCTTTATAAAGAAAATTTATACTAGTGAGAAAAGTAAAGATTATAAAGTTGTAGTGATAGAAGGGGTTTGCCTGGTAGAAGTCTTGTTGCCTAAAAGATTGTTTGTCTATCTGATGAGAAATTGGAAAGATTACCCCTTGGGAAAGGATATATGAAATGCTGAAGCATGCTGAATAGTGTCATTAAATTGAAAAAGAGTGTTTTAGGCAATACAGTAACAAAGCATGGTATATTTGAGAACTGCATTCATTAGTAAACAGTGTGTTTTAGTAAGTGAAAACAAATAGTTATTTTTTCTCTTTTCAAGATCTATCCAAATGATGACATGAACTATACAGCTGAGAATATTTGCAAGTGGGCTCTAGAAAATCGAGAGATGCTCATACGCTGGCTGAGACCTCATGGTGGAAAAAGTCTTCTTCTAAACAATGAGCTGAAGAAAGGACCAGCACTGCTCATATTTATACCTTATAATCCCTTAGCAGAAATTCATCCTCTTTTAGATGAAGTAAGTGAAATAACTTCAGTTTTTAACTTCAAAAAATGCTAGAACTTGAGAACTCTACCCAGGATTCTGAGACAAATTGCACTGCTACTGTGCAATACCCAACGTGGGTGAAGTGGTGTTGGGGTAAACTGTGCTCAGACTTGTTGACAAGAACTATTTTTACCTTGTGTGTTGTGGTACAGATTGGATATGACATATCTTGAATTACTTTAAATTTTCTGTTCAGGTCTTCTTGGACTTTAATATAAAAAGATATAGAGCTAACTGTTACAGAGAGAAAAATCAATGATTTAAGGCATATGTGTTTCATAACTGTATACATTTGATGTTTCTGAGAAATGGAAATTGCCTTCCGTGAAAACAGAGGATGTTGTTTAGGAACATGAGCATATAAATCCTGAATTAGCTCTTGGTATTATGAGGGGTTGGAAATCTGTATACTTTTTCTCTATATTAAACTTCCTTTCATATTTATATCCTTTGTTAATCTGCTCTGTTAAGGATGATAGGCCTGTTTCTTGCTGTGTCAAGTAACAGTAGTAGGATCATTTATGCAGCATAGTGTCAGTTCAAGGTTCAAAGCTGATTGTCATAGTAATGAAATTATATTTGGACATCTGGTACTAGAAATCACTTTACTTTTAATTGGAGATGTTTTCTGGAATTGGTAGAGAATACTTCCCATTCAGATTTCTCTCCTTTGTGTGGCTCAAATTAACGCTGTTCCCTCCCTCTCTCCCTTCCTTCCTCCCTTCCTTCCTTTCTTCCTTCCTTCCTTCCTCCCCCTTTTCCCCCTTTCCCCCCTTCCCCCCTTCCGTTTTCTCTTTTATTCATGTAGTAGCAATCAGTCCAATTGCTCCACAGTAGGTCCCAAAGACTCTTGCCTAAATGCTTCTGAAGAAGTGACCTAGCAAAGTATCTGCTGCCTGCCTGTCAGTTCTTCCTCATGGCATGCATTTAGACAGAGCTTTTCCCTTGTCCAAATGGACTAACTCTTGACTGCTACTTGCCAGCATTTTAAAAAGGCACGTGAAACAGAGCAATAAACATTAGTAGTACAAGCTGCCTGTGACATTCCTGTTACGGGTATTTCAGTGTTCAAAAATTCTCTTTCTGGGTGGCAGGTAAGGGATTTTATTTCACTGCTCCAAGTATTCAATTTTCTTTAAAAACACACTTTCTTAATCCATTTTATGATGAATCCTGCATGTTAGTTTGCACCACACACAGTGTGCCTTTGTCTCCTGTCAACAGTTGTTGAAAACAAGAACTTAACTTTTTCCTTTTGAGTGAGTGCTGTGAGAGACGGGCAGATCTTTGGTCTTCTGGTGCAGCTGACTTAATTCAAATAAAGACCGAGACTGTTTTTGAGTGTTGCAGAACTTGTGTTTTGTCCACCCCATTCTATTTCTTCTCATCTTCTTTCTTCCCTAAAGGTGGTTACATAGGGAAATACAGTCCTTTAATTAAACCAGACACTATTATTTGAACTCTAGCCCAACTGAGAAAATAGTCAGAGCTAATATGATATTTATATCCCATGTGTGTTCCTTAGTTTCCTTCCAGTTTTCTTTCTCTGTCATTATTCCCATTTTTGAACTGTGCAGGACAGGAGTTTGTGTAGCTGTGTAGCTATGCAGTTATAGAAACTAACTTACCTGATTTTTTTTCCCCCAGATTATTTTTCAGCTGGAACCTATTGTCCCATTTAGTATGTCACACAGCTGTACATCACATTGGTGATCACACAGCAGTAAGAAACAAGCATTTGTGGAAGATGAAAAGCAGGGCAAAGGTTTGGAGGCAACACTGACTAGTGTACAGAGCACCTCTGTTCTGGAATGCGTGTTTTCCACAAGGAGACCTTATTAATTTTGCAGTGTCTGAAGCAATGAGGAAAAAAATCACTTGTGGTACAACATCTAGTCAAACTAGAAATAGACAATAAAACTTAGTCAGCTACAAGATACGGTATGAGGAAATCTTTGAGGAGAGACTGGAAGAGAACTGCAATTATTCTTATACTAATCTGTCTTATTTCGGCAGACTTAATTCAATGATGCTTGTCCCAGCATAAGCATTGTAGTAACAGGTGCCATTTATTTAGATTAAGTCAGCGTAGCATAAGGTGTTCTGTATCAGATTTCATCCAACTGAAAAGAATATCTACTTATATCAACATTATATCAACAATCTCATGGAAGAAGATAAAGATTATTCTGGTTGATGTTGTATTGCTTCACTTCCAATAGAGAGATATTATTGAACTTTTTTTTTTTAATTTTAGCTGTAGGAGTAGATGTTTATTGTAACTGTCAGGAGTGAGTTTCATCAAGCTTTGAAACCACTTGACTGTAAGGCAGTTTCACAGAATGAGAATGTCAAGTTGCATGTTGAATGCTCAGGGCATTTTTTTTTTTCTGGTAATAGCTCACTGAAATGGGATTTCCTATTACAAATCAGTTTTTCTGTTCATAGTCACTGCTCAAGTTTGTATAGGTAGTCAAAATCTCCAGGCTAGATTTTAGTATGAGGGGTCAAGTATATGCTTTCAGGACAAAAATACCTAACAGTGTGTTCTTAAAGACTAACAGAAACTGTTGCTGAAGTCTACATTTTAGTACTGATGATCTTGTTACAGCCCTCCTGGAGGTAATCAACACGTGTTTGATAAGTAGGTTTCCTATCAAAATGTTCTTGTGTGCGCAGTGTATGGATGTTCTGTATTTGGATTATATTTAATATGATAGATGAGAGTGAGAAAAAACTTGCTCCTTTTTCCCTTCTTGTATGTTCTGTTATTTATCTCCTAGAGAGGAAAATTCCTTCTTTGGTCTATACAAGTGCCTTTTTGGTGCCCATTCCCCCTTGGTTAAAAAAAATAAAATGACGCAGCACAGAACACTTGCACTGAGTGGCAGGCTTCGCCCCACCAATAAGTGCAAAGCACACCTGGAGAGTTACAACTGTATGTTGTGGCTGGGTCAATACCAACATTGCTTCAACTCTGGCAATTATAGTTACCAAAGTTGTGTGCTGCCTATACCAGGAAGAATTTTTATCTTTTTATCACATGGGATTGCTTTAAAATAAATAAATTTCTCCTCATACTGGAAAAAAAGGGCAATTCAGGAACCTGTACCAATTAATTCTTTGAGTGGTGGGATTTAACCTTAAAATGTAGTGTTACTGAACTGTGATAAATATGATGTAAAGACACCTTGAGATGAATGTCATGGACTGAAAATATTTTAAATTGGATTTTTGTAGTTCTGTACATGTAATTCTTACATACTAAACAACTAACTTCGTTATCAAGTAAAAGCCTCCTATAATTGTTTTGTAAGAAGGCCTGAGAAGAGTATAATCAATTTTATTTCTGAAATTCTATTTAAAAAATGCATAATACATTGTTAAACCTGTAACAGATAACTGCATTTGAGTGAACTATGCGCAGTTATTCTTGCTTTTTTTTTTTTTTTTTTCCCTCTGTAGATTACCAAAGTGGCCTTGGAATACCACAACTGTAACAAAAGCCAACAGGCTGAACCAGATCCCCAGCACATGGGGGACAATGATTCACCAGCTTTTGATTCCTATGTTCCAGATGCACATACAAAATTGGCAGAAACGTTCTCCATAACCAAGTACCCGTGCTGTAACACAGTGGTGCTTCCACAGTGGCATTCGATCTCGAGAACTCACAATGTCTGTGAGCTTTGCATTAACCAGACCCTTGGTGTCAAACCAAATACAGTCAAAGTGCCACACTGTAATTTTTTTGAGATAGAAGCAGCTTTGGACTCTTTCTACCTCCAGGAGCATACCTTTTTTCAAGTTATATCAAATACCATAGAATGCAGCAATTTCTTAAGTTTCTACAGTCCCTTTAACTATTACACTGCATGTTGCAGGACAGTAAATAGGCATTTTTTAAGTTTCATTAGTTCTGAGAAGACCATCTTTCAGACCCCTAAAGTAGTGTTTTCTTCCCATGGGAAGAAAGATAAAGATGACATCCAGAATTCTATTCCTCACATTGAGGATAGGAATTATTTTATTCCTCACCTTCATATTAGTGGCACTAACATTACTGGTCTGAGCTGCAGGACCAACAAAACCTTGAATCTCTATCTGCTGGATTCAAATCTTTTTTGGATATATGCAGAGAGATTAGGAGCATCAAGATCTACTCATCTTAAGGAATTTGCTGCCATTGTTGACTTGAAAGAAGAAGTGCACTATGTCCTGGATCAAAATCAGTCACTTATTGGATCTACCCTGGGTATGGTTTCTATTATACAAATGCTTGAAATAAGAAAAACAAGTTTGCAACTAAGCTCATGCGTGAAAGACTTAATGCCATTC
The DNA here is from genome assembly GCF_964035555.1 of Netta rufina. Taxonomy (NCBI): domain Eukaryota; kingdom Metazoa; phylum Chordata; class Aves; order Anseriformes; family Anatidae; genus Netta; species Netta rufina. The sequence continues at coordinate 981,775 of NC_140138.1, forward strand.
TGAAAATGACTGCTTACAAAGTGAGACTATAGTTAACATTGTTAACCTTTACTTATTCTATTCTATTTAGTAGTTGACCGAGCAGTAGTATGTATTCTACTACTATTTGCATGAACCAAATTTCACTTACCAAAAGTAACCTGCTTTAAGTGAAGTAAACATTGAAATGTGTGACTCTTGACTGCCTGATACATCGAAGGAATTGGTAAAATCTAAACTAATGTGCTAGTGGAAAAAAAATCACTACATCTTAACACATTTGATATTAGAGAAGACACATGTTGGTGTTTGTTCTGTCATGTTGGTGCTCTGTGTACTAAAATTTCCCAGAATTTCATGAGATACTGCCCACTTACCTGCAGAAACTAGCCCTTCCTCTTGTCCTCAGACTTAGAAATTATTTTAAATGTATGTTGAAAAGCAGGTGTGTTGTCAGATACAGCTCTCGTTTGCTTTTGTTTAAATCTGTTAATACTGTATTTCCTGACTGAACTGGGGTGGAGGGGGGAAAAAAGGCAGTTGTATTCAGGAAAAAAAGACCGTATTCACAGTTCTGATTTTATTCCCAAATTACTTGGGTAAGATGCAAGGTGCCTAACCACATATATTTACCTGCCATGCTGATGTGCAAAACTGAGTCAACTTTTAAAAAATGCAGGGCTTTTTAATGTTAAAAGTGCAAGTAAACATGGAAATAAATTCAGGTGAACATAGTATTGAGATAAACTGTTCAAGATTGTTTATCAGTATAATTCTTACAGCATTAAATTATATTTGCATTTTGCCAATAAATTCATAAGTTCATACAAAAGTATGCACAACATAATCAGAACATGGCCATTTGTTCTTAAGTTTTCCACCCAGCACTATATTCTTTTTCCACCCCCCCTGCCCCAAAAAGCATTATGGAGAAAAAAAAAAAGTTGGGGACCATAAATGGATGCTTAGGAGAAATTAAGATTTAGGTGAGGAGATAATAAATTTGCTTCCCCTTTGTGCTTCCAGTATTTTGTCTCAAACTATTTTCCGTTCACAGTATTTCCTGAGCAGGACAAGGGTTGCTCTGCTGAGTAGCACTCAGTAGATCTCTCTTCTGAGTTATTTGAACATCCAGAAACTTTTTTTCTCCCAAATATTTTGTCAAGGATTCATGTGATTTCTTTATTTTTTTATTATTATTTTATTTTACTGAATTTCAGTAAGCATCAGTTTACACAAAAACTTTGTGTTTACACAAATACGGATTTCAGGTTTTATAAATGGTTTCTAAAAATTCAGGAGTCTTCATGTCTTTTAATTAGTCCTGTCCAGTTATTATTTTATTATTTAATCATGCATACACATTCAAAATCCGGTGATCTAGAAGTATAAAAGCTGTATTTTGTTCTGGGGTGAGAGTTTCATTAATGCTGAATAGTAAATACCAAGAGCAATAGAGTTATATTTCAGAGATAAATATGATAATCTGGTGTTTTGTATGTATGTACAAAGGTGCTGTTCTTAGTTGGTCTGAGTTTTTGGACTGAGAATACCAGCACAAAACATGTCTATTAGATAAAATAATTATTTTTAGTGTACTTAATGCATCTTTTGCTTGATTACTGAATGTTCTTATTTTACAGTGCATAGGATAATGTTTATCTAAATTGAAAATGTTTATATAGGTAGTATCTTGCAGAGATTTAGAGAATGTGTTCTAGGCTCCAAGTGGTATATCTGAAGGTAGTTTTGGAGCTTGTTGTAAATTTTTAGCACAGACCAACTACTGTTGAATATCTTGATATTAAAGAGGAAGTGGAATGAAGACAGCCACTAGTGAACTGAAGGTGGCCAGTCATATTGGCATGGGAATAGCACAGTTTTTCGTCTAAAGCAAAAGAATCATAGGGAAAGTAATTAAAAATAGTAAATGCAAACAAGTGTGGAATTAAGTAGAACCTTTAATATGAGGACTAAATAGTTTTATGCAGTATGGATAAAATGAAAGATAGCGAGAGGATACTGTTGTTGACTGAACAGGTGCATAGTTAGATTAGTAGGCAAAGATTATTATTATAGTACATTGAACAGGAGTAGAAGTGAGATTAAAGATTAAAGAAGCAAATGAAAAGACTGAAATGAGCAAATGAAAAAAGTTTTATATTGTTTTCACATCAGTGGTGGCTGCTTGAGTTCTTACTAAACTCAAATAGTGACTTGAAACCAAGTTTAAATTGGAATTCAATAATTTGAGAGAAAATACAAAAGTAAAAACTGCCAAAATTGTGAATTAACTTTATGTATCAATTTATTTCAGAGAACTTCATAAAAAACTTCAGCGTTCTCTATAGCCCCTTGAAAAGGCATCTTGTTGATGACACTTCAGTCCGTTTTCGCACACAGCATGTAATCACTGAAGTGACTACCAGCACCTTTCATGATACTGTGCTTTCAAATGAAAAGGTACACCTCATTGCTGAAAGAATTCCTTGCAAATCATTGCTCACAATTTTGAAGAAGGGGACTCATTCTTTTTTCTTTCTCTTTTCTATAACTGTGCTTTGTCCTTGACTCGATTCCCGCACTCCCGTTTCCTTTATTCAGGTTTGAGATAACACTAAAGAACATTCTGATTTCTGGGTTTCATACCTGAAAATAAATAAATATACTACATTTTTTTCCTATGTATCACATTTTTTTAAACTTACTTAAAAATTTAAGCAAAGCAGATGTAATAGAAAAAAGAAAATGTGTTAAAACTAAAGTATTATTTGAAAACACACAGCAAAAAAATAAATAAAAAGTTTTCCAATCGCATTCCATGAAATTGTTTTATGTAAGATGTCTTGCTGAAGAGTAATTAATTTACTCTGATTTATTTAAAGATGTGATATATGGATTAGTATCCCTTAGGTGTGAGGACTGCAGCAAATGTATACATCTGCAGTAATTGGCAGCCAGCAACCCTAATGCCTGCTTTGCTAGCTAGGTACCTACGCCTTTCTCCCCCCCAGGCCCCACAAAGTTTACAGTTGCTGTAAGATACATAAGAATTTAAGGTTGCAGAAGAATCGTGAGAAGTGTAAGAAGGTTTGATGCATTGTCATTTACAGGGATATAAACAGAGAAAATACAAAGAATTATTTATGGAAAGAGAATTTCCCAAGAAATTCTGTGTTAACCTGGGAGACAGAAGGCAGCATGAAATAGTTTATGATGTGCGTCAATGTTAGGATATAGTTTCCTTTCATGTTTTAAGGGTTCCAGTGAATTTAAGTGTTGTGAATACTAATCCTTCTTTACCACAGATTAACCACAATGGGTAATCAAACTCTTCTCCATTTCATTTTCCAGAATGTCTTGCTGCTCTATTATGCACAGTGGTGCGGATTCTGTGCTTCTCTTAATCATATCTTTATTCAACTTGCTCGGCTTCTGCCTCCAGATAATTTCACTGTGGCAAGGTAAAAAAGACTCTAATTTAATCTCTCTACAATAATGCAAGTTCATTGAGGTCATTGGCCTAGAAAATAATTACTTTTTTCTCTCTACACTCTTGCAATACTTGATGTAAATGTTGTGTTTCATTTTTCTCTGAATGCATTATTTGGTTTTCCTCTGTATAAATTTGGTAGTTTTCAATCTCACTGTGGTATATCTGCAGTTCGGTTATAAGGAATTTTTAATCAGTGAGATTTTTCATGAAGTGAATAAAAGTGAATGAAGTGAATATTCATGAAGTTTAATTTGGGAAGTAAATCAGTAAAACAGCAGCAGAAAATCATTTTCACCTCTGATTATTTGTAGCAAAGAATTATATCCTGTAGTACTGTATTTGAGAAATTTTATATATATATATGCACATACTTATATTTTTTATACTTGTATTTTATATGTACTTGTATATATTTATAATTGATACATATTACATGATTTTATTTAGCATTTCCAGGGCTTTTCATGTTACAGTACAATTTAAACATTCTTATTCGTGTATTTGATAATACATCAATACTTATCATCTCTGCTCCAATTGCATGCTTTGTTTTATTCTGACTGAATTTACTTCAGGTGGCAGCAAGAGATATATTGGGAAAAATTAATTAAAAACCTGGAATTATTACCTGTTTATAATTACTGCTTTGTTCCCATAGATATAATGCTACTCTCAAACATGCATCCATTCTTTGTTGACTTTGAAGTTCTGTTGTTTGGTCCACTATTTTTGTTGTAGTGTTACTTCTGTGATTGTCTTTTTTTTTATTTAATAATAAAATTATTGTAATAAGAATTTTATTTATAATCAAGGGAAACCTAAAAAAGCAGAGAAGAAAAAACACATAAGCAGTTGAACAAGTGCTTCATTCACAAAATCTTGTTTTCCTTTCTACATAGAGCTTTAGAAGAATTTAGAATGCATTTGTCCTCGGAAGAAGCAAAGTAATTTATTCTCCAAACCAGATATTTAAGGAAAATATTTGTGGAGTTGTATTGAGGAACAAATTACTGAAAAAGAAAAAATTCAGTAGCACGTTGAAGTTTGTAGGCAGGTCTGCCTGTTTCGGGGAAGTGTATACATAATGATTGTGTACTTTAATTGCCAAGAGAGCAGTTGGAATACTGTACATATTTTTCTGGCAAAAAATTGTTAATCTGAGATTTATCATCTTGTATATTGGCAAATAATTTTGCTGATTCATTAGTGCAATATATTTTCAACATAACACATTCAAACTTACTTTCACAGTTACTTGCATTTCCCTCTTTGTAATCCCCAAAATGGTGTTTTAGGAAAAAAAAGATTGTTCATCTGCGTGTTTCATCAGTGTGTCATTTCTTAACAGAATTGATATCACTCGAAATGATCTTCCATGGGAATTTATGACAGACCGTCTCCCAACTATTTTGTTTTTTCCGCATCACAGGTAATGTAATACTTTTCCTTATGGGTTTTGTACTTTAATTTTACTAAGTTATAATAACTATCCGACTGTAAGTCTTAGCAGAGAAAAAAAGAAACAGTAATTCTTCTTTATGTATATTCTAATAATTAAAAAGAAAAAGAAGACATGGATAGCTGATTTTATACGGTGAATACTCTCTCTGAAAGTCATTATTTATTTGTTTGCAAGTCTTTATGAACAGCAACATAATGGTTCTTTACTTAACTTTTCTTATTTGGATTTTATTATTATTATTATTTTGGCATGATCCAGGTGGATCATGTGGTTACGGGGGGGGGGGGGATGAAGAAGAGAGAAGTGATGTAGATAGTGGTGCAACTTTTATCTAATCTCTTCAAATTGATACGCTAATAGATATCTTAAAGGATAATATGAATCTAACTTCAAAAAATGTGTATAGGATTTGGAAGACTTAGGTATTTTGTTCAACTTAAACATTCATTAATATCAGGTCACTGTGATCATCCATGTCCCAGAGTGATGATGTCATATGCAGTTCAAGGTGCTAAGATATAAGTATTTTAAATATGGATTAAGAGCAAAATCTGTTTCTTAAAATTCTTGCTCTCAGCCAAATATCCATCCAATGCAGAGATGCTTATAGCACATAAAAGGGTTCATATTAGTGCTATACCTTCATTATACAAGTTTAGGTTTCTCTTAATTGCTATATTAGCAAGATACTAAGTTTGAGTTGGACAGCAGATATTTAAATAAAGCTATCATTGTTTACGTACCTTTTTTAATATTAGTATGCCCTTTTTAGGAAGGAGCAAAGTATGAAGTTTCCAGAAGACTTCTCAGTTAACCTTCCTAATCTTCTTAAATTTATTTTACGTTACTCAAGTCTTTCTTCGTCAGCACCCTGTACCAAAGAATGCTTACATAAAGAAACAGTTTTACAGCAAGGACACATCTTGCACTTAGAGAAAGAAATTCAGAAGTTAAGATCAGAGATCAGTGCTCTGCATCAAGCCCACAACCACCTCGAGGCACAGCTTTCTGAAGCAAAAAGAGAAGAACACCAAGTACAGCAGCAAAAACACATACTGGAAAAGCAGCACAAGACTCTGCAGCTCCACAGCGAGCAGTTACAAGCCACATTTGATCAGAAGAATCGGGAATTACTAGAAATGGCTGAAAAGCTTCAAGAATTGGCTGATGCATCAGAAAACCTCCTTAAGGAGAATACTTTACTAAGAATCCTGGTAGCATCAAGGGAAGGAAAGCTACAGCGCAAAGATGAAATTAACGAAGCCCTTCAGCCAGAGCAAAAGCTTTCTGATGACAACATATTGGTTTCAACAGCTACTGCCACATCAGAGGAAAAAAGAATTGATATTGATACTCTAGAAACAGAGCACAGTAGTAAAAACAGGACAGAATGATTTCTTTCACAAAGAAAAATGACACAGTATTGGGTAGGTATTTATGCAAATTTTATTGAAATTCATTGTAAATAAAGACTTCTTCCCCCACATGATCTAGAAAAAGAAAATCAAATGAAATATTTTTGTATACTTGAACAACTTATTAGCTACCCACATCTAAAGCAAAGAGTATGGAAAACTTTCTGCACTTTACTATTGCACTAACTTGCAAACACCTATCTGATAAAGATGCTGATGCTTAGGGGTAGCAGTGTAAAGCATCTGACTAAGGACCAGTTATTTTTCACCAGCTTTCTCTAATAACTGCTAGACGGAGAAAATAAGATCATTGATTTATACGTTTCCTTTAATTCCTGAAGATTGCCCTTTACTCTGCATTGTTTGCAGAATTAAAATGGAGATAATTTATCTGTATAATCAGTAAACTTGAATGGACAAAGTCATCTTGCTGTAGCTACTCTATTCAAGAACTTCAGCACTTTGTGTCACTTTTGTACACTAATTATGTCTTGAAACCTGCAAGAGCAGAACTGTGTGAACTGTTATCTAGTGAACCAAAACTAAAGAAAAATCTTATTGATTTAACCCTTTTTCTCCTTGCTTTTTAGGATTTATACAATACAGCAATCTTAAGTGTGTGGGTCTGGCTACACATGCAAGCCTCCTGACACTAGTATATTAAGCGTGTGCCAAGGCAAGAACTGCCCTTTGGTATAGCCTATAGTATACTCTAGTGGTAATTCCAGGAGCTTTTCACTGCTGTCAGTATTAGTTTTTGCTTCAAATTTGAGTCTTCAATTAAGAAATCAGAAGCCAAATGCAGCACTAAAAATGCAAGACAACATCTTACTCTAGAAGAAAGGGGTATGACCTTACGGAGTAGGCCACTGTTGTCTTATATCTAGTTGCACAATTCTCAAGTAAGCTCGCAAGGCACCTCTTAACTGAGTTATGCCATACATACAGGGGCAAGAAGCAAAAGAAGTGACTTCCAAGGGAGCTGGAATTTGAATTTCATTATTTGTAGCATATTTTAGGAAACAGGTCTTCACAGTAAACTTTTTGGTCCTAGGCAATCAAGTGTTTAAAATCCAGACTAGGCACAAGGAGGCTACGTATAAAGTAGCTTCATATAAAATAGTTCATAAAGAAGCTGCGTATGAAGTAGTTTAGGGGCTAGAGTTAAGTTGAACCAGGCTTCAATGCATGTGTACCTACTCAACAGTCTGAGAGTAGGCAAGCTGGCCTTGGTGGTTTAGTGCTGTCCCTTCTCCTCTCCAAGTATTTAATACATCTTTTTACAGTTTCTATAGCACAATTTCCTCCACAGAGCAGGAAGTGAAAGAGATATCCCATCCTTACAGGACAGTGCTTCCCAGCTAGTAGTATGAAGACACCCCCAAACTGAAAAGCAGTCCTGCTTCCCTGTATCAATCCTAGACAAACTAATGTTAAAACTTTTATCTTGTAGTAGTTGAGCTAAGCCACAAGAGTTATCTACAAGACACACAAATTGAATTCTGTAGTTGATCACTTGTCTTTAGACTAAAAAGCCTTTTTACAAACAGACTCCTAACGTTTTGTTTACATACACCTGAATTGCTAAGTACACAAACAGACCTTCTAGGAAAAAAATAGGTAAGTTACATTTATAAGTTTTAATAAGTAACTGCTTCTGCAGTTTCAGCATGCAGACAGAAGAGAAGACCCTGCTCTACTGCCACTTCAAACTCCTGGAAACCTTCTGGACCATCCCTGAGGGTTCATTATCCATCATCAGTTCCCAGTTCCGTCAAAATGGCAGTTTCCTCACAGTAGCTACATGGTTAGAGAGAGCTCAGTTCTAGCAGCCAAAAGCTTAGCCTATGCCTAGCTGCAACTGAAGGAAACCATTTCCTTTCTTGTAGCTCCTCTGTTTCTTCCCTCAGCATATTACTGTCGGGTTATACCTGCTTTTCAAACAAGGTATTCTACCTTCTTTTCAACATTCTGTACTAGTCCAGTGAACTGCTGAAGTTCTGGCTCTATGGCTGTGCACTCAGAAGTTAATAGCAGAAGCAAGTTTTAACTGCAGATCTGGTTTTGAAGGTCTGGATTCCACCTACAGTCCTCTTGTGTTACATACTATTTCACCATACTATTCTCATGTGCTGTGGAGCACAAAGCAAAAAGCTTCTGGCAGCCTATTTACCGTTCACAGTTGTAAAGTAGTTCACATTACAGTAGTAGCTCCATCAAAATAGGCTCAGCTAAACATTCAAGTAACAAAAAGATGCTATCAGTCTCTTCACTCAAAGATATCCTGGTGTCCATTGCCAGCAATGGACTTTATGCCAGGTGAGTCAGCTCTTGTCACAGAAGTAGGATACACAATTGACACAAAGAGCAACTTCACAGTGCATGCAGTTGCAATGAAAGCTTATTTAAGCCTCATCAGGGTGTTTTCTGATGAGTAATGTGCACGTGACCAAGTTCTTCACAGTATAGATTCTTCTGCTGGTTACACATATAAGCACAGTCCACATACAGGTGTTGCTCCAAGTTAGCTATGTACTTCTGTGCTGTTTGGAGTTAGCTTTGCTTTCCTCTCTACGCAAGGTCCTTTAGCGGAGTACTGCACAAGAAGAAAGGGCTCTTTGGTTTCTCCTTCACCCACGATGCTTTCCTCATCTTCAGACTGGCTGATCCTCTGCAGACGCAAGTAACACCAGCAGCCCAGTATCAAGGCACCAAGAGCTGCAATAGCAATCAAAATAACAATGACAGTCACCACTCCTGTGGTGGGGCTGTGATCCATAATAGACATGGTCAGTATTTTGGATTTCAGACTTCTTGAGGAAGATTCTGCTGTCCTCACTGTATCTTCAAATTCCTGCAGTGGAAAAAAAAAAAAAAAAAAAAAAAAAAAGAAATACTTAATGCACTTGTTCAGCTTCACCATAATCAGAAATATTACAATTATGGTTGGTATCCTCTCTGTGATGATACATGACCCTCCTGAATTCAGTGCTTCACGCTTCTGCATATACACTTACTTTAAGATGTTTCTTTACAACTTGCCTTTGAACATGTAGATGTCTACACTGAACTAAAGCAAACAAGAGCTAAACGTGGGTTCAACTTGACCTGCTTTCAAGATGCCCACGAGTAAGAATTTTTTTCTAAGAGAAGATGAGAAAAGATACTGAGGCATCTTAGGATCAGGTGGTTCTGAGACAGTACAGTCCATATCAAGTTTTAATCATAACTCAACCAAGTTTTTACAAACATTGAAGTCACTAGGCAGAGTTCAGCAAACCCAGCACTCATATCAAGGATATACCTAGATTTACATAGCAAATTATGTATATTTTTGCCAGTGATGGAAGCTGTAGAGTTTAGCATGAAGAGATTTAAGACTATTTAATACAAATACTAAATCATGGTCGACTCTCAAATCCATGACAAGATAGTAATTTGGCTACCTTTACTTTTTGTAAAGAACCTTACAGAAACAGTACATCTAACTGACAGAAGTCTGGCACTTTAAATTTCTAATGTACGACATCTTCCTAATGCACAAACAGTTCCAGGACTGGTAAATTGCAAAATTAATTCTAATGCTAATGGATTACTACAAACCCATCCATAACACTGGTCTGTTTAGAAGGGTTGAGTACATGGTAATTAATTGGTTGTTCACTGAGCTGGTAAAAAACAAATATAGCTTTAAATACATTTTTTGTAAGAAGCAGGTAAAGCTAGATTTATTGAAGACTTCAGTAAATCTAAGGGGAAAATTATTATTACAAGCTTCTGCTCCTCCTTAGTGGCTTTCAAATAGCAAGAGCAAGGTGGCATGTTAGAAATGAAGCTGAAATAGGAACAGAGGCAGGAAAATGGGAGAGGAAGAGCTGCAAGACTTTCATAGTCTGCCACAGTTCCAGCAAGCAGCAGACGTTTTCCATACGCTTTTGTCTACTTCCACTTCTGAATTCATGGTATTTTAAGGAGTCATATGGGCCTTTCCTTTTAAATTTAAGGTTACTGTTAACAAAGTTGGCAGTTTTGGGTTTCTCTACTTCAACTGGGTTCGTTACTTTTTCTTTCCTGCTACCTTCTCTTCAACAGTACAGGAATTCACGGGAGACTTTTTAGAGGTTGGAGCCAGTTACGATGTGGGAACTGCTGTAGGAATCAGGGCTCAAAGTCACGATTTCAGGTACAGCAGGTACAGTCCCGAAAGGCTCTAGGGTCTGCTGCAAGTACAGAACAGCAGTGCCTGCATTCATTTGTGTGTAGGCACTGACTGGTGTTGGATTAACTAGTTTCTTCTGGCTGCAATAAATGCTGGTCTGCTGAGGGTCACATACCTGTACAAATGCTGAACAGACTCTTCCCCACCATCCCTGTTGCACCCAGCTGCAGTATCAGCTCCTGCATGCAAGCCCCCTCACAGGTCAGTCTCACCCAGCCTTAGGTCAGAACCCACAGGCTGTGTGCAGTACCTTGGATTCTCATCATGACAGAGTCAAGGCAATTACATCACACCTTCACCAACAGCACTTAAGCCAGAGAAGCCCCTAACCTCTCGTGGAATGGCAGAGCCACGCACACCACGCAGCTACTTCATCCACAAGAGAAATCCAGTACGAGCATTATTAGGGCCCAGTGACTCAGAACTAACTTGCACACACTGATTGTGTTTCCAGCCCTATGAACTACTGCAGCCAGTAGCATACCTGACAGCAGCAAGTCCAGCAGACTCAATTTTCTCCAATTAGAAAATCAACTACCACTCACACCCAACCATACCACATATCAGCAACAGCAGAACTATGCCCACTGCAGCCAGACAAGGTGTGTAATTTTTGTCAGGATCATCTTGGTTTTGCAACACTATAAACTCTGCTTAATCAACACCAGGAAAACAGCTGAGGGTGAGTCAGGGTGGCTTTCATGAGTTAGTTTTCCTCAGGGCATGTCTGAACTGCAGCACTATTTGATCTAGCCACACCAGCACAGCATCAGCACAAATGATTTAGTCTGCTTCTCACGTAGGCACATGAAGCCCTGTCCCACAGCTCACAGGGCTGCTAGCAGCAGTGACAGCCTACTGAGTGCTGTTTGGTGTGGCACATACCTTTACATCAGAAGTAAAGAGTTACTGGTACCTAGAAAATAGCTTTTAACACTGAGAAGTCCAAGAGCCAATGTTCTACTGTGAGCCAGCACTGTGCCCTTGTGGCCAAGAGGGCTAATGGGATCCTGGCGTGCATTAAAAGGAGCATGGCCAGCAGGTCAAGGGAGGAGATCCTCCCCCTCTACTCTGTCCTGGTCAGGCCTCACCTGGAGTACTGTGTCCAGTTCTGGGCTCCCCGGTACAAGGAAGACAGGGATCTCCTGGAAAGAGTCCAGCAGAGGGCCACAAAGATGATACGGGGCCTGGAGCATCTTCCGTATGAAGAAAGGCTGAGAGACCTGGGCCTGTTCAGCCTGGAGAAGAGAAGACTGAGAGGGATCTTCTCAGTGTATATACATATCTGAGGGGTGGGGGACAGAAGGATGTAGCCAACCTCTTCTCAGTGGTTTGTGGGGATAGGACAAGGGGCAATGGCTGCAAGTTAGAGCACAGGAAGTTCTGCACTGACATGCGAAAGAACTTCACGGTGAGGGTGACGGAGCATTGGAACAGGCTGCCTAGGGAGGTTGTGGAGTCTCCTTCTCTGGAGATATTTAAAGCCTGTCTGGATGCCTACCTGGGCAGCCTGCTCTGAGGAACCTGCTTTGGCAGGGGGGTTGGACCCGATGATCTTTCGAGGTCCCTTCCAACCCCTACAGTTCTGTGATTCCATGTTAGGTCCAGATAACAGAGAACCCACACCTATGCACACTGTAAGAAGACATTTCTCCATCCCCCTCTGTGACACAGCTGCAAACTGCAGTGGTCCCAGTTCACCATAGATAATGGAGACCTAGGCATAGTAGTTTGTGAAACTGTGCTTGAGTCTCCCTCAAGTAGGAACCTAAGCTCTTCTGTAATGGGGAAGAACTGTCTTGAGACAAGGTTCTCTCTCCCTTACCAGGTTATACACTGGGCTCTTGCTATTCCCATTTCTTTTGGGATCCCCAGGAGCACAGCTGGCCCGGAAGGCCTACTGCCCAGGAAGGTTCTTCTGAACCAAGTATACACAGTAGCAACTCAGAAGTTCTGAGATGTAAGCATTTATTGGTGTTGGGTTAAAAATATATATATATATATATATATTACTATTCCTGGACATCTGTTTAACACCACAGTTATGGCTTCATAGCGCCGCTACTGCTTGAGGTTGTGAGGCAGTTTAACCCCTACTTCCACCTTCTGAGTAAGAAGGTGTTTCAGATCAGTCCTCTCCAGCTGTCCTGTTCTTCAGCAGGCACTGGAAAGGACCTTGCAGGCCCACATGTGGGTACTGGCAACTCCTGCACAGCTGCTGCTTCCAGCAAGTGAGACACTATAGCAGCTGACAGCCAGGAGCATAAGTAGGGAGCTTCACGGTGCAGAGCTGGCCAGGAAGAACGTGCTGATTACTGCGGGTGTGACAGCTTTGTTTTGTTGTCCCCTGCTCTAACAAGTCAACTCAGCTTAGTCATGACAGCTCCTTTAATAAATTCACACAGAACCTTAAACAGAAGGACAGGTTTTAAAACTGGGAGATTATCATTTCTTGTAGAGAAGCCCTACTCCTAACTCGGGCCCTTAGACTAAAAGGATGAGCCTAACAAATATTCTTCATTGCACCTAGCATGGGGTTGATCATTTGTATTTAGTATCACCACCTAACCAGACAAGCCAAACGTTAACAGTAGCAGACAGAACAAACTTGCAGGACTCATCTCTCAGGCAAGTGAACTCTCACTCTGTTTACACTAGAAAGTTAATTCTAGCTGGCTTAGGCTCTCCTGTGTGTCAAGTGATATTGCTTTGATGTGGCAAGGTAGAAGGTGTTGGAGATGGAGAACTAGGACCTACAGGATGCAGTTGGATGTCCATCCAGATGGACAGATCTTTATTATTTTAAATTAACTGCTTTTATATTTGATCAAAGGGACTCAGATTGCCTGAATTCTTAAACTCTGGAACAAAGAAGGGCACAACTTCCTCCAAATGCACTACCCAGTGAGTTTCATTTTCTAGGCACAGAAGTAAGTCTGATCTCACGTTCATGCTGTCAGGATTATCAGGTTGCATCAAGAAGCCCTTTCTAGCTTCTATTCAGAAAGCTCCTGATGTCTTTGCACCATACTATAGTTAATACTAAGAGCTACAGGAGAAAACAAGACTAGATGTCTTCAGAAAGATGACTGCATGGACGTTCACCCTCTAGCAAAAGGACAACCAGATAAAATTCAAGGTCACTTTCTCAAAGCACTTCAACTCCTACTTCTCAGTGAGAAAGCATAGTAGTCATTCTTTCTGCAGGCATATCCTCTCCTTTCCACTCAGGGAGCCTGGAGCCAGCACCCTATGTGTCAGATATTAAGCAACTGTACAGCTTTACAACGGCACAAACAGCTCATTAATGGTGCACAGTAGTAACTGGGATGACAGCAGCTTCTAATTTTTTGATTAATTTTTTTTTCCTGATTGTTTGAAACTGAATTATCAGAAGCTGATAAAATAAAGACAGTGCTCTGGCATTAGCTACTGTTGTTAATTCATGCTGAAGTTGTTCTTGCTTTAGGTCAATGTCTAGAGCTAGAGCTCTCCTGCAGCCTTAATTCTGCCTTCAGCTTGGTACATGCACACACCGCAACCACACTGGTAAAAACTACCAGGGCAACCTTTGGGTTGGGTTGTTCTTGAGATGCAGAACTCACAGCTCACCACCAGCAATTGACTGAAATAGAGATTAAGCTGTCTTCAGAGTTCATTTCTCTCCTGGAAAAATACTGCATTCTGTTGATCCTCTTAAATTGATCCTAAAGGAGATTACAACGAGCTTTAAGGCTCACTTTGAAAGCATACCTGAGCTAAAGAGACCTATAAGTATACCAGGAGCAGCTCTGACTTCATCCACCACTTTTACTGTAAGATATTAAAAGATGTAAATTTCTGATCTTCAAAGGAATTGTTAGCAACATTTGTATGTATTTGGTGGCACTTCTAGAGCTACATCCATCTCTTCCCGCCCTACTTGCCATCAAAGGACACATCTAAGCACATTTACTCATTAGTAAGATTGGTCAGATTCCCTGGTGGGAACTGCAAATAGCCTATCTCAGTTCCTACAGCAGTCAAGCAGTGAAAACATCAGGTATAAGCCATTTTTCTAAAAGTAACAGCTTTTTTTTTTTCTCCAGCTAATGCCAGCTTCCACTCACAATTCCATTTGTGAAGTTTTATTACCCAATCCTAAAGCTCTAAGTAAAGGACAAACAGCAAACCAATTTAAATTGCAGAAGGCTGCTGGAGGACAGATTCTATGAGGCTGGCAGTAGTTTCTAAACAAACTTTTTTTTATGACTGTAGGCATTCTGCTGCTAAGTTAGCTGTGGTTAATACCAGCAGGCATGCACATGAAGAGAAATACTGCTACGGTAACAGCCAAAGCTATAGGAAGAGGCTTCAAAAGGCAATCTACTAGAGTTCACCCAAACAGAACACTCAAAATCCTCAAGCAACAATTGCACCTTAAGCTTGTTAAGTGTTTTTAAAAAGATACTTTTGGCAAAATACCACAAGGAATAATGCAAGTTAAATGAGATAGGCGAAAAGGTATGAGAATAGAACTACCACCCTGACTTTAGCTTAGAAATGGATACGTAATAACTACTGCTTAGTTAAAAAGCCTCCATGCTAAAATCTTTGCAGGAAAGTAACAGCAGCTTGCAATAGATGCTACTAACTGAAAAACACTTCCTCTTGTATGTGCAAGGAAGATTACTTTTAAGGAATGCTGTATGCTCATCACAAGAGCATCCTCGTTACCAGTGGAACAAGGAGGGAAAAAGCCTCAGGGGAGATCCAAAATGTAATTCTGGCATTGGCACACAAGTGCACCCAGCACTCACATTACGCAGCCTCGGAAAGCTAGAAGCCTTCATAGTGCAGAAGCTGTCAGCCTTTACTACTGCCAGAGAAACTGTGGGACCACTGTTATTCTCAATCAACTCTAGTTTAATGCCCTCTCTTTCTGATAAAGCCAAATTGCACTGCACAAAGCGAGGCTTGGCTGGAGGCTGTTTTTGAAGGAGCTGTTCAGTGGAAACCTTCAGTGCAAGTCTCCTGCCACAACCCTTGTTCCACTTGTTATGAGGAATAAAAGAGCAGGAAAGCCTTAAAAAAGGCTTTTCTGTAGCCAATTCATTACAGATAGGCTTTACTGTCCAGGACAGTTTTCCAACAACTTAGCAATGAAGCAACAGTTAGAAACACTAGACCTAGCATCATTGCCTGGAACTGCAGTTAGTCTCCACATGAGGTAAAACAGTACCTTACACTTAATCAAGAATTACTTTCAGAGCTTTTACACTAAGTTAAACTACAGTGCAGTTAGTGTTTTACATGAGACAGCAAGGTGAAGAGAGGGCAGAGCAGGCCAGTGAGTTTCCCAGGTACAGCCACACAACTTCAAAAGCACACAGACACTCTCAGCAGCACAGCAAGGGGAATGGGTTTATGCTGTAACAGCCTGTCAGGCAAGAGATCCAGTTTATGGAGAACTAGCAGCAGGTTTCTACTGGTAAGATCACACCTGCCTCCAAGGCAGTTGCCTGGCAAAGCTTCTGTCACACTTTGGACTTTGTCAGTCACAGCCACACACAGCTCTGATGAGGGGCCTGTTCAGACAAGATAACAGGGTCGCTTCTGACAGGTGGTTATCAGAAATAATGTGCTATGTATACCCTGTCTCATAGCATAATTCCCAATATATTAGAAAACTTGCTGAAGCAACAACATTAAGTTTACTGATAAAACCCTTTTTTAACTTACACAATTGAGTGAGTGCTCAGGATATATGTATTTTAATGGCTTTGTCCAACAGCAGCTAGCTTGTTCCTGTTTATTACTGATAATTAAGCAGTTTTGCTCGATTATACTCTGCTCACAGACTGAAAGCAACACCAAACCCTGCCATGTACCAGCACCAAGTAGCTCAATAGCTCGGGCTCTTAGTCCTGCGCTCCGGGTTTTCACCTCAGCTCACAGGAAAAGCGAAGGTGAGGCCGCCCTGCGCCTGGCCTGGCCGCTTTCATCCCCCCGGAGGGAGGGGCTGCACAGCTCCCTGCACGTCCCAGATGCCTTGGGCTCCCTCCCCAGAGGGATGTCCCCGCTCCTGGCAGCCCGGCCAGACGGAGGGGACAACCCACGCTCCCCTACCCGACGTGAGGTCGGCACGGGGCGCTCCCACCCCTGCTGCCCACCCATGGGCCGCATCCTCCCCGCAGCAGGCAGCACACGGGGCCGCGGAAGGCACAGCCGGCCCTGCCGGCGGCTCCGGGGCCCGGCCCCGCGACTCCGGCCCACGGCAGCGCACAGCTAAAGCGCCCAGCAGCCGGGGGCTCGGCAGGGCCGCCCCGGGCACCCCGCCGTCTACTCTCACACACAAAGAGCGGCCCTAGGGGACCGCAGCGCCCCCCGCCCACACCCCCACCCGGAGCCCTTCCCTCAGCAGTGGCGGCGCCGCGCGGCCTCACCCGCCGCTTTTGTGTCGGGACAGAAACCCCAGCCCCTCACCGTCGCTTTGATCCGGCCCCGCCGCAGCCTACGGCGCTCCTACCGACGCCACCTCAGGCGCGACGGCCGTTTCCCCGCCCGCGCCGCCTTGTAGTGGGGCCGGGCAGCGCCGCGCCTCGGCCAATGGGCGCCTCGACGGGCAGGGCCGGGGCTCGGCCCTTCCCTCTGCTCCTCTCCTCCCTTCTCCTGTCTCTCCTCCCCAGCAACGGTGGCGGCCCCACCGTCCCCTAGAGAGCCGTCCGGGCAGGGCCGGTGATGCCCGAGGAGGAGGAGGAGAAAGAAGAAGAAAAAGAAGAAGAAGAAGAAGAAGAAGAAGAAGAAGAAGAAGAAGAAGAAGAAGAAGAAGAAGAAGAAGAAGAAGAAGAAGAAGAAGAAGAAGGCTGAGGCGAGGGGCGCTGAGGGAGGAAGTGCCCCCTGCCCTGAGGCAGCTGCGGGGATGCGCTGGGGATTTGGCCGGTTCTGGCTCTCTGCAGCCTCCCCCTGGTTGTTACTGGGCTCAGGCCTGGGTGCTAGCAGAACCCAGGTTGCTCGAGAGAGATATGTGGCAAAAAGAGCTCTGAGGGCGAAGGCCCTGACAGGAATCTGTGTGCAGAAGGTACTGTGCTCCCCTGTGAACACCTATTGTACAATGTAGGGGTGCTGGCCCCTATTGTGCACAACTTTATAGGGTGTAGGAGTGCCTTGCAGTCAGTAATGCTGTGTCTGCCGTGGGCCTGTGACAATTCACGTTAACTTTAAATAAGGTTTCCTTTTAATGATTGTAACAGCATCAGGTTCTGTTGTGTTTGTGCATCATCTGCCAATCAAGAGATGATAAAGGACCCCTAAACACATCTTTAAAGGTTCGAAATGTTTTTAAAAAGCCGAAGACTGAGCACCAACACTGGGCTCCTTGCACTGTTAGGAGCTGCATCCCTGGCACAGCAATGCTGGACGTGATAGTAACTCATCTTTGTGTCCGTGAGCTGATGCAGAGGTAGCCAGTGGGGCCAGTAATTTAAAACGATGTTTAAATCACATTTAAATGTTTGAGTGTCTGCAGATGCCTGTTTTACATAACCAAGAACGCAGACTGGCTGTAATGGATTAGTGTCCTGATGCACTTCAGTGAGAAGGTCATGCACTTTTGTACAAAAAGCATGAATGCAATTACGAGAGCTGACTCATGAAAGTCATCCACTCATAGCAAAGCCTTAAGAAAAGTTCAGCAATCTCTTTTAGCATAATTTAGAAAATTTTTTGCCTTTGAGAACCTTTTAATAGTGATTTTGTAACCCATACTTGGCAAATTGCACAGAGAATAAAGCAGGTTCTTCACGTTGGTTTCTTGTCTTTGCAAACGGGATGCTTGACAAGCACAGGCTGAGAGCATGGGAAGTTTACAGTCTGCTGTGGAGAAAGTACAGGGCTGCTAATCCTTCACAACTGCTTAAAACCTCTTGCTTTGCCGCCTTTACCTGTCTCCAGTTAATGCTCAAGGCTTTTTAAATCCGATGCAGACAGATTTAACAATGTTCTGAATTTCACAGCATCATTTAAAGTGTAACCTCCTGCTTTGATGCTTTTATATCCCAGCACTTGACATTACATGTGTAATTAACTTCATAGGGAATTATATGCAGAAGTATTTTGGGGTCAGCTGTAGTCATTATCACAGTCATCCCAGTCTCTGCTGGAGCAACTCTGACTCCTAGCATAGTTTCCAGCAATGTTGATTTTAAGCATTACTAATTATAGAGGTTCTTTGGTTTCTCTTCTGGGACTAACTATACCACTGTCAGAGAAATTCATGATCAGATTAAGTTTTGCCTGTAATTTGTTTTGTTAGAGTGATAATTTCCATTGTTGCTGATTTAAAGATCAAAGCCGAATTTCCTTAAGTGGTATATTCTTTATTGCAGCGCTGGATGCACGGGGGATCCTTCCGCCTATCGTGCATGTTCGAAGTGACAAACTATCTCGTATTTATACAGTGAAACAATGAATATTCAATTAGCACCTATACATATTCATTACATAACCCCCGTCTACCCTCGCTTCGTATGCTAATTAGCTTATCAGTCCTTGCGCTTGCGCAAAGCCTTCCAAGAATTGTGGGCCAGGGTCTCCAGGATGTGGGCAGTGGTCTTTGGGAGGAAGGCCGTAGGTCTTCCTCATAATACACTTTCTTAATCAGTTATTTTCCAGGCTGTAAAAACGTTGAGTTGTCTTTCGGTTTAACTGAGGGTCGGCAGATAACAGGATGTCTCAGTTAACAAGACATAACAGACAGTTGACAAGTTATCTCAAGTCTCAGCCTGACTGAGTGTTAACAGATAATGGGGTGTTTTCAAATAACAAAATGCTTAAACGTAACAGAAGGTCTACAAATAACAAGATGTTGTTTACTTTGTCCTTGCTAACTTTTAGTCACAAGTTCTATTCTATCCTAAAGTAAGTTTATACAATATCAAATCACAAGCTTTATTCTATCCTAAAGTGAGTTTATACTATATCATTGCAAACTCACCTCAAGCTCTCCCTGTCCTTCAGCAGCTTTTCAGACAGTTCATGTGGCCACTGAAGTGTACCCCGCTTTGGAGCTTTCTGTGTCTTTCCATTAACTATAGATTTTGAATGGTTACTGTCAACAGTTGTTCCTTTAATTAAGAGCATTTGTTGTGTTACTTCTGAAATGGTAGCTAGTAAAATAAAACTCTTGCTTCCTCCGTTCCCATTTGGAAGGACAACAGACAAGCTTTCCTGGATCTATCCCTGTTCAATTTTCTTTTTGTTCTGTGGCACTCTTCGCTGCAAAATCTGTTCAGTAATCATCTTTGCACCCAAATCAGGAAAACAGATTATTCCACAGAGAGTATTTATTTATGTGTGTTTTAGCTGATCCTTAGAAGTAGCTGTTTTGCAAGTCTATTAAGGGGCTGCTCGAGGACAAAATGCTGCCCCCTCTGTTTAAGGAGACACAAGTAACAGCTCACACCTTTACTTGCAGGCCGACTAGAAAGTACAGACATCACAGAGAAAAGGAGAATCGCTCCTTTTCTGAATGCTGAATCCCTTCAGCAGCTTAGCAGGTGAGCTATCTCTTTCCTTATTTCATTTGAAGTTATATATGAAGTGGTACTTCGTGGCGAGAAAATGGTTGATATTAATAAAGAAGGGGGAGATTTGAGAGTGTGGCCATGGGGGTTGGAAAGCCCCGTGGTTGAGATAACATTAGACTCTTAACGACGAGGCCATCAGGAATATAAGAGTTTAGAGGGAACAAAGAAGGGTGATTCAGGAGAGTCCATGCAGTCTCCGGTTTCTTGTTCTCCAGATGGTCTCTTGTTCTCCAGCTGTTAAGGCATGGATGTTTCTGTGTGTTGGCTGTTGTTGTCACATTCAAAGTTATTTGACCAATGAAAAGTTGTTTTGAAAAGAACTGCTGTGGAGAGAAGGGTTTAAGAGGGGAGCCTGCTCTCAAGATAAAAAAGGCAACTCGATATGATGAAGTTATGTCATCAATAAAGAAGCAGGAAAAAGAAGTAAAGAGGAACAGGCTGGCAGAATGGAGACCAGGACGGGAACAGGCGCATTGATTGCCTCATGAAGATAAGTTCGGCCAAACTCAGGAAACTGCTCAGAGAAGCTCGTACTGAAAGTTGCTGGAAATAGGCGCACTGGAGCTGGGAAGAAGCTCGAGCTGAGAGAAGCTGACCTGTGCACACAACTGCCTCTCGCTGGTAAGCAGTTGTGCATTATGGGGAATCATACGTCCTTAGGAACAAAGACTGTCCTGGTAACCTTAGAGCTTATTCTCCTTCTTAACAATCGGACAGTTTATGAGCCTGAAACATGGGACCAAACTGAGGTCAAGGTGTGGGACTCTGCAACTAAAAACGACAAGGTTGCAGTGGGCTTGCTCAGCACCTGGCGAGCAGTCTCTGAGGCCTTAAAGAGCCCTGTGGGACCACAGTCAGAAACGTGTGGCTTGCCAGATAGTGAGGGAGCCGCGGGCTCCTTTACTGATCCGACTGCTACGCCATTGGCCCCTCTGCTGCTACAGCCATGGAAGGCTTTTGCTGTTACACCCCCTGTTGACCTGAACGTGCCTTTTGACCCAGGCCTATTGGCCTTGAAAAGGAGATGGATATGCTTTTCTTCGATCCGGGAAGAACAGGATACATAAAGCCTGAAGACCGAGTTGCTTGACAACTTAAAGCAAGACATATTGTTCAAAAGGAATGGAAAATGGAGGCTGTTGTTTGTAATCAAGAAAAGGAATGGCAAATGGAGACTGTTAAGTTATGGAACTTAAAGGATTGTTTGTTACCTTTTCTGAATGTGCATATGTATAGGTGTACTCAAGTTCAGTAAGTCATGAAACTTAAAGGATTGTTTGTTACCTTTCCGGATTGTACGTATGTATAGGCATACATGTACTTGTGTTTAGTATATAAAGCAATGTTCTGTGTATTTAGAATGTTTGATGTTCGTGTGTGCATGTTGGTGGAACGTAGACTCCCCGCACACCCAGCGCTGTTTACTTGTCTTTTATACGTTTTATGAATATTTCTTTTATAAATATTACTAAATTCAGTAAATCTGTTATAAATGAGGCTTCATTTATAACAGAAGGAAGGAAATTTTTAATCCAGCTCTGAAGCTGAAGAGGAATGAAAGTACATGAAGATTCTGTCTGTGTCGAAGCTGAATTTTCAACAATTTTATAAAGTTCACACACTAAAGCCAGACTTGTTTCCTCTACAAGGGCAGGCTGTATGTACCACAGAAGCTTTCCTTGCAGATCTTCTGTGGAAGCCTACCAGCTTCCCATACCCTCGTGCTTAAGAAAGCATCTCATGGCTTTTACACTCAGTCACAGATGAACCTGAGATCTCCACAGTTCCTACTGTTGGCTGAAAGTTTGAGGGTTTTTTTAACCAGTCTGCTGTTTGATGCACTAAATATTGGTTGATGTTTTTAATATCAGAAAGTTGTCTGCTTCTCTGTTTCTGTTTGCTCTACCTTGACCACCACACTTGGGAAATTTTTTTTGTGTCTGCAAAACTAAAGCTATTTAGTGAGATGGTGTCATCATGACTTTAGTGTGTTAGGTAGGAAGTGGATAAACTCAGAGGCCATAGACTGAGTAATTGTCCATAATGAAGGAAACTGGCATTTTTGTAGGAAAGAAAAGGATAATGAGATTATCAGACAGGTTGCGCGAATAGCACCGTTTTAAATTCCCATTACATTCAGAGCAAGGGGTGTGTTTGCTCTTTAGTGATGGGAGAATTAAGGCAACTGATACTCCTGAGAACACAGGGATGAGCTTGTCTGTTGTTTTATTTTAAAGTAATCAGTGTAGTCATTACAAAGGAAGATCACTGGTTATCCTGTGCTGTTCTGAATACCCACTTGTGATTATATGTGTATATTCCCATGTCCATGCTGTATCTTACCGTCATTTTGCTGTGACTCACAAAGTGTAAAAGCACATTTAAGATTAGCATATATCTGAGTAGTAGAATCAATTTGTTTCAGCATTAATTCCACCTTCAGGAATACCCACCTCATCTATTTAAAGAAAACCCACAAAAGATAGTTCCTGTTTGACAGCAGTATGACAATGGTGGATTCTCTTATTCTATTTAGTGTTGTAAGTGGTACTTCATGATGATAAGCTGTGAATCTAGGCCAGGAAAGAAGGATTGTTTAAAACCCATTTGAGCATAAGCTTAGCTGCAGGCTTCAGAAGGCTGAAGCCCTTTTTTGGCACAGAACATAAGTTGGGACATGGAGTGTTTCTGCTTATGTGCCTTGTCTAGTGGAATCAAATATTGCTTTGTGATTAGGCTGCATGGGTTGTCTGTATTAGATAGGAGAGCTAACAGTTTCGTAGCTGAAAGATTTGGCAGTGTGAACTTCACTTTGCAGGAACAGTGTTTGCTTGGCACTACAGGTAACTGTGTTATGCTGAAAAGCTGATTTTTCAATATGCATTTGGAAAACAGATTTGTGAAGGAGGGAGTTGTTCAGCGTTTCATTCAGTTTAACTTGACCACAAAGACATGTGCAACAAAGCTATTGCCTGTTCCATGACTGGAGGAAGAGCCAAAAAGTCTTTCCATTCTTTTCCTTACCAATTGAATTTATTTTTTTTCATTTAGAATGAAGATATATTTTCTGATAAACTGAGTGCTTCAGCTACTTTCTAGAAGAGCTGACTGTATAAGCTACTATAGAATAGTATAGAAATATATCAGTGAAAAGACATTGCCCATGTTTACTAGATGAAATTAACATCATGGTGGACTGTAAAATCAGTAAATGTGACCCCACCTCTACCCAAATCAAAATACTTTTTTTTTTTTTTTTTTTTTTTTTTCTGGTTTGGCTTCTTAGTCATTTGGGCCTAACTTTAATTTATTAATTCTTTTCTGTTTAAAATTTGCAAAGACTTACAGAACTTTTTTAATTCCTCCTTTTCTTTATGAAGATTTT
Organism: Netta rufina; assembly: GCF_964035555.1. Lineage (NCBI taxonomy): Eukaryota > Metazoa > Chordata > Aves > Anseriformes > Anatidae > Netta > Netta rufina. The sequence continues at coordinate 1,005,297 of NC_140138.1, forward strand.
GTAGGGAATCTTCTTGAAAAACTTCCTTGTTGTGTTCTTCCCACTCCCACCCTTTCCAGAAGACAAGAAAAAAGTATTCATCTGTTCAAATAATTACAGTATTAACTCAACCAAAATGGTTTGGTTGGCTTTAAATCTCTTCCATTCTCTCTGCATCGTTTTCATTTATTGATTTTTTTCTAATGTTACACCTATTGCAGTTCTCTAGGCCACCAGAGACTACCCTAGGAAGAAAATTTTAATACCAGAATGTTTTATACAAAAACCACGAAGAAAACTACCTGTATTAAAAACAAACAAACAAACAAACAAAAAACCTTAAGCTGCAGTCACATTTTTTCCTCTTTTTAATTTACACATTATAAAGAATGCTATAAGTTTCCCTTTCCATGAAAAAGAAAAGAAACAACAAATACATATTCATAAGTGAGTCCAGAAGAGGGGGGCAGCACAGGGTCTTAGGCTGAGCAGTTTATCAACAAAGCCATTTGTCCCTCAGAGTCTAAGGCCTATAGGCTACGGCCCTCTTAATTTTACTGTGCATCCCTTTCTTTTACCACCTGGAAGGTATTAAAACACTAAGTTGTAAAAGAGTCGTGGTATGTAGGTATGAGTCTTGTTAATAAGAGTCCAGAATTGGTCCTTAGCCAATTCTGAGGTACAGAAAGGCAAATGCCCTGTCCCGCAGACCATCTTGTTACCATTTTTTTTTCCCTGCAAGTTTCCTGCTAAATTTTGCTTGGGCGTACTTGTTTACTCCTCTGAATCCAGGAAGGCAGCTCATGACCCAAGACAGGAGTACTGCATAGGAACAATCAGAAATTTCAACACAGACAGGATTTAACACATGATGTAGCTATTTTATCTATTAGTAGCAAAGACTATTAAATACAGTATTCTGATTATGAGTAATTGTTTTAGTTGCAATTAAGATCTTCAGATTAATTTCCTGAGTACCAGCAATTACTCACTATACTAGAAGCTGAGCTGTAAACTGTTCTGCTATTGGTTGTGCAAAGGCCTTCGTTCTCCTTCACATTGCTGCAACTTAATCTATCGGTAATTCTCTCTTATTTCCTTTACTTCCGTTGTTCCAAGTATCAGGTAAAGACATTTTTATCTTCTTTTTAGGATTAGGTGTATTCTCCCTCTGAAAATCTGCAGCAGGATTTAATTTGAATGGAATCTGCAGCGACTGCATTATGCTATGTCAAATCCTAAATGTCAGCATATATGACTTTCCCAGTATCACAATTATTGTTAGTATTCTGTACCCAGGTTAGATAGGGTAGTGGAGCCTTAGGGGGTACTGGAGGGAATTTAGCTGTGGTAAGTGCTGCACTGGTCACTGGCTGGAGGACCACATCCCTTAAAGGAGGCCAGAAAGCTGCAAAGCTCATGGTGCCAATATAGGGCAAGAGAGGGTGCTCTACTTCAGTTACCAGCACATTCTTGGGGCAAGGGGACTACAGGACAAATGAATTCATGGTTTAACCCTGCATGGTAAGTGGTACACAAGAAGTATGTGTTTGTGCTTGACTGTTTTCCAAGTCAAATTTTACATCCTCATTGCATCAGCTAGGAGGCTTATTCAAGCAGTGCCAAGTCCCTCCAAAATACAGGGAAGGCAGAGCTGCATGTCTGTCATCCAGGACTGCAATCTGTGAGCAAGGAGCAGAGCAGCCTTTTCTATAGTGACCTAGCTGTCTTTTTGACTCAGCTTTTAGAGAATTCAGTTTTTGTAATTCTTCCTTGTGATAAATACAGGCTACATTATATATGCCAAAGTTCCATATAAATTTGATTTTTATGATGTTTCTGTTTTGAATGACTCTAGTTTAGAAAATCTTTTATTGCAGCAGAATTAACGCAGTGGAAAAGCTGTTCCCCACAAAGCAGTTCACAGTAGCTGTCAGCATCAAACGTTTTCCAGGCACTGTGCTCGCCGCCTAGCATCCATGCCAGGGTAACCTGGCTGTGAGCCATCTGTGCGTGCAGTACTGGTGGGTGAAGGGACCATGCTGCAGGATTACCCACCAGTGATCAGTCATAAAGGACAAGCTATCTTTCTAGCAGTGCTATTTACTGTACTATGTGCCCTGCACCTTCTCCAGGATGGATGCACAAGGCTTCAAAACAATGTAGCTTTTTTTTTTTTTCCTCTGTGAAACAAAGCCTATGCAGTATTCCTTAGGATGAGACCTCCAGTCAGCAGTTATTTGCTGAAAAGCAACTACTGTAGAAAATATTTGGACTTTTTTTCTCCCACTGAACAAAACTGGAAGTGCACATTCCTTGAAACTGATATTAATAGTTGTTAGAAATCAGATCATTTTATAACACTGAAAACACAGTTACCCTGTAAGTATGAAGAAGACATTTCTCTTGTTCCTGTTTATTTCCCATTTGGCTCTTGCAACCTGTGTGAATACATGCCCTCCATTTTAGAAATCTCAGTGCCTCTTGAAGAGTCTCATCTATACTAGTTTCTATATACAAGCTTCTCTGCTATTAGTTATTGCAACTATACTAATGGTGGGTAGTCTGGACAGCCTGGATCTCTCCAAAGTTAGATATGTTAGTTGCTCCCATGCCAGCAGCTGGCCTCTGGCACAGGCTGAACGCTAGCAAAGACAACATGCCATACTGAGACTTGTAGGGTATGGCAAATTGAATAACACAACATACGGTGAATGGTGCTACTGGAGAGAGCAGATATTTATGAATACAGGGCAATATCCTTAATTCTTTTAGGTTTGTGAAGAATTGAGAACTCTGTGGTGAGAATATTAGCACAGAAAAGAGAGAGCAGGGAATCAGAAGGACCATAGCTAAAAAGCTAAAGAGCTAAAGAGATGTGAAAAATAAATACAGAGCTCTGGAAGACAGTGACGGTACCATCCGTGCAGCCAGTGCAGATTATCCAAACATGATAGCCCCTTTTCATTTACTTGTTGTTAGGGCATCACAGCTATGGCAAGACCCTGAACGTAGCTTTAGATAGAACTGAATGTAGCTTCAGGTAGAATATAGAATATCTGTCTATATCTGTCTCATATATAGAGATATATTCTATATAGAATATCTACCTAGTATATAGAATATCAGATAGGAAATGATTCTGCATTCTGATGGCATTAGTTACACAGTTTTTGAAGAGAAAAAGCAACACAAGTTACAGGTATTCAGACATGAAAGGTATTGCAGTTTACATCTGTGAAGAGTTACAACTACAAACAGTTTGGATTTACATAGTGTATAGTTTCCCATGGAGATTATTTCTAATTGTAAGTCTGTGTGGGGCTGTGACTGGGTCGATTATTTGTATCTCATTTCTCCATTTGAAGTACTATCAGGTTATTTGTCAGTGTATAGCCAGATAAGCTGCATGCCTACATATAGGGCTTACATTGTATTAATAGCCTTGAATAATATGGAGGAAAAATCTGAATTAACAGCATTGGTAGAGGTGGTATTCCAGCCTTCATGATGCAGACAGGCCCAAAATATTTTTGTTTTTTTTTTTTCCTGTGTTTTCTTTGCTATATGACCAAGTCACATGTTTTCTGATTGTTTAACAGGACCCTAAGTTGCTAAATACAGATAAACAGCTGTAGCTGAGAGCTCCAGTGCTGTCAGATGGCCGATAGCAATGAAATGTGGGTAGTGGGTCAAAACACAAGACAATAGGAGTGTGATCTCCAGGCTAAAAGGAAATAGTTCAGAGAGTTGAAAAGCTAAAAAAAAAAAAAAAAAAAACTGTTCAGGAAATCTGTATTGTACAGTTCTTCAGCTATTCAGATGCTCTTTGTGTTTATTTAAAGCAAACAGGCAAATACTGTTTGAAATAGAAATCAATTTATTACTTGGAGAGGTGAAGGAATCTAATGCTTTTACCTGTAGCTGGTGGCAGAGCAGACTCTGACAGCCAGTTTTGAAAAGAATCAAACTGGAAGTGACACAAGATTATCACAGACCCAACACAGCAGTTAGACCAGGTTTCCAGCTAACTTCAGGGCAGTTGCAAAGCCTCCTAGACACAACTGGTATCTTCCATTTTACAATGCTGGGCAGAAATGTAGACAGATTGCTCCAAAGAGACCCGCTTCTTACTGCTGAGTTAATACAAAAAAGTCTTGTAAATGGAAATGTGACATCCAGACTGGTACCTGCGTACTTCCCTAGATGTGCAAAGAATAAGAAGGTGTTTATTCTGTGAGGGGAAGACTTCCTAAGTCACCAACTTTTTTACTGTGTCTTTTCAAGCTATTTTCCTGGATAAATTAATGCAATTGAAGGCTTCAAATATGTTTCTGTAGACATTAGCAACATTAGCACACTAGTAATGCTTCTGGACATCTTGTTTCTTTCAGACAGTGAACAGAAATACCTGAATAAGATGTTCATGTGTTAGTGTTCTCCACTCAGCTGCATATGTACTTACTTTAGCTAGCTTGCTTTTGGTCAAAGTTCCCATAAACTATGTGAACACACAAAACCTCAGCTTATTTATGCATTACTTTCCTGGACCTATTTGCTTTAAAAGACCATCTATAAAATAAGGTTTAATATATTACCTAGGCAGATGTGCAGAGTGTATTTGGCAGTTACTTGGTTTTAAATGTTTTACCATGTTATGGATAGTTGCTGCCATTGCTGGTAGATCAACACTATATTTCTATAGAAATATTCAAGGTTATCAATGCTTGTAATCATCTATAGCCAGTCTTCCACAACCAACGTTAAACAAATTATTGCTGAGCTCTGTTTAGAGTGAGGCAAAGTTGCTACAGACGGCAAAGCCCGGATGGCTAAGAGCTCAGGGTTTTGAAGTTCTGCCAACTCTGGGCTCAACTGGGTATGTAGGACCGTATGCTGGAGAAGCTGAATACAACAGAAACGTGTGGGAGCTATGGCTGTTCAGTGCTTCTGAAAAAGTATCCACTACTAAGAGATTTAGCTCTAGAAGCCAGGCCTATTGTAGGTTTCAGACTCCCCTGGCAACACTTGAAAATTTTGATATAAACAAATTGTCCAAGGATGCACGGGGTATCTATGCCAGATCTAGGAACAGAAGGCAAATCTCTTGATTACTGTTTTCCCATAACTGTGCAGAATGTTATTTCTCCTGTATTATCTGAACTATAATTATGAGTCTTGCAGGCTTTAGAAGAGTGTGTGCTACTGAAATGCTGAGGTGTTGGAGAGAAACAACATAAGAAGTGAAGTATTAATGCTAGCAAATTGGTGATAAAGAAAGAGGAGTTATGCTGAAAAATGTATTATAAATGTTCTTTAAAAATTATAAGAGCCTAGCTAAAACAATCCTGCAAAGTCAGCAGTCCCAAGCAAGGCCTTTGATTGAACCTTAAGACTGGAATACTGTTCTGAATTGCTGTCAGCTTGTCCTATCATTTTGGAAACATTTGGGAAACTTAGTCCCACATTCATAATTAGTTAGCATTTAAGGTCTTGTATTAATTCAACTAGTCTTATAAACTCTGGTACCTCCAGTGTGAGCAGTACCTCAGTAGAACAAAGGATGCAAAATAAGCTGCAGAGAGTGCTACTTGAGTCTTACTCTTCTTGGTAGACTCTGTCTGTCCCTCTCAGTTACTGTCTATTACTACAAAACACAGAGATCCACAGGTAACACAAAGAGAAGCAGCCAGGCAAGAAGAAAGCCTGCAAATGGGAAGAAGCTAGAATCACTGTCAGTAGGAGATTGTGTAAACTGTTCTTAGATTCAGAGATGACAGGAGAAAGTCGGTATATAACTGTTTTGGCCAGGAATCTGCAGCATATAACGCTTAAAGTACTTTGTTCAAAAACTTTGATTTTTCCTTCCAATATTAGTATATATATCTATGTCCTTTACTCTGACTTTTTACTTTAGTTTCTTTTATAAGAAACTAATAATTTGCATGATCAGCACTGTTCTAAATACCTTCAAAAGCTGACAGGAACTAGACAACCCATCCCAGCTTTCTCTATTCCCATAGGAATCTCTTTCAGTCTGTACCTCAGAAACCCATGAGTCAATACGTTCTAGCCAAATGTCCCTAGAGGAGGGATTAAAATGCCAGAAGAGGAAAAAAAAAAATGGGTTATTTCCTTACATTAAAAAAGTTAGCTTGAATGCATTTCCAAAATTTCCTTTGCAACCAGGATGATTGGGAGAGTAGATTAAAAGTTAGGAAAACTGAATTTCTTTAGTAATCTTGTCTCTCCAAGGACTTGGATTTAAAGGAAGGACTGTGTCAGAAAGCCTGAGAGTCAGGAGACCACAGTTCTAAAACAAGCTGCTAAACTAAATTTTTCCTGAGATCCTCATCTTCAATCAAATGTGACCAAGTTGTTCTCAATTTCAGCATCAGGTATCAGATGTAACTAATAGAAGGAATTTCAAGGAATTTCTGTTTGAGATATTTTATTAAGTGTACTCTTGCATAGGGAATTCAGCAAACATTTTCTATCAGTGTTTGAAAACCCTTTGAGTTAAGTCCCAGTTCGCTCTAGGCTTGTCCTCTATGGAGAAAAATCTTGTATTAGGAGCTATTAGACAAACTGTTGAAAAGAAAGTTGAGGAAACCGCAGAACAGCAAACCAGACTCATACGTAAGCCTTCCTCTTAATTGGATCTGGCAGCAGTATTCACAGGCTGCTCATTGTGGAAAACAAGGTTAATAGTTAACTTCAGGCAGATTTGGGCTTAGCTGGTAGTTGGAGGGCAACCTTCCTGAAGAAAACAAGCAAAGAAACAAACAAACAAAAAAGCAATTGCAACAAATCAGTAAATTGCAGGAAATCAATAAATTGTGATTTGCACTTTTTGTTGATAGGGAGTGAATAGCCTTGCCTGGTGATACAGGCCTCTGTATTTGAAAGTATTTGACCCAAGTGTAGTGTGAATGACTGCGGAGGAGGTCCCAGCTCTGTGTCTGTGGCTAGGCTAATAGGTGATGGGACTGCTTTCATTGATGGACTATTGCAGTCACATTTCCTTGGGCTGTGATCAAAATTCTCACCAGAATCTATGCAGGGATCAGTTGGCATGATCTGGTAACTTCTGTGAAGTTAATTGATTTGTTCTTTATGCCGGTTTCCTTTGTATTAGTTATCTTCTTTGCAGACCTGCATGTTCCTGGCAGAAACACCTTTGTTCCAGTGCAGACTGGTTGCATTCCCTGGAATAAGTTGACTTTTTTTCTTGCGGACAATTTTGTGGGTCTCAGAAGGGTTAGAAAAGTGGGATCCTTGCCCGCACTGTTTTTGAATAAAACAGCGATTGTCACACATTCTGAAGATTAACAGCAGGATTGCAAAAGATCTTAACATGTTCTGATAGCTGTCAAGATTAAATTTGCTAGTCTGTTTTTTAAAAAGTGTGAATGCAGATGGATTTATAGTGGAAATAGCACCTCCTGCTTGACATTAGTTGTGCACAGCAGGCTGGGTGCAGTTCCTACACCGTGCCTAGCAGCCACACAGGGTTACACAGCTGCCATAGAGCATTACAGATTCATACTCACGTTCAGGCTGTGTTAAAACCAAATGCTTAGACTCTATTCTTCTAAGCTAGCAGTGCACTGGACTGAGTTGAGCCAGACACATTCTGTGTTCACACAAAAGTTGGCAGAGCAGTGAGTTTTGGCACCAGCTGGACAATACTTACTCCCCGAGTTCAAACTCCTTTCTCTGTGTGCATCAGCATGTAGTGCTACTGTAATTAGGCAACCCTAGAATTAGAAAAAATCCTTGTTTTGCAGCCAAATCTTTAGATAAATACCTGTTTTTTTTTTTTGTTTGTTTGCTTGTTTGTTTGTTTTTTCCCAAAATCTTCTTTCATAGTGTATGAGATGATCATTGATTATGTATGTAGCTTTAGGGATTTGACTTTTTTATTCTCTTTTCCTCCAAACTTGTTGTTTCCTTTCAGCAAAAAGCAAATCTCTGTATTATACAACCAGATTGTAAATATAGTCTAGTAAAAATAAGCATTGCCACCTGTCTCTGTCTGTGTAGCAGCAGCCAGTTACAGAAACTTTGGCCAACACTCCTTTATGAGCTAATTTACTGTAGTGAAAAGGCAAATTGGTAACTGAAGTAATGTGAAGGTCTTCCAGTGAAGACTACATTTAAAGTCAGCTGGTATAAACCTGTTTTTAATTTTTTCATTTATTTTTTCCTTTATGTAGCCAGGACCTTTACTATGACTTTGAGACTAAGGTGATGGTAACCATGCAAATAGTAGAAAAGAGCCACAACTTATGTGACTGAGAGCAGTGGTGTTTTTTTTTTTACTCTCTCTCTTTTCGCATTTTCAAGGCCACAGCTTGCTCTCACTGAGCACAGTTTTCTGCAGGTAACTGGTGTGATACTTCTCCAGAAGGCATGTGCAGTGTTGTTCAGATCTAAACTGTGACTGAAAGCTTGGAGCAAGGATACAACAAAGATATTCCTTAGCAGCATGGAAGTGTCAGCTTTAAGCACTTACCTAGGAACACTTTGCAGTGCTAATTAGAGTGCTGATATGCAAACATGGCCACGCAACTTATGGAAACATGGTACGGCATTACAGCAGAGGTAGGACTGGGAAGAGAGATGAGACTGACTGGCCAGTAGTTCCTCCCATTTTCCTTTTTTTCCCTTTTAAAAATTATGACACTAAATTACTAGATACTCTTAACAGCAGAATCAGAGACTAATAACTTGGCGCCCTAAGTCCATCTTGGCTCATTTCTCAGGTTGGTCCTGAATCAGTTTAGGGCACAGTTTTAAAATTGGATCAGCAAGGAGGCGGAAATTTTCCTGGACTCTTCAGTTGAGGTTCTCCACCTAGACCTGCCCTCTTTTTGAAAGTACCTTCTTTGGTATCTCCTTTTTCTGTTGTTGATGTGTGGTTTATGAACAGTTTACTCTGGGCTAAAGAGTTAACACTACCAATTAACACTACCAATGCAGCAATTAATGCGCATATGCGATGCTTGAATCGAGGGCAAACAATCAGCAGAGAGAGACTACAAAGAGGTAGGAACACACTGGCAAATGGTGAGAGTGCAGAAACACTGCTGCAGCATTCTGACATTTGAAGTAGCTTCACAGTTTGCTGACAAACTCTGCTATCTTCTGTCTCAGGGGAACGATTCGTGCATTCCCTGCCATATGGACTGACTGCTAGAGCAAGAATTTATTGAGAGAGCTCATAAGCTCTTATCCCGCAGAGATCTTGCCCTCATTTTCAGGATGTGATAGATATGGAGAAGAAAATATCTAGTCCCTCAGCCACATTATAAATATACCTCCAGCTGCAGATGAGTAACAGTCAATTTGTCTTAGAAATTAATTGACCTAAAAGACCAAAATATTTAAGTACTGTTGGAAATGTAGTTATATAGAATGAATATAGTTTAGTGGAGGACTTGTTAGCGTTAGGTCAGAGGTTGGACTCGATGATCTTGAGGTCTCTTCTAACCTAGAAATTATGTGATTCTGTCATTCCATGATAGTAAAAATAACTTTTTTTTTTTTTTTTTTTTTTTTCCTGATTAGCCAAGTCAAGGAATGCTTGCTAGGCTAGATTAAGAACTTCCCAGTCTTTGCATTAAATGATTCTGTTCTTTTGAGTGAATATTAGAATTGGTGCACCAACAGAAATTTTATGAGTGCTTCACTACTGGTGAAAAACACTTATATTCAAACTTATACTTAGCATTTGAAGAGTTTTTCCAGCTTTTGCTCTGGAAAGTCATGGTTGCAGCTACAGAAGCTGTTTCAGTGCACTTTGTGATGAATGTGATCTTTGTAGGAAGAGAAATTTGCCAGCTGAGGCAGTGTTCATTTCTTGCATTCCACCTCCAGTTTCTGACAACAGGAGAAACATCACAGAGAATTGTTGTAGGAGTCCAAATTACTCAATAAAACATTAAAAATGTTTCAGCTTCCCAGATCATGTCTTTCTAGTGGTATTTTCAAGGCAGACCAGAGTCACTGGGTCTGGAAATGGTGCATATTTAGCAAGCTTTCTGAAAGTTAAATTACTAGTGATATTACTTAGGCTTCTAAATGGGATATTCTCCTGGCAGTAAGCAGTAGCTGTGAGGAAGGTTAATAGGACCAGAGAGACATTTTTGGACTGAACAGTGCCTGCAACAAGCAGAAAGAAAACCTTTTTGGCAAAATAATGGAATGTTTATATACTGCTGTTTTTTGAACTTGACACTTTTATGCCAGCTAACAAGACAGTATTATCTATATAGCTATAACATTTTGTTCTGCTTCCTGTACTTAGTCTGTAGTATTTGCAAACTGTCTGATCTGTACTGAAAAAACACAGGTGTTGCCGCATGCCTAACTTTAGTAGTTTTCCTGCCCTCTTCCTTCACTTTTCTCTGCGGCACTACAGTTTGCAGGATAAATCAGTCTGATATTATGGTAAACATCTCTTTGTCTTCTGTGGATATTGTGTAAAGGAAGATAAACCAACTGTTTTTCAACCTATGAATTTTTAACTATGAGAATAGTGAGGTCTTCCTGTATTCATCCTCTTCAGATTTTGTTCAGGAATGGTTTTGGGACTTTGTTAGGAAAATTCACATATTAATTTACGTTTTCTCTGTGAGAAGCTTGTGACATTTCAATTTATTAGATTAAGTAATGTCTCTTTATTGCACTGAAAAAAAAAAACCACCAAATGTTAAGATACCTGTAGCCAAACAGTTTTTGAGCAGGTACATGTACATGTATGTCTGGTGACTATCGAAATTTTCTAGCCTTTGAGTTGGATATGTCTTCCTCTACTGCAGCATTTACTTTTGTGTATAAATTCTTAGTAAAATACACAGTTCCTCTGGGAGAGGTTATATTTTAATGCCAGATGAATTATTTATGTGCCAGCACTTACAGAAATGGAATCGCCATACATCAATATGCTGAAGAGAATGAGTACTGGGTTTTGAACTTACTCACAGATGGATGCAAAAAAATAACAAATAGTGCATTAGAAGCCTGTAAATATCACTCTGAGATTAGGCATTTAATATATTTTTTTAGCTTCTGTTAAAACAGGTCATTTGCTGTATGATTTGCTTTAGTTCTTGAAGCAGAAGCAGAATTCACTTTAAAATATAAATTCATTCAGTGTTTAAATTTGCACAGACAAAAGATTGAGTAATGCAATATATCGACTGTGTACCTGTAAAGATGCTTTTCCTTTAGGTGTGACTGGAAGCAGGTTCTCATTAGAATTTTTAGAGGAAAATATTCTACTTATGTGCATAGAAATAGAATTAAATACATACAGAAGCCTATAAAGTGAGCAGAGAATTGGTATTTGTGTGGTCAAGTGATAATTGCCACTGACGTTGGGGTCAGAGCCCCGAGCCGTGAGGGCTGGTTGCAGCCAAGTACAAAAGCAGACTGCCTTTGGCTGCAGCTACAGACAGCCTGCAGCCTCCCTGCCACAGCAAGGCCGCGTTCCTCCCATGAATTTACTGCTACGGGTTTTTGTACCTGAAAGGCCCATTTTGTGAGTGCCTCCATTTGTAATGCAGAAAGGTGTGGGAGGGATAAATTATTGATTTAAACAGAAGAGTTGTGTATGATACATGACAGAAAATGTATCCGGAAGAACCATTTTAAATTGTTTTAATTGCCTTTACTATCAATTAATCTCTTATAAAGAGAGCTTCACCAGAACACAAACCTGCAGAAATTAATGTCTCGAATGGCTGGGGGAAGGACATTTACTTCCCTGTTCTGCCTCAGCATGGCCTTGGGCACGGTCACTGCGTATTTCATTACCCCAGAGGTGTGTAGGCACCGATCTGCTGTGAAGTCCCACAGGGATTTAGTTTCCGTGCCGTAGTCTGAAAAATGAAACTAATAGTTCCTCCTCTCAGTGTGAAAGACTGTGTGATGTGACCTATGCAAACATAGATGATATTTTTACACAGTATGACTTTAGCGTCAAGCTATATTGATTCCCAGCTGCCTCCTCCCATTGTCTCTGCTCTGTGGCAGATGTTGGCGGTGTGACGGATGTTGGTAGTATGACTGACGGTGTTGGTGAGGTCTGAGCTTCCCTGTGGGAAGCTCTAGCTCTGTGCTACCACGGGAGCTTGAAATAGCCCAGCTACTTCCAGCCACTGCTGCATGTCACCAGCCTTTGAGGTGGTGACACATCCAGGAAAGAAGAGGTTCGAGAGGAGAAGCTGTCATAGGACTGAGCATGGTAGACTTGCCTTTGGGATCCACCAGGTGCTCAGGGCAGGGAACTGTGATGGAAGATGACACATCACTTATCAGAAATGTGATACAGCTGCTGTTGTAGATGTATTTTCAAAACAAACCAAGTTATGTCTGCAACAGTGACATATTCTTGGTCATGGTCATTAAGTGGAATTAACGTACACTGACAGGATACATTTTCACAGGATGTAAGCACTCCTTGTGACCCTTCACATATGCTGGGCAACTAACAAATTGTTGCTGTCCATGCCTGTCATAAATTCTTTTTTGGCTTCCTTTCCAGCCCTGCAGTCTGACTATGGCCCATTCTTGCTTGAAGGTGGCCTGCATGAATTCCTTTTCATAAATCCCCCCCACCCACCTGTGTTTCAAAATCACAGGTGGGTGGGGAGACAATGAGAATGTGAACGGCTGCTATGTAGTAGGAGATTCAAACTCCAGTGAAAGGTTAAAAAAGCCAGCTAAAGGATTTGTGGTTTGTTCCGCAGGTGGGCTTTTGTCGCTCATTCGGCATGACTGGATCCAATACCTGAGTTTGTCTGGGTAGAGCAAAGAGGGACAACTTGCCTCCATTTTTGCCGTTAGTTCATTTAACAGTTCTTTTTTCTCAGTGTCACCAGGAAAAATAGCTGGGTTTGTATGTGCTGCATCCTGGTTTAGCAAGGCATCTGGACTGATGTCAAGATTAGACTCAGTTTAGAGGTAAAGAGTCACCTGTACTAATTGCTTTGCTGATTGTTGCCACTCTTCCAATATTTAATGTATCTTAAATTTATCTCAGATAATAAATTAAAAGCAAGTGTTGAATGTCGTGTTTTTCAAAGAAAGATTGACAGGAAGACAGGAATTCTGTTGCTATACAGAGTAACAACAACAACAACAAAATGGATTAAAACTTTGAAAACATCATCATTTTGTATTTAAAAACTAATGTTTTTTGAACTTTTGCGCTCGGTCAGCAATTCTGAGTCTCCTTCTATAAGCTGACGGCAGTGACAGTAATAGCATGCACTTTGTTTTGACTTAAATCGGGAGAAGCCTGGAGTTCCCATGTTAAAGCTCCTGGGCTACATGTTGACCTATTGATTTCTCTATAGGCAGGCAAGGTTCATTATATAGGGAAATGATTCACAGTCCTTCTGCTTTATTGAGTGTTTTAGGTCTTAAATTTCTACCTAAACAGCTTCCAGCAGAATGAACTGTGAGGGTATTTGTAATCACTTGTTGACACAGATTGCTGTAATACTTCTTTTTTCTTTTTATTCTTTTTATGTGCTAAATGTGAAGTAGTTTTAGTTAACTGGCAGCTTGGCTTTTTAACAAGACTTTAAGAAATTTTTAATCAAGTTATCTTCATCTAATCAATTGTTAATTCCACTAGTTTACACAGAAGAGATACTTACTACAGCGTCTCTAGACTGATTTTTCTGGAAAATGGGGCTTTAACTTCATGATATTCTTTGCTGTAGAAAGCGTTTAAAATGCATAATAAATATTTTTTGATATATATACTATGTGCTGGTTTGTCGTCTTTCATTTTGATAAATTAAGCAAATAAGCTAATGACTGCTATATGTGACTAAACGTGGAGAGATTCAAAAGCAGTAGCTTAAATTATAAGAAATGGGTGTATTTTTTATATTTGGAACAAAAGAGAGGCTGATGTCATGGTTATTTGATATATGAAGATTGAATTACAACTGTGGGAAGGAAGTCAGACTTTTCCACAATTTTTCACTACTGTAACACAAAAAAATAATTACTCATTTGGAAAGATAATTTTCATAGCTTCACAAAGCATTGTATTTATAATGACACCTGCATGTGAGCATGAAATCTAATTAATATTTTTGTTTCAAGAGATTAGATTCCTGAATGTGTTCATCAAGAGCCTTTGTTGGCTATTTAATTCCCTGTTCTCTGGGGAGGAGACAGGCAAAACGATGGCAGGAAACTCCAATCAAGCAAAGCTGGTTAGCATAGTTTCTCAAAGCAGTTTTATTAAACACAGCAGAAAAGTGCGGCCGTAGGTACAGTTCAGTTGCAAGCCGAGCACTTGTTAGCTTTTCTCCTTTTAAAGCGATTGTTACAGCCTTGCTGTAGCTCAATTTCTTTTACTTCCTTCAGGAACACAACAGAGATTTTGCTAGATTTTGCTACAGGAGTTTGGAGATAAGCATGGTTATAAATCCAAAGCAAGAGGGATTTTGTAAAAAGAAAGCAAAGTGTAAATGAATGTCATGGTCTGAAATATCTCATTTATAACCTCTGCCTTCAAGACTGTCATACTGAAAGCGGATCCCTGTTTGTCTGTGGTAGATACAAATGTGAGGTATCAGTATGTGACTGTAAACGGTCTTTTCAGCATGCCCTGCCAGTGGGGAAAAGCAAATTCTGCTTATGCAAAACATCCCATGGTCTTAGTAAGACTTTCCCAACGGAACTGCTTGTAAATCTGGGGGACTGGTAGCTTCTGCTACATTTTTAACATTTATTTCATAGCAGCTATCCAAATAAGAAACCATGCAATACCTTTCTTGTAGGAGCAGTAAACTCTGAGAAGTTTATACCATCTATGTGAAATTTCCAGACAACTTGTTAGACTGAAAAAAATATATGTACCAACTTTTTCCAGAAATATAACAGCTTATTATTTTCAGCATGCAACATAAATAATGTTTAAAGAATATGAACTTCCTTGAGTTCACATAATAAATATGAAATTCAACACTACTAGTCAGGGGAGTTACTGCTAGGGAAATTAACTGGGTACTGTATCTGGCCCCAGAGTATTAGTCCAAATTGAGATGATCCCCTAAAATTAACTGAACTTAAAACATGTATAGGTGGTCACAAATGAATGGTTTGTAAGGTAAGTATTTTACAGAAAGCACATAGATTAGAATACAAAATATAGAGAAATTCATTGTTTTTTGTAGAAATTATATTCAACTATTAAGTAAAATGTTTTACAAATTTAAATTTTGACAAGTAATTTTATCTATTTAAGTGGAAAAAACTTTGGTATTGGAAAAAAATACTTTGGGATTAGAATTGAGTTAACTTTGATATATTGAGTATTAGATTTAGTTAATGTGTGTAAAAAGTTAATGTGAAGTGGCATTGACCAGATCATTCAGGTGCTAAGCATTGCATGAATTCTGCTGCACATATTGTCGCTGCTCCAAAGGGTTTATATATTACAGAGTGGCTAAATCCCAGAAAAGGGGTTTAAGAAACAGACACTTCCTTCAGACTGTCTGTGCCGGCAGCTATGTAGTAGTGACTAGCAGTCAAAAAACAACTCTGCACATAAGGGAAGGATAGGCAGCAGAGTTTGAATTTGAGACTCTTGAAGTAGGCTTTCTTCTTGGGCTTGTCTGGATGAAAAGGATGCCGAACTATCTGAAGTGGCCTGCTAGCATTTCCCTAGCTTGTGCGGACCCCTCAGAACATCCTATGCTGCTGTTGTCCCCATAACTCCCATCAGAGGCACATTTCAGAGAAAAGTTAAAGCACTTTTACACTCAGGGTTCAGGGCAGAGTGGGTAGACTAAATAAAAGCAGCCCTCTGGAAAGCATTCGCAAAACTGACAGTTCAAAGAGAGTCAGGAAGTTCAAAGCTGTGGAGTCATAAATTAATCATTTTTCATCCAGCACATAAGTGGTATGGTTTTACTGTATTTCTTCTTTTGACGTAAGCAGTCTACCCTTTCTGTAAGGTGCAGCAGCGCTTGAGTTCATTCCTCATGATAGCAATCGGACACGACTCCTTCTGAACCCTGGGGTACGTTTGAGAAATATATATGTTGCACAGCTTCTTTGTGTTTCCATTTTGTTTGAACAACTGTGGTGAAAATAAAATAAATTTATTTCCCTCCTCTACATAAAATGATGTTCTTAAGTTAGAATTTCTTTCCTGTTTATGTTAACATTTGCTTTCCTAATTCTGCAAGCATGCAGGCTGCACCTTCTACGTGCAATTCCCAGACAGGGTTCCTGACAGAAGAAAATGAAGTATCTTGTTGAACTTAGCTGGCATTGCATTGTCAGCTGAGAAAACAGTGCTTCAAAGTAGTAATGAACTACTTCTACAGTGCAATACCGATCAAATTTTGTGTAAAACGTGGAATAGAAAGCACACATGACATAAACTAACTCCTTTTCCCTTGTGTCAGTGGTAGATATACACAGACAGTGAACCTGATTTAAGACCAGTATTTATTAATATCCTAGACCAATTTAGTTTATCATTGTTTCTATAATGATGCTGCAGGTGATACCATATTCCAGTTTGCTTTGTACTGAACTGGTATTAGTAAGAAGGAATTGAAGAAAAACTTGTATATTCCTCTTTTCCTTGCACATTGTTGCTCTGTGAAATGATTTTACTGAAGTTGATCTCTAACATCTGACTGTTCTTTCTGATGTAGACAATTGCTTTCCATAAATTTAAAGATTCTCTTTCAGGTTTTTTTAATAGCATGTGTGAGGATTCAGCATTATTTTTATGCTATGTGTTAGAAAAGAAAAATGATTTGCTATTGTTATAAACGAAGTCTCAACACAATCTGAATTTTGTAATATTTATATTTATAAAAGGTATAAAAGCTATAAAAGGTATAAAAGACAAGTAAACAGCGCTGGGTGTGCAGGGAGTCTACGCTCCACCAACACGCACACACAAAAACATTCTAAATATACAGAACATTGCTTTTACATACTAAACCCAAATATGCCTATACATATATACAATCAGGAAAGAGCAATCCTTTAAATTTCATAACTTAACAACAGTCTCCATTTTCCATTCCTTTTCTTGATTACAAACAACAGCCTCCATTTTCCATTCCTTTTGAACAATATGTCTTGCTTTAAGTTGTCAAGCAACTCGGTCTTCAGGCCTTATGTATCCCATTCTTCCCAGATCGAAGAAAAGCATATCCATCTCCTTTTCAAGGCCAATAGGCCTGGGTCAAAAGACACGTTCAGGTCAACAGGGGGTGTAACAGCAAAAGCCTTCCATGGCTGTAGCAGCAGAGGGGCCAATGGCGTAGCAGTCGGATCAGTAAAGGAGCCCGCGGCTCCCTCACTATCTGGCAAGCCACACGTTTCTGACTGTGGTCCCACAGGGCTCTTTAAGGCCTCAGAGACTGCTCGCCAGGTGCCGAGCAAGTCCACTGCAACCTTGTCATTTTTAGTTGCAGAGTCCCACACCTTGAACTCAATTTGATCCCATGTTTCAGGCTCATAAACTGTCCGATTGTTAAGAAGGAGAATAAGCTCTAAGGTTACCAGGACAGTCTTTGTTCCTAAGGACGTATGATTCCCCATAATGCACAACTGCTTACCAGCGAGAGGCAGTTGTGTGCACAGGTCAGCTTCTCTCAGCTCGAGCTTCTTCCCAGCTCCAGTGCGCCTATTTCCAGCAACTTTCAGTACGAGCTTCTCTGAGCAGTTTCCTGAGTTTGGCCGAACCTATCTTCATGAGGCAATCAATGCGCCTGTTCTCGTCCTGGTCTCCATTCTGCCAGCCTGTTCCTCTTTACTTCTTTTTCCTGCTTCTTTACTGATGACATAACTTCATCATATCGTTTTGCCTTCTTTTTTTATCTTGAGGGCAGGCTCCCCTCTTATACCCTTCACTCCACAGCAGTTCTTTTCAAAACAACTTTTCATTGGTCAAATAACTTTGAATGTGACAACAACAGCCAACACACAGAAACATCCATGCCTTAACAGCTGGAGAACAAGAGACCATCTGGAGAACAAGAAACCGGAGACTGCATGGACTCTCCTGAATCACCCTTCTTTGTTCCCTCTAAACTCTTTTACATTCCTGATGGCCTCGTCGTTAAGAGTCTAATGTTATCTCAACCACGGGGCTTTCCAACCCCCATGGCCACACTCTCAAATCTCCCCCTTCTTTATTAATATCAACCATTTTCTCGACACAAATTGCTACTACATAGATAACACTATCAAGAGTTAAGAAGTGGCAATGGCTGAAGTAATGCTATGTGCATTTTTTTAATTGAGGTCAAGAAACTGGAACCTGTGTTTGCTGTCATGCAGAACGGAGATGTGTAGTGGTTTAGAGAGAAACTGCAGTGGGGTGGGTTTCTAGAAGATCTGAGCACCCAGAGATCTCAGAGATGCTTAGGGAGCTGGGAGAGCACAGCACCACCGAAAATCAAGAGGGTTTGGTTCTGTAGGATCATATCAGCAAGTCATTTCATTCATAGGAATGCATGTGATAATAATGTACTGAGCATTGTACACTGCCACCTGAATTTGAGACCTGAGACTTGAGTTATTAAAACCTGTGTTAAAAGTCTGCTAGAACATTTTTTTATTTTTATTATTTGCAGAGTCAGTAAACATAACCCTAGTTGGCATGTGCCATATCTAGTGGAAGCACTAGAAAATAATGCTCATCTAGTCATGGATAATATACATGTAACAAATTATTTATATGTTTCACAAGTCTAATTTATGACAAAAGAAAATGGAAATTTTATTTTGAATAATTATGTATCAGTGTCAGATAATAAGCCAATGTGATTTGAGTGTGGTTTGCCAGACCAATATGGTCCAAGGACAAACATTTTGAACATACAGTGATGAGTACTATGCTTATAAAAACTTTAACGTGCCTCCTGCACTTGCTGGCATGTGACTAACTGAAGTATTTACTTACCACACATTCAGTTTAATACCAGTTCAGCGTTGGTTGAACTACATCAACACTGGTTAGGTTGTTAATGACATTTTGAAACATGCTTGGCCATGGATATGAGATATTTTTGTATTTTGAACCAGAAAAAGGAATATGGGTAGCAGTCCTGGGCTTCTGAAGCGTGCTGTATGGATTGGCTGGTTAGGTTACCTGGAATTCTTTCTTTTCAATGTCAGCACAGAGGGGAGCCACAGAGGGGAGCTGTTATAGAAGCGCTGGTACCACTCTGAACAGTCTCCTGAGGCAGAGATCAAAGTGTTTGCTTTCCCTTCAGATTATGTATGTAACCAACATACTTTCATCTGGAAAGAAAAAAAAAAAAAAAAAAAAGAAAGAAAGAAAAATAAAAAGAGAAAGGGGCAAAGGCCGACAGTCCTCCCTGGTAACTTTCTAGATTTATTGAGTCATAACAGAAGATAAAGAATGATCAAGGATGTGTATTTAGACAATTTGTGTGCTCGGTTTACATGTACTGATAATCTTCTGTATGGGGAACTTGCTGGAAAAGAAATTGCTGCTGCAGTTGTATTGTTTAATGGACACTTTGTGAAGTGCTAAACTCTATGAAATAAGTCTCCCTAAGGGGCTACAGTTGGGGATGATGGCAGTAAATTAAAAACCCAAATCATCCAAATTTTGTATTCTGTTCATTCTTTTGCCAAGCAGAGTTCATTTGTTCCTTATCCCTTGCTCTGAACGGTATCGATCACCTTAGCCTGACTCTCAGGGGTCAGTGGCAGTGGCTGAGGACAGAGGGACACATACGGTGTGGGAATTGCTTGCTCATGTGTGTTCTTGTGCTTGAGGAAAGAGTACATGCTACTCTCATGCAGAAACTGCAAATCATTCTTAAAGCAGATGTTGATAAATGTTTATAGATTGTCACATTTAATGCCACAAAGACCACAGCACCATCTAATTTGACATTTTTTTATAGCACAGCTTTCTAGAACACAATGCCATGAAACACCTCAGTCAAGCTTAGGAACTCTTCATATCTAGACTTAAGGCATTTGTACTTAAAATTGTTTTCCTTAAGTTTGTGTGAAATATTTATCTTCCTTATATATAAAATGTCATTCTTACCTGTAGTATGTCTCTACTCTTATGTCTTATATATAATAAGGACTTCTCAGTGTGAGCTATTGACTAATTCATCAAATTTCCATCAAGTGAGAAACATCTTAAAAGGAGAAGAAGTTCCTCAAAGGCTTGCAGAGCTTTCACTTTTATTCATTACACAAGAAAGGAACTGGGATCAGGGACTGTAGTTTACCCTTAGGCTCAGAGCTGATGGACTCTGCAAATGAAGACTTGGAACCCATGAATGGACAATTTGATGTCAAGGATTGCCCATCCCAACAGTGGGTGGGAACTGGTTAGCCAGTTGCCAGACACAGCCACTGACTTTGGAGCACTCCTGAGCCTGTGAGTTGGAACAGTGTCTGGAAACAGTTCCTTTTCCAAGGCCTCTTGGCAATGTTTTAAAGGCCAAATCCTTATTTAGCACACTGAGCCACATGACAGTGGATCTTTGTAGTCTGGCTGCCTGAATCTTGCTGTCCCAGTGTCTTCTGTTGAAGTTCCTACTCCTGATAGCATAATCATGAACAGGGACTTTGTCCACTCTTCAGACCCCACTTCCCTGAGAAAATTGCCTACTCATGCTCTGTGCCAGTAGACCAAGGAAATAGAAGCCTTGCAAAATGATTACAGAAAGTATTTTAAAAAGTAAGAAAGAGTTACAGATCTCAGTTAAAACTGTGTAATCCTGCATGTAAAACCTTCAATATCATCATCCCTGAGGGATCATGTTTTTGTAGATTAAAGAACCTCTCCTAGATTGCTAGAACTGACCTCCTTAGTTGCGATAAACGAATGGTTTTCGTCACTTGAACATGTGTCCCTAACAGAGCTTTTCCCCAGGTGTTTCTCCTCTCGCTTAGTTCCTAGGTAAAACCATCGAGATTTGGGCTCTGAGTAATGGTCAGTGTTTAGAGGGAACAAAGAAGGGTGATTCAGGAGAGTCCATGCAGTCTCCGGTTTCTTGTTCTCCAGATGGTCTCTTGTTCTCCAGCTGTTAAGGCATGGATGTTTCTGTGTGTTGGCTGTTGTTGTCACATTCAAAGTTATTTGACCAATGAAAAGTTGTTTTGAAAAGAACTGCTGTGGAGTGAAGGGTATAAGAGGGGAGCCTGCCCTTAAGATAAAAAAAGAAGGCAAAACGATATGATGAAGTTATGTCATCAGTAAAGAAGCAGGAAAAAGAAGTAAAGAGGAACAGGCTGGCAGAATGGAGACCAGGACGGGAACAGGCGCATTGATTGCCTCATGAAGATAAGTTCGGCCAAACTCAGGAAACTGCTCAGAGAAGCTCGTACTGAAAGTTGCTGGAAATAGGCGCACTGGAGCTGGGAAGAAGCTCGAGCTGAGAGAAGCTGACCTGTGCACACAACTGCCTCTCGCTGGTAAGCAGTTGTGCATTATGGGGAATCATACGTCCTTAGGAACAAAGACTGTCCTGGTAACCTTAGAGCTTATTCTCCTTCTTAACAATCGGACAGTTTATGAGCCTGAAACATGGGATCAAATTGAGTTCAAGGTGTGGGACTCTGCAACTAAAAATGACAAGGTTGCAGTGGGCTTGCTCGGCACCTGGCGAGCAGTCTCTGAGGCCTTAAAGAGCCCTGTGGGACCACAGTCAGAAACGTATGGCTTGCCAGATAGTGAGGGAGCTGCGGGCTCCTTTACTGATCCGACTGCTACGCCATCGGCCCCTCTGCTGCTACAGCCATGGAAGGCTTTTGCTGTTACGCCCCCTGTTGACCTGAATGTGCCTTTTGACCCAGGCCTATTGGCCTTGAAAAGGAGATGGATATGCTTTTCTTCAATCTGGGAAGAATGGGATACATAAGGCCTGAAGACCGAGTTGCTTGACAATTTAAAGCAAGACATATTGTTCAAAGGGAATGAAAAATGGAGACTTGTTTGTAATCAAGAAAAGGAATGGCAAATGGAGACTGTTAAGTTATGGAACTTAAAGGATTGTTTGTTACCTTTTCTGAATGTGCGTATGTATAGGTGTACTCAAGTTCAGTAAGTCATGAAACTTAAAGGATTTTTTGTTGTAATACACAATAAATGTTTGTTCATTGCCTTTTGTATTATAAAACAAGGAGTTCCATTTGAGGAGCAGGAGTTGCAAAAGCTTCCTGCTGAAGTAAGGAGCTGTATAATGCTTGGCTAGACACTATGAAAATTCTTTTGCTTAATGTAACAAAAAAGAGAACCCCTCCCCTTCTCTTCTTCTGCATCTCAGTTGCCTCTTTTGTTCAAAGACACTGCTGCAAAGTTCATGTAACCATCTCCTGATAAGTTGCTAAACTAGTGTATCAACATCCTGCCTTCCTGTCTCACGCTGGGCCAACATGACCAAATAAAAAAAGAAGTTGAACCACAACGCCGAGGAAGACTACGGCCTTCATCTTCACGACCACCAGAGGGACAGAGACGACCCCCTAGCAACAGTGTGCGCAGTCGCAGAATATACCAGGATGTGCTGCGTAATCCCGGAATGACCAAGATATAAAAAGGGACCCTGGCGGGGGTGAGATGCGCGCCGTTGGCGGAGCCGAGACTCCCCGGCTGCCCAGCGCTGTTTTGCTTGCTGTTGCTTACTCAATAAATTCCTTTCTATTATTAATGCAATGCTCTCTGAAAATTAATTGAGGGGGCAACTTATAACATTTGTTACCTTTCTGGATTGTACGTATGTATAGGCATACATGTACTTGTGTTTAGTATGTAAAGCAATGTTCTGTGTATTTAGAATGTTTGATGTTTGTGTGTGCATGTTGGTGGAGCGTAGACTCCCCGCACACCCAGCGCTGTTTACTTGCCTTTTATACCTTTTAGAAATATTTGTTTTATAAATATTACAAAATTCAGATTGAGTTGAGACTTCGTTTGTAACAACCATAACCAAGGCACTGCTGTTTCCAGATTCCTGAGTCTGCTGGCTCACAAGATGGCACAGGGAGACGCAAGCAGTCTGCATTGCAGGGATATTCCAGAGCCACAGACTCTCAAGATGAATACTTATACCTGGCTTTGTTATAGACAAAGTTAAAGTTCAAAGAATTGTTTATGTTCCTTTTGGAGACAGGTCAGAGAGAGAGATTGTCACCTTCAAGTTACAGTGAGGATGTTTCAAGAACAGAAAATTTTTCCTGTTTAGTTTCAGGATGAACAATCACTGTTAGAAATATTTTAAACCTTGTACTATAAATCCAGAGAAAGGAACAATGAGTGAAAAATTTGACATGGGAAGTACGAAGTGAGGCTTTCATTTTATTAGCTTCTCAATGGTGTCTTAATATCCAATTTTAACAATGTTTAGCTCTTTTTTTTTTCTTTTTTTTTCTTTTTTTTTTTTTTTTTTAATGTACAGGTTTTTAAAAGAAGAATAATTTGGGAAATAATTTGTTTTGATATATGTTGCTTGTTTTAGTACATCTGTTCCCAGAAGGCATACTGTTCCCTGCAGCAGTGTAAAATTATGCTTTGTTTCTGACAAGCTCAGCAAAAAAGTAATGGTTAGAATAGTACTTTCTTTTTATTTTATTCTCACTTCAGCTGTGATTTTTTCCCCCTCCATGTATTGATGCTAACCCTGGATCTCTCTTTCTTGCTTTATGAGATTTCAACAAAGTTCTTTGGAGGTAGCTGTTATCTTATTTATATAAGACACTTCAATTCTGATGCTGTAGGAAACTTCTTATAAGAATTATAGGCAGTTATACAACCAAACACGGGGTTTCTCAGTATCAGGCAAGTGTACCTGGAAACCTCAAGCATCTTCATTTAGTCAGCTTTCCAAAAGGCTGTGGATTTTGCAAGGTCTTTGCTTCTTTTGTATCCCTCTAGAAAAGCATGTTGATGGACAGACTTTTCTCTGCATCATGAAATTTTCCATAAAATTATTTGAAATTATTAGGGCATCCTCAGCCAGCTGTAAATGTAACAGACTGTCAGTGGTTTTAAATCTTTGCCAGATAGAAAGCTGAAGTTTGAGACTAATTGCCCTTCAGATAGTAGGTTGCAATGTAAGCTCTTTCTGGAACACCTCCTGCACTTGCAGTTTGCCCTGGACTCTATGTAAACTACTTTCAATGCATAGTGAGGGCTCAGGAGCCAACCACTTTCCCAACACAATGCTGAATGTCTCACACTGTTCCCCAAAGACAGAAAATCCCCTGTCCCTTCTGTCCTGGGGAATGATGTTCTGTTGCACAGGGATGCTGATGAGACTAATTAATGGTTGGGAGAAAAAGCAAACAAACAAACAAACAAAAAAGCAACAACACAAAAACACTTGATGTAGAGAAGAACATTTCATTTCTTAGCTTTTTCATTTCTACTTATTTTTTAATTTCCTATTTTCTGTCTGTTCCATCCCAACTTGCTATTACTTGCCTTTTCATTTCTCTTTTTTCCCTCTCTACACAACCGCCTTGTTTTTCCCTCTCTACACAACCGGTGTGGTTTCAATGCCATCTTAAAGGCTTCTACTTTTGTAACTCACCTGTGAACCGATATGAAGTTGTGTTAAAATAAAATCTGTGCTGTATTCGTAAGTAATCCTAAGAAAAGGAGACTGTACTTCCTGAGTCTGGAGTATATTTTTATAGGTAGGTGAGTTATGAAACCTCTAAAATAGGAGGCTATTAGAATAGAAATGCTGACATGTTCCTGGAATGACCTGACTGGAAGGACCTGAACTTAAATGTGCTCTGACAATAACAAGGAGTATCGCTACAATAGCACAGTATTGGTATTTTCATTTTCAATGCTAGAAGTTGAGCATCTGGATTTCCTTGGTGGCTTTCCCAGGGCAGCCCTGCACTCAGCTCTGTGAAGTCTCAGCCCATGGCTGCTTGCAGGGACCCCCAGCTCCCCGAGCTGATCATGTTCCTCGGTGGATGCCAGGAGGAGATAACGTAGTGTGAGCCCAGCATGCAAACTGCTGCTTCCTGAATTAAGGGAAGCAGTTCTACTATCTATCAAGTGAAGAAATCCACATGCAGAAACAGAACATTTAATATCTGCCAGCTTCTCTGAAGAGAGAAGGCACCCTCCTGCCTGTCCCAGCACGTTTCTGCAGCTGATACCTCTGGAGGAGAAGCACGGCAATCCTAACTGTGTACCTCTGTGGTTTGGCACTAACCAACCTAACAGATGTCACTTTTTATCCAAAGGTTGTGCAGAAACTGATTGCATATCTTCATAAATTCAAATTTAAATTACATTTAAATAGGCTATTTATTTTAAAGCTATTTTATTTTTTATTTATCTAAGGCCCTCATCTTGTACTTTTATTACTTGCATTGGTAACTACATAGAGTAGCGGATGTAATTACGTTAAAAATAGCAGTTGTCTGATGATGTTTCCTGAAACCTTTAAGATATCTATTCTGTTTAGTATCAACTGCGTGCAGTGAGCTGGTCTCCTGCCCCTGCGATTGTAAACCAATGTCTGATTCTGTGCTTGCAAGAAACTGCTCAAATAGGCACTCAGCTAATGTCAAGGCAATTGATACTAATATGAATATTATCATACGCAGTGTACCGTTTTGAAGAGCGGCCTAAAATATTGCCACTGCGTGAAGGGGAAATGCTCTGCCAATTCCTGAGGAAGGATTAGCATACCCTTTCCTGTATCTGTGAGTCAGTTTTAGCTGGCTTACTCTTTTGTTTTTTTAGTATTTGCTTTTGCATTTTTATTGGTGTTGAGCCCTCAGTGGGCAGAGACAGTGATTAAATTCTTGCCAAGGCTCTGAAGTGAGACATGGCGCTGTCATCCATCATGGAAGGATGGTAATTCAGTGAACTGCTGTGCAATTCAGCCTGGCAAGGGGCTGCGGGGATGCACTGGGGCACCACTGTGAGAAACACTCCGTAGCCAATAACTTAGGCTCAGGCGAGGATCTCAGTGAAGTAGTAATTTATTTGCGATTGCAATGGCGGGCACCCCACAAGCAGGAGAGAGCGCATCTACTAGTTCCAAAACACAGTTTATATACCTTTTGATGGCAGGACCCTCCCCTGTTTCCCCACTGAGTGGGTAATCCAGGTTCACAATCTATCTGATGCTTCACAAACAATGCATGGCCTTCAGTCGCTGGCCTGTTAAATTTCAAATTTCTTTTGACATTTTTACTGCTTGAAGTGGTAATGTTTCTTCACTTATCTGACTTGACTTGACACAATGATTTTCACCTAATTGTCCTAAGGAGTCTGATTGTCTGCATTTTACAAGGTCGCCTGGTAAACTTTCTTATCACTGTAAGCATATCTCAGTACCACATTCCCTCCTTCTAAACAATGTAACTCTGCAAAAACAACATTTCTATTCCCACACCACTGTCTGGTATCCCAGAATATAAGAGTCTTCCACAATGAACAGAGCTGTTTTTTCAGTTCTTTATTGGTGACACAGGTATCTTGGTGGTTTTGGTGGCTGTCAGGTCTTAGTTCTTATTCAAAGAAAGATTCAATATGCCAAAACAATTAAGGTCATTAAGGTAATACAAGCTGCAAGAGCATCAAAGGAGGAGGCTGACAATCAATGGAAGGGACTGTTCAAGGAGAGGCATTTTCATCCTTTGTATGTTATAGTAAGTTGTCAAGGCTGAACCTTTTTTCTTTTTCTTTCTTTTCTTTTTTTTTTTTAATTATTATTTTTTATTTTTTAAAACAAGGTGTTAAGTGCTTGCTAACACAGGATGTGAAAGCTAACTGTTTTAAAAAGTGCAAAACAAACCACTTCATTGTCAATTTCACCAGACAAGCAGTGACTCTGCTTATTCTGTTCAGTGACTCTCTCAGCTAGGATGATGACGTACGTTTTTCACTGCAGGCTGCTGACAATCAGCCCTGCTGCATCCCCCAGTCGGGTCACATTTGCTTTGCAGGAGGCTAGCAGCAATCGCTGCTCATTGCAGTGCTGCCTTCTTTTTTTTGATCAGTCTGAGCTCTGGCATTGCATCAGTATTTGTATTGATGGTTACGCATCCCATCTCACAGGGAGCTGATCTCCCATGCCCTCCGCCCTGCAGCACCACTATTTTGTAGTAAGAGAAAAAAATGTCTCAAAAAAATGTCTGCTTTTAAACTCTATGGAAAAAAACCTACAGCTTGTAGTATGTAAGAGCACTAAAGGAAGCAGTGTATGCATAAAGAAAAATTTACTTAAAGCTGCATAATATCATACAAAGAACTAAAGCTAGTAGGCTCCCACTGAGACAAATTCCAAAGATTCTAGGTAAAATATCAGAGAATCCTCATATCTTCTAGAATTATCTGTAGGATGATGGGTCTTACATAGGAATACAAAAAGCATCATTCCTGACACAGGAATACAAAAAGCATTTTTGTCTCATCTGTTTGAGTTCTGCAGTTCTGCAGGCCACAGCAATTGAGTATCTTCCAACAGCTCATGAGTCACTAAGCGCTGTCAAAATTGTTCATTCTTTCTCCTGTCCTTGCTCTACAGACTTGCAGTAAGAATTTTCTTGATGCATTTTCTTGCTACAGAGTGTGTGCTGGTAAGGGAGGAAGAGCTCCTTGCCCTTGGGAAGCTGAACATCTACTAGCTTTCCAGTCTCCAGCTCTGCCTGGTGCTCCTGCTTGTAGAGCTGCTGCCCTGAACCACATAGGTCAGTGGATACCCCACATCAAGTGAGCGGGTGGCAATGATGAATTGACCAGGTCCTGAGGATACTCAGCTGGTCTGGCCACTGCCCAAAACACCTACCATGAAAATGTTCCCCTTTGTCAATGTGATGTGGAACTTTTGCAAAAGGTGACACAATTCAAAATGTTTGTACTGCTGCTGGTTGGAAGAAATATTAATTTCTCTAAAGAGGCTTCTTCCTAGTGTCAGTGAAGTGGAGGTGGAGCGGAACTTTGCTGTCTTGGTGTAAGGTATGGGAGCTATAGGTCACCTGCCCTGGTTGCTTGTGTCTCTCATTCCAAACAATGAAGCCTCACTGATTTTTAGCCTGGTTTCCTGTAGGACAATCTTTGGCACTCCTCGCACCCCGCCTTGCCACCCCCGATAACTTTTAGACAAGTTGGCGATTTTCATCCAGATCATCTGGTGGCTGAGAGAGCAAGGAGGGGAAAAACACCTGAGACAAATTATACTTAAAGACAGAAAATTTGATTATGAAATGATCCCCTGATTTTAATGGAAAAAAAAAAAAAAAAACCAAACTCAGTAAATAAACCAAGAAAAACCAAAAAATGTAATAAGACTGCTATATATGGGAGGTTTTTATAATGCTTGTGCACATAGGGCCAGACAATGAAAGTAGGAGAAATGGAAACATTTGGACCCAGGTGATTTCAATGTCGTGGGCTTAATAGGAGAAGCTGAATAAATAGATGAACAGCCTATCAGTATAGCTCAGAGAAACTGTGGAGGCTCCTATAGCAACAAAATAACTGCTAGAAGCAATTTCGAAAGAAATTGATTTTGTTATATATGGAGTGGTAATTCGTGTCGAGAAAATGGTTGATATTAATAAAGAAGGGGGAGATTTGAGAGTGTGGCCATGGGGGTTGGAAAGCCCCGTGGTTGAGATAACATTAGACTCTTAACGACGAGGCCATCAGGAATGTAAAAGAGTTTAGAGGGAACAAAGAAGGGTGATTCAGGAGAGTCCATGCAGTCTCCGGTTTCTTGTTCTCCAGATGGTCTCTTGTTCTCCAGCTGTTAAGGCATGGATGTTTCTGTGTGTTGGCTGTTGTTGTCACATTCAAAGTTATTTGACCAATGAAAAGTTGTTTTGAAAAGAACTGCTGTGGAGTGAAGGGTATAAGAGGGGAGCCTGCCCTCAAGATAAAAAAAGAAGGCAAAACGATATGATGAAGTTATGTCATCAGTAAAGAAGCAGGAAAAAGAAGTAAAGAGGAACAGGCTGGCAGAATGGAGACCAGGACGGGAACAGGCACATTGATTGCCTCATGAAGATAAGTTCGGCCAAACTCAGGAAACTGCTCAGAGAAGCTCGTACTGAAAGTTGCTGGAAATAGGCGCACTGGAGCTGGGAAGAAGCTCGAGCTGAGAGAAGCTGACCTGTGCACACAACTGCCTCTCGCTGGTAAGCAGTTGTGCATTATGGGGAATCATACGTCCTTAGGAACAAAGACTGTCCTGGTAACCTTAGAGCTTATTCTCCTTCTTAACAATCGGACAGTTTATGAGCCTGAGATATGGGACCAAACTGAGTTCAAGGTGTGGGACTCTGCAACTAAAAACGACAAGGTTGCAGTGGGCTTGCTCGGCACCTGGCGAGCAGTCTCTGAGGCCTTAAAGAGCCCTGTGGGACCACAGTCAGAAACGTATGGCTTGCCAGATAGTGAGGGAGCTGCGGGCTCCTTTACTGATCCGACTGCTACGCCATTGGCCCCTCTGCTGCTACAGCCATGGAAGGCTTTTGCTGTTACACCCCCTGTTGACCTGAACGTGCCTTTTGACCCAGGCCTATTGGCCTTGAAAAGGAGATGGATATGCTTTTCTTCGATCTGGGAAGAACGGGATACATAAGGCCTGAAGACCGAGTTGCTTGACAACTTAAAGCAAGACATTGTTCAAAGGGAATGGAAATGGAGGCTGTTGTTTGTGTCAAGAAAAGGAATGGCAAATGGAGACTGTTAAGTTATGGAACTTAAAGGATTGTTTGCTACCTTTCCTGATTTTATAGGCATACTTGGGTTTAGTATGTAAAGCAATGTTCTATATATTTAGAATGTTTGATGTTTGTGTGTGCGTGCTAGTGGAGCGTAGACTCCCCGCACACCCAGCGCTGTTTACTTGTCTTTTATACCTTTTATACTTTTTATATAAGTATAAATATTACTAAATTCAGATTGAGTTGAGACTTCATTTATAGCAATTTCTTAGGGAAAAAAAAAATCAATGTGCACAAGTAAGTCCAGAAAAGGGGTGAGTTGTTAGAGGGAAAAATCTACATGTTCCCCTAGATCCCATTAATCAGTGTCCTTCTTTTACTGAGGCACATGAAACGTCATAGTTTCTTCTGCGGGTGAAACAGTGCTTGCTGAAAAGACTAAAAGGCTGCCTGCATTCGGGCTTGAATGTCCAAGTGCCAGTAGTGGTGCAAAGAGGATGTTGAGGAAAACTTATTTACCAGCATTTCATCTCCCTTCCCGTTACTCTTTTCCCAGGAGGTAGGGCAGCTCCAGCTTGAGCTTTGGGCTCAGAGCCTAGCACCTGCCAGCCCACCAAAGGGGCCTTAATGATTTTCTGCTGAATAAAAGCCAGCGACCTGATTGATTTAATGTCTACCAAAATCAGTTACTTTGAACAACACCAACAGAAAAAGAACGAAAAAAAAAAAAAAAAAGACCAAGGCAAAAATATTCACTGGCAACAAATATATTATTCTTTTTAAAGCCAGAAGAATTTCCTTTGGATTTTGCTGTTCATTAATGCCTTTTTTCTTTTTGCTGAGCCAACTGGATTCAGTTGGTCAGGGTCAAAGCCCTCTGGTGTAAAAGACAATGAGAAATGAATATGGAAAAGCAAACAAACGTGTTTTCTTTCCACCCAACTGTTCTGCATATCTCTTCTGTTTAATGTAGCCTTTTAAAATGCTTATATGTTTTTTCATCTCCTTTGCATAAACCTTTATAGTGAAGGATTCTTCTGTCCTTACTAAAATAAGGACAAAAGTTTAAAAGAAAAAAGAAATAATAAAATTAAAAAAAAAGTATACAACTGCAATGTATACGTATTTAATTAATGTATACAATTGCATTGTATACGTTGTCATCAGAAAGGCAGGAATTTATAGAAGTATGAAAGTACAAGCAGGAAGATGTTGGCTAGAAAAATACACTAGGTCTCAGAATATCTGTTTTTTATTTCTATACTGAGTCTTTCTAGAACTTGGGATTTCTCTGGAGATCTCTTTGACACCAAAGTGTAGTATTGAGAAGTTTCATGTTTCATTCTCTTCATTAATTCTGTTCACAAAATGCCCCCAAAGCAAAATATCGTAAAGAAGATGCAAGGCTGGATTAACTAGATTAGATACTATTTAAATCAACAAGAAGAAAAAAAAATCATCTAAGCACAAGTCCTCTGGAAGTTCAGAAGATTTAGTTAAGACTAGCTGACTGCACCTCAGTTTTTGTAATGGCATCTATATAATGGTTAAGCTGAAGTAAAAGTGGCAAGGCTGGTAATTTCTATGCTAATTTGATAGAGAAAATACTGTGAATTTTGCATCTGTTCTTAACAAATTCAAACAGGAGATGGAGAATTTCCTCCTCGTATGAACATTCACCCCTGGTGTATGTGAGCCAGTATATAGTTTTCTTAAACACTTGCTGCTCGTTTGCTTTTCAGTTCAGCTAAACTTTTAACTCAAATTGTGGATTCACTTAAGAAGGCTTCAAAGAATAGTTGTGTAGACCTGCTAGGGCTGAGCTGAACCTTACCCAGCTGATGGCTGGGTCTTTGTGAACATTAACTGATGTCATCAATGGTAGGTACGGGTAGATAGGAGGAGACAGGGTAGGAGATAAAAGAAGTAATGTTCTTTCTATATTTTACAGGGAGCTGAAGTTTAAGCACTGGTCTGTTCTGGACTGCACAGGGGCTGGGATGGATGGGCAGAGGAGATCTGGGCATTAGAAGTGCGGCAGTGGCCGGTTCGTCCTCTTAGGTGTCAGAAGAGGCAGGGAGGTACGCTGGGGAGAGATGGAAGAGGGCTTTCAGAGTGGTAGATGTCCTCAGGAATTAAAAGTAAGAGGCAAGTTTGCTTTTAGGCTTGAGGCCATAACCATGCCATGAAAGCCTTCAAGTCAACTAAGAAAAGCAGGGCTGTATTAGCAGAGGGAAAGAGCTGCTCATAACACTGCCTTGCTGGAATGTTATTCTCTTTCCTTGGGCCTGAAATCAAAGTGGAAGTAGGTCACTTCTGTTCTTTTGAGTGGGTACTGGTTCACATGTTAACCAATCAAATCAGCCTCTTATTAAATATTTCCAGAATACTAGAAGGATAATGAGGCTTGCTCACAAATAGCTGTCAAAAAATGACTTTCGATCGTCAGTGAGTTGTTTTAACTTGACTCTGTTATAGGTGTGGCAAATGGCAAGGAAACCCAGTTCCGTTACCTGGGAGGCATAGCTCTTAGCTTTTGGCTAACACAGAGGCACAGGAGGTTTGCTCACTCTGTCCCTAACCCATCTGGATGTGACCATCCATCAGCTTGGTTTGACTCAGGCTGTCCGTCAGTGCTTCCCTCTCCTGGAGTCATTGTGTGGTGTTAATAAACCATTGTGTTTGCTTACACAGCACTTAGCGATGTGCAACGTGCTCTATTAAAAATAGACTAGCATGTTTATTTTCAAATTTTCAATTGAAAAGTGCCAAACATGGGCTTACTGTTTTGGGCTTATTAATCCACCTACATAACAGAAACATGACATGTGAAGGGTGTTCTGTTGCTTTGTCAGCAACTTCAATAAAGATGTGTCTGATGTTCCTTCTGTATGTTAGGAATGTCTTCAACCGAAATGCTGACTTATAGGCATCATAAGGAGATATGCTGTTATGACCACATATTTAAACTATGAATAATTAAGTCATTCTGAGCTCTGAAACACTCTTCTTCCTTAAAGGCTAGCAGATGTGAATAAATACATTATATGGATCTGTTCTTTGTTACTAGAGTTGTGCCTGCAAGAATTAAAAAACAGGGTGATTAGAGGAGAAGAAAAGCTTCAAAATAATTTTGAAGACATTAGTTCAGTCCTAAGTGGAATGGATTTATATTTGTAAAATATTTCCATTTCATATGCATTTTATTTGTTTTTAAGCCAATTAAATTTTGTTTTTGTTAGACTGCTTGGTGGGAGAATGGAACTGGATTAGACTTGGAATCCAATATTTATTGAGCTATGTTGTTCTAATATGCTGTTTGGTAGTATTCCACCTACCCTACATAGCGGGTAGGTCGAGCTGTATTGGCTCTACCAGTACAGACGCTGTGTTACGTAGAGCTTCGTATACTTCAATCAATAGAGAGGTTTTTACTTAAACCACTCTATAATGATTCACTGGCCTTTGGAAGTTCGTACATTTTCAAAGATAAGCTAGGAATATAAAATGCACATTTCAAGCATTATTCTATAGTTCTGATATTTTTTTCTGACAATAAAATACCTCTGAATCCTGTCATTTAGATGATGTAATAATGACTTAGCCTTTTTGAACAATCTCTCAAAAATTATCTTTTTTTTTTTTTTTTTTTTCCCCTTTCTTTGCTTTCTGTACAAAGTTTAACTCCAAATGTAGATATTTGGATTGAAAAGTTCAGACCACTAGGAGCTTGTTTTATATCTAATGTTCTGTAATTGCCAGAAAAGGATCCTAACTCTTGGATCCTAACTCTTACATTTACCTCTGCTGTTACATTATCTTTTAGTCATAAAGATTTATTTCGTCTGGACCAGTTCCAAACTGAAAATTAATTTTACGATCTCAAATGATGCCACTATTTTCACAAAAAAAATAATTCATTTGTAGTTTTAGGGAGCAGCTGTACCTAGACAATATATAAGTTTATACATTTGGAGGGAGGACCCTGTTTTGATGATAAGTATCTAAAATACTGTACTACAGCTCAGCTGACAAATTATTTGTAAAGTATAGCTCACCATCATTCAGGTCGGATCAGAGCTATAAATACCATCTGCATTACTGTGGGGAAAGAGTAGATCTGAAATGTTAATCAGCCAGTGACTGAAGACACTCATCACTGCATTTAAACTTGATGTAGGGGTGAGGAGGGTGGGAGAAAGGTGGGGGAACAACATGGTATCTACTGCAGGCAAGTTGTCCTGTGACAAAGAAGAAAGCCTGCCTTTTCTGTGGGACCCCTGTGGGAGCCCCCAAGTTGAAGCCATTTGGATTCTGCAAGTGTAAAAGAATTAGTTTTGCTGAGAAATGCATTGCTTGCCAAACTGTACTTAAAATATTCAGTGAAAAGAAAGAAACAAACAAAATCAAACACAAAACACCTAAAATATAAGCACAGAGGAGTAAAAGATTTAATTTTCTTAAATTAGCTACAGAAGATTTTTAAGCTTGCTGTGTGTCACTAGCCTTTCAAGTGCTATGATAATAAAGCTATATTTATTCTCAGAATTCTCTCTCCTCATCCACTGCTTAAAATATTCCAGCCAGCTGAATGGATTTACGTTTTCTGCTTTGTAGAACTTGGTAAGGAAGTGTTTGGTCTGTGGAAGGTGCCCAGAACTTGCCTAGCCTTGCTCTATGCAGGAATCAGAAGTTTAGCACCAGTGGGATCAGGCAGTAGAATCACTGTATTTGTTCTATTTTTGTCATGCTACAAGGTCTAGAGTCTTTTAAAGCAAAGTTTGAAATATATTTTTGGTACTATCACTGTGTAGTTTCCTTTCTGTGGAAAATAACATCAGTCCTATGCTGTTTTCCAGGCAGTGCCTAAAGGGACAATGTCTTCATTTGTTATTTGATATTTATGGCATGAGCGAGGATAATTAAGCCCTTTAAACAACTTGGCAATTTGTTTCTGAAGGTCACAAAGAGCTGCTCAGCTTGTTGAAGCTTCATTTGTGAGGTCTAATTTTTCAGGATGTGGAAGGAAAATTAAAAATGAACTCTGCTATATTATGTCTACATCTAAGGCACTTTTGTGTAGATTTTCAGGCATATAGGATTTATACAGCATTTTTCCATTAACAAAACTTGAAAAGCACATTTTCATTTAAATGAGGCCTCCATTATTGAAACGGTGCACACAGGCCCTTTATCACATGTATTCCTTTTAAAAGGTTAACAGGGCAGAACATGAGACCTGTGATGGTGCTTCTAGTTCAAAAGCTCCCCAGATGGATGACTGAGCCTCTGCTTGGCATGACTGTGGAAAACTGTGAAATATTCGGAGGCTGTGGTGGGATTACCCAGTGTAATCAGTACATCCGACGTACAGATAAATGCACTGTGAGTGAAGAGGTGAGTCTTCATTTCAGATCTGGCTGCCCAAGCTCTGTGTGAAGCCATGCTGAACTTCAGGTTTCAGATAACACTTTTATAAGTGATGGCTAGATATCAGAAATACCAATGCATTGTGCACTTTGACATTAGTAAAGTTTTTTGCCTCAAAATTGTCATAGCCAGGTTACTGTTCATAAGGTATACATATGAACCAGATGCATCAATATAAACTTTCTTTTCATCTGATATGAAGAACCATAGCTCATTTCACACGAGAGTGTAAATGTCTTTGATAGGTCTCTAATTTCATCTGATGTGAAGCCAATAGGGAGATCTCCCAGAGGCTGGGTGAGGGATGTGGCAGTGTGCTCCCCCTTCTGCACAGGTGACACCTGCCCTTCCTGCTTAGAATAACCTTCTGGCATTGCTTTGCTTAAATACATAAAGCACTTTGTAGGGATGCAGCAGATTAAATCATGTTGAGAGACTATATTAAATATTTTTCACTGTGACATTTAATATGTAATTACTAGTCACAGCTCTGCTGCTGAGCATTTTAATATTCTTCATATAAGGAGCATATGCATGCATGCGCATGGGATAGTTACATTTAACATTGTAAATGCCCAATTGCTCGATGGATGTTCTTCAGTTTTGTCAATCTACATTCTCCATCTCCACCAAAGGCTCTACCTTACTGAACTTTGATACAGCCACATTATGTAGCATCTGTATACAACCAAGGTCATGTTCAAGGTCATGTTCCTCCATTTCATACTGTGGAGGAAAACATCCTTCACTTGTTTCTTTTTATCCATTGTTTTGTGGAGAAATGTGTGAAGGCAGAAAAGAAATTAGTCAATTTGCCTTTGAATAACATTCTTATGCTTCCTTTGTGCTTTGAAACGTGTTTCAGATTGGGTAAAACATTTGTCTGAGAGTCTTCCTAAACATCTCAAACCTATTGCAATAATTTTGTATTTAAATTATAATTGCTTTTCTTCATCCTTTTCTAATGTCCTTGTTCCCCTTGCAAAGAGAGGTGTTCTGTACTCAACGAGTCTTAAAACAACTTTCCAAAATTTGATTCATGAAATTAGGTAGTCAATAGTATAGACACTAGCTCCAGTCTGCAGCACCCTGTGAGCACAGGTGGGTGGGTGAGCGACGCAGTCATGCACACTGCTCAGGGCACTGGTGGCATTGCCTATTCCATTTATTCAACTGGAAGAATGATTTTTATTTTTATTTTTATTTTATTTTTTATTTTTTATTTTTTATTTTTTTTATTTTTATTTTTATTTTTATTTTTATTTTTATTTTTATTTTTATTTTTATTTTTATTTTTATTTTTATTTTTATTTTTCCTTCTTTGTCCTGCATATTTTTGCTATCTGGCACTCACACCAATGCCATGAGCAGCAAATCTTTACAGTGTCCAAAACCAAAACGGCTAAGTCTGGGTGTCAGTTCTTGGTGCTTCACAGATATTCTCCCCTCTGAGTTGGTTACTTCTTTCTATATTTGCAACTGCATTCTGGAGATTGCTGCAAAGACTATAGAGCACACAGGTATCTTCTTTATGCAGGATGAAAAAAATAGCCCCAAATTACCTTCTAGCCAATGACAGAAAGGGTTATTTTTCAGCTTTTCTGTCAGTCCCTTAGGACGAAGTGCTTTGGAGTATGATTGAAATCCAGAAGGATATACTGTGAATATCAAACATCCTGAGAAGTCATAACTAGATAACTTTCAGGGTGTACCAAAGGAGGAAACCAAGCCACGCTAAATCCTCCAGAAGTAAAAAATTCTGATTTTGAAGAGAGCTAGAAGTTTCACTGCAGAAGGATGCACTTTCACTAAGATGCACTGTTCTAATCAGAGCTCAGGCAATGCTGTTCACTGATGCTGACAACTCCTGTGTCAGTCTCAATTACTCAATCATCCTCAGGAATGTCACATGAACTGTAATAGGTGGCAGTTTGTGGTTTCACTGAGTCAATAATGTAGACAGTAAAATGTGCAACACTGAGGAGTCTTCTAAGAAAAGCAAATGTGTATCAAATAATCTAGGAATGACCTCGATTTACATTCAGCAATGGATGTAAATGGGATGGCATAACATACCTCACCTTTCTTATTTTTTATTCAATTTCCTGTGTCATTCCTCAGTAATATAATGTTCGTAAGTATCTAAAAGAAAGGTTTTACAGATTAAAATATGCTCAGTTTCCAGCTAGGTAAGCAATGATGAGATGGCAATGATAAAAAGAAGCATTCTGAGGGCTTGTGGCTTGTAGATGTTAAAATGGGGGAAGAGTAGTTTCTGGGTTTACAGTCAACTTTCAAACATATTGGCTCCTGTTGCCTCACCTGCATGCAAGGATGGTACTCAGTGTTTTTGTGCTGCAGCTGATGAACCTCCACAGTTAGAACATAGATGGTCAAAGTTTTTACTGCTGCAACTGCATTTTTTTCACTGTAGCTATTTGTTATTCTTCAGAAAAATCTGGTCCAGAAAATGCCATACAGATGAAATGAAAAAAACACTCTTGTTACACAAGAGTGTAACCAGTCTGATTAGCCCTCCATGTCTGCTATGGGTGATTGTATATTGGCATTGTGAAATGCATAGATTACT
The DNA here is from genome assembly GCF_964035555.1 of Netta rufina. Lineage (NCBI taxonomy): Eukaryota > Metazoa > Chordata > Aves > Anseriformes > Anatidae > Netta > Netta rufina. The sequence continues at coordinate 1,043,002 of NC_140138.1, forward strand.
TAGAATAATGCTAGAGGCCTTTAATATAGAAGCACGAAGTAAGTGTCTTGGGACTTGCATTTCTTTTTCAAATGTCTGTGATAAATAGATCATCTGAAAATAATTTAGTGCTCTCTCATCTTGCCTTCAAAATCTGTTAGGAAAGGGCAGCTGCTAGTGCTTTTCTGGAAAGGACCAAGAACGGTTTTAGAAGAAAAAGTAATCTTGTAAACCAGCTAAGTTTAGTGGCAGTGGTGCCTTCTTAACACGAGGCAGGTCAGAGATCAATGTGAGGCTGTATAATTTGAGTTGCTCAGTTATCTGCTCATTCTCTCCCTCCAGAAGCACCACACTCGTGCAGCTCTGCAAGCATTGCTGGCTGCTGCAGCGGCAGTGGTGAAGCCTTGGGAACCAGCACGGCTTGCCTGGACCAGGGAGGTGATTAAGGAGGTATTGGGGAGGCTTTGGGGAGGCAAGGACAATCCCCAGACGTGTACTGTATATCTCAAAACAAGACACTGGAACTCATGATAAGGAAGCGGCAGACAGACAGAGAAACAAACGTAAGGACTATGTTCTCTGGATGTTCTCTGGATACTCAGTACCCTGAGCTGGTGGAAGGGGATGGGGAGCAGGATGTGGCCCTCATTATCCATGAAGAACTGGTTGGTGACCTGCTACGGCACTTAGATGTGCACAAGTCGATGGGGCCGGATGGGATCCACCCAAGGGTACTGAGGGAACTGGCAGAGGAGCTGGCCAAGCCACTATCCATCATTTATCAACAGTCCTGGCTATCAGAGGAGGTTCCAATCGACTGGTGGCTAGCAAACGTGACGCCCATCTACAAGAAGGGCCGGAGGGCAGACCCAGGAAACTACAGGCCTGTCAGTTTGACCTCAGTGCCAGGAAAGCTCATGGAGCAGATCCTCCTGAGAGTCATCATGCAGCACTTGCAGGGGAAGCAGGCGATCAGGCCCAGTCAGCATGGCTTTATGAAAGGCAGGTCATGCCTGACGAACCTGATCTCCTTCTATGACAGAGTGACGCGCTGGGTGGATGAGGGAAAGGCTGTGGATGTGGTCTACCTTGACTTCAGCAAGGCTTTTGACACCGTCTCCCACAGCATTCTCCTCAAGAAACTGGCTGCTCTTGGCTTGGACTGGCGCACGCTTCGTTGGGTTAGAAACTGGCTGGATAGCCGGGCCCAAAGAGTCGTGGTGAATGGAGCCAAGTCCAGTTGGAGGCCAGTCACTAGTGGCGTCCCCCAGGGCTCGGTGCTGGGGCCGGTCCTCTTTAATATCTTCATCGATGATCTGGACGAGGGCATCGAGTGCACCCTCAGTAAGTTCGCAGATGACACCAAGTTAGGTGCGTGTGTCGATCTGCTTGAGGGTAGGAAAGCTCTGCAGGAGGATCTGGATAGGCTGCACCGATGGGCTGAGGTCAACTGCATGAAGTTCAACAAGGCCAAGTGCCGGGTCCTGCACCTGGGGCGCAATAACCCCAAGCAGAGCTACAGGCTGGGAGAGGAATGGTTGGAGAGCTGCCAGGCAGAGAAGGACCTGGGAGTGATGGTGGATAGTCGGCTGAATATGAGCCAGCAGTGTGCTCAGGTAGCCAAGAAGGCCAACGGCATCCTGGCTTGTATCAGGAACAGTGTGACCAGCAGGGCTAGGGAGGTGATCGTCCCCCTGTACTCAGCTCTGGTGAGGCCGCACCTCGAGTACTGTGTTCAGTTTTGGGCCCCTCGCTTCAAGAAGGACATCGAGGTGCTTGAGCGGGTGCAGAGAAGGGCGACGAAGCTGGTGAGGGGCCTGGAGAACAAGTCCTACGAGGAGCGACTGAGGGAGCTGGGCTTGTTCAGCCTGGAGAAGAGGAGGCTCAGGGGTGACCTTATCGCTCTTTTTAGGTACCTCAAGGGAGGCTGTAGCGAGGTGGGGGTTGGCCTGTTCTCCCACGTGCCTGGTGACAGGACGAGGGGGAATGGGCTTAAGTTGAGCCAGGGGAGTTTTAGGTTAGATGTTAGGAAGAACTTCTTCACTGAAAGGGTTGTGAGGCACTGGAACAGGCTGCCCAGGGAAGTGGTGGAGTCACCATCCCTGGAAGTCTTCAAAAGACGTTTAGATGTAGAGCTTAGGGATATGGTTTAGTGGAGGGCTGTTAGCGTTAGGTTGGAGGTTGGACTCGATGACCTTGAGGTCTCTTCCAACCTAGAAAATTCTGTGATTCTGTGACTATAAATCTCAAAACTGGACATTGGAATTCATTATAAAGATACAACAAATGGAAGAATTAGCAACAACCAGCTCTTGCAATTAAGAAACATGCCAATTCAGCAGATTCCTGACCAAAGGTGAAAAGTACACTGTGAGGAAGACTCGGGGTCTTCCTCCCAGAGACCCCTGCCCACGTCCCAAAGACCCCTGCCCACAATTCTTGGGAGGCTCTACGCAGGCGCAAGGTGCCAAAAGGCTAATTAGCATGAGAAGCGAGGGAAGGTGGGGATAGGTAATGAATATGTATAGGCACTTGTAGAATATTGATAGATTGATTGTATAAATTCAAGACTGCTTTCCGCTTTGGGTATGCACGATAGGTGGAGAGATCCCCCATGCATCCAGCGCTGCAATAAAGAATATACCACTTAAAGGAATTTCGGCTTCGATCTTTGAATCAGAGGGCAGTGGGTTTAAGGCAGGGAGGAAAACACCAGCAGTGTTACAGAACAGAGGTCAGATTCCTGATTCAGGTTATTCAACTGAAGAAGTGCTGCCAGAATGACTGCCAGATTTTTTTGGTCTGGCTGAGTCAGAAGTAAATCTGGGTGGAGCTCACTGTATGTTGAAGGCTTCTGAAGGGTTCAGCTAAATACTTGTAGAGTTTGTAAGGTCCAGCTTTTAAAGCCTGCCTGTTTTAAATTCAAGTGTACGCTAACAATGCTTGTTCTTTTTGTGAAAAATCCCCAGAAAGAAAGCATAACAGCATTATGCTTATTAAAGTCTCTTCTGTGGTTTAATTTACATTTTTTAAAGTATTATTTAGATATGACAAACCTAAATGTTTGTGCTATTTTTTCCCTCTTTTTATTTATTTATTTATTTATTTATTTATTTATTTATTTATTTTTGTTCGTCACCTCCAGCTGGAATTTTGGCATGAAACCTGTTTATCTGGACATTTTTCTCTTGCTCTTTGGGTACTCCATACACACATAGGCATGTGCACTCGCACACAAGTAGACAATATAACCAGTCACTTAGTCTGCTGTATCTTAAGGCCTTTTCCTAAAAAGCTATTAATATTACTACTCAATTTGTCTTTTCTGGCTGCAATATTACATTGCAATATTGGACGTGGTGGTGGTGGCATTCACCTGCAGATATAATAGCTGATTTTTTATTTCTATTAATCTTAAATCAGCCTGCAATCATAAATGGCTAAATATAGCACAGCACTCACTAATCTACTTTTCAAAGAAAGATGAATAATTTGTAGTTTGGAATAATTTGGCAAGATTGATATTTTTACCCCATAAGAGAGAATTTTGATTGCAGAACCTGGTTCTCCCCTCACATATTTGTGTCTGATTTCAGGGAAAGACTTTCTGTGTAATTTTGAAAAGACAATCAAATTGTTGTCTGCTTCCTATTATTCCTTTCATGCTAACTTTTATCAAACCAAGTTGGAAATTGTAAAATTAAGATTTTGGAATAAGCAACATTTCCTATGTACAGTAATGGGGCAGAGAAGTAATTGAGGAGACCGTTTAAGTCCCTGCGATATGAAGTGGTAAATGCTGTCTCATTTACCTCTGGTATCTGTCCTGAGTGATGATTCCTTCATGGAGACCAGCCATAGACCGACCGATGGAGCTGAATTACAAAATAAAGTTGTATTCTGCAGCTGTTGTGTCTAGAAAAAGTTTGCTGATTTAAGTTAATGTATGGAGGAGCACATGAAGTTGCCCTTGTGCTTGTTTCAAGTCAGTTTTTCTGTTAAGAGGGAATTTGTACCACTTACACAGATAGCTTAGGCTTTAGGAGTCCAAGTTAGGCTCCAAAGTTCTTCAGATGGGCTTGCTGCCTATTACTGTACTGGTTTAATCCGTGGATCTTTTGTCTGAAGGAGCCCATAATGGGCTGTCCTCAGCCCACAGGGATGGTAGCGTCTCTACTGAGCCCCTGCCCCCCAAGGGACCCCATGTTTTTGTCCCCTGTTACCCACCCATGACTCCAGCCTTCACATTGATACGGTTTGTACAGGCCTGGCCTGACACTACATCTAACAAAAGCAGACTTTTTTTTTTTTTTTAATGCGCACAATGGATGACAATATTTATACTTGGTGCATGGCTTGCAGGTGACTGCTGTTTCACGTAGCCATGTTGAACATAAATAAATGAGAGCAGCCTGCGTCTTGCATTCTTTCAGAGGAATGTATGTGCTCTCTCCAGCTCTTGCTAGCAATTTATAAATGCTCTTGGTAGCAGAATTGAAACTAGAAAGTTTTAATAACTGTAGACCATGCCAATATTATTACTTGGGAGTTACACAGCCAAATATTCTTTTTTTTTTTTTTCTTTTTTTTTTTTTTTTTTTCTGCCTCATTCAAATTAAATTGTACAGTAGTAACAATGCGTGAATTCTATTTTCAATTACTTCATCCTTAGAAATTGCTTAGTTGCTTTTATTTGTTTTTAGAGGAATTCACTTTCAGACAGTCTCAGCCTTCAGTAATATCATTCCAAATATTGTAAGCACTGAAAAAGGAATTTAGAAAGTGAGTTCACGTGAAAGTGTTAAAAATAATGATTATTTCTACCTTAGACGGTCTAATTTATGATTAAATGCTTCTGATATTTTCAGTGGTCTGTGAAACACTGTGATTATATTAAACAAGGTAAGGCAAAAGTTGGATGAAGCTCTTTAGATGCAGTTTATGCATTAACTGACTGTTTTGAAATACTTTGAAATGAATAGGAAGAGATATGTCCTCATAAATGTCAAACAAGGAAGGTCTTTAATTTAATCTAGTCCTACTGCTAGATTAAGAGAAATATTAAGAGGAAGCAAGAGGTGGATCTGACAATGACTGAGACCGCTAAACTGTGGTAGTCTTTTATATAACAATTCATTTAAACTAAGATCAGCTGTGAATGTTTACACCTGCATTTAGAAAAAGATCACCATGCATGAGGAAAGTAAAGAACAGACCATATGGAAAAGTAGCTAAAGATGCACATGAAGAACTGAGCATTATTCTCTATATAATGAATAATTTTATATATGATGCTCATTCATAAAAACTCAATTATTTCTTCAATAGCCACCTACTACAGGTAAATTTGGCAAAGGAACAATCACCAATTACTAAATAAAATATAAAATAAACAGTCTGAATTTTTTAGCAAATGAAGTAAAATCATTTTATATTCACCTTGCTGTATTGGCTTCAAAATCTTTATGCAGCACTGCAGGAAGCATCCTTACAGTTTCGGTTAGTCTTCTGCATCTTCCTGGGATGCTTAGCAACAGAGCAGCATGTGTCGGGGTTAGCAAATATTTTCTGTCTCAACAAGTATTGGTTGTAAATCAGTTTGTAAGCTAAAGTGGCTCTCAAAGGTGGCACTCCTCAGACAAAACCAGATCTGATGTTCTGCCAGTGTTAGATTAATGAGATTACTGTTATGAAATGAATGCCACCAGAATACCAATCAGATTTGCTTTCTAGTTTGATTTTACCTCAGCCCTTACTTATACTTGAATAAACATTGTCTAAATGTGATTACTGAAGTCTGTAATTCCTGTGGGGTTGGTCTATTCGCCCACATGCCTTGCTGCAAGCTGATGGCACACCCGGGAGCAAGTCCTTCACTGTTACATCCTGACTGGGAAGAGGCATCAGTGGAAAACAGTTCCTGAGCAAAGAGCAGTGGAGGAGAGATTCACAGACCTATTTGTGTTACTTCAGGTGGCACTCACTGTTGTAACACGTCCCCTCCATTATGCCGTATCAGAAAAACCACTGGTACATCTGGTCATCTCATGTGCGCAGATCAAAGATGTGATTTCTCTGAATAAAGCTGTGACTTAATGCTAAAAGTCACAAGGATTCCTGTGATCAGTTCTGGCTTAGATATCTTGAGAGAAGGAAAGCAAAGTAATAATAGTAGCATTTAGCACTGGAGTTCCATGTTATTTCAGGTACTTTTTGACTCAATATCGGACTTCTTGACTAGTAGATTCTGTATTTATCTTTAAAATGTGATACAAACATGTTACATCTTTTGGTACATAAATTAGCATTTATTTTATTATATAAGAATTCATGTGCTGTCAATGAAAATGGATGTCGTATGGCCAGCATATCCAAACTATTATTTGCAGTATGAGTGCTCCTAGCCTCCATCAAATGCTATTTCTCTGTTAAACAGACAGTGGAAATTAAGTAGCTGTAGTGGAAACTGTGAGTCTTCAACACTTACACATTGGCAGAGACTGTTTTGCTGCTTTAACTACAGACCTGAGCACGTTTGTGTGCACATAATGTTAGAACTTCTGTGCTTTGTTATTTGTTTTTAAACAAAGCAACTTCCTTCGCTTGTAACTATAGAGCTGGCAGACTTTGCACTGTAGAATGAGTCCCAGGGTCTGGCCTGAGTTAAGTGCGTACGGCGATGTCAGACCTTGAGACCCCTGCCACCAGTAGGCCCCGGCTGTCAGCCAGGCCCTGTATCCTGAGGGCCCACGTGTCAGAGTCAAGGAAAGAGAGAAATCTCTCTTATTTCACGCCTGGGATCCTTACAGGGGGGCCTAGGACTGGAACTAGGAAAGAACTAACACATATACAGTGTGAGTGGCTGCGATACTGGTGCTCTGGGAGGGAACCCAAGTGGGAAACAGTCAAAACAACTTCCTTGGCCATGTTCTGCATTTTGAACCCCTTTGGGGTGTGGCCTTTATGGCATGCACAAGGAAATGCAAGCAGCTCTTCTTCAGGCCACGGAGGGCATTAAACTTGCTGTGGAAATGAGGCTTTTGTCATCCCAGTGGAAAGAAGCTTTAGCTTTCAAAGTAGTTAGTGAATTTAGGGCCATCTGTGTTGTGCTCAGACTGCTGTAGACAAAATAAATGCACAAATTTAAATGGAAAATAAACAGCCTCTGTTACAGGTGCACTCTTCTGCTGAAATCTCTACAGACTCTTAAGGGTTTAGTGATCACTGGATGAATACACCAAAATTAGATTTTTATTACAAGAGAAGCACAAGAATGTGTTTATTGTTACTGGGAAAGCAGATCCTGTGTGAGTGGGTGGGGGAAGGACCAGAAGGTAGAAAGGGCTCGTTAGTCTGCCAAAAATTGTCTTGACAGGCAGGGGAAGGGGGACAGCAGAGCTGGGTGCTCAGCACTTTCTGCCTGAGAGCCACGCGGTGTAAGAATGGTGGTGCAAAACTATGACTTTCTCTGTTTGGTACTTTCAGCCAGTGGCGTGGTGGGGAGGAATGGAGATACAAAACCCAGAGTTTCCAGAGGCTTTTGTGCTGAGTGAACCTGGTAGAGGCTGGGTTGGCTGAGCTCGTATGTGCAGTGTACCCTGTCTGCTTCCCTGACTGAAACAGAACTGGTATAAAGCTGAAGGTCTGCACGCGCAGGAAGGCAAGAAAAGAGACTCCTCTTGAACTAAAGCTGCCCTGGCAGTGCTTTGCAGCAGTTCAGCTCTGCGAGCTCTTCAGCAGGTGCATGTCTCCCTTTTTCACGTGTGAATGCTCAGCGTAGCATGGCCAAATAAGCATGAGCCTGCAGTGATGGAGATCCACTCCATAATTCCTAGCAGAATGTCAGCTGTGCTTTCTTCTGCCTTCTCTTACCTGTGAGTCATATTACTGCTTCGGAAGAAATTGTCATAAACCCAAAGAGGAGTTAATTTTTCTTTATTTCTTTTTCCTTTTAATTTTTCTTAATCTTTTAGGGTCCTGTGTTCAACTTTAACTCTGCAAATGCTGAAGGTAATTGCTGGGCTCTTGTGTTTTCTTAAAAAGTGTCAAATGGTTATCTTATTTAACTCTTTCATGATAGAGAAGAGACAACAGATGAAGGAATAGATTCACCTTTTGTGTACAGGCAGATGAAAATACTGGTTTTGCACTGCATCAGTCCAAATCAACTGCTGTCTGTCTACATGCTTCATGACTTAATTGAAAAGGCTTTTGTAATAACTAGTATAACCTATAACAACTGTTCAGAATTTCTAGATTTTACAGCATGAATTTCTTGAGCTGAAAGATCACCTCTACGTAACTAGTGGCATGGCAGAGCAGCTTATGCAGTGTAGACTTTTTTTTTTTTTTTTTTTAATGCTCCCACTTTTATGTCTCTATGTAGTCCTGGGGTATTCCTCCAGTATTTTGCTATCTGGCATCAGTTTCTCTACACTACAATTTAAAATGGAGTTCCTATGCCATTGACTTAAGAGATTTTTCACAGTATACTTTTAATGAACCTCAACATCAACTAGTTCTACTCCCTCTTCCTTTAACTTTGTTTAAATAAATTGTGATCATTCAAAAATGCAGTAACCTGTTCCCTAGGAACTGCAGGAGCCCTCCCTTAATCCTTCCAGGTTATAATTTGCAGGCACTACAGGGAGACCTGGGGAGCATCATCAGGTCAGGTACCACTGTTTCTCTGGGCCTACCATGATGCACTACTTAGGTCTTTGCTATTTTGGGGATGCTGAAAGAAGGGCAGTGTCTTTACCTCCATCTTTCCAGTAGCAACTGGCTATAACTGAGTATTTGGCTTTCTTCACAAGAGAAGGAATTCTAAGTCATTCCATGGCAATGATTTAAACCAAAGTGCAAGAAACTATCAGCTAGTGCTGTGTAAAAGCATCTGTGCTGACTTTGTTCCTCTCTTCAAGATTGCATTAGCATTCTGTTCTACATTTTTGGTGGGTTTGATTGTGTGAGGGCTTTTCTCCTTCCAACAGGCACTGTTGTCAGAATAAAACGCAATTAAAAGAGAGAAACAGGAAGCTCTGTCAGCTTCACCTGCACTTAGTAAAAAGCTTCTAAAACTTCTTGCATGGCAAGAAAATAAACAAAACAAAACAAAACAAAACAAAACCACACCACCAACAACCCATAAGTGTAGGATGACATATAAGTACGTCCAACAGCAAAGTACAGGGAGTATGAGTTTGTCAGCAATTTCTTCAAAGTATTTTGAAGAAATTCTGTGAGTAACGCTGTGTCTAGCAACATCTCTGTGCTAATACTCCTCCCAGTATAGCAGCTGGTATGACCTGGGCAGCCATGCAGGAATTTGTACAGGGATAGTTAGCCAGGAGTTGCAAGACCCCACTTCCTAGTCTCTCTCTCCAATTAAATACAGAAGATTGGGGGCCTATTTTAGCATACATTGTTACTGAATGAAATTGCTGTGTTAACATTGATCTCTGTGGAGCAAAACAAGACCCTTACAGTTCCAAGTGCATCTAGGCAAGTGGAAAGTGAATAGATTCAGCCAAGGGCAAAATTAATCCCAAGATTTGCAGAGGGAAGAAGTGGTACCTTTGTAATTACTGGGAACAAACAAATGTTTTAAATTAGTCACAGGACATTCAGTATCTTAATAGCAAAATTTGAGGCTCTTATCTTGCGTTTTGAGGCTCTTATCTCTAGTTTGTTCAGGAATTTGTATGCAAGACAGAAGTAAATAGGCTGAGCTAACAATTTGACAGAAATCTCAGCATTCTTGCTGATTTCAAAGGATTGGTCGTGTGCAATTATATGTTTGTGATAAACCCCTACTGAAGACTGAATTGGAAAAATAAGGTGGAAGATTATTTCATTGTTGGCACAGGATTAATTTTATATCCAAAGCCTGAACATAGGTTTTCTGTAAGTGTCACAGGTATCACCGGGGTTAGTAACGAAGGCATAGAGCTCATTTCTGCTTTTCTTGTATATTTTCAAGGACAGATCATAAGAAAGTCTTCTGAATCCAAAGGCACCTTTATTGGAAGAGAGACATATTTGGTCTCTTCATCGCACAATTCTTGTGTAATGGGAAAACTCATGCCACAGTTTTGCAGGCACACAAACTCAAAGATTTGATAAACTATTCCCAATTTGCCTTTTTTTTTTTAATTATTATTATTATTATTTTTAATTATTATTATTATTATTTTGTGAAAACAAGGCTTATTTTTATGAATTTGCATTTATTCAAAATTTCTGCAATCTTGAAATAGCTCTATCTTTCTCTCCAATTTCCCAAGCACAACCTGTACATTTAGGCACTAGTGTTTAATTGAGAATCCTGTGGTGGTACTTGAGTGATTTAAATGGTCACGCAGATTGTCACCATGCTGCAGTTGCTTTGAAATTCACTTTCCGTAAATGTTTTTTGCTCGTAGAAACAGTTCTTGGTCTTGCATGAATATTCAAAGGGTGTCCAATCCCACTCTAGCTTGTGACACAGAACTTCAGCTCAACAGTCACAGAATGATTTAAAAATAAATAATTAAGCAATCCATTGTATGATGGAGCACAAAGCAGAAGAACTGAATATGCAGTTTCCCAGTGTCCAGAACTACCTTGCTAACAGAAATTAGAAACTCTTTCAGCAGCAAATTGCAAACATAATTAGCATTAAATGGAAACAATTTTATTAAACTGAAAACCTGATTAGCCACTGAACTGCACAGTGCAGATTTTCCAGCAGGAGTTACAACACCGGCACTTACAGAACATTAGGAAAGGAGGAAAATCGCAGCTCATACACACTGATGGGCACCTCTTGTTTTAGGATCTTCTTGGGTAGGTTTAGCAACAGGTATTGCTGCCTCCTGTCTCTGTAGTAATATTACAAACAGCTGTACATCTACCTTACATGTATTAAAGAGTCCATTCATAAAAACCAGTAAGACAAGAGCCCTTGTTCATTTATAATTTCCAGGGATGTTATTTCTCAACTCTTCTTTCTAGGGCTGTGTTTTATACAGTTGAGGGAGTGCTCTACAAAGCAGAGATATAACCATAGAAGTGACAGGCCCTAATGATTTCTGTGGTGTTCGGCTTGTTCTCTGTGGAGTTTCATTAACAGCATGCCAGTCTCTATGTGTGTCTGTGTGGAAATAAAATCCTGTTTACCACTCTATATAGAAAGTAAAATGCTTCTGCAAATGATAACAAATGAAAGTTGTGTCCCTTTTGATATTCAAGGCTTGTTAGCAGCAGTACAATGATGTCAGCTTTGGCATACACTGAACTTATCTTTTCTTGTAGGGAATTTAGTTTTTGTTTCATGTCTGGATGAAATAAGTTCATTTTTTCAAGAGGAATGAATGGAGTATTGTACATTGGGTGCAGGGATGTCTAATCCTCGCTTGTGAGTCGTTTGTGATCATAACTGCCTCTTTTGTGAGGGAAACAATGTTCCTTTGCTGCTGCCTCCTGAGTTCCCCACTCAGCTCACACAGACCCACCACTGCTGCATCAACCCGGCTGCCCCTCCACTCCCCAGTGTTTTCTATTGGAAAGGAGTCTCCTTCCTCATTCAGAAAGCTGGGAATGCAGCTCATTAGGATCTTGGCAGCATGAAAGAAGCTTTTTCTTCAGATTCCCTCATGGCCCAATAGAAGATATAATTTCTCAGATGAGGAATGAAAATAGTACGATATATGTTTAATCACTTTTTTTTTTTTCTCCCAATTTTGACATGCTTTTTGGAGATAAAGTAGAATAGTTTAATGCTCTCACTGAGCTGTTTTTGAAAGTGGCCCTGTTTCTTCTGGACTTATTGCTGTCCTCTTTCTCCATGCATTCTTTCTGCCAAAGAATCTGAAGGTGCATATAGAAATTAAGTGCAATGGATATTTCTTCCAAGAAAGTCCAGATCTGCCTTGTAATACTCTTGAGGAAAGACTATGAAAGATAATATTGCTATCACTAAAAAAAAGAGGGGTCTGGGAATTGCATGAAAGAATTTAAAGTTGAGTTCTTTGATACTGGTATAAATCTGCTGTAATGCCATTAACACTACCAGACCCTGATTTATGCTGGTGTGATCAGGCAGAATTTGTCTCATCGTGCCCACATCTATATCTCAGTGGTGGAAGAAGTGTTGAAATCCTGGTTTCTAAATGAAAGATTGTGGAGAGAAAAGGATCCAGACTCAGTGTGCTGTGACACTGCGATGTGAGGGCATCAGTCAGCTAAAGAATGAAGTACTCCCTTTAGCCTCTGCTGGATCCAGTATGTTCAGTTTCGAAAATAATAAAAAGAAGAGAAAACAAAAAAAAAAAGAAACAAACAAACAAACAAAAAAACAGAACCAAATAAGAGTCAAGAAACATCGTAAAATCTAACAGCAAGATACAGGAATAAGAACAGGAGGTGGCAGCCTGTGCAGCACTGCTACTGCAGTTTGAAACCTGGAGGCATTTGTGAAGTAGTCACAAGGAAGCCTTTGGTGGCTTTTCTTCTTTAGAAGAAAGAATCCATGTAGGCTGGACGTCTAACTCTTTGCATTTCTGTCTGTCAGAAGCAGAATAGATACCAGGCCTTATCTGTACTGTTCTAGCTACAGATACTCTTTTCTGATCTACAGGTAGACTTTAATTTCGTACTTGCTATCTCCATTTCTATGTTACTTCATATCAGTTTCTCCTGTTTTAATAGGGATTCTTTCTGTCAGTTATGTTGTACACAGGTCTTTTTACTGGTGTCATCTCTTCTTACAGAAGAAGATTTTCACAGTAAATGGATATAGCGTACGTCTGTAAGTCAAGCGACAGCCTCACCAGATGTGTATCAAGTAGAGTCAGAAATACAGCAAGATGTTTTAATAGGAAGCACCAGGAACAATTTTGTTTATTACCAGTGACAAGTGTTTACCTTTGTTCAGCTTGTGATATTTTAAAGCACTTAGATTACTACAAGCAGGTATATGGACATCTACAGAAGAAAAAAAACAAACAGTTTTCAAATAGTCCAAATCACACAGAAATTAATTTTTTGAAAAGAGCTTGTAGCAGCTTTTAATGTTTAACCACGAGTATCTGTAACATCAGTACTGAGACAATCAGTAGTACTGAAATTGGTATACATGATTTCCCACAATTTACTTAGACAGAATATGAGTCATTTTATTTTCACTTAGACTGCAGTTTAGTCTCTGTAACCTGCTTTTGTGAGCAAGGCCTCAGAATAAGCATACACCAGGATGCAGCCTAATGTAATTCAGCATATCCAGCATCACTTGTTTTCAAATTGCATCTTTTTTTTCTAACAGGAGGAAGAGGTGCCAGGTAAGTGCCAAGACACAGCACAAGACCTGTGGTTAAGTCATCTCTACTGTCTGGCAGCAATGGTTCTTGTGGGTGAATGAATGCAAAAGTCATCTGTCCTTTTTGGTCCTTGGCAGACACTTTGTTTCCCAAAAGTTTCTTAGAAGTGAAGCAGATTGTGATCTGAGCTTAAAGCTTGGGTCTGCTCTTCGTAGGGCATTTTACTCCTTTTTTTTTTTTTTTTTTTTTGACAGGCTTCAGGACTTTCCAAACATGCTAGTTTCAGTGATGCAGTAAGTTCTTAATCCAAATGGTAGAACTGCTCTAGATAAAAATAGGTTCAATCCTTTATTAAACTTAACATTTAAATACAGAGACACTGTTAAAAGCAATCATAAATTACAAAGCCAAGCACTTCCTAGGAATGCTAGGGTTATGCTTGTCTTTCTGCATCTATTTTGTGCAATGCATGAAGCAAGGGATTTGGGAAGAATTATATAATTCATTTGTACAAAACAGAATCTAAGAGATCAGATATTTGATATGAATAATACAAGATTTGTAATTATTTTTCTATGATATGCAGAGATGGAGAATGTTTCTTTAAAGGAATAAATAAATTTTTAACTACCCATAGAACTTCACAGAAATTGAGTTGTGAACTTTGAACCTACAAGACTGATTGTGTTAGCCAGTGAGATGCTTTGGCTCATCTCTGTTCCTTCCATGAAGAGCTAGGAAACTCCTTCCCTCCTCTCCCCCCCCCCCCAAATCCTTGGGCTCATACGGTCTATCCAGTTAGATCAGCAGGTCCTTCTCTGAAAGCAGGGAACCATTTTGGCTTTCTCTAAAATATTCAGATTTTGGTGTTTCCTGCTACCAAGTTTCTTGCTAAAGTCATGGGAGGAGCTAAAGTGTGTTTTCCTAGGATTTTTTATTAATTGTGGAGAGAGATGAAAAGAGAAGGGTTTAGTTCATATTTCAGCTAAAATTTGATGGGCTTGAAACAGAATAACAACCAAACAAAAATCTATTCCTTTGTCTAATTGTTGTGTCTCTCCTAATCCCAATTCAAAGGCTACACTGAAGCAGGGAAGCATCAGACATCAGCTCACACTTTTTTAATAGGCAGCTCCTAAAGAGAAGATATAACTGTTTTCCCTCCTCGCAGTGCTGGCAGGCACCAGAATGGTGCTGGGAAAAGCTTGGGCCAGTGCTGAATCCCGTGATAACCCACACCAACAGGTACCAAATGTAATAGGTATGCATCACACACAGCCTTCTCAGCAAGCCTCTTCCAAAACCCCAATTCAGGGTATAAGCTGGGCTGAGCCAGAGGATTTTCCAGTTTAATTATCTGCACAACAAACCATGTATTTGCAAGTTTGAAGCATTGTTCATAATGTTGCAAGTGGTCCTGGGTGATTTCTTAGCAACTGTTAAGCATTCGGCATTCACGCTCAGCTCTGTGTTTATCTAAGTATCTGTTAAAAGAAGTTGTTTCTCAGGCAAGAAGTTGTTCTGAATTTATGTAAAAGTCTTGACTTGCACTGTCTCATGTGATTACTGGGTCGAAGGAATTCTTTGCTCTTAGGGAACCTCAGTGATTTCTTATGTTTTCTTCAGTTTTCCAAGTTTCATTTTCAGGAAAACAAAAGCGAAGTGGCCGTGATTTTTTTTTGGCAGTAGTTGTGTTGTAGCTATGATGAACAAACAGTGTAAGAGAATCAAGATATATGGGAGGAACTCTGGGGGCAGCGGTTTGCTTTTGTGACTTCCTGCACAACTTGCTTCTCTGTTTCTAGCTCAGCTGGAACTATTTTCAAAACAAATAGCAATTGGTCCCTCAAATTAATCTTGTAAAATAATAGGTTTATTTTTAATTAATATGAATAAAAAAGTTCCAAGTTTTTACCAAAGCTGGAATTAAACCCAGGTTTCTATATTGGCAGAGCTCTCCATTCTCTGGAAAATCCCTCAATCCCTGGTGTTAACATCTGCTCTCAAAAGGATTATCAATTATGTATTTTTGTAGTACTTTTTGGTTTGTCACATTTAATAAAAGTGTTTTATAAGTGCCATATCACGTAGAGCCCGTGGCATCCAGTCAAAACCATGGTTTTGGTACCTGGATTTTTTCACATTAGAAAAGAGTGTGTTATTCATGAAAGAACTATATGGCGTGTTATGGGTTTGGAGAAGGGGACACTACATCTCCCATGAGCAGTAAGACCCGGGTTCATCCCAGCTAACTGAGGTGGCAAAGATCAAAGCATGGTTATCCTTGCTGATTCCAGAGCCGCAGGTAGCAGCCATGAAAGGGCTGCCTCTGTCCAACCCTGCGTCTCCTGCTCATAGCCTGGGCTCTGACAACAAGGGGCAGTGAAGAACAGATGGAGCAGAGGGAACTGGTGGTGGTGGTGGTGCCCAGGGCTGTGAAATGCAGCTGTGAGAAGATTTGCTGCTGCTGCCCCTTGTGCTTAGCAGCAGCAGGATGAGGGAGCAGTGCCTCCAGAAGGTGCCACCAGTCACGGAGGGACCTGAGGGTGGCTGTGTCAACACTTCACATGTCTTAAATGCCTGAAATTGGGTGGGCGAATAGAAGCCTAAGCCAGTTTCAGCTAATTACCTCATTTGCTAAGTCTTCTGCAGCTAATTGTGCTTAAAAATAACTGACAAAGATGAAGTCTGCAGTCAAGTAACCGCACAAATATCCTGGTGTTTAAGGCTAAGGTCAAGCCCAGCCTTATGGCTATTTCAGTGCTTGCTGCATCTTGTTTTAGGTACACAGGGCAGGTGCTGTGACAGCACTGTAGCCAGTTCTGTGCTGTGGAGGGTAATTTCTAGGGGTTGGTTTTGACCAAATGGGTACTTGAACCGACTGAGAAGGAGAAGAGAAGATGTGTCATAAGCGTTAGGTGTTCAAATGCAAGTGCCAGTACTTTTTACAAGTGCCGGTACTTACACAGAGCTTCATGCAGTGCTGTTGCAACTGAACAATGGGCATAGCACCAGGAAGGGTTCAGCCTGCTTTATGAAGTGCTTGGATAATTTCTCTGAATTAAAAAATGCACTCATTCCATAATGTGGCTTTGTGATTCTGTTGTATGCCAAGCTGCCTGGCTATTTTGAGCAGAACAAAAATGTTTTCAGGCTATAACAGAGAAATGTGCATGTTTAAATAACCTGGAATTCACATAATTCCCGGGAGGCTTAAATTGTTTTATCTTGTCTGTGGTCTGGGCTGTAGTGCTAGCTTCTGTCGTTGTGTTACAGGCATCACTGAAAGAGCCATGCTATTAGTTTTCTACTGTCACCAGGCATATACAGTGCATAGCAGAGAGGTTATTTTAGCTCTCTAGGCTTGGGTGCTGCGTTGGGAAACATAGCTCTTCCTTTTGTCTTCAGATCTTGTTTGACTGCTTCATGGAGTATCATTATTCACTAGCTCACGTTCAGAAACTACATATGAAAGCATTTGTTTTATGATTACAAGTCTGCAAAGAGAAAAATATTACCTACACGTATATACAGTCAGTCTAGCTATATGGAATGTAATACGGTGTTTGCCAATGGGTTGCTTTCACACCATCTGGCCTGAAATTTAAAGGATCTACTGTGAGGTACTTTGAGGAAGAATATTTGCTTACGTGAACTATACAGCTTGGTATGTGTATTGGTGCTGCTGGTTGCCAGGCATTATCTAGGCTGGTTTGAGGGGAAATTACATGTGCTAGACAGAAAATGAGTAAGACTGCTCTCTGCTCTGAATTTTTCTCCCTAGTTCTTCCTGGGATTAAAATTAAAACACTTTAAAATATTCAGCCCTATTACCTAAAATTATGCAGTCCATTCTTCATCATGACTGGGACTTTAGAAACTGAAGCAATTCACAGGAGAGTAGTAAGAACTTTTATATTATCTCTTCTTTTCCAGATGAGCTGGACCAGAATAAATAGTCTGCATGCAGCTCTGAGAAACAGCTTGTTTCAAGGGATCCTTCCAGCTGCAGGCAATTAATGTCATCTACACTAACGAGCTGCCATTCTGTGAGAGCTGGGCTGGGTCCATCCTGGGGGTGGCTGGACATACTCCAGTGCTGTGCTACAGTGGGAGATACAGGGTGAGTGCTATACGGAGCTAGAGTTGAGAGCCTGGAGATGGGCAGTTTATTTACAAAAGACTTATGATTAGGAAGACTTCTTAGTAACACTGAAAAGGTTACAGGTGTTATGAAACAAACATTTATATCCCATCGTACAAGAACCTAAGATGATGTTTTTATGCTGCCACTGTTCAAGAAAGTACAACTAGATTCCAACAGAAATACTGCTGCAGCTTTTTCTTTCTGTGACTCCGAATGTGTCTCCTGCAGTCATTTGTCAGAGGGCTTACCACTGGCACGTAAAGGTTGCCTATACCAAGGTTTGTAGTGAAATACAACTTCTGCTACTTCTGACAAATGGGCTTCATCCACTTTGTTCACCATGGCCTTGCTTTAGTAAGCATCTGTCTGTGCATAATAAGCAATGCCTTAGTTACAGAGTAATCCATGCTCTCCAGAGACAGAGTTGAGTATTTTTGGCTCTGGGGTTTCTTCCTCCTTTCTCGCATCTCCTTGGAGAAAACTTGCCTGTATGATGAACACTTTTTTGTCATCCTCATTTTAATCATTGAATTCTCTTTCATCTAATATTGTCACTTGGCACATGCGTAATAATTTTAAGGTCCAAAATACTGAAAAAACTTGCATTTGTAATGTTCCTTTACCATATCGTGTCTCCAAATTGCTACATCTATTACTGCACTGTTCATAGTACCTTGTTATTCGGTTTATATTGACTATAAGTAAAAATATAATAAACTGAAATTGAATGTCATTGATAAACAGCTGCAGAGTACCATGTTTAAAACCACTAGTGACTGTTACATTCCCCTTCAAATTATTTACTTCATTTCTATTTTTGATTAATCAATAAATTAATCAATGCTTAGTTATATATTACCCAAGAGGAAAGCAACAGTACATTATTAACACTGAGCCTAGATGTGGTCAAACAGAATTCTGAATTACTTAGAGGCAGCTGATGAGTTTTAGCCACTCTTGTTGCCTAGCAGGATAACATTCTGCATTCCTGATGATTTATGATCACTCCATGTTTACATTTTTAAAAATTTATTTATATAAATATATATTTTTATGGCCTTAGAAGAGGTATCAAACTTTGAAGTGTTTAATGTCACTGAGAGAGAGATGATTAAGGAATTGTCAGAACTCCGTGCTAATTTTCTGTAAATACATCCTTTAACTCACAGCCTGTGTTGCCAGCAGGGTTCCTTGGAGATACAAATCCTCCTCTGAGCACATTTAATAGTGTGAAGAGCCAACAGGACTTGCGGCATTTCAGGCAGGCCCACATAGTGGGAATAAGAGTAGTGCTGTGGTAAAGTGAGCCAAGCTTGCAGGCCACAGTCTGGCCCGCTCCTTATTCCTGCTGCTCTCCTGATGTGGACCCCACAGCCAGCAGGTGCTGTGAGATGGGGGCAGTGGTTGGAGGAGAGTGCTGTGGTCCTGCAGGTGGGACGGCATGGGAGCAAAGATGACTGAAGTATCAGGAGGTGATGAAAGGTCTTGTCAGGAGTGGGAATAATATCCCATGTATGGGGAAGCAAAGGATGAAGTGGAATTATGTTCACTTTTTAATGTCACACTCTACTAATAAATACTCTAATTACTAGTGACTGTCATACACTTGTACCTAGTCAAGTAAGGGAGCTAACAGGAGAGACAGTGATGGTAGGTAGTTCTGCCATCCTGACAGACGTGTAAGAAAATGATCCCTGAAGTCACATGTGGGGAATAGGTATTGTCTGGAAAGAATATTTGTAAAAGTATAATAATAATAATCAAGGAGCACAGATAATCAGCCTGGAGAAAAGGAGGCTCAGGGGCGACCTTATTGCTCTCTACAGATACCTTAAAGGAGGCTGTAGAGAGGTGGTGGTTGGTCTGTTCTCCCACGTGCCTGGTGACAGGAATGGGCTTAAGTTGCACCAGGGGAGTTTTAGGTTGGATCTTAGGAAGAACTTCTTTACCGAAAGGGTTGTTAGACATTGGAACAGGCTGCCCAGGGAAGTGGTGGAGTCACCATCCCTGGAAGTCTTTAAAAGACGTTTAGATGTAGAGCTTAGGGATATGGTTTAGTGGGGATTGTTAGTGTTAGGTCAGAGGTTGGACTCAATGATCTTGAGGTCTCTTCCAACCTAGAAATTCTGTGATTCTGTGATTCTGTGAATATTGAAGAGAATGCTGTTGTGTAGCGTGGGTAGGAGATGCAGGTAGCTACAAAAGGCTCTTGTGGCTAGGGAAGAAAACAGATGCCATACAACTTGGAAAGGATGCAGGAATCCATTCCACAAGTAGTACATGCAGGAAGGAAATAGGAAGGAAGGAAATAGGTATACCAGTCCCTTAAAATATTGTCTGTCCTAATAAATCTTTGTTCCTTATAGACAGCATTCCGCATGTCTTTTCTGCGGGAAGTTACATTTCCAAAGCAAAGATAACATGATTCCCCTCCTTCCTCTCCCCCAGTTTTAATACTTGCTGTGGCTTTGCAGATTTCAGGTAGGGGATTGTTTCTTGTTGGTATTTACTCTGGTAGTGTGGGTTGCTGCCTCTTTTTTATGTTTGTTTGGGGGGGGAGAGGGAGGGTGACGACATTGCCTGTTATGAATAGTGTTAGTAGTATCTTTACATATTTGTGACCAGGTTTTGTAACTCCAAACCAGCTTTCTGGTATTCAAAGAAGTTCAGACTCAGACCTTTGCATTATACTCATGCTGTCTGCTACCAAACTCTGCCGTCAGGTCTCTGCTGTAGCAGTGCTTAAATACAGGACTGGAACCAAACAGGATGTTTTGATGGCTGATTTATTTAGGCTGATTTATATAGTTTAGAAACATAGGCAGTTCTATATATGGCCCAAGTCTCTTGCATGTTTGTCATAGGCAATGGTTACGTGCACTTCGGTTGCTTGTCAGGAGGACATTACAGTGTGAGTTCTGCGTAGTCATGGCCTGATCTTGGGCACCAAGTCATGCTTTTAGGCAATGACTGGTAGAACTTGGCTTCACTCAATATAAGCAAATTTAGAGTTTACATCTGTGTGTTGTAGGATGAAAATGCATCTCTCAAAACACATTCCAGCATATGCTGCTGCTGAAAGTTGTAATTATAAAATGGAGTTTTGCATTTTCTTGTTTTTATTTATTTATTTATTTATTATTATTATTATTATTATTATTATTATTAACCCTGAAAAACCTTCCTCTTGGATAAAGGAATCTCATTTTCCATTTAAGATGAAGCATTGGTTTGAAGAAAATTCCGTGTTAGAAAGTGGAGCTGAGTTTAAAAGACAGGGCAATGAGTTGTAGAGGAGCAGTGTGTACTGCATGCTGCACTGACATTACTTGGCAATTCATACAAAATAAAAGAGGCAGGAGAATCTACAGCTGTGTATGTGCAGTTTGTCCTTAATCATTAGCAGTGACTTGTCTTCAGCTGAGAAAATAAATCTGTTTAAATTATATCACCTAATAAATATACTGAATGCAACAGATTGAAGAGTTCTTCTTTCTGTTGGGAAAAAAAAGATAAAAATGTTCAGTTTCTTTTCAACCCAAACTACAGGTGCATCTGGCTTGTTTGCAATTTTTCGGAGGGTAAGAAATATTTATTTTTGTGTGGACAAGCACTGGGCACTCAGGCTCCTCTCAGCTGCACGACCTTGCAACCCAAGCAGCAAAACAACAGATTCTGCATAGCTGGTAGCTGGAGACAAAATATGCTTACTGGCATGCAGGTTACAATCTACTGGGAAGATAATGGGGTGAGCAATTTGGTCTCTGGACTTGGGTGGAGTCTGCTTTTGCTGTTAAGCGAGCAGCCAGGTGACTTCAATGGTTGTGCTCTTAGACAGAGGCATGGTCACTGTTTTACAGGCACAGCTCCTTCTGTTACACATTCTGTGGTCTGACACCACAGGAACCAAGCCTTCAGCAGTGTGGTGTGGCAGAAACATGCTTTGACATATGCCACAGAAGATAACAAGTGGTGCAGTTTGCAAAACAGCATACAAGAAATGACCAGGAAGAAAGTAAACAAGAAATGACCAGGAAGAAAGTAAACACCTACAAAGGCATTTCTGGGTCTCTTGGAAGACTCAAGGCAGTCCTGCTTCATGAGATCTCAGGCTGGATGGTGAGACAGGAGAGTAGCGGGGCACTATGTTATTTAGTATAACCCTCAACCTGATGTCTTGGCCTGTGTCTTAACATCCTTTGGATGGCCTCTCTTTCTCTGGAACTGAAGCATGTGGCTGACTACCACTCTGTTTCCCATATATCAAAGGTAGGCACTGTGATAGGAGACCAAAGGGATCTTGCTGACTCCAGTAATCAGGACTTTCACAGGGGATAAGTGTGCCTCTACCATTTTTGTTGCTGCCTAAGGCTTGTAAAAGGCTGCTCCAGCACCAAGTCCGAGATTACAAAAGCAGAGGGTTTCCCCTCCCCAAGTGGCATGCTTTCACAAGGATCCTTCACACATTTCAGTTAGTGCTGATCTAGTAGTTTTGTTGTGAGCTTTAGTAATCTTCTTAGGGTCTAGCTGCTAGCAGTGCTTTTCACTTAAGAGGAGAACATCTAACCCTGTGTTTTGAATGGCTGAAGTACAAGCTGCTGCTTGAGTCCTTTTGGTAGGATTTGGATACAGATTGTTCTGATAAAGTGCTGGAGCTGTATCTTTTTGTACTGTCCTAGTTCTCAGATGGTAATTTTACGTAATTCAAATGAAAAGAGATTCTGTGATAATTTCTAATTGTTACCCATGAAGCCTATTTGCATAGCCCTGGACACCCAAATAGGGCAGCTTTAACTAATATATCCTGCAGTTCTCAATGAATCGTTTGTATTAGAGTTTGCTGTCACGTAGTCTGCTGAAGGAGCAGAATTGCAAGTAAAGCATTGTCAGTTCCAGTCCTGGCAGCCTGGTTATCACCCATCCATTTTTTACTGTGTAACTGATAATTCAGCAGGTTTTGCTGAAGAAAGAGAATTTTTTCAGTTGCACTGAGATGTCATAAGTGCTTCAGATAATGACAGCTAAAAGCATCTACTGTGCTTGTACTGAAGCAAAGAAAAGCACTTTTTTCTTTCTTTTCAGGCCAGTGGTTCCCAGATTAACAATGTATGTTAGAACACACAGCCTCATTTCTGTAAGGGGATATTGCAGCTTAAATGTTTAACACTAGGGCACTGTAAACTCCAGCCTCAGCACAGGGCTGTTGCTACCAAATTAAAATAGTCCAGGAACAGCCTGTTAATACAGCAGTGTGCTTATCAATAAGAAAATTCAGCCCCTCCTACTCTAATGCCAAACTGGTCAGAACTTCTTAGAAGAAAGAAAAATCTCTGAATCTATGCAATATTTCACATCTGCATCCATTTGCTCCCTATAGGAAGGGGCAAAGTAAATGATACCAGACACGGATGCTTCCTCATGCAAACCAGCTGTCTCCTGCTCTGCAATATCGCTCTCTTCTGACAGACTCATTCCATAAACTCTTGATTGTGGTGGACAGCAGCTTGGTGAGCATCTCACAGTCTCTCTCAGTCTCACTAGTCTGAATTTGGCAAATTAGTAAGTCTTTGGAGCAAACTCATGTCTGTTATTAAATCAGTGAACATGATTACTTTTTTTACACCTGCAATTTTAAAATTGACTCTTAGAGCAATGAAAGTTAATTGTTACCTTTGAATTTTTACTATGCTGTTAGGACTATTAAAAACAAAAATTATGGCATGGAGAGGAAGAAAAAAAAAGTATGATATCTAGCCTAAAGTTTCTTTTTTGTCCTCTATTCTTGCCTCATTATATAATAACTGACCATCAGAGAGGTGTTCCAGTAACATCTGCAGTTGCACCTTTGTTTTCCTTAATCAAGCAATTTACTGTATCCACTGATACAGTATAATCAACCTGTGTCTTTGGCAGAGCAGCACTGGAGAGCTGAATCTGAAGCCCCTGCAACTTTACCACTTCCGGAGATGCCTGCAATTGAGCTTCATATGTACAAAGTGTTTGGAGATTCTTGATTATAATATCAAGAATCTTGTTTATCTTGTACAATTTCTGAAATAGTAATTTCAAATACACTGAGTTGTTGTTTTTTCCAAAATGAAAGCCTGAACACAATAGTTCGAATTTTATCCATGTTGTAGCAATAAAAAGACCTGGCAGAAGCTGGTACAGGTAGAAACAGATTTCTGATCATACCCTGCTGTACTCAACCCTTTCGTTGAGGCAGGTACAGGACACAGCAGTAAGGAAACAAATTCCCACAAATTTGGGTTTTCCCACAAAGTTATTTCATCTTTTCCACAATAACTAATTCATTCACATTTAAGTGGGACCCTTTCCATTACCCCCAAAAGCAATTAACAATTGAACTTGCAATGAAGTCTGACCTAAACCACACTTTATTATTTAGCACCATCTCTGAATACCAGATGGAGCTCTTTCAACCATTTTTGCTTCATAAGCATTTGGGGATGACAACAGATCTTAAAAGAAAAGCCAGAAATAGGCTTGAAAAAGCTGGAATAAATAATTTTGCTTTATGCTTTACATCCAGAATCAGTAAGTTGATTCATTATTTTAATAAAATGATAACCTGTAGTTTCTTAGTAGGCTTGTGGTAGGATAGTGAGAATAGAAATGAAATGCATCTCCAGAAGTTTCCCTAACTTATCTATTTTAATTCCATTTTCTTAGGAATTGCTCATATTCATAACTACTCTGAAAAATATTGACAAGCTGACATTTAATTAAAAAGTACGCAGCATTGTTGTTATTCCATTGCATGGGGAAATTAAATGCTGATTTCACACTCATTTAACATTGCTTTTCCAGCCTGCTCTTGTAACTGACATTTCTGCCTTTCCTCTGGGTATCTAAAGCCAGTATCTGAACCCATCAAGTTTGGACATTCTAGAACAATGTAGGCATATTCCAACTCAGAAATAAATTAATAGAGAGTATATTAATAGTATCAGACACAATTATAGGTCTGTGCATATGGATTTATAGAAGGGGAGAAAACACAGCGCCTGGTTTGCTAGAGCAACTTTTGATCTCATTTTCAAAGTTCTTAGAATAGATGGCGTACTGATATTGTTGTCAACAGTAACCAATAACCTCATGGAGCAGTGTAGCTTCAGATAAGATGAAATGCTGAAGAGAATTTTGTGTGCACGAGTAAAAGCTGTTTTGTTTTTTTTTTTTTCTTCTGATTTTTTTTCCCATTGCACACTGTGTAAGTCGGTTGTCTGTGATTGAAATGGAGAGAAGACATTGCATTGACATGTAGTTCCCACTTTGGAGTTGCAATAATTCATGTACATATATGATTCATACAGATTATATATTGTATAAATGTGATATAAGGTTGCTGGGTGATTTGGGGGTGCCCTCAGGTTTTGTATCTTTAAAGAACAAATGGTGTTACTTCCATCTCTGCATATGATTTTAAAATTCATCTTTTTCCTTTTGTATTTGTAATGAATAACACTAATAAATAATGGATGGTCCATAACATTTGCTCAAAACGCAATAATCATCCTCAACAAAAGAACATCCACGTTCCTTTTCTTACTGATTCACCTTGTCTTGCAGTAGTGGACATGGCTTTCCCATGTAATTTGCTGGAGGTCAGGTTTGTGGGCTCTCTAGGTGAAGGTAATTAATCGCATTTTAACAGTGGTAGCATTGCATAGTGGAATTACCTCTGTGAAGGATTTAAGCTTTTTTTGTCTGATATTGCAAAGCGTTTTGCTATATCAGTTCCTTTTGGATGCAGTGTGTGCCATCTTGTGGACAAGGCACGCTATGTGAGAATCCTTGAGACATTTAAAGATTAGCGTAATTTGGGTGTATATCATAAAATTGCTTAGTGCAATATGTAAAATAGTAGAAGTTTGTAGCTCAGTGCAATAAAACCATCTTCTGGGATGTTGGTTTGGTAATTGAAGTTACTTGAGTTGGCTTGATTTCCTTAATTCTGAGGAAGCAGAAATTCTTTTGCTAGGATGCGAGTTACTTGCTACCATTTTTGAAATTATCAAATGTAAAATTCTTTTCTATTTTCTTCTTGAATTAAATGTAATGACCTAGAATTATGTTAATCTGGGAAAAAAAACAGAAATAATCCCGAGAAACATCTGTTGAAGCAGCATAATTGCTACATGCTAACATTAATAAAAAGTAAACAATTTTAGAAATGTCTTTGCTATGAAAGCAAAAATATTCTTATCAGAGATATAAGTGACTTCTACAAATATTTGTTATATAAAGTTCATTTATCACTAGTCTTTATTTACCCATACTAGTTTATTTGGTGCTTTCTTGGTGGAAAGCAAGTGACAACCCTTAAGATGGTGCTCAGTGACTGGAAAGTCCTTTCCAAAAGCAATATTGATTTGTTTTACAGAGAAAACTGTAAAACCCCAACATCTGTCAAAATATGATGCTTTCTGAATTAGATTCCTTCCCTTTTCTTGCAGAGATCACTGAGATCAACAAATCATGTCCTATAAAAGTCCTTTAGTGGAGCTAGCTCGTTGTCTGTTTTTTCTAAAATTTAAAATAAGGTGAATTTATGGTGAGTGTTTTCAAAAACAATTATTTAAAATGCTTTAGCATAGATGCCTGCAAAAGTGAAGTTTTTGCTGTTAATTTAAAAGTAGGATTCTAATAGGAAAAAGCCTCAAATAAGATGATTTATGTGAAAATGTAATTTGGAGTCAATCAGAAGCAATTTTGTTTTAAAAAAGACTTATTTAAATTTGATTTCATGAATGAAAATTGCTGGACAAATAAAGTAGTGTCAATCAAATTCTCATTAAAGAAACTTTAAAGGTCATTGTGCTGATGGTCTGCAGGTAAGCAGAGTCATTTCTAGCTGCAGAGTGGATGTTCTCATTAATTGGTCATCCAGAGATACTGGAAAGGTGGCTGATTAATAAGTTTTCCAACTGTTCATCTATAACAGAATTAGTGCTACAGAGATAAAAGCAGCTTCTGCTAATAGGTTGTTGCCCAGCATTGCCAGGCACATCTGAAGTACTGAAAGCTATCGAGCAAGTGGCAGAGCAGCTGGTCCAGATGGCACTGCTGTTGAGATATATGAATGTGGGGAGCCTAAGCTGGTAAGGAAGCTCATGACTTACAAAACAAACATGTAGAACCAAAAACTAGTGCTGCAATAGCTGAAGTTACTAACATCGCCCATCTATATGGCAAGAAATGAGGTCACTGTGTGATAATTATAAAGGGTCTGTACTTGCTGACGGATGCTGAGAGCTTCTTTATGAGCTGGACTAAATTGAGTCAGGAGTTTGCAGAGAAACCATTTATTTTTAGTTACTGGAGATTCTGTTCTGGTTGTGTCACTGATTACATGATCTTGCTGTAGTGAAAGATCCAGAGGAGCTTTGGATAGAATCACAGCGTGGCTGAGGTTGGAAGGAGCCTCAGGGTCCATATGCTCCCTCCTGCCCCAGCAGGGCCACCCTGAGCAGGGGGGCCAGGCCCATGTCCGGGTGGCTTTGGGAGATCTCCAAGGAGGAGACTCCACAGCCTCTGTGGGCAACCTGGGCCAGGGCTCCGGCACCTGCACAGCACAGAAATGCAACCTGGTGCTCAGAGGGAGCCTCCTGTGCTCTGGTTTGTGCCCACTGCATCTAGGCCTGGCCCTGGGCACTGCTGAGCAGAGTCTGGCTCTGTCCTCTGTGCACCCTACCTTCAGGGATTTGTAGGCATCAGTGAGACCCCCCTGAGCTTCCTCTTCTTCGGGCTGAGCAGGACCAGCTTAGTCAGCCTCTCCTCACAGGAGAGATGTTGCAGTCCCTTCATCATCCTTGTAGCCTTATGTTGGACTGTGTCCAGTATGTCCATGCCCCCCTTGTACTGGGGGGCCCAGGACACAGGACTCCAGGAGTGGCCTCACCAGTGCTGAGCAGAGGGAAAGGATCACCTTCCTCCACCTGCAGGTAACACTTTGCCTAATGCAGCCCAGGAGTCCATTCACCCTCTTTATGGCACGGGCATGTTGCTTGCTCATTTTCAACTTGGTGTACACCAGGACTCCCAGGTCTTTTTCTGACAGGCTGCTTTCCAGATGGGTGGCCCCCAGGACATCCTGGTGCCTGGGGCTGTTCCTTCCCAGGTGCAGGACTTGCACTTGTAGAAATTAGGTTGTTGGCTCAGTTCTCCAGCCTGGGCAGGTCCCTCTGGATGGCAACGCAACCCTCCGGTGTATTAGAATCTATGTATACAGCAGATCAGTCAGCTCTCAAAATCCTAAAGTGCTTTCAACCATCACATGCGAGGGTTTCTGGTTCACTTATTTTTATTACTGATGTTTGTAAGGATATTCAGTTGTTGACTGATTGCCCTGCACATCACAAAGGATTAGTCTGAAAAGGCAGAAGATTCATTTCAACTGAGGAGTGTCCTGCACATTTGGTGTCCATATGTAACAAGCTACTGAAGATAGCCAGCAAATTTGGTGAAGTGCTCTCTTAACATTTAAGAATGAATGATGAGATTGTGTTTCACCATAATCAGTCATCATTTTGGTTAAATGGGTATAAATCTCCCCATTGCTATCACTGTTTTAGTCTGCAGTTATGATGCTTGTGCTGATTTTGTGTCCAGCTGGTAAGATTTCTGGTTTGCTGCTTCCTGCAGACAAACAGTATTTAATGAGAAGATAAGATATCTGAATTGCTGGAACAGGAACTGACAACCTTCCCAGCTGAGTGTTGGCCATTTAATTTATATATAGACTTGAGAGATTCCCTGAAACACCTTTAATGAAGGCACTGCTGCCAGAGATGGGGAATTGAAATATTAAATATTATCTCCAAGGCATTCTTAAATAATGTAACATGAGTTATAACAGCTGGCAACTATAAGCTAAGACAGAATTTAATAGCAATAATTTCATATTTGCCAGATCCACAGCAGTATTACTAGAACTACGTTCAAATGTCTGTAGCATGGGAGGAGCACAAGAAAAATGCCTTTCAGCATCCACCTTTACATGTAATGTGTGTGGTTGATGCTGGACCAGAGTTGCAGAGAAGTGGATATTCGAGGCCTTAAATCTCATTGGATAACTATGAATTTTAGCAACAAAGTCTTAATATCTGTCTGTGTTTCTCAATCTCTTGCCTACAACCCAACAAGGCTGTAATAATTCTGAAATCCAGACAGCAGTTGTATGAAAGACTATGATGTCAGAATTGTACATGGGAGAGTACTGTGCTATTCCTTACTCACTTTAGATCCACAGTTTGATCAAAGCAATGCATTAACATAAATGGCTGCTACTGTAAGTAAAACCACTCAATGCTCAAATGTAAGTAGATCAGTTGTTTCAGTCATCAGAAGTAACATGAGCCAGCAGACCTGGTGTACAGCCAAGATGCTACCAGCAGCTTGGCCAAACAGCAGGAACAGTGAGAAGATGTGATTTCTGTGCTGCTTTGTTCAGGAGTAGCATCACAACAGTTGAAGTTGTGCTTCAGTTCTGCCTGCAGGAAAAATAATCATGCAGCTTTATTTTGAAGTCATATCCTTCCTGTACTCTGTCAGAGGAGTGGAAAGATGAATTTGAAAGTTAAAGGTTTGGAGAATTTTCCTCTCTGATTTCTGATGACATTGTTTGTTAGTCCATCAAATAATGGATGATTTAATGGGGAGAGAGCTAACACTATTAAATATAAAGATTTTCTTATCATAACACTTTTCCTTTTGGGTACCTGTACTAGGAGAATCACTACTGGCAGTGAATGGTTCTCCTTGTCATTATTTACAGGAGGTGTTCTGGGAAAAATAAATGTATCATTCCCTCTTTTGACATCACATCACTGTGCCACTTTCTAGGGGAGATGATATGATTTACAGGCTTGAATGTTTTACTTCATTGCAAAATAAAGTGTTTTGCAATCTGGCAGCTGTTATGAGCTGTAAGCATGATAAAATAACACTATGGGAGATGGAAATTAAGCAGAAAGCAGCAGTAAAAGGACAGCAGAGTATTAATATTAGATTTAGATCAATTTAGCGGAGCTGTCACACAATTCTAATTGTGGAGGATCACTTGCAGTTTCAGACTAGCTGTGCTATTTTCTGTTTCACTTAAGAAACTCAGTGTTTCCAACCCTTCATAACCATGTTGCCCAACATATTACCAGCTTTCAGAGAAGTGAAATAAATCATTATCCTATACAGTCATGCTAGGCCAGGCACGTACAATGAGGAGGGTGTATACTTGGAAGAGAAGGAAAAGCATGGCAGGAGGATAGCAGATGCCTGGTGTCAGGAGCTGCTGGGATACCTTCCTCTAAGGTGACCTCACCAGAAAGGTTGACAGGCTGTGGCAATGTTCTGTGGAGGTGGGTGAGGCACAGGGTGAAGAGACCTGACCTGAGAGCAGTTCAAAAGTTCAAAACTTTTAAGACAGTTCACCCTTTTCATCCTGTTGGTTTCCAGCACCAGGGGAAGTGTAAAAGACACTGGAAGAAAATGGGAACTGAGAAATAAGACAGCTTTACGCAAGATAATGTGTCTGACAGGTCACTTGAAGCTACCACTTATCTGTCATATGAAGGTGTTGTTTTATTTTCTCTATCACTTCCACGTTGGTATGGAGCAATACTTGTTTTGACGCATTAACCTCAGCAGTGAGATCATCAGTCACAGGGTATTTCTCCTCATGGAGCAGTTCCTGAAAGGGAGGGTGTATTTGGGGTTCTCTGTTGTCTTTTTCCCTTGTCCTGCTGCCGTGTATAGAATTTATTTGGGGGTAACTTAAGCTGAAGTTATTAATGCCCAAATCAACATTGCAAAGCAGTGTGCACTCAGTGAACCCACTTCCTGGCAGTCTTCAAACCACAGCTCCGCTCGTTTCCCACAAACACACTGCACAGTGCTGTCAGATGAATTTGGCACTCAGAACGTAAGTCTTCAGTAACGGCACATATTGGTACACTGTTGGTTAATATTCACCCAAGCAGAAACAATATCTAGGCCTTTCTCTGCAAATTGATAATTACTGCATTGTTAGCTTTGAATTACTTTAATTATCGTTTCTATAGCATTGCATGAAAGGAAGTCTATTATGGCAGCACTTGGCTGTAAGTATTGTAGATATTTTTATGTGTATATGTTGTTAGAAGTAGCTTGTGGAATAAAACCAAACTCATCAGCAATCAGAAAGCAAGAACATTGCTATAGATTGGGTTTTGAAAGTGACAAGCTCTTTAACCCCGAGCTAGAAATCAAATTACATAATTGCAATTTGTACTATGGTCCCCTCTCCCTCTCCCTGTCCCTTTCCCTCCTTTTTTTTATTTTATTTTTTTTTTAACGCAGATGCATTATTTCTTAAATCAGATGAGACTATTAGCTTACCAGTTGAACATTAGACAAAATGGGGGTGGCATTTGTAAAGATGTGTGCTTGTCTAAAATATATTTTCCAGAAAGTCATCCAAATTTGTCTGGAAGTAGTCAAAAGATGTAGAATCTCACAGAATCTCATACGTCTTTTGTCAGTTTCTTCTAGTGGCTCATCAGTTAAGTGTTGAATGGAAAACAAGTCGTTAACCATCCCAGCTTTGACCTCTGAACACAGCTTTTTACTCTACTTTTCTCTTTGATTAAAAAGCTCCTTACCCCCGTACCTTCCTTCTCGTAATTCAGTGAGTGCTTTTAGACAATAATTTTCTAACCTTGAAGAAATTTTATTATTCCATAATTAAGAGTAAATACACAGAGTAAATACTGATCTTCACGTCAGTATTGTTTAATTAGGGAGAAACATAAGAAAAACCTGTGTATTCCATATGCTGATTATTTTGACAAATATGTACAATAAAACTTGTTTAATTTAGTTTACTTCCTAGATTTTTTAATCAAAATTCTTTAGAAGTAACAACCTAGCAGAACAGTATTTTGATAATGTAAAGAAAAAGGTCAAGACAGGAAGAGATTGTGTGAACTTATTTAAATAATTACAGGAAAGGCTAACAAAACTGGATAGGATTTATATTGGCATTATGCACAAAATAACATTAAAAAGAACTTAGCTCACAGGTGAGCTAAATGAGCTGTGAGGTTCATGGAAAAGATTTAGAATTAGTAAAATCAGTGCTAAGCACTATCAGTTTACTTAAAATTCAAACTCTGCATTCTCAGGCAGTCAGCATTCCCATTGGCAGAAGCTTAATTTTGATTAAGTACCATTTGACATTACAAATGTAAGTAATTTATTCTTCATTGTCATTGATCCTATCTGGAAGTTCAACCCCTGGGGGCTTTGAGATATTCTTTCAACGCATTGATGCTTCCAATAGCGAATGATGTAGAAAGGACCATTTTGGATTTTTGGTTTCATTTGGTTCACTACTTTGAACACAAATCATTCAAAATATTTGCTGTCCTTGGTGTTGCACTTCTAGATGGCACTGCTGTATTGCTTTTATTTTCTAATCCTATCAAACTTACCTGTTTCTCTTTTAAAATATTTATATAGTGAAATGCAAACCTGTGGGTGGCTTAAATTTTAGCTGTTGTGTAGATCAGGATATTGACCAAAATGTCCATCTTTATATTTCTTGTGCTAAATGTTCACAGTGTGTTCAGTTCTTGTTCTGTTTGTTTTGCAACTTGAATCAGCCACTGTAGCAGTGAAAAATACATAAAACATTCTTTAAGGCTATTTGACTTAATGCCATCTACCTTGCTTTGCATGTAAATCTGTGCATCAACCTTGCTTGCAAGTCTTAAAATGCAACCTAGTAAAAATCTCCTTAAATATCTAGTATTATTGAAGTGATCAAAAGTAATCTGAGATTTTTTTAGACTTCACAAATTACTACACACAAAATTACTACAAAAACCAACTGTATGTGTGCAGATCCTACAATTTCCAGGCAGGAAAAAATAAGGTGACATTAAAACTTGTTTACTTCTTCTGCACATTGAACGTACATCAACTTCTCAGCTTCATTTAGTTTCTTTGGTGGAAACTGACCAAATCAAAAGCTAATAAATCTAGCACCTATTCTAAGGCATTCATTTCTGGGGTTAAACTGACATCTACTGGTGTCCTGTAATAAATTACATGCCATTAGTGTGTGAACAAAACATATCATAGAATCATAGAATCATAGAATATCCTGAGTTGGAAGGGACCCTTAAGGATCATCAAGTCCAACTCTTGACACCGCACAGGTCTACCCAAAAGTTCAGACCATGTGACTAAGTGCACAGTCCAATCTCTTCTTAAATTCAGACAGGCTCGGTGCAGTGACTACTTCCCTGGGGAGCCTGTTCCAGTGTGCAACCACCCTCTCTGTGAAGAACCCCCTCCTGATGTCAAGCCTAAATTTCCCCTGCCTCGGCTTAACCCCGTTCCCGCGGGTCCTGTCACTGGTGTTAATGGAGAAAAGGTCTCCTGCCTCTCGACACCCCCTTACGAGGAAGTTGTAGACTGTGATGAGGTCTCCCCTCAGCCTCCTCTTCTCCAGGCTGAACAGGCCCAGTGACCTCAGCCGTTCTTCGTACGTCTTCCCCTCCAGGCCTTTCACCATCTTCGTAGCCCTCCTCTGGACACTCTCCAACAGTTTCATGTCCTTTTTATACTGTGGTGCCCAGAACTGCACACAGTACTCGAGGTGAGGCTGCACCAGCGCAGAGTAGAGCGGGACAATCACCTCCCTTGACCGACTAGCGATGCCGTGCTTGATGCACCCCAGGACACGGTTGGCCCTCCTGGCTGCCAGGGCACACTGCTGGCTCATATTCAACTTGCTGTCTACCACGACCCCCAGATCCCTCTCTTCTAGGCTGCCCTCCAGCGTCTCATTGCCCAGTCTGTACGTGCAGCCAGGGTTTCCCCGTCCCAGGTGCAGGACCCGGCACTTGCTCTTATTGAACTTCATGCGGTTGGTGATCGCCCAGCTCTCCAACCTATCCAGATCCCTCTGCAAGGCCTTTCCACCCTCATTCGAGTCCACAACTCCTCCAAGTTTGGTGTCATCAGCAAACTTGCTCAAAATACCTTCTATTCCTACATCCAGATCGTTTATAAAAATATTGAAAAGTACCGGCCCTAAAAGGGAGCCTTGAGGGACCCCACTGGTGACCGCCTGCCAGCCAGACGCAGCCCCATTTACCATAACCCTTTGGGCCCTGCCCGTTAGCCAATTGCTCACCCATCGTATGATGTTTTTATTTAGCTGTATGGTGGACATTTTGTCCAGTAGGATCCTATGGGAAACCGTGTCAAAAGCCTTGCTGAAGTCCAAAAAAATCACATCAGCTGGTTTCCCTTGGTCCACCATACGGGCGATCTTATAAAAGGAAATCAGGTTAGTTAGGCAGGACCTACCCTTCACAAACCCATGCTGGCTGGGACCAATGACTGCTTTGTCCCCCAGGTGCGCCTCAATAAGTTCGAGAACCATCTTCTCCATGATTTTACCAGGCACTGACGTGAGACTGACAGGCCTGTAATTGCTAGGGTTTTCTTTCTGACCCTTCTTGAAAATCGGCACAACATTTGCCAGCTTCCAGTCTACCGGGACCTCTCCAAATTCCCAGGATCGTTGAAAAATAATTGAGAGAGGTTCCGCGATGACGTCCGCCAGCTCTTTCAGCACCCGGGGATGAATCCCATCCGGACCCATGGACTTGTAGGGATCCAGGTGGAGTAGCAAATCCTGCACACGTTCAGGGTCGGTTGGGAGTTAGTCATACCCACTGTCCTGGTCCTCCAGCTCAGGGCACCCTGGGTCCCGAAGCCCATCATCGGCATTGAAGACAGAGGCAAAGAAGGCGTTAAGCGTCTCTGCTTTGCCTATGTCACTGTCTGTGAGGAGACCTTCCCTATCAAGGAGCGGCCCTATGTATTCTTTAGTTCTCCTTTTTCCATTCACATATCTAAAAAAAAGCTTTTTATTTTCTCTCACAGACACAGCCAGCTTCAACTCTAGGTGTGCTTTGGCCACACGAATTTTCTCCCTACAAACACGAACAGCATCCCTGTATTCTTTCCATGACACCTGGTCCTTCTTCCAGTAGCGAAACACTCTCTGTTTCCGCCTAATCTCCATTAGAATGTTCCTGGTCAGCCACGCTGGCCTCCTGCCCCGCCTGCCTGACTTGCGATATTTAGGAATTGCCTGATCTTGTGCTTCTAGGAGGCATCACTTAAAGAATGACCAGCACTGGTGGACATCAAGACCTTCAAGAGCAGTTTCCCAGGGGACCTTGCTGACTAGTTCTCTGAGCAGCCTGAAGTCCGCTTTCCCCATATCTAGGGATGAGGTTTTGGTGGCACTTTTCCTTCTGTCACCGTAAATTTTGAACTCAACCACTTCATGGTCACTATGACCAAGGCGGCCACCAATCACCACATCTCCCACCAGACCCTCTCTGTTTTCTAGCAACAGGTCTAGGAGGGCACCTTTCCTAGTTGGCTCCGTTAGCACCTGCACCAAGAAGTTATCATCTAGGTGCTTCATGAACCTCCTGGACTTGCTCGTGTCAGCCGTGTGGCACTCCCAGTTAACATCTGGCAAGTTGAAGTCCCCCATAAGGACAAGGGGAGTTAATCTCGAGGCCTCTCTTAGTTCTGTAAAGAATAATTTATCGACGCTATCGTCCTGGCCAGGCGGTCTGTAATAGACTCCCACAACAACATCCCCTTTATTCGTTCGTCTCTTGATCCTTACCCAGAGGCTCTCAACTTTGCCATTGCCGACCTGAAGCTCCACACAGTCCAGCCCCTGCTTCACATACATCGCCACCCCACCACCTCGCCTACCCTGCCTGTCCCTCCTGAAGAGCCTGTAACCATCTATCGCAACACCCCAGTCACAGGACTCATCCCACCAGGTTTCGCTTATGCCGATGATGTCGTAGTTGCGGGACTGGGCCAGGACTTCTAGCTCATCCATTTTATTCCTCATACTGCGTGCGTTCGTGTAGAAGCACTTCAGGTGCGTCTCCTTACACTCAGCACCTTGTGGATCTGACCGAAGGACCTCACTGGCACACAGCCCCTCTGATTCTAGCGTACCATCCCTTAGGTCTTCACTGGCGTGCCTGGTTTTAGCCCCTTCCCCCTTCGACTCTAGTTTAAAGCCCTATCTATCAGCCCTGCCAACTCCTGACCAAAGATCCTTACCCCTCTCCGAGAGAGGCGCATCCCATCTGGTGTCATCAGGCCCGGTGTAGCATAGACCTTCCCGTGATCAAAGAACCCAAAATTCTGCCGGTCACACCAGTCTCGAAGCCACGAGTTTATGTGAACAGCACACCTTTCAGCTTCGATCCCCCCTATCGGAAGGACAGAGGCAAACACAACCTGTGCCCCTGATCCTCTAAGTAGTCGCCCCAAATCCCTAAAGTCTCTTTTGATCGCCTTCGGACTTCTCGTTGCTACTTCATTGCTACCAGCCTGAAAGATCAGTAGCGGGTAGTAGTCAGTGGGCCGTACCAGGCGCTTGACTTTCTTGGC
Organism: Netta rufina; assembly: GCF_964035555.1. NCBI lineage: Eukaryota > Metazoa > Chordata > Aves > Anseriformes > Anatidae > Netta > Netta rufina. Next base: position 1,078,939 of record NC_140138.1, read on the forward strand.
AAAGTCTCTGACCCGAGCCCCAGGGAGGCAACAGACTTCTCTGCGGGTTGGGTCTGGTCGGCATATCGGTCCCTCTGTATATACAATATACTGTGTACTTTACTGTTTCGTGACGCTGTCAGATGACTCAGCAGGGTGGAGAAAAGCCTAACAGCCGAATGCCAAGGGTGAGGCTGCTTCGTGCATCATACAACCAGAAAGGTGACAGACCTACGTAAATTTTCTGAATTCGTCATGTGGCCTTTCTTCTCTTTTGTTTTTTTTTAACAATTAAATATATCATCTTCAGAACACAGCTCACGGAGTGGGGGAGATGATCAAGATTTCTCTCCATTTCTAGCTGTGTTTCCTCAAGCATGAAATGAGTTCATGCTGCGTGTCCCCACCCAACCACTTGGTCTACTGTGGTGGACTCCAGGAAGAGTGGGTCAAGCTGTCCCTTGCTTCACTCTGCATCGCCAGAAAAGGACTGGAAAGGGAGGAACTGGTAAATGGTGCAACAGGTGGGCAGGATGAGGGGTAATGAGAGGAAATAACACTCGTGCACTGCTAAACTGACGCTGTTAGTGGCCTAACCACCAAGCTGCATGTGGACATTTTGTAAGAAGAGTGGTAGGGCAAAATGGAACATTGTTATTGGGGTCTGCAGAGAGGGGTAAAAGCTGTAGCATGAGGCAGCCTGTGATGAGATATAAGCAATAAATACAGCACTGGCAGTAAGAAGGCTTTCAGATGAGGCTCATGCCTTACTGCACCCCAGGAGAAGTGTTTAGTCCTGGCTTCTCTCTGCTGTGGCTTCTAAGCTGCTCACATTCATCTGGCAAAGGAGATTCAGTTACAAAGAGCACAGTTACTCCAGTTTTAGCAAAGCCAGGGCACCAAGGCAGAAATTACACATATCCTGCTTCTGAGATAAATATCATGACCTATTATGTGATTTCTTGACAATGATGAAAAGTTACTCACATGTAAGTCACGTTCTACCCTCTGGGTCAAATGCTAACAAGCAGGAAGGACTGACTGCTGCCAAATCAAAACAAAAGCAAAACCCACCACTTTTTTTTATTATTATTATTATTTTTAAACAGAATTGGGGGCGAGGAGTATTCATGCTGGCAGAGCCCTTGTACATCACTATCTGACCAAAACCCTGCATACACATACCTGTAGGCAATACGGTAGTTCCCTCTGACTGCAGAGTTGACTCTTGGGCATCTTGTCACTTGGAGTGAATGCACCTTTTGTCCTATGAAACTTGAATCCTGGCTCTGGGATGGGCTTGAATTGAAGCTTTATATGTGTTACCTAGGGCGAGGGCCAAGAAAGGTTTTAAGCACAAAACTAAGACTTCAACAGATTTTAGATACTTTCAGACAAAAGGCGTACCATAGAGTCCTTGCTGAGCCCTGGGGGGTTGGTGACTCCTTCCAGTCCAAAGCAGATTGAAGCACTTAAATAACAAATCTTGCCAACTGGCTCATTTAAACTGCAGGGGTGAAGCAGAAGCAGTTCTTGGTGAATCCCTTTCAGGGATCTGGCCAGTAATGATTTCTGTCTTACCTTGGCACATATTTTTGAGCGGTTGGGTTGGATGGATGAAGGAGCAACAACCTCTGTAGCTTCCAAAGGCTGAATCCAATTAATTGCTTCTAAGAGCCCCAGTTAACATCACTGGATCTGTTGGAAGGTTTTTTTGATAATTTTCTTTCTGTTTTGTCACATGCAGCATTGGCTGAAAGAGATGGTCCTGGTAAAACAAGCATATAGAGGAATTAGGGGAAGGATTTATTTTAATCTCTTGTGCTAGAAAATGGGCAGTCTGGCAATGCTTATTATGGGGAAGCTGAGGATCCCTGTGAATCTGGGAACCTGCGGGTAGCCCCAGGGCAGGACTTTCCAGCGGGACGTTTCTCTGAGGAGGCAGCTTCCGCTCCCGGCGTCGTGCATGGAACTTTTCGTGTTTCCCGAGGCTTTTTTTGCATTTCGTTTTCCTTTTCAGCTCGCCCCGCTGCCAGGTGCCGCAGGCCGGGGAGGCGGAGCGGGGGCGGCCGGTCCCGGAGCCGGGGTTGTCCGGGGCAGGTGCGTGATTCGTTCAGTCTCGGGGAAGGGGAGGAGAAAGGGTCGGGACGGGACAGCGGCTCCAGCCGGGCGACGGGGAGGGCAGGCGGCGGCCGCTGCGGAGCGGTAAGGGACGGGCCGGGGGAAGCAGTGGCTGCGCGGGCGCCTCTGGAGCCGGGACGGGCGGGAAAGCGCCGGGCCGCTCGGAGGAAGCCATCGGTGGTCACCGAAGTTGTGGGCGAAGAGAAGAAGGGAAGGGAAGGGAAAGGAAGGGAAGAAGGGACGGCACCGGGCGCCCCTCTGTCAGGGCCGCTCCCCTGAGGGAGCGGCGCAGAGCCGCTCCCTGTGGTGCTGGCGCTGACCCCGCCGCCGCGCTGGGTGTTTGGCCATGTTTACTTTCTGCCTTACCAAACCTACATGTAAAGTGTGCAGCCTCCTCTGCTCAGGACAACGGGCTGCCTAATGCGATTTCTGGTCTCCTAGTGTTTTATTTGCTAGTGTTTCGTTGGTAAATCCAGTGTAACTCCAATGGCACTGGTTGTCTTACTGAAACAATAACGTATTGAACTTTTTTGTTTGTTTGCTTTTTTCCCCTTAAAGTATCACAGAGTTTTATTCTTTAACAAACAGCTGAGAAATCTGTGTGACTTTAATGTGCTGTTTCTCAGAAGGTTGGTGAGTTAGGATGCTGTTGTCTGGAGTTCAGGTAACCAACATGGTGGCCCCAGCAAGTGCTGCATTACAGCTTGCTGCTGCGTGCTGCAAAAATCCCAAGTACTCCCATAAACCTGTATATCCTGCCTGACAGTTTAAAAAAAAGATTAGCTGTCAGTCTGCCTTTCATTCCGGGTGCTGCTGATCAGCAGCTGTCTTCAGCGCTGCTGTGACAGAGCCCCTGTAATTATCCATGGTTTTGGAGAGCAGCCTGGGGTTTCTAGCAATGGGAATTGAGGAGGAATAGTGCAAACAGATTAATCTTGCCAAATCTTAGCTAAAGAGTAAGGGAAGGATGACAGTGTATTTACTTGTCCAGGCTGGGTTAGGAAATCTGTTTTCATAAGCCTTTATTTTCCGTTTCTTTACGCTAAGTAGAGAGATGGGTTATTACCTTCTCTTGCTCTTGTCCCCAGGCTAATCTTCAAGCCAGATTGCAAGATATATTTGTACTGGGCGTATGAAGTAATAGTTCAAATATTTCTTTAGGGTTGACGTTCAGAGCGAGAGGGATATCAGTAAAATTCTGTTGACAAGCTGAAGTTGTGGTTGCATCCACAGTGATTAATCTTTTGATGAGATTGTCTTTTAATCCTGATGTCATCTTGTTCTTTTTAAAAGCATTTCCATTAGAAATAGCAATTCTATTCTAATTTCAATTAGAAATTAGATATATTAATGGGACTGATACTTGGTTTTATTTGCTGTTTGTTTTAGTACTTGATAGTTTTCTGTGCCTCAGAATTGAAATGTCTTCCTTAGTTAATTAAAAAAAAAAGGGGGGGGGAGGGGAAGAAGAAGAAAAGAAAGGCATAGGAGATGTCATCATTCCAGGAATGCTGCTTTGAAGACCTGAAACCTGTTTGCTTCTGTCTTGTAGGGTGGGGAGAAGAAAAAAAGGGTAGATATCATTTTTGAATAGAACCACCTGCCCCAAATTAGTCAGTGGTAAGAACTGAAAAATGCAACATCATTTGAAAATAAGTATTGGCCATAAGTACTGAGACTAGAAGAGTTTGTGCTAGAAATTATGATCATGAGCATTTTGAAATCTATTAAAAAGTGGTGATTTCTTAGACCTTGTTTCCTCAGGGAAACAGAGATGGGAATTGTCTTCAGTTGTGCAGCATCTGCCACGCAGCAGGAGCGATGACTGGGGGCAGTTCATCAGCATTCAGATCTGTAGCTTACTCATAAGGGGAAACATTTTTTTTTTCTTTTTTTCTAAAGAAAACAGAAGGTCCGTGGTTTTTAAAAATATAATTGTGGAATATACAGTACTACAAAAACTTAAGTTTAGTCATCTTTTGATTGCTTTCTTCCATCTGCCAAAGCTGCAGTGTGAGTAGGAGGTTGGTGTGAAAGCTGAGAACAATGCCTTCCACACAAGGAAGTGAGGGGTTACCAAAATAACTGCTCCTGCGTACACACTGTGCCTGTAGTCACGTTGTTCTTTTCTTCTGCACCAGCTCCTATGTTTGTCCTAGCTACGTGGCCAATCCCACACTGGGCTAAATACACAACTCCCTTTCTAATAAACCATTCCGCGTTTCTGCTAGTCTGCTGGGAAGACCATGAGACTACTCGAGTGTATAAACATGGACCAGCAGAGCTTTGTCAGACAGGAGCCGGTGGTTGAGAACTGTAGTTGAGAAGTTACGGTAGTAGAAATCTATGGGTTAAACACTAGGATATACAACTTGTCAACAAGCTACTTAAAGGATGATGTAGACACAACAGAAGCTGGTTTTAAGTTAAGGGTAAAATTTTTTACAACTTCTAACTTGGACAGACAGAGGTTTCCAGAGCATCTTGCATAAAAGCGAGAAAATCAAACTTGTCTTAAAAGGGATCTTAATCTTAAAAATCATGTGTTAAAATTTTAAAATTCATGTGTTCTCAAATATATCTATTTACATTATACTTGGTAAACTATGGAAAAAAGTCAGGACTGCTACTAAAATCTAGTTTCCTGTTGATACGAAGATACTGATCTAGATTCTGCATTACAGTAGGTGTACAACAGTACTTGGGGCATGGGTATTTAACAGACGCTGCAGTTCCACTCCTTGTGGTCTCTGTACTTGGGATGAATTAGTGCCTCAGTGACCTGAATCAAGCTGGCAACAATGGGGACAGCTCAGCAATAAAGGCAGATATCTGGTGAATTGTCCTCAATGAGGAAGTCGTTAAAGCAATTTAATTTTTGTTTACATTTGAGGACTGGTATCTTTTGCATCAGTTTTGTCCTAACTTAAGTACCCATGTCTTAAAACAGAACTGGGACTTTGTTATCTGTTTGTTTGTTTGTTTGTTCTTTTTTTTTTTTTTTTTTTCTAGCAACCCATCTTCTGTGTTCTGTTATTAAGCAGCAGTATAGGTCAGAAGGAATCCCCGGAGGTCATTTGGACCAGCTGCCTACTTAAGACTAATTTTAGGGGAGGTTTTTCAAGGCCCTTTGACTTGTGTTCTGTCACAGCTGTCTGTTCTGGAGTGTGTTTCCTACTTCTGTTTTCATTATGGAGGCATTTACAGCAAGCTATGGTGCTAATGGGGAAATTCAGCCTTAGTTATCTGGCTCATTTACCGTGCCTTTTGTTTGCTTCTGGTAAAAACTGTCCCGCTTCAGTTTCCTTCCAACTAATCTATTCATTGCCCTTGAATGTTTGGCCCATCAATTCTGCTAGGATTCCAGAGCGGGCATTTTACTGGTCTTAAAAGATCAGATAGTACAGTCATGTATGCCTGTGAGTCAAAGCTTTTTTTTTTTTTTTTTTTTTTAATTGGTGCCAGACTTTTTTTTTTTTCTCTGTTTCTTCTCCACTGTCTCTCCAACTGAAGGCTGTGTTATACTCTGCACTTTAAGACCTGCTTAGGTAGTGTCTTTCAAACTGGGGACAGCTTCTTGGAATAAACCTGAGGAATGGGAATATGGGAAGGGAATCATCGAAGAGACAGCAGTGAGATGGGGATAGAGCAGCAAGAGTCCAGAGTCTGGCAGGAGTTTGTGAGATGCACTGTAAGCTTTTTGGATGGCAATGGCAGGGAGACAGTGGCTTAGCTCTTGTGCTCCTGGCAACCACGTGCATCTTCTGTCGTTTGGTGTTAGTGCTGTCTGCTCCCTTCCTCAGCTTAAGCCCCTCTAACACTGGGCTATTTTACAGCCCCATTTCTCCTGCCAGCTCCTCTGCTGCATTCCCAGCACTCTCTCTTCATCCCAAGTGGAAGGTCTTGGGTTCCTGCTTGAGATCTGCTGTCTTGCACTGAACCATGAAGGATTGAGTTTACATGTGTTTTTTTTTTTTTTTTTTTTTTTTTTCTTGATCCAACAAATCTATCATTTAATAGAAGTCTTCCCCAAACTGCTAAGAAGTCTAATAAAATAGTAACTTTCGGTGCTCTTTTTAAAAAAAAAAAAAAAAAAAAAAAAAAATCCTAATGGTTTCCGATGATGTTGTTACCTTGTTCTTCATTTGGATAGCCAGAACAGAGGCTTACAGAATCATCTAGGTTGGAAGAGACCTCCAAGACCATTGAGTCCAGCCTCTGACCTAACACTAACCAGTCCTCCACTAAACCATATCACTGAGCTCTACATCTAAACATCTTCTAAAGACCTCCAGGGATGGTGACTCTACCACTTCCCTGGGCAGCCCATTCCAATGCCTAACAACCCTTTTGGTAAAGAAGTTCTTCCTAATATCCAATCTAAACCTCCCCTGGCACAACTTTAGCCCATTTCCCCTCGTCCTGTTGCCAGGCATGTGGGAGAATAGACCAACCCCACCTCGCTATAGCCTCCTTTAAGGTACCTGTAGAGAGCGATAAGGTCGCCCCTGAGCCTCCTCTTTTCCAGGCTGAACAATCCCAGCTCCCTCAGCCGCTCCTCATGAGACTTGTTCTCCAGACAAAGCCTTACTGTCAAAAGTAGTGTGTCAAAAGCCTTACTGAAGTCAAGGTAGACCACTTTCTTTCCCTCATTCACTAAGCGGGTCACTTTGTCATAGAAGGAGATCAGGTTCTTGAAGCAGGACCTGCCTTTCATAAACTCATGCTGACTGGGCCTGATCGCCTGGTTGCCCTGCAAGTGCCGCATGACGACACTCAAGATAATCTGCTCCATGAGCTTTCCTGACACTGAAGTCAAATCGACAGGCCTATAGTTCCCCGGGTCTACCCTCTGTCCCTTCTTGTAGATGGGCGTCATGTTTGCTAGCTGCCAGTTGACTGGGGCCTCCCCCAATAGCCAGGACTGCCAATAAATGATGGAAAGCAGGTTGGCCAGCTCCTCTGCCAGTTCTCTCAGTACGCTCAGGTGGGTCCCATCCGGCCCCATCGACTTGCATACATCCAAGTGCTGTAGCAGGTTGCCAGCCATTTCCTGGTGGATTGTGAGGGCCACATTCTGCTCACCATCCCCTTCCACCAGGTCAGGGTACTGGGTATCCAGAGAACAACTGGTCTTGCCGCTAAAGACTGAGGCAAAGCAGGCATTAAGCACCTCAGCCTTTTCCTCATCTTTTGTAACTAAGTTCCCCCCTGCATCCAGTAAAGGATGGAGATTCTCCTCAATCCTCCTTTTGTGTTGATGAATTTATAAAAACATTTTTTGTTGTCCTTAATGGCAGTAGCCAGATTGAACTCCAGGTGAGCTTTGCCCTTTAAAATTTTGTCCCTGCACTGCCTCGCAACATCCTTATAGTCCTCCCGAGTGGCCTACCCTCTTTTCCAAAGATTGTAAACCCTCTTTTTTTTCCTAAGCTCTAGCCATAATTCTCTGTTCAGCTAGGCTGGTCGTCTTTCACATCTCTTTGCTAGTGTTGTTCATCTCAATAAAAATTCTGAACGCTAACTGCTGTCATGTGTTTGTGTGCTGAATTCGCATTCAGCGACATTCCTTACAGTAGAAGATAAAACAAAATTAGCTACTTACTTTTTTTCCAAGTCATCCTAATAAATGCTTGTAACAGAAACATCTCTTCTCTTACTCAAAGTGCGCATATATTGATTCTGAGTTTTGGAATGACATTCAGTGAAAGCAAAAACATATGGTCTGAGATTTTGGGTCTGGTTTTATGATCTGCTTACATTTGTTTGCATGAGTGTTCTTGCCATCTCACCTTGTACCACTTGTATGCTAGGAACTGATCTGACTGAAAACTCACTCTGTGGTGGTAGGTAGTCATAGTGACAAGTTGGCTTTTTTTTTCTTCTTTTAATTATTATTATATTTTGGTAGAAATTTTCCTGAGTAGATTTAGGACAAATATTTGCTAATGCACTGTTCTAAGGATATATATTTCTTTTTATTATAAACAAGAAAGTTTTAAATCCATGCCAAACAATGGAAATATTCTTTATTGAAACTTGCATTGAGCTAACAAAATTTATCTTTCATAAAGGCTTCTTACAACAGGCATTCAAGATTCATTCCAAATGTATTTTCTTTATAGTAAGATTGAGTTTCAGGGTGGCCTATTTAGAAACAAGTAGAGTATTTTGGATCTGTACCTGAGCAACTAAGGAAGCTTTCAGATGAGGAAAATTTTTCTGAAGGTTATAAGTGTATTTACTCTTCCATTCTTAGCTGAGTGGTACTTCCTGTTGCATTACAGGTTTGGCTGGTTGAGGAGATGCCACCAGGGTCTCTCCCAGTTTCTGCAGGCTATCAGGAGCAGCACTTCTGCGCATAAGTTTCTGCTCATGTGGTGTGTTAATGTGGGGGCTATGCAGACTTTTTCTTTTCTTCTCCCTTCCTTCCCCCACAACCCCGCCTCCAGATAATAAGGGGCAGAAGAGTCATCTGCCCTCAGTTATCCTTCAGGTGCTGCTGTGTTACCTGTGCACTGCTGTGGAATGCATTTCTGCTAAACTTTGGTGCATGCCAGGAAACAAGCTGGGATTAAAAACATCATTGCCCTCTGATGCATTTTAGTTGTTGGTTGAAGCATGAATGACCCATCTTTCTACTTTTGATGGGTTTCCCCTCCTGTGTGTTTTTATTTATTTATTTATTTATTTATTTATTTTCCGTGCTTGTCCTTGGGTAAAAGGTGGTTTTCCACATGTCAGGGTACACATTTGTATCCCGTCTTCAGAAAAAGGGTGCAGTTTTAAACTACATAATCTTAACAAACTGATCTGGGCAGTATCAATAATTCTCATGAGATGGGGTTTGCAACCTATGGTGAAAAAATGGCACTAAATATATGTTCATATTGAGTGAGGAAAGGTGTAGTTGGTACCATGAGGTAAAGACAGGTGAAAGGCATGAGCCAGACCCTGATCCCAACTGATCAGCATCATGAACGGAGTGGGAAGAAGGAAGGAGGAGATGACTGCAGCTTTGTAGCTCTGTCCTCATCTCTGTATTTTGGAGTATGACACAGATAGCATTCCCTATATGTTCTTACAGTAAATCTGGCCCTTGAGAGAAAGGGAATCTTGAAGCCGTATCCCTTCCTAGGAAAAGACAATGGCATAAGTTCACGTTTGAATGTGTGTTACTTGGCAGACGGTGCAGGTATTGATTATCACAGGGCAACCTGTTATGTTTTGGGCACATTAAGTAATACCTCTGTAGTTCCTGAACTGTGACGTACATTCCTTCGGATTTTCCCTGTATTCATTTTGATGAAGAAGAAGATCAGAGTAAGTCTTCTACACTAGGCTTTATAATTCAACATTTGAGTTTGAGTTCTGCAGAAACTACCCAATTTCTGAGAAACCTGTGCAGTGGGAAGATGTACTCAGGAACACTGTGCAGCTATTTAATTAAAATGTAAAGTGTCACCTATATAGTGGTGTTTTTTTTTTTTTTTTTTTTTTTAAATTACATGAACATCATCAGGAAGTTCTCTGATGAACTATAACCCAGCTGAAACCTGAAGTGTGTAGCTGCCTGTGAGTGTACTTTTAGTTCCAAGTCAAGGATTTATCTCGGGCAATTCCAGTCAGATACAAACCCTGCAGTGTGTGATAGAAGGTTTTATAAGGAACTGTTGGCTAATAATTTCCTCAGATAAATTACCTTAGAAGTCTGATTTACTTAGTTCACTTTATCGAATAGCAAGGTAAAAGGAAAGTTTAGCCAGGTGCTGTGCTTTTTCAGATACAGCCTGCAAACTCCTCTTACCATGTTAGAACTGGCGGTGTGGGTTAGGCAGTAAGTGCTTGAAACCCATGCTTTGGGTTTCAGCTTGCTGCATGGGCTTGTAGTTTAGGGATTAATTTGGGGGTGATGGGGAGCACTTGAATCAACTGAAATCTGATTCTGCAAAATGCAGAACTGCACAAAGTGGTGCATACTGCTGAGTTTTGCTTAGCAGTCAACAGTTCTAAAAGGCTTCCATTCCCCGAAATTTATGTGGCTTTAGTGCAGTTATAAAAGTGACAGAGCGCTGTGCTGCATCCTCTGTTGGGCAGGAGGATATCCATGTATCTTGCTGTTGATAGGATGTGCTGCTTGTCTTCCAGGTCTCCAGCTAGCATAAGTTACTAATCTAATGAGCTGGTTGCACTTGAATAGAGTGATTTGTGAATGCTGTAGCTTTTACCAGGCTTTTTTTCTACCTTTATGCCAATGTTATTCTGTACGTGGAGCAACAGATCTCTGCATAAAGCAATAAGCTAGAAGAGTGCTTTGCCCCATGCAGGTGTTCAGCGTCAGTATGTGCTTAGGAAGGAAATGATTTGGGCTAAGACAAGTGTGAGCAGATAAAAGTATTTGTGATTCTTTCTCTTGAGAGAATGAACAAAAAGAAAAATCTGGAGAAAGGAGTTGCTGCTCTTTCTATTTTTTAATTTTTTTTTGGAGTCTAGTGACTCACCTACCCAGATTTAGTGCAGCTGAGTAGCATAGTGAGTCAATATTCTCCTTTCTCTGCAACTGGAATACAAGAGGGTTTTTTTTTGTTGTTGTTTGTTTTTTTTTTTTTTTCTTAATGAAAAGCAGAAGTGTGGGACAAGTAGCTGAAGCTATTGGTTTTTGTCTTACTACATGCATTTCTAAAGACTTGAAGCAGAAGTTTAGAGAGAGACAGGGAACAGAAGCAAGAACTGCTCAGTTCTCCTCTGTGCTAAGTGGCATTTGGATTTGAAACTTACAGATGTAAATGGAAACTCTTGTGTAAAAGACCCAGTCTTGAATTTAGTGTGCTTGTTGGTCATTCAATGTTTGCTTCTCCTGGTTTGAGATAGCCTACTGGTTTGCGTATGTGCAAGTAGCAGATAACAGGCAAGTCAAATGTACCAAAAAGTTATCAGTCTTATCCTTTGTCTTTTCTTGCAGTTGAGTACTTGTCACCAGTCTTCCTTTTTGAATTATTTGGGAGCAGCATTTGAGAGTCTGTTTTAAGAAGACAAAACTTGTTGGCTTGGTTTCTGCCTCTGCCATCAGCTTGCTTTGGTGCCTGTATTTCAGTCATGTAAGTTCAGTTTATCTTTAAATTAGTAAATTGCTGTCATTTCATAGGATCAAAGTTCCTTGAGTTGGAAGGAACCCATAAAGATCTTTGAGTCCTGCTCCTGACTGTTTGAGCTACCCCTGACACAGCTTTAAGCCATTTCCTTGTGTCAGCTGTAACCAGAGAGAATAGATCAGCACTTCCTTCTTCCCTCTCCTCACCCCTTCATGAGGAAGTTGTAGACAGCCGTGAAGTCTCCCCTCAGTTTCTGCTTCTCTAAGCTGAACAAACTGAGTACCCTTAGCTGTTCCTCATATGATGTATGTCCTTACATAAGTAGCTAGGTACAGTTTGTTAATGTGTTGGAAATTTCAGTCTTCTCTGTCCTATATAGGTGCTTAAGACTGTATCAATTTTTATATGATCTGGTGTTGGTTTGTGATTTAAACCTTTTGTTCTCTTTGCATTCAGGCATTATGCACTGGTTACTCTTCTGAGACAACTCTGTATTAATGGTATTTTATATAAGAATGTATCTGCAAAACATACAAGTAAAGGCATAAGCTGCTCTGCTCTTGTTTGCAATGAGCAAAATGCAGATGGTAACCGGAAATTCTTAGTGCTTTTATGAGGTTATGCAGAGTGGTGCAACATACGTTACTAACTCAGGCTGTAAGAATTGCCTGAGCTAAAACAAAATGCTGAAAACCCTTTCTAGAATGTCCCTCTGGCCTTTGTTTTCATTGCTATCTAATCTTTAAGTTAATGCTTATTACCATATCAACTTACTCTAGTTACTATCTTACCTGAAACTCAGATAATATTGATACTCAGCAACTTTTCATAATGCTAGTTGGTTTCCTTTTTCTAGGTGAAGCTGGTTTTTAGTTAATTCTAGACCCAGTCTTGCAATGAGTTTTGTGGATAGGGACTCGTTTACAAGCAGTTTATTCAGGATTTGGGCCTTAACTTCAGAGGAAGTAGTATTTTACTTTGGAAACAGTGTATATAAAAGTAGATGTTTAAAATTAGTGTTGCATTTATTTTCAACAAATAGCGCTGAACTCATGGAAAATAGAGTAGCAAGAGATGTCAAGAGATTCAAGAATCTACTTAATGTTGTATGACAAATACATCAATAAAAGCTTTGGTCAAAACTTTATGGAGGGAAGGCTCTGAACTCTTTAGCCAGTTTTTCCAGTGCTTAAATAGTCTTAATGCTAGACCTAAAGAAAAGTTTATTATATTGAAGCTTTTCTTAAAGTTTTCATTGAAGTTGTGTCAAAGAAGAGTTTATTCATAGCTTCTTCATTGCTACCTGTCTGTTGTCATTATTCTCTCTGGCCTCTTGAAATTAAGGAATCTCAGTTAATTTGGCTTTTTCTCAGAATTTCTCTTCTCTAGCCTGTCTGATTGTTCTTGATGCTTTTCTTTGCAATCTGCTCACCTGTTTGTTTCTCAGATACTGTACTCCTGTGGGGCTTTCCCAGAGCAGCAGACCTTTTTCAGCTGTCATACAGGTACTCCCTCTGCTTACACACCCCTTCATGATGAATCTTGCTGGTGCAATTTTTTGCTTTACTGGTGCTTTTAAGCATATTGTTCTTTGGAAACAACAAATTTTGAAGCTCACCTCCATGTATAAAGAGAATGGAATGAGGTAACCTGGAAAGAGATGGTTGTAGATATATAGTTTTACAACAGTTCTCTCTACTTTGGAATCTAAGTTCTCTGGTAAAGCAATCACTCTAGCTTAAAAGTAAAAGGGTTATTCAGGCTGCTCTGTCAGGAAACTTGTGCAATAACATATTGCACAACAAATTTAGGCTGGTTGTCCCCTGATCCCCTGACTGTTGTTCCTCCACTGTTTGCTGTGACTTTGTATTGATTTCTGTGTGAAAGAAATTGTGATCTTCCTTTTTCTCAGAAATTAAGTTCCCCAAAGGCGATTTAACTACTTACAGAGCTACTTACAGATTAGCCAGCTTTTATGTTGAGATTTTTTTTTTATTCCTCTCTTGCCTGGTAGGCCACAAATCCAGCTACATCTTCATGGACAACACGAATTTCTTTAAGGATCCTTCACTTCACTTTTATTGTTCATCTGTGTAGTGACTTTGCATATTGGCAGCCAATTTACACTAAACCTACTGGATTGTGAAATCCCACAGCATAGGGTATCTTGTGAGGAAAGGATTGTTCACTGATTGATCTTGTGAGTTTATCCAGGTCCGAACTTCAGTCTTTAATGTTCAGATTTGAGTTAGCTTGCATCTGTGATTAACCACGTTCCTCTTTGGTTTGTTTTTGGAAATGAAATTTCATTTTTATATAACATAGAAAAGGAACTTGGGGTGGAAATAACTTGGTAGTCATAAGCTTCAGAAAATAAGCTAAGTTTGTTTGAAGATTAGCTTAGTATGTTTAGGTCCTGTGTTTACTGTGCAGTGTAGCAATGCAGTGATATCCCTAGATGTGGTATGAACAGTAGGGAGAATTGTTGTGCTTATAATGCATGGTTTTTTACACCACAAGACACTGCATATATACCCAGCAAGCTGCTTTTCTTTTTATTTCCTTATTTATTGGAAACATCTGTCATTGATTTTTAGTTGGATATCAATCCATTTCATTATATTCAATAAAGTGTTTAATTTAGCTCATGTTTCAGCTCTTCAGTATAGAAATATGTATTTTTAGTTTTTTAAATCAAAACTTAGCAGCAGAGTTCATAGTATGGAAGTGAGAAAGCAGCAAGGTTTGACAGTAATCCTATATTGTTGTGAGTCATTTTTTAACATAAATTTTTTGATTATCAGTGCAATTTCTTGTATTCATTTTGTTCATACTGGTGCTATGGTAAGTTATTGTTCCTGCCCTTCTATGAGAATACAGAATGAGTGTGTCAGACACAGGTTTCCCACCCCATATCGTACTGAGTGGAAAGACTTGCATGTACACAGAGGGATGAAGTATGCAACTGAAGAGGATTGAGTATGGTTCTAATTGATCTGTCTGGTGGTCCTTAAGAGGAAGAAAAAATAGGAGATGCTTAATTAGTGTTGATGCCATGAGAGATTGTTTGACAAAGAAATTGGTGAGCAGAGTGTAGGGATTGTGTAGGCAGTGAGAAAGATAGGAAGTCCCTGCTGGAATCTGTCATTATTTCCACAATGAGAAAAAGCAGTGGTTAGCATTCTGTATTCCATAATAAAATAATATAATAGTAATTGATAGAGAAAAGTTCCATTAACAAATTCATAGAAACCTTTGTAAGCAGCAAAAATGAGAAACTTTAGACTTACTTGAGAATAACAAAAGCTTTGAATTGAGTTGGATGTACTTAGTTGTTTGCAGTTTCTTTTTCCTTCAATATAAATATTTCTTTATTTCAAATCATGGCAAAGATCAAGATTCTGTTTTAAATATTTGAGCTTTACCACAAGCTGGGCTTGTATTAGTTAGCAACTATTATGCAGCCTATCATAGTTGTTGTTCTTGGAGGAGAGTGGGGACACCTGAAGTATGGTTCTTGCAGAACTGGGAGAAACTGACATATAGCTTAATATACTAATAAAGATGCATGATATCCCTATTTTTAGCATATTTAATTTACAAAGGAATGATTTGTGGTAGGAAAATGCGTAAACAAAAAAAAAAAAAAAAAAAAACAACAAAACACAACCAAATAAAAAAACGGTGAAAAGGAAGAGAGAAGAAAGCAACAACAAAATCAAGATTAACTTTTAACACAATCAGAAACACAAAACAGTCAATACATTTTGTGCTGTGAAATGTACATTTTGATCTAGTTAACTACCTGCTTTGTGTCTGAATAAAGCCTAATTAGTTGACACTTCTCCTAAATAAAGTCCTTAGTTACGATGTTTATCTCTTTTATATTCTAGATACAATGTCTGCCCCGAGTGGCATCCCTGCTCCATCTGCACCACCTTCTTATGAGGAAACAACAGGAATCAATGTGAACTATCCCCACCCATATCCTGTCCCAGACCCCGGCCAGAAACCAGATGGGAAGGGGATGAACCCTCCTTCGTACACAGGACAGCCTATGCCAGCAAATAACCCCGGTAAGCCTGAAACTTTACTGTACCTCATGTTAAAGAGGTGTCAAGTGGCTGTAATAGCTGCTCTGCAGAAACTTAAAAATTGTGGTTCAAAGGTGTTCCCTACCTACCCAGAAAAATTTTTGAAGTGAATAAGGTCAGTCAAGTCTTGTGATACCCACAGAGCACACTGATGTCAATAATGTAATTCACCTTTCTACAATTTTTAATGCAGACTTAGTTTTAGACAATCTGTTTTGAATTACAAAATGCCATGCTGATTTCTTTTTGTCATTGTGTATTTGCTCTTACCCTCAAGTATTTTGGAATTATCACAGAATCACAGAATTGTCTAGGTTGGAAGAGACCTCAAGATCATCGAGTCCAACCTCTAACCTAACACTAACAAGTCCTCCACTAAACCATATCGCTAAGTTCAACATCTAAACGTCTTTTAAAGACTTCCAGGGATGGTGACTCCACCAGTTCCCTGGGCAGCCCATTCCAACGCCTAACAACTTAAAAGTTCTTCCTAAGATCCAACCTAAAACACCCCTGGCACAACTTTAGCCCATTCCCCCTCATCCTGTCACCAGGCACGTGGGAGAACAGACCAACCCCCACCTTGCTACAGCCTCCTTTAATGTACTTATAAAGAGCGATAAGGTCGCCCCTGAGCCTCCTTTTCTCCAGGCTGAACAATCCCAGCTCCCTCAGCCGCTCCTCATAAGACTTGTTCTCCAGGCCCCTCACCAGCTTCGTCGCCCTTCTCTGGACTCGCTCGAGCACCTCCATGTCCTTCTTGTAGCGAGGGGCCCAAAACTGAACACAGTACTCGAGGTGCGGCCTCACCAGAGCCAAGTACAGGGGGACAATCACTTCCCTAGCCCTGCTGGCCACACTGCTTCTTATACAAGCCAGGATGGTGTTGGCCTTCTTGGCCACCTGAGCACACTGCTGGCTCATATTCAGCCGACTATCCACCAGTACTCCCAGGTCCTTCTCTGCCAGGCAGCTTTCCAACCACTCATCTCCCAGCCTGTAGCTCTGCTTGGGGTTGTTGTGCCCCAGGTGCAGGACCTGGCACTTGGCCTTGTTGAACTTCATACAGTTGACCTCAGCCCATCGGTGCAGCCTATCCAGATCCTCCTGCAGAGCCTTCCTGCCCTCGCGCAGATCGACACACACACCTAACTTGGTGTCATCTGTGAATTTACTGAGGTTGCACTTGATCCCCTCATCCAGATCATCGATAAAGATATTAAAGAGAACTGGCCCTAGTACCGAGCCCTGGGGGACGCCACTAGTGACCGGCCTCCAACTGGCTTTGACTCCATTTACCACAACTCTTTGGGCCCAGCTATCCAGCCAGATTTTAACCCAACGAAGCATACGCCAGTCTAAGCCATGAGCAGCCAGTTTCTTGAGGAGAATGCTGTAGGAAACGGTGTCAAAAGCCTTACTGAAGTCAAGGTAGACCACTTCCTTTCCCTCATTCACCAAGCGGGTCACTTTGTCATAGAAGGAGATCAGGTTCTTGAAGCAGGACCTGCCTTTCATAAACTCATGCTGACTGGGCCTGATCGCCTGGTTGCCCTGCAAGTGCCGCATGACGACACTCAAGATAATCTGCTCCATGAGCTTTCCTGGCACTGAAGTCAAATTGACAGGCCTATAGTTCCCCGGGTCTACCCTCTGTCCCTTCTTGTAGATGGGCGTCATGTTTGCTAGCTGCCAGTTGACTGGGGCCTCCCCCAATAGCCAGGACTGCCAATAAATGATGGAAAGCAGGTTGGCCAGCTCCTCTGCCAGTTCTCTCAGTACGCTCAGGTGGGTCCCATCCGGCCCCATCGACTTGCATATATCCAAGTGCTGTAGCAGGTTGCCAGCCATTTCCTGGTGGATTGTGAGGGCCACATTCTGCTCACCATCCCCTTCCACCAGGTCAGGGTACTGGGTATCCAGAGAACAACTGGTCTTGCCGCTAAAGACTGAGGCAAAGCAGGCATTAAGCACCTCAGCCTTTTCCTCATCTTTTGTAACTAAGTTCCCCCCTGCATCCAGTAAAGGATGGAGATTCTCCTCAATCCTCCTTTTGTGTTGATGAATTTATAAAAACATTTTTTGTTGTCCTTAATGGCAGTAGCCAGATTGAACTCCAGGTGAGCTTTGCCCTTTAAAATTTTGTCCCTGCACTGCCTCGCAACATCCTTATAGTCCTCCCGAGTGGCCTACCCTCTTTTCCAAAGATTGTAAACCCTCTTTTTTTTCCTAAGCTCTAGCCATCATTCTCTGTTCAGCCAGGCCAGTCTTCCCTGCCAGCTTGTCTTTGGGCACGTGATATACCTGGTTGTAGCTCAGAGGTAGTTGATAAACTATCTTTTCTTCCTTGTTTACCTATTGAATAAACAGAATATTTCTTTGCTCAGTTACAGTTCAGACGGTGTATGTGCAGCAACCTGTAGTGGTATTTTATGACCGCCCAGTTCAGATGTGTTGCCCTTCCTGTAATCAGATGATTGTGACGCGTCTCTCGTATGAGTCAGGAGCATTGACATGGCTATCATGTGGTGGCCTCTGCCTGCTGGGGTAGGTTAATTCACGTTTGCACTTTATTTTTCTCTTCTCACATGACCTTTGATAGCTCTAAGGAGTAACAAATATATTGTAGACTCTCAGCTGTGTTGCTTTCTCATTCTGTCTCAAATCTGATCCTCGATAGCTGGAATAGCCCATGTTGAGTATAAGTCCTACAGGACCTCGAAGCAGGTCTGCAACAACCAGTAATGTGCATTCTTCCTAAAGCTTCATGGTACCAGTTTTATGGATAGATTTTGTAGGAAATACATTCGACCTTCTTGTGTGTGTAACAAGTGTTAAAACTGTATGTTTTTTTTTTCCTTTGCAGGTGCATAGCTGGGTGCTGCTTAATTCCCTTTTGCATTGATGCCCTAAAAGATGTGGATCACTTCTGTCCAAACTGCAATGCTCATGTTGGTTCTTACAAGCGTTTGTAGGCAGTGTTTAAACATTGATAATTGATTGATTTGAAGTTGGCTAGCACCTCTGTAAACCCCTTACGAAGTTTCATGAAGGCTTTGTGATTGTTTCTGTGCATCCTGTCACTGGAAACCAATCAAAAATGATGTGTATTGCTAGATTGTTTGAATAAGAATTTGCTAAGAATAAAGGATTCTGACTTAGGCCTGTAGAAAGTACGTGTAATCTTTATGGGCCACCCAATCCAGCACCAGTCCAGCAACTATATGTTGTCCCTCTCTGCTTTATGTAAAACAGATTGGTGATGTTGGTCCAGTTAATCTCATCTCAGTCATGTTGCACACTGGTGAGTTTGCTTAGGGCTTTAGCACAGACCAAGAGGATAATGTCTGGAGAACCATATAGTCTCACTCTTGGTGTCGATGCTTTTGCAACAGCACTGTCTACAAACTGGCAGGGAGTTGCTTACCTCTGAGAGACATTCGCCTCTGACAAAAGAAGTGATTTTGGTCCCCGATGTTATCATTTGGGCACCTTTTTATGAGCACTAAAATTCACTTTAAAACTTTTTCTGTGAAAGACAACCAAACCTAAAGGCTTTTTCCTTCTGGAAGCTGCATTACCAAATGGCGGTAAACAATAACTCAGGTTACTGTGCATCAGCAGTGATTCAATCTAGTGCCTGAATTTCCTTGCCAGTTTTGAGTCCAGAAGTATCTCCACTTTGCAGTGGAGATGCTTATACACGAATTTCTAATATTTTTTTCAGATTTTTTTTTTTTTAATTCTTTTACTGCTGATTTATTAGTCTGTAAAATGTTCTCTTCTCCACACCTCATTGGAAATGTCAATAGAGCCTCAGTTGTAGTATTGGAAGGGTTCCTTATACATTTACATGAGTTCACTGATGGATCATAAACAAACCTCAATCTTATCTTAAAGCTGGAATTCCACTTGCAAAACACAAATAAATACAGGACCTGTGTTTTTAATCATTGATCTGTTTGTTAGTTGTGGTTTCTTCATTGAGAAGGTAGCATGTTTGTTAAGGAGTTTCTCTGATGATTATTTAGACTTGTACTCTGATTTTTCCAAATGAAAGATAAGTTCTGTTCTCAGAAACCTAAGCTGGATATGCTTAGTTTAGTTGGTGATCACAGAAAATTAACAAGTGACACTCTGAAGGTTGAACTATTTTAAACAGCAGACTAGGTCCAAGTAAAATCCAAATGCATTTGAGTGATACCTGTCTAGAGAAGGCAGAGAAGTGTTTAAGCAAGGCTGTGATGCTAACACTGTATTAATCTCTGTAAAAAGCTAAAATAAGTACTGCATTTATTGTTCTTGCCAGATGTGCCTTCTATAAATGTTTGGTGTAAGTTAACTTCTCAAAAATCTTCAAATGCTTTGTATTTGAAATCTGAGTTTTGTGGATTACAAATACAATGTCTAGGCCTTGTTAATTAGTCTTTATAAATTGCTGCTGTTTGTGGTTCAGTTTGTAAGTGGTTTAAGGGCTTCCTTGTGCATTTGGAAAAGGCTTCGGATTGTATGTGTCTTTGTATTTACATTGGTAGCTACTAACTAGCAAGAGAATAATGGAATGGAAAGAAAAGGTGGTTGCTTTGTAGCTTTCTGCTTTGGGTCTGCAGTGCAAGCTCATATTTTCTATCTGCTGTACCACCACAGTAATGCCTTTGATGTTATTTAAGGACCTGGGTGATGCTCCATTGAATTTTCTGTTCTGATGACACAGTCACTGGTCCTCACTTATGCAAGTCACAGGCATTACTGTAAAGCAGCCTTTTTTTCCCCTCAATTTCACAAAAAAATGTATTTTTTTGTCAGTTAATCATCAGAGTAAGACAAGAAGAAGCAACGAAGCATATGTCCCCTTAGCTCCCCATTTCTCTACGAAGTGCTGGTTGGAAAATCTAAGGTGGTAGCACCATGATGCAGAAGAACACTGACCACCTCTTACTCCATCCCCCCCAATAATTATAAATTATGTGGGTTTTCTTTTTTTTTTTTTTGAGCATAGTCAATTGCATCTGTTAAATCACTGTTATGGACTGAGACAGGTAATGTTGGCAGCTATTCCATGTAATTAAGCATTATGCAAAACTTTTTGCTGCCCCCTCTATGCTTAAATTTCCATAAATACAAAGCCTGTACATGTTCTCTTGTGTATGGATTTATCTACAGAATGTGCCAAAGTGACTTGCTTTGTTACACTTATTTTAGACAGACAAATGCAGGATATAACTTGCTGTGTGTGGAAAATGTTTAGTTTGATTTTGTTAAGTTACTGTTTGTTTTTAAAACTGGTTGTATTTAAAATAAAAACTTTTCTTTATATCTAGTGATTGTAATGGGAAAATTATAGCATTTGGAATGTTTCCAAATGTGAATGTTAAAATAGTTGTCAAGAAATGTAACTACAGGATGCAATTTTTCAGTGTCTCTCTTGGGCCAAATCTCTGAGAAATGGCTTTCTGTGGCATGCAGATAAACTGCTTACACACAGCACATTTGAAAATGTTACAATATCCCTGTGCCTACTGAAGTAGGTGTTTTCTCTTTTAATAATAAATCTTCCTGAAATACTCTTGGTCTTGTGGCCCCCTCTTGCTCTCTGGGATCTATCTGTGCTTCACCATGTGCTGACTGCTCTCTTTGCATCTGGATCCCTTGTATTGGGATGGGACTGCATGGCCTCTCTAGCTGAGGTGTGGTGAGCCAAGAGGGTAGGCAGGGTGCATGCATGGTGGTTGATTTTGGTGATCTTGAAGGTGTTTTCCAACCTCTAAGACTCTAGGCCCTGGCCAGCGGTGTGCCTTCTGCCTGGGTGAGTGCTTGAAGTGGTGTGTGCAGAGGGTGAATAGGCAACCTGGAGAAAGAGGGGCTCATGGGAAGGTTCTGGTCCTTGGGACCTCTTTGGAAGAGGTCCCAGCTGTAGCTCCCAAAGGACATGCATAATAATTTTTAGTCTTGATAAACTGTTATTGACAGCTAAAAGAATGGTGCAAATTATATAAAAATTACTGACCTGTTTATGCCTCAGAGTTTTCTAATGATTGTCAGAGCGATAGTTATTTTTTTTAGTTGAAATTCTTTTCTGTAAAACTCCAATTGCACTACAACTAATCCCATATACATGTGGTATACCAGTGACCTCAAGGGAGAAAATAAGTACTAAATATCCTTATATTCAGTGGGAAGCAATCCTATTAATTATGTGCAAGCTTATCCTGTTTTTTTGTTTGTTTGTTTGTTTGTTTTTGTAGTTGTTTTTCCTTTTGTATGTCTGAAGCAATGCACTCTTATGTATGTATGTATATTTATTTTCTGAGATGCAGAAGATACAGGAAGGTGAAGCTGATAACTTGCACATCTGTTCTAATGCATTTTTTATGAACAAATTAACCAAAATATAGGTTAATGAGTAATTTGAATTGTGAACAAACAGTTTTCCTCTGCTGATAGATCCAGAAGTGGCATGCTGAACTGATGTGCTCATCCCATTTCCACAAATGCCTAAGAAAAGAGTGGGGTCACCTGAAACCCTCCAACCTCACTTAACAAATTCAGATGAAGCCTTCCCCAACTGCTACCTTCCTTAGCTTTCAAGGACAACATTGCTGTCTGTTCCACTCAGACAGCGTTATTTCCATTAGACTTCTGTCTTTAATCAACCAGTCTTGCACAGTGCTCAAACTTAGTTATTTCTAATGATGCGTGAGCCAGAAAGAAACATCTCACCATGCAAATGACAATTAAAAAAAAAAAAAAAGGGAAAAAAAAACCCTGTTAAGTAAACACTAGCTGACAGCCTTATAAGAGGGTGTTACTAAGCAAAAGCAGTGGTTTCAAAAAGCTGCTGTTTATTGCAGTGTTTTGGAAAGCATTTCTGACCATCTAACCAAAATAAATTTTTGATGAAGCTAGTTGATTTGTGTGCTAAAAAACAGTCAATTATTCTTCACAACTGAGTATCTCAAGGTGAGTAATAGAACACATACTATCATCCTAGGAATAAACAACTTCGGAAGTGCAAGTACCTTGACAGAGGTGTCAACAAACAAAGTGTATAGTTCTGGTATTTTATAACAAATTCACCTTTGTGTCCCTACTTTTTATTAAAATAAATAAATAAATAAAAATCCTGCAATGGGATGCAAATTGATTAGCTTCAGGATGACTTTTAATGTGTTTTTTTTTTTTTTTTTTCTTTTGTGAAGTGTACCCTCCTATATGATGTGCCAGATACTACCGAATGTATTTCTATACCTGATTCACAAGTGATTTGTTTTCTCAAGTTAAGTCACCAAACCATACATGGTGAAACCTGCTGATTTCAGAGGAAATGCTTCTTATACCATTCGAAATCTTTTTTTTTTTTTTGAGTGTGTGTGTGGGTTTTTTTCTCCTTATGATTTTTTTTTTCTTTTTTTGGTTTAAGAATCTGAAAATCTACTGTCTGTTTGAACAGGTGGCTGTGTGGTTTGGAGATACTAAAAATACTCATGCACAAGTCTAGAATAAAAGTAAACTGAGTAGGAAGCTTTTTCAAAGTCCGTTTGTGGTTGGTTGGTTGGTTTGTTTTTTGCAACTCCTTCGTATTCATGTTTAAAAAAGAAACAAACAAAACTTTAATGAGCTCCAGGTGGTTATTGTATTAGCAGGGTGTGTGACAGACAATGCTTTAGGATTTAAAACCATAATATAAGACATGAATCTGAATATGACAACAGGGATTTCACAAAAGCATTGGAAAAAATAACAGATAAAAACTGAAGTAGCTTCTATCTCTTGTTTTTCCAGACAATACCACAATCCAAAGACTGAAGTGTTATCTGTAAACCTTGGGTAATTTCCTCTATGATGGAATAACTAACATCAGTAGGAAAGGATGAATGCCCCTGCTGTGCAGCAGCTACCCTCCCTGCTTCAGGCACAGCCTCTGGAACAGTTGAAGCTGCATGCTCCATCACCACTGGGAAGTGTTTTCTCTTGTCGCACTTGGGAGGGAGAAAGACAAAACCCCACCATGCTGGGTCTGAGGTCCAGGTGGTCATAGCTTGTTACCTTTCTCACCTGGAGGAGGGGCAGAGGGAACATTGCTGAAGGAGTAACTTGTTGGCTGGTGGACATCGCTCAATTGTACAGAAGTGATATTAGGCCTGTACTTCGTAAGATACTTCTGTACATAATGGTGTTCAAGTATTCTGCATTCTGAGATAAAAATATATATATATATAAAAAAAAAACTATTTTGAGTTCATTTTTGCATAGGAAAGAAAAAAAAAAAAAAGGTGAAAAACCTCAACACTTGACACTCACCAGGCCCCAAGCAGGTGGGCAAGATCATGGTCTATTTTTGCAAAGACAGATTTTCCCTTTTGGGGGCCCTCCTGGCACTTGGCTCTGACTCTGCTGCCCAGGGAGAGGCAGGGGCACTCCCTAGGGGGGCAGCGGAGTCTTGGGGTGCTGCAGGACCTGGGCCCGGCCAGGCACAGCCTCCTGCCCTCACGGCACCATGGGGTTTGGGCCCCACAGTAGAAGGAGGACATCAATGTCCTGGAGTATGTCCAGGGAAGGGCTACAAAGCTGGTGAAGGGCCTGGAACACAAGTCCTGTGAGGAGTGGCTGAGGGAACTGGGGGTGTTTGGGCTGGAGAAGAGGAGGCTCAGGGAAGACCTCATTGCTCTCTGCAACTGCCTGAAAGGAAGGTGTGGGGAGCTGGGGGTCGACCTCTTCTCAGTAGTGATAGGACTAGAGGGAGTGGCCTCAAGTTGTGCCAAGGGAGGTTTAGGTTGGAAATCAGGAGAAATTTCTTCTCAGAAAGAGCAGTCAGGAATTGGAATGGGTTAACTAGGGAAATGTTGGCATCACCATCCCTGGGGGTGTTCAAGGAAAGGTTGGACGTGGTGCTTAGGGATGTGGTTTAGTGGGTGACATTGGTAGTAGGGGAATGGTTGGACCAGATGATCTTGGAGGTCTTTTCCAACCTTAACAATTCTAGGAGTCTATGTTGGTTGTGGGGAATGAGAAATGGGCACAGTGATCACTGCTGCCATATTGTAGTTGGTCCATTAATTGCATACTTTGGTTAGTGCTCTAAAAATTTATCTGTCTGAAAACACTCCTTGGTTTTGAGGCACCCTTTCCCACTGGGAAATTAGTTATTCTGAATAAATAATTGGTGACAAACCCAACCATTACCATCCCAGGACGGTATCCACTGCCCTCTGCCTTTTCCAGTTGTTCCGGCTGCAGCAGGTATCTGTTCACAACTTCTTGATAAGACACGGAAGCAGTAAAGTCTATTAAGACATCAAAAGGTTGTAAAAACATGCAGGTGGGACCTGGGGCACAGGCTGTGGGCAGCCCAGCTAGGCTGCATCAGCACCCTGCTCTGAGGGAGCTGTGGCCGCCATGGCAGGAGGCAGTGTCTGCAGGTGCTTGCCCCAGGTGGGCTTTGTAGGTTGGGGGCCAGGGCCAAGGCTAATTTCCTCCTGCTTCTGGCCATTAGGAGCTAATGTGAGCATTGTAATATTAATTTTAAAAGCCTCACAGGGCCTTTGCAAAACAGACTTTGCCAATTTGTTAAACCTCAGATTTTGTTCGCAATGCTAGCATAGAGTTTTCAGGAATTCATGGACATCTTTACTCTGTTGTGTGCTACAAGGTGTTTCTGATTAAATTTATTTCGCAAACTTGAGTTCATTAAATAGATGAACAATTCTCATAGACTTACTGCCAGGTAAGTCTCCTGAGTGTCATTAAACTAGTGTTTGTAGCATTCATGTCTAGTTTTCCTCAGGATTTTCAAAGTATGAGTAAGTTATCTGTGACAGAAACATATTGGAAATTCCTCTGGGAGATTTTTTTGTCTGTTTTTCTTTGGGGTGTTGTTTGCTTGTTCATTTATTTTAAAGAAAAATCTCTGTTATGGGGGAGGTAGAAAAAATGCTTAAATACATTGAGCTTGTTTTTCAGCCTTGGAGTGCATCTTCTGCTTAACAGCCCACTTGAATTAATGAAGTTGGTCAAGTACATAGGGCACTGAAGATATAATGTATTTTATTGTAATGATTTGACTTCTTTTTTTTTTGGGGGGGGGGGGGCTTCCTTTTTTTTTTTTTTTTAATCAAAAACATTTCAAACAGTATTTTGTCAGTGTTTCTGAGAGCTTGTGACCTTCATGTTAAAACTTCAAAGTTAGGAATTAAATGTCTGGCTTACAATAGGCTCTTAAATATCTGAAAAAAAAAAAAATCCCTGGAGTTTTGTTTGTGAATTTATTTGCTCTTAATAAAAATTGATTGGTAGGTTTATGAAATTGTCAACCCCAGGTCTATAAATCCTTGTGTGCACTCATTTACGTACAAGAGATTTTTATTTCTTTGTTTTGATACAGTTTCTTCCCTAAAAAATTGAAAGCCCCAAAGCCAGAAGTTTACATTAAAATGCAGGCTTGTTTATTTTGGAAAGTGTGATTTACAGCTGCAACTGAAAAAGCAGAGCAAGATAGTTTGAACATTATAGAGAATGAAAACCAGGTAACATTGATTCTGTTTTCAGAAAAATAGTCACCTCTAAGCCAAAGCCCAAATCCACAAGCCTCTCCGCTGCTAAGCTGCGCTGATCGTGATGCACTCCGGCAGTCTGCGTACAATGTGCAGTGTGAACCCGAGTCTGAACTGAGTCTCTTGTAGAATAGTTGTAGAATATTGAATAGAATGTTGTAGAATATTGAAATGTAACCCAGTCTGTAATTAATGCTTTTATATGAAAAAGTCACCATATAGTTATTTTGCATGGATCTTCTTGTCCATATTCAGTCTGTAGCTCTCATTGTTATTACTGAATGTCAGTCCTCAGTGTGGTATCAGAAGGGGAGAGACTCAGCTATGTTCTGGTCTTGCTGATGCCCAAAATTGGACCTGTCTGGTTCTCAGACACCCAGATCAATGGTGACTTCTGATGGAAACTTCTGAATAGCTGCTGCTCTTTTCTTAAAAACATTTGAGTTTCTCTAAATTCTGCTCAAATACTAATGTCCAGTGTTTACAAATTAAAACTTTTTCTCCAGTGTTGAGACTGAAGGAGACAAAAAAAAAAAAAAAAAAAAAAAAAGAATGGATCTTTTGAAAAAGTTTGCTTGTTAATCCTTAAAGAGAACTCTTCTGCTATGACACAACAGCTATCATAAATGCTTTATTTTTCCATAAAGGTGTCATTACTCTAAAAATAGCAGTTGAAATGCTAACATCCATAGCTAAGTATTTGTTTTAAAGCTTTGAAATGTGGCTTCTTTTAGGAAAGACTATAGCATCTTTTCAGAAAGGTCAGCAGGACAGTCCAATTTGTTTAGTGTGATGCATACGTAACATTTGAGGAAGATGCATATTTCTTGTCTCTTGCATGTGATAGGACGTACATGCAATGTTGTCGATTTGTTGTGCGGAGCATTCTGAAGCATCCCAAAATTTGTGTGCGGATTCCCAAAATGTAGTGCAGTCTTGTAAACAACAGGTCTGACACTGCCATCTGGTTAGTCCCTGCTGTGTTTCAGTGACCTCAGGCACAGGCTGTCTCTCAGCATAGTTTGTACAACCTTTCCTGGTCTCCCTCTTTCCTCCAGCTATTTTCTTGTAGGAAAGGAGCAGTCTGTGACCTGCATGAATTATTCTGTATGAAAATTTAAAAATATAACTTCAAGAGAAAATTAGATTTGTAAAAAGAAAAGAAAAAAAAAAAAACAAACACAAAACACACACAAAACAAACAAACAAACAAAACCAAACAGAAACAAACAAAAAACACAATGCTATAAGGAAAGTCTAGTTTTTTAGAGAGAAAAAATGTTTCTGAAAGAGCTTCTGGAATTTAATGACTAATAAAATGACCATATTCCAAGATATCATTTAGATCTGAGCACATGCCTAATTCTTTGTGGTATGCTTATGCATACAATTAAGCACTTATGTACCCTGACTCCGGACATGGATGTCATGCATGAGGTTAATATACACTAACTGGAAAACTTACTGTAAAGCACCTAATTCATTTGAAAATAAGTTTATGTTGGTATCTCAATCAGATCACAATGTTGTCCTAAATATGAAGGAAAGGCTACACAATGGGACCTCAGTGCACAAATGCTGCTTGTAAGTTGTTGATGTTGGGCTATGTGGTTCTTAACAGAGCTATGATAAAGTACAAATTTCTCCTAATTCCAGCTTTGATTACCCCACTGACCTCAGTATAAACTTTGTTCTTTTAAGTTGTTCTGCAATAGCTATATTTAATAAGTTACAAAAAATCTTTACAAACAGTTAAAAGTCAGATTCCTGTGGAGAACAGGCAATAGTAGTGATTCAAGAACATAATCATCACAACATAAGAATTTTACTCTGAATCATTAGGTTTTAAATTCTTGACCACATATTATCTTGCCTGCTTTTCTATCTATAATTGCTGATTGTAGATCAAGAGCTGAATGACTGCAAGTTACCTTACTGAGCAGGTACATGTATTGTGTCCAAATGAGCTGAAATCTGAAAATGAAAAATCAGAACAAATACAAAATGGAATATCTCAGCAGAGGAAAAGCAAACAGCAAACCGCACAAGTTGCAAGATTTCTGCAATGAACTCTCTCTAGCAGTTTCAAAATTAGAATTTAATGTTCTGAAAAAATATAGTTGGAGATGGTAGGAGGTTTTCTCGGTTGTTACTTTGGGTTGATCACAGGAAATCCCTGCTGATGTGTGAAGTCTCTAAGATTGTTGGATCCAGTTTCAGGCCTGAGCTGTCCCTGAGTTTAACATTTACTCCCCACCTCTACTCTGCCCTGGTCCCCCCAGCCCCTCTACTCTGCCCTGGTCAGGCCTCACCTGGAGTACTGTGTCCAGTTCTGGGCTCCCCGGTACAAAAAAAAACCAACAAGGGTCTCCTGGAAAGAGTCCAGCGGAGGGCCACAAAGATGAGCATCCTCCTTATGAGGAAAGGTTGAGAGATCTGAGTCTGTTCAGCCTGGACAAAAGAAGACTGAGAGAGGATCTCATCAATGTGTATAAATACCTGAGGTGTGGGAGACAGAGGGATTTGGCCAACCTCTTTTCAGTGGTTTGTGGGGACAGGACAAGGAGTAATGGCCACAAGATGGAGCACAGGAAGTTCTGCATCAACATGTGAAAGAACTTCTTCAGGGTGAGGGTGACGGAGCACTGGGACAGGCTGCCCAGGGAGGTTGTGGAGTCTCCTTCTCTGGAGATATTTAACGCCTGTCTGGATGCCTACCTGGGCAGCCTGCTCTAAGGAACCTGCTTTGGCAGGGGGGTTGGACCCGATGATCTTTCAAGGTCCCCTTCAATTCTGTGATTCTGTGATTTATGGGATCTGCTTTTTTTTTTTTTTTTTTTGAACAACAATATCTCTTTAATTGTGAAGCATTTTATTAACTCTTTTTACTTGACCTGCTGTCTCTCGTTTACTTTAGTCATTGCTCTATGCAAAGCACATATGAGAAGCTGCTTTCCTTTTAATTAAAATTTTTAAGCATTTTAAACTGGGCAAAAGTTAACCAATGGAGAAAGTGAGCTCAGGCAAGAGGACGCGATAACACTAGCTTCGTGGGGGAGTGTGGTAGCAGGGACTGGGACTGTGGTTTCTGCTTGTGAATCTTGTTTGAAGTAAACGATAGCTCATGATAAACCACAGGGACTCAAAGCAGGTTAGTAAGTGTCAGAAAATAAATATTGGCATGTTCAGAGCAGCTTCCTTCAGAAGGTCTTGGTGTGCTTGTGTAACTGAGTTCTGTTAATGCCTCTGGCACAGGTGATCATCAATCCTGTTACACATCAAGAGTGAACAGTAGGTTTCCAGGGAAGGTGTGTGACAAGCACCCAGGTCTGTGTGAGAAACACTCTGTAGTCAATAACTTAGGCTCAGGCGAGGTTCTCAATGAAGTAGTAATTTATTCGCGATTGCAATGGCGGGTGCTCCACAATCAGGAGAGCGTATCTACTAGTTCCAAAACACAGTTTATATACTTTTTGATGACAGGACCCTCCCCTGTTTCCCCACTGAGTGGGTAATCCAGGTTCACAATCTATCTGATGCTTCACAAAGTAGCTGGCCTGTTAAATTTCAATTTCCTTTTGACATTTTTACTGCTTGAAGTGGTAATGTTTCTTCACTTATCTGACTTGACACGGTGATTTTCACCTAATTGTCCTAAGGAGTCTGGTTGTCTGCATTTTACAAGGTCGCCTGCTAAGCTTTCTTATCACTGTAAGCATATCTCAGTACCACATTCCTTCCCTCTAAACAATGCAACTCTGCAAAAACAACATTTATATTCCCACATCTGGAAGAACGAATAAGCAGAACAGAAGACAGACAGTGAAGCTCCTTCAAGCAAGAGTGGAAAGGAAATTTTTTTATCAGTAGTTTGGTGAGCTGTGGACTACTAATATCTGATGTATTGTAAAAGCCTGAGTGCTGTCGGACTGTAGTTTAGTCTTTTTTGTGTTCTTTATGCACAATTTCAGCCATCTTAAATTTGGGACTTTGGTTGAAGGGATGAGCTGCCTCCCATGAACTCATTGCTCCCAATGGAAATAGCTTTCCTTTAGTCTCGAAGCAAGTTTTCATCCTGTGTGCTTTTGATTAATTATTGCAAATGATTTCTGGGGTGTTTTTGTTTGTTTTGTTTTCCCCCCAACCTTACTGTGTGGGATTGTTCTTAGCATTTGCTATTTTGTGATGTCATGTACTTCATTTCTTTTCTTTGCAATTTTGTGCAATTTCTAACAGGTTAATTTCTTTCTCTCTGCCCCTTTTTATAGCAAAAAGGCTGAAATGCTGTTAGGACTGGATGAGATGTTTGTGTGCTTCTCTTCCCCTTTCTTCACACGTGTACCCTCCCCTCTACAGGCTGCCCTGCCAGAGCCCCTCCTCTGGCTGGAAGAAGAGAAATAGCAAGCTCCTGTTTTGTGAAGGAGGCTGTCTTTCACTGCCTTGCTCAGAGACGCCTTTGAGAGGAGAACTGATGTGATTTTGTTAACTTCTGGGCTGAGGAGGGAATTTCAGTGGTCATGGGGCTGCAAGCCATCATTTTACTCTATGCTGTTGCAGCAGAAGCTTCTGGGAGTAAGTAGAATAAACTTTTTCCTCTGCTAAGACTGATATCTCTCAATGCAAAATATTTCTGCCAAGGAATGATCTCACTATCAAAACCTCAGAGATGCTGTAAATTATGTTACTGCTTACAATTCTGCACTAATTTTTGTAGCAGCTTTGTCTCGATTCTCAGTGTAGTGTAGCAGCTAGCTTTACAGAGCTCCCTGGGTGGTACATGGGCAGGTGGGAGGGCACCCTGCCTATAATGCTGTTAAGTAGCGCATCTTCCTTCAGGATTACAAGAGAGAGCAATGGAAATGGTGAGATTATGCCAATTTTCTCACCTGAAAATAACAGGCAAAAATTCTGTGCTAGCCTCTTGTTCTAAACCTGTGCTCACTTTGTAATTTGGCAGATGAAAGATTTTCTTAAAAGTGTGAATAAAACATGAAATGTCAATTTTGTGGTCCTTGGTTATCCTTTGTAACTCTTGTCAACTGAAAAGCGATAAGTACATGAAGTATGTACTATGTGATTTTCTCTATGGAAGAAAATTTACAACTTAAAAAAACAAAGAGCAGAAGCTCTAAGTTTAGGCACCTTAACAAAATTATCCAAGTGCCTGACTGGACTGTCTGAGGTGCCCAGCCAACCACAGCATCTGTCTGTGATAAGCACATTGAACACTTCTGACTACAGCGTTCGGGTATCTATGTGGGAGCTGAAAGAGCTCTTAAATCTGGTCCTGGGGAGGCATGCTGAACATTTTAAAAATCTGATGCTGCATAAGAGATGAATTTTCCAAGTTTGCCTTACTATATTTACTTCAAGTTTATTGAATGCGATACTGATTTCTTCATTAAAAGCTAACAACTTGAAACAAACTTTTTCCACAGTTTAAAAGAAAAGAAGGGGGGGGGGGGGAAGGGAGCGTCTCTTTTTTTGCCTGAACCACAAGATACTTAGGGATGTCTTAGAGGCAGTTGCAGTGATGCACAGGAAATAGATACCCTAAAACTTTGACTGGTCTTAACTTTCCATGTGCAAACAGAAATTCTCCTCCAGTCTGTCATGTGCTTTTTATGTTGTCTAGCAGTGCTTGAAATTCCTACCTTCATGTCAATGCGAACACGAAGCAATTCCCTGTGTGGTGTAGGTGTGTTCTGGTCTCCCTCAGATTCACTGCCCTCCCAGCCCAAGTCTGAAGGAAAGTCATGCTGGAGAGCAGGCTCTCCGGTGCTGAAGGATGCTAGCCTTGAGTTGTGATGTTTAAGTGTTTGTTCCTTAGTGGGCTGGTGCTGAAAAAAATCTTTCTTCAGCAGTAAAGCTTGCTCTTGTTCCTGTTTTAAATGGTACTTATGAATTCTTGATTGTCTGTGTGCAATAAAGATTTTAGTTAAGTAGACATTTTCCTAAGGCCTGTGGCTGTGCAGAAGTTTGGCGTATAGGAAATATATTTCTTTCTTGGATTAAGAACCCCTAGTTAATGCAGGCATAATTCCATTGAAAAAAGAGCCATAATTTCCTTTTTGTTCTTTATTTGGTTATCCATGGTATTGTTGCATTTCCATACCTACCTCAATAAATACACTAAGGCATGTCATCCCTTTATCTGTGAGCTTGTGTGGTTTAGACACATGGAAAAGGGTGAAAGCAAAGTCTAATCCTTGCATACTTAGTAGCAAAACTTTTTTTTTTTTTTTTTTTTTTTTTTTTTTTTTTTTTTTTTTTTAGGGGTGGGGGGTGTTGGGCTTTGGTTTCTGTTTGGAACAACTCAATGAATGGTTGAGGCCTGGTAGCAACAAAAGGACAGAGGGTAGAGCCATGCTGATGTTTCATGTGGTCACATACTTTAACTCTGAAAGTAAATGATATTTTTCTACTCAGTGGTTGTTTCTAAGATTTTCTTCTGGAAAATTGAACTTTTAAAAAAGACAGAATATGCTAGTTATTGTTTTTCTCTTTTCTTTGATCTTTTCACTAAAAAGAAGGCAAAAGAGAATAGATACATATCTATACAAAAAAGTGTAAGATTGAACACTAGTATATACTACCTGAAACAACCACTGCTCTTCTCTCTCCTCCCCTTTCCCCCCCAGGTGAGCTCCAAAGGGTTCAGCTCACAACACCACGGAGGGTTCCTGTCTGGAACAGGAGACCCCTTGCTCTTGGTGCTGAAATCAAATGTACACTTCACTTTTACACAGATGGTGGTGGTACGGAATGGGTAAGAATCCTTTGTAAGAAATATAAAGTGGATCTCAGCACCAAACTGTTGGATATGATCCTTCTGAGTTGCTCTAACATTATGACTCTCAGGGTAAGGATGTGTGCTTGCCCCCCTAGGGTGTTCATATGTTGCTTCTTATTATTTCATGTTGGGTTTGTGGTAATTGAAGAGCAGCAGATCTGTCCTGAGCTGCATACAAATTTTCAATGCTTTTCAGTAATCTTACCTGTCATTACAGGATCCTCAGAAAATTTAAGTTCTGGAGCTTCCTGTTCTGCTGATTGTGTTGGTGAGTAACACAAGACTGTATTCAGGCCTTGTATGTGATGAGGAAAGAATGATTTGAAAACTTCCTTCTCTTCAACAGGGACGTTGATTTATTAGAAGAATGATATTTATGTCCAAGTGATATGCATTCATAGAAGTATCTGAGAAGTCCTACTGAACTTTACCATGCACAGACAGCCTCAAGTTCACATTCTGTGAACTGAGAAAACTCATAAACATTAGGGCTAAACAAACTACTGAGCCAGTGCAGGACAAAACCCAGCCATGTATGAATGCCTTTTTTCCAGAACCCAGTGTTAGCTCCTTTCATACTGAAATGGGCATGAAGAAAGACTTCTCCTTCAGTGACCATGAACAAAACTTCTCTTCTTTAAAGGATGGACAGACAGGAAGACAGGATATTGAGCTGACCTGGAAAGGTTTGGTTGGATGGCCTGAAGTACAGTTTATAACTTTTGCATCTGATTTACATTGCCAGCAGGTGCTTGAATGTGCATATATATATATATATATATATATATATATATATATATATATATATATATATATATATATATTTTATGTTTTTATTGTAGCAGGAGGGAAAGCATGTGGATGTTCTGCTCACAAGATCTCACCCTGGCCTCTTAGCTTCCTACCCAGACAGTGCAGCTTAGAGACCCTTGGTTTGTTCAGCGTTATTTCATCCCTGTGTGGCATTGTCATTGAAAGTGCTTGAGTGTGTCAGTGCCACTGTGAGGCAGAGAAAGGGAAGCTCTATTTTATGGGAGTCACAGTGGTCATTTTTCCGGGGTCTTGTCTTCTTCACCTGAGGGAAGAATGTGTATTTTCTATGAATCTTTCCTCTTCTGCACTTCAGTGGTCCTAGATAAGGCCATACCATGATATCTTCTAGGGATATCATATTTATTACAATCTCACACATCACAGACACCAAAACTTTTGGCACTGAAGGTATTATGACTCCAATCCTCTCCTCCTATGAGGGTAAATTATCACCTGGCCTAGAAGAGAATCTCCGATTAGAGGAATACAGACACTATGAAACACGCATCAGGGTGTCTGACATCGTGTTCTCTAGAGGACAGTGCTGCTAATGGATGTTGCAAGGTCACAACAATGTCTTCATATACAAACATGAACAATCCCTCTCTTCCCATGCTTTCTTTTCCTCAGCCTGGATCTTCTAGGGTAGGTTGTCAGAACCAAACAAACTTTAGTTTGTGAAGGTCCAGCTTTGCTGCTCTCTGAAAGGTGTCAAGAGAGCATCATGCCACAACTGCATTACATTCTCTTTCTGCTCTTGGAATTAGATTCCTGACTTGATGGGAATTGTGAGGCTGTGAGCATAAGAGAGAGGGAAATTCTCTCCACCTTCCATATAGGAGCTATTGCTTGCATGCAGGGTGCTTTCAGAAACCCGGTTCTTTCAGTTGTAAGCCCAAGTGGGAAAGGAACATTTTGAAAATTTAGCCCCTTACTTACCTGATTTTAGTGGTGAAAAGATTAAAAAATATATTTAAAAAAGGAGGAAAAAAACCTGCAAGAGACAAAAGGTTTTTTGTTTGTTTGTGTTTCTTAGGACACACTTCCCCCAAAGAGCTAGATACAGCTACAGGTATTCAGCAGTCACCAACATGTTCCTGCAGGAGAGTATTTATAAAAGCAGTGGCATCTCTTTGGAGAGCACAGTGATCATTGAAGTATTGGGGAACTGCCAGATGGTTTTGAAAGTGAGTATTGTCATAGTTTGAGTGATTGGGATGAGCTAACATGGAACTGTGTCTTTCTGTGGGATTACTGCTACATTTAATATATATTTTTTTCTTATAATTAAAAGTCAGTTAGATCCTGGATCTCATAATTAGAGTTGCAGATTTGCCTGAATGCAACACAGCTTCAAATTAAATAGCTTAGAAGGCAGATTAAACAAAACATTTTCTTTCTGAAGTGGCCTGTTTTGTTTTCATAAATTTCATTGTTTTGTTACATTAAGTGCAGAACTAGATATGAAATACAGAACTAGATGTGAAGCTAATCCCTTTGAAAAGAATTTGTTTTATTTTTAATTACTTTCATATCTGTAGCTGTAATTTAAAAATAGCAAACTTTTTAAAGAGAACTTGAGAAACCTGTATGATGTGCTGGATAGGTGCCTTTCCTAGTACAGTGTAAAATTCAGTTTTGTAACACTCCATTGATCACAGTAGAAGATCTCTGTCTTAGTGACAGACCAACAGACCATTTTCAGTTTACAGACCTCTTCCTTGGGTGAACCCTGTGGTAGGCAAGCTGAAGAATTACAGTTCCTAACAAGGTGAGCATGGAAAATAAACTCTCATCTGCCTTAGTTTTCTTTGGGTTAACAAATGAGCTTATTCATCCGTTCTGTGGGGGAGTTGACATATGTATGCAATATACAAAAATATAGATGAAGCCAACAAGGAATAGGGTAGTTATCTCTGTCCTAATATGGCTATGTGGATAAAATTACCTGGTCAGTAGTAATGTTTTTGCATAAAAAAAATGAGAATTCGGTTACTGTCTTCAGGTTGAATCATTGAGTTCTGCCTTGTTATATCAGTGGCTGAACTCTGCTACTTCTAGCTTTTTGTCTTAGTTGAGGCCTTGTAGGACATGCAAAAGAATCTGTAGTTAAATGCTTGTCTTTATAAAATAGAAAATATTAGGGAAAAAATCACTAGTGGTTGTAATCTATGCTGTATTTAAAAAGGGGACAGCGGAACACCATTCTTGTTACATCTTTCGAGAACAGTTCTTCCTTAGTACTACCAGCCAAATTGGAAATCACTTAGACATGCATTTTCTCCTCTGAATTCAGTAAAATTAAACTATGAAATGGCTAATGAATATGGAGCACTTTACTGTGTTTAGTTGCAAGAATCGACCAACATAAGTAGTCATTTTGCTTCTCCACAGAAGTAGAAAGGATTTATATTTATCCAGGTTCCTACTTTACCTTAGAATTGGTGATTGCTTCTGGCTTGAAAATAAAAGGGTATAACTGTGCTGTACAAAATACACTTAATAATCAGTGAAACTTATTTGTAGAAGAAATTTCTGGAAACTGTCTCAGATATTTACCCTGAAGATGTGGCTATTGCAGTTGTCTTGTTTGCAGCATTGAGGCTTTTCTTCATAGTCTTCTACTTACATGTCCTTATGTGACAAAGTCCACGTGTTCCTAATGGCATTGATATTAATTGCTCTATAATCTTTACTTCTAGGTGCAAGATGTACAGATCAAGAAAAGTCTTGCATCCAGAGAAGAGTCTCTGAAGGAAATGGACACTCTAAGGTGGAAAAACTTCTAATTTAGCTTAGTTTTGTTTGTTTGTTTGTTTTGTTTTTGTTTTTGTTTTGATACTGTATGGTTTAGCAGCAGATAAATCTGAAGACCATCAGTAAAATGAGAGTCATATGGTCCAAAAAGATTTTTTGAACTTATTTTTCATCCTTTTTATGTAAAATTATTTGATGAGTAGACAGTTTAAGTGATTCTGGGTACAAACTGTCAAGCTACTTGCTGCCTAGCAGCAAGTATGGAACATTCATTAGTTTTCTGAGTTGCAGCTGTTACTTGCAGAGACTCTTGAGTTTTGAACTCCATTTTAGAAGTTCTGTGTTTGTAGGGGACTGTATTTCTTGTGATGTAAAACTTTTTTTTTTCTTCTTCTTCCAGGTGATTTAAATTCCATTTATTCTTCTAATGTCACGAGTCTTCTAATGCCATCTTCCACTTATACTAGCTTACTTTTAATATACTGTCAGTGTGTAGCTCTCTGACAGGCAAAGGTATGGACACTTGTGAAGAATCCAATATAAAAAGAAGCCTCTTCTAACTGTGGAGGTCCAGTATTTTTCCAGAGAGCTTCTTGTATTACCGGAAAAAAAAAAAAAAAAAAAAAAAAAAGAAGGAATTTCTGTTGTCTGGTCTGAGACTCCTAATCTTCTCTTTGTCCTGCTGCTTGGATTCTCAGCCTTTAAACAACACTGACAAGTGAGATAATTGACTCAATTCAGAGTGTCAAAAAGAGCAAGTTTGGAGTAAATGTATTGCTTTTTATGTTCATCAAGAAGAGCTCTGTGTTCCAAAATAATAGTGGTATTGGAGTTCCAATCATTTATACAGGCACACATTCTTCCATAAAGATATTTGTTGTCTTATTCTTTGCAGAGAAGTGAAAAAAGAGGTAGCAAAGAAAGCATTCAGTGAAGTCTGGCTATTGAAAATAATTATTCAGACCAGTGAACCTTATTAGCATTTCCCTCAGCCTATTGTGAATAACAGTGGTATAGCTTGTCCTCTGAACACACGTGTAATTTCCACAAATAGTAACAAAAGCAACCTCATTTGCCTAGGAGTATAGAAACCCTTATCCCACGTACAGTCTTTTCTTCTGGAAAGACTTTTTCAATGCACTAACACCTGGACAATGTTTTCCTCTTGCACTGTCTTTATGAGTTGGCTTGAAATGAATGGTTAGTTCCAATGTTAATGTGCAGAAGAACCATGTGTCTCCCTGTTTGGGAGCTGACCATTGGAATACTGCAGAATTCTTCCTTTAGATGTCTTATCTTTCCCTATTGAGAGGGAAAATAGATTATTAGAGTACATTGTGTTAGGACTGAAAATCAATGTTCGAACACAGTCACTTCCAAAAGTGGAAACTTCTGTACTCTCAGCCTGGGATAGCAAAGTTACTGAGTCAGACAACAAGGACTGGGGGATAACACTATGATAAAGCCCAAGTATGTACACCTAGCAGAGCAGGAAGATAAAAACAAGGGGTTGACTGGAAAGCACTTACTCATGGTTTTGTGTGTATCACAGCAGAAGACAAATTTTTAAGAGTACATACAGCTGCATTACAAATGAGACATGCTCACCAATGCTGCAGGCACCCTGAATCATAAAATAAAATTGCTCTTTTACATTAAACAGTAATTGTTGCCATTAAGTACAATTGCTTGTAAATAGTTTCCCAGGAAATTGCTTTACTATATGTTACAGTTATGTTGAAGATGTTATGATTATCTTGTTTGTTTGTTTGTTTGTTTGTTTGTTTTGATTGTTTTGAAAAGGGGCTTTTAGGGTCAAAGCTAAATCATGAAAAGTAGAGGTTTGTTATAAAGAATGGAGATAAGAGTAAGATGGATCCATTGTGGGGAAACAACTCTGTTCAGAAAATCTGAATCTAATGTCATAAGCTGACGGGCAACCACTGTTTTGAAGTAAGAAGCACTGTTTAATTGCAGGGAAGTACTAGAACAGCATTCTCTTCACTTTTCTTTCCATGATGGGAAAGTTCTGAAGCTCTGTCCTGTAAGAAGTGAACAGACTTGGGCACTAAACATAAAGTGGGGCATTCTCAGTGTCCTACAGACGTCACAAGCATCCACTGCTCATGCAGTCGTTGAAGAGGTGAGACCTGGTAGAGTCATGCTCTAGGTTGACTGTTAGCCTTTGTGCCTACTATGTCTATCTCCTTGTTAAAGACTACAAATTGTTACGGCTTGATGACAGGCTAGCAGCCTATGGTGCTTCTCTGATTTGTTTTAGTAGTTAGTGTCATGAAATTATCTGTAATTTGCATTCTTGTTGGGGTTAGGAAGCCAACACATTGTTACCTGAGCACAGTTTGCACTTGTTCTCATGCTATTGCTACATAGCATTGTTTAAATAAATGTTCCTTTATAAGGTGTGGGTCATATTCAATTCGATTTCTTTGAGTAGAGTAAAAATATTCTTCTTAGTTAATGCTTCTCTGCAAACACAGAAAATCTGAAATGAAAAAGCATATGTCTGTAAATGATCTGATTAAAAATAATGCACTGAAGTTAAACACACCAACAAACCCTGGCTTTAATAAAACTTGTCTATGATCTTTAAAATGATTGGGCTTTCTGTGGCTTTTGTATCAAACCAAGTGTCCTGCAAGGTAGAATTTATGTCTCTACTCTTTCATTACAACAAAGCAATGACTTTAAATCATTGTAATAGGCCATAATACTTCCTAGTATTGTAGCATGCATGTGTGATTTCACACTTTACATTTGTTACCAGATGGATGTGCTGGGAATATGCCCAACCAGGTATCAGCGAAAGGGTTCTGTTCTTGTCAAAACAAGGGACTTAAACCTCTGCTCTCATCGATATTCTGGTTTTACTTCTGTGCAGTCTGTTGTTCTTCCTCGTATATCGGTAAGTGCTGGGAAATGGCATTGGTTCTTCCACAGGTCCTTTTAATTTCTTTGGAAAGTCTAAGGACCAGGTTTACAATTCGTGTCAGGTACTTCTGTGGGAAGGAACATTTTTAGTAATGTAAATGAAAACATTTTGAGTAGTTGTTTATGCTCAATTACGTTTGTGCGTGTCTACCCAAATTTGAATCCTTAGCAAAGAAACAATTACTGTTGTTGTTGTCCTTTTAATGGCTATTAACATAATCTGGTTTTAATGCAGATTTGTACTGTAGTTGTTGAGTATTATAGAATAAATGCAAGAGGTTACTATGGTGCTTGTATTAACCTCTGTCATTAAAACGTTATAGTGGAAACTGACAGAAGAGCATGAAAGAGGGGAATAGAAAGAAGGAAAAGAAAGCTTTTTTAAAAGCAAAATTTACAACTTTTCACTGCTCATAGCAAATACTGTTAATGTTTGTATTTTGTATCACTTTAATTAGGTGAAAAATAACTGTTCCTTGTATTGTACTAGCTAGTCATCATTTACCAGCCTTTTTCTTGACTTCCTTGACCAGAAAGATCTGCTTAACACTAATGCTTTGCAAACTGAAATGAATTGAGACCATTTGACACTGAAAGTTAATAGCAGTTGCATTTCAGTGAAGGAAAAGTGTAGACTGAAAAAAAGAGCACATTAACCTACACAAGCTGGGGGCAATCAGAGGTCTAGACAGAAGACTTAACTACATCACAGAACTGGAAACCTCCATGAAGTCAGGAGTGAAAAAATTGGGCAGCCTGACATAGGTCATCAAGACTTTCCCTGAAGTATCTTTTCTTCTCAGTCGGAGCAGCAGATCCTGTCTTCTAAACTGGAATGTGTTCAGAGCGTTAAGGATGGAGTCCTGGCAGAAGCCAAGTGTACTGAATCCAACCTCGTTGCACCATTTTCTCAGAAAGGTGGCAGGGTAAAGACAGAGACTCGGTCTTCGTTGAAACTCTTTCAAGTGGAAGCAGAGACACTGTACAAAAAAGGTAATAGGATGTTTCTGCTTTATCAAGAATAAAATTATTTCTTGCAAAACCAAATGATTTCCTAGAAGAATCTTGGGACTGCATCTTGCCTGTGAGAACTCCAGATATTTCTGTTCTAGTATTAAACTATGTGAAAGGTGATGTTTGTACAGTCTGGGCTACTGACAGCTGCCATTTTTTTGAAAGCTGGAGAGACTGCTGTAACTGTACTTTGAGTGGTTATCTAAAAGTGGTAGATTGAGCTCTAAATGTGAGGAACCTTTTTTTTTTTTTTTTTTTTTTTCCTGCTTTAAAAATATATATATATGAATTTCTAGAATACTTTTTATTTGTATTTGTACTGATGTAAGATGACGTGATCTTCCTCCTGGGGAAGAACCTTAGAGTCCAGCCATATATTATTCTTGGCACACAGATCTATTGAATTTTGGGAGGTTGGGGTATGGGACAGAGTAAATGATTATATAAAACTAGAAAGGACAATGATTGTAAAGAATCAGGGTAATTGTAAAAGGCATATTTATAGCAAACAGGATTTTTTTTTTTTCAGATGTATCTGCTTTGTTTTGTTTCTCTGAATTTCTTTTACACCACATTTGTGTTTAGGCCTTCATTCTATGATATTCAACCAGAGTACAGGCATACATATTCATCCCTTGACTTTACGGAAACTAGAGCGATTCTTATATGTAGAAAGAAATGCTGAGAGTAACATTTCCCTAAAATTTGGTGTTAACCAAAGCAAATGGCCAGAAACCAGATGTCTGATTTTTTCTTACGTCTTTCCAGTGGACTCCAAGGATCTATATATGACCAGCATGCTCTATGAAAGGGAACAAACCAAGAAGGAGGTCACTGGGAAGGAAGTGACCAACCTATTGTGGAAGCTTTGCCTAGCACATAGTACGAGTTTTGAGGTGAACTTTTACATGTAACTTCAG
This sequence comes from Netta rufina, assembly GCF_964035555.1. Lineage (NCBI taxonomy): Eukaryota > Metazoa > Chordata > Aves > Anseriformes > Anatidae > Netta > Netta rufina. The sequence continues at coordinate 1,120,021 of NC_140138.1, forward strand.
TTTCTAGTAATACACTTTTTGGTCAAAAAAAAAAAAAAGTGTAGTGGGCCATATCCGGCTGGCGGATGGTCACTAGTGGGGTCCTTCAAGGCTCCATTTTAGGGCCCTTATAAATGTCCTTACAAATGATTTGGATGTAGGACTAGAAGGTGTTTTGAGCAAATTTGGTGACGACACCAAACTTGGAGGAGTTGTGGACTCTGATGAGGGTGGAAAGGCCTTGCAGAGAGATCTGGACAGACTGGAGAGCTGGGCGATCACCAACCACATGAAGTTTAACAAAGGCAAGTGCCAGGTCCTGCGCCTGGTAAGGGGCAACCCTGGCTATATGTACAGACTGGGTGATGAGACGCTGGAGAGCAGCCCCGCAGAGAAGGGATCTGGGGGTTGTGGTTGACGGCAAGTTGAATATGAGCCAGCAGTGTGCCCTGGCAGCCAGGAGGGCCAACTGTATCCTGGGGTGCATCAAGCACGGCATCGCTAGTCAGTCAAGGGAGGTGATTGTCCCGCTCTGCTCTGCGCTGGTGCTGCTTCACCTCGAGTACTGTGTGCAGTTCTGGGCACCACAGTACAAGGACATGAAACTGTTGGAGAGTGTCCAGAGGAGGGCGACGAAGATGGTGAAGGGCCTAGAGGGGAAGACATAAGAGGAGCGGCTGAGGTCACTGGGCCTTTTCAGCCTAGAGAAGGGGAGGCTGAGGGGGGACCTCATCATGGTCTACAACTTCCTTGTGAGGAGGAGTGGAGAGGCAGGTGACCTATTCTCTGTAAACACTAGTGACAGTGATTCAAAGATTGAAGCCAAAATTTCCTTAAGTGGTATATTCTTTATTGCAGCGCTGGATGCACGGGGGATCTTTCCACCTATCGTGCATGTCCGAAGTAACAAACCATCTCATATTTATACATCAAAACGATGAATATTCTATTTAAACGCCTATACATATTAATTACCTAAACCCATCTACTCTCACTTCGTATGCTAATTAGCTTATCAGTCCTTGCGCTTGCGCAAAGCCTTCCAGGAATTGTGGGCCGGGGTCTTTGGGACGTGGGCAGTGGTCTCTGGGAAGAAGACCGTAGGTCTTCCTCGTGATGCACTTTTCACCTTTTGCTTAAAAAATGCCAGATAGGATGAATCAGTTTTTTTCCAAGCTGAGTTGGATTTCGGCCTAAATGAGGATCGGCAGATAATGGGATGTCTCAGTTAACAAGACATAACAGAAGGTTGACTCAAGTTATCTCAAGTCTCAGCCTGACTGAGGGTTGACAGATAACGGGATGTTTCAATTAACAAGATGCTTCAACATAACAAAAGGTCGACAGATAACAAGATGTCATCTATTTTGTTCTCATTAATTTTTAACCACAAGATTTATTCTATCCTAAAGTGAGTCTATACAATATCAATAGGACCTGCGGGAACGGTGTTAAGCTGAGGCAGGGGATGTTTAGGCTGGACATCAGGAAGAGGTTCTTCGCCGAGTAGGTGGTTGCGCACTGGAACAGGCTCCCCAGGGACGTAGTCATTGCACCAAGCCTGTCTGGGTTTAAGAAGCAATTGGACTGTGCACTTAGTCACATGGTATAAACTTATGGGCAGACCTGTGTGGTGCCATGAATTGGACTTGATGATCCTTATGGGTCCCTTCCAACTTGGGATATTCTACGATTCTATGGTCTGAGAGTTCTACACAGACAGATGTATGACTTCCATTGGACAAGTTTAGAATCACTCTAGCACCATTACTGTGGCCCTTCATTATCCTTACGTAATCCATAGCATCAAACCTGTTTCTATGGGAATTGTACAATTTATGATGCAGCAAGAGAGTGTAACAGAAAGAGGGAGATGGGATAGTAAATCTAGTAGCCTCGAGGTTATGGAGGTCACTTATTTTTTAACTGGGTAAATCCAAGTGTTTGAAAGCAATTAAAAAAATAAATAAAACAAAAACCCAAAAATGTTCTTTTGCTCACTAAACTGACTGGCTTCTTTCCACTTACCTTTTTCTATTACCTGCATGCTGTACTTACTGCCTTTGTTCTCCCTGCCCTATTATGATTTAACTGCATGTTTTAGTTGTATCTTTACAACTTTACAACTATCTTTGTATCATTAGGTATCAAACATATATAAACTCTACTGTAGCTCAGACAACTTTATATATAGGAGTTTAAAAAAACCTATTTTTGCTTCAGATTGGCTAAAAATTTTGAAAGCTGAAACATTGTGTAAAATGGAATTTATGCATAATGGGTTGAAAAGTTTCTAAGCTCTGTTATTATGAACAGATTTTCAATCTTTATTCCAAGTTAGTTGTAATAGAGGTGGGGAAGCAGAAAGATATGTCCCATTTCTGGAGTATGCAAGTAAAGCCAAAAGATGAATATTTACATTAGCATTTAGCATTGCCATAAATTGTTAGTTATGTGGTTTGTTTATTATTCAAAATTACTACCTAACATATGAAACTAATGTGAATTTCCAAAAATATGTTTTTAAACATCATACATCTCTCCTATGTCTTGTGACCTTTTACTGTTCTTGGATATGGATTTATTGTTAGACATGTCAGAAGAATACTGGCTCCAGGTTCTTCTTCTGGTAGTTATATGTAGCATGGGCCTGATTCTAAGAGTCAGCAGAAGTTTGTTCTGGCTACATTATGCTAAATAAAGAACAGTTTTTGTAGCAGAATATTAAATTCAGTAGAAATTGTAGTTTTGATTTTAAAGGGCAGCGGTTTTGAAAACGCTGAAGCCTTGCATTGTCTTGGGAATGTATAAGTGTTGGATTATAAAAAGATAAAATGCTTTGAAGTGTCACTTTTACATATAAACAATAAATCAGACTGAAAAGATGACTTGTAAGGTTGTAAGACCACTGAATATTGGGAAAAAGCAATTTTGAACTGTATAAAAAAAGTCTGGTTTGTGTTGATGCTGCAGTTTGTACAATTCAGCATCAAAAACTTTTTTCCTACAACTTTACTGGGAGATACTGTCCTTGGTAGTGCTATTGTTTCCATGTTTGAGTTCCAAAGTTCTTTTCACTTTGCCTCATTCCCTTAAAACAGTTTGCACATGAACCCCCTGCTGCTGAGTCTTAAATGGTTTGTTCCATGTGTTTCTGAGGAATTCTAGCAATAACTATCATATTTTTTTGGGAGTGCTGCTTGGGGCCAGAGCGAATCTTCTCACCATTTTCACTGGTGATTGCTGCTAACGTATGGTAGAATATTGTGGTCACATGGAACATGCAGTACCTTCATTTTTTTCTGTGATGGCCATCATTCTAGATGGGGGTCTGCTTGTATCCTTAGATTGTTCAGGTCTTGACATTTTTATTGATACACTGGAAGCAACATATCAGTTAGTATTTGTTGCTGTCTTTGAAACGAAGATCCCTATCTTCTGTGAAATTCTGAGGTTATCAAGAACACCTGTTATATACAATAGAGAATGATCAGCAGATGATGGTGCTTAATCATTGCTGATGGGAGAAAACTGATGCCAAAACCTAAGAGAGAGAGCACTGCAATATCCCATTATCCTTCAAATTGAATGGTTCTTGCTGGTAATGGAGCTTCCATATTGAGCTACCTTGAAGAAAAAAAATAAATAGAAGAACACAGTTCTTGTTTAAATCATTCATGGTCAGCATGTTACTAGAAAACAGATATGTCCTAATGGGGAAAACACTGAATTGAGCCTTAGTGCCTTCAAAAAGCTTCAGACCTAGCCTAGGAGAAGGCATTCCACCTTCATTCGTGTAATGTAAGTCTGGTGTCAAGTAACAAAGGCTGTCTGCATCTTTCTTGGGAAGAAGGGACACAGATGCTCCAGTATGGGTACAGATGGGTTACAGGCTTTATGGGGGCTGGAGAAGAAAACCATGGTGGATTACAGCTCTGCAGGGTAGTGGTGCCTGTTTAGATATGAATATACTGCATATATTCACTTTTCTCTTAGTATTAGCTGTGATTAACAAGCACAAGTAGGTGTTTGTGTAATATGGCATGAGACTGTGGGAATAGAAATGTTGTTTTTGCAGAGTTACATTGTTTAGAAGGAGGGAATGTGGTACTGAGATATGCTTACAGTGATAAGAAAGTTTAGCAGGCGACCTTGTAAAATGCAGACAACCAGACTCCTTAGGACAATTAGGTGAAAATCACGGTGTCAAGTCAGATAAGTGAAGAAACATTACCACTTCGAGCAGTAAAAATGTCAAAAGAAATTTGAAATTTAACAGGCCAGCGACTGAAGGCCGTGCATTGTTTGTGAAGCATCAGATAGATTGTGAACCTGGATTACCCACTCAGTGGGGAAACAGGGGAGGGTCCTGCCATCAAAAGGTATATAAACTGTGTTTTGGAACTAGTAGAGGCACTCTCTCCTGCTTGTGGGGCGCCCGCCATTGCAATCGCGAATAAATTACTACTTCACTGAGATCCTCACCTGAGCCTAAGTTATTGGCTACGGAGTGTTTCTCACAAGACTTATGGTAAAGACATAATATAATAATAAAAAACGACAGCCCTAGGAGTTACTCCTAATGTATTAAATAGTGATCATAGCCTGACCTTGTATCACAGCCTGACAAAGACCTATAGCACTAGGCTGGGGAGCAAGCGGCAGGTGGCCTTTCGAAGTGCTGTTCTGTGGGACACGTTTCTGTCACTGAGCTGTAAGCAAGTCTGCCATCTTTTTAGCATGTGTTAGGGAGACTGGTGCTAAAGAGAAATAGCAGAGCTGTGAAAATAAGGGTTCTTGGTATGTAGAATAAAATCAGCCTCTCTACTTATGATAGCGCTGAATTCCATGTGACTGTCTTTGTAAACGCAATATATAATGGCATTTAGGAACAGACTAGAGTGCTAAATAGTGTTTGGAAAATGCTGAAAAAAGAAATCATTGTAGTGAACCTGAGAAAGTTTCTCTAAATCCTGCCTTCTTTTGAACACCCATATTTCAATGTCTTTGAAGAAATGGTAGATGATTTTTCCCAGAAACAGAGGGATGTCACTTCTGTCTCCAAAGGGGCCCCGATAGCTTCTTGTGTGGGAAATTTGTTTTGTAAATTACTAGGATTAGCACAAGTGGCTGCTGTCTGTGTCACTGCCTAAAAGAGAGGTGAATTATTTATCATAAGGCTGTCCCAACACAGGGTTTGACTGGTCATCGGCTGTTTTCACTGTTCCAGGGTGTTCCTTCTTTGTGACAAGGCATTTCAAAAGGGATCTGTATTATCCCTCATTCTAACCAATAAAATGTCCTTTTGGCCAGGAAAGAAGTTATGGGAATGGCGACAATGTTGCTTGGGAGACAGCTCTGCTGTTACGCATGTATGGCTTGTTTGTCCCCTTATTGTCTGACTGTGAATGAGGCAAGATTATGCATCTCTTTCAGGACCCCAAACCAAGAATAAGTAGAAGGGAAAATCTCAAACTCCAGTGAAAACAGTAAACAGTGGAGAAAATGGAGGAGGAGACTGTGTCATTTCCAAGGAAGAAAAGCTGTTGTTTAATTTTTTAAGCTATTATGAGACAAGATTGAATTTCAATGTGGTTGTAGATTAGCTAATGGACCATTAAGTGGACAAGCTGCATACTGACAAAGAATGGTCAAAGGGATATGGGGAGAAGGGATCCTCACTTGAGAGAGATTTGAAGGAAGGCTGTCATACAGCTTCGGCTGGGGGCTGCATTTACATATGGCTGTCTGAAATTTGTTGCTGAACTGGTAGCTCTGGTGAATGTAGCCGTATGTGTGCATCCAGCAGCGTGGGCAAGAGTATGTCAGGCTCGCTCACCCAACTTCTGTATCCCAATCTGAGCCAAAAATGCTGACATATAGGGCATAGTCTCACTATTCGTTTTTTGTATGAGCCTTTCTATATACATGCACTATGGACCCATACAGTAACTAGTTCTTTCCATAAATATTCGACAAGAAGTTTTGTACAAACCCCTAATATTCTTCCCCTGCTTTCCATAATTAGTCCTGGTGGACTAATTAGTTCTGTCAGTAGACTTCAAAGAGAAGATTGTGCCACCTCCATGTGATATCAGACCTGTCATTCAATTAAAGGAATAACTGGTTCTTTAGCATATGTACAGTTGAAAAAAAAATTCAGCTGAAAAACAGAAGTACAGAGAAAAGACTAAGTAATTCCAAAGATGTATATTAAATTTGTTGGAGAGAATGGCTCAAACTTTTACTGAGAACACATATTGGTAGGTGAAAACAAATATGTTCATTGAACACATCAGAGTAACTTCCCTTGTTATAAACATGGGGTTTATACTTGGAAGCAAATAACGTGTCAAGCTTCCAAAGAGTAAGTGCTCCTGTACATCATAAATAGAAGTATTTTATTGAGAAACATCTTACTACTATACCTTCTGATTTAAACTATAACATATCTATGCTTTCAGAGGAAAAAAAAAAAGATGGACATACAGATAAGTCTGCAGATAAAAGGAAAAACAAACTCCTGAGTATAATAAAAGCCAGGCTTCTTTATATTTCATTTAGGCTTGTGAGTGGTAGCCAAATTAGCATGTAGTTTCTGGTTCTGAAAATGCAAAGAGAGGAATTTACAATGAGATTATTGTTTCTCTGACATCCCAATTTCAGTAAAACTTACCTTAAAAAGTACAAACAGCCTACTTCAGCAAGCAGTTCATTCCAAAGCTTTATTTTGTTAGGAAATAAATATAGTTGTTTCCCTGCTAAATTTTGTCCTGGGTCTATTAGTCTAGATGTCTAATTAGATTAGAGTTGGTCTTGTCAGCAGGTATGAAACTGGATGAAGTTTATCTACAGTCTAAAATTATGTTGCCTCAAAATATATTAGTCTGGAAATGGTACGGGGATTGTGCTGATGGGCCACCTGAGCCAGGCCCAGCATGGCCTATTCCCGGCAGCAGCTGCACATGCAGCTCCTTGTGATGGAGTCTGCAAGGCCATGCACCTCCTTAGCTCCCCCCTTCAGACTGCCATGGTGTGCTTACGTGTATAAAAATGGACATAAGGCCTGAATTTAACACATACTTTTGAAGAACTTCATTAAACAAAGTTTTCTGAATTTTACAGACTGTGAAATGTAATCTGTTTCCCCAGCTCCATGGTGCTCAGGGCTCAGTAATTTGTTTTTAAAGTGGACCTTAGAGCTAATGCTGGAATATATGTTTATCTAGCTGGATTTTAGCTAGGAATTATAAATGTCATCCAAATTAAATCCTAGGAAGTGTTTCATGTACAACAATAAATGTCATTTTGATGAAATCAATACATTACTGCTGAAAAGAAGTCCCAAAAGAACAGAAGCATAAACAATATTTATATTGGATCTGAAAAATGATTTCCTTAGCCTATCAAACAGCACAGTAAGAGATTACTCTGTCTTCTTACTGAAAGATAAATTCTTTTTACTGAAAATGTTTCGGCTGTCTTAAATGAAAATTAAATGTTGGCATTGGGTTATTCCAATTTTTTATTACTTTTGGAAGCAGCTCCTGAGAGGAAGGTCAAGAGGCCCAAATAGGTCTCCCCCCAGACCTTTGGAACTGTGACCTAGTGGAATTCACTCTGTTTGTATGATATTTACACAAAGAAAAATTTTTTCATTGGAACCTGAGCAGTAGAGCTGCATCTAAACCTTTCACATCTGAAGTGAATAAACAGTTGAAGTGAATCCTCATGATGTGGAGCATGATTAAAGCTTGCACACTGTGAAGTTAGATTAAAGTGAACATATAAGCTACTGTATTTAACATTCTCCTAATTTTTCAAGTAATGAGACTTATCTCTCATCTTGAACTTTAGATCAGGTCTCAGAGGAACATATCTACATGCTATTTAGCCTTTAAATGCTTTTCCTGCTGTTCCAAAAGCTTCTACTGAGACCAAAATAACAATGTGATGAATAGTGTATATGCAAAAGAAAAGGATTTATGTACACTGACAAGTGCATGAGAATAATGTCCTGCAGGTAAAATAGCAGGTGTGTGTAGTAGCAATTCAGCAGAGAAGAGAGCAGTTATGTCTTTGCTTTTCCCCATTAAGATGGGATATTGTCACACAAATATTAGCCAGAGACACTTAAGCAAAACTTTTAAGTGTTGGTCCCCCTTCAGTTAAATGATCTTTCTCATAAACTTCAGATTAAAATAAAGTTAGCTTGACTGTTGTTTCATTTTGTCATACTTACGTCAACTGTTCTGGTCATGCACCAGGATCTCACAAAGTCAGAGAAGATTACAGTCTTCTCTTCCAGATTGTTATTCGTTTGTTTGGAAGTGGTGTGCTTAGTGGTCGCTGATCACTGTTGCTTGAGGGACTAAGTGGTATCCTAAGTGAAAGCCCTTCTCCTTAGATGTTTGCAGCCCCCAGAGAAAAGTTGGGAGGGAAGGAAGACAGGGGCAAGCAGAAAAGAGGGGTCTTGGCTCTTAGATTATGTCGCAAATTAGCAGCAATGCTGCCACAACCCAAAGTCTCTTCTTGTTGTGTTCCGTTATCTAAAGCTGGTTTCTGCACACTAGTAATACTACCTTTATTCTTGTGCTGTCTTGCAGACTGAGGACCTTTTCATGACTCTCGTGTTTGAGCTTCGACGTCTTTCTCTTGAAGCCTTAAAAACACTATGGCAAAGATCTTCGTTTAAGTGCAGAGACAACTGGTAAGACCCCTTTAATAACTTAATTAAATATACACATTTATCAGAGAAATGTTTTGTAAATATTTTAAATGGATTAATGATCTAAACCCATGTCCAACTGTTGGATTTAAATTTGGAGTACTTTAAATGTGTATTGCAGATCTTGTTTATGTGACAGACATGATATTCTTCCTTACCAAATTAACATTGTATACAAAATAGACTTTCCTGTCCCATGCATATTTCAAAAGACAGATTTCCTGTTTCAGGAAAAATGTGAACAGGAAACTTGAGTCATAGCTTAGCTGTAAATTAGTGCTGATGGTTGTGAAAAACTACTGCCATTTGTCACAAAAAAAAGCTTACCTGGACTAGTACCTTTAGTGCCTTTAGTACTGGCAGAGGAGAGGAGACAAAGGCTTGGCTAGGAGTTACAGACCTGGTGGAACCATGTCTTTCAGTAGCAGCCTGGTCTCAGGATGCTTTATACTGATATTGAACTGCCAAATTGAAGTTCACGGTCCCCGCTCCTTTGTGGTCAGGAGTAATTGTGATCCAGTGGTTTGACACTTTCAGGAATACTAATCTAGTATTATTAAAATCAATACAATTTCTTTCTTCTTCTGAAATCAATGTCCTGAAAAATGAATACAAAGAGATAAGTTTTTTACTGGTTTCAGTATGAAATGTCATTAATTTATTTGAAATTCACCTGATCCCAGGCTTTTTTAACAATATTTTGTTTGTAACAATATTTTAATATTTACTTAACACAAAAGGGATAGATTTTGGTTTGGCTTAGGTTTGTTCTCATCTTCTGAGAAACAGTCATGTTAATATATATTAGAGAGCAATCTGAACTACTCTGCCTCTTTCTGTATTAACTTTAGACTAACTTACTCAGGACAAAATCACTAGTTTTAGGAACTAAGAAGAATTCCATACAGACTACTCTCTTTTTCCAATACAAGTGCTTTTACCCAGTTCAGTTTAACTGCTTCCTAGTTAATGTAAATGTGTGTTCATCCACCAGTACAGGAGGTAGGTGCAGAAGTTTTACAGAAGGACTCCTAAGAGCTGAAATGTGTATTGTCTGATTGTCTGTCATGCTGGTGTAATCTTTCCACTTAGATAAGGTCTAAGACGGTACAGGAAGGTAAAAATAAAGTTAATTCAGTAAAAGTTAATTCGAATATTTTCATTTGGTATTGTTGAAGCAAAAGAAAAAGAAAAAAAATAATATAAAATTATTACTTTAAGATATTTTAGTCTTCAGAATTTTGGATGTCTTTGGACGTCTTTTAAATTAGTTTTCAGAGAAAGCAACCAAATATTTTGCTTAGAATCCTGGTTACAAAGACTTACTGAAACACCAAAACATTTAATCATATCTTGGCTGAAGCTTATTTCCTTACAGTCACAAATCCAAATGAAAACGGAGATTTCTATGGAACTTGCCAGTGGAGTGGACTTTTATTTACTTTGAAAGAACCAACCTCAATGTGATCATTCTTTTATTCTTGAGTATTCTGGTCATCTTAGATTTGCTGTACTTTTTTCTTGTGTTACAGGCAGCCTTTAATAGATGCTCTCCCATCTTGTGCTACGGAAGCATGCGTTATCCTAATGAAAGAAATTATAACTACCAGAGAAGTTGAAGAAGACAAAATGGAATATTTCTTCTGGTCATTTTCATTCATTCCTAAGCCCACCTCAGGCATGATTAAATCTCTTGCTGTGAGCAGATCAGTTTTTTCTATTTTTATTTTTTTTTTAACGTTTATCATCAATCTAGTTGTTTCACAATTTTTGTATTTCACAGTAACAGTCTTTTTCACAGATTTACACAAATCTCCATCTGCAGGCATTGTTTGAGCAATGTGGTGAAAGTACTGGTTATTTTAATTGTATTTTCAAAAGATGATCAAGTCCTGTTTGGTCACTGGAGCTTGATGTGCATTTGTAGTCTAGAGACTTAAGAAGCAAAAACAAAGCAAAACAAAAGTGTATGAACTACCCTGTGGACTCTAGAGTCTGGGCTAATTAGTTTTAAAGTTCAATGTCAGGTCTGTGTGAGGATAGGATATAGAAATTTGGCATTTGCAGGTTTATGGGATAGATATAATTATTTTCACTTTAACATGGGTGAATTTATTAAATTGTCAGTGCTTTTTGCTAAGTTTTTAGGTGGGATTTAGAGAAAATATATACTGATGATAGTTTTAGTATTAAGCAAGGAATAAACCCAGCATAGGTTGCCTCAAGGGCATTGATCCTTCAGTTCCCTTCATGACTTACTTATGTGGTTGATTGCATACAGCAGCAGAAGTTTGCTTATCCAAATGTGTTAGTTAAATGCTAGCCTGCTGCCTTTGCCATTGAAATATTTTTTATATTATGTGTACACATACACTCTAAAGTTCATCTTTATATATATATATATATATATACACACTATACCAGTGGAAAAATTCAGTAGTAGCCTTGAAGAATATACCACACTAGCAACTGCCATACTGCAATAATAAATGGTGGAACTATCCTCAAATACTTAACTTAGTGTGATTTTGCTGTGTGTTACAATAATGAACAGTGCCTAAAATCACAGATCTGCTCACTCTGTGCATTTACCTTTGTTACATCATATCCTCAGGCACCACCAAAGCAAGCATGAACTTTTAATAGTTTTACATGTACATGGCCCACCTTTCCCTCTGTAAAATTTCTGTTTTGTCCTTCATTCCAGTGACTTTCATTTTTCTGTGATCGTGGTACTTATTCCTCTGTTGTGCAGCTCTTCACTTTTCATTTCTTCATCTCCTCTTCTCTGTTTCCTGCTGTTAGCTCTTCTTTTCCACTTGGGATTATAGCAGCTGCCCTCAATTTGCTGGCTAGACATGCTGTCACGGCAGCTTGTAGCCTTCTATTAAGACAAGAAATTGGACAGAAATTTGAAAAGCTGATAGGCTGTTACTGCATTAAGTGCAGACAGGAGCAGCTTTGGTTGTGGTGAGTGAAAGAAACAAGCCTCTTTCACCAGATAGAACTTAATTGTTGTTATTATTTGTTTGAAAAGAGTCTGGCTGCTAGGTAAGATGTATATATTAACCATGTACCTTTTGTACAACGACAGATGGCATGTTGTGAGCTAATGTAAAATATAAAATCACTAAAATTGTATGAAATTTGGCAGGTTCTGCAATAAATGTAGGTTTTCCTTTGTCCTTCACCCTCTTTCTCATGTAAATTTTAGGAAAACAGGAGACTGTCCATGGATGTGGCTCCGATTTGGAATGTAAATGATATTTAAAATATCAATATTTTGATATTGATAAACTGGAACTGAGTTTTTGGCCAGCTCCAAGCATAAGAAAGCCCAAAATACGTGTATGACAGGCATGAATGTCACAAATGCTCTGCAGTAGAGCATAGTAACTGATCATCCCTGTTGAATGCAAATGTTAGAGCATTGATTACAGTTACAAGACTTGGACCTTGGAAAAGATACATAACTATGAGATCCATAAATATCCAGTCTGGATAATCTACTATTCATGGATGCTGTATGCAGGTTACCAGTTTCAAAAGCATGTGCTACAACTATAAACACATCGTTAGATTTCATAGATGATTTCAAATACTCTACTGTTGGACTAGGTAACTAGCAATCACAAATAATTATCTTCTAATTATTTACAAATAGTACAAGAGTATTCCTTAAAAATAATTATTTATGGAAGTCTTCATCAAGGCACAGCATATTGCGTAGTTGTTCTTCCTTAAACATTTTAATGCTAGTTTTTACATCCTCTTCTAAATTACTTGTGTGTCACATCGGGGATACTCAATTCATCATTTTGAGCATCCTGGAAACTAGTTTAGATTTGTTTTCTTACTCTTTCCTGAGCACACAGGGCATGATTTCTTGTGGAAAGAACTGAGGTCTGTGTCATACTGACATTACCTTAGCCCTTCTGTTTACATGTGAAGGCGGAAGAATTTTCCATTATTTCTCTGCAGGGTAGTCTGTTCCCCCTTGCCCCTCCTTTCTCCCCCTTTTTCCCTTTTATTCCTTAAAGGGCTGTTTGAAAGCATGCATTGTTGAGATTGAGTTTTAGTATGTAAAACTCCGGATACATCCAGTTTCTCTTGTGTGTTATAGTAATTATAAGGAAGACTTTTCTGATGCAGCCTGTTTTTATTCATGCTTGTTTACAGCCTTTGCTGAAGTCATCCGGAGCAAGCCAGAGCTGCTTCTTAGGAGTAACTGCTCTCTTACATCGGTTTTGTTCAGCTCACAGCTCTTGTGATGGTGTGCCTGCTGTGCAGAGTATGATGAGGACACTTGGAGAATTTTTGGGAGGAAACTGTACCGTGCAAGATTCAGAAGGTTTGAGCCAGGTATCGATCATATAGATACCAGCATGCGGTATAATGCTTTACCACATTACTGTTATGATCTAGAATATATTTGATGGAAATAGTATTCAGTGGGTTCCCAGAAAGTCATGAATACAAGTTTTTTTGATGAATATTCTTGAATAGTATGAGCAGATATAATTCTGTAATCCAACAATTATTTCTGACCGATCAGCACAGACATTCATGTGTATTTAAAGAAGGAAAAGTCTTGGGTCTTTTCTTGAAGTCATGAAGCGAACTTCATCACTTGAGATATGGAAGAACACCCATCACTCCCCTGTAAAGTGGCATGATGATGAGAGTTTCCTATTCTTTGGTGACTTCCTTTGGACATAGAATCATGTACAGTTGTTGGCTATGATGTCATTGGCTAATAATTTCTATCGAGTCACAATGTCACTGTCTGTAAGCAAATTGTGGTTTTGGGAGGGTGTAATGGGAAAGTCTGTGATTTTTACCCATTTGTCTTCCAACAAATCTCATTAAAATTTGCTAAGAGATTAGAGAATCAGAACTGGGAGTTGAAGTGGAACATCTTGAAACTCAGCAGCATGTTGCAGTGACATGCATAGGTATCTCTGATGAGGACAACTTTTCTGAAAATGCAGAGCACTACAGGAGAGACCTGCCACCTGAGCTCTCAAACCAACAGTGAAAGGAGTCTTTGACCCGTACTGTTATGGAAGATTTTTGAACATTTTCACTGTGTTGGCTTCAATGTGATTTCCAGGGGACTGTTGGTGAAAAGATAGGCCCTATATTACATACATGTATGTGTAGAACTCCCTAGGCTTTAAAACTCTAGACTTCAGTACAGACCTTTTAGCTAAAAAACCAGATTGCCAGCAATTAATATACTTTCTGGATTCTGAAATGGCACAGGTTTCCTGTATGTTTAGCCAAAATATATGGTAACATATGGCATCTGGTAATGAGTTATTCTTTTAAATCAGTTATTACCCAGTACAGTTTCCTGAACTCCATGTTAGATCACTAAAAGATATTTGAACTTGAAAAACTTTTAGTGTATATCAAGTCCATGACTTCTGCTTTCCCACTGCAATGCAGGTTGGTTGGTTGGTAGGCTTGAATGTGCTATTTCACCAGGTCTAAGCCAGATTTTACTTGTGTTACATGACATTAGGACACCAGTCCCAGTCCATATTCATAAAAGGTCTTGTCCACACTTTAAAGCCGGAGTCTAGCTGTTACAGTAGGGTCTGCAAGGAAACCTCCCATATGAGCAGCAGTTATTTTAAACAGAGATTTTTGCAAAGTAAATGTTAATGCAATAAGTTTTCATGTACAGCTGACAAGATATGGAGATTTATTTATGTTCTACTTTGTATTTACAGATGCAGCTGGTTCTAAAAGCTATTGGAAATGCAGGAATGGCAGCAGCTTCACTTGCTCCTGTTTTGAGCCTGTGTGCTTCCCTCCAAACCAATCCAACTGAAATTCGTCTAGCTGCTATCCAGGCATTCAGACGCATTCCCTGTTCTGTCAGAGTAAGTAATTTATTGCCAGGTGGCTTCATGGTACAGTCGCAGAGTTTGGACTTTCTCTAATAGGTAAGAAACATGCAAGCAGACAAGAAACAAATCTAAATGCTTCTTTCAGCAGAGCTTCTTTGCTGTTGGAAAGGTTGGTATGGCCACCTTAAAACTGGACCTGCGGTAGGTTTTGCAATAGCTGAGGTATCATATCTAGTGACAGAGATAATGTTGTGTGGCTTATGTCTATGTGGGTTAATGGTTAAAAACTTATATAATAGAGTTATTATATATAAAGTTATTAATAGCTTTATGTAATAGCTGTATTTTTCATTCTCTCCTTTTTTTTTTTTTTTTTTGGTAATCTTTCTGTCTTTCTTTTTCTCTTAGAATGCTGTATTACTTGAGCTGTATCAAGCAGCCAGTGAAAATGTGGAAATAAGGATTGCTTCTTACTATATAGCAATGAAATGTCCAAATGAAGAGTTGCTTAAACAAGTACAAAAGAGTTTGCTAAAAGAAACTTCCAGTCAAGGTTAGCAAAGCACCAACTGAAATCTTAGGAATTCTTCAGTGATAACGTTAACTTTACAGGTCTAATGGTACCAATCTATTTCAATGTTTATTTAATTTCACTACTGGGTAGGTTGTTTTTAAAAGATTGTTTTTATGGCTGTCCCATTTTGTATTAACATTGTGATGCTGTTACTTGAGCTTTGTGAATTTATTTTAGCAATAGTAACTATTGGCACCATTTCATTAACTTAATGCTGATAAAGAGATGCATGGAAATTCTCTAATGTTTAGTGCATCCCAGATAAAAATGAAGAACTACAAATTACATTTTATTAAGTTGTGAAAGAAGTAAATGGCAGAAAAAAAAAATTGCAAGCTGCAGGTATTAATTAAACTATTTCTTAATTATATTTTTAATGCCTCTAAGTCTCATATTTCCTATTAATTTACCGTATATAATATTTATTGCCATTGTCTTTGTTTGGTCTTGTCCTCATTTGCAGTTATTTTATGTGTTTTGGTATGGTTTTAATATTGACAGCAGTTTAAAGATAGCATTAGACAATGCTATCTTTAGCAGATCCCAACACAGCAAAGAAAGTCCTGCTGATTTTCATCTTAAAATGCCTAGAAACTTTCAGGCTTCCCTGCAGTTATTAATAGATGCTCCATCACTGTGCCAGCAGTAGTTCTTCAGGTCAACCAATAGTCTTCTAAGGATCACAGTCTGAGAACTGTGGATCTAATGGCAAAAAATAATAAAAAAAAATAATAAAAAAAAAATGGTGTCAAGAAACTGTTTATAACACAAGAAAAATGAAAATGTGGCAACTGGGACATATTTGGTTAGAAATGTTCTGAAAATGATTTTTTTGAGCGGCATTAATCATATATCCAAATACATAATAGCTGGGCAACAGTGTAAGAGCTGTTTGGGGAAATAATGAACACAGTTAATAACCTCTTAATCATTCACAGTTCATTCTAATTAATGCTGCCTGCTTGTCTGGTTGTGTGACTGATTATTGCCTAATCTGAGACAGATTACTGACATGAGAGACTGAATAGAGAACTGATGCCAAGTACAAAATCTTCTATGCTATATTTAAAAATAGTATTTTTATGTAAATAGCTTATCTGAAGGAGAAGCTGTTTGGTCTAGTATGAAATCAAACTTCAGGTTCTATAAAAGTAAAGAATCCTATCAGCCCTTTATTACCAATGCACAGGGATTATTTAAAATAGTCCCATATTTTGTATGAAGAAGGGATTTTTTCTCAATAGTTTCAACACATACAATGAAGAATAACTTTAGACTAATCTTTGGCTTTTAAATCTGTCAAAAACATGAAAGGGTTTTTAAGGCAGTTTTCAAGCAGATGAAAGCAGGCTCTGTTTGCTGCCTGGACCCTAGCCAGCTCTGAACTTGAAGCTGTGTATCCATTTTATCTGAATGTTGTGTCCAGACCAGTAAATCCTGCAGGGATTATTAGTTTAGGCTCAGTATTGTGCTCACCTGAAGATATGGACTATAATCTAAATCACAACTGTGTACATGTATGTGCTTTTTTTTTTTTTTTTTCCCCCAAAGTGTTTTTTGGAAATATTCTGCATTGTACATTGTAGAAAGAGTCTTCGTATTTTAATTTGTTTGCTCTATACAAAGAAACTTTCTTGCCAATTTTCTCTTACAAATTCACCTGCAATTCCATTATAAACTTCAGGGTACTTGGTTATCACTTGCCAAAGTTTATGTAGGGAATCTGATAACTAGAATTCCCTATATTTAAAGTTGCTTAATGCTTGGCATTAAAAGGCTTTGTTTACTGCTGCTTGTAGTTTTTATCTGTTAGTTTCAGATTTTCATGTGCTTACTGTCTATCCCAGATTTAATTTTCTTGTTTCTGCACACTGGGTCAGTGATTTGCTAGAACAAAATGAGCATTACTGCCAAAGTGAGAGTGTAAAACCATATTTCAAATAATTCTGTTGCATTTGTTCTTTGAAAAAGGGACAGAAACAGTCATAAATTATTTGAGCAGCACAGCCTGCCTCTAATTTTTGTATGTATTGTATCTTTTTTTTTCAGCACTCATTTGGATTTAGCATAGAAGACCCTTTGCAAACAGCAAATACGTATCTTAACATTTCTTGCTTGCTTGCTTAGTTAACTGAGAGGCATAAGTGAAATTAAGGAGTGAAAGGCCAATTACATTCCATACTGGAAAACAGTAAGACAGTATCTAAATAAGCTGTCTATGGCAAAGATAGGTGCTGAAAATGAGTGAATGCTCTTGTGATCAGGGGAATTATTTAGGATTAATTGTAGTACAAATAATAAAAAAAAAAAAGACTGTATCAGTCTTAAGAATAGTTTTATTTTTTCTCTGGTTCCCAAATGCTTTTATTTTTCTAATTTAAGTGGGCTCCTTTGTTTGGAGTCATCTCTCTCAGCTCCTGGAGACAGATGATCCACTGAAGAAACACCTTTGAGATTCTATTCCCAATGATATCCTTAGCAGAGATTTTGACTGGGAGACATGGAAATACTCCTCATATTCAGATGTCACATTCCAATCAGGTATGTGGAGTTTTAGAGCTTGATGCTTTGGAGCATATGAATTATTGAAATCCCACAGGTCTTTACACCTTTCTTTACACCTTGGTGTGGAGATTTTTAATTTCTAAGACATAATGGAACCCAGTACGCAAATGGAGGCTTGATTCTGCCTTAATATATACCTTATACCTGCCTTAATACCTTAATTGGACTATTACTACTATCAATTGTAATTACAGTAAGCCAGATACCGTGCAATTTTGTGCACATGGTTAGTGAGAGAGGAGAATAAGAACCAATGTGGTGTTTTTTATTTATTTCTTTTAAAACAATTTTTATGAACACCAACTTTTGATTCCTTAGTGAGCTTTCTCTGCAGCAACAGAGCATTGGGATGTGTTTTTTCTTCTGATACGTGTCTTATTCTTTTTATAAAACTCAGATTCCTTCCTGTTTTATTATCTATTCATTATTTGTTTTCAGGGAAAAATCTAGAGAATATTTTTCAGACTAACAATATGATTCATCTATCTCTTCGAACATAGTTGTGTGAGATATGTGTTCTAAGTGCTTTTTTTTTTTTAAGGTTAGATAACAGGCTTTCAGACATGTCCATTAAAATCTTTGTTATACTAGAGTTAAATAATTTCTCCTGCTGTTCAAATGTCTTACTCACCACCATCTTAAAGGGCAGAGTTGCAATTTCCCAAAGCATGATAAGACTTGAAAAATATATGAGAATAGCTCATCTCTGACTGACATCTGATATTTTATATTGCAGCTGGTGCAGGTGCAAATATGGAAGCATCAGTGGTCTTTTCTCCTGAATCTTTTGTACCACGATCAGTCATGACAAATTTGACTGTTCACCTTATGGGGCAGGCTATAAATCTACTGGAGGCATGTTCTGGGAATTTTTTTTATCCCTCTACTCAAGGGACACTTGGTGTATTGAAGTACAAAATATTTTCTGTTTTCCCATTACAGTTCCTTTAGCAAGCTATGGTTTTCATTGCTGCAGCAAAGTTGCCTTCAGACTCATGACTCCTTTGCATAACGGACTTAGTTACAATAAACCCGCTCATCTGATAGTACTGTATACCAGTATGTATGCTAATTGAGTTATATTCAGTTGTTGTTGATTCAAATAAAAGATGAAAGCCAGTACTGTTGCTTTCTGAAACACTTGTTTTAGCTCCTGTTTAGGATGGTAAGAATCATCTAGTTGATTTACAATGGAAAATGCATTAGCTTGGATATGCCACTCCATTAATACAAGAGATAAAGAGTTTTATATTTCAAAGTGAAGTAACTGTTCTGGTCCCACTGGCCATACTATGGCTGGGATATTTAAATGGCCTGCCTGCAACCTTGTCATCTTTAACTGTGCCTCTAAGAGAAAGGAATGTTTGGCATGTGGACTCTTCTATTGCAATTAAAAATGTGTACACAAGAGAGAATTTAATTTAACCTTCAGATTTGAAGTGAAACTTGCATATTCCCTGGATTTGTATGTGTTAGTAATACTATTTTAGTCAAACTTGCAAGCAGAATTTTGTTTCAGGAGCAGAAAATTGGTATTTTTTTGTCATAACAACCAAATTACTGTTTGCAAAGTGATAAAATAGGAGTAGCTAACTGTCCTGTCATGGTGTAAATGAACAAGTATCTGAATACAAAATGATTTTTATTTTGTACTGAGTTTCACATAGTCAACAAACTGAAGTGTTTTTGCTAGTAAGATTTAGTACTGAAATGTCCAGTATTGGATGCTAAAAGAGGTAAGACACTTTATAGACCCCAGTGACTTTGTATGGAAAATTCTTGTTTGTACAAAAACCTAAATATTTAATCTTGATATATTTATAGTCATGTTTCTGCCTGTACATCGCTTATGCATCTCATTTTCAGCCTTTGAATGTTGTATGCTTTCCTGTAGGTTGGTGTATGGTTAGAGAATGCTGAAGTTCTCATGCAGAAGATTTTTGGGCAGAAGTTTGATACTTTTGGTGACAATTTTTTTTGCAAACACCAATGAAAGTAACCACAAGTCAGGACACCCTGTGCAAACAACAGGAAAAGCCAAGCAGAGGAAGCTGACTTTTAAGCAATATAGTCCTGCTGATCATCTTGTAACTACGGCTGGCAAGCCAAAGTTGAGAAAAGCTAATCAGAATTGTCCGCATCAAAAGTATAGCAAGATGAGTGAGTTAGTGAAGAAGGTAATTGACAGTGTCATGACTTTGAAAAATTCATAACATTACCCAGTTAACCATAGGTCCCCATCTAGCACTGAACATTTGTTTTGCATTAACATGCCTCCCTTGCAAAAAGCATACATACCCTTTTCCATTCGTACAACATTTAACAAATGCATAATATACAAAGCACAAAGGGCCATATCTTCATTTTTTCAAATTGTATTATTGTCTCAAAACAATGACTCTCAGCCACAGGAATGTATTGCCTGTGTTTTGGGCTTCATATTACTATCTGAGTACTGATTGTCTTTTTACTGATGTCCTTTGGGCTATTGACTTCTGTCGCACCTTATACAGTTGCTTGATTCCTGAGTCATGTTGTTTGTGATTTGAATTCCCAGTTTGTGTCAGATGTTACATTGACCTTTTGTGCAATAACTCATGAACAACTAATATTTGGAGAGAGCTATGTTTATTACAGGGAATATTTGGAAATTTACTTCAATTGTTGATGTATTTTTTGGAAAACTTGGGGGCTGTGATTTCTTTAGTTTGTCTTAGACCATCTGTCCTTTTAGGATTCATCTTCTTAGAGTTTCTTCTTACAGTGCGATCTCATGTTCATGTTGTGTTCCTGTTGTATTAATTCCTATGGAGGGAAAATGATTTTATTTTTTTATTCTCTTAGTTTATTTAGCAATCATGTTGCTCATAATGGTGTATTAACTGAGATTGTATTCCCTGGTATTTTTTCAAAGTTTCAAGTGTTCAAGTACTGCAATACTTATTATTTTGTTCAGTCATCTTAGGACTAGTGCTACCTGCGTTCATAATGGAAGTCAGCTTGTGTGGTATAGAGCCGAGATTTAGCTGGAAAGAGCAGGTATGAATCAAGGGTCTTAAATGGGCTTGAAATATTTATAAAAGGCAGCCAATGTCTGCTTACTACTAGCCTAGCCTGTACTGAAGAATTGTTTATTATAGGCTTGAAAGAAATTTAATATAAACATCCTTCTCTTCCTGATTTATTTATCATGTCAGTTCACTGAGAGAAAGGTGAGAAAGGAGGAGATGAAATGCAAGCTAAGCATGAAAATCTTTGGAAATGAAGTTAGCTTTTTGGATTGTGAAGATTTAAAAAAGCAAATGAAACATTATTCTTTAAATCTGGCTGAACTTGCTGTCAAACTTCTGAAGGTAAAAGGAACCTTTTAAAATTTGAAAGTAAATGCTTTTAGAAACTACTTTCTGATGTATACATGAAAGATACAACATATTACTTATTGTTTCTCTAAATTGAGCTCTAAAAGGCACTAGTATATATTGGGTTTAAACTGTGTATGATTAATTAGGCAAGGATTTGTTCTGCTGTCTAATGGTTCTTACCTCTTGTTTCTGCTGTTCAAAACCATCTGCGTTTAAATAGAAAATTATTTCTTTAAACAGGATAGAACTAGTAGTGAACCCATGCCCTGACCAGATGCTGGCCTTGGGCTGCTTTCTACCTAGTTTCCAGTATCAGTTCAGTTTAAAACAATTTCACAGCAGAGAAATGCATTGGGTAGTTATGTCTGGAAAAAAATGTGCATCTTGGCTTTATTATGCAAAATAGAATTCTGGGATTTTGCATGCATGTATGGTTTTTGTTTGTTTGTCTTTCCACTACAGGGACAAGAGATCCAGCTTAATAAAAGGCTTAGTTTAGCCACGGAAGAATTGCAGTTTCCAGTAATTTCAGGCTTTCCTGTTCAACTGGCAATCAATGCCTCAGCTGCAATCAATGTTAAAATGAAAGGCAAAGCAGATTTCAAAGAACGGTCAAATTTCTTTGTAAATGGCTATATCAAGCCAAGGTAATAGCTGCTGCAGATGCATGTTACTTCCACATATTACTGGTTTTAAGTACTAGTTCCTGACCTGAAAGTTCTATATGAATGTCATTGTAATCAATTAGGAAATTCCTGAAGATCTTGAACAGTCAATCTTACATTGCTGGGTGGTTTCTATGCAATAAGGGCAGTTGTGATTTTCTATCCTGACAATCTGATTTTGAACTTTATTGCTGTGCTTTTCCAGATCTGTTTCAAGCTGACCATTCTTCCTACCTCTAAATCAAATTCCTAAATGTTTGCATGCAGATGACCTGTATGCTTTACCTGCTACAGGGATAGCACCTTGAATTTTTCTCAGGACCAGATATACAGTTACAGCTTATGGATCAAGAACCAATTGGATGATTTAACCCTACATTTCCTTATCTGACTATTGTAGTTTTTTGTGCATACTGAATATGTTTACTAAATTTCACTATGGGCAGCATAATATATAGAAATATAGATAGGTAAATATAAAATATAGATATATACAAAAGATAAACTTACACCAAACCACTTAGTCCAAATCACTCCTCTTACTTGATATTTCATGCTGAAGTCTGGGTTCAAATCCTTTAGGACACATCTTTTACAACACTTAATTTTACTGTTGTTCTTCTTAGAAAGTGTGTGTCTGTGTACACACAATATCTTAAGTTATTTCCTGAAACAAAATACTCATTATTATTTTAATGCTAGAATATACAGTCTATACCACCAAACACTACGTATTTACTGAAGAGGATAAGAAGACTATGGTTTTGATTAAGTGCTTTAAAAATAAAGTGCTCTTCATAGAAGAATGTATACCTGAATTTTTCAACAGTGCCTTTATCCAGATTTCTGTTCAAATGGGAACTGTGGGGACTGTTGGACAAGCTGGCCTAAGCTGGTTAACAGGAATAAGGACATCTACTAGTCTTGATGGGGGAATCCAGGTTAAAAAGGGGCAAGAGCTCAAAATTGTTTTGAACACCCCAGAAGAATCTATGGAGATAATTAATTTCAGGTAAGCAAGGTCATCTTTCTAAAGTAGTAACCATGGTAACTTTCTTGAATCAGAGCTTTACTGGCAGGCTTATTAAGAGAGCAGAAATATATTCTGTCAGCAAACTGTTTTGGTCTGACTGTTAATCCAAATCCACTATTCAGAAGAAAAGGAAGGGGAAATAATTATGTGTTTTACATTGTTCTAACAAAAAAACATACATCCTTCCACTGAAGTAAAATATTCGAATCAAAATCTTGTGATAAAAAAATGTAAATTATTTTTTTCCATACTGCTCAGTTTTTTCCTACTGAACATCAGTGCTGTTTTTGGAACCTTAGTCTTAAAGTAGTCTAGTTCAAGGCACTGAAGTGGTGGAGAGAAACCTTAGCAATATTTCTTCTACAGATGGTATTTACCAAACATATATATATATATATATATAAAATAATATTTAGCATATATTTAGGTATAAAATATTTAAATATTTAGGTATAAAATAATATTTAGCAAAACACTGGAGTAATTTGAAATATTGTACTAATAAGATGTGCTCATGCACTTCTGATGAGTTTTTACTTAGGTTCTTTAATGTTAAGTAAAGGTTACATTGTCAAATACATACTACCACAACTGACAGATGTTAAGCAAATTAATGATTTGTGCTAATGCAAGCCGTGCTTTTAGGCTCTTGGTTTTTCTTTGGACTTATAGCTTTGTTAGAAGTTCAGCTAGAAGGCACTGAGGTCATCAGTGTGATGACATTGAAAACCACATGTAAACTGCATGGCTCTTAAGCATGACTATGGAATCATGAAGTATTTTCAGTATGTGGATTGTTATTCCTTTGTGCTTATTTTAATTTTGGACATTGCAGTACTACAGGATATGCAGTTCAGGAAAGACTGTGGAGTTTAAATGTAAAGCATTGATTTCTTTAGGACTGCTGGAAACTTACTGATATAATTCTGTTTCTGTCAGCTAGGATGAAAGACAGTCCAAAAGAGTAAAAGTCAAAGTAACTACAAACCTGTTTTGTCCGTTATTTGAACAAAAGCCTGTCTGTAGAGCCTACTGGATATTTCACTAACCCTCTTGCTCCCAACAAGGACAGATGCCGTGGTTCTTGTACTAGCAGTTTAGTGAAGTTCTGAAAGAACTTCAAGACTGGAACAAAATCCCATGTCCATACGTACCCTAAGGGGAAAAAAAAATAATAATTTAAAAACAAACAAAAAAAAATAACCTAGAAGCCAGAAGGTAAATGGATTTGCAATAAGCTGACCATACCAAATTGCTCAGAACAGAGAGCTCTAATTGTGACTGTAAAAAGACAAAGGATCCTACAGAAGGATCTCATGATAGTAAGAAATTAAACATGGAAATTGTGGATAAAAATCAGTGCTAATTAGTGGAAATGTAGACTGAGCTTAGTAGAATTTGATTTTTCTTGTGTTTCTCACGTGGTACAAGATAAAATGTAAGAATTCTGTTTATGTATTGTTGTAGCTTTAGCATAATTGGTTTTAAGTGACTGTTTGAAATTCTTGGTTGTAGCTCTAAACTCTTCTTCACAATGGTGGATAAGACTGAATGTTTTGATATTTTCCAAGACCACATGGAAAGCAGATCTTGTACTGGGAAGGAAGGTAGGTCTAGCTATCAAGTTTGTCTGAGAAATCTTGATCATTCTGAAATATCCACAACAGATGTTTTATTCACTAGAATTTCTTCTTTACCATATTACTTTTAGGGGGTTCTTCAGTGCTCAATGTGCAATATTTATTTGTATGTTTTCTTTGCTTGGTGTTCTAGCTGAGTGTTCAGCTGTTTTTTTCCACTAGTGTCTGAGTTTATTGGTTGGCGGCTGTGTTCTGAAATGTCATATCCTGACCCAGCTAGTGCTTTGCTTTATCCTCTTGCTGGACCTTCAAGAGTGGCTGTCACATTAACTAAACAAGAGAGGCCTACAGCAGTACCTTGTGGAAGCTGCATATAACTATGTTCCTCAGGTACCATTACGCTGTGCTTTCCTTGGCTTTTGTAAATTGATTAGTTTACTTACAGTGATGAATGAATGGTATATGAATGGCACTTTATATTCAAATTGACTAATTTTCAAAGTCTATGGTGTTATTACTTTCCCATTATATTGGAAAAAGATGTAGAAAACAACTAATGCTGACAGTGGGTGAATATTATTTTCATATATAAAACAGTGCACAGGATTTGTTTTGTTTTATTAGATGAGAGTTACAGGACTAAAGCATCTGGCATCATTTTGATGACTTTTTTTCTGTTTGTGACAAAAGACAAAATAACAACAACAAACCCTCCCAAATCATTAACCACCTTATTTAGAAGGAAAACTTTGGCTCCAGTGGATCAATTCTAGAAGGCTGCCAGTTATTTTAATGTGTTCATCTGGGCAAGCCCATGGAAGGAGTCGTTTTCACTGTCTGCAGGGGACAGCAAAAATGTATGGCTTTTTCTAAAATAGTGTTACATCGTTGTGGGCTTAGGTGCTACAACTGACCTATTATCATTAAATGAACTATGAGGGGACCAGAAGCCTTTTGACTAGTATGTGCCACTGGGCCACAGTGGGACAATGTACCCATAAGTCATCTGCCACAGGGGCAACATCTGTGGTATGGTTGCTGAAAAACTTGAAAAGCAGATAGCAGAAATAGCTGTAAAGGTTGCTAGGATCATATGATGTAACTCATTCTGACAGACTGTTTTGTAAATGCTTTGCCACTTGCAAACGTGGTTATCCTTTCTTTCTTTCAGAAGGATTCAAGGATCCCAAGCGAAGCTGCCCTTCACTTCTTCATTGGGACTCCAAAGTCAGAATTGAAAAGGGATGTTGGTGTTGACCTAAACTTTAATGTCCCACAGAAGAAATTTAGAATCCAATTCATACAACCAAAGAAAAAAATTGAGATTGGTAGGTTTTTTCACCTATGAATCAGATCATCTATTAATGTCAACTAGGAGAGCTTCGTTAGAATTAATAGAGAAATGCCAATATATTTCAGTCAATAATCTAATGCTAAAATTAAATTATTGTGTGATAGTCTTTCAGTTTACTGCTTTAGATAACACTCATTCCTAGTGATTTTTGTATTTCAGACTTTCTATTTTTGAGACTCAGCTTTTCAGTACAGGGTTCACAAACTCACATTGAAGAAGAAAGCCATTATATGAAATTAAGGCTGAGGAACAAAATTGATAGTTCTATAATCTTCTATATATGCTGAACTGGCCTTACCTATTCCTGAATTTTAGTTTGCAGTATTCTGTTAGTTACGATACGAAATTACTTGTTGCCAAACGAACTAAGTACTGATTATAATATTGCTGTGCATTATAATTAAAAGTAACATTTCAATCATAGTGTAACATAAAAAAAATAAAATCAATAAGTGTGTGGATGAAATATGAAGTGATAATTATATGGCAATAATATAGGCAATATATTTCATCTTTGACGTGCTGGTCAAGACATCTAGATTTATACAAAAATGTGCTGTCTGCCAAAGTCAGATTTTTTTTTTTAATTTTCTTATGTATTTTACCAAATCACATGTTTAGAATTTGTTTGCCCCTCCGGATTTGATTTTATTTTATATGTGTAATCTCAGTTATTTTCAAATGGTTTGCACAGAAGATTAACCTACACTCTGCAAAGCTTTGGGTGTGTGGTGGTTTTACCATGCTGGGCAGCTAAACCCCACAACCGCTCTCTCACTCCCCCTCCTTTAGATGAGGAGGGGGAGAAGTAAAGCAAAGAACAACTCACGGGTTGAGATAAGGATAATTTAATTAAAGGGAAATAATTATAATAATTAAATAAAGACTACCATGAACTAAACAATTTAACTAAGGGGAAATAAAAAGGGAAAGGGGAAAAGGAAGGGGAAAAGGAAAAATAAAAAGAAGGGAGGAAAACAAACAAACAAAATAAATGAAGGCTATATGGAAGTGCAGAGGAAAAAAATTACTCTCTACTTCCCACAAATGAGCGATGATTGACCATGTTGAAGCAAGGCCTCAACGCACACAGCCGGTGTTCGAGAGGAGGACCAACGTTTTCCCAACGAGAGCCCACCCCTCCCCTCTTCTTCCTGTTTCCAGCTTTTATTGCTGAGTGTGACATCACATGGTATGGAATATCCCTTTGATTGGTTTAGGTCAGCTGCCCTAGTGATGTTTCTCTCCTCACTTTTTTCCCACCCCCTAGGAGGGTTAGAGAAAGGCCCAATGCTGTGCCACTGCTGCTCAGCAGTAGACACAACACTGGTGTGATAACACTGCTGTTCCAGCTACAAGTACAGAGTATGGCACTGTATGGGCTGCTGCCGGGAAAGTTAACATTCCAGCCAGACCCAGTACAGGGTGGGAATATCTCCACAGCACAACACAGTTTATTAGTTTTAGGACAGGCCTAAAGGAAGTGTGTAAACCACTTCCAGAACTAAACTGGTTTATTGGAGACAGCTTGGTTGCCTCTTCTCAATGAGAATTCTCAGAATGTCATTTTAAAAGGAGGTATGTATTCTGAGAATGTTTCGATGCCTTTGCAAACTCTGTTCCTAACATTTTTCCCTTGCTCTGATATTTATTACATTTTTACAATGTAAATATGTTGCTCACAGAAACAGCAACCAACATTTTTGAATATGTTTTTATGAAGCATTGCTATATGGTACATGTCCAGTAAAAGTGAAGTTTTATTTCTCTCTAAGGGAAAACTGATTCTTCTAAGAATTCACAAATTGGACAACTGGTGTTGATAATAGATGACCAAGATGTATATTACATTAAGGCATGTTTTCAGATCATGAGCTCTGGTACTAGGATGAATACTCAAATAAAAGCATGGAAAAGAGAGGAAATTAAATACATGTGTTGAAAAGTAGTTTTGTGAGCAATCCATCAGAGAAATTAACAATACACTTTATTACATATTTTTGAGATAGACTCTGCTAAATTGCCTAAATTGCTTTTTTTTTTTTTTTTTTTTTTTTTTTAAGTTTGGCTTCTGCAAGTAACCTAAAATAATTTTGCTGCATTCAGATGTACTCAAAACCTTTGGGTTGCTTCCAATGTTAAGTCAGTAGAGAAGATCACATTGACTTGTGTGGACTTTGGCCCATTACGTGCATATGCAGTCATACAGTTTTTCAGACCTGTATTCTGTCCGTGCATAGAGGCTTTGAGTAAACCTGGGCTAATTTCTTCATGTATGTGGAGTCTATATATAGAAGAATATATAGAAGAATCTGTAAGATATTGTTCTTTATATCATATAAAATTTTTATTTTTTTTTTAAGCATTGGGAAATAAGCAAGAGCATGCCAGTGTTCAAACTCACAAATGAAAAAGCAAGCAAAAATGCATGTGGGAGTTAATAACTGAAATTCTACTAGCATTTTTTGTTTCTATTCCAGGACTTGAACAATTTTTTTAATTATGCAATGGACAGCCACAGCATGCCATGCATGTCTTATGTGGGCCTCCAAAGTCAGTTAATTTCAGACACTGTGTTTTCCTATGGTGAGCACATTACTTATATTTATTTTTTTTTTCTAGAATAATGTTGATGTTTCTCCTGGTCTTCAGCAGAATAACAAATCCAAACACTAATTAATATTGCAGATTTTTGTATTTGCATCAAATCCAACCTAAATCTAGTTCCCTACCGTGAGGCCGCCAATATTTTCAATAATACCATATTATTTTTTGGCCCAGTGTTAGAACATTCTTTGTGATTTCAGTCACTACTGAAACCAGCAGGAGGTGAAGGAAATCAGCATCTCACACCTCGTATAATGGAAATGTCCATCTTTTATAATGGAAAAATAAATAAAAATAAATCCATCCTCCTTCACTATTGCTTGCTAATGACAAATCTTTATGCTGTTTTTGTTTGTTTGTTTGTTTTGTTTATTTGGTGGGGTTTTTCCCCTGGGATGTTTGTTTTTCCCCTGGGGTGTATAAGAAAAATTCTTTTCTTTTTCTCTCATATCATTTCTCAAATGCCCAAGTCTTCTCAAATCTCAGTCAGTTTCTAGTGTTGAGTGCCTGGGGATCTTGTTTTTCTTTTGTTTGTTTTAGGGTATGACAGATTCGCAAATACTGAATGGAGAGCAGAGATATATGACCCAAGTGGAGTTAAAGCTGGTAAAGCAAAGCAGTCCTGTCATTCTGTCAGGAAACATCACTAAACAACTTGGCAAGAAGATAGCTTTTTCAGTATCCCTGAATAATTTGTTGAAGGATGCTGCATTTCTATCAGGTCAGAGGACAATAAGTGTTTGCCATATAAATATAAATTCTGGTGCCCTTATATATTAAAATTGCCTGGGCTTGGACATGCATTTCTAAAGTCCCTTTCAAATCAGTAAGACTGCCTTTTAAAATGATTTGCCATTATAAATTAATGCTAGTATGTATTTCAGAATAATAGGAATTGTAGAATAAATTGTAAAATAAATATCTGTTTATAATTACTGTTGAAGAGGGAGGAGAAAACAAGTTGTAAGGAAGCACTTAAAACATCAAAAACAAAACATCAAAAATGGTTCTCACGATATTTTCTATTGTTTACTTGTGTTAGTACAAAGCAGTGCAGAGATGCAAATATGTAGCTCAGCTCCTGATACTCTCTATTTAAAAAATCTTAAATCTAAAAATCGTAAAGTTATTTTTTTCTCAAACATACAGTGAGAGGAAAATGTAAGAGAAAATACCAGAAAGAGGACTTAACTATTTATATGACGTCAATTCATTAAAATGTAACTAAATACAGTGAAATAAACCAGTATTGTAGGACTAAAGCTCTCATTTTATCTTTAATATTTCTTACTGTAGTCTCCATGTGGCAAAGACATTGCAAAGTTTTACCCAATATTTTCAAATAAAACTATCTTTTAAGGAATGGATTTAGGAAGATCACACTTTGGTGAAATATTCACCTTAACTTTTACATGGAGTGCCAGTGACTGCATCTAGAAATGGTGCTGATCTGATTTAAATTCTTATCCCCTGAGAACTAGCTGCACCAGCTCTTCTATTGCAAAGCCACAACCTTGTTCTGAGTTAATGTAGAAGTAAATCTTCATGTTAGCTGTTAGTCAATTAAAAGATCAATCTCTTAGAATTGGTTCCCATTTAGAAACGACTTTGGCTGGATTCACTTCACGAAACTTTAATATAGTCTGAATATAGTCTGAAATATATAAAATATATATTTATATATATATTTATATATAATATATAAAATGAGAAATATAGTATGTATAGGCTGTATATATGTTCAGGGAGAGTCTGAATATCCAGCTCTCTTTTTGTTTACTACACAGGGAGTATGTGGGATTCCTCAGTTAGACTGGGTGAAACAGGATGCATTTGTGTTTTTCCCAACGTGGTATTCCTTTTTCTAGCTAAAGTAACTACATATTCCACCAGTGTATCATTGCTCCTCTCTTGTAGCATTTCTGGAGAAAAAGTTTGATGATAAGCTGAGGCAGTGCTCAATGGAAGGGAAGACATACCTTCCAGGTGTTCTTGGAGTTCACGTCATTGGTCTTCTCCAGCAACATGAGGGCTTGTGGTCTCATGATCTGAGGATAAAATATGGACTTCTGGGTACAGTGAAAAAGAAAGAAAGTAAAAACATTCTATTTTTTAACATTTTTCTGCAATTAAATTGCATTCAAAATTCACGTAAAATGTGTTTTTCAAAAGTATGTCCAACATTGATTTAAATTTCACTTTTTAAATAGGAGTTGTTCATAATTTAATTGACATTCCCAGGTGCTTATGCAAAGTGAATGAGCGCATATATTCATTTAAAAGCATGAGGGTTTGTTTCCAGGAAACAACTGTTTTTTCTTGGCCACAAGGTATAAACTGTTTTAATTTTATTGGACAAACCAGGTAAACATTAATACAATTATATCAAGATATTGAACAGTTGTAGTAGCTGGTCATGATATGCAATGTAGGGTGACTATATAAGTAAAGTATGTTGCACGTTCAGAGAAGATATGTAACAGTATGAGTAGTAAAGTTTTCCTAAACCTACACAGGTATGACCCCATAGTTTTGCTAATAATGGCACGCTGATTAAAATATTTTATACATGTAAATAGAAACATATGTGAACATTTATAACAGTATTAGGTGATGTCTAGCTATACCTGTATAATTATGCTTTTATGTACTTAGAGCTTAAGTCATATTTTGATATATGCCCAGTCTGGCAACTATTCAACCTGAAGCAGTCAGCAAGCATTTTCTTGTAAAGTACTAGATTTTTGAAAAATAAATTAGTCCTCATAGTCAGTAGTTGAAACTTCAAATTCATTATTTTAAGCTCTTCTCAGGGGTCACAAAATCTAGAAGTTAATTTCTGTTTTTCGTTTGAGACATAATGTCAATGTCATGATGTCAGTAACTGAGTGGTTACAAAAAATCTTCAAATATTGTGAGACACCAAGAAAAGTTCAAAAGTTAAAAGTGATTAGTGTATACCACTTTTGTTTCACTTAGCTAAAAATCAATTTAAATAATAAATCTATTCTGTTTTTAATATATTTATTTAATTAATTATTTACTTCTAAAGAAAAAGTGAAAGAACCTGCAAATGTGGCAGAGTAAACATCTAAGCATAGCCTTTGCTTCTCTTAAATAAAATCAGCCTAAATCATTGGATTGTATTCATTCTGTTCTTAATGTAAACCATCTGTTTCCAATTGCCTAAAATTGGAAATATTTTAATTTTTTATTAGAGTATAAAATAAACACAGGCCTAAACTCTTATATGTAAAGCCTGTTGCTAGGATTTGCATTTCTAGTATAGCTTGTGAGGAGAAAAAAATAAATTGTAATTCATAATACATTTTTTCCCCGAAGTTTTATAGCATATCTGCACTCAGCAGTGCAAAGCTATTGATTGTTGTTAGGTTGGATATATGCTGACTAGCTGGAAAATAAGCTCAGGTATCAGAAACAGCATTTTAACAGCAATATTGTAGTCTTTAAAATGTGTCTAGGCCTTAGGCAGTCATTGGAGATGATTGTTGAGCTGAACTTCATGGTTCTGCTATTATACCAGTACTGGTGCTGATCTTCACTAACTTTGGTCAGTATCTTTAGGCTGCAGAACACACTGCCAAACCTTTTTACATTAATTAGATATGTACTTGACTTTTGTTCGCTACTGTCGTAGCGTTTTCATTTTCATCATGTAATTCACTCATTAAGTCATCTAGCAAATATAAACTCACTACTCTTAAATGCAGGTTCATTAAAGGTGTGCTTTCCTTTGCATTCCTAGGATAAATCAACAAGTATTTGTGTATGAAAACAGATGAATCTCACTTCAGTATTTTTTGAGGGGGAGGGGGGGGAAGAAATATTGAAGCCAGCTCTCGATTTCTATTATTAAAATTTATATGCTTACTTTTGAGTTATTTGAACAGATAACTTTGATTTAACTTGAACAGGAGAGGCAAAAAGTCTTCATCATGAATGCAGGATGGGGCAAAAAGTTGAAGAGAAGATAAGTGCACATGACTTGTACAAACTGGATGTTGGCCATGAATTTCATTGTATGCAGACTCCAACCTATAATCACAAGGTAGAGGTACTGACCAAAAGCACTTGTTTATATGTGTGCTGAGTAAATTTGTGTCACTCATATACTGAGGGGCTTAAACAGAGCAATGTCCAAGATGTCATTTTTGGATCAGTCTTCTTCTTCTCATCTTTTGTTTCTCTTTTCTTTCTGTATAGACACAGGCATCTAGTGATGTTGCTAATTTGTGCAATCCACTGCTGTTGCTAATTTGTGCAATCCACTGCAGCTGTAAGTGATGGAACTGTTCAATGATGTCATTTTTAATGTATAAATTCACAGACCTTCTGCAGAATGTTTGCTATGGAAGTTTTTGTTTTATGTAAAATGACAGTATTAATAAGTTTGTGGTTTATCTAATTTTTCAGTACTTGTAACTAAAAGTCAGAAACTTTGCTTATTAGACATCCTATGTCTTCAAAATAACCTCATTTTTTATTAGTTTTCTAGTGCAGATCTGGATTTATTCTTATGAATTTAAGTGTGTGCCTCTTTAAATTCTTTTCATTTGCAGACTGTACAGAGACAAAGGTTAACGTAAAGGGAAATTACCATTAATGCTGGATATTCACTGCAGAATAGAGAGCTGGATGGCAAATAAGCTTCTGAAGTAAAGGGAAATTTTGTATCCTTTCAGCTTTGCTTTTCATACAAGTTGAAAGCCCAGGAGTGTTAAGATTTCCCATGTAGCAGGGTCTTGCCAGACTCTGCATCTGCACAGTGAATCCATGCAGGGCAATCCATTGGGAGTGCAGTTGCCTTAGCTTTTGAGAATAGCAATTTGACAAGCAGTGAATTGACAACAATTTTTGGGCTTTGTAGTCTGAATTGACATATTTTGATGAAACTTGATTTTTGCTTTGGAAAATTTGCAACCCTTTCTTCTTTAGCCTTGCTTGCTACTTGGGAATATTTCTACAGCCAGTTAACAACAGTAACTAAATGAGAAAGCATGGTTTACAGGAAAAAGACAGATTTTCATTCTTCAGGTTCACCTGAAACATGATGTGAGTGCATTTTGGCTTTCCTCCCAGATGGAAGTGAACTATGGGAAACACTGGAACAAAATAAACAATAAGAAGAAACTACTGATCATCCAAACATTTAAGAATAGTTCCAGTTTTTTACTAGTCAAGTATTTCATGGAGGTAATCATGATTGTTGAAGAGTAAAACCTTCATTTCTAATATTTAACAGATGATCTTCTTTCAAAGCGCATTCTATGGGCTACCAAATGAAAGAAAATAATCATTTATATTGGCAAATCCTGTGATGTTTTATTTGTAGGAAGTTCTTACAGAAGCTATTCAAGTAAATTTTTGTCTTGTTTCTTAAAGTAGCAGATCTCCTCTGTTATTGTATTAGAATAGATGATAGTTTTCTGAGGAAGGTTGTCATTATTCTATTCCCATAGAGAGCACCTGTAAGCATAGATTTTATCTGTGATCACAACATAGGCTTACATAGGATTATGGACATTATTGTTTTTAACCACGTAAGTGATCCAAAAATATCATTTTTGAATCCCTAGTAGATAAAATAAATGCATGTTAAAGAAATTTCAATCTGTAATTCATCAGCATTCATGAAAATCTGTAAAATGAATGGCAAATGTCAAGAGCAGAGGCAGTAACTGACCTTTCTGTTACTGTATGTGTGTGTTAGCTTAGATAGCTCTGAAGGTAGGATCCTGTTTTTATTTAAATTTGCTTCACTTGTTTTCCAGTTTAGTGTGCAAGCCATGGAAAAGCAGATGAATTACAGAACCCAACTCGCGCAGCTCTCAGGGTTATTTGCAGAGCAGCACCAACTTTAAGGTGCAGTATGATGACTGCATGCCATTTTTGGCTGGACCGCAATGGAAAGATGTATCCAGAAATGGCCTGAAGAAGTGGGAAGGTGAAGTACCACAAACGATTTCCAGTCTGTGCTTAGAAAAGCATACATGCAATGTTACAGTTGGGATTTTATGAGGTAGTCACATATGGGTGTAACAGAGTCTTTGAAATATTGGTTGAACAAGGCAGACACTGGAGGTTATCTTGACAAACTTTCTGCTCAAAGCAGGACTGTTTTTAACAGCATATCACATCTGCTGTGGCTTTGTCTAGCTCACTTTCCAAAATCTCCACCTTTCCCCAGCCTAGCTGACTTAACCTCTTCCAGCAGTTCCTGAGACTCTCAATGTGCAATTTGTGGCCATTGTTCTTGTATTGTATGCCTGTGTTGAAGGGTTTGTGTTTCTCATTTTTGCCATTTGACTTCAAGTTAGCCGTAGGCAGCTATCAGATCTGCCCCACCCCTTTGCCAGTCTAAACAAGCCCAGTTGCCTCCCTTTTTGTCACAGGTCTTGTCTCTAGGCATTTTATCATCAGAACAGCCCTCTGTTCTGTCCTGTCTCATTTCTCACTGTCTGCCTGGCTCTCGGTGGTCCAAAGCTAGGTTCAGTGTTGTAGGCAGGGCTTCTCTGGAGCTTTGCAGAGGGGAATAACTCTGTTTGATAACCATGCTCCTAATGTAGACTCGTATTATCCTAGTAGCTTTTGACTGAGATAACTGACCAAGATGTGAGACGTTTTATTCATTTATTTTTTATTATCAACTTGCTTTAGAAATAGTGATCAGATTTGTAAATGCATTAGAAAGTGGGACACTGAGATGAATACTAATGGTATATCTTAAGCTGTAAATTAAACACCTGTGTATGCATATGGATGTATTTTTAAAATCACATTTCTTTTTGGCCTTTGATTCATAAAGTACAGCAGGGAATAGGCCTTTATTATTATAAGCTATATTTTACATTTTTGGACTTCTTTCTCAAAGAGAGATTAAATTACCTGTAGCATGCCAAGAATCAATTTTCTGATATTTAGTGCTTAAAATTGATTGAATGACACTACTATTTTATGCTTCAGTGGATTACATGCTATTCAAATCAGGGCAATGATCAGCTCAGTGAGCAGATATGCTATTGAGATGCATTTTTTGAAGCTAGTATATACTCTGTGTGCCAAAACTTGGATCCTTATTACTGCGAAACAACTAGCTTGATACAGTGGATTAATTATTAACTGTTGTGCTTTTCTGCTTGTTAAAGTGAAATGAACTAAGGTCAAATTAATTCTGAAGTCTTAAACCTGGAGATTACTTTGTGAGTGACTGTTATAAACGTGCATTTCTGAACTATATTGCAGTGGGTAAATGGCATAATTTGATAAATGACCAGTGAAATTTCAAAAGTGAGTTTTCAGCACCTTGTCAGATACAAACATTCTGAGCTGTCTGGAAACTAGTTTCCAAAATAGCCTACCAATCTTGTTCAAAATGTATGTATTGCAGGATTTAATTACTATGTTGGCTTGTGTTGAAACAACTTTGATAAAAGCCATTATTGTAATTGTGTGAATAATAGCTACAGAATTACAGTTCAAGTAAAGATTCTACATATTGTTGCAGGTCATGCAGTAGAACACTTTTCTGGAGTAATTTAAGTACCAAGTTCCATAAATTTCCATTCTTGTAAACGGTGCTGTGTGTTAAACTATGTAGTATGTTACATTAGTGCAGGACATTCATTTAACTATGTAGCATACAGAGATTTTGACAACTCTGAAGCCAATAGTAGCATTCAGTCTCATTCCAGAAACCCAGCTTCTTGTCAGCTTTGTTGCAGAATTAGAAGCCAGGTAGCTTGAAATCTCACGTTTCTGCCACCTTTAATTTATATATTCCTTCCAGGAGAATTAAGTATGGACACCCCATGGCTATATCTGCATGCAGCTCACAAAATACATCAGCCTCAGCATTATGTTTATTTATTGACTATGGAACTGACAACTGGCAAAGTTCTCTCCATTAAGAATCTTGTAGTGGAACTATCCTGTAAAGATCAAGGCAATGAAAAAGAGGGGAAATTTCACATTTACACACCAGCAACCATATACCTGCAGGTAAGTAACATGATGTTTCCTATAGTGTAAAGCTTTGATGATGCAGCTTTGTGATGGGTACCTAACTGAACTGTCATCATACTGGAATAACACTGGCTCAGCTTGTTATATGAAGTAGCTTGTTTGAGAAACTAATCCACTATATGCCAATTTATAAAAGAGCATCTAGAAAAGCCGATGTTCATCTGTTTCTTATGCTGGAATGACGTGCTATTCTTTCTCTGGGGGCAGGCAAATCAAAACAGCCAGGGTTTCTCTGCTGTCTTTGAAAATGTTAGGGCCACTATCTCTGCCTCTATTTGGAATGGAAGTCCATTTATTCCTGCACAAAGCCCAAATATTTCATGTCAGAATTCTACCTAGGAGTGTACAAACAACCGTAACTATTTTTAAGTTCTCTCTCCTCTCCTTTACTCCAGGAAAATGAAAGGTTATTTCTTTTGTTGTGACTCAGAGTGAATTCAGTCTCCCATAATTCTGTGTGAGAATTTTCTCTAGTAAGTTCTCAATCTTCAGTCTTTTTCATAGGAATTCTTCCACTTTCTGTGAAAGGATTAGATATCCCTTGGGTGGAATCAGTCTGCCCTGAATCTATGGATTCTAAGCTTCTTCATAACTTATTTTCAACTCTGCCCTGCAATGGAGATTTTAAAACCAATTTCATCACCAGCTGATTAACAAATATGGTTAACCTTTGTCACTATGCAAGGTGTAGATTTGCCTTGGGGAAGCTTCATTATTTCCATTGAGGTGGTCCTTATCTGTCTCTGTCTCTGTGAAAAGGGAGTCTAGAGTTTTTGCCTTTCTTCCAGATATTCACAGTGGATTCTAAATCTTTAGTTTGGTTTATCCTTAAGGTTTTCCTTTATTTTGAACTGCAGCTTTCCCTTGTTAGATCACTGATGGTTTAGGCACAGTGAAGAAGATTGTGAGAAACATTCTTCAATGAGAAAGGAAAAAAAGTGTTCATCAACTATTTTCTTTCCAACTACTTAGCTTTCTGTCTCTCCCTTGCTTGTGGGGATAAAATAATTTTTGAAATCTTTATGGAAATTCAGATTATTTGGATAATGGAAAAGCTGATGCACTATTTCTAATAGTTATTGTAATGAGCTTCTCCAAGACAATGCATTCTTTTCAGCTCTGGCCTGTGATGCTGGCACAATAGGATTTTCTGTCTCAACTTAGCCTGACTAGTATGTTCCTCTTTATTTTTAGGCCTCCACATTTAATCGTCTTGAGAGAAACGTTCTGCACAGCTATACTGAAATGGTATCTTTGTGGAATCAGCTTGTGAAGAATGAGATTCATTTGGAGAATAATGAAAAAGACAAATTTCTTTGCTTTAAGATAAAGAGCAAGAAAACAGGATTTTAACTTCACAGCCATCTATCAGAATCTGCCAATGGTAAGACAAAAAAGTACAAACGTACAAAGGTAATTTCTCTGACCCAGTGCTGTGTTTTTCAGGTCTGCCACTTTCCCCAAATATGTCTTTGCTTTGTGTTGAAGGTTAAACACTTCCAGTGCTCCTTCTTTTTCATCCGTTTTGACAACCTGCAATGTAAAGCTATATTTAAAAACAAAACCAACCAGCCATACCCCACCCTCCAATGTCATCCCCCACAACAGTTTTGAGTCCTATGCACCTATCTGGGATGCCAATCACAGACAGAAGGGCAGGGAGGAGAGAGCAAAAAGATATAATATGACTAGAAATAGAGCTATAGATGTGATTGCCTACATTCTTACATTTTGATACAAATGGCAGGTATGGAAGATTATACTGTCATAGGGAATCAGCATATTTTGCCTATGAGTGTGCATAGTAACAGCCTTGGGTTATATGTCATTCAAGCCTCTGCATCCTTTCCAATTTATGATAATGCTTAAAATCATGTTTGCTTTGCTTGGTTCCTACAACATGGGAAACGTATGCAATAGTTTGTCTCCAAAGAGGAGTAATACATTAGTAAGGATGTTTGTCGTCTGACACACAGAGTGGTTTACTATTAATGTCACTTTTATTCTTATGTGAATTGCGATCAGGATTTAAAGTGGTACAGAAAGGGGATGTTCTGTGAAATGATAGTCTCACTGCAGCCTATTAAGCTGTGTGGTTTCTGTTTTGGTGTTCCTGAATATGAATACAGTGAATCTGATGCAATTATCCTTTTCTCTCCTGGTGTCATGATTTGACTGCAGCCTATGAAGACAAACTTCTCTGTGAAGGCTGTATGGACAGATTACAATAGTCTGCCTAAAATTCTTCAGTTTGGAAGTCAGATAGAAGAACTGAAGAAGGAGAAGATGCTCGATCAAAAACGTGGAACAGGTGGAACAGTTTATTTCAGGTTCAGTAGTTTCATTCCTATCTCCGAAGAAAATTTTGGCCTACACTTAATGTGTATCTTGATGCCCTTGGGAAAAAGTTCTGGGCTTTACATGATGAATGTGTCACATGCACAAAGCCTTAAGTCTTTCCCATCTGTCTCTGCACTTTCTTGAGCACACTGCCTCCATGGGCTAGTTATTTGCATCCACTTAGCTTTCACACCCTTTCTTGAAGTGGTAGAGAATAAAGTCATCAAGGGAAACAGGCAGTTTGTGCTGACAGTGTGTTTGTTGGCAAATTTATTAGACTTAGAGCCTTCTTTAATGAAAATGTCAGAATTCACGGTGTCCAAATGTCCAAGGGGTGAGAAGATCCAAAATCTAGGTCTGATCCCCTGTGCCATTCAGATATGGTAGGAATAATAGAAGCATTCTAAAACCAAATATTTCCCTCTTAAGACACATAACAAATAGTCTTATTTATGTTTTAGAAAGTATTTCAATTTGGTGGTGAGAATGATTGCACTGCATCTAGACATTGGCTGTTTCCAAAGTTTCTCTTATTTTCGAACTCATTATCGAAACACAGATTGAAGCCTCTGGTAAAAATGTATTGTCAAACCTCAGAAATCTGTATCATCGCTAGAGATATCTCAGCTTTCTTAAGGCATAGTAGGGTCAATCGAAGTGCACAGGCTCCCTTAGGAACCGCTGTGCATCTTGGAAATAACTTCATATATGTATATACGTATATAAATAAAAAATGAGAAATGTCTTTTCAGTGACAGAAAAAGTATAGAAATGAAAAATGAGAAGGTATACCAGACATCCAGAATGTATAAAGGCAGTCCAATATCTGATTATAAAAGTTAATGCATTTTTCCAAGACTTCCAACTAAGTAAATGGTGAGAAATATTTAAGAAAGTCCATAAAATGTTGCACTAAAGTAGTAAATTGAACTATATATTGGCTGAACATCTGTTGCATAGAATTCTTGGCATGCAGTTATTGTTTCTACAGAAAGCATGAAGAGTGTTTGATAGTGGATACGTTGAAAGCTGCCCTAAGCTTTTGGACACTGGACCTGTTTGAAATGAAGTCTTGACCATGCAGATTTATAAAACATATGTACTAGTACGCATGTCAGAATTTTAGCTCATCCTCTCACCTGGTCTTCCAAGCCTTTCCTGAATCCAGGCTGGAAATTCTATCAGAAATTCTGGTAAATGGGTATAGTTTGTATGAAGTTGTAATTACACTCGAAGAATGTTTCAGAGGTCCTGGCTGCATGTGTTTTGCTTCTGTATCTGACAGACTGATGGCATCTGCAACTGAAGATTTGGGAATTCTAGTTGAATTTTGCATGATTTCTCACTGTGGCTGTCCATTAAGGTCTTATATGGTTTGTTCATTCCTTGTTGTGCACCAGGCATCCTTTTAAACTGCCGATTTTGCAGACCTTTTTTCTGCAGGAGACATTTACTGTTGACAAACAGCAAAAGCACTACTTTTTGGAAACAAAAGTTTTGATAAATGGTCTGGAGGAACCAATTCAAACTCTTATACTTGGCTACCAACCTGAAACCCCCTATGTGAGTTATATAAGAGTTTTTCTTCTTCTGGTATGCTGGAAAAAGCCAGCAAGTAAGTGATTTAATGTACATATCTTAATATCTTATGTGCCTTCTATTTTCTCTTTTTCTTTTTTTTTTTTCTAGATTTGTGCTGGCTTAGCTCATCCTTATAACTACAGCTTGTTCCCCAGAGATGTTGAAATATGCATTTTAACTCGTAGTCACCAACCTGTGAGTAAAATTACCATTAAATTTCATTTAGAAAGAGAGATTGATCACCTCTCTCTATAGATTACCAGTTTATTGTCCGTTTAGACCAAATTTGCTATAGGTCTCTAGTCACTCACCAAGTAAATGCTGTATGCAAAAAATTCATAGCACAATGATGTGCTTTGTGGCTGACTAATACAGTGTTTCATATAATAATATATAATGGTTTGTATGGTAATATATAATAATCCCTAATATAATCTTTCAGAATGAATTTTAAGTATAAATATCATTATAATTAAAAAGTGCAGGGAAAGAAGGGATTCTAGTCCATATCTAGGTGTATCTGTTGATCTTTCTTAACAAATGCTTTTTTTTTTCTTTTTCCTATTTTTTGCTCATTTTTCATTCTGTGCAACAATGTAATAGCTTTAAACTGCAATGATTTCTCTCATCTTTCATAATAAGTAGGGTTAATACCTGATATTAATACAATACTAATACAATTCACTTATTCACATTCTTAACACATAGGTGAAGCACGAGATCGAGACTACCTTGAAAGTCAACAAGCAAGATGTTCTCAGCTTTCTGGGAAGATACCAGGACAAATCCAGTGACATAGACTTCAGATATGTGAATATGATGCTCTCATTCCAGGTATTGATGCTGAAACTGGCCTTCCTCCTTTCCAAAGAACAATGTTGGTTCTCCATGTTGGTTTTATTTATGGCACTTTAATTTTCATGTCTTTGTGGCTCTTTTACTGCATTGTCTTTAGAATTTTAATTGTTTTATGCGTGTAAGAATCCTAGTTCAATAAAGGTCAGGCTCTGACAAATGCTCCTTGGTGTGTAGCAGCTGATCATTAAATTATAATCCCTGTCAAATATGTCTTGTAAGAAACACAACGAGTATTTGTTTTCATGTGTTTTTTGATGCGTTTGATTTATTTTTCTGTGCCTTTGGGTAAAATTGATGGAAAAAAAATTATATACACATTAGCTTATACTCATCCTCCACTTCATGCTAAAACTTTAGATGGCAAATCTCTTGAAGCAGTTGCAGTAATTATGCATTTTACTTTGTCAAATAGCTTGAGTATCCACAAGCAATGGGCCTAAGTGGGGAGCTATTTTCTAGGCAGACCAATCCAGAACATTTTGACTACAGGGTGAACATAAAAGCGATCATCAACAAGACTGTGTCTTCACAGGTCAGTTCCCTATTTACTACAGTCTCCTTGCATGAACTTTCAGGCAAACAAATTATTCAATTTAATTTTTTTAATCCCTCTGACTGAAGTATTTTAATGGGTTCATGAGAATATCAAACCTTGTTTCTGCCTACAGTCTTATTTCTCAGAATGGTGTTTTAGTA
The DNA here is from genome assembly GCF_964035555.1 of Netta rufina. Lineage (NCBI taxonomy): Eukaryota > Metazoa > Chordata > Aves > Anseriformes > Anatidae > Netta > Netta rufina. The sequence goes on from NC_140138.1 coordinate 1,161,844, forward strand.
TGATTTCATTATGTTGTTGGTGTTTTTTATATGAGATTCTTAATGACCTGTTCTCGATTTTCTCTATGCATAGGCCCAAGCAGCACTGAAGAGTTGTGATGAAAACAAGCTCAATGGCTCTCTTTACCTTCATTTTAATGGAGGGGATGTGCTGATGCTGGAAGTTGATATGAACAAAGAAAATAGGAAGAATGCTAGAGGTGTTGAACTGAGGGCTTTTCTCCACCAAGCAATCCTTACAAGCCCTGAATCAGTACAGCTCCAGCTCATGTGCAAAATGTTTCCATCGAGGTAGAAAAATCACAATCTTGGTTAATAGAGGAGCTGAACTGTGTTCTGTGATAAATATCTAAATGTAACTATCTTCATATAGCTGCAGTGTAAGCCACTGCCATTTCATGCAGTAGTCCTGTTAGTGAAACACTCTTTTTTTAAAGAATTGGTAAAGGAAAAAATTCAATCTATACAGTTTTCAGTCACTGACCAATGAAATGAATATTACTTTGCTGACACGTAGTTCAATTCTATCCAACAAGTAGATTTTTGTTAAAGTTTTATTTGTTATCAGTCTTTTAAGAGGGTTCAACCTTTTGGGAAGGCTCTCTAACACTCTGCAAATAGGATTGTCTCACCTTAAGGTATACTGTGTAGTATACTTGATTCCAGAAAGTCAGATATTTCAGTGGACAGCTTGAAAGAAATTTGCAAATTGTGTCTGTTTTGTACTTGAAACACTGAAAACTGAGCTTCTTGTTTTTCCAGATTTCCCTAAAAAGTTGTGCTATGTTTCTCCAACACTGTTCAGCTCAGGGCTAAGATGCAAAGAAACGATTGTTGGTTCATTTACCAACCCCAGATGTTAGTGGCTGTTATGGTTTAACCCAGCCGGCAGCTAAGTACCGCACATCCGTTGGTCACCCTCCCCCCTCCCTCTCTGGGATGGGGGAGAGAAACGGGAAAGTAAAACCTATGAGTTGAGATGAAGACAGTTTATTAAGACAGGAAAATAATAATAACAGTAATAATAATAGTACTACTAATAAAGTGTATGAAACAAGTGATGAACAATGCAATTGCTCACCACCCACTGACCGATGTCCAGCCTATCCCTGAGCAACCGGCCCCCCCACCCCAGCCAGCCAGCCCTATATATTGTTTAGCGTGATGCCAGATGGTATAGAATACCCCTTTGGCCACTTTGGGTCAGCTGTCCTGGGTCTGTCCCCTCCCAGCTCCTACTGCGCCCGCAGCCTGCCCGCTGGCAGGACAGAGCAAGAAGCTGAGGAGTCCTTGGCTTAGTGTAAGCACTGCTCTGCAACAATTAAAACGTCAGTGCATTTTTAACACTTCTCTCATCCTAATCCAAAACATAGCACCCTACCAGCTACTAGGAGGAAAATTAACTCTATCCTAGCTGAAACCAGGACACAGGACAGTGGCATTTCAAATTATTGTTAATGCCGAATTCTCAATGATGAGCTTTATAATTCTGTTTCTAAATCGGCATTGAAGGGAGATTTCATGTTGTGGCAGAGATTAATTTATTTCCAACTCTATCTAATTGTGTCCAACTCTATCTACTCCTTCAATCTGACAATCTTTGAGACTCTATTGAGTATTTTTTTAATACCAAATTAAACATCTGGTGAATATCATGTACTATTCCAAATATCATGTACTATTCCAATGCATCTGACTCACTGATTCACAACACTGGAGCAAATTGCCCTGAAAGTCTGCAGAGTCTCCTTTGTTGGATATATTTAAAACCTGACCTTACACAGACCAGAGCACCCCACTCTTGTCAATCCTGCTTTGAACAGGGTAGGGGTGATGATCATGAAATAAGCATTATAATGGGACCTTACTGGCAGTTTTATCTCCGTCTTTTTAGACTTCTGATATCTTCTGTGATAAAATTTAATGAGAATGGGCTTCATGTGGGAGCCCATTTCATGGGAGCCAGACAGCAGAAAGTTGGTTTTGTCTTGTCCCTAAATGGAAGAGTCCAACACACGTTTTCTGGATTCAAGACTATACCTCATCTCCTTTCTCTGAATGGATTACTAAAGCACAAAAACAACATTCACGATGGTATGTTCTTACTTTGTGTTTTGCTGCAGCTATCCAAGACAACTTCTTAAAATATTTCTTACTGAACTGCATTTGATGCAGAGAGTATTTAACAATCAAAATGAACCATTGGTCGTTGAGTTGAAACTACTTCTGAGTGAATTCACATAGATGCAGTTGCATTTTTTTTGTTTTAAAATTTTCATATTTTTGTTAATTGAAGGAAGTGGGAGGCATCCTTCCTATGCAGTCCTTCTGAATCACAGAGGGAGACAGACTTGGGACCCTTACTCTTCCGAATGGTTCATGGATGCAATAGGGCACTGCAGAGTTCCAGAGGGATTGTCTAGCTTGGAGGCACACGAGTAGCCTTTGTGATAGGTCACAGTCCCTGTGTAAGTTTTCCCTCAGAGAGCACTGCAGTGTAGTCTGTGGCCTAAAGGGTCAAGGAATTGATGAATAAAAAGAAATGGTTGTCAGAAGTACCATTATGTAATTTGTTTTAAACACAGACACTTCTATTAGTAGATAAACTCTCTCTCAAGAATAAACTGATTTGCTACCTGGATTCGGGTAAATTATCTATTAAATGAATTTTCATTGATTATACTTCCTTCTGATATTAAATAAATGGTTAAGATGTTGCTCGTCAAATCCTGGTTACTTCTGTCCCAAAGGGCACCTCTCTCCATTAATCATTTCTGTTCATTACAGGTAACATCAATTTGATGATCAACAATGCACTGTATGGATTCCATCTCGGGAGCAGAAATGTGTTTGGGAATGTCACCATACGCAATATCATTTTCACTACGTTTCAGAATGGCAGTCAGGCAATCCCAGTGGAAGCAAAACTGAAAGGACACCTGGAGCTGAGTAAAGAGATGAAAAGAGGTCTAGTTAGCTTCCACATGGATGAGAAGGCCCTTTTTGTAGATTTTTCCAAAGTCATGAGTCATGGACACAATAGAGTCTCTGGGACTTTCACACATAATATCAGCTCTTTAAACAATGCAGGTATGAAGAAATCTCTGACTTGATGGTGTGATGTAACAAGATGTGAAGGTGGGCTTGTCTAAATGTATGCAGATCTGTAGAAGTAGATGAGATTCATTTGTTCACACCAGAATAAAGTTTGATTCACTCTTGATTTAGCAACATTCTTTTTCATGTTAAGAATATACAATAATATGTGTAAAAGAATGCATTTGAACTGCTTCAGAGTAAATTATTTCTCATTTGTACATCTGTATACCTGCATGCTGATCCATTCCTCTAAGCATATTTTTACGCCTGCTTTGGCTTGGACCACAGTTGAAACACCGAATGCCATTGAATAAATCACCCAGTAAACTGTTTCAAGTGTTGTTTAATAAATCATTTATTAAAAAAAAAAAAATTGTTTACTTCTATAGTGCATGCCACATTTTAATTTAATAATCCTTTTTTTAAATATGATTTTTATATGGTAGGTAATGTCCTTTCTTACTGTAAATATCAGAAAGCGCAGCTAACTGGAGGATAGCACTTGACAAATCTGTTTCTTTTTATGAAAACTGCTAACTTTCTTAATACAGTTTTTCAGTACAATGACAACCCAGCATTGTTGATTTTGTTTCCTTCCCTGTCATCTGATTGCCCTCAGATGGCGTTCTCACCATGATATATGAACACGGAACAGGAAATCACACCATTACTGTAGTCCTGCAGAGTGGCAGTGAAAATTTCCACTGTACTTGGAGGTCACAGGCTGTCCACAGAACCTCCTAAATCCCATCTGTCTGTGAGCTTAAAGCACAACGTCACAAAGATAAAGAAATATGGGATCCCTTTTATTGTGGAAGCTGCTGGCTATTACAAGGTAAGAAAAGTTCAGCCTATTATTATTTAATTTGTGGCAGAACCATTTCTAATAACTGGAGTTTATTCCTGTGCACATTATTCGAAACACATCTGCATTTTTGAGATGTACTAAGTTAATATGCGAAACAAAGGTGTCTGTATGGTTTCTTGTCATACAGCGTACCTGTTGCCTGACGTTTTGGATCTGAATATAGACTAAAAGAGATTTTACATTCACGTCTGATTTCAGTGTAGTGCCTTGCTACTACAAGGAGTATTGTAAAACAGGAGTATTGTCCAATTTGATTTTTCCCCTAAAACTGGGAAGTGAACAGGGAGGCATTAATGTATGTAGCCGTCAAGTAATTGTCAACAAACCTAGCAGTGCATTGTGTCCTGTAATGGGATTTATCTAATACTGTTGTAATCCTTTGGATGTTGCTGAAGAGAGGAAGAGTGCTTAGCATTTCTTTCCATTTGGAAATTTCTATCCACAGGAGCATCACAGATCATATTTCATGGTACAGTGTTGCTTGTCTACTCTTTTGTCTATCTGCATTTCTGCTATAAATCTGTGAACTATCTGTGAAATTATAGCTCTCTTGTATCTCAGATTATCCTTCCATAAAATAAAAAAAATAAAAAAGTTCAAATATTTTTCTTGTTCTTATGTATGCTGAAAAGCTCAAGTCACTACTAAAGTTTGTGGAGAGTTCAGCCACTGTGGTACAATGAGCCACAGAGTTGTGCAGAGGAAGAATTCTATACCAATGCCCCTGGCCCTGCTAACCAGTAATTTCACTGGTTTCATCAGGTATGCCTTAGGACTCAAATCTTCCTCTGTACTCAATGCTCTCAGTATGTTTTAAAGCCTGAAGGCATCATTGGCACACAGCATTCAGAAGGTGTAGTATGACAGGAAAATCTCTCTTTGAAATGAAACCGTGTTCAAGAATTTGTACTAGTATTTTGCCGGTGCTGCTGCCCTGACACAGGCTATCATGTTTAAGCATCATGAAACAGACTCTGCCTTTGCCAATTGTTGCTGGGATGTTATTTGTTTCTTCCCATGATTTGGTTCCTTTTGTGCTTAGAATTTCACCACAGATTGCTGCATTGATAACAACCACCATAGAGACAGAACAGCTCAAAATTGAAATAGAGATGAAAACCACTGGCAGTGCCATGGAAATTTCTCTTTCACTTCATCACGATGTGGGAGGACTGATTAACATCTTTCCATGTATACTACAGGCAAGTAGACATCCTACTATGTGGTGTATTTGATCTAGCTTTCTGTTGTGTGTCAACTATTTGAATTTGTATCATGAGAACAAGCTAGCAGGTCAGAAGAGAGGGTGAATTTTATCAAACAAAGCCACCACAGAAAGCTTAAGAGTTGTTTGAAAACATGCCTTTTGCTGCTAAGTAAAATGTGGTGGATGACAAAAGTATTAATGTAATGAAATCAGAATGGGCATATATCCAAAAGGGTGTTTGCCCAAGGCCAGTTATATGCAGCCCCATCTTGATAAAGCAGAGTTTTCAGGTGGATCACTTGACTGTTTGTGGGTGTGGTGGTGCTGTCAGAATGTCAGGTGCTGTCAGGTGGTGATGGCAGAATGAATAATAATAGCAGTAGTTTTCACACAGCCAACAGCGCTTCCCAAGGAACTCACTTTCTACATTTGGAACACCGAACATCTATTTGTGACAGTGCTACTTCCCATGCTGCAGATAAGAAATACCACGATCTCCTGCTAAAATTGAAAATCAGAGTACTAAAAAATAGTTCAGTCTAGCCAGTAGTGGTTTCCTATTGCTTGAAGATATATTTCTGTCTTTATCTATACTGATAATATTTTGGTATGATAATGTAAAACTAAAGGTGTGGTTTTTCCTTAGATCCACTAAATTGTTTCTTTTTGGAGATTTAAAAACTTTAATCTTAAAGCTATGCTTTAACATATTCATGCTTTTTATTCTGAAAGCTGCCTTTTTCCTCATTCCTTTGTATTTTAGATCTCTCTGCTTTTCTCCATGCTCTGAATGTGCTTTGTTGATATGCCAACAGGTTACTTGCAGCGGAGAATCTAACAAACAGGTTTCTGGCCTTTGCAATGGAGAGATTGCATTTCACCATTTTGAGGTACTGGATTCATTCATAAACTCTGCGGTCAACTACATCTTCTTGTAACTACCAGTAAGGGAATCTAAATGCTGGAAGGTGTCAGAGATGTAGAACTGTAGCTGGAAGTTTGACACACACATTAAGATATTCTTAGTTCCTTAATATTGACAGGTTCATACAGATCAGATTACTTGTCCATCAAAAACTGAGTAAGTCCATGGGGAGGTTTGCACTCAGTTTCATGCACTCTTGCGGAATGCAGCATATTTGGTTTTACTCTGTTGTTGAGCAGCCAAGCTGAAATGAAAGGAACAAGGGAGAATAGGAGACACAAGCTGAGGATTTCATAGTTTACTTCTTACTCTTTCTGCTCTTTCTTACTAATAATTTGTTTGTGAAAGTCCCTATGATACTTGAACTGTTACAAAAAGATACACTTTATAATCTGACATTTTCTTAAGAATGTGTTAAAAATGTCTCCTGTGACTGATGTTATATAAGATTGTTTGTCTCTATAAAGATAGTAATCATAGTGATGGAGATTGCCATGTTTCTTCTAATGGCAAAAAAAGACAAATGCATTTCAATTCTGCCCTCATGTAACATGGGTCCCATCTACATAGCACTACTCATTCCTGCTGAGGTCTGGGGGAATAGAACACATTCTCACATTGCTAAAGCTGTATTTGTTTATAGTAAAAACAGAAGTAATTATAACAAAAACAATAGTAGATGATTTTTCTCATACTAATAATTGTTTGAACAGGCTTCTTTTCTTTTCTTTTCTTTTCTTTTCTTTTCTTTTCTTTTCTTTTCTTTTCTTTTCTTTTCTTTTCTTTTCTTTTCTTTTCTTTTCTTTTCTTTTCTTTTCTTTCTGTTATTGTTATTGTTATTGTGGAACTCTAACTAAAGGTTTTTGGCCTTTTCTCCATTTGTTTAGGTACTTATGAATATGTAGGGTGAGTACCAGTATGTTGGCAGGGTAGTGGGGAAATAGTTCTCTTTTAGTAACATGTACCTTTTAAAAAAATATATGACCTAACAGGAAAACAAATTTGACAACATTTTTTTTGGTAATTTTTCAGAATCCAACAAGGGTTTCACTGAATGGGTCGATGATTACCAGCGACTTTAGTGTCATCATCTTTGGACGCATTTCCTTTAATGACATGTTTGCCTGCCTGCAACTTCATGCCAGCACTAACATCCAGCCTCATTTGGAAATTGACTTCTAGCATTCCTTGCCTCAGCTTCAATCTCTGGGTATTTCCAAAGAGAATCAAATGAAAGTGTCAGCTATCAGAAGTGACAAATATAAGGGGATGCTTGATGTCATCTTCGGGCCTTGCAGTTTCAAAGCTGATGGAGAAGTGAGCCTGACAAACAATGAAACAGAAATAGAATGGATACTTACTTTTACAAACAAGTGTGTCAGCCTAGAGGTAAGCATCAATTGTTTTCTGTATGGTGTTATAACCGCTCTATTTCAAACCATCAGGAATTACAGAGAACTCTCTCCTGATACAGGAGTATCTTTAATGACAGTTTTGGTCATTAAAGTAGTTCTGGTACAGCACTGAGTGTGAGTGCTTGCAGAGGGAGTGTATTTAAAGTTGAGAATTTAGGGTAGTACAATGGCAGATGTTATTGCTGTTGCAATAAAATAGTTGCTTAATTGTAGCTTTTTAATTAAAATAAACTCTTGTTTTGAAATCTAATGAAAATCGTGTACTTAAAATTCTGGAGGCTTTCTTTGGGGTTATGAACTTTTCCTTCTACAGTATTTCTTAAGAGGATGTTTTAGCTTTTTTTTTTTTTTTTTTTTTTTTTTTTTTCCATTCTGTTTATTTTGGGGGTAATTTCTGATTTCTCTGTGAAAACAGCTGTCTTGTATGGTCCTTTCCAAAAGCATATCGGTTCAGAAAGAAGAAATGCTTTCTGATTAATTAGTAGGACAGTTTTTTAAATTTATTTGCTTTAAATAGTGTCATCTTTTCTGTTGCAGAGAATGGGACTGCCACGTGCTGTAGCCTTTGGGGGCTCATTTCAACAGAACACCTGCAATATTGACTTGTTGATGAACCTCCAGTATGATGGCAAAACAGTTGATGTGCGGATGGATACTTCCTGCAAAAACAAATATGCCTTCCAAGGGATGCTCAGGCATTCAGTTCCCTGGATGAGTCAACTTGGGCTGCCTTTTGAAAACTCTGTCATGTTCTCTGCTTCTACAGTGTCCACCACTGGGGGCATTTTGTTGCTGCAGGCTGGCAAATGCAAACTTAAGGCTAGAGGAGATCTCTGTATACAGAATAAAGCTGAATGGACACTGGAAACAGAATGTCAGCTTCTGCAGGTATCTCTTGAAGGCTTTTAACGAGAGACTTGGGATCAAATGAGGGCCACATAGAGATTTAGCTAAAACAACAGTGAATGTTGGAAAACTACTCTAAAGACATATCTGTCTTACTGCATTAGGCAAAAAGGTATCTAAGGGATCCTGTTGTTTGTAGCTGTTCTCTGTAAGCTAAGATTATTTCAGTGTCTTTATTGCTTGTTGTCCTGGCAGGCTGAACAGCAATTTTAGTTTGAACCATTTGTCAGAGAAATGTTTCTCTATTCTATCTTTTTTTATCATAGTAGAAGTTGTGAAATTTCCTTGGTTTTCATATCCAGCATCACTGACTGAATTAGGAAGAAAGACTATTGTGAGATTCGGGGTTATTTCCAGATGTTCATAGGCATTTATGTTTTGCTTTTAGCTCATCAGTTTTAACTTTCTCAGCTGCAAAGTAGCAAGATTAAAATAAAAATGATGGGAATGTGTTTATCATTGTATTTTCATAGTCATGAAGAGGGAATGTAAACCACTTAAAATATTAAAAACAGTAGAGTTTTCAGTATCTTTGCAAATATTTCAGAAAAATGAGATGAAACGTTTCATTTGGGATGTTACATAGGACAAACCTGAAGCTTTAGTATCAAAAAATAAAACAAAATCTTGGAATGCCAGATGCAAGAATATATTTTAGGCCTATCATTTTGTGGGTGTTAATGTGTTCTGAAAATTCAGATTGCTCTGGTCTGAATGAAGCAGAGGATGGTCAATAAACCTTGCTACTCTGAAGAAAGTGGCATTTTGCATTTTTGTAAATGTGTAAAATTTCATATAAAGAAAGAATTTGTAAATTTTGCAGGGCAGTCCAAAAATCTTCCCTCAGACTTTATTCAGGCCAAATAGTCACCTTATCATTGGGAGTGAGAAAAGCAGGAGTGCAGGGATTGCAGGCTTTGTCTCTGATTTTGTAGCATAAGATCTCCTTCCTTTAGTGCTGTAGGGAAAAGAAAAATTAATCAAAATTGACTCATCTCAATGTGTATGTATAATCAAGGGGATTTTTTTTGTTGTTTTGTTTTGTTTTGTTTTTATCTTGGTAGGATCTTAGTATTCCAACTCAGTCATGGCTTACAGGATCTGTTCAGAAAGACAAGTGCCAAGCAGAACTTCTCTGTGTCCTTTAGACAGAAGGCAAGACTGCCCATCTTGAAGTAAGAGCAGAGTGCAGACCAAAGATCACACTGGAAATTCAGTTCAGGCATGATCTCCCTCAACTGAAAGATGTCTCAAGGGAAAATAAGCTGTCCATAACTTCACAAAAACAGTTAAACTATCAGATCAGCTTGGGAGTGAAATCAGGTTCTTGTGACATTCAATAGAATGGGGACTTCCTCACTGAAAAGAAGCTTCAGTGGAAAATGTCTATAGAAAATAAATGCCAAACAATTCAGGTATAGGAAGGAATTTTTTGTATTACTCTTTATTTTATGCTGCTAAACCAGAATCTTTGCACCTACTAAAGTAAAAAGAAAACAGTCTAATGATTTCAGTGGTAGCAAAAACCAAACCAAAACAAAAACAAATCAAAACAAAAAACATTCTCTTAATGTAACATTTTACTTTTGGAACCAATCATTCACAGTAGAATGCCTTTAAAAGGTTTAAGCCAAATTTTACAGGAAACAGTGCCTATGGTCAATGAACTTGCTTGTACTATCTGTGGTGTATTTTTCTAAAAGGATGGCTGAGAAATCTGCTTGATTTTAATCTTGAGAGAATGAGTATTCAAAGTTGTCCTTGGTTTCATCTGTGATTGTAATTTCACAGCAGTTTGACAACAAATCTCTATAGTAGTTTAAAAATATATCAAGTAAACTGGGAAACAAAATGAAAATATGATTTAAATGAATAATCTTAATGTCATAAAATTTTCATTCAGCTTTACAGGAAATTGAATTTGTTAGCAAACTGATGTGTAATGTATGAAAAACATTGTGTAGGACACACAGAGTGGAAAAAAAAACACAGCATTAAACAGCAGTTGCAATTTCCTGGGAGACCTTGATTGAGGAATATTTGAGGGGAATTCTGGTTGAAAACCAACAATGACATTTTGAACAAGCTGTTTTGGACTGCCCTGGTGAGGCATTTTCTGTGGTAATTCTTGAAAAGCTGACCATACAGTTACCCCTGAGCTGAATCTTATCATTTAGAGTGCCTGACTAGCACCGCCACGTCACACCTTCTGCTTCGTTAATGAGATTAAACTTCTGAGTGTGGTGAGAATCTCGCTATAGGCTCTAAACAGCAACAGTAGTATAAGAAAGTAGTAGTTTCTTTGTTGAAAATATTTATCTGGTAGACATATGTAATGAAAACTGGAGATCTGTGGAATGACTTCATATCACACATTTGAAATGTTGTCCATCCTTTGCAATACAGTCTCACTGCTGTACAAAACAAAGGAAGGTAAACCCCATCCTGGGGATAATCCACCTGTCAGGCATCAGACATACTGGGAGTCCTCATCTCAGAAGGAGTTAAAGTGCTGGTGCCTGGAAGGTGCTAAGAGAGCTGGGCAGTGAGGCAAGTTTCAAAGCTCCCTAGGTGAAGAAAGGCTCTGCTGTGACCTTTCTCAGCAAGTTAGTGTGGCATGCTGAGCACATTCTACCTTTTGATGGAGGTGTGAAAAAGTGGCACTTCTTCCCTCAGTTCTTACTTATTAGTTTGTTTTCTCAGACTAGACTGTTGTAGGAAGGTGGAGGGGGAGAAATTCTGCAGCAGGATTTCCTGAAGTAGCAGTTTTAAGTGTAGCTAGATAGAGCATTGAATCTTCAGACTGAAAATTCATATTGCTGTTTGAAATAATTGCATTGTTGTACTAGGCCTCTCACAGACCCCACCAGTTAGTGCTGCACAGCCAGGAAATGGAAGGGGCAGAATTGTGTGTGGGGAAAGTTTTAGTGAGAGGTTAACACAGAATGAGCCGTGGATTGAATATGCACATCAGGGAAAAATGGAACATATAAAGATGAGATTTACCTGCCCTCTCCTGAAAACAAAGCTGTCGTAATCAACCTATGTAAACTGTATGGTTTCACTGGATTTATGGATGCTTTTTGTCCTTTGAGCAATGCATAGGAAATCAATTGACACTTCACTCAGGTAGGAAGATCTGTCAGGTTGTCCTGTATCCTATTTATGGTAACTCTTATCGAAAATATGTCTAACATCTTCAGAAGAAAAAAGAAAAAAGTGGATGGGTATACTACCTGATGTGCTAGATTTAGAGCTAGGTGCTATTATGATTACTTAAAAGGAATAAAAACTCTCAGGTGCATAACACCTGTGGGTAAGCATAAAAGGGGTGAATTCTGGTGTTTTGTTTAGTGTGTATTTTTTTTTTTTTAATTATTATTTCTTTGTTCATTTTACTTCTACAGGATCTTGGAGCACCAGTAAAAATTGATGGTTCGGGCTATATTTTAATGGATAAAATGAACCTAGATTCACAGACCTTCATCATTGTTGATGAAAGTAAATTACAAGTACTCCTTATACTAAACATCACTGATGTAAGTGTCCTGCAGACTATTAGATTGTATGTGCAAAGTACTGGATGACATGCTCTAAACTATTTTATTGGGAACAAATAGACAAGCTTTAGTAACAAATGCCAGAATAAAAATTAAATCTTCGGAAATTTGACACCTGTAATATACAGTAAAATACATAGGATAATATGATACAGGCTGTGACACTTTCTGAAACATTTCCTTTTTATGTTCTTTGTCTGCATATATTTCTTTATATTATACTATTTGGTATTCATTGTATTGTGCATCAAATATGATACAACATGCAAACACACAGGTGCTGAAACACACTGTTGCTGATATACAACAGGTCCTCCCAGTATTAACATTCCTCATTCATAATGGAAATACACAGCAATGCACAAGAAAAAAAAAAAAAAAGACTGTGATTTATAGAGCGATCACTGTGATTCACAGTGCAAAATAAAAGGCAATGATTAAATGATGCACTGCTGTTTGTTTCTTCAGTAAGACAACACAAGAAAGGCTGTGAATCTCTTGCTTTCTTGTTTGGCTTCTCTTGTCACCAGTGCAGGAGAGAGGAGTACATGCAGAGAGAAGTACATGAAATTCCTTTTGATCATTCTCTTGCTTGCCATAACTGGTAATTCCGGGGTATTTTGTGCTGTAGAGAAACAAATTGCTAATGAAAGTTTTTGACATGAGAGGGAGGCATTTGCACTTTTTGTCTTGTAATTGAAAACTGTTTTTTATACTGTCTGTCAGGCTTTTTTTTCTATTCCCTCTCTCCTCCCCCCCCCCCCCCCCCCCCCATCCCCAACCAGTGTAAATTCCTTAATTTCAGTGCAATTAGCTTTAATTAGTGCTGACTGTAGGACAGACAAATATGCTAAATTCCTGTTTTGAACTATATATGGCAGCAAGCTTTGGAATCTACACATATTTTTCTATATATGTTGTGAAATTTTAACTGGAAAGACAAGAGCTGGATGTTGTGCTAACCCATAACATTCAAAAAGCTGCTGACATTGGAATTCCTATGAGGATGTTAGTTGATATAATATCAGAAAAAAATAGTTACTTCTATAGAGGACTGACTTACTTCTGTGTGAACAACAAGTGAGTATCTTCTCCGTGTTAGGAAGCTGTGAAATAGAGGTTAGCATGAGCTGATTGGTATGGTAGAAATTGCTTTTCCACTTGAAATAGCTGTGCTTGAGACTCTCCTAGGAATACTCTCCAGGGGCTGGTTCAGTTTTAAAGGTCTTACATGAAGCCACCGTCTTTCAACCACTCCTGTGACATCTGTTTTAGCAATAAATTTGACTTCAGCAGTGATCCATGATTCCCATTTGTAAACTGTATGTCCTGCTTTCAGTTTGGCTAGAGTTAATTTTCTTCATAGTAGCTGGTATGGTGCTGTATTTTGGATTTTGGATGGAAGTAATGTTGATAACACGTGGCTGGTTTAGCTGTTACTGAGCAGTGCTAACACAGAGCCACTCTGCTTCTTGTACTGCCCTACCAGCAAGGAGGCTGGGGGTCCACAACGAGCTGGGAGGGGACCCAGCCAGGACAGGTGACCCAAACTGGCCAAGGGATGTCTCACACCATGTGGCCTCATGCTCAGCAGTAACACGGGGGGACTTGGCCAGGGGATTGCCACTGCTCGCAGACAGGCTGGGCATTGTTTGTCTGGTGGTGAGCAATTGCATTGTGCATCACTTAATTTTATATATATATATATATATATATATATATATATATATATATATATATATATATATACATATATATATATATATATTCAGTCTTATTAAACTGTTCTTATGTCAATCCGCAAGTTCTTGTGCTTTCACCTTGTTCAATTCTACCCCCGTCCCACTGGGGGGAAGTGACCAAACAGCTGCGTGGTGCTTAGCTGCCTGCCAACTTAAACCACAGCACCATGTCAAACCTTTATTTTCATGCATCAGCACTAGGTGTGTCATACTCCCTATTGCAGTACAATGAAGTGACATAAAAAAAATTAGACAATTTATCACCTTATATTTTTGTAATTTTACTCTAATGTGTAATTAGTAGAATAATTAGAAATAATCAGGGCAGTGTCAATATCAAAGGTGCACCACAGTTAACTTTTGTTGTACGTTTTTTGTGCATAACAGATTAGAGAAGAACTGAGCCTGGTCCAGAAGTTGGGTGTAGTGTCTCTGAACTACAAACTTACTCATAACATAGAGGCACTGAAGGCTTTGCAGGTAGAAGAGAGGACTGAGTTGCAGGTGAGTTATCAGACACTGACAGAGGAGACACGCACCTAGCCTGGAATCAGGTCAAAACATAGAAGCAGTAGCTGTGGAAGTCAAATAGCAGGGGAGTCCAGAAGCTCACTTTGTTCTTGAGGGGCTGGAAGAACAGCTTGTTGGACCCGAACTTTTAATAGGAATAAGAGCTTGGAGGCTTGTTACCAATCTATGAACAACCCAAGCCACAGGTGAGCTTGCAGCACTCCCTACCTGAGGAGGGCAGTGAATTTTAGCATATGCCTTATCTGTCTGATAGAGCTGCAGTGTGCCATGTATAGACTAGACAGAGTTGCGTACTAATAACAACTTCAGGGTTTACATTCCAAATGGTATTTTCCTTCCAGCCACTGATTATCTGACATATTTTTATATTTGAGATACACGAGCCTACAGCACAACACTAAAGCTTTATTAATCACATAACTGCTTGAATAGGGTTAAGGCATGGCCATGCTGGAGAATACTTGTTAAAATCTTAAATTTAAAAATAACAGGTAGCTTTCTTCAATATTTCTAACTAGTCTGTGTTGCAAAATGATATGAATTTTTATTTACACGTCTTTGAGATGATGCTACCTAAACCAAAAATAGAAACCTGACAAACATGAACTTTGCATTTTACAAAGCTGTGTTTTCACAAATTACCATTGTTGCTTGCAGGCTATTTTGAACCTGAAAGTGATCAAGAGCTTGAGTATTAAAGTGCGTTATGGTGCTCACTTGACAGTTCTTGAAGGGCATATCCAGGAGTCTGAAACAAGTACCAATGTAACAGGAAATTTCAAGCATACTTGGCCATGGTTGATACAAGCCAGAATCCCAACATCTATACAGGTAGTTTCAAATAAATATATAAATAAATAAAATTATTGTCCTTTATTGTAAAGTATAGACCATGGCTAAAATGAGAATTACAATTTTGTAAGATGAGACTTTCTGATATTTAATAATATGGATGGCTAAAATCTGGGCTACTGAAATAGAAAATTTATTATTAACTAATTTCTGGACCAGGTTATTCCATTCTGATCAGTGTTAGTACAATGTGTTTTATGAATATTGCACATCAACGGCAGTATGGCATCAGCACATTGCATTGTGAATTGGAATATTGCTCCTGATTTTGTTAATGGGAATGTAATACTTAAAGAAATAATTATTTAAGTACTCTTTCAGGGAAGTACTGGAGCACCTATTCTCTGGTAAACATTGGCAGTATGCATGGATCAAAAATCCTTTATATAACAGGAGTCATGTTTTTCATGTTTTTGTGGGATAAAAGAGAACTAATGAGAATTTGAGATAAATAAATGAGACAAGTGATTCGAAACTCATTCAGTTGAACAGATTTGCTATGGGAAAGTCATAGATGATTAATGAAAGGGTAAGATTTTTTTCTGCGAACGGATAAATTTTAAAAATAAGTATAGACTAAAGAGACTTTTCACTTCCATGTGTTCTTCTGTTTTAAAATTAAATGACATTTAAATGGTAATTCAAAAATATATCTACTTGTTATTTTTTAGGTAGATGTGTTTTTTCAAGGAATAAATGCTACTCAGGAAAGATATATGCATATTGCAGCTGGAGAAACATCAATCACATACATAATAAACTCTTATTATGTTGGTCACCAAATGGATATCTTTTGCCAGAGTGTACATAATAATGAGGTGCTACAGGCATCTGGCTACCTAGGGCAATCAGCTTGATTCTCAGTTTACAGATATCAGGTAGGTTCCTGCTGTTCCTTGTGGCATTCTTGTTGAATAATAGCTCTTTGAGGATGTTTCAACTATTTCTTCAACAGATACAAACTGATTAATATTTTCTCTACTTAAAAAGGGCCTATTATTTTGTGGGTGTTAATGTGTTCTTTTTTGTGTCTTTTTTTTTTTTTTTTTTTTAGTATGTGAATAAAATTGTCATTCTTAAACTACATCTCTTTTTAGTTGTATTGCATTTGCTTTTTTTAATTACGGGAAACATCACACAGGGTACAACACCTGGTAAAACTCGTGATCCCCAGGATACTTAGCTGCATAAAATAAGAAACTTCATTTTCCAGATCACACAAAGAAACTTCTACAGAGCACAAAAATGTGAATTCCAGTGTAATTTTAAGCAGTTTTTGAAAATAATTACAAATGCCTTCTATTTGTTGACAGAACCATCCTGAATAAACCAGTCTGTCCTTAAAACGTGCCTTGATGTAAATCCTAACTGTGTTTTCCTCAGCTGGTGATTTCCTTTCTGATCAAGTAACTCCACTGCCCACACAGGAGAATATTTGTGGTGGTGGTGGCAGACAACTGTGTAAATAAAACCACAGAGCGCCAAGAAGTAGGAATTATTGAGGCCAGCAGGCACTGGATCAATACTGTTGTTAGCCATTCTGAAAAAAAGAAGCAACAGCAAAAGGCTTTTGGGACAGCCACCAGTGGTGACTGTATGTTTACGTTCATGTCTATGATTCATTTTCTCCTAAAGATTTTTGAGATTGCATATCTCTCATCTTATTTTTATTTCTTAGCAGTCTGCATTTTCTCCTTTTTCAAATACTAAAAGCTGGTAGCAAAATGGAAGAAAGGTCTTAAGTTGTGCTGTTTGAGTAGTGTTGTTCCTTGTGTAGCTGGAACTCAGTCACTGGAGATAAAAACAGCTCAGAGCTCTTCACTAGATGGAGTGGCTATGTGCCACTTGGCTGTATAAGCTAGTTGACTCTAGTCACAAAAACACATTACTGTTGGGAACTGACTTGTCACTTAATACAGGTTCACGGGTACATGTTCTGTTAAGACTGGATAAGTTCAAGGACATTCAAAAACCTCTGAATTTTGCTTCGCTCCTCGAACCCACAGGCTGCAGCTTATGTTGTCACAAATGGATGACTTCTTCATGTTGAGTATCTCAATCCAAAAGCAGGATGGATTAATTTTATACAGACTACTGAAATTCCTTGAAAATGAGCCCTTCAAAATGACACTATTTTGTTATTGCTATTTAGAAAACAAAACCAAGACTACATGTGAAGTACAATATGATGACAAAGACATAACCATGGATATGGATGTTGATACCAGCTTTGAGCTCTATGGTTTATTTGAATTCATGGCAGAGGTGAAGCATTCAATATCACTTCTCCATCAACTGGGACTCCCCTTCTTCCTTCAGGTAATAAACCATAGATCTTTTGTTGTACTTTGATTAGACCTGTCAACTAAGTTGCACTAGCATGAATCCAGAGCACCTCCAACAGACTCAGTGAAATTACTCCAGGTTTATACAAGCTGTAGAAGAGAGAACTTGGTCCAATGTATCAGAATCCTTCGTTATCTTAAGTACAAATCTAATGTTCTCTTTCTATAGAAACTCAGAAGGTACCTGAAATCACTGATTTCAGGATCTAATCATTTCAGGAAGGCACTTGTTTACTGTCACTTCCTAGCTGATTTGGGTTGCTAAAGTTGGGTTGCTTTAAAACTTTTGGGTTGCTTTAAAACTTCTTAAAGTTTGGGTTGCTTTAGCAGTAGTAGCAGCTGTCTTTCATACACTCACTATACATAGAGAAGACCTGAGCTCTGTTAAACCATCTGTACACAAATACCTTAAATATTTCATTGTTGCTCAAAGCACAAAGTTTAATGAACAGAAATAGATTTGTATTCCAAACTACCTGACAGGATCAACAAAGGCTGTTCCTGTTCGTCCTTTGGGAGAGTTGCTAGTTGAAATGCCTCCTTGCCTTTTGGTGGGTAGCGTACAGAACAGCACGTCCAAGTCATCCACCTGTCACCTTCTCTTCTAATAAGAGGATATGTATCTAGGATACAAGATTAAAGGTAGACTCTTCTAAAAATAAATGTTATATCAATATTAAACCTGCATATTAAGTGTCAGTGTTTGAAATGTGTATTTAATGTCAACATTTTTATTAAAAGGTGTTAGATGCATCCCTTGCTTCTCCCACCTTGATCATTAGTGAAATATCTTTTATCTTCTAGATGTTTGAGTGAAAAAAAGAATAACAGAGAAGTTAATTTGTTAAGTGCCTTATTCATGTGTAAGGTACAAGTGTAATCAAGGGACTTCAGAAATTATTGTTTATACACACTTTGGCAAACATGAAATGTATTGATATTTAAGTGAGAGACAGTAATCATCTTCCTCAGGTGGAGTCTTTAGCATTTCAGAATAAAGCTGTAGATTCGCCAGCAGCTGTGGGAGAAAGAAAATACACTTGAGTAAGAGCTTTGTGGAGCTCCGCCTGTTTCATCAAAAAAAAAAAAAAAGGAGAGGCAGTTTATGTACAGCATATAAAAGAGTGGAGGAGGCATAAACAAGAATCTAAGGCTTTAGATTTAAAGTAGACAAGGCTATGTTAAAAGTAAGGTTATTTGTCAATGGTGCAAATACGTATCTATGGAAATACAGAAATAAAGGAAGACATCTCTATCATTTTGAATTAAGTCTAAAAAGCATCTAGAAGGCCCATCTGGAAGATAATTTTTTTGGTCAGTTAAGTGACTATGGTCAGGTTAGGTCAAATATTGTGTGGAATCTATGGAGTGTGTTTTTTTATTTGCTTCCTTGTTGTTTTTTCTTCCCTGCAGATGATAATTAAAGAAGTCCTGACTGAAAATGAATTTGAAGGAGCTCTGAAGCTGGCCTATGAACAAAACAGAAACTTCTCCTTTACCTTTAGTAGGAAAAATGACCAGCAAAGGTAAAAGGGTCATTCTGAGCACTGTAAAAATGTCATTAGACCACTCTAATTCCATGGAAAAAAATACTGCTTTCTTTACCAAAGCACTCTGTAAGTTTACGAAGAGTTGGAGATGCCTAGCCCTGCAGTTTGGGGCATGCTTGTCTTTTTGCCTGCCCCCACAGCATCAAAGTGCAGCAGACAGTGAAATAATGCAGGAAACTCAAGCTGAGCAAGACAAGAACTTAGAAGTATACCTTAACTTGATGTTGCTCTTCAAATCTTAAGTCATTCTAGCATAATTGAACCATATAAAATAATGGAGACTCTCAGTTTTGCAAATTGTTATCCGTAGGGTTTATCTGCGGTGCTTTATTTCCCTATTTTTTTCTTTTAAAAATAAAAGTTATTTTAAGAAATGAAGAATGAATAGAATATGCTGCAAAGTGTCTGATAATCAATGCCTAAACAGAAAAATTTGGTATAGGGTATATATATATATACACATGTATATATATAAACACAACTTTGAGGATGTTTAAGAGGTGTAATATTTTGAGCTTTACAGTATTTCTGGTATTTCTAGATTAAGTTTGTGGCAAAAGACTTTTGTGCTGAAAAGTCTTGTAAATTCTGTTAAAATGTCTAATAATGGTAAATTCTAAAGCTGGAAACCATAGCAATGCTTGCAAAGTGAGATTCGTATATATATATATAATTTAAAAGAGCTGATGCATTTACTATGACAGCCAAAGTAATTTTTGATCCAGCAGGCCACACTCTGTCCCTCAGATACATACATGGGTTTTTCACTGAGGTCAGAGATGGCACTGTTCTTTAGTTTCCCTTCCCTTTGTATGAATACATCAAAAAATGTGAGCTGGGTAAACTTTCAGTGGAAGGTACTGCAATTTTTAACTCTAATAGCTGTGGTAGACTCAGAGACTACACAGCTGAACTTGTGTTGTCAGTGAGAGTGGACTTTCTTATATATTGTTGAACAAAAGTCTGTTTCTTCCCTTTAGTGAAGAGTTGAATATAAAAGCACTCCAGAATCTCCCCTTCTTTCTACAGTGCAACAGAACTATCTACTAAGGTAACTATGTGCAAGTTATCTATCACACATCACCACAAACTAGACTTAACTAGTATTTTTGGAGTCAGACTGTGTTATTTCTAGTGCTACTATCCCTGGCCTTCTTGTTGTTGAGGACATTGATGTTTTCAAAGATGCCAGCAGTCCTAATAGAAAAGCTTTGTTCCATTTGACTCAATTCTGTGCATCTGCATAAATGATGACTTCTGACAGAATCTCCCTGGAATATTTTTTTAATTATTCTGGCTACTAAGAAAAGAGAGACTGGGCAGAAAACAATTTTGGATATTGGCTGTTTGCAGAGCAAAAGTATACAAGAGTCAAGGCAGATGAATGGGGTTATTTGTTAGTCAGAGAATCACAGAAGTTGGAAGGCACCACTGGAGGTCAGCTGGTCCAACCTCCCTGCTCTACAAGGCCAAGTAGAGCAAGTTGCTGAGGCAGCTTTTGAAGATCTCCAAGGAGGGAGGCTTCACAACTCTCCGGGCAACCTGTGGCAGTGAAGTCAAATGCAGAACACTGTTACTCCTGAAATAACTGGTCACATACAAACAAACAAATTTCTTATGCTTATTACTCAGTATATACTATTTTGTACCTGTCTTCTACAATGTGAACATAAGGGAAATTGACAAGTTAGATCTGTCTAAGGTCTTGAGGACCATAACATAATATACTGTGACAAGAACATGAGCACTACATTCATCTCTCTCTCTCTCTCTCTCTTTGGGAACTTTAAAAGGTAAACTCTGACATGAGTGAAGTAAAAGGCAAACTCTACCTCAGCATAGAAAAAAGGGATTTTAATGCTACAGCTAAGCTAACTTTCACTGGAACCAGCTACACCAATGTCATTGAAATAATACAGACAATGTCCCAGGTTGGTACCATCAACTCAAATGGCAAAAGGCAAGCTGTGACTATCTTATTTCTAGAGCATGGCAGTCAGGATGCTGGCTGCCAAACCATGAAGAGCAAGTACAGCTCCAGTTGCTACGAGGTGCTTTGCCCTTGATTTCTTCAGTAGCATGAGCAAACAAAAATTTGAATGGCTGGATTAGCTTGCCTAAATGACAAATGATATAAATTGTCATTTGGTTTGATATTTGTGTGCTCCTACAGACAGGGTATGTTAATACACAGATACCTAGGAAATAAGAAAAATCATATATTAAAAACTGAACTATTGATATTTATTTATTTTTTTATTATACAGGTAATAAAAGGAGTGATCAGGCATTAGGGTGTCATTGTGCTAGACTTTTTACAAACACATTTCTAAAGCTAGATTCTAAACAGGTAATTTTGGGTATAAACTATAAACTCCAATAGGTTTTTAACTTTTCAGAGAACTTGGGATTTAATGTTTGTCCTCTTTTATTTTTAGTTTAAAAATCTTCCAGTGCAGCTTGTGTTCATGACAGTTTACCAAAAAGGCAACAGAACACGTATGCTGAGGCAAATTGCTCTGTGGGATGGCAAAGAGGTAAAGATAACAGGAACTTACACAGGACTCTTTCCAAAGTTGCATGGAGGTTATGATATTCAGGGTAGGTTTCTAAATTCTTTTGTTGATAGCATACTATACAATAAACTAAGTCGTATAAACCTGATTCTAAAATCCATATTCAAATTGTCTCAGTCCAGGCCTTACAAGATCTTATTTGCTTCAAATTCTTGAGAAGTTTGGCTGTTAGAAACGTCCACTTCAGAGACATATTTCTGCTTTGTGAAGCATGTGAAACTTCAATAACCTTTAGTAGTGCCAGGAAAAAGCTTAGCCAGACTGAAAAGTCATCAACAAATACAAACGTCTATTACTATTTTACAATAAATTTCAGAAGTTCTCTGAATTAAATGAAACATTTAATCTTATTTTAATGTTTGCTTTTGAATATTTTAAATATTTAATGAAGAACAAAAAGATGGGAACTAGTATTGGAGACATAAACAGACTTAGATACCATTTGTGAACAGAGAAGAGCATTAAAATATTGCAGCTACTTTCTTTCTAGCCAGGGCACTAGGATACATAGCTTGGAGATGGCTGACTGAGGTTTGCATCTGCATTCTGTCTCATTCAGAGTAGTAGATTTGAACTAGAAATCCCTGTTTAGATGTGGGGCTCTTGCTCTCTTCTAATTTTTCAATTCTAATTTTTGTTGGTTTATTGTCACATGCTTCTGGGTCTTTTGTCAGAAACTGTAGTGAATTCTGTTACCCTAGTGCACTGGATTGCTGCAGGAAGCACCGGTGATACAGGCCACTACCTTGAGGTGCTAAATTTGTATGCTGAGGCTGTGTTAACTGAAAATAGAGAAAATAACTGCACTTACTTGTTTGAGAATTGTAAACTGTTACATAATGGTAAAGTCATCTCAGCTCCATAAAGATGACTTTCCTGGCTGTTATTATGGGAAGTTGCTTTGGTGTAAATATCAATCTTATGATTATTAGGGATAATTACTGATTTGCTAGCAACTAGAAGACTCTTCATTTCCCTTAATTTTTTCGTATTCTGTAGAAATCAGCACACTGAAGTCACTATGGCTGTTGGGTAGGGGTGCATACATGTGTGTGAACCAAGACCATGTTTTTTCTCTGAACCAATTGTTGCCCCATTCCCTGTGGGAGAGCATATCCTGTACCTTCTTCTTTATCAGGAAGTAAACAGTAATGATTCATGGTGAGGAGAACTTACTTGTGTTTTTATTGTTGTTTTTTTTGTTTGTTTGTTTTTGTTTTTCCCTTGCAGTGGAGCTTTTCCATCCTTTTTCCATTACCTTCCCGTGGTATGTGAGGGTGAAGTTGTATATGAAGCATTCCACATGCAGTCATTGGGATGACCTGACCGTCATTTGGAAGGAAAAGGACCAGGTACAGCAGCCCACAGAAGATATGTGTGGGGGGAATTACAGGAACTATTAAGTTTGTGGATTTTTTTATTTTTATTTTTAAGGCAGTATTAAACAAGTCAAAGAATTCAAGTAGGAATTAAACTATACTTCTCAGATGCATAAAATGTTGTGACTATGGAATGTGAGCAAGCCATATACTTGTTGGGAGTATTTTCAGGCCATAGTATTTTGTCTGCATTAACCCCATAGGCTGCTGCATAACCAAAGGTAATAAAATATATATTTTAACTAACTATGCCAACTTACATGCATGTCTGAAATACAGCATCTTGACTATTACTTTTTTTTTTTTTTCTGAATAATGGAAAGAGAAAAGACAATGTGTAAAATGTGTTACCATCAATGTGTTAACATAAATGTGCCTGCAAAAAGAATCAGAATTCCTTTAACAGTATCCATTTACAAAGTGCTAAAATCCCAAATTTTACTTTAGAATTTGTATAGAATGTATTTTTGTGCTACTATTCAAATTACCAAAAAAATGATACCTTCCAGCAATATTACAGAATTTAGTTCCTGACTCTGCAAATATTTTTGTTTGTGCTTGAATTTGCAAGATCTGACTAATCATTCTGAGGCAGTGGAGCCCAGTGATGAAAAAAATCATCTAAAGATGAGATCAAACTTAGGCCTCAACAAACTTAAGCATGGTTCACCATTTTCATAACAGGCATAGAACAGTATTACTTTCAGATGTGTCATGTAAGAAATTCAGGTAGCAAGAATGTCCTTATTTAAACATCAATTTGGCTAGCTACTTTAAAAATGACTTTCTGTCGTGGTTTAACCCGGCTGGCAGCTAAACACCACGCAGCCGTTCGCTCACCCTCCCCCCTCCCTCTCTGGGACGGGGGAGAGAAATGGAAAGTGAAGCCCGTGAGTTGAGATAAAGACAGTTTAATAAGACAGGAAAATAATAATAACAAAATAATAATAACAATAATAACAATAATGTTACAATGGTGATAATAGGAAAATAATAATAATATGTACAAACAAGTGATGCACAATGCAATTGCTCACCACCCGCTGACCGATGCCCAGCCTAACCCCGAGCAGTCCGGCCCCCTCCCCCGGCTAGCCACCCCTATATATTGTTTAGCATGACGTCAGATGGTATGGAATACCCCTTTGGCTAGTTTGGGTCACCTGTCCTGGGTCTGTCCCCTCCCAGCTCTTACTGCACCCCCAGCCTGCCTGTTGGCAGGACAGAGCAAAAGGCTGAGATGTCCTTGGCTTGGTATAAGCACTGCTCTGCAACAATTAAAACATCGGGGTGTTATCAGCACTCTTCTCATCCTAAGCCAAAACACAGCATTCCACCAGCTACTAGGAAGAAAATTAATTCTGTTCTAACTAAAACCAGGACACTTTCTTAAGCAGACATCTCAGGAAAAGGTACAGAAATATCTTGCTGGATGTATGTTTGAGGTCAATATATGAGAGGTATTTTATTTCACAAGCTTCTTTTACATCTGTTTATATTGATAAGGTATCAGTGTTATCTTCTCTGAAGTTTGGAAGAGATCATGTGAATTACAAAGCCACTGTTGCCCACCCATTTAATTACACTTTGAGACTACTGGAGGTTCATTCCCTGTCAGAAAGAAGAGCCAGAAAGTACAACCACCAGGTGAGATAATGTGTAAGGGCTACAAAATACAAAGCTGAAATACTATATTGACTGTTAGTGTTCTTTTCATCTCAAAGAATTGCAGAACCAGATATCATCTCAAAAAACTGAAAAAGCACCAAGTGGTATCATCTACTTGTGTTCAAAACATGAGTGTTATTTCCATTTGTAAGCATAACTGTTGCTAGCTGACAGTATCTGTCTTGCCTTAGCATTGACCCACTTTGGACGGTAAGAAGCCAGAAACACACAAGAGCCAACCTAGCAACGAAGTAAGGCAAATTTTGATGAACAAACTCCCATTCTTACAAACAAATAAATAAGCCAGAAAATAAGCCAGAAACCATTTGATAAGGTTTTTTGTTTGTTGGTTGGTGGTTTTTTTTCTTTTTTTTTTTTTATTTTTTTATTTTTTTCTGATAACCTAAATTTCAGTACCATGTAGGAAATTGCAACACGAATGTGAAAATGTGTGAGACCAGAAAGGCTTTAAACTAAGATTGTTATTTATGCTTGCAAAGCATGAAGGGGGCAAAAAGA
This sequence comes from Netta rufina, assembly GCF_964035555.1. NCBI lineage: Eukaryota > Metazoa > Chordata > Aves > Anseriformes > Anatidae > Netta > Netta rufina. The sequence continues at coordinate 1,186,986 of NC_140138.1, forward strand.
TGAAGAACTCCTCAAATCATCCTTCAAGTTCAAAGATGACAGAATGCTTTTTTATCTGAACATTGTATGCATAATGCAGCACCTGTATGGCATGGGCCTGGACACTTCAGTTGCTGAGGCTGAAGACTTTCTGCTCAGTAACAAGCTGCACACTGTGCAATGTTCTGTTTGTTCATGTGAAATATTTTGGTTGTCATAGTCATGCCACTGAGAGCTCTCAGTAAGTCAGTATGTCTCAAATGTCATTTTCAGTGTAATAAATTCTTTTGTAATGTCATTTACTGTTACCATTAATTACTGTTACCATTAATTGCTATGCATGATGGACCAAATGCAGATTTCTGAGAATATAACAGAAAAGCTTCTGTTGTTTCAGTTGTAAAAGAGCAGTTTCTCTGTGCATTTTGCTAAGGCCTTCAGCTTCCAGACCGCATACAGTTCAATGGAGACTTAACACTAGCAGTTTTAATTGTGTTGCTTTTTTTCTCCACTGGATGGAGATCATTCTGCTACATTGCCATGAAGGCTCTTCTGCTAGTTCTAGTCCTGCTTCACTAGACAAATCCTTGTCTTCTGGTTTCAGCTGCAGCTAACGTGCAATGGTGGGCAGCCTACTGACATCCAACTGACCCTGGAGGATAAATCAAGGACAACATCACTGCCTGGAATGGGTGTGTGTCAGGCTCTTCAAGACAGGTATGAATCTTTGAGTCAAAGAAGGGCAGGATGTAACTGATACTATTTTTCTGTTTCAGAATGATTTTTTTCTCCACCTGTTATTATACGAAAACCTTTTAACTTTTTTTTTAAACTTTTTTTTTTTTTTTTTTTTTTTCCTGCCACTGCCTCAGAAGAAAAATAAAAGCTCTGAAGAATTCTGTTTCATGTTGCCAGGTGTTTTTGTACTTGGGATGTAGTTTTTCCCCAGGACAGAATCATCAACCTCTTAGAGACTAAAAGAGTATTTTATAGATATAAACTGTTCAAGGCTTCTCACAAGGATGTATTTTGCCCAGAAAGCGTAGTCCTCTAGAAAGGCCAATAATACTGAACACTTTTTTTTTTTTTATTACTAATGTCTTTTTTTTTCCCCTCCTCCAGCTTCAAGAAATATTAAGTATAGAACACCTTCATGCATGTGGGTCTCTAGAACAAACATCAGCATCATTTAAGGAATATCTAGATCTGAACTGGGATGACAAAAAGTTCAAACACAATTTAACTTATGAGGTAAAAGAAGGCTGGTGTATCTGCTAACTCACCACATTTTTTCACGGAAGTTGTTCTTAAAGGATGGAAATTTTGAATGGCTTTTAATAAAGCTTATGTAAAGCACCATGTTCTATGAAATACCACTATTTCATTTTACCTTTTATATTTTTCTCTCCATAGGAAGAAAAATGAATGTAGCATAAGTAAGAAAAATTGAGTTCTTATAAGCCATACACCTCACTTGTACCCTAAATTTGCAAAGCTGTTGAGTTAATTCAGTAGGATGGGGCCTAACAACTGTGCTGATACACCAAAACATTGCCAGGTGGAAATGTTATGTAAAAACACTGAATCTGAAGTTGAGAGCTCAGGCAAAAGGGTCACTGAGGAGTGTCTAAAGTTCTGTTGTCATATTTTAACTCTGTTTTCTTGTTTAATTGCAGAAAAATCGATTCTTATATCCTGATAAATTTCAGTTAGAAGCTGTTATGGAAAACATTTTCCTGACTTCATGCACCAAACAGAATATTCTGGGTAAAATAGAAACAAACTATTCATTTTACCTGGATTATTACATGAGCTTTGATTTCTGCAACATTCCAAATGTAAGTCTCACATAAGCATAATGAACCTACTTCACTTTAAACTTAATTTCTGGTTTGGAGACTGAATTTTCCTCAGCTGCAGTTTTTCACAAGAATTGCCTTACTTATGTAATTTAAAAAATCATAAATAAACAACGCATTTTGATGGACCACAGAGAAAGGTTATGTTTGCCACTGTAGTGTTACTTCTTCTTAGTGTTACTTCTTGGGTGGTTGGACCCAATGATCTTTTGAGGTCCCTTCCAACCCCTACAATTCTGTGATTCTATGATTCTTTTTCTGTAGGCCCTATTATGGTTGTAAACATTCCCGTCCTCTATGTTCTTTCTTTTCTATTCCTCTCTCAAAGGTCTTTTAAAAAATTTCATGTTTCTGCAGAATACTAAAACAGGCTCATGCGTGATCAAAAATGAAACTAGGCCTTACCCTGTAGTCGTTTACTTTTTTTTTTTTTTTTAATGCCTGCTTTGCTGGTAGTGGCGGACTTTTGAACCTTATAGTTGTCATTTATTTTTATATTACTCAGACAAATAGAGAACGCTTCCATGACCTTGCTTAGGTGCAAGTTCTTACCCCAAATTGCCCATAGGTAGTCACAACAATAAAAATATTTGAACTTGCAAGACATGTGGTCCTTCTTTCCAGTTGCCAGTGGCTAAAACACATCTCAGTTTCCTCATTTACTGTCCGAGCATGTCACACCCATTCAGGAATGAGAAACAGCTGCCAAATTCTGATGCCAGTGAAAAACTTTTTCCAAGATCAAGATGTGTTACTGCTTGTTTATTGTGGGGAAAATGTATATATGCATCACTTTAAAATCATGTGTCTCTTTATTTTTTGGATCCTTTTCTTCAAAATACCTACATAGGGTAGCTGAGAAGCAAAAAGGCAAACATAAATTTGTTTTTAATATGGTTTTAACAGAATTCAGTTACAGTACAGCTGTTCATCGTCTGAGATTGTAATAAGTGAATATGCATTATTGTACCACAAAAACTGAAGATGTAATGAAGTAAACACTGTGAGGAGGAGGCTGTGTTGATTTCTGAAATTGCAAGTTTTGTTAATAACTACATTGTGTAATTTCATGAGAATGCCAACACCCATGTACAGCCTCTTATTACTATATGAAGAGCCCATTTCTTCGACGGAATTAAGTTTTAACTCCTTCTTTGGTTATACTTAGGTAATTGTTTTCTCTGGAAATCACCAGCTCAACAAAGAAGACATCATTTTGCAATTAGAGAGCAGATTCCACTTTTCTGATCATGGGACAGATGAGGGATTGATTGCATTATCCTTAAAAAATTGGACCACAGCTGATGTGAAAAACTATTCTCTGGAAATTGAAGTGAGTTTTTATCTTATTTTATTGGTAGTGGATTTGCGGGGGTTTTGTTTCCTAAAGACCTACTGCCATCTATCTTCCAAAGTGCTCAGGTGCAGCCAGTGGCTTGTAAAACAGCAGGAAAGTACAGACAATATACAGCATTCCTGATTTCTTCAGTTCTAATTTTAAAGGAGCAGTTATGCAATGTACAAGCAGTATTATCAAGACAGAAAGGAAGGAAACAACATTAGTTATCTGCAGAGCTCAGTGACAAATGTAATAAGTGTATATCAACTGGAGTATATAATTTTTTCAGAAGCTGAGTGTTGTTGTAGCCCACCTTCTTCAGCATGATTGGGCTGTTTGGTAAGGCATGTAAAATCACCATAGCAAAAACAAAAGAATAAACCAACCAAACAAAAAGAACTAAGATTCAAAGCATCATTTGCTAGGAAGAAAAAAAAAAAAAAAAAAAAGAAAAAAAAAAAAGAAAAGAATTGGCCTTCTTAAAAAAAAAAAAAGCACAGAACAACTAATACGATGCTCATCTTGAGGCAAATCTCTTCCTCTTTCTCTGTTCTGCTCTGTCTTTACTCTTAATTTTCTGTGATATGAATAACATAAACAAACTTATGGTAGCAAAAGAGTGGGACAGAGGAATGATGTGGTCAGCACTGTCCAAACTCTTCATTAGGAAGAATGTGGGTAGTTAGTCATAATTAACTGAGAGAATAGGCCATCCTTTAAAAAATTATCATGATTTAATAAGTAACAGGCTAAGACAAATGCTACATAATTTTTCACTCTCTCTAAACTTGCTCTGCTTAGCCTTTCTCTATTCCTTGTTTTGGAATAAATGGAACAAATTAGCAGCCTTACAGGGAATTGACTGTCAGAGTATGTTTCTTTCATTGCTACCATTAAAGGATTGTCCACAAGCCTGGTCATTCAGCTCTTGAGCCAATCATCCTCATGCTTGTGCCTCTCTCAGTAACTCCTATGTAAGTGGATAAGCATTGGGAAACATTTTCCCCACTACTTACCCCTCTGTGGAAAGCACTGATAGTTGGGCATCATCTCTGAACATGGCTTCATTAATTCTGTGTGGTGGCTTTGAACAAATGTGTTTTCCCTTTATGGCTGCAGTTAAAAGGCTCTGAAGACACTTGGCTAGGCCTGACAGGAACTGCTACTTCCTCAGCTGTTCAGAGCCAAATCCTGTTGGAGGGGATTATTGATCAAAAAGAGAAAGTAAAAGTAGCTGCTTCTAAAGGAAAGGAGTGTTTGCAGTACTACATGGGGTATTTGAAAGGTATGTACCTTCAGAGCTACCAAAGGTATGAAGAGGCAGGAGGAAAGGTTGTGTCTTAGTTTCTAGGGCCAAGCTAGCTTCAGTTTCATGGCAATCCAAAGCTATGGTCTTTCACATGATGAAAAGCTGAAGTTTAGTACTTGTTACACAGAGGTCACTTTGGTGGAGACTTTTGTATGAGTACTGCCCAGGGAAGGATTATAACAGTGACTGAAGGTAAGATTCGTTTCACTTTGATTTAGCCATCTTAAAATTGTGTGCCTCATTTAAGATAGTCATTATATTCCAATTTCAGTGAATGGAAAGAGAGAGGCACTTTTAAGAGGTTGGCTCAACCCCCATGCTGAAACAGATGTATGAAATCACCCTCTGCAGGTCTTCCAATCAGACATCATTAGTTCTGACTGACCAGAGAGAGGAAACAGGGCTGTTATCTCAGACTGTGCTTGGCTTTTGGATGACTGAAGTTAGGTGAAACGAGACCTGCTGCAAGTGCTTCCTGTTGTGACTTATCCACCTTTTGGACTGTATTAGATTTATTTATGTGCAAACCGGGCAGATTTGGTGGTGTGATAGTTGCCTCAAACTCATTTTGGTGACTATCCCAGTCCTAGTTTCTGTTACAGATTTGCCTGCACACGCTTCTGTTCACATGTTTCTGCAATGTAAATTTCTCTCATGATCATGTCCTCACTTGTAAGTGCTGTGATCCATTTGTGATGAAGACCATTATTTTATGGATTGTTGAGGTCACAAGTTTGTAGAAGTAATTCAGCTCAAGTCTCTATACCCAGATTCTGTGCACATCTCTCCATCTGTTTCTGCTTATTAGTACTTGGGCAGAAACAACTTACATGTGTGATGGGTAGTTGACTGATAATTTTTAATTTATCACTTTTAAACTTCAGCAACAAAGAATAGTGGAAGATTAAAGGTTTAAAAAAAAAAAAAAAAAAAAAAAGCCTGTGAATCACTGTCTGAGAGGATTATTTTGCTTTATAGTAATTAATTGCTTTCTTTGCAGTAGCAACTCTGTACTACTAAACCATTCACAAGCCACAAAGAGGAGAAAATCAAACATTGATGTTGATCTAATTTTTTCATGTTTATCTCTTTTTTTTTTTTTTTTCTCCCATGAATATCTAACACTCAGATACTGATTTATCAGCTAAGTAATTAAAAAACTGTCTTTGAAACAATGTCTGTCTGTGTTGTTCCTGTAAATGAAATGCTCTCTTTTAATTCTCCAAGGGGATCTGGAAGAAGGAATGGAAGTCAGTGCTTGTACTGATGGGCAACAGATGGCTGCCATTAATAGCTATCTCAACATTAATGGTGAAAGGCAAGAAAATGTGGGACAAATTACTCTAACAGCTGTTAATGAAAGCTTAAATTTTCTGGTTCATGGATGTGGGGATCCAGTTCTTAAGGCAGTTCAGTGGCAGTTAATTGTGGTGTGGCTTTTCCAGAATAGTGTTTAATCTTTCAGTTGTAGCATCTTCTAGGCAGGCTTCAGTTGTGAGTTTTGGTGAGTAACCAGGGGAATGTTGGTTTAAATTTTTAATTCATAATAATATTATTTTACAATTTGGTGTGAAAAGATATCATGTTGAGAATTAAATAGTTCAGCTACACCTAGAAAGCATAGAAAATATAGTACCCTCTCTTTAAAGGTCTATTCTGTGAAGAGGGTAAGTAAAGTGAGAACAACACTAATTTGCCAGGACTGCTCAGCACATTGGTTACAAAACTGGGATTAGAATTCTAATAGGGTTTCACATGCCTACTGCTTGGAGGAGGCTTTACAATTTTTCATCCTTAGACTCTTCTGATTCCATTTCTAACCATTGAATAATGCAAAAGTCATTTCCCCTAAGAAATGGGAGGTCACTGTGGATTTTTGCTGTTGTTGAAACTATTACAAAATTTAAGTGATTTAGACCCAGTACAAGCAATTCTAAATCATAAATTCAAAGTATTTGTTCATCTTCTCATAGGACAAAATTAATGAAATTGGGAGCATTCTCAAAGCCAGACTGATTGAGAAGATAAAGAAGCTTGATGGATATATCTGGAGACTCAGGAGATCAGTAAGCACCTGCACAGCATTTGTGACAGTATCATGAAATGTTCATTCAGTGTTAATAAAGAATCATTAGGTTGTATACAGTTGTTTTGGTTTGCTCAAACATTTAAATGCCTAATCTGGTGCTAAACTGGAATTCATACATTGGCAAAAAGAACGTTTCTTGGTCAAGACCTTATATCTCTGCACCTAACATTGAGAAGTTCAGAATTGCCTTGGAATGGAGTTAAAGTTTTGCTTGTGATCACTGTGTATTTTGATAGTTCTTCTTTTTTGGGAACCACTCCAGGTGCAGCAAATCTATTTTCTGTCTGAAGCAGCTGGCTGGCCTTCAATAGCATCACAAAAGATAGCAGGATTCCTCCACGGTGTGGGTAGAGCTTTTACCCAAGTGTGGAAGCAAAGTGGAATCAAGCAGATACTAAGAAGCAAGCTCCCACTTTACCTGAAAAAAATTCAAGACGCTGTCCAGCAAATGCAGAATGAATTGCAAAGTAAGTAAAACCATGCAAAGCAAGGAGAAAAACTGCACAGGTCAATGACAGTGCAGGGGGGTGGGAGGGAAGGAGTATAAAAGTTGGTGAACTGCAGATATTTCTATTTTGATCTAGCAAAAGTAGTGACCTTTGCTCTTACATATTACAGAGAAGGAGCCTTGATGCAGTCAGCTCTAAGTAACCCCAGCGTGGCCATCCTTCTAATGAAATCACTGAAGAAGCATTCTCGTGGTCACAAGAGTCTGGGTTCAGTCAGATGAGAACAGAGACCTAATTCCTTAAGCTGAAGCAGTTATGGTTCCCTGGCAAGCATTCCCTCCCAAAGGGCTGTTCATATCCATCCTTGAGTTTTGAATGCTTGTACTAATCAGATTTCACTTGACCTGTTGTTTTCAAGTCTATCTAGTAGCCAATATTTCTGGATTATGGCCCATATTGAAACCATTGAGAAAGATGGTCAGCCATAATTATCTGTGAGATCCTTCAGTTCTCAAAATAAGAGTAACATCTCATTTTGAAACATCTGACACTAGACTCTTTACACTCAAAAATCAGATTTAGTTGATATACCTAATATAAGTGGAACAGGGTTACAGCTAAATGCCTGCCTCAGTTTTTCATGACACGGTGTCCACACACACACACAGATGTGAAATATGCCTAACTGCCTTGAAGATAAAGCTGCCTTTTCCTGTTTTCTGTGTCCCTCCTTCACTTATGTTGGAAGCTGCAAGGATTTAAAATTAAAAACCAAATCACTCTTGGTTATCACTTTGTAACATATTATTTAAGGATTGTTTCATGTAATGTTTGCTTCAGACCCATTAGCAACTTTGAAAGATGCCTACTATGATGTAACCTTGAAGCCACTGGATGAAGTTTGGCAGGAGAAGACAGAAGAGTACATGAAAAAAGTCCAGGCATTGCCCAGGATTATAAAAGATGTTTGGCTAATGGAGCCAATCCAGATGACATTAAGGACTGTTAAAATAGGCATGGATATGGTTGGTATAAATAATTTATTAATTTTTAATATTTTGAAGGAAAAGGCTTACAAATTTAAGTCTTAGCTTTGAACTGTGGATACACAAAAATACTAATATTTATGGAAATTCTGTGGTTATCTTTCTACGTAAGAAGCTTATGCACAACTAGTGTACTGTTCCTGAAATATCTAACTTGCTTTGACAGTAGTGCTTCAGTAGGACAACAGGAGAAGGATTTGCTTTACTGGTTTGGTTCAAATCAACAGCAGTGAACTGCTGCCATCCATGTAGCTTTTGCATTTTCTGTACAGAGAGGAGGGATTGCGATTCCAATGAACAGTGTACAAACAGTTTTGGACTCCTGTAGTTGAAATGATAAAGGACATATCATGACACAAATTTATATTAAGAAAGATATCAATCCCTTTGTAAGCCCCTGTAGCACATTAACTCAGTGAAGTATTGGTGTACAATAAGTAATGTTCTTTTAGGAAAGATATATATTTCTATCCACTTTTTTTTTTTTGCTGGAACAACTGTCTGTCTTCTGGATACTAACCACTAAATGACAAGGTGCTGTCAGGCGAGTGATAAATGCAAGAGAGGTTAAAGTGCAATTTCACTGATTGTTGCTTTAAAACTCATTATCAAGTACTGACCCCACACCAAAGCTGTACAGAAGAGTTTTGTAATCTCCTTTTCTGGCTCTCCAATAGACCACACAGCAGATGCTCAGGTGGGCAGAGGCCATGATTTCTAGAGCTGTGAGCAAGATCTGGAAGCCCTTACTCAACCTTTACAGTTTTTCAGCCAGGTAATTGTTTTTCTTTGGAGGACTTCTGCTGCTGGGTACCATTCTAAATGGATATATGTGTTAATCTTATATTATATGTTAATCTTCATATTAGCTTATATGCTTCAGGCTGAAGATAGCAACCTGGCCATTCTCTTCTGTGGGCACATCATATCATGATGTTTATGTTTGTTGTCTACTAGGATAGCCTGCATTTCAAAGGAAACTACCCAGCAGCAAACAAAATAGCAATAGCTATGATAACTTGGCCTTATATGGCATGTTTTTTTTTTGTCAGTCTTAGCAATTGTACATCTTTGTTTTGCTATTCTAACCAGACTACAGTTCTTATGAATATTTCACTTCCACATTTCTAATATAGCAACTGCATTTCATCAGTTTAGCAGTTAAGGAGCACATGTTGTTTTGCTTGTATTCTGCAGGAACTGTTCAGTGGCAGTGAAACTGCCAGTATTTCCTAAAGCATACTGCTCTCTGGATCTGGCAAATATTACTAATTATCTCATTGAAGAAAAGCTAATGAGGCCTCTCAAAGATCTCTACAACATCAACGTGGTTGCAGAGTATTATAGATTCAAACAAAGGATGATGGAGAGTCCCTTTGAACGTAAGCCCTTTCAAAGTGATGCTTTTGTTTTTAGCTGGGTCAATTTCCAATTCATTCTAGTCTGCAAATCCTATCTGGAATAGTGGTTTACATAGAGATGGTCACTAATTTATACTTTTCCTTTAAACTTCTTTGTATACACTATTTCTTCTAAAACAGTGATTGTATGTATGATACTCACATCGTGGCTAAAACTGTCATGCAAGAAATGCTCCTCTACTTAACAGTCATGCAAATTTTGCAACTCTTCACATTTCCTACTGTTGAGACTATAAATCAACAGGTGGCATTTAGAATCATAGACTGGTTTGGGTTGGAAGAGACCTTAAAGATCATCTAATTCCAATATGTCTGCAGGGACCCCTCTCACCAGACCAGGTTGCCCAAAGTCCTATCCAGCCTGGCATGGAACACCTCCAGGGATGGGACACCAACTTCTCTGGGTAACCTGTTCCAGTGCCTCACCACCCTAATAGTAAAGTTCTCCTTGATACCTAATTTAAATGTACCTTCTTTTAGTTTAAAGCCATTATCCCTTTCACTACACGCCCTGATACAGTCTTATCTATATGCTCTTGTGATTGGATTCTCCAGTTCAATGCTAGTCATAGAGTCATAGAATGGTTTGGGTTGGAAGACAATCTAATTCCAACTCCCCTGCCATGGGCAGGGACACTTCCCACTAGATGAGGTTGCCCAAAGCCCCATCCTGCCTGGTCTTGAACAATTCCAGGGATGGGACATCTACAGCTTCTCTGGGCAACCTGTGCCTCACCACCCTCACAGTAAAGAATTTCTTCCTTATATCTAGGAAGAAATCAATATCAATTCAATCTATATCTACCCTTTTTTAGTTTAAAACCATTACCCTTTGTCCCCTCACTGCACCCCCTGACAAAGAGTCCCTCCCCAGATTTCCTGTAGCCTCCTTTAAGTATTGGAAGGCTACTATAAGGTCTCCCCAGAGCCTTCTCCAGGCTGAACAACCCCAGCTCTCTCAGCTGTCTGCACAGGAGAGGTGCTCCAGCCCCTCAGTGGTCTTCATGGCCCTCTTCTGGGCTTGTTCTAGTATCACCATATCCTTCTTGTGCCAGCGGCCCCAGAGCTGAATGCAGTCATACCTTTTGACCCTGGGCCTTCTTGTGGAGGCTTTATTTGTACTCTGAATTGGGCAACATCACTTCTGCTGAATCTAGGATGAAAAAACAGCTCTACCAAATCTTGAGCAGCAGTATTGCCTGAAAAGCACTGCTAAATACTAAAAGACTGCATTAACAGTCCCAACTGTCCCTTGTAGATACTGGATCTTCCAGAAAGACATTTTCAGTGGCTCCCTTCCAGTAAGCAGAAACAATGGAGGGGACTAAGGGTGGGTCTTAGTGACCAAAGAGTCTAAGTAATATATCAGGAGTGCTTCTGGACTGCAACTGTGTTTGATACTCTGTTTTGTCAGGGTATTTTTTGATACAGTTAATATTCTTGTTCTTTCCTGTATAGGAATGTGTATGTGGGGGAGGGGAATGAGGCACTATGATTATCAAGTAGCATGACTGTAAATCAAGGTGAGCTTTGAATCCTAACTCATATTTGTCTAAACTTTAGGGCACTCACTTGGCTTTATAATGAAAAATAAATCATTAGATCATTTTCTTTCCTGGAGAAATTTTTGTTGCAGAGCAACTTTTGGCTAATTAAAATGTAATAATAGCTTGGAAAATTCTTTTATGAGTAAACTTGTGAGAAGCTGGTCATGTTGCAATATGCAAGCAGCAGCACTTGCTGCTCTGTGGACAATTCACTGACATTTCTTCTGAAATATCTTTATCTAGATCATGCTATGTTAATGGGTAACAGGCATGTTATGACTTTTGATGAAAAAATTTATGATTTGGCAACAAAATGCAGCGTCCTTCTTGCCAAGGATTTTCTTCACAATACTTTCACTATTATACTAAATGAGGAAATCAGTGATCCACGATCGCTGTATGTGGAGATGAACCAGAGCGCGATCAATATCTATCCAAGACTGAAGGTATGAGGGCACAGTCAAACATTGTTCCTTTCTAGACCAGATATTATCTTCCACCCCTGCCCTCAAAAAGTCTTCAAAGTATTAAAGCTCCAAACATAGATCAAAACATTTCTTGGACGTAAGTACCAGGAAGTGCACTGATCATTAATCAGGAAATAACTCCCCAAACCAAAATCACTTTTAAATCAGGGGCTGCCTCTTTTCTCTCTTGGTACTTAGAAGGAGAGAGGCTTGGTGAACTTTTCAGCTTTTCTCTTACCTGGTCTAAGAGAGTAGCAGTTAAAGGGTCTGATGGACAAACTGGGCCCACATCCTCAGTATACATGGGAGGCTGTATGCTTTTCTGCTCTCTCAGAGGATTAACACAACCCAATTCTTATTCCCTCACTCTGAGCTAAGCAAAATTGACACCACCTAACCTGCAAACACAGTCTGAGCATGCCTTTCCTTGGACTTCCATTGTGGCATATTTGAAATTGCATTTTCACTTTAAAACAGATGTCTAAAGTATCTGTGGTAGAGAACTGCCAAGGACTGGATCAATCCCTTGAAAAGAGTACCAGTGATTCAAGGAAAGAAACCAACAAAATAGAAATATCTGATCACAAAGGAGTTTCTGTCTCTTGTGACTTTCAGTATGATCTCTGTACTGTCACTCTGGCTGGATGGCACCATGGTGAGTATAGTCAGCTTGTCAGCTGTATTTTTCTGTACCTCTGGAGTGTCCTCACCTGTATGGGGGTTGTCTTTCCTTTGCTTCTCCCCATTCATTTATATAAGCCCAGGAAATGGCATTCAGCATTCCCAGTTATTACCAAATAAAATACTATATATTTTATATTATAATATAATATATACATATTATATATAATTATATTAATAATTAATAATGTATTATTATATATATCTACTTTTTGGAGTTCTGCTATACTATACTTTTAGAGTTCAAGATGGAACCTGAGGGAAGAAGTAAGGCTAAAAGCAGGATTGCAACCCTGGACTTTTGGAGACCCAACTTCGACCACTTCTGGGACCTGCTTGGGAGTATCTCATGGGCTAGGCTGCTAGAGGGCAAGGGTGCATGTGAGAGCTGGGCTACATTTAAACAGCATTTCTTCCAAGCTCAGGATCAGTGCATCCCTAAGAGTAGGAAATCTGGAAAGAGGGGCAGGAAACCTGCGTGGATGAGCAAGGAGATCATCGATAAGATCAAAAGGAAGAGGGCCTGGGAAGGAACAACCACATGTATCAGTACAGGCTGGGGGATGACCTGCTGGAGAGGAGCTCTGAGGAGAAGGACCTGGGGGTCCCGGTGGACAACAGGTTGACCATGAGCCAGCAGTGTGCCCTCGTGGCCAAGAGGGCCAATGGAATCTTGGCGTGCATTAAAAGGAGTGTGGCCAGCAGGTCAAGGGAGGTGATCCTCCTCTACTCTGCCCTGGTCAAGCCTCACCTGGAGTACTGCGTCCAGTTCTAGGCTCCCCCGTACAAAAATAAAATAAAATAAAATTCTCCTGGAAAGAGTCCAGCG